>NC_050580.1:171536889-172861264 GCF_011100635.1 Trichosurus vulpecula
TGCTTTGAGATTTGCAAAGGGCTTTATGTGTATTTTATTTTATCTCACCCTAACATTCTGGTATAGAGCTAAAATTCTAGGGGAATATAAGGCTAATGGTATACTGAGATTTGTGGTAGGTGTTTATTGGGGGTATAAACTATATTGTAGATAAATTCTTCCCTTTAAAAATGACCTCTATAGCCTTGCTAATGCTGTTTATAGAACTCAAGGTGGGAAATCCCAAAGTAGCTATATTTCTATTTCCTAGACTCAAAAGGTATAACTAATATTCTAACTCCCTGGTTACTTAAAGAATGTCAGGATATTGTCATATTCAACTCATGCAGGTCAGCATCTAGTCTAAATCCAGTATAGAAAACCTGTCTATTTGCCCTGATGATTGTGCTACCACATCTTTAAGGTTTTTCTCTGAAAAAATTGCAGGAAGAGAGTACCCTCTCTTATCTGCACAAGTAAATCTGTTCACTTGAGTAGGGTGTCAGTCATGTGCAAAATGAGAAAGAAAAAGCCATCCTTTTTTACATAATTATCTGCATTTATGAATATACAAGGTAGTTTAGGAGGAAGGATACTAGCAGCTGGGGAGAAGCAGAGGATCAAGAAAGGACTCATGGTGCCTAAGCTGCATCTTTTCTTCTTATTCATTTTTTTTTATTTAGTATTTCCCCCTAGTTATACATAAAACAGTTTTCAACATTTGTTTTTAAAACTTTGACTTCCAAATTCTCTCCTTTCCTCCTTCCCCACCCCCTCTTATTGAGAAAGCAATCAATTTGATATGTGTAGTCATGCAAAACATTTCCATAATAGTCATGTTGTGAAAGAAAACATAGACCAAAGTGGTGGGGGAACCTCAAACACAATAAAGAAAGTAACAAAAGTATGCTTCAGTCTGTACACAGATATTATCAGTTCTTTCTCTGGGGGATGGATAGCATTTTCATCATAAGTCCTTCAGAGTTGTCTTGGATCATTGTATTGCTGAGAATAGCTAAGTCATTCACAGCTGATCATCTCACAGTGTTGCTGTTAGTTTGTACACAGTACACTTCACTTTGCATCAGCTCATGTAAGTCTTTCCAGGTTTTTCTGAGAGCAGCCTCCTCATCATTTCTTATAGTACAACAATATTCCATCATAATCACATACCACAGTTTGTTCAGCCATTCCGCAATTGGTTGGTGGGCATCCCCTGAACTTCTAATTCTTTGCCCCCAGAAAAGAGCTGCTATAAATATTTTTGTCATATGGGTCCTTTTTCTTGAAAAAGCCATTCTTAAAACATGTTAGATGTTTTATAGGTTTTTTTCATTATTTTTTAAATTAAGATTTTTACTTTTTAGTTTACAACACTCAGTTCTGCATGATTTTGAGTTCCAGATTTCCTTCCCCCACTTCCCCAAGATGACATGGAATCCGATATATCTTCTACCTATAACTTCGCATTAAATTTATTTACACAATAGTCAAGTTGTAAAGAAGAATTATGACCAATGGCATGAATCATGAGAAAGAAGAAACAAAACCAAAAAAAAAACCCAAAACAAAAGAGAAAAAAAAGGAGAGCAAACAGTTTGCCTCAATCTGCATTCAGACTCCATAGTTCTTTTTCTGGATGTAGATAGCCCTCTCCATCATTAGTCCTTTGGAGTTGTCTTTGAACCTTTTATTGCTGAGAAGAACTAAGTCTATCAAGGTTAGTCATCACAGAATCCATATATCTGTGGTTGTGTACAATGTTCTCCTAGTTCTGCTCCATTCACTCAGCATTATATCGTGTAGGTTTTTCCAGGTTATTATGAAGTCCGTATCTTCACCATTTCTTATAGCACAATAGTATTCCATTACCTTCATATACCACAACTTTGTTCAGCCATTCCCCAGTTGATGGGCATCTCTTTCATTTCCAGTTCTTTGCTACTACAAAAAGAGACGCTATAAATACTTTTTTACATATGGGTCCTTTTCCCACTTGTGTGATCTCTTTGGGATACAACCCTAGAAGTGGTATCGCTGAGTCAAAGGGTATGAACATTTTTATAACCCTTTGAGCATAGTTCCAAATTGCTCTCCAGAGTGGCTGGATCCGTTCACAACTCCACCAGCAATGTAACAGTGTTCCAATTTTCCCACATCCTCTCCAGCATTTATCATTTTCCTATTTTGTCATTTTAGCCAATCTGAGAGGAGAGATGTGGTACCTAAGAGTTGTTTTGATTTGCATTTCTCTAATCAGTAGTGATTTCTAGCATTTTATCACGTGCCTATAGATATCTTTAATTTCTTCCTCTGAAAACTGCCTGTTCGTATCCTTTGACCATTTCTCAATTGGGGAATGACTTGTATTCCTATAAATTTGGCTCAGTTCCCTGTATATTTTAGAGATGAGGCCTTTATCAGAGACACTAGTTCTAAAGATTTTCTCCCAATTTTCTGCTTCCCTCTTAATCTTTGTTGTATTGGCTTTTTTTAATACAAAGACTTTTTGGGAATTATCCATTGCAGTGGAATGCAGCTTGGTAGACTTTGGTGTGAAAAGATGTTTGCATTTAGCAGTCCCTATTTTATTTACTTTCGAAAAATGGTTGGCAGCCAACCCAAATCTGTTTACAAAGGGAGCAGAACTGGTAAAGTTCAGGTTCGTGTTTGGATTCAGCCCCAGCAAACTGATTCTGTAGTCATGCCAGGCAACTTTAACATAATCAAAATTATCCATTTTGCGTTTTGTAATGCTCTCTGTCTCTTGTTGTGTCACGAATTCTTTGCTTTCCCATAAATCTGATAGGTAAACTATTCCTTACTCTCCCAAATTGCTTATAAATGTGGTGTTTTGCACCTCTAGTAAAATTCTACTCTGAGGCCTCGTGTCAAGTAAAGTCAATAAGTATTTCTTAATATGTGCCAGTCACTGTACTAAATTCTAGGGATACAAATACAAGCAAAACGATGCCTCATCATGGAAAATCAATTACCCCAATTATTTCAAAGCCTCTCTTAAAAGAAGATAATCTTTACCATGGCCTGAAAACCTAAAAGACTTGTGAGTATAGGCCCAATGATGGACTATATGTCTATAATGGCCTCATAAGGTTTTCAGAAGCTTCTCACGAGATTGTCCCCAAGAAATTGAAGTGTTGAGCCATAGACACACCTAAAGACTTCCTATATTTTTGCAGTTGTATCCTCATTACCTCTAGAATTACCACAGTAGGTGGAAGTGAGAGGCCCATGTTGTATCATGGATAAAGATCTGATATCAGTGTCAACCAGACCTATGTTCAAGGCCTTTCAAAACCACATACTGGCTTTGTGATCCCAGACAGGTTTCGGAACCCTTATAGGAGCATAAATTATAAAGAAACTACAAATATGCATTGATTAGAGGGAGTTCCCTCATCTGGGAATTCCTTATATCAGTGAAATCATAGGTCCAATTCCTATCCCTCACATAGTGACTGGTACTTATTAGGGGCTTAACAAATGCTTATTCACTGATTGATGATAGAAGAGTTATGGGTATTGCTTAAGGGAATTCCATACCAATCAAATAACAGAAGTAAGTCATTTTACACATAGAGGAAAAAACCCAACTATTAAAATCCTTGCTTCCGGATGTAGTGGTGCACACCTGTAATGCCTGCTCCTGAGGAGGCTGAGGCTGGTGAGTTGCTTGAGTTCATAATTTTGAGCTGCGGTAGGGCTAAAGCTGTGTGGCTGTCCACACTAAGTCATGAGCTCCTGGGAATGAAGGGCCACTAAGCTACCTAAGGAGGGGCAAACCAGTCCAGGTTGGAAAAATGGAGCATGGTATTCTGATCAGTATTGGAATCAGGCCTGTGAGTGATCACATTACTTCTAGCCTTGGCAAGACAGAGATTCAGTCTCAGAAAACAAAACAAAACAGAACAGAACAATTCTTGCAGCCACATTGTTGTCAACTAATTTCCTACCAACAATTTACTGTTTGTGTTTTACAGATGTTGATGAGTGTGAGAAGAATCCTTGTATAGGTGGAGAATGTGTCAATACTCAAGGATCCTACATATGCCAATGTCGAGTTGGATATCAGAGCACATTGACAAGGACTGAATGTCGAGGTAAAATGAAGTGTTTCATAGATGGAAGTTACGATTTAGCATGGAGTGAAAATACTTATTTCTCCCTAACAAATTTAAACTATTTTCCAACTTTCCAACCCCCCTCCCTTTAGCATCAATACATATTTAATATGTCTTCTTTTGAGGGAAAATATCATGCTCCTTACTATTGATCCTAAACTACTGTTGCCTATAATCAACTTCTGAACTAGAGATTTGGGTATGGAAGAAGCCAATTAGACCTTCCTAAAATTGGGAAATTCAGTAAAGATACAGGTTTTTACTGAGCTGTCATTAAAAAATACCTTAAAGTGAATAATTGATGTTGAAATGGCTACCCCTGATTAAATTCCCAAAGAGACTCTGTTCTCCTCCAGATAACAGAAAGGCTACCATGCCACACACCTAGAAAGACCTACAAATATAAATATAAATAATATAAAATAAAAAAGAAAATAATCATTTGATGAAAATTTTAAAGCGAGAAAGAGTAGTTTGCATTTTTTTTTTACAATCTTCACCTTGTAACAAGAGAAAACAGTTTTTGCTTTCACTTGAAAAACATCTGAAATGTCACTTATATCACTTCCCTATGGCTATTGTCCTATTTCAGGTTCTCAATAGTTTTTGCTTGGATTACTGCAGTAGCCTACTTGTTAACCTCCTTGCCTCCAGTCTCTCCCCATGCTATTTCATACTAAACTCTGCTGCCAAATTAGACTTTCTAAAGCACAGCTCTTATCTCATCACTTCCTTATTCAAAAATCTTCAATGTCTCCCTATTCTGAATTAAATCCAAATTCCTTTGTCTGGCATTCAAGGTCCTCCATAATCTGGCCGCAAAATACCTTTCCAGCCTCACTCCCACTGATTGCTTACAAGTATTGTTATATGTTCCAGTTAAAGTAGACCACTCTTTGTCTTCCCCGCACACCTTGTGCTTTGCTGCCTCTGTTACTTGGCTTATCTGCCTGGAATGCCTTTCCTCATCCATCCATCTAATTTCTGACTAGCAAAATTCTACCCATCCTTGAAGGCCCAATGCAAATGCTACTTTTGCCGTAAAGATTGCTAAGGAAAACAAATTCCCACAAATACAGCAACCAGCTATGATTCCAGAGAGCTGAGGATAAACTATGTTACCTACATTCTGACAGAGATGGTGGTTAACATTCTAACAAATACCCTTAACTAATTAGAAATGATATACTGGAACAGATGGGACATTTGTTTTATTAAGCTTAGAATCTTTTTTAATGTTCTGTTAAAAATAAACAGTGTGAGCATCATTGGGGTTCTAGGCTTTGTGTTATATCAGAGAATAAGATGCTATCTATGCAAAGCTGTCTTTTATATTTGTTAATAAACTGCAAAAGAAGAGAGGGTGAGAACATTTTCAGTCCAGAGAATGACCAGTAGCAGCAAAGTAGTAGGTTTTTCTCATTACTCCTTTGTAGTAACTCTTAGAAGGCTTTAGGGAGTGGTACCCTCCTCAATAGATAGTGTAAGAATTATCCTGGTCTGAGTAGTAGCATGAACACTTAGATATTTGGATGGGAGAAGCAGACAAGGGAAATCCAAAGCTTCTGTGCTTAGCTACAGAGGAAGTCTTAAGGGAAGAAAAGAAGAGGACAGAAAAGTAGAAATATAGGAGTACAGAACTTTGAAAGGCAAGTTAAATTTCAGACTCATGAATTAGTAGGGGTCCAGGGAGGGTTTTGAATATTCAATGATGGGAAAATAATTATGAGTTTAGCATTTTGTTATTATTAGGATGGAGAAAAGTGAACGAATTCAACAAATGGAAATATCCACAATGAATGTATTGGAAGTTTTATCAAAGAAAGAGATTTAAACTTATTTCACCACCTGTGATGAAAGAAGCAGAATATTTTATGACCTATTGGAAGTGAGCTATAAAAATGAACTGAGGTAGTAATGAAGTAATGGTAGCTAATTGAAAATAACTTATTTAGAGATGAAGGGGAAAATTAGTCCAGGTGTTTAAAATGGGAAATATACAAAGGAGAGATTAATAAAATTGAAACCAAGAAAACTATTGAATTAATAAATAAAACAAAGAGCTGGTTTTATGAAAAAACCAATAAAATTGATAAACCTTTGGCCAATTTGATTAAAAAAAAGAAAGAAGAAAATCAAATTACCAGTATCAAAAATGAAAAGGGTGAGGTCACCTCTAATGAAGAGGAAATCAAAACAATAATTAGGAATTATTTTGCCCAACTGTATGCCCATAAATTTGACAACCTTAGACATATGGATGAATATCTACAAAAACATAAACTGCCCAGGCTAACAGAAAAGGAAGTGAAATTTCTTAATAACCCCATCTCAGAAAAAGAAATTGAGCATGCCATCAATGAACTCCCTAGGAAAAAATCTCCAGGGCCAGATGGTTTTACATGTGAATTCTATCAAACATTTAAAGAACAACTAATTCCAATACTTTGTAGACTATTTGGGAAAATAGGAAGAAGGAGTCCTACCAAATTCTTTTTATGACACAAATATGGTACTAATACCCAAACCAGGTAGAGTCAAAACAGAGAAAGAAAATTATAGACCAATTTCTCTAATGAATATTGATGCAAAAATTTTAAATAAAATATTAGCAAAAAGATTGCAGCAACTCATCACGAGAATAATACACTATAACCAGGTAGGATTTATTCCAGGGATGCAAGTTTGGTTCAATATTAGGAAAACTATTAGCATAATTGACCATATCAATAACAAAACCAGGAGAAACCATATGATCATCTCAATAGACGCAGAAAAAGCCTTTGACAAAGTACAACACCCATTCCTATTGAAAACACTAGAAAGCATAGGAATAAATGGAACCTTCCTTAAAATTATAAATAGCATCTACCTAAAACCATTGACAAGCATTATTTGTAATGGGGATAAGCTAGATGCATTCCCAATAAGATCAGGGGTGAAACAAGGATGTCCATTATCACCCCTGTTATTCAATTTGGTACTAGAAACGTTAGCTGTAGCAATAAGAGAAGAAAAAGAAATTGAAGGAATTAGAATAGGAAAAGAAGAAACTAAATTATCACTTTTTGCAGATGATATGATGATTTATTTAGAGAATCCTAGAGAATTAAGTAAAAAACTACTTGAAATAATAAACAACTTTAGCAAAGTTGCAGGATATAAAATAAACCCACATAAATCCTCAGCATTCCTATACATTACTGACAAAGCCCAACAGCAAGAGATAGAAAGAGAAATTCCATTCAAAGTTACTGTAGACACTATAAAATATTTGGGAGTCTATTTGCCAAGACAAACCCAGGGCCTATATGAACATAACTATGACACACTTTTCACGCGAATAAAATCAGATCTAAATAAATGGAAAAATATCAGTTGCTCATGGTTAGGCCGAGCTAATATAATAGAAGTGACAATTTTACCTAAATTATCTATTCAGTGCCATACCAATCAAACTACCAAAAAATTATTTTACTGAGCTGGACAAAATAATAACAAAATTCATCTGGAAAAACAAGAGGTCTAGAATATCTAGGGTATTAATGAAAAGAAATGCTAGAGAAGGTGGCCTAGCCATACCAGATATTAAACTGTACTACAGAGTAGCAGTCATCAAAACTGCCTGGTACTGGTTAAGAAACAGGGGTGTGGATCAGTGGAATAGGATAGGTACACAAGTAGGAGAAATCAGCAAGTTTAGCTATCTACTCTTTGATAAACCCAAAGAGGCCAGCTTCTGTGCTAATAATTCATTATTTCACAAAAACTGTTGGGAAAATTGGAAAATGGTAGGGCAGAAACTGGGCATAGACCGATATCTTACACCATATACCAAAATAAAGTCAAAATGGGTTCATGATTTAGGAGTAAAAGCTGATACTATAAGTAATTTGGGAAAGCAAGGAATAGTCTACTTATCAGATTTATGGAAAAGTAAAGAACTCATGAGAGCATTACAAAATGCAAAATGGATAATTTTGATTATGTGAAATTGAAATGTTTTTGTACAAAAAAAGCCAATGCAACAAAAATCAGGAGGGAAGCAGAAAATTGGGAGAAAATCTTTGCAACTAGTGTCTCTGATAAAGGCCTCATTTCTAAAATATACAGGGAACTGAGTCAAATATATAGGAACACAAGCCATTCCCCAATTGAGAAATGGTCAAAGGATATGAACAGGCAGTTTTCAGAGGAAGAAATTAAAGCTATCTATAGGCATATGAAAAAATGCTCTGGATCACTACTGATTAGAGAAATGCAAATCAAAACAACTCTTAGATACCACCTCTGTCCTGTCAGATTGGCTAAAATAACAAAACAGGAAAATGATAAATGCTGGAAAGGAACATTGTTACATTGCTGGTGGAGTTGTGAGCTGATCCAGCCATTTTGGAGAGCAATTTGGAACTATGCCCAAAGGGCTATAAAAATGTTCATACCCTTTGACCCAGCAATACCACTTCTAGGGTTGTATCCCAAAGAAATCACACAAGCGGGAAAAGGACCCATATGTACAAGGATATTTATAGCAGCTCTTTTTGTGGTAGCCAAGAATTGGAAATCAAAGGGATGCCCATCAATTGGGGAATGGCTGAACAAGCTGTGGTATGTGAAGGTAATGGAATACTATTGTGCCATAAGAAATGGGGATAATACGGACTTCGTAACAACCTGGAAAAACCTACACGACATAATGCTGAGTGAGCGGAGCAGAGCCAGGAGAACATTGTACACAACAGATATATGGATTCCGTGAGGAACAACCATGACATACTTCGCTCTTCTCAGCAACGTAAGGTGCAAGGACATCTCCAGGGGACTCACGATGGAGGATGCTATCTTCATCTAGAGAAAGAACTGTGAAGTTTGAATACAGATTGAGGCGCACTACATGCTCGCCTTTTTTGCTTCTCTTTTGTTTTTGTTTTTGGGTTTTTTTTTTTGGTTCTGTCTCTTCTTTCTCATGATTCATTGCATTGGTCATAATTCTTCTCCACAACTTGACTAGTATATAAATTAATTCAATGCGAAGTTGTACGTGGTAGTTATATGAGATTCCAGGCCGTCTTGGGGAGGGAGGGGAGAAAATCTGGAACTCAAAATTATATAGAACCGTGTGCAGTAAACTAAAAATAAATAAATAAATAAAATTAAAAAATAAAAAATAAAATGGGAAATATAAGCTGTAATACTACTTTCTTTTAAGTACCTGGCATATAGTTTAAGACTAAAGAATAGAGGATAAAGGAGTTCCTTAACATAAGGGAGATGAATGGTTCTTGTACTACTTCTTAATTGAAGTAACTGTGCTTGAATCAAATTTTTTCATATTACAAAGGAATGGTGATTGCCATTCAGTACATCTGGCTGCCACTGCTTGGTATAAATAGTTAAAGACGCAAAGGAAAAAAAAGTGAAGAGCTCATTCTGAATGAGGAATGGAGACAAACAATGAAAAAATAGAAGAAAAGGCACTGAAGAAGATCTGAACAAGAAAGAATAAGCCAAAGGTACAAAGAAGATAATTTCAGAGTAAGTTTTTTAAAAAAAGAATTAGAGGAGAAGATTAGAAGAAAACATGAGACTAGTTTGGAAGGAGAATGCTACCATTTCTTTCAGAGTAAGAAAATTTGGAGAATAGAGAACCTTGAAGAAAGGGTGTCTCACCATTTGTAGCCATTACTACTTTTTAGGTTACATAACAAGTTGTGCTCTGGAAAGAAGAAAAGAGTTACTGAGAAAAAAATCATTAATTAAAGGTATAGAGACCAGATGGCATTCACTCATACTCTGACTCAACAAGAGGGAGTGTGGGACCTATTGCTTAATCTGCACAGAAGGAAAACTTCTGAGGATCAGCTACAGTTGACTTCAACAAGGCACTTTCCTGGGTGCTAAGAGTGATATAATGGTGAATAAAGCAATCTCTGCCTGTGAGGAATTGTCTTGTAGAAACATAAGACAGGTACATGATATAGTACGAAGCAAACTGAAAATTTCAGACAGGATGTTAGCTATGTATGAAAGTTCACAGTAAGGAGGGGTCACATTAGTTTAAGGGGAATGGAACAAGCTATGTGAAGGAAATGGTAGTAGAGCTGGGTCTTGACAGATGAAAGAAATTCATCTGGTAGAGATGTAAAGGGAGGGTAACTCCAGAAGAAGAAATGAGTAAAGACATCGGGTGAATGGTACAGGAGTGCTTGAGGAACACTAAGAAGACCAGTTTGACTGGAGCATGGGCTAGAAGGTGCAGTGTATGTCCAGTTAAGGAATTTGGTCTTTATTCATCAGTAGGCAATAGAGAGCCGTTCTGAGCAGGGTAATGATACACATTAAGAAGATTATGCTGGTATCAGAAGAATAATTGAGTGGTATTTGGGGAAGACAACTAAAGATTACGAGAACTCTTAGGAAGCTGATAGTTTTAACTAGTCCTAAAAATAAAAACTGAATTGATAACTAGAAATAGAAGAACCTTGAGAGAGAATTTTTGTAGGCCTTATTTAGGGTATTCAAGCTTACCTTCTGACTGCTCCAAATATGCTATATATATATATGCATATATAACATATACATGTAACACACAGATAAATATATGTACACATACCTATACATGTATGTATATATGCAAATGCAAATACATATGTACATATATTTATGTATACACACATAAATATTTGAAGCACACACATGCAGATTATCTTTCCCACATCTCCTGGTCCACACCTTTTGGGAAAACTTTATCTGGTAGTAGATGGGCCTTGGAAAAGATTATGTAACAAATCGACAATGGATTTTACCTCTTTCCATCTAGTACTTACGTGGTTTCATGGCTCCTAGAATTGTAGTCAGAAAAGATGAGAAAGTGTGACTGCGTCAAGTAGGTCATGCTGCCTTCAGTTAGTTGATCAAGAACTTTTAAATCAAAATAAGAATTTACTGTAGTCAAGTTGTGAAATGATTCCACCCCCGCCACTACAGTTTAACTTGCTGTAGCAACAGACAAAAAGAAAAGAAGAGAAAAATGCTGCCTTAACACTAGTATCTCATTTGCTAAGTAGAACATTCACAAAATGATGGGGGAAAAAAACAACAGCCTAAGAATATGAAAGCAATACAACTGCATGATGATAGTTTTTGAAACTGTGATTTATTTTCAGACAGAATAATTCATTTGTATAAATGAGGCATAAAAGCTAGCATGATTATTCTCAGTATAACTTGTTTTACTGTGGTTGATAACGTGTCCAACTGTAGGACTTGCCCTTTTAACAATATAATGACAGTTACTAACCCAAACTCAGAAATCTAATAATGTATACAATGCTCTAAAAAACTATCTTTGAAGAATAGTTTTAAAATCCATTTTGTTGTTGTTTGAAAAGACAAGTGATTTTCAGAATTTTTAAAATTCCATTAAATATTAGATTATCTGAGAGCCAGTGTACCACTAAAGTATATAGGAGATTAACTCTTGAGATGAAATTAAAAAGTACACTGAGGGTGGTTGGAGAATGAATAAAAGAAAATAGTCCTTTTAAAAAAATCCAAACCTTTTCTATCTCCATTTTGTTATTTTTTCGTTTGCTTTTTAGATATTGATGAATGTTTACAGAATGGCCGGATCTGCAATAACGGACGTTGTATAAACACAGACGGCAGTTTCCACTGTGTGTGTAATGCCGGTTTCCATGTGGCAAGTGATGGGAAAAATTGTGAAGGTACAAGTTTTTTGAAGTCATTCTCTTTCTTTTGCAATTCAGCTTCCACTTCAAGATCTTTTTCAGTTTAATGAAACCAAATAGAATGTTCTGTTGAAAGCCAGAACACTAAAAAGACCTTTTATTTATCTTAATCTGGGAGACAGTCTCATTTTATACAGTGGGATGTTTTCTTTAAGAGTTGTATAAAATTCAAATTTACATAACACAAATAATTTAAATGCACTAAGGAACTCTATGAGGAAATCCTTTTGTCATGCAAATAAACAGTTCTCGATTTATCTTTTTTATGCATTCAGAAATTTGAATGTCGCATTTCTTAAATCAGGCATGCCTATAACCATATACAGTTCAATTATTTATGATACCTTCATTTGGGTTGTCTGTTCAGGAGGAAAAACAGAGGTGGCAAAGGGTTGTAGGAAAACACTAAACTTAAGTGACTGAGGTTCAAGTTCTAGTTCTAATACTAATCTAGTTATATGACTGAGCAACTTATTTAACCTCTCAAAGTCTCAGTTTCTTCATCTGAAAAATAAGATTAGTTATAATAATATTTGCACTAAATACCTGTTAGGATGTTTCTGAAGAAAATATTTTGTAGTTTGTAAAGTGGTATATAAATGGGACCTTTTTAATAATTATCACCTCATAATTAAAAGTTTGTTTCATGGGCAGTAATAAAATTTGAGTCACAATTTTATGTTTTCTAGTCCAGAGGGGTCAGAAATGCAGCCTGTGGGCCACATACAGTCCATAATACTTCTGGGTGCAGCTTGAACCAGATTAGAATACAATTGGAAAATATTTGACAACATCAATAAAAATGGAATAAAAAATAGATAATATTACATTTGAAAACTAAGTCACGTGCGGCTTGCAGAGATCCTTATATATGGTTTAGTGGCCCCTATTTCTATTTGATTTTAACACCACTGGTCTACTGAACTAGTGCTCTTACTGTGAATTTTGCCTCTGCCTTCATGTAGCCTGACTAGCTATTGTATTTTCCCTCTTTTTGTCTGACTAGAAAATGTGAACATAATTGATGAGTTCCTACCTCATAAGCCTTTAGAAAAAAAATGAAGAATGTTCTTTATCATGTTTCCCAAGGTCTTTGGGAAAGATCCCAAGAATCTATTCATACATTAAAAGAATTTCAAGACTGTTCTTAGAAACATTTTTGGCAGAATATTATCTTAGTGATTCAGCTCAAAGACTTAATGCCAAAATTCCCAGTTGGGATAGATTCATGATTTTTTTTCCTTCTTCTTTAAAAATCATAAATTATTTTTGTCTGATTTAGGCTGTAAGTGAAAAGAAAACACACATGTCTAGGTTGCAAATGCCATCCAAGACAGCTGCAATATTAAATGAAATAACATATTTATGCATTTAAAGACATGTCACAATGATCTGGGGATTCTAGGGGTTAGCTGGCACTTGTTTTAATTCTCCATCCAGAGGCAGGCATTTTGGAAATCCATTCTTTCCTACTCCTTTTTGGTATTACCTCAAACTACAAGCTATTTTTTGATTTACAGTCATTTCAGAACTAAGATTTAGTCTACATATATTTGGAATTCCATTAGTCAGTTCTAATTATTCCCCCTTTTTTCCCCACTCATTTTCATGTATTAGCAATAATATGAACCTGTGAAATCAGTGTACATGCCAGGCTGGAGAAGGACTTTTTAGTTTTCATCAAGCAATATTCCCAAAATGTGTCTTAATATCTTTTTTAGTCAATTTTTTCATTATCTGTTATACAAAATTAGCCTGGCCTGATGGTGTTTGGGCACACACCATGCATGGGATACATGTTTCATTTAAATTAGCCCTAGCCTACCATAGTAAAAAGAACAACGTTGTTATTCACGGTAGATTTCTTTAAAGTGTATACTCTTCCGGTCATATAAAATATATACATACATGCATATGTGTATATATATGTATGTGTATATATACACACATATATGTGGATAAAAATAAACCATAATATTTCTCACACTATAACCCTTCCCTTTACACACTCAGTAGAGTAGGACTCTACTCATCACCTCTTGCCTGGACAATTTCAATAACCTGATTAGTCTCCCTGCCCCAAGTCTCTCCTTACCATCTTATACAGTGCTTCTGAAGTGGTATTCCTTAAGTTAAGACTAAACCTTATCACTCCTCTACTCAGTCAACTACAGTGACTCCTTAAAGTCCTTCACATTCTGGTCCCAACCTGTCTTTCAAGACTCATGGGGCATTACTTCTCTTCCCACACTTTGTAGTCCAGCCAAACTGTTCTTCCCTCTGTTCCTTATATACAATACTTCATTTCCTATCTCCATGCCTTTGTACTAGCTGCCCCCCCCCATACCTGGAATGAACTCATTCCTCACATCTGCCTTACAGAATTCCTCTCTTTAAATTGCAACTCAAACACCATTTTCTTCTTGAAGTCTTTCTTGATCCCCCAACTACTAGTATTTCCCTCCTGACCTACCTTGTATTTAACAATTTCTTATTTATCCCGTAGTTATGTATGAGCATGTTGTCTTTCCTATTAGAGTTTAAGCTTCTTGTGAATAGGGATTGCTTCATTCTTGTATTTGTATTATATCCCTAGTGCCTAGCACAGTTCATAGCACATAGGAAATACCTAATATTGTTGCTTGGTACATGATTCATTTGCTTTCCCCACCCTAGATATGGATGAATGCAGCATAAGGAATATGTGCCTCAATGGAATGTGCATCAATGAAGATGGTAGTTTTAAGTGTATTTGTAAACCTGGTTTCCAGTTGGCATCAGATGGCCGTTACTGCAAAGGTCTGTATTGCATGATTTAGATTGTATATATTCTAACAAAATTTTTTCTTTCTCTTTTGGAGCAAAAAATCTTATATTGTTTAGAGGAATAACCTTTGTACTTTTCACAACTTTTCTTCTACCTTTTTATCCTTCTTTAACTTTATTCCTCTTCATGTTCTGCACTGATACTGGCCTTCTTGCCATTCTTTGCATGACACTCCACCTTCCATTTCTATACCTTGCACTAGCTGAACCTCATGCCTGCAATACTCTTCCACTCTCCCTCTGCCCTTTTAGTTTCCTTTGCTTTCTTCAAAGTTTAGCTCAAATCTCACCTTCAGCAGGAGACCTTTCCTAGTACTTTCTCCTGTGTGAGTACCTTCTGTCTAACCTGTATATATCTTGAATGTACCTACCTATTTGTATATTATCTTCTCCATTAAAGAGTCCTCCTTGAAGGCAGGGACTATTTTTTTCTTCCTCTGTATCCCCAGTGCTTGGCATATAGAAAGTGCTTAATGAATGCTTGTTGACTAACTGAACTTTCCCCCTCTCTGCCCTTTGTTTCCTCCAAATATTTGATATCATTTTCCCTGGCTTAGGTAGGGATTATACCTGGAACCTAGCCACCCGGAGAAACTGACTTTTTTGTCAGAAGGTTCTCTTCCTTTCAAAGGTGGCTTTGGATAGTGGTCTTCCCAGAGGATCTCCTGAAAATGCCTTAAGAAATGAGTCAGGATATTTATTGGATGTTGGTTGCCATTTTGTCAATGGAGATTTGGACATCTTCCTGAACATATAGAGTTGTGCCTTATCTCCACAATTGAAAGATAATTGCAGCTGAGCTACTGTTGCATTTTATTTGGCACTTCTTGTTTGCCACCTGGAGAGAATAATACAGAATTTTATTTGTAGTGGTCAAGTTTTCATAGTTTCTTCCATGTCCCATAAGGAATAGAGAATTTTTTCAGGGTCCATAGCAGTCAAAGAAAATAACATTCAATAGAAGAAATAAACAAACTACAAGCCAAGATGCCATATTTGTTCAGTTTGATAACTTTTAAAGTAACCTCATTGCTCTAGGGATTGAGGCAATGATGAGATTTTTAAAAATTTGTACTCTTGAAAATAAGAAAGCTTAGTGTTTGATCAGGCTTCAGTTTTGTGTCTGAAAAGTAATGAAAATGATTTGGATTTTAAGATCTTGAAAAGAATCACTGGAGTCAGAATTTTTTGCTTAGAGTCTCTTGTATTTTGTAGCCATGGATGAGTGGATTGCTGGACCCAGGTCCAAGGTCTGGGCTGGAACCAGACCTGGCATGGGAGTTAGTACCTAGAACAGGTCCAGGAGATCTGTTAAAGTGCTATACTCAAAACTTTCTGGCTTGCAGTCTCAGACAGAGAGGTGTAGAATATCTGAGCTCTCCAAGATTGAGAAAGCAGGATAAAGTCACATGATATCTATTCTCTAAGTGCTCTAGGACAGCTTTGGTTAAGGTATTATGAAGAAAGATGTCTTCTCATTTGTATAATGTCTTTAGTAAGCATATGTGCCTTTCCCTGTACCTAAAAGAATTTCAGGCCCTTGGTTGGGTTACCTACATCCTGTATGATCCTAACATCAATTTTTTATAATGGTGGAAATTTATGAAAAGGAAAAGGAAAATGAGTGTTCATTTCAGTTCTGATAGAGGGTAATGCTTTTCTTGTGTATTTCTAATTGCTCAATTAAAAATATTTAGGAACAACTCTGTGCCTACCTCAGACTACTCTAAATATTGTGGCAGACATAAAGGAAGAAGTAAACATAGTCCTTGTCTCAAGGAGTTTAACTGGGGAAATGAAAAGGCATACAATATAAAACAACATTTAAGGAAGTACTAAATTGTGTGATGCAGACTTATACAGGTGCTTACAGAGGAATAGGAGATTCCTGGAATAGTCAGGGAAGAATTCCAAACACAATGATAACAAGAAAGATGTTAATATCATAAATGGTAGGCACCTTTGGCTTTTTGTATGTTGTCATATTCTTTCATACCATGCTGCCTTACAACTTTTGCGCCTGTAGATTGCCAGTGTTCTGGGACTTCACTATTTAGTAATAAATATGGTTTGTAGATGATATTGATGAAACCATTCAAGAAGTCAGATGTGACCTCTTTGGCAATCTAGGTCTTGCCAAACCCTGTGCAAGGGCATTAGTATGGATATTAGTAATGACATCGTCTATAAATAAATAAGATTTTTCCTCCTCACTTATCAAACAAGTGCAGCACTTCAGAAGTATAGTGATACTTTTCCTAGATAGTTCGGTGACCAGAGACAGTTTGGTCCCTATTATTACCTCTGTCATCTTTCTTGAGCATGTGGCCTACAAAAGGCACAATCCAAGTGGCACTAATGAAGAATTACACACAAGAGTGTTCCCTTTACTTATTCCCAGACTCACTAAATTTCCTCTTCGAGACTTTGGGCTAAGTTTTCAAATAGTGGTTTGAGAATTTTAGCTTTGTGCCCACAAAAATTGAGATATATAGAATTGTACAAAGAAAAATAATGTCATTCCTGCAATTAACCAGTTATACAAGGAGGTCAATCCCCTAAGACAGAGCTAAGTCCCTGGGTCTACATTCTGACTTTGTACCTATTTAAAAAGCATTCAGATACTTTCTGTTAGATCCTTGTTGCTGCTGTTTTACAGTACATCTTATATTGAATAAAAAATGGCAGGGAGAACAAAACCAAACTGAGTTCATACACTTAAATATAACTGCTGCTTTAAAACACAATTTGAACATGAAATCTTGGACCATTTGAAAGTATTTTGTGCCAAACAATATAAACTAAGCAAAACATAGAGGTGTTTCACTCACTTTGCCTTTTTAAGGTCAGAAAGGAGGAAATAGTCATACACACTAGCTGTTGTATACACTAATCAGAGTTGTTATAAAGCAGTTTGCTTATAAGTATTATGTGTGCTGCAAACACACTTTGGAAACCATTGCTTTAAATCTTCCTTCTGAAGGGAGAAAAGGTATGTTCCCCTTGTCAATAATAAATGCCTGTTCCTATTAGGATGTGTCCCATAAAATATTTTACTAGCCCTGAATACACACATAGTGTACTCTAAAATACTTTCAGTGCTTCAGAAATGTCCTTCTCTGCTGGGTGCCTATAGTACTTAGTGCTGTGGTTGGCCAAGAATGGTCATCTCATTTATCCATATTTATTTTTCTGAGCCAATTCTTCAGTTTTCCAGTAAAACATTAATGGGATGCGCTTTAAAAACAAGCAGCATAAACCAGAAATGTCATGCAAATTGCCCCAGAGTCGTGAAGCGTGGGTGGTACTGGGATGGGCATTATCCCAGGAATTGAATGCCAGAAGAGGAAGCTTCCTGACCAGGTCAGAGATGTAATTTGCTATTGAGCCTGACTTCTTACATTACAAAATGAGTAGCAATGTTGTAGAAATTGCCTTGTGAACCATTACACAGGGCCCTTTGTCTAAGCAGTCACTTTTCCTCCTTTCTTCAATTATGCCTTTGCCTCTGTGATCCTTATTTTGGGTTAGCATATCTCCTAGAGCATTTTTAGGTAGCTTTTTGTGAAAGAAAAAACAAAACTTGGACAATTGATTCCTCTCTGCCTGTTTTTTTTCCCTGAAAAGAAAATGAAAGTGTACTGTTTTTTAACAGATGATGTTCTTTCCTTTCTCTTTTTCCCCCTCTTCTTTCCCCTTCCTCAAATGTTAAAACATGTCTGTACCAGTGAACTAAAACACATTTTAATGTCTAATAAATTTTCAATGTGATTTCAACCTCTCCCCCCCCCCCAGATATTAATGAATGTGAAACACCTGGAATCTGCATGAATGGACGCTGCGTGAACACAGATGGATCCTACCGATGTGAATGCTTCCCTGGACTGGCAGTGGGGCTGGATGGACGAGTGTGTGTGGGTAAGACAAACTGGTTATAAGAATGACAGTGCCAGACCAGCTTCATGTCAAAATAGAAAACAAAACGACAGATGCATAGCCTATTCTAGTTTATGCGAACTTTGATAAATAAGGAACAACAAACCTTCAGGGGCAGATTTTTTTCCTACAGAAATAAAAGTATGGCATTAGATTAATTAATGGAGAAGCATAGCTAGGATGAATGATCACTACGGGGAATCTACAATACATTATTTTAATCATTAGTTTCAACCTCCACCGTTCTCCTTGTTTTCTTCTTGAAATTGTGCTGTCACCTCTCTTTTCCTTCTCTTTTGGTGAATATTTTAATGAACATCTTAGTAGCCAAAGGGAAGTATGTGGAAGGCAAAGAATATGGAGAATCAAAAAACTGGTTAATATAATTCATGATATTCTGGAGTTTCGTTTAGCTGTTTGAGCATTCCCAGAAAGATGGAAATTTGAGAAATCAATCTTATTGATCTGTTTGTGGGGGAGGTATTCATTAAAGCCTTTGAAACAAGAAAAAGTAAAATGCCTATTTCAGTCCTTTGTCCTGATGACATTGAAGCATTTTATTAATGAGAACAAAAACAACTTGCTTTTTAACTTATATAATGCCATACCTTTAATGAAGAGGTATGAACATAGCATGATGAATCACTTCTGAGTTTAAGCATAAAAAGAGAGCATTCTTTATTAGTTAGAAAAGAAAAACTCTTATTCCTTACTCTTATCTTTACCTAGAATAATGTTGATGTTAATTGACCTTACTGGTCTTTTTTCCACAATTCCTTATTAAAATAATGAACTTTATGCTCTCACTCTAGAGTGTGTAAATGCTGTTATCTTTTTGCAGAATAGATTTAGAACAGGACCCATTTAATGGGACAAGACTTTTAAGTAGTACCTATTTAAAATGGATCAAGCTAGCACTATCTTCTTCAGAAGTGCTGTTGTGGGTGTGATAAGAAGTTAATTGAACAGAAGTTCTTCAATTTTCCTTACTCAAAAGAGCTTAAATAAGAAAATATTGAGAAGTGAACTAGCTTAAATTAAAGTCTCCTGGCCATACTATGTGGCTTTTCTTAAAGAAAAACCTTGTGTACAATTTTGAGTTTATTTTACTCTTTTCATTGGATGTTCATTAGAATGCCCTGTGAGTTGGGAAAGTGTCAGGCTGAGCAGGAACCCACTTTCTTTACCCTGTTCTGCTAGCCACCCTCCTGTTTTTGCAATGGGATGGTAGTTGAGAAGGTCAAAGGGAGAGGTCATTAGATCCAAAGTAAACTTCCTCCTCTTTAAAAGGTCCTCCTAACCCAAACATTCCCCAGCTCCCAGGTTTATTTGGAGAATCAACTAGCTTTCTAAACTGCTTCATCATCGTTCCATGAGCTGGGCTATTATGGAAATAATTTCTCACCCACGGTAGCCCTGGAAAACTGACAGCATCTGTACTGATGTTTAGGTTTCAACTATTTGGAAGTGAGATTTTTTTTAAATTGATCTCAAAACCCTTATAACAGAAATGTTATATCAGTGTGAATCAGAACATTGAGGAAATAGGCAGAGTCCAGGACCAGCTTTGAAGCTATTGAATGTGTTTCAGCCCTCACCAAGGGTGTCTCCACAGTTTCAAGATTCAGTAAGATAATAGGATTTTTTTCCCTGTTGTAGATACGCACATGCGGAGCACATGCTATGGTGGCTACAAAAGGGGTCAATGTGTCAAACCCCTATTTGGAGCAGTTACTAAGTCTGAATGCTGCTGTGCCAGCACTGAATATGCCTTTGGGGAGCCTTGCCAGCCTTGCCCTGCACAGAATTCAGGTATGGAATGTTAAGCAGTTGTTGTTACAGTAGAAGAGGAAATGATGGCACTGTACTCTAGTTGCATACGTGCATTGCCAGGAGCTTGGCGGAAGTTCTAATCAAGTCTTACCCAGCCTAGGCTGTCCTTTATGTGCCCTTCAGATTTATTTGAAATTTTTGTACTTTTCTACAAAATATCCCTTACACCCCAAATTAGCTCTACTCATGTTCTTCACGGGGTATGGCATCTTTAAGCAGCCTGGTTTTCTAATTCAAATTCAGCATTTCTAATTTGCAAGAGCAGCCTACCTGACCTCTGATGAAACCAGGATTTTGCATAATATAAAAGGAAATAATTTTAAAATTCCCTGAAATATTTCTAAAATTTTTTAAATGTCCATTGCATCATGTTTTATATGATCAAGAATTTTGTCCCATACTGTTTATTCAAACTTGGTTAAAAATCTTCATGTTGGAGGTAACATAGCATAGGATATACATAGTATTGTAGGAGGTATCATGATATAGAAATAGCACTAAACTAGAAATAATGAGACTTAGGTTCTAGTCCTGGTCCAATCACTAATTAATGGTCACTTAATTTTGGACTTTAGTTTTTATTTGTATGAGAATTTTACCCTTCCTTTTGAAAATGAGTTGAAACTATTTACATCTAAAACAGGGGGTACAATTTCCTTATCTATAGACAGATTGAACTAAGTAATACATACAGGCCTTTTCGACTCAAACATGATGTGTTGTTGTTTGCAAGACTAAGGGAAACAACAGATTTTCAGCATTGGAAAGGTGGTTTAGTCATAAATATTTGTTATATTAAAATAGTATTCTCCCTTATACTCAAAACATGTGTGTATATGTGTGTGTGTATGTGTATTTTGTCTCATCTTAGTTGTACCCATGTAGTTTTCTGGCTTAGAAAAAAAATTAGTTAAGAGTTACTTTTAGATTTCCAAAACCGTGTCTCATTGGAAAAGATCTTCCTTGCCATTATAAAGCTATATACACCTATTAGATGTTTTAAGTTAATATATAGGGTCTAGTGAATGGATTTTTTTAAAAGTAAAAATAACCACAGAAAGACAGCTTTACTGTAGTCAATGACATTATGCAACATCTTACATTTGTTTTTTTTGCCTTGAGTGATGATACAAGTTACTCTCAGATTTATTATGTCATTTTATCTTTACAATGACTCTGTGAGATAGGTAAAGTTAAATATATTCTCAATTTACAGATGAAACTGAAGCACAGAAAGGTTGAGTATTGATCATATCACAAATTAGTAACAGAAGGAATACTAGGACCTGTTCCTCCTGACTCTCAGTATTGTGCTTTTTTCACTATATTGTGCTGCTTCTCTGAAAAGCTGTTAGTACAGGATTTTAAGAGAAATGATAGCAGGCTATATTCTTTGAGCAGACTATTTCATGACCCACTGCATTATAGAGTTAAAATGTTTTCTAAATTTAGGGCCCAGTGCCACTGACTTCTGTTTTATATTTGAATGAATTTAAACAGAAGAGTTACACATGTGGAAACTGTTTCATCTAGGCTGGTCTGCCCACCTATTTGGTTGTTGAAAATGCCAATTCATGAAGGGCAAAATGTAGGACATCTTTCATTTCAGGGGAGAAAAGAATTTCTCAGAAGGAGATGTATTGCTGTGGAAACTGAATATATTCAGAAGGGAAAAGTTTTTCCCCTTTCTATCATTTGATCTGGTTTGAAGCTAACCATCTGAGAGCTAAAAATGCATCTTTCCTCTCCGGAAATGAGACACGTGCAAACTGTAAATGAAGACATTTCTACCCAACAGCCTAAACTTATTTAGAAAGGCTTTTAAGCTCCTTCGTCCGCAGGCAGGCATCTTTAATTGTACATTCCATTAGCAGATCTCCTTGTTGCTCCCTGGGTTCTAATGACTGTTAAGGGCCACACAAATGTAATTCTGTGGCATTTTCCTATTGCTGTCCCTTACCAGTGTTTCAGGAGCATGCATCATTTTGTACACAGAATAGGAGTATGACCTAATTCCAGATAATCTAATACCAGCTCTGGCCCATATGGAAAACAACTGTGTCACTCACTTGCTTTCCTTTACACCAAGAATAAGCTAAGTTAGGAAGCAGAGAGCAAAAGTGCATTTTTCCCAGAGCTACAAGGTTGAGTGTGTTTCCTGTTTTATTGCCTACGCTATTCCACAAATATTTTAATCTGATGCTGATGTGAGAGGATGGGGGAGAAATATTACTCTAAACTCCCTTTCCCTACCTTTTATTACTGTTATTGCTGCTACCTTTCTCATTTGGCACCTGAACACACTTTTTAAGTTATTTCAAAATTCAGGAAATCATCTGCTTTTCTTTAATCTTTTGGAATGCAGAGGTAGGAATGTGTGTGTTTTGTTGTTGTTTGTTCTGCTTTAGTCTATATAAGCCATTTATTTTTATTACCAGGAGTATAATTTACTAGCACACTAGAGTATAAAAATTTGAACTGTGCTTTTAGAAAATACGGAGTCTATTACCTCAGTGGAGAAACCCTCTCTCTCCAGTTGGTAAGGCAGATGCTTTCCACTTGACTACATTATGTGATTCTGCTTGACATTGTGGACTGCTGCATGATATTTGGGTTCCCTTTTCACATAGAAAAATTTATTACCACAGATTCTCAAAAATCCATATTGTGGTTAACATGCAGCAAAGATTGCTTTCAGATTTATTGATAGTAACAAGTTTTCACCTAAATTGATGTTTTAATCAATTATATTTAGAGAACATCATTACTGAATTATTGGTTTTGTGGACATTTCACACTCTTTAAATTTATCTTTTGCATATAATAAGAGGGCATTTGAAAATAAAACACTCAACATATCTGCTTCATTGAAGTTACTTCTATTTAAGCTGGGCTAGTGCTTAGTCAGTTAGCTGACAGCTATTAAGTCTTTCTAACTTAAATTAGGTATTCATTGTTTGGCTTCTTTATTTTGTTTGAAATTATTTTCCAGAATATTAGATACACTTCTAATAAAACAAAAGCAAAAAAAGAAAAATCTCATAGACTCCAAAGACAAAATGAAGTAATTCATGAATTATCTACAATTTTGTATTATCTTTGCTCATTTGTCTCCATTTGTGGAGGCTGATAGATCAGAACAAAATCAATACTAGCAGAAAAACCTTTCAGTTATTGACAGTAAATAGTCATTCATTATAGCTGGAAGGAATCTTAGCATTTAAATGGTCCAGCCTCTTAATTTTATAGATGGTGATTGACTTTAGGCAAGTCACAATAGAAAATTAGTGGCTGATCCAGGCCAATAGCCTAGTTGTATTGTGTTTGCAGTCAAAGAAAAACATAAAAGGAAGACTAGAGATTGTAGAGTATATTGCTTCTCAGCAATGCTACTTGAATGTTGATTTAAAAAACCTGCTAGCTCTAGAATTTTAACAGTGAGGTTAAATACATGGCCACACAGAAGTACCTGTGGGGAAGAGGTATACAGTTATAGACAGACCAGTTGGAGGGCATGTAGGTTCTCCAGTCATTGAAATACTTGGATCACTGAATATTCTTGTGAAGGTGTACTGTGGAAAAGCCATGTGCATTTTCAGGGCATTTGTGAGCCTCCCACATGGAAATAAACAAAAGATTCCCTAGGTGCATCAAATACCTGGAAATGTTCCTGCTGCTACACAGACATTGGTCCTTATAACAGCTTCTTTCAATTTTCAAGTTTTTGACTTCCCATTATTGCAGCAGATCTATTTTTAGGAACAGTTCTTCAGTTACAAATCACAAACTCATTTAGAATGACTACATTCAGTGTATCCCAGAGACACAACTTTTCAGGATGACCTCACCATATCTATACTAGTGATTGCTTTCCCTATGACCCTTGTTTCAAATGCACGGAGGCTTTTTATCCTGAAATCTTTCTTGACTTTAAAAAAAATCCCAAAAGAGTAAATATAGTCCTGTTTGTACCCAACTGAATGGTCCCCTCATCTAAATATTATTTTGCTTGGAAATGTTGGAGTTTCCTAAACATGCTAAAAAGCCAAAAGACTCTCAAGGAAACAGAGATTTTCAAAAGATAAAGTTTAAAGAACATATTGAATATATACTGCCTACAATATTTTTCTGATTTACTAATGCAGTAAACCATTTTTTAAAAAGAAAAGAAATAAAGTAATCAAAGGAGAGACTTGGAAATATAGCAATTCTTGCTCAATGCTAGAATTGCATTTCTGAAGCATGATATAAAAAGTAGATATTATGCTCTGGGCAGAAGGCAGGATGGTATAAAGATATATAAAGATAAAGAGCTGTTCTTAGATCCAGGAAAACCCGGGGTTTAAGTACTAGCTCTGGGGTGCACCTTGGTACTGCTGTGGATAGAGTGCTGGGCCAGGAGTCATGAAGACTCATCTTCCTTAGTTCAAATCTGGCCTCATACACTTGCTAGCTGTGTGACCCTGGCCAAGTCACTTAACCCTATTTGCCTCGGTTTCCTCTGTAAATTCAGCTGGTGACTGAAATGGCAAACCACTCCAGTATCTCTGCCAGGAACACCCAAAATGGGGTCGGAAAGAGTCAGACACAGCTGAAACATGTACTGGCTTTCTGATTCTGAGCAAATGTAACCTCTCAGTGGCCCTCTCTTAAGACTAACTACAGAACAGTTATAGATCTACTTTGTCAGAGTGAATTTTCTCACTGGGAATTCCCTACACTGATATCACAGATATAGAACACTCACCCCTGGGAAATGTCTCATTTTCAGCTTCTTCCTTAATTCGCTTGATCTTACTTTGGAGGAAATAATGTATGTGAAGCCAGGGTTAAAATTTCCTTATCACAGAAACAAAAGAATCATTGACTGTCCTTTCATTTATTTCAGCGGAATATCAGGCACTTTGCAGCAGTGGCCCAGGAATGACTTCAGGAGGCAGTGGTGAGTAATCAGTTTGAAATTCATTAAGTTTATAATTCTTAAGTTTATATGGTGGTAGCAGAAATGCTGCTTGGCTTTCAGAGGAACCCCTAGTGGAGCTATTGCCATTCCCAAGTCTCAAGACTTTGCTGAGACATCAGAAAACTCATCAGGGTACTTCTGGAAACCTCAGATACTTCTACAGGGAGAATGCAACATTCCTTGGGGTTGCTTAGGTGCTTAGGGAGGGAGCTAACTTAAAGGAATTGGAACCCAATTTGAAAGGCAGTAGGTCATATGTCAAGTGCCTGTTGCTTTTCTATTGTTGAAGCCCAAGTCTGTGTCTGAGTTTATGGCTTTGTTGTACGGACATGTGATAACTATATCCTTGGAGGATTTCTCAGTTGTGAAATTGTTAGTCATCTTAGTATGGTAGAGTAACTTGCTGAGCCAGAATCTATTGTGTAGTCAACAGCAAGGCATTATTTAACTGCTGGAAGAGGAAAAGGCTGCTTGAATTCATCTTTTGGAGTTAGAGATGCCACAATAGGGTCCAAATAGAAGGAAAAAGAGGGATAAAGATAACAAATAAGAGAAACAGAGAGACAGACAAAGGAAAAAAACTGTTGTCTTGACGATACTCAACTCACCTTCCTGCCAGACGAAGACAACTGAAGCAATCAAGGGAGTTCTGAAGGTCTAATAATAATTGTGCTTAGTTAATCTCAATGCATATTTATAACCCGAAAGAGGCTAAGGAGAGTTTGAAAAAGTCACAGGGATAGCAATAAGCAGCAAATTTGATTAACTGTAAGTTCAGTCAAAATTACTCTTAATATTTTTAAAGTTGTCCCAAAATGAGTAAGTTGATGCTTATCTATGTAATATAGAGTGTTGAAGCTGGAAAGAACTTTTAAAGATGAATGAATGAATGACAAAGGCATTTATTAAATGCTAACATGTGCCAAGCACGGTGCTAAGTACAGAGGAAACAAATACAAAAGCAAGACAGTCCCTGTCCCCAAGTAGCTTCTGTTAAGGTGGAGTAGACAATATATATTGGGGAGAGGTGGCCAGGAAATCATCCAAACCCCCCATTTTAGAGGTGGTGAAGCTGAAACCTAGAGAGAGAGCGTGAGAGAGAGAGAGAGAAGAGAGAGAGAGAGCGTGAGAGAGAGAGAGAGAGTGTGAGAGAGAGAGAGAGAAGAGAGAGAGAGAGAGAGCGTGAGAGAGAGAGAGAGAGTGTGAGAGAGAGAGAGGCAGAGTTAGTTTATTTAAGGTTCACGGAAACATGATACTGATGTCTAACTTGAACATGTTGCAGATATAAATGAATGTGCCCTGGATCCTGATATTTGCCCAAATGGAATTTGTGAGAATCTGCGTGGCACGTACAAGTGTATATGCAATTTAGGATATGAAGTGGATGCAAGTGGGAAAAACTGTGTTGGTAAGTAATATACCATTTTTTCCCAAGAGATGCTTGGAGGTTGGACTATTTAAGCTTCTTTTTAATCTATAATCAAAACGTTGTATGACAAAACTGAAATTGTTGTAGTAGGTATAAAATCACTCAGTTAAAACAGATTCATACAACAGAAGTCTAAATTCAAGGAATTTGTAAATTATTAAGTTAAAAATTAAATCCACAGAAAAGAACATTGATGAAGTGAACCAAATATGAAGGTCCTATAGTGTCATCTTACTATATCCACCTTACTATACCTACTATTCAGGATGATACAGTAAAATTCAGGCCACTAGTTTATCTGTTGTAACTGTCAGCACTCTGCCAAGCTAAGTGACACCTTTTTGGTTTGAAAACATCCCGTTGTAGCAGCAGCAGCCACCAGTGTTTAGTCATTAATTTAGGTGAAAAGTTGCACATCTGTAGTTTACTGAGCTTTGCTGGATAGCTCTTTCCTAGGAACATTGGGATTGCAAAAGAAGATTTAATTTTTCAGCCCTTGGCTTTTTTAGGCCATTGCCAAGAGTGGGGGTTGGAGGAGGGGAACAAAAACAAAAACAAGCAATCTAACTATTACTAGACAGCGATATTTTAAAAAAGATGTCAGTAATTTCAGGGACAAAAATTAGAATGATCATTTTTAAAGGTAAAAATATTACAGAAATTAAAGAAGCTGGTGAAAAACTTAGTTATATTGCTACACCTTAACAATTGGTGTTTTGTAGTGGGAACAGTAAGACAGGGTGATGCACACAGTCATATTATCAGTTTATGGTAATTTACTTTTAGTATTTTTATTTGTGATTTAAATATTTTGGGTGGCACACAGTATTAATATTTTATCAAAAACTAAATAACATCCAAAGTATTTTCGATGCTCAAAGTATTATTCCACTTTTATAATAGAGGTCATTAAAAAATAAGATTCATTACAGGAAATCTGATTGATGTAAAACTTCCTGAGACTTATCTGTTTGATAAAGTGAAGGGATATCTGTCATGTGAAAGATTAAATACCACAAATTAAAATATTCAAAGTCTGGCAATAGATTCATAGTCATTATAAAAGTGACCCTTGGATCCTGTGTTCTTTCTTCCCGTGATTATTCTTTTAGTCAAGCAAGGGCTGGCAATAAAGAGAAAAGTAAAAGCCCTTGGCCAGGAGTTGGAAGTAATAAAAATGAGAAGGGCTTTTGTATGCTAATATACCTATGCATGTGACCTCTTATCCCCTCTGTCCGGAAGAAGAAAATAATAGAGGGGACCTTTATGTTTGCTGTCGATGCTTAGTAAATCTCAGAGAATGATGATTACTAAAGAAAACTGAAGAGAGTTTGAAATAGTAACAGAAAAACTAGGAAGAGACATCAAATATTGCCAAGGATCATAGGAAAGAGTTGTAGCAGTCAAATATTGTTTGGTAACTTACCCAATGCATGTTAGAGTTGCTTTTTAAAAATGAAGAATAATCATTGAGACGATGACGATAATGATAATAATGATAATGTGCCTGTAAAAGGAGATTCCGTTTCTTGCCTTTCCCAAAACCTTAGCATTCAAAAAATGTACTGTGATTTTAAATTACACTTGATACCATTGCATGTAAATTTCACATATGCTAATCACAACTGAAAACTGCATTATTTATTTATGCAGTAACCATTTATTAAGTACTTTGTGCAAAGCACTAACTGTATTTAGGTGGTGAGAGAGATACAGAGATAAATGATATGTGACCTTTATGAGGCTAACATTTTAGAAAGATGATCATTTATTAAATGAGCATTTATTAAACTTCCATTATCTACCAGGCACCGTGCTAGACCTTGGGAATAAAAGACAAAAAAAATCATATGTAGGAATAAATATAATGAAAATCATCAATAAAAGCTATACTATTAGTCTAACTCCTTCATTTGTTCCTTTTTTTTTCTTTTTTTTTTTCATTTGTTCCTTTTTTAATTCTTTTACTCTATCTATGAGAATTATGCCAGCTGTACAATAGCTGCTCCATATGTTTTTGTACCATTGATTACATTTAAATATTAGAAGTTGATTTCTAGGCAACATACACATACAGTATCCATCTATATGTAACCATATATATATACATATACACCACTTATAATATTATACATGTAACTAATATAATTGCAGTTGCTCTAAATTATCCTTTTTCTGGGTGATGGTCTGCTGTATTGTGAACTTGAGTTTTGTGTTCACTTGCTTTGGTTTACATAGGTCTAAATTACATACAACTAAAATTTAATTTCAAGATAGAAGTCCAAATAATTTAAAAACTTATTTGGTAATATTTCCTTGCCCTAGAATTATCAACCACATTCTTCATTATTATTGTTATTGTACTCTCTTTTACCACATTAATGCTTTTTATGGGCCGTGGGTTAAATCTTCAAACTATCTTGAATTGAATAGCATTCTCTTTCTAGATCCTGCACATTTCCTCTGCTTGCCTGTCTGCCCTCTCCTTTTCTTCTCATCTTTCCTCCTTTCTATTTTCCCCTGTCTCCTTTCTTTCTTTTTCTTTCTCATTCCTTTCTTTCTTCTCCCTGTCATTAATTTTACCCCTTCCAAATCTCTTTAATTTTCTTTGGTTGCTTTTGTTATTATTATTTGAGATGTATTAAGTATAAAGTGCTGCCTCTGGCCTTCTCAGCATTCTGTGCATTTCTTGGTTTCCCAAAAGCTCCTTTGGCTTTTCCCACTATTTGCAACTACTTCTCAAACTTCTGTGGGCCCTTCTTAATGCTCTATACCCCATATGATTTCTTTTCTCTCTCTCATGCCCTCCTTCCTTGTCTTGCAGTTTGCCTAGATGGTATTTCAAATCCATCTATTTATCTATTTACCCACTTCTATGACATATCATAGCCACTTTCTTCAAGCAGTTATGTGTCTCTTGACTCCACCTATAACAAAAAATTGGGTACTCGTCATCCAGGTGATATCTACCAATGCCTTCTTTAAGCCTATGGCTGCTGAAATGGAAGAAGGGGTTAAATTTGGGAAATTATATGAAGATGAAAACTTTAGGATGAGACACTAGATATTTAAAATCAATTCCTCTGATTTTTTTCTTTGGTAATTGCCTATGCCACTTTTCTTCTCATGTTTACCTTAAGGACTCTTTAGTTCAACCTGTTAATTCTTTGCTTTAAGAAGTGAATTCAGGGAAATTCTCACATACACAATAGTTATTCAGCACTGTTTAGATAAGTGGGCTGGTGCTGCATGGAGTTTGAAAGATGACAAGGGAAGAAGACAGGATGTTTATTTAGGTGAAAATTAGAACTTTTTTTTTGCCCTTCTTCCTTATTTATCTAATTCATTTACATACATGCATACTCATCACAGATGATCAAAAAATCCATCCTCTCTCACCCCTTCCAAATTATTGTGAAAGTCCAAGCCTAATTTTTTCTTTGGATTTAGGATTAATTACTTGGCGGTTAAAGGAAAAAGAGGCTAAAAAGAACTGGTGAGCTACAGAATTAAGCATACTCCTACTCTTCTGCTACCTATTTTTCTCTTTACCTCTTGCTGCTGATATAAGTTCTGGCCTTTTATTTTGTCTTTCAATAATAAAACTTATACCCTCCCCTCACTCTGAACTTTAGAACAGCTTTTTAGGGTGCAGCTTTTATCCTGGGGCAGCCATAATTTGAATACATGTGGTATTTTCAAAGCAGACTCAACTGAAAACATGTTTTACTATTTCATCTTTTTAGAAGGGCCTCTCTTGGTTGGCAGGCACCAAAAATCATTATTTATTTGGGCAGTGCACAAAGACACAGGGATGTTTCAGCTTCATCCAAAAATCACCCCTTGGAAAGCTGAAGGGGGAGTTTGGGAGCCAGTGGGAATTCTTACTTCAATGAGAGTTTTGCTTTAGTAAACACTACAAAATTGGATCCATTATTATCAGGTCAGGGCTTGATTGTGGTAAGAGGGAAAGAAGTTGTGAACCAAAGGTCTGCTACAGTCATTTCCCACACATGGCTCCCAGTGACTAGCTATTTTTTATCTTAACAGCAAATTCTACTATTCTAATTGCCAGTCAGTGAGAGTTAAGAACTGCAGTTTTGACCCTTTCACATTGCAATTACACATCTCAAAATCATTTTGTTAGGATTTCCCATGCATGATTTTCTCATACCCTAAGACTTTATACTTGACTCTCTGATATTTTAAAGTGTATAAGCTCAGGTCCATGGGATTGTATAACATAAAAAAGAAGATCAAAGAGTTGATTCAAGGGTGTTTATAGCACCTTCTACCCATGAAGTACCACAAAGCTAAATATGCAAGTCTTTTATTTTATATAATTGAGTTTTTAAAATGTCAGCTAATAGGCTGACCGGAATTTCTAAGTGAGCAAATCATTTACTTCAAATATATATGCTTCAGATAAATGTGGCATTTTGAGTACATTAGGCAATATTTAGTACAGTAGTGATACAAGTAGATTTAATGGTACCTAGGATGAAAACATTCATAGCTACCATACAGGTTCATAGACAATTGAACATAAAGCAATGGTTTTGACCTGAAATGATTTGAATTGTCTATCTAAACTGCCTTAGATAATTAACAGTTCTTCCAATCCTTTGTACTACATAGCCCCGAACTGAGAGCCTCTAAATTATCCTGAGCCTGTAACATAATATCAAGGATTGTTTCCTATTCAGGGAAGGGGGTGGGGAGAAGAAACAAAAAATAAATTCAGTAGAAAGCCTCCTAGACTTTCTGACAAATTGAGAACTTAAAATGTTTAAGAAACTGTATGAAATTGGACTTTCTAATTCCGATCTCCATCTCCATTACAGATATTAATGAATGTGCATTAAACACCTTGCTTTGTGACAATGGGCAATGCAGAAATACTCCTGGAAGTTTCACCTGTACCTGTCCCAAGGGCTTTGTATACAAACCTGACCTAAAAACTTGTGAAGGTATGTGCTTTTATGCTATTTGTATAGCTGACTCTAAGAGTAAAAAATGGTAACAAGCTAGATAAATGTGTTTAAGTTGATTTATCTAGATAGTTTCTACAGATCTTTTCTAGTCATCTGAATCTAGTTAAATGTTTAATCAAGATTCTCTTCTTAGAATTTAGTGTTGAGAGGAAATGTAGAAATCATCTTGTCCAATCTGTTGGTTCTTTCATGAGAAACTGAGGCCCAGAAAAATTTAGCAATTTAACTTAAAGTCACAAAGCTTGTTCATGGCAAACTTGGTCCTTTAGCCCAAACTTTACTGTATTCCAGGTCTGTGGTAGTTGTAGGAGGGACAGTCTGAAGTAGTGGCAAGAAAGTTGTGTTTGAAGTCAGGAAAACTTGTTTCAAATCCTGGAGCTAACAATTATTAAACTATGTGACTGAGCAAATCACTTAACCTGACTGAAACATAGATCCACTTAGACACACAGGTGTCACTCATTCAGGTTGCTTCCCCCCAGTACTCTTGTCCTGCTGAGACCACTGGGGCTTCATGTACATGGCAGTCAGATATCTCACATCTGCCAGCCTGTTTCAGTCAGGTTCTGAGCTAAAATTTAAGTACTGGTCCTACCAACAGCACAAAATATACATTAATGGTTTTTTTATTAACAGACTTGAATAGATAGCCTTTTGATGGCACTAAACAGTTTATGTTTAAAGGAAAAAGAAATAACAAGGAGTTTAATCTTGTAGTTTATGTAATTTACTATTTCAATACCATCATGTCATAAATTTTAGCTTTTGTACATCATTGAGAAAGAAGTATATGAATTGTTTGGAATGTTGTTAGTGTTTTATGAAGATCAGCACTAGGACGCAGATCCACACAGCCTCTCTAGCCATCTAGCCAGGCATGGGGCACTTGTCTCTCTTCAGTCCACACAGTTCAGGACTCCTTCACTCACTTTGAATAGAATTTCCATTCACAAGTGAAGTCCCCAAGGACAGCTCAGACTGCCCTAGGATTCACACATGAACATCCCCCTTTGTTAACATTTCCCCCATCTACAAGGTCACAACTAAGCCCTTTCTCGACTTCCACACAGCCACTAAAACCAAACATTTTAGGTCCATGTAAACTCTTCACTTAACTACAAAATTAAGTGAGCCTCCAATTATTACCTGATATCCTAGGACACTGGAAGTAAGTGCTACATCACCATTGCTGATAGCTGAGGGGCCTTTTGCCATCAGTTTGGCTGCATCTTCTTCAGAATGTATCATTATATTGACCTTGATAGTCTTAAATCATTCAGCAGCATTTAATAATTAAAGATGGATCAGGACCTGTGGTTTCATTGCTATAGGGAACTTCAGATGAGGAAACTGTGTACCAATGCAGGTGGTTACCTTCTCTTCAGTTTACAGCGTGAGAGAGCTGCATATAGCACTCAGAAGTTAAATGATTTGCTTAGGATCCCATACAGTAGAGGAAGGACTTGCACCCTGGTGTTCCTTGTAACAAAGTCAGGTCTTTATCCACTATACCAGTGACAGAATGGAAGATCTGTTCTAGCTTCAAGGATTGAAGTGAAATTTAGGAACCTATGTTAAATACGTACAAACTCAGTGCTTTGGACATTTCAGCTAACCTAGGAAAAGGATCATTTGAGCCTCCTTTATTGAGAACATAAGATGACAAATGAAGTCATCCCTGAAATTAGCTTTAGCCACAATATAGATATATTTTTGTTTCAGATATTGATGAATGTGAATCAAGCCCTTGTGTTAATGGAGTATGCAAAAACACCCTGGGTTCCTTTGTTTGTGAATGTTCTTCTGAAAGTACATTGGATACAACAAAAACTATCTGCATAGGTATGTATCTATTTAAATATTATATTTATTTTTATTCATGTATTAAGCACATTTTAGTGCCAATTTAACACCAAAATGGGCCTCTAATTATGCAGAAACTGAGCTTTTATGATCATTGTGGTAATGCCAGCTCTATTTCAAACTACTCTTTATACGGTAGTAACTTTTATGTAAATAAAAAAAGGTAGCGTGTGCAATTAAATTTTTGATACCTGAACTTAACCAAGTAGTATGTTTTAAAGTGTTTGAATCCTTCCCCTTTCCCATCCAGAAACAATTAAAGGCACGTGTTGGCAGAGTATTGTTGATGGAAGATGTGAAATCAATATCAATGGAGCCACACTGAAGTCACAGTGCTGTTCTTCACTGGGTGCTGCCTGGGGAAGCCCATGCACACCTTGTCAAATAGGTAAGAAAGATGGCTTTATTTACTCCTTGGCCCCATTATCCTTTATCACTTTAATTCAGTGGCTAAAAGGCTAAACTCTTTCTGGAGAAGTTTGTTTTTTCATTTTTTCTGTCCCATCCAACTTTAAAAAAGCAAAATAGATAGGCAAGTGGACCTGAACTGTAGACCAGATGTGTCTGCATCAGTCAGCTGGAGCACATGGGAAAGATAGATGGTCCTAAGTGCTTAAAAATAACAAATAGTTTGATTAGGAGCCAAAGCCTAGTAAGATGATGTTATTGTAAGTTCTGATCTATACTTTATAGAGATTATTGATCCCATTGCCAATGGAAAAGTTTGTTGTTGGATTTTTTTCTTGATGAGGGTGAACAAAAACGCTTATGATGGCAATAACAATTTATGTTGATATTAGAAAGGAAACTAGATAACAAGGACTGTAGTCTTGTGCTTTACCTAGTCTACTGTGTTTTTTTTTGGAGGGGGCAGGCAAGGCAATTGGGGTTAAGTGACTTGCCCAAGGTCACACAGCTAGTAAGTGTGTCAAGTGGCTGAGGTTAGATTTGAACTCAGGTCCTCCTGACTCCAGGGCCAGCGCTCTACTCACTGCACCACCTAGCTGCCCCCCATACCTAGTCTTCTCTTACAATGCTGTCATGTTGTTAATTTTGGCTTTTGTACACAGTTGAGAAAGAAGCATATGAATTCTTTTGAAGCTGCCTGAAGAAGCTATAGACAGGTTTAAAAAAATCCTAGAGTTTGGGAACAAATAGAATTAAATAGCCATAACTGCACTATGGGAAAATGTTCAATGTTAGCTGAAATTCTACGTTATTTGAAAAGCTGGGTTTGATAGACTTGTTCATCATTTAGGTTTTTTGGTTTATTAAAGTTCTTGCCATGTAAATTCTGAAGATTGTAAAGTTTCTGTGTTCATCAGCATTTACCAAATTTTCCATGATGTCTTTAGAGTAATCCTATAGTGTAGTTTATGTTTTAAGGTTAGTTGCTGTTGAGAAATCTGCAGCCATTTAGTCTTTTAGACTTCAGTTTATCGTGCTGTATTAAGGGTCCCTTGGGGAATTGAGTGGGAGGCAAAGAGACTCATTTCATTATTAATCTTCCACGCCTATACAATCTCAGAAAATGCTTTTAAGTGATCTCAGACTTATTCATAGGAACAAAATCCAGTTCATGTTCCAGTTGCTCTTTCGTGTTTTATACACTATGTCATAACCACAGAGTCTGGAGTTCAATATTCCAAATTTGTATATTTATTTTTTTTACAGACCCAATATGTGCTAAGGGGTACTCAAGAATTAAAGGAACACAGTGTGAAGGTATTTATTGTTATTTGTAAACTGTAAATTACTCTCCATGGGAAGAATGTTTGTGTTGACTGAATTGGTTAAGGTTGCCATGTAACTGTACAGTGCAAAATATGCAGTGAAAGAAAAGAACAATAAAAGGACAGATGTTGATTTCACAAGCCTTCATTCATTCAGCCGGCAGACAGTTCTGCCAGTGTCAAAACACAGTGGCCAAAGAATAAGGAGACCTCAAAATGTGTTAGCCCAAACCTTAGTTTACAGTAACTACAGATTTCAAAACACTGTGTCTGAAGATGGGAACAAAAAGTAGTTTTTAAAGAGGGGTGGAGAACATTTTTGTTGTTACCGTGTTATGTGGTCTCACACAAAAGTACACTGAAGACCAAACAACATTACTCTTTTCATCCTCGCTATAAGTCTAGGTGGGCTTCTTCGGTTTTCTGTTCCACTCACACAAAATCCCAGATAGCCATAGGTCATCATGACTAACACAACCTGACATGACACAGCAGCTGAAATATTTTAAAAACAACAATTAGTCCCATATGTGGGACGAAAAGAAGGGTTTTTTTGTTAAAATAAAGAGAAACACCACAACCCCCTCCCGAGCTCTTGCCTTCCAAATGATGACTGAATCCTTTGGCACTTCCCTAATCCAGACCCACTGTACATAACTTAAATGACCTCAACAGAATATTTCAGTACATGTAAGTGACCAGAAAAAAAGAGAAGGTGACTCTCTACCTATTCCTATTCACAAGGAAAAGCACAGGACATTTTTCAACATTCCTCTGTGGAAAAATTATTTTTCCAAGACATCAGCTCTTCATCATTTCTTTGATCATTATTTTAGCTTGATAACATTGACAAGGACTCCATATGGTCACAGCTCAGCATCTTCCAAAGAGTATTCCTTTTTCTACCAAGGTACATGTTTTCCCCAAATAGATTACAGACAACTCTACCCAAAAAGGGAATAATAGTGCATTTGGGATAAAATTAATGAACCCAAACATTTGTTGATTACCATTTCCCTTTCCTACTTGGAGTCACTGAAAACTCATCAGAAATAGTGGTCCCATTGTCTAATTAGTAGGCAGTCACACCTTTTCCATTGCTTTCCCAGCATTATTCTAAGGAGTCTCACTTTCTGACGTATCTGTCCTGAAGGAATGAGACTATGACTGGAGAAGGTATTGATTAGATAGAAGAGGAAAAACTAGCCTCACCTAGTCACATTTCACCATTGTTAAATTTTCTTTATCTTACTCCCTAAACTGGAAGTACGTTAAAGCATATTTACTTTGATGTTTTGGGGTGTTTTTCATTCTCTTTGTTCTCAGTGATTTGTCCATAAAATGGACACACTGTACAGTTAATCTAAGAATTAAGTTCAGATAATGGTTCCTAGGAAGTGTTTTGTGTCTTTTCATACTATTTAATTAACTGACATCTCTCATTCACCTTTCATATTTCTCATCTAAATACTCAGAATGAAATAAATACCTTGAGAATCTTTTTTCTTCTCATTGAGAATGTTCAAATTTAGGACATATTATTTTGAACTACAATATTGCTTCCTGCCATCATTATTGCATGTTATCTTTTAAGAATATGTTAAAAAACACTAGCAACTCCCCTCTACTTCTACATGGTTTATACAGTCTAATTTCCTCTTTTCTCCTTCATACCTTTTCATGATTTGTTGGAAAGAGCACTGGATTAGAGGTTAAGAGACCTGGGCTCTTAACTAAGACCTAGGCAAGTAAGTTAATTTCTACAAACCTTAGCTTTTTCATCTTTGAATTAGAGATCATAATTCTGCCATCTGCCTTTTCATTATGCCAGTTCATTAATTTTTAATCACCTAATATGAACACTGCATTAAGCAAGGTAATATGGGGAATATGACTATAAAATAATCCGAAGTCCCTTCCCTCAAGGTACCTTAGAGTTCAAGGTACCTCTTAGTATTATTGTGGAGTTCAAAGATAACTATGTACATGTAAGCATTTTGTAAGCTATAAAGCCCTCTACAAAAAACTTACAATTCTGGCCTGTTTAATTCAGTACTTTCTGATTTCAGGCAGCATGTAATATATTCTTATTTAAGAAGGCCTGCAAGGTTTTAAGAGCTGTCCTTGAGAATCATTGTTAGTTCCCTCATCCTTAAACTGAGAATTACTTGTTTCATTTTATGACAATATCAGGAGCAGTTCCTGATTCAACACCATAGTGATTCCACAGGGATGGTTTTTTTTGGCAAATTAATTTACATGCAGCTTAGAAGAGAAATCCACTGGTGAATGGAGTTGGAGGGTGACCTAGTGTGCCAGTGCTAGAAAGGGGTACCTTTTTCAAATAGAATGAAATGCAATGGTATTTATGCAGATATGTTTTTCTGATTGTGTTCGGTTTTTGTTTTTCCTTCAGATATAAACGAATGTGTTGTATTCCCGGGAGTGTGCAAAAATGGCCATTGTGTCAACACTTTGGGATCATTTGTTTGCCAGTGTCCCAGTGGGATGACATTGGATCTCACTGGAAGAATCTGTCTTGGTATGTATTTGTTTCATCACTTCACACATCTGTACCTCTTTTTAGAGATTGCAAAATTTCATTGGTTCAAAGTATAGATAAATCTCACAAAACCCAAGAATTTTAATTCATAGTCACCTCCTGATAGTCTGGGCATATGAGATTTGGTCTCAAACTTCACTCTTCATGATCAGAGAAGATATCCTATTAGTTGATAGAAAGGTTAGTCCTTTTGCTTGTGCAGTGTATACTTTATAGGAAACCATAGGTCATCTGAATTGTGATGATTCTTAATCTGGACAAAGCCTTTAAACCAACTTTAAGCATACCATGAAGTGCAAGTGGCAGAGGATCCTATGAACATCACCTAACCTACATTGGATGTAGTGTGATTTGTGGCTAACTGCTAAAGACAGATTATTGCTAGTAACAGTGACAGAAGGTTGGGAAGGAAATCCCTATGGATACCAGTAGTGGTGATCTTCTGAGCCCTGAATGTCCCCCAACATTTCCAGGGCCCTAACAGGAACAGTTCTGGAGAAATTCACTTTTGCCTGATTCACTAGTGACATAGTCATTCTGTGACATAGGAGATGTATCCAGATATATAGTGTATCTGAAACCATATTGTAATGAACAGAATCATTCAGGGATTCTGCTGTATTTAATTAAAGGATTTGGATCACTTAAAAAGCACAGTGTGGTCTAGAGGATGGAATTTCAATAGTTGGAAACAAAAGCCTGAGGTTCCATTCATTGCTGAGGAAGGTCAGTTAATCCCATTCCAAACCCCAGTTTCTTAATCTATAATGAGCCCCAAGGCCTTAAGTGAAAGGGGCTCTGATATGTATTTTGCAATTTATTTTTAAGTTCTCTTTTTTAATGGTAAAAACCCAAGTAAAGAATTTCCATAGGGGACTTTATTTATATTAGCTACACAATTCAGATATTTAGATGAGTGTTGGATACTAGTAGAGGCTGACTGGAAAAGAAAGGAAACATCACTGTGATTCTTTTCATTTGTGTCTCTTTAAAATAAATGAATTTATTTGATCTTCACCACAACCTTGTAAGATGAGCAGGACAGGTCTAACTATTCATATTTCTTCCAGAGGAAGGAATTGCAGCTCATAAATTCAGTGTCTTTCCTGTGGTCACTCAACTGTTGAGTTGTAGAAGATGAACTAGAGCCCATATCTTAGCCTAGTGTTCCTTCTGGACTGTAGCTCCCCATGAATTTGGTTTCATAAATAGATAATGTTTCTTGTTTGTATTTAAAGCTCTGCACAACCTTTCCCATCTCCTTACACATGATTTCCTTCTATACCTTCTGAGATCCAGCCATACTGGCTGTTCTGCCTGCCTAGAATTCAGTCCTCCTAATCTCTATCTCTGGTTGTCTTCACAAGTCAGCTCAAATGCCGCCTCTCTAGAAGTCTCTCTTGATCTCTTCTTTCAGGGAAACTTCCCTTTCTTTATCTTTTCATTCTCAAAATACATGTACTTCCAGTGAGTAGAAAGTGCTAGTGCTAGCTTGAGACTGTCCTACCATGCATAGGTTATTTTCAGGTAAGCCAGTAGATAAACATCTGGTTGTGGGAATCAACAACATACACATCTGTGGGAATGAGAAATACCAAAATGAATTTTGTGAGGACAGCGTAAAGTCCACTGAATAGACAGAGAAGAACTTTTTCTCTTCTGTTTGACAAATACGAAGGTGAGAATTTGGGGTCCAGAAGGCAAGAGAACCTTCACATACTGAAGACCTCCATTAACAACCTGGCTTCTTACTGGAAGAAATTTCAGTTCAAGCCAATATGAGTTTATTAAGCACTTAACTGTATGCAAAGCACTGTGCTTACCTAAATGGTGGTGGTTTCTCACTTTGAAAATAATGTGGTGTTTTTCAACTTCCTTTCATTCACTTAACAGATATCCGCCTAGAAACTTGCTACCTGAAACATGAAGATGAGGAATGTTCTTTGCCTGTTGCTGGCCGCCACCGGATGGATGCATGCTGCTGTTCTGTTGGGGCAGCCTGGGGCAGTGTAGAATGTGAGGAGTGTCCTGTGAGGAATACACCTGAGTATGATGCTCTTTGCCCTAGAGGGCCTGGATTTGCCACAAGAGGAGAGATTATAAATGGAAAGCCTTTCTTCAAAGGTATAGTATTCACAAAGGTTGATTTAACTAATTTGCCTCAGCCTACGGAAAGGAAGTAATTGTTTATCTTGCTAGATTCACAGCACGTGGTTTTGTATTGACTGTTCATTTTTATCCAGAATGTCTTTCATCCTTGTGTCTAATACCTTGATTGAAACACAAAAATTTGAAACCAATATACAAATCCCACCTCCTTTTTCAATCTATAAACATAACTAGTTTGGGACAAGGAGGGATCTTACTCTCATTAAAATTGTTACTCTTGTTCATTATTTTCTTAATAACTCTCCTAAATGTCTTTTAAGTAAATTCAAGGGAACTTTAATTGTCCCTCTTTAAAGGACTAAGATAAGTCATTGTCTCCAGAGAACAAGATGCTCTTGAGATTTAATTTGACTCTTCCTCACCCATCCACCCACCCCCTTCCCCTTCCTTGCCAATATAACCTGTTATAAAGTAACCTAGTTAGAACTTAGATGTATTTCTTGGGTCCCAGGTGCTTCTTTCAGCAATGCCTTCCTTGGTATCATGATACTACAAGAGAAATCTAAGTAGCATGTAGAGCATACATACATATCTTCTTTTCCTCATTTGAGCTAGTTGCAAGTTGAGTCTGGGAGAGGTGGAGGAGGGAAGGGAAGGGAGTGGAATAGAATAAGCATTTATATGACACCTGCTATGTGCCAGGCACTATGCTAAGTGTTTTGCAAATATTTCATTTGATTCTCAGAACACGCCTCCTAGGTATGTGCTTTTATCCCCATTTTACAGTTGAGGAACTGAGGTAGACAGAGATTATATGACTTAGTAAATATCTGAAGCTGGATTTGAACTGAAGTCCTTCTGACTACAGGCCCACCACTCTATCCACTGCACCATGTGGTTGCCTATATGCCATTTAAGATATTAATGGAACCTTGATAGAATCAGATATTTTAAAAGTAGAATTATTTGTCTTGTACATTTTTTATTAATTATTGACATTTTTGGATGGTGCCTTATTTGGAAGGCTTCCATTTTTAAGAGCATATAAAAATTCCCATAAAAAAGCATTAAAATGGCACTTTATCCTAACATGTGCCCAATTGGTTGCCATATATCTAGATTATAATCTGCGTACTTTGGAGTATATGAGACAGCAGCTTAAAAGGTTCATTTAAATGTGCTATCGCATTTCTTTTTTTTTTATAGAGGAATTTTCTAAAATGCTAAGTTGAAAAGGGCTAAACATGAATACGAGTCATGCTTCTCATGGACCATTAAACACTGTGTTCAAAATTATTATTGTCCAGTTTTAATGTTCATTTTAGATGTTGTAAAACAGTCTTGTAAGTAAAGAGAACATTGATTCAAATCTAATAAAATGAAATGTAATAGAAATAGATGCCTTTTACAATTGTTCAAAAATTAGCCTCACAAAGTATAAGATGTAGAGGTATGATTACATAGCAGATTTGAGGAGGTTTAATGAACTCTAAATTTAATATTAGTTAATAGAGTCATGTGACAGTCAAAAAAGCTAATGAGCTGCTGTAGGTTGTATTAAACAGGGCATAAGTACCCAGGACTACTATATAAAATATTGTATTGCATTCTGGATCTGGCATTTTAGGAAGGACATTGATAAACTTGAGAGAATTCCAGATAGCAACCAAGACAGTGGAGAACATTGAGAACATGCTATATGAGGATTAGTAGGAGGAACTGGTGATGTTCTTGTTTGGAGAAGACTTAGGAAGGATATATTAACTGTCTTCAAATGTGTAAAGAGCTGCCACTGGGAAGAAAGATTAGATTTACTCTGCTTGACTACAGAGGGTAGAACTGGAATCAAAGCATTGAAGTTTACAGAGTCTGATTTTGGCTTAATTCAAAGAAAAATTTCCTATCATACAGAAGTATCCAAAACTGCAAGGGCTGCCTCAGGAGGGAATTGACCACCTCTGATCAGAGGTCATCTTAAAAAAAAAAAAGGAGTGTGACTGGTGGCTGAAGGCGATTTTCGTAGAGGGAATTCTTGTTTGGGTTCTGTCGAGGCTATATAGCCCCTGAAGTCCGTTCTACCCCTAAGGGTCAGGTATCGTGATGTTACAGAAATCTTTTGAGCTGAAATGATGGGCAGTTTGAACTCCTCCTGGGTTACTGAAATATTTTTCCACATTATTTTTTTCCCTAAAGATATAAATGAATGCAAGATGATTCCAAGTTTGTGTACCCATGGCAAGTGCAGAAATACCATCGGCAGCTTTAAATGTAGGTGTGATAATGGCTTTGCCCTCGATTCTGAAGAAAGGAACTGCACAGGTTAGTAAATGTTCGACTGGGAGGGATGTCTTTTAAAACATTTTTTGTCTGTTTAAAGTTCTAGGAATTGAATTTGCCCTGATGTTTAATTGGTGCCATTTGCATTTGCACAGATATTGATGAATGCCGGATATCTCCTGATCTGTGTGGTCAAGGCATCTGTGTGAATACCCCAGGAGACTTTAAATGCGAGTGCTTTGATGGATATGAAAGTGGATTTATGATGATGAAGAACTGCATGGGTATGTTCATGGCCATTTTCCACAGAACACTCTTTGGTTAGAGTGAGCAGAAAGATTCACCTGCCCTTGACCCCTGACGTTTGCTCTAAACCTGCAATGTTTCTCTGCTCTTTGTTCTTAGCACAATTGTTGAAGTCAGGATCCAGCAAGAGAGGGTGACTTAGCCAGGTGTGCCCATTGGGGAATGGGGAAATAAATAGAGACTAGCCGAGGAATTAAGCTAATGTGGCGGTGGTTGATGAAGGTGATAATACCAAGGCATTTGAGGGGTAAGGTAAGGGGTATTTGAAGAATGTGATAAACGACCCAGAGAAAATCCAAGCCCTTCAGAAGAGAAGGAAAAATAATTAGGGAAATGAGAATAAATTACATTGAAATGATTGACTCTGAAGTTTGGGTTGTTTTTTTTTTTGCATTTTATAGATATCAATGAATGTCAGAGAGACCCTCTTCTTTGTCGAGGTGGCACGTGCCACAATACAGAGGGGAGTTATCGATGCGAGTGCCCTCCTGGCCATCAAATGGCTCCCAATATCTCAGCCTGTATAGGTAAGGGCAACAGTTTCCCCTGCTGAGGTTGGTCCACCTATCTCCCAGAATCCAGAAGCATGAATTTTTATTCTCTCTTCTTATTTTCAACAGACATCAATGAGTGTGATCTTAGTGTTAACCTCTGCCGAAATGGCCGCTGTGTGAACCTGATTGGGAAGTACCAGTGCGCTTGCAATCCAGGCTATCACGCCACACCTGATAAGCTGTTTTGTGTTGGTAAGCTCTGAAACATGCCCAAGAAACTCTCCCTTTCCCCAGCACTATAGAAATAGATAGAATTCTGTTCCCTAAACCAGCTCATTTATCTTAAACTTGCGTAAAAATTATAAATCCCTGTATCTCATTACTCTTCAGTTTCCTCACCTATAAAATGAGGACAAATGTTTTAGATCTCTTCCAGCTCCTCAGTTCTCTGGTTCTTTGACCTATAAGCCCATGATCCTGTGATATTTCCATTGCCTATATATTTTCAAAGAATCATTAGGATGAAAAGGGAGCCTGGTATAGTGATAGAAAGCTAGCCTTAGATCAGGCAGATTAGTATCTGGTGTGATCTAGGTGTGACCTTAGGCAAGCCACTAAACCTCTCATTACCCCTGCCAACTCCAAGTTTAAAAGTTGCAGCAAAGGTACTGATCTGCATTGGTAGAAGAAGTTCCTCCAGGATTCTTGCCACAAATTTGGTCAAGCTTGATTTTAAAAAAAAGGTGAAGTTTGTAGAATGTTTTAAGCTTTAGTAAGGACCATTTGGGTTGTGCAAGTTTGAATAGTATGGTAGTTTATATGTTACTTCATGCACACGTCAAGGCAAAACAGCAAGCAATTTTTTAACACCTGCTCTGTCACCAGCCCTGTACCATGTGCCATAGTGATAAAAAAAGAAGCACAAAACTACCCCTTTAGAACTTAAGGTCTAGAGCAGTAGTTCTCTAAGTGCAGTCTGCAAGGTCAAAACTATTTTCATAATAATAGATGTTTTAATTTCTAATATGGCAAATATCAGAAAGTATGACCTACACAAACAAAAACTCTTTGGGTATTCCTCAATAATTTCGAAAGGGTTTTGAGACCAAGACATTGGAAAACTGCTTGTTTTGAGAGTCTTCTTTAGTTAAATAGCTAGCTAAAATATTGGAGCATTTTGTTAGGGTTTAGCCAACCCTGCTCTATTCTAATGCTTACTTTTTATGAAACTACATGTAAGTAACTTCACCTTTATGAGCCTCAGTTTCCTCCTATGTAAAATACCAATATTTTCCCTGCCAACCTCAGAGGGTTATTTAAGGATCAGTTGGCTAACATATGGAAAAGCGCTATAGTGCTTTCTGTTTTTATTGCTAGAGTATGCTGATTCTTAGGATGGAAATAGATGCCAGGATTAGTACCAATTTGAGCTCCAGTCATGACAGTTGCTTTGAGAGCTCCTCATTGAATTAAGTGGTCCTGGGAAGACTTATAAAGACAGCACCATTGTTTTAACAAATGAACCCCAAAATCAAAGTGAACCTCAGAGGATACTGCCAACTTTCGCCTGGTTTGGGTTGGAAACCATGCGGAACTGCCAAGTCTCACATGGTTTCCACCCGAAACCATAATTCAGCCCAAATTCTTCTGAAACATGGTCCAGGCCAACTAAGAACTCAGCCCAGGTTCTTGTAAAGGTTTGTAGACCTCAGCCAACCCCTCCATGGATCTGGACTGAATTTCAGGTTTGTAACTGAATCTGTATCAAGGATCATTTTATCCAACTGCCCATTGCTGTAATTGAGAATTACTTCCAATGGTCCTAAATTTTATCCCTAGTTGATATATGTTGTCCATCTTTGCAAACCTAAAACATGGCCCAAAATGTTAAGCAGAGAAAAATGTAAAATTATCCTGTTTCCTTTTTCTCCAGATATCGATGAATGTAGCATAATGAATGGGGGTTGTGACACCTTCTGCACCAACTCTGAAGGCAGTTATGAATGCAGCTGTCGACAGGGATTCGCACTTATGCCAGATCAGAGATCTTGCACTGGTAAAATTCCTTTTAACATTATATTGGGATTAAAATGGATAGATTAAAATAGATTCGTTAATTAAAGTTGATAAATCTTGTTTCAGGCTCCTATAAGCCACATCTAAGAAACAGGAAGAATATCAATGTTTAGAGTGATATGTACTGTTTGACTAGCTCCTTCAGATAAAGACTAGGATGTAGCAGAAGAAGCACTATCTTTAGAGGCAATAGGGAGTCTGGGGATGCTAATGCAGAGTCAGATAAGGCTTTTTGGGTGCCAGATGTGGGTTAAAATTTGGGCAAATCACTTACCCTCTCTGGACCTCAGTTTCTTCAACTGTAAAATGAAGAGGTTGGATTAGGTAGCTTCTAGGGTTCCTTTCAGCTCTAAATCTATGATTCCTTGACATACTTTCAAATTGATGAGGTCTTCTTATGATCCAAACATAATAAATATTTCAGTTGAACAGATAATTATTGTAGAAAAGATTTACTTTCTTTTCTACAGTATGTCCATCATTTGCTGTTAAATTATTTCAGAAAGGATTGTGGTAAATCCATGTTGAATTAAATGGAACTCCTCTTAAATGACCCATATATTTGGCCTCAGGATCAAAGGCACCATATTTCACAAAATAAGATGAAAATATGCATATGACAAGTTGGAGAGATATCATTTATATGTTTTGGCGAGTCTAAGCATGCTAAAGTTCAAAATCCGTTTTGAAAATTCAGATAAGTGCTCTTCAGAGCACCAAAGAACCCTCCAACCATGAGATTTTAAAAAGCAAATAACCAAAGTATATCCTATGATGATTCAGTATAAATATCCATATCTACATGCCACCAAGCATTTAGATGAAAAATGAAAATATTCACTAAGTTTTATGTGTTGCTTTTTCTACACATTCTACAATCTTAGGCTGTTTTTCATCTGTGTGTTTTGCCTAATTCGAAATACCCAATTGTAGAGGAGAAATTAATTTTTTTACTTTTCCCAGACATCTATGTTGTGCAAAAATAACCAGTTCTTACATCAAAAACTTCCTTGAATCCCTACTGTGTCACATCTTGATATAAAGACTCTGAAAAGCTCTGCCAGCTTTGATAATTCTTATCAAGCTGGAGAGACTGAGTACAGGCCCACTTACTGGCCACCTGTCTGTCCTATGAGGACCAGTTTAGCTAAGTTTAGAGGGGCTCATCACCAGAAGGTTGGCCAATAGATTATGAATTATTTTTGGCCATAGCAACTCATTAAGCTGTCTAATGATGTGTTGTAGAGTGTTGGCAGAATTAAATAATGGGTCATTTGAAGTATTTATGTAAATACATCTAAACAAGATGAAACATGTTTAGATATTATAAAATCTGTAAGTCTTCATTTTCTCTTTAGCTTTTAGGCATGCTACCCCTTTGAGTATTCCAAGAACAGCCAGGTGTTCAATGTCACTACTTAATCAGTTATACCTTTTTTGCATATTTAAAAATGTGCAAGTTGGGAATGCTAATGCAGAGTCAGATAAAGCTTCTTCTGAGGCTCAGATGCCTGCAACTTATATTTAACATAGTAATAGTAGTATTCTTGGAATTTTCCTGGAATAGTTTAGATGCAAAGAAGGTAAAACAAACTTACTGAACTGCATATAATTGTCATGTAGGTTGAACAAGTGAATGACAATTTAGAAAAATCTAGAGTGAGCTATGATTCTTAATTTGGCCTGAAAATATTTTCAGATTTGTGATTTGTAGTAATTCTTAAGATTTACCTTAATGGGAAAGTTGTTTTGGGGCGGGGTGGAGAGAATGCATTTCCTTTAAGCTTAAGGATTCATAAGCTCAATGGAATAGAAAAGCTGATGTCTCCAGCAACTGTGGCCAAAGAATATTTGCTTCCATATCACAAACTAAAAATACATTTGTTTGTTGAAAATCACTGATTACAGATGTATAGAACACAAACTTAAAATGAAAACTGGGCTTAGACATTTTTTATCCGAGGTAGATTTTGAATCAGAACAGAGGTGACTCTATAAAACCTTATTATAATATTTCCTGATCTCATGACCATGGTTTAGTCTTTATAACCTTAGTAAGAAACAGAATGGCTAGAATAAAATTTGGGATTAAAAGTTATTAGACTCTTAAACTATTATACTGAAATTATTAGTTTCATTATAAGAACACTGATGTGAGACAGAGCAAGTCCCAGCTATTCTTAAAGAGGATTCAGATTCATTTGGCATTGTAGGCCTATTAGAGCATATATCTTGAAAGTATAATCAATATGTAGGAGAGAATTAGTATGTAGTTCTGATGTTTGCAACTACAAGAAATTTCATTGATATATTCTATCCTCAGCCTTTCCTATAGCCAAAAAATTTATCACCTTTTGAACAAAGATCTGAGCACGTGCAAAACTTAACTTGACTGGTCTTGTGAGAAAAAATATACAGTCTATTACCCAGCTTCCACTAAAAGCATCTCCAGTGTGGTATAGAAACTTGCAGAATTTGTACTCCACTGGCATTGCCTTAGGGAAATCAGGGTTAACTCCCCACCATGATGAAGCATCTTTGTAGAGGAAAGGGAAGTAGTTCTTGATCTTTTTAAAAGGATAAATGCAGATAGGAGCTAATCTTGTTAATAATAATGTAACAAAATTTTAGCAAGTGTAAGAGCTGTCTACTGTCACAGCTGATGTTAATGCTGATGACATGATAAAAAGTCCTTTTTATTTTGCCCAGAGCATTTGATCTGCTTTGGATTTTTTTGGCTAAAGCTTCATTTGCACCTGAAAGATTGTAGTGGACAGCAAGCTCAGGAGGAGTCAACTGTAGCGCCCTGCCACCCCCTTTCCCTTCAAAAAAAGAGAGAAAGAAAAGGAAAGCAGGAAAAGAAAAGAAAAGCTAATATGATCTTGGGCTGCACTGAGAGGCGCAGGTTCCAGAAATAAGGAGGTGACAGTTCCACTGTATTGCCTTGTTCAGACCACAGCTAGACTTTTGTGTTCAGTTCTGAACACCGTATTTTAGGAAGGATGTTAATAAGCTGGAAAGTATCCCGAGAAGGGTAACTAGGGTAGTGAAATGCCATGAGTTTCATGACGATTGGTTGAAGGAACGGAGGATATTTAGCCTGAAGAAGAGAATACCTGGGGTGGGGCAGAGGAAGAGAATAATAGCCTTTCTTAAAGTATCGAAGGTCAGGCCCATGAAAGATGAATTAGACTTATTCTGATTGCCTCAGAGGACAAAATTAGGAGAAATGTCTAGAAATTGTAAAAAGGAAAATCTAAACTTGATGCGAAGAAGAATTTCATCACAATTTAGAGCTGTACAAAAGCAGAATGGGCTCCCTTGTCAAAGAGTGAATTTGCATTCAGAAGTCTTCAAGCGAAGTCTGGATGATAGTTTGTCATGTATATTGTTGAAAAGATTCTTTTTCAGATATTGTTTGTACTAGATAGCTATTGAAGTCTTTTCTAAGTCTGAAATTCTAAGATTCATTTCTGTGATGGAAGACAATGGTCTTGGATTTGTTATGATTTTGTCTGCTTCATAGTGAAACATACAGAATTCAGTTTTGTGTTTTTTATTCCTTTGTAGACATTGATGAGTGTGAAGATAACCCTAATATTTGTGATGGAGGTCAGTGCACAAACATACCAGGAGAGTATAGGTGCCTGTGCTTTGATGGGTTCATGGCATCTGAGGACATGAAGACCTGTGTAGGTAAGTCAGAGGGACCAATGTTTCTTAATCAGTCCAGTCACTCACAAGTTTAGTCAGCTAAGCAAAGAAGGTGGATCCATAACAAGTTATCAAGAGGAAAGTAATGGATATTTATAGTATATTCCTTATTTTTGAAATTAATGTTATGCTAGACAAGTACTGTTTTCTTCACATTCTTATCAGGCACAGAATTCTGAACGTGATGGAAATATAGTTTGACCTAGTGCTGTAAAATGCCTTTTATAAGTCACCTTAACCCTTTGCTTCATGGCTTAAATGAAAGCTTTTATTAAGCATAACTAAGTTGTTTTGTCTGGGAGAAGGATCATGGGGACTGGTTGATGAATAGACTATTTTTTTACTCTCTGAATAGAATAGTTGTTATTTTTAAAATAGCTATTTTAAAATGTTTAAAAAACAATTGTTTTACCCTCTTAATAGAATAGTTGATTTTTAAACAGAAATCCTGCAAATTAAAAAATAATAATAGGGGGCAGCTAGGTGGTGCAGTGAGTAGAGCACCGGCCCTGGAGTCAGGAGGACCTGAGTTCAAATCCGGCCTCAGACACTTGACACATGTACTAGCTGTGTGACCTTGGGCAAGTCACTTAACCCCGATTGCCCTGCCAAAAAGCAAAAAAATAATAATAATAATAATAAGGAAAATGTAAAAATAATTTGTCAATATGGGAAAGAGATACAGTCAAAAACTGTTGACTTGATGCTAGGCAGACAGAGTGCAGTCAGTCAGTGAAGAAATATTGAAAACTGCCTATTTGGTGTTGTATAAATAAAAACAAATGACAACTTGAATTTTTCACTATTTCATCAATCAAGGGACTTTAGGTGAATTTAGGAAAGCTCGAAATGGTCTTCTAGATAGCCTGTCGTCCAGGGCTAGTATTATATACTATTGTAGACCTTTAGTCAAGAATGTTATATCATTTTTATACCTTTCTGTTGCCTGACAGATAACTTATCAAGTTTCTATACATATCTTTAAGAATGATAGAAAGGAAACTGGTAAGTAAATGTGAAGTAGTGCCTTAAAACTTAATAATATCCAAATTTTGGTGAAAAAACACAAATATTTTTGTTTATCACAGTGGCTTTATCTCAGGGAGATAACTCTAGCAGTATCACGTGAAAAATTCTCTATAAATATGACTGTTAAAATGTTTTCCAGATGTTAATGAATGTGACCTTAATCCAAACATTTGTCTGAGTGGCACCTGTGAGAATACGAAAGGCTCATTCATCTGCCACTGTGACATGGGGTATTCAGGCAAAAAAGGAACAACTGGCTGTACAGGTATGTTTTTAAATGTGAGTAAGAAACTTTTAATTGACTGAGATGGCAACTTTCGTTAGCATGTTTGTGATCCATCCTGAATTTAAATTCCATTCAGTAACCATTTATTAAGTATCTGCCTTGTTTAAAAAACTCTGTTAGGTGCTAGGGAAAAAAATTACAAAAATGAAGTTATCCTTGGCCTCATGGGGGTTACATTCTATTTTAAAGTATAAATTGGACCATCCTGAATTACTATAAACCTTAATGCAGCCTCCATAAGTTTAGAATTTGTGATCCATTTGGATAGAATTTAGAGCTAAAATTTTCTGACTTAGCCATTTCAAAAAGGTATGTTAAACAAATGAAAGGCAGAAACGAGGCTCCACTGCAGAAGATTTGTTGTTCAGCTGTCTGGCAGCAATGTATATTAAAAGCCGCTTAGAATCATTTATTTGCAGACATTTGCTGTGTTTGCAAACTACCAGTTCTTTTACTTTCTCATAATAACAATAGCGTACATTTATATGGTACTTTTGTATTTCCTGAAGGCTTTCTGCTCACAGCCCTGTGAGGTAGGTGGTGAAGTATGGTCATACCCATCTTACAGTAGATGAGAAAACTGAGGCTTATGAGAGACAGTGGCTTGCTGAAAGCCCTGCAAATAGTTACATATTTGAATTGGGATAGATGTGAGTCTGTGTCGAACAGTCTTTCTATATTCCATGCCACCTTTCATTAAAGCAGATTCCTGAAGGCCCCTATTTTCAGCACCTATTTAGCTTAGTTTGTTATGTTACTGAAAAGTAACAAAAATGTTATTTTCAAAAACACTATAATACTTTTCACCACTTTAGACTGGTTTCTGTCCCAAATTGTTTGAATTAGTGAGGTTTTACTACATTAACTTGTTTTAGCCTAATTCATCCTGTGTTCACTGAACCTAAATCATCTTATGAATAAAATGGTTACAGACTCTTTAATTATATTTCTTATGCCATCTCCTAGTGATATGAATGCATAAAAATTCTTAAAAATGTTTAGTAAGACTCTGACTCTCTCTCTCTCTCTCTTTGCCCCCCCTTTCTCCCTCCCCCTCCCTCCCTCTCTCTTCCCCTTCCTCTCCCTAGCCCCCTTCTCTCCCCCCACTCTCTCTCCCTCTTCCTTTCCCTCCCTCCCTCATATATGTGTGTGTGTATATGTGACACACACATTCAGAAACAGGAAAGCACTATTTTTAAATGGTGATATTTTATGGATCTTTGGCTAACACTTTTAAGCATGGAGAAATACTAAATTGAGATAATATAATAAAAATTTACTGTAGTTACCTATATTTTAATATAATAGAAAATAACATGTAACATAACATAATTTTAAAGCATAATGGAGCCCATGCTGGGTTTGAATTAGGTAACTGTATACTTTATTTTCAAATAACATACATCTATTCCAAAAGCTAGTTTGGCAAGCTCTCATGGCTTGAAACGAACACTAAAATATTTGCAGCTTGGCAAAGTGGTGAATGTACAGATACCTAACTTAATTATATCAAAATATTTCAGTACAGCCCAAATTTACATTGTTATTTCAAACTGGCCAAGAATGCTAAGGTTCAAGCTTATAGATGCACAGGATAATAACACTAATAATATAATGTATTAAGAACCACAGATCCTGGCCAAATGACGAACTTAGGCAGAAAGATGAAATCTCTTTGACACTCACTCATTTTTATTCAATGATATTTAGTTCTGCATCTTTTTTGAGTGATTTAAATTTTGTGAGATGTGCCAGACACTGTTCAAAAAGTATGTAGATTCCTTCCTTCTAACTAACAAAACAGGTACATACAGTCCTCTTTATATGTTTTGGTTGTTCGGGTTTTATTTTGTATCTTCCAGTATAAATACAGGCTATTGGGAAAGGACTTGGTGGTCTGGCAGTAATGAATTGAGAAAAGTGGGTCATAACAGTGTTTCACTTTACTCAGTGCCTGGCTAGTTTAAGGACTTGGATCAAGTGAGCTGACTGAAATTTAGCCGAAGTTAGAGGATATTGATGTTTATAGATAGAAGAAAAAATTGGAGAATATGATGAGGAAGTCTCTAAGTAATGGGATCTTTGAAACTCTATGCCTCCAGTTCTTGCCCTTTCATATATCTGGGTTGATTTTTAAAAATTTTCCCAACCTATCAGGTAAAAAGCTGAGACTGATTTTTCAAGGAATTTTAATAGGGTTTCTTTTGATAAATTTTTAATAAAAATGGTGCATTTGACTGGTGTCAGCACTCAGGCCATTTTAAGATAAGTGCACAAATTTTTTATCTTAAATTTTATTGGTATCTTCTCTTCCTCTTCCCACTAAGCCATCCCTTATAACAGCGATTTAAATATAAAGAAGGAAAAAAAGAAGTTCAGCAAAATCAATCAGCATATTAGTCACATATGACAGTATTTGCTTTATTCTACAGAAGGTAGAATATTTAAACTGGGATAAATTTAATGCCAGCATGTGCTGGTCTAATTTGTAAGTATATACAGTGAAGTTAGATTTTATAGTATATAAAAAGGCCCCTGTGAAGTGTGGTGTCCAAATACAAGATTTCAGCAGTATAGGAAACTTGCTGTGTGGGAATTCCTTCCACCAGTGTAAATCTCCATTATGCAATTTGACATCTCAGCTGTAACTTAGATCCTTAAAGAAGTTCCTACAGCACTGAGAGGTTAATTTGCCCATGATCATGTAGCCAGTATCTGTCTGCAGCAGGATTTGAATCCAGGTCTATCTGACTCCAAGTCCAGGCCTCTATCCACTAAGTTCTTGAAATGTCTATTTTACATAAATTAAGTTTACATAGATACTAAAAATGTAAAGGCTGAGTGGAGTTTTACGTTGTGTGTTGGATGAAGCATTACCAGTTGTACATTAGTAACAGCTGCTTTTTACTGATGTGTACAGAGACATGTGAATAGATCTAAATCCAAGAAATTCTTTATCCTTCCCTAAGGACCAGCATTTCATTATTTCTCTTTTTCCCCTTTAAAATCATAGTCTATGATTAAGTTTCAGTTTGATAGAATTCAGACAACCCTTTAGCAGACTCAGTAACACAGTGACTGCTTTGCTTTGCCATGGTATGAGACAATCTGGTCTAATGGTTAAACCAGGTTAGAGGGGACTTGGGTTTTATTTCTAGTTGGCTTATAACCTTGTACAAATAACCAAGGTGTTCTGTACCTCAATTTTCCTAACTGTAAACTTGTGGAAGTGATTTTTAGGTGTTCCTCACAAGGAATTTTTTAGGATATATAGGATCATGTGAAAAGCGTTTGGCTTTTTAAAATAGGGGAGCTCTGTTAATTCCACTGCTGACAGATATTTAAAAAGTCCGGAGGTGCTGAACCTTTTCTGTGCCATAGACTTCTTTGGTAGTCTGGTAATACCTATGGACTCTTCTCAGAATAGTATTTTTAAATGTATAAAATAAAATATATAGGATTACAAAGGAAACCAATTATATTGAAATAGTTATCAAAATATTTTTAATAACCCAAGTTCACAGACTTTAACTTAAGAACCCCTGTTTAACTAAAGGAGCATTTGATCTAAAAGCCAGAATTGGAAAAGCATTAAATAGAATTTAAAATGATTTTTTTAAATGGGGTAGTTAAAAAAAATTAGGAGATCTAGGTTTCTTTTGGCTCTGCTCCTGCTTGTTAAATTAAAAGTAGGGTAGTTCACAGCTTATAATATGGTCAGATTTTCTTAGTGAAGGCCATGTTAAAGACAAGTGTTTATAATTTTCTAGGCAACAAGTATAAATAGTGATAGTGGTCTCTCCTAATTGGGAATAATAAACCAGCTACTTATAAAATAATATCAAAAAGCAAGGTTTAAATTGTGTTTTGATGATAGGCAACAGAGATCTGTCCACTGGTTTAAATATATGTACATGTATACATATATGTACCTTTAAAACTATATCAATTTATGATATTTCAAAGTGGAAAAACTGTTTCATTAAAATTATGAAATATCTTCTGGGTTCCATTACATTTTGGTTTAAATATTTTTAAACCTTTGTCTTTAATGATTGTTTCGATTTTAACAAATAAACATGTTTTCCTCCCGATCATGCAGTTTTCAAAATCCACCCACTGACTTACATTCCCAGCCCACACAGATGTTAAGGATTTCTGCTTTTCCCCTTCAGCAGTCTAAAATTGTGGGTTTTGCTGAGGGTAATATTCTGTTATACAGGGTAGACATACATTTTCTTGAAACCTTTAATGCACCCAATTTTAGACACTTGGTCTTCACCTAAAAAAACAATCTTGCCTGACACTGGCTTAAGAAAACTGAAACTAATTTGTGGCCCAGGATATAGATTCTTTGCTCATTGTGCCTATTTGCAGTTAGAAAACCAATCCAAGCATGATACTTTACCTGTGTGGAAGCCAAAACAGAAGGGAAATCTTGAATGGAAGGTACTGATAGTACCACAGCCTCTTTGTGAAGACAGTTGATCCAGAATATGGCTACACAAGTCTATTTATACCTGCCAGCAGCCTGTCAGTGTGAATCACTTTCATTTGTAAATTCTAAAATTCTTGGGCAATTCCATTTCTTAAACTAGGCAATTGTTTTTGCTAAATAAATGAATTTAATTGGATAAATTCATCATAAATAAATAGAGGCATAGTGGATAGAGTATCCAGCTGAGTGTCAGGCACACCTGAATTCAAATCCTACTTCTGCCATTTACTAAGTGTGTAACCCTGGGGAAGTCACTCAACTTCTGTACATCTTAAACAATTCCTCATAACTTACATACAAAGTCATAGACAAGTTAGAATCTGTATTAGAGGAGGAATTTGCCACACTGGAGATTGTCTATGCTAATTGAATCCCAGATCTTCCTGGGATAATATTTGTGACATGAACCAATATGTAGAGAGGGAATGTGAAGTTTTAGGCCACAATAAATTACCATACACATCAAAGTCATCACCAGTCATCAAAATATTTTGCTTATTTCTCTCAAGTTTCTTATCACTAATAACGTAGCCCCATGGTTATCAGCCTACGAAAACTCCATGGGTGTTCAGTTAGATAGTTTTGGCTCCATTCTTTTTCAAATTTTACAGATCTAAGCAGTCTTAAAGGCAGTCCTCCCTTCTTTTCTTAAATCTATTAGTAGAGAACAGCTTCTCCTAATGTCTATTCAAGGAGAAGCCATAATTTACCGTGCCACATTTTGCCATTTACCTATGCACAATTCTTAATGTCACTTGGTGAGGAGCTGCATCTTTCACCTACGTAAGTAGGAGTTTGTTTTTATTTTATTTGTTATTAACAGACCACAAGCCTTTGGGATTTGTGCAATGTCAGACATAAGAAGAGGCTGTACCTAGAAACTTCTCCTTGGTTTTTACTCAGATCACTCCCTTAGCTGCCTGGGAGATGTCCATTGAGCACTCTTTAAGATTCTTTATATGACAGAATGAGGTAGAGTAGGGACCAAGGAAGGATGGAATGTCAGCCTTATATTTGAATGTCTTTGTTTCTGTTGGTTTGTTTCTTTCACCCTGGAGCAAACTTGGCAGTGTTGAGGGAGGGAACATTTGTACAGAAAAAGATGTATTTGGCAAGTCGTTTTTTATGTTTTGCCCATTTTTCCCTTTGTATTATTAAAGAGATGTGTGTTTGAATGTAATACTTTTCCCCTCCTCTTATGGTTCAGTTTCCTCCTTTGTTTTATTTGGAATAGTTTTGGGTCCAACTCTCTTTCTATGAAAAAAATTAATAAATACTTTGCATTGCATTATATGTGGAGAACATGGAAATGATAACTTATCCAAAGATATACACGTATATGAATTATGTAATAGAATCAAGTGAGCAAGCAGGAATTTATTTGAGCCAATTGTGTGGCAGGCAGACTCTATGTGAGGTGGTAGAGGCAGACAAAAATGAGAATCTCTGCTCCCAAAGGAGCTTATATTCTTTTGGTCCATGTTTTCATTATAGAATATGCTACAGACCATATTCTATAATCTAGGACAGGAATCAGGACTGGACCTGTGATTTCATTGGAAGAACTTCCAAAACGAGGAAGCTCCCTCTGCTGATGCCGAGTAGCACTTAGAGCTAGGGTAGAGCCCTATGACAGTTATTCTACTAACATTTTCAAAGCTGAATGTAAACATGAAGAAACTGAATATGGAGACTTTTACTTACCCAAAGATGCTTGAAGGGAACCATTTACTAGAAAATGTTTAAACTTTGATAACTAGAAAATAGGAAAGAAAGACCTCACGGTAATTAGATTTAAGTGATTAAATCTAACCCTACTTGTTTCATTCTGAGGAGCCAGAAAGAAAATAAGTAACATGGGTGTCTAAAAGAGAAGTGTGGAGGATTATGATACACTGCAAAGCACCCAGGGCTACTTCAGGAAACCTGGGGTCTAGTACCTACTATGTCTTTCGCTCATAGTATTATATAGTAGACACCTGATAAGTGGAATTAATAAGTTGAATTTAACTTAGGCAAGTTATGTAATTCCTTTGAGCCTCAGTCTTATCATTTGTAAACAAAGGGACTGGACGAGATGATCTCTGAGTTTGCATTCAGCTTCTAGATTCCCTAATTTTCCAAGTACTTTAGGTCATACAGTATTTCCATGACTTCAGTTTTATTCTTTCAGCCTGTCCTTCCTTAGTGATTTTGAGAGCTTAAAGTAGGAGAATTATATAGACTTCAGAGAAGAATAGTTGGGATCTAATAATTTTAATGTGGTGGTTCCCTAAAGGGAAAAGGTGTTGTTGTGTTCTGCTTGCAAACATTTGATGAAAATTATTTTGCTCATGAGTTAGAAAAGCCAGTTATGGGAAAAATCACTTCTTCAGATTCCCCTGGTATTTCTTGCATTGTCCTTTCCCTTTCTGTGGAAGGGCATCCTGCTTTGTCAGTCAATCAGACAGCTGAAGGTAGTTTCCAACCACTAAGGAATTAATTGGCTTTCGGAAGAAATACAAATCATGATAAACCTGAAACTCAAGAGTGTATGTTCTCTTTTGCAAAGGTTAGCATTTAATATTTCTGCATTATATTCTCAAGATTATGTTACAAAAATGAAGCAACTGTATGACTTAATTATAAAAGAACTTTTCCATGAACATTTCTATTTAATGTTTATTAGTGACTTAAAAGATTTTTGGCAGGGCAGTCTGGCACACTTTTTTTTAAGATTGTCTTACGTGTTCTCTGAAAGTTATAAGGGTATATGTGATCATGGGACTATTTTAAAGCTTACATTTGAACACTGAGTATCTCATCAAGCATTTCCAAAGTAGTTTCAAAATTTTTCATTTTGCTTAAGTAATCAAAAGAGTAAACACAAGTTGCTTGTGTAGTTTCTGTTTCGTGTCATTATTCAAGTGACCTCTAGAAATTCTTGTTAGCCTTTTCCTCTACTTCATGCCAAAATTAGCTTCCTTGACCTCCAGTAAGATCTGTAACAGACATTGGTTTCCTGTGCAGAATGATATTATCATCTTACAAATTCCTGCTTCTGGTTAAAGAAAATGTGACTGTATGATTAAGTCTCCATTGCTATGTAGTAATGTGTTAACCCAGGGTATGTACTTTATAAAAATACTACAACTTGTGAAGGGGGATCCGATCCTTCTCTGGGGATTTTTCATGACAGTGACCCCGTTTAAATAATGCATATTCTTCCCAAACCACCATTTACCTTATTTGACAGATGTTCTTGACTCTTTGGGAAACTTTAGTTCTATATAACATAGCAGTATACTCAGTCCTTCAGTAATGAATACACTAAAATGCTAATAAAGACATTGAAAATTCTCATCTACTTTTGTATTAACATTACAGAACATAAAGGCCATATATAAAGTTGTACAACATGATCAAGCCAATAAAAACAATAGAATAATAGTACATTTCACTTCAGACCTCCTTTGAGAAATTCGAAGCGTGGTTTTTTTTTTCTAATTAATCCTATATAATAATAATGCCTCTTGTTTTTATTGGCTACTGCGCTTTCTTTGGCCATTGCCAAGGAATCAGGAAAATTACTTAGGATCCATTTAGGGACATCTTCACAGTTCTCAAAATGTATCTAAGCAACAAGGCATGATTCTCTAAATGCCAGTTGTACTTTCTAAAATTTAAGGAAAAGAGGGCATGTGGAGGCTTGTCCTTGCCTCACAGTGAGCAAGAAATGGAAATATGTCAAGTCCCTTCATACCCTAGAAATTCAGAGAGCTTTCTTCCTTAATAATATGAGCTTGGTTTTCAGAACCAGGGGTCAGAATTTTGGGTCCCAGTAACATCCCTACAGAAAAAATGAACTTGCACATGAACATAAAAATCCCCCAGTGTAGTTGAATAATATTACTCCTTTAAAGCGATCACTTTTGCTTCCTTATATTGACTTCATATTCAAAATGGTAACTAATGATGGTCAAAATAAATAGCAATTCATCATGTTTTATTCCTTTACAAATTGCCACTTGAACCTCTTGGGTGTATGTATCATAAACATTGGTGCTAAACTAATTTATCCTGTTTGAGGCAAGGAAAGCAATTCAGTAGCTGAAAATTCATGCCATTGAGGAAGTAAAAAAAGGATTAACTCTGAACACTAAAAACCACTCTTTATTTTTCCAGACATCAATGAATGTGAAATTGGAGCACATAATTGTGACAGGCATGCTGTCTGCACCAACACAGCAGGGAGCTTCAAATGCAGCTGCAGCCCAGGATGGATTGGCAATGGCATTAAGTGCACAGGTGAGTTTGGAAGTCTTCAAAATCTAAGTTGGTTGTAACCTGTGTAGGTCTCTTATTAAAACTTGTAAGGGAAATTTAAATGTATTTGGTGGTGAAGCATTTTGAAGGCTGCAATGTCTTATTATTCTTACAGAACTTCTTTCTTCCCTTTCCTTTTAGATTTGGATGAATGCTCTAATGGGACGCATATGTGTAACCAACATGCTGACTGTAAAAATACGATGGGATCTTACCGCTGTTTGTGTAAGGAAGGATACACTGGAGATGGATTCACTTGTATAGGTAAGTTCTTACTTGAAGTGGGGGAGAAGATGCTCCACTCAATTGTCACTTTATTCATGAAGAATATCCTGATCTTCCAATTGCTAGTGCCATTTTTCTCCTGTCCCTGGAAATTACTTGATACATATTTAGTATTTGCTTATCTCTTTTCCCCAATAGAATGTAAGCACCTTGAGGGCAGAGACTATTTTGTTTTTGTCTTTGCATTCCTAGTACCCTTACACAAAACTTGGCATATATATGTTTAATGAATTGACTTGACTTGAAATAGAAGTACCCACTAGCCTTCAGACTGGCAGTTAATAGCGATGATTGTAACTATAAACTAAAATTCTTTTTTTTTTAATTTAGATCTTGATGAATGCTCAGAAAATCTGAACCTTTGTGGAAATGGGCAGTGCCTCAATGCCCCAGGAGGATATCGTTGTGAATGTGATATGGGATTTGTGCCAAGCGCTGATGGAAAAGCCTGTGAAGGTAATGAATATGAGAGCTCAGAATCTACCGTGACATAATAGGCAGTGTCGATGCTTTATTATTTTAAAATATGATGCACCCACCATACTTGTTACTCTACTATGTTCTGGCTTCAGTTTGGAGCTCAGTTGGTTATGAGTTCAATTCCCACAGGGGCCATTTCTTTTCATGAAAAGAAAAACTCAGCTCTGTGGCAATAAATTGTAGTCTGAATCTTAGCCAGCTCTCTTACAAATTCATGCCAGTGGTCATAAGGGAGATTAGACAAGTAAGTGTGGTTGAATTAATGCCAACTCATCCCCACTACTGAAATAAGAACTCCTGGTACATTGCCTATTATTGGTGAATTGGAAGGGTCATCTTTATGTCTGAACACAACATCCTTTTGGCTTTAAACACCTTTTTAAAAAGAATTCTGAATAGTAATTTTCAAATTTGCAAACTGAGTTTGTCCTTTAGTTCATTTGAGTAATGTTTAGGTCCAAGAAATGTATGAAGCCTACATGTGCTTATGTTCTAGGTATTTAGGAACAATGAAACTTAGAATTAAATATATATTGTACACTTACTTCAGTGTGATTTTCTAAGGTTCATAATATAGTCACCATAGCTATTTCATGTTTACAGACACTAGGCTGAATGCACTCTTTAGCTAAAGTTAATTTGTATCTAGCTTAGAAATGAGAGTAAAATTTCATGGAACATAAATACCTTTTAAGAAAACTAATGGAAATATGCTATAGAAAGCCATGTCTTAATTAGATGATGAAAAGATTTTTGGGTTTTTTTCTCGACCTAGTCAAGACTAGTGTATGTCCATTACTAGAAGCTGATAATCACCAAAGAGAAAAATTTCAATTCTAATGTAAATCTCACATGCAGTTTTCCCCTCTTGGAAAATGCTTTCCTTCAGCTGGCCATGATGTTGCACACCTATAATCCCTACCACTGGGGAGGCTGAGGCTGGTGTGGATCACTTGAGCTCAGGAGATCTGAACGTCAGGAGGGCTAAAATCAATCACACGTCTGTACTAAGCCAGATAATCATCATTATCATGAGTATTAAAAGCAGAGTTAGAAGGTACCTACTTTGTGTGGAGGGCAGCTAGGTGGTGCAGTGGATAGAGTGCTGGGCCTGGAGTCAGAAAGACCTGAGTTCAAATTTGCCCTCAGACACTTACTAACTGTGACCCTGGGCAAGTCACGTAACCCTGTTTGCCCCAGTTTCCTCATCTGTAAAATGAGCTGGAGAAGGAGGTGGCAAACCACTCCAGTGTCTTTGCCAAGAAAACCCCAAAAGGGGTCACAAAGAGTCAGACAAGACTAAAACGACCGAACAACAATGACTTTGTGTGGGACACTGTGCTAGGCTCTGAGGATACAGAATTATAGACTAGTAGACTCATAAATAGAATGAGTAAATGAATTTAAAAAGAATAGATAAAACGTCTTAACTTGATAGAAGTGTTATAAACCTCAGGGAAGACATCAGTACACTTGACTGAGCGTTGGAAGTTTCTTAATTCCTAAAGAGATGCTATAATGCACTGAGTGCTAAAAATTTAAAGCAGCTTATAAAGCAAAAGATATTCACATCTTCACCTTTAACCAATAGTTCTCTTCTTTCTCCCCAACTTCCAGATATTGATGAGTGTTCCCTTCCTAATATCTGTGTCTTTGGGACTTGTCACAACCTTCCTGGTCTTTTCCGCTGTGAGTGTGAGACTGGCTATGAACTGGACAGAACTGGAGGGAATTGCACAGGTAAGGCATCTCTGAGCTGGGATTGATATTTATCCTGTTGTTTCCCTGTTCCCTCAGGTATTGAGGAATAGGGTATAGATTGTGAAAATGTAGACAAAAGATCCCAGTGTGAGAGATTACATAGGGAGAGTCTTCAGAGAGAAAGATTAATTACATGCGAAGAAAGAATGAAAGCTAACTCCAAGATTTGGAATCTGGAAGTCCAGAATGATTTCTTGCTTACTACTATGGATAAGTAGAGGCTCTCTGTGTGGATTAACTGTGCTGTCATTTATCCTTCACTACCATTAGGCAGGAAATCAGAGGATTTTCTTCTAGTGACATTGCCCTGGGATTATTGTCCTTACTCTTCTGTACCTGCCCTTCAGTGTTCTTCCTCCACCATGTTCACCCAAATTAGTTAAATTATTAGTAGTAGTATTAAATGCTTTACTTAAGTGAGAAGAAATCTTTAAAAAATCATCACGTGTTAACTTAGAGGTACATAGTCTCTAGTTAACTCATTTCATTTCACCTTAACTTCACCTACAGTTCATCCTTTTAAAATCATTTTTAGTTACCCTTCCAAGTGCTACTTTACTTCCAGCCTCTACCTGGTATCCTTAACCAAGGCTCTACAAACAATATATTTCTTTTAATTTTGACAACTATATTTCAATATAATTGGTTTCCTTTATATTCCTATATATTTTATTTTATGCATTTAAAAAATTATTATGAAAAAATAGGCTCTGTAGACTTTATAAGACTGCCAAAGAAGTCTGCGATAACAAAAAAAAAGTCAAGAATCTAATCCAAGATATTTAGAAAAAAATAGATCCTTTATTTCTATCTGGCCTTCAATTTCAGGCTATTTCAAAACTACCTTCTTTTTAGCTACCTAAAGTCTGACTTAGTGGATTGCCTAGATTCTGCCCATACCATTATTTTGACCTAGGCTCTTCTCTGGGCATATAATCTGCTAAACCAGAGTTGTCAAAAACACACTGGCATCACTCCCAAATACCATTCAACTAGATTAAAATAAAATTGGGAATATTTAACAGAATAATTAAAAATACGATAGAAAATGATGGTAAAATGTGGTCTTCAGGGATCCTTATGTATGGTTTAGTGGTCCTCATTTCTATTTGAGTTTGATACCACAGTTCTAAACCACTAGAGATGCCACAAAGTATTAACATTCCTTAAAGTCTAAAAATGCTGCTCCTCTGAATATGAAGGTTTTATTCCTGTCCAACAATATACACTAAAGCTTTAAACCTTCATTGTAATAATACAAATTTATTAATTACAAAATAAATAACTATTTGCCAATGAGGGAGAGATTTTTATAATGCATGTAATATGTACTTATAATGTGATATTGAAGAGTAATAGGATCTTAGATTTGAAACGGAAAGGGACTTTAGATATTATCTATTCCAGTTCTATCATTCTGCAGATGAGAAACTAATGCCCAAAGAAGTGAATGAAAATAAACCTGGGTATAACATCGCACAGGTAACTAATAGTAGAGCAAGGATTTGAACCCCAGTTCCTCTGATTCAGATTTGAAAGTCATTACACTATACCATATTAATTGTGTTCTGAGTTGTGTTGTAGTCTTGGTGGCTGTCTACCCCCAAGTGACAGCTTTGCCCCATGACTTCTTCAGGGAACTACCTTTCTCAGTCACATATTCTTAGGCCTGTTGTTCTTAAGTGTCAGTATTACCTATATTAACTTAAGCATCCCTTGAATTAATCTGGCCCTAGCCACACATTCCCAGATACGACTTTTAGGGGAGGTGGTTTTGATGTAGAACTCTCAACCTGTTCCTCAGTTTAAAAAGGGAGGAGCCAGAAGGAAGGTATATGTGGGAGGAATGTTTCTGTCACTCCCCTCTGGTAGGTAGTTTGTTTCTGTACTTGGGCATCCTTGTGAATATTGGAACAGAAGAGAAGGACTCAATAAAGGTGAAACATGCCAAAAATCTTTGTCCCAAATATCTGAAATGCTGTACATATTTTTGGATAGGAACTGAATGGGAAACATTTAACATAGCATCAGTGATGGGATATATACCCTTTTAGCATGGATAACAAGACATTAACTGGCTTTTGTAGTTGTACATTTGTTCTTTGCCAGACTGAATGAAGGCCAATTTGTCGGGGGTGGCACATTTTGCAACTAACAGGTTTCCTTAGGACAGTATCTCCTACTTTTACATGATTACAGTTCATACATATTAAGTATGTGTACAAATTTATATATATATATATATATATATATATATATATATGCATATGTGTGTATGTATTTTTTCACTATAATTTGTTTGCTGATGAATTAGTCATATAGCAGTGTTTCACTTTTTATACCTGGCTAGAATATTTTTCCAGTTTTCAAGATTTTATTTTATACCAAACAGATTTAAATGTTTGATATGTCCTAGGGGAAAGGATTGTGATGGTACTAGGTCCATTCTAAGGGATGGACCAAAATCCATGGTGAATTTACCTCCTTAGGTATGCTTTCTAAAGCTGAGACTTCATATTCCATCCTACTTTTCTGTGGCAAGAGTGCAAGATTTCTTCTAATGGAGCAAGGGTTAGATAAAGCATTAATTCTGTACTTGTTGTTTTGTCATAGATGTTAATGAGTGTCTGGACCCTACAACTTGTATTAGTGGGAATTGTGTTAATACCCCAGGCAGTTACACCTGTGATTGTCCACCTGATTTTGAGCTGAACCCCACCAGAGTTGGCTGTGTTGGTAAGATATCATTATACTTTTTCAAAGAATTACACATCTTTTTTTGTTTTTTAAGCACTGAGATGTTTAATTTTCATTTTAATTCTTCTCTAAACCTCAGTAATGTTGAAGTTTAGAGGTTCACCAGAATTGATTCACATTTTCAGAAGCCCTTTCTAACTTCATTATTCTCAATGTACATTCCTTCAGTATGCTGTAATAGTAATACTGTAATGGTAAATCAGGTGATTTTTAGCCATTCTTTAATATGAGTTTGAATTTCCTTCTGCAAAAGAACATAATTGACAATGTTGTTTCTCTGATTGGAGTTTGTTAAGGGAACTTGGATCCCTAAATGTTCATGGAGAATTTCTACTTTCTTGCTTAGTGACCATTACTTTTGTGTCTGTACATTTTGAATAGATACACGATCTGGCAATTGCTATTTAGACATTCGGCCTCGAGGAGACAATGGAGATACATCATGCAGCAATGAAATTGGAGTTGGGGTTTCTAAGGCTTCCTGCTGCTGTTCTCTGGGTAAAGCCTGGGGCACTCCTTGTGAACTCTGCCCTGCTGTGAACACATGTAAGTTGGCATCTACCTGCTTTTTATTATTATTATAATTTAATCCAGTTTTTTTATTCAGCTCTGCAGGGTGCAACAGTAAAGCTATGTAAGGGGAAGAATTCTGCATCAGTAAAAGGAGGGGTGGGAGGTAAATTCTCCTAGCACTGCATAATTCCTTGGAGGGCTTCCTCAAGTGGGTTTATCTCTTCTTAGCCTTTAACTTACATATCAAAAAATAGGACCCCATTTAGCCTTTATTTAAATTCACAGTGGGCCAGGCACTTTACATATCATATAAAAAGGTAGAGTCCCTGTGTTTCAAGTGGATATATTCCAAGGGTAATATATGGATTGATGTAAAAAGTAATTTTGAAAAATAAACTCTTTGAGCCTAGATTATTTGTACACTATTGCTTACATTTGAAAGATTCATTGACTCATTTTATTTCTTTTTGTTTTAATCTGTTGATCAGACCTGTGACACATTGAGGAGACTTAGATAGATGTTTAGATAGAAAAGCAGTTGGTTTAATAGTTGTGAAATGGGAAGTCATATTAGATTTATGGTGTGGCCGATGGTTTGTAGTATGAGCAGATGAGCAAAATGGCAAGAAATGAGAACAGTTTAGTTTATTAAGAGTGAAAATGCCAAAAAAAGAGATTGGAAAATGGGGTGAAGGGCAGGACAGTAATTGTTATTTATCTAGTACCACTTTACATACATTCTTACTTGGGCATACTTTGAGGTAGGTAGGAGGCATCCTCATTTTACAGGTGAGGAAATTGGGACTTAGAAATTAAGTGACTTGCTCATGGTTTGTAGAGACAGGAGATGTTAGAAACAGTATGTGAACTCAGGTCTTTCCTTACATCAAGCATTCACCAAAGGAGCAGAGAAGAAGAGGAGGAAGAATGGTTTTTAGGTAGTATGAGAGAGTCACAGCTAAAAATTATAGTAGTAACATATGTATGTCGTATCTTCTTCAAAATACTTTTTCATATATTATCTTATTTGAGATATGGGTAATAAAGGTCATTATTCAAAGGTTCTGGTACAAGCCCTCAGATCCAAGGAGAAAATTGGAGTTGAGGGAATTCCTGAAGAATTTTCGGTAGTTTAGGAAACATATGAGACATTTTACAGCAGGCTTCACCATGAAGAGATTGATTTTAAGATTTAGAGGTAGACTGGTTGATGGAGTTTATGAAATTGTCTTTATGAAAAATGGGAGATGATGTTATTAGTAGAAACAGGAGTTACAATAAGGAAGGAAGGAAAGGTTTTTGTAAAACGACTATCAGGTTCTTTTTGTTTCTTAATTTTAGCAGAACAACCCGAGGTACAGATCTGGATAAATGAGTGAAAGTTTTTAACATAGATTTGACCTTCTTTCAAATAGAACTTATAATCAATTTACATGTGATAAGATATTTTGGACCTTGTGCGTGAAGAAAATCTGAAGGTCCCCAAATGAGTCAAAAATGGAAGTTACTATAGTGGGAAATACAAGGTACTAGAACTTCAAATCAGACAGTGAATGATGAATAAAAACAGGAATTCAGTGAGAATACCAAAAGGACAATGAGATATAAAAGAGAATAGTTTGGAATGGGTCTGGAGGAAAGGACAGTCTGCATACTAAAAGTAGTCTGTAATTCCTGGGAATTCAAGGCTAAGCACAATGTAAGAATGGTCTTGCCTCTGAAACCTCTGTGAAGCCTCTGTGACCTGGGAAAGTTATTTAACCTCTCAGTGCTTTCAGGAAGCTTACCAAGACTATAAATTGCAAAACAGTTGCCCATCTACTTTTAGAGGGAATTTTCTGAAGTGATGATAGAGGGAATTTTTCTGAAGTGTGATGATAAAATCTCAGGTTAGAACCATCCTCCTCCAAAAACAATTTTTTTTACTAGTGAAAAGTTAGTCGGAGATGAATTTGTTTGAAGTCAAAAAATAGAATCTAAGAAATTAAGTAGTATGAAGGAGTCAGAGAGCCAAAGAATAAAGTAGGCAGCTCAAGAGAATAAGTACTTGGTTTCAGAGACCAAAGAGAATGTGCCATCCCACCCCACCCCTGCATTTGTGATGCAAAATAACTTTGATGTGAAAATTACATATAAACACCAAGGTTTTAGGAAGATGGGACACATAGTAAAGATCCCTAAAAAAAATTAAATCTTTTTAGATATGTTAAGTTTAAGTTCTTATGATAACATAGCATAAAGAAGTTGGAGATTTAAAAAATCCATTTTGATTTTTGTTTTGGTAGCTGAATATAAGATTCTTTGCCCTGGAGGAGAAGGCTTTCGACCAAACCCTATTACTGTTATATTGGAAGGTAATTTTGGCTTTTTTCCCTTTTAAGATGTATGTATTTTAGTTTTTCTTAATTTCTTTCATGGAACTAAAATGATGCAATCATTTTCATTTGGATAGATATTGACGAGTGCCAAGAACTGCCCGGACTTTGCCAAGGAGGGAAATGTATCAATACATTTGGCAGCTTCCAGTGCCGCTGCCCAACTGGTTACTACTTGAATGAAGAAACCCGTGTATGTGATGGTAAGTGGTTCACAGGTTATGTGCAACATGAGGAGGGGATCTCAGAAACCTGGATGTAGTTAGATACTAGTATAACTTGAGTAAGGAGCATAGTTGCAATAGTCTTTAATAGTGCATGTAACTAAGTAGGATAATACAGTAGTGCATGTATCAGCTTATTCTAAACTATCTAAAATTGTATCCTTTCTGGCAATTTTTAGGAGCTTTCACTTCCAGTGAAGAGAGAGGATGTCTGTGGTGCTTTGTGAAAGAAAGCTAGACAATTTCTCATATTCTAAGGAAAAATAATTTTGGGGGGGTCTTTATAAAAATGTTATTGCTATATTTTGTTTTCATATCCCCTCCATTTCCCAGTATATCTCTCCATGCTCTCCCTCTCAGTTCTCCCTTTTGACAAAGAACAGGAAAGAGAAGATAAAAGCAAAAGTAACCAGCATGTTAACTGAATCCAACATTATGTTCAGTATTCCACACCTGTTGTTCCTAATCTCTACAGATAAGGGAGTGAGGTGTATTCTCACATCTCTTCTTTGGGGTGACTGATTGATCACTATGATTACATAACATTTGATTTAGTTGGGTTTTGGTATTTTTTGGTCTTTCTTTTTACATTGCTGTAGTCATACATATTGAGGAAAATTTTTTTCTTACTGCATTGTCTTGCACTCCTCCTTCCCCTTATCCTATTTTTCAGTAATTCTCTTATTCTAATTGTCTTGTGATTCCTCTTCTTTCTCTCCCTTATCATTTCTACCTATTCAACTTATTTGAAGTGGATTTTCTCAGAAGATAACACATGGTATAACTATTGGTTCCTGGGCTAGCCAGTTATCATGTATACGCCAAAGAACACGGAAAACTTTGTATGATCTTTAGTTTATGAGTCACTAGAAATTTTCTTGACCCAGAGAACTTTCAACTAACTGCAGTAAACCGTATGGTTAATTAGGGAGTAGAACACTAGTTGAACTAGTATCCTGGCATATTTAGTATCAGACTTGCTACAAAGAGAATCTAAGCTCACTTTGTGACTTATTAATATGTCATTCTCATCAAAAATTGGTTGAGTACCCATGGGGTACTACCTCAGAAATTACAGGATTTATAGAAATTAGATTAGGCTTCTTTCAGCCTTAAAAAGAAAGATAAAATGCCTTCTCACAGAAATAACATGGAAGCCAGTTGCTGAGGTCTGCACTGTTGCTTTCAGTGATGGATAGTTAAAAATTAGGAAACTTTCATGTTTCAGTCTCCCCAAACCCCATGGTAAAGTGACGGAAGTGTTTGTTAAGAATTTTAGCATATTGTTGTCACTAAATAAAACTAGGAGATGGTAAGGTGAGGGTCATGGGGGAAAAGTGGTGTTGCCTCAAGTTTTATTCCTGTGCCTCCTCGCAAAAAGCATGAAGTGGAACAGGTAAGGGATCAATGAACTAAAGACCCGATTGCTAAATATTGAATTCAGTGAGTGCTAAGAAAGTTTCTTCTTCCAGTATTTGAAGGGACAGTGACATTGAGAACTGGGCAGTTCCAAAGGATGAATGACTCACTTTTAAAATCTGCTTCTTTTTGGGTTACAGATGTAAATGAGTGTGACACTCCTGGTATCTGCGGTCCTGGAACATGTTATAACACAGTTGGGAACTACACTTGTATTTGTCCTCCAGACTATATGCAAGTTAATGGTGGAAATAACTGCATGGGTAAGCCTGAGTCTTTCTTGAAAATACGGTCTTTGTTCATTATTTGCAAGGTATCAGAGAGGGAGCATCAAATATAGCTTGCTTATGTGCAATATAAACCATCGGTGCTGAGGGCTGGGCTGCTCATCCAGACTGATGCCATCTCTTTGTACTCCTCATGGAGTTCATCCTTTTCTTGGCTCACCAGAAGTTTGGCATTTTGGTAGCTTAGTGTGGGTGGGTAGGAAGTTTTTTTTCTTTTTTTTTTAAATGTAATGTTGGAAAATCCAAGACAACTGTTTAATAACACTTCTTTTGTTTGGCTTTTGGGTGTATCTTTACACAATTATATTTACAGTACTGACCTGTGGTATTATAACATCATATGTCGGAAATGAGAAATTTAATGGCAAATGGAGTGGAGCATTGTTACTAGGAGACTGGGCAAAGAATCATGTAAAGTTTATTAATGCTACAGTTCCATAATGACTTAGTTCTGTGGTACAAAGTATGAGGGAGTGAGTTTTTAAAGGCCTTTTTCTCACAGTATCACACTTTTAAGTGTACAATATTGTTCAAGAGAGTGAGTGGATTTTTCATGCCTTTGAAGAAAGGAGGGAAAATAAAATGACAGACAAATTAATTGGTAGCAGATCCCCAAATTTGAAAGCATTCTTTAGGAAGCTTATACTTACCAGAAACTTATTGTAGTTTCCCTACCCACTGATCCTTTCCTCTGCCTTCTTTTTCCCCCCTCCTAGATATGAGAAGGAGTTTATGCTATCGAAATTATTATGCTGACAACCAGACCTGTGATGGAGAACTTCTGTTCAATATGACCAAGAAAATGTGTTGCTGCTCCTATAACATCGGCCGTGCCTGGAACAAGCCCTGTGAACAGTGTCCCATTCCCAGCACTGGTGTGTTCACTTTTCTTTTTCCTTAAACAGTACATTGTCAATACACACATCTGTCCCTCTGTTGATAGGAAAATCAGTTTTGTCTCTGGATAAGGAAGTTGCATTGGTTAAGAAAAACTCATACACCCAAGGCACACCCAAATTCACTTTTGATCCAAGTCTGCCCTGCTGAAAACTGGCACACAGTGTTAGTCTTCAGTGTTTATTTAGTCACCAGAACTTGCAGCCACTACACATTACAGAGCTCTGAAAGCAGTTCTTACTTCTACAGTGTTCACAGTCTAAGGAAAAGACTGGGCAAATCAGACAGATGTATATGACAAATAAATGAGTTATTATTACAGTCATTACACTTCAGCATAGCTTAAGTGAATACAACATGCTCAGCATTGAATAGGGTATTCAACTATCTCTTCCACCCAGCCAGCATTTCATGAAATAGGAAGACATTGTTCTCACATCTAGTAGGGTAACTGTAATTTGTGTGAATTGTTACCCCAAGAAGATCATTTCTTCAGCCAAATAAGGAAAGAGACAAAGATTAATTATAGCCTTGAGTTGCTGTCATGTTTTAATTTCTTGTACTTTAACCTTCTCTCTTAGACTCTCCTGCTTTCAAAAATGTCTATTTATGATGGCAAATGCAGTTGAGTAGCATATGAGATTCAAAAACTTAATGTTTTAAGAGTAAAGATACTACTATAATTCTATGTAATATTTATATAACTTTTACAGAATTAACACAGCCTGTATTTCCATCTAATGTGAAGAAAGGCTCCAGAAAACACCACCACCGACATAGCAACCTGCATACCTTTTTGTAAGCCCCCCAAATGTCTAGCTTTTTGTTGTCATCAGTCTACCTAATAGGATACTTGATGGCAGTGAAAAACTTGTGAAATATTATGAGTTGATCAGATTTTACATTTTTTGTTCAAATTCTTACCCTCATGATTTTTATATATAATTTTCTATGGCTCTTTTAGTAGTGAAATGATGTTTATTTGCAGTTTACACTTAACACATCTGTTGGAGTAGATAGACAATTTTATCTAATTAATTTGGTATACACACACACAAGTACAGTAAATGGTCACAGTTGTTTACCCTCAATTATTTTTGTACTGAAGTAACATTTTTCTCTCCAATCTTCAGGGAAAACAGGATTTCAGGGACATTCAGGTGATTCTCATGTGCCTTAATGCAAGGTGAAGAGAACCAATCCACAAGTAAATTGCAGAGTTGTTGATCCATAACCTTTGGTATACACACCCACACACCCCCCCCACACCATGAAATGAAAGTATGTATGCTTACCTTTTAGCTCTGCTGAGAAATAATATATGCTAAAGCCTCAGTCTTCCTTAACAGGATAACATGAGACTACTTTTCCCTCAGTGCTTGTCTTTAGGCATGAATTTACAAAGCCTTGTAGACATGCTCAAATGCACTAAAATTCATTCTTAAATGACTACAAAGACTATGGAGAAATGAACCTTTCAGGTGTTTTAATAATATAATTGACTTCTGTATACCATCAACTGCTTCTTGTTTGCTTTTTGTTTTTGTTCCTGCAGATGAATTTGCTACACTCTGTGGTAGCCAGAGGCCCGGCTTTGTTATTGACATTTATACTGGCTTACCAGTTGGTGAGTTAAAACAACAATCGCAGCTTTTTCAGAGACTCTGACCTTTGCCTATATGCTAGGGAAAGGGAGATAGTATAAAGACCTTTGTTTTCTCACTTTTTTTTCCACCCTGAAAGAAAAAGACTAAACTATACCATGTAGCCTTTATTCAAACACCAACCCTTGGTTTGAAAGAAACTCTGCAAACGTACTATTTAACTCCACCTAGCTGGCAACAGTGCTTACTGCTCATGATTAAGAGAATTGGAAAGCTTCTCACTAAATTATAATCAAGCCTAGTTAAACCAACCCTAGGCACCAACAAACAGAAAGTTCTGGGAGTAGGGCCAGAGTCCTTTCTGACTAATGCATCAGTTTAATCTGACTTTTCACACCAGTCCCTATGTGTGTGTCATTGACATGAGACCACTTTTCTGTTTAATTGATATCTTGAAAAGAACCTGTCCTTACAGTGTGCATGAGCATTGTGGAAATCTTTTATATCTCAAGTACTGCTGCCATAATTAGCATTGACCATGATGGCAAGCAGTATTAGTGGAAGTACTCATATAATAACATTTAAGAATACCACACACCATTCAGTCAGTGTAGGTGTTGTCTTTTGTGGTTTTAAAACAAATAATGTAGGAGAAATGAAACAGATCTCTCCTTGTTGAATTTTTCCCTCCTGGGTTTATGTTCAATCTCATACCCCTCAAAACTGAGCAGCTGCTTTTATTAGTGGGCACCACAGCTTTCTTTAGTTTCCCTTCTTCTTAATCAGTAAGCTTGAATCAGCAACAGCCTTTCCAGTGACCTTGTATAAAAAGTCAAGAGCCCGATCCAGCAATCATCTTGGCTCCCTGAGTGCCAAATTCATATGGCTACATAGGCCAGGCAGCATCCAAAGAACTTTCATGGTTTGGAAAGAAAAAATGCTAAATGACATTGGCATAAAATACCTAGCCCTCTCTACTTTGTTTTTCCCCTTCATAGACAGATCTTTTAATCTCCTTAGAATCTCCAGTCTGTGACAAGTGGGCTGTTGTAATGATGGTGGTCCGTGGGGAATGTAAGTCCATGGATTCCTGTGTTTGTTTACCTCAGGTTGGCTGCCCTCTAGTGTTGGCAACGAGCAAATGCTTTGAAGCAAGAGCTCCAAGGAGGTGTTTGCTAAAAGCAGGACGATTTTGAAGTGTGTCCCTGAATGAACTGTAATAGAATCTCTTGGAAATCAAGATTTTAGAAACTCTAGACCAAAATGTATGATCTATGACATGAGAACCTAAGAGAACCCAAATTAAGTATTCACTTTAAGATGTTCTAAAGCCTCATGGTGTGTTGTACTGCATTAGTGGTAATTCTAGTTTCATCGAGTAGTGGAATAGTATGAGCTTTGCATGCGCTTCAAAAATGACTCCTTTTAAAATCACATTCTTCTAAAACTGTTGCTTCACAAGCCACGGGTAAATCCAGTGACAGCACAAGGCATGGAGAGTTCAGCTTTAACAGAACCATCTCCATATCCTAGCAGATAGGACTTAGGCATCTGTATAGAGTGAAACATCAGAGTTCCTCTTCTGGCCCTTCTCCCTGTAACAATTCATCTTTATAACGAAAGTAACTAATATTACATAATAAGGGGGAAACTTGCTCTCATTTCTTTTGTCCTTTAACCAGTCAGCATCTGATTCTCTTATCAATACAGTGGATAGAGTGCTGAACCTAGAGTCAAGGCCTGAGTTCAGATTTGGCCTCAGATACCTTAGTAACTCTATATCTCTAGACAAGTCACTTAACATCTGTCTGCCTCAGTTTCCTTATCTGTAAGATGATAATAATAATAACTCCCTTTCAGGGCTGTAATTAGAATAAAATTTGGTATCTGTTAAAATGTTTTGCAAACCTTAAAGTACAATATAAGTACTAGTGATAATAATAATAATTCTTATTATTAGTATCTTCATCATTATTATTCCTCTCTGTAGATGTTCCACTAAGCTTTCAACTCTCAAACTACTCACCAAAATAAAATAGTAAAACAAACAAGCATAAGGGTCAAGAGTCCTTAGGTTACATCAGTATACTAGATGATGGAAAGGGGCAGTCTACAGGGCAGATGACAGACAGGGCCTGGAAGAGCTTAGGAGGCTATAGCAAGGGAGGTGGTTTGGACTGATGGCTTCCCATGTCATTAGAAGGAACTAAATTGGTATCTTCCATCTTATTCCAAGCCCTGTGAGCAGTTGAGCAGCTCTGATGGGTTCAGTTCTGAGATGGTCCAGGACTGGTGGGAGGGGGAAAGATAGAAGGGTGTTCCTGATAATGGAGGGTATAAGCAAACCCTATGCTTGAGGGGACACAAGAAGAATGAGATGTAGCTCTAATCTCAAAGAAGTCTTTAGCTTGCTAAGAATATATATGCACATGAAAAGAGAACATTAAGTGCCCAGGGAGTTCCCTTAGACACCAGCAGCTCTGAGATGAGAGTAGGAGAGCTCACTTTTTTTGGGGGGGGGCAGGCCAAGAGAAAAAAAATACATGTTCTGAACTTAAACACAAAATAAGATAAACATTTCCAAATACAAAATAGAACAGAAAAAGAGGATTGTACATGAAGCTTCAAATTGGTATAATCTATAGCTTGCTTTTCTTTTTAAATATATAACAAATCATCATTTTTTTTAAAAAATAAAAATAAAACAACCCCTTCCAGAATTCCCCAGGACTTTGGTAGGACTGTGTCCCTCCCAGATCTGCTACTTACTACCTGTATGACTTTGGACAAGTAATTTGTCTTCTCTGAGCCTCAGTTTCCTCAACTGCAGACAGGACAGTGGCCTCGGAGTCAAGAAGTCCTGCATTCAAATCACCCCTGAGATACTTACATGCAATGTGACTCTGACAAGTCATTTAACCTCTCTGGGTCTCAGTTTCTTCATCTGTAAAATGAGAGAGCTGGATTCGATGGCCTCTAAAGACCCTTTAGCTGTAAAATCTATGATACTATAAATAGGTGACCTCTACAAGCCTTTCTAATTCTAAGTTTGTGATTCTATGACATTAGGAGGAAAGGAAACCACACCTTTAAACCATAGTATATCCTGCTCTTTTTATAGCTGAGAAACAGAAAGCCAAAGAAGCTAAGAGACTTGCCCAGGATATCCTAAGCCCTAGTCTAGTGCTTTGTGTTGTGCTGTTCCATCTGTCACTGAGTCCCTCTGGAGTTCACATCTGTCACTTGTTAGTTCTCAGGGAAACTGGATGATTAATAAATACTCCCTTTACTCTCCTCCCCCTTCTATGGACTTGGGACAAGATATTTAGCATAATACCCAGTTCTGCTGTGACAGAATATTTTACTGTTTTATTTAGGTTTGTTGATTTCATTCAAAATTGATATACCTTTGCAAAGCACTTAAGGCAACTGACTTCTTGTTCTAGAATATAGAATTTGACCTGCAGCACTTTTGTTGATCTTTCCCTGGCACAAAGGCAGGAAAAGAAAAAAAAATACATAAATATTCACTTTCTTTTTTGTGTCAAAGGCTGATGAAGAATATAACACATTTTCGTTAATACAAGAAAAATATTGTAGATTCAACTGTACAATACTACATCATTTTTACTTCAAACAAAAACCAGTATGAATTCAATAATATTTTCCCTAATCTGTACTAAAGAAATACCATAATATAAAAAACATTTTATTATTGAAGTAGTTATGATGATACCATGTTTAATAACTATAAATAAAATTTTAAGATCTAACATGAATCACCAATATATAAGAAATATACTAATATTTTCAATAGTCCTAGGACCATGAGCTTTGATTTAATATTACCCTTAAGGTTCAAACTATTAAATCTTGTCATACATAGGAAAGTGATAACATAGAGAGAAAAATGCCAGACTTGATTCAAAAAGTCTGGGTTTGAGTCCCCACTGTGCTATATAATAGCGGTTTACCTGTGATCATTTCAACCCATCTGGACTGTTTCCTTTTTTTCTAAAGTGAGAAAGTTAAACTTTATCCTTTAGAAGTATGGTGGTAGGACTGAAGACAAACAACTAAATAGACAGGAATGTGTATAATTCTACATCTTAGCAAGTAAGTTTTTAAAGCAAGAATTCTTAACTTTTTGCGTTGTGAGCCCTTGTGGCAGTCTAGTAAAGCCTATGGCTTCAGAACAAATTTTTCACTTCGGAATGTTTTTAAATGTACAAAATACAATACATAAAGTTACAAAGGAAATCAATTATAGAGAAGTACAGTTATCAAAGTGCTTTTTAAAAGTCAGTTCATGGACCCCAGGATAAGAACCTCCCTGGTTTGGAGCAAGGTTCCAGTCTAATTTAACAACTGGTTCTTTTGAATTCTCTGAGTCTGTCAGTCATTCCTACTATCCTCAGTTAAACTGAATGACTGGCAGAATCTGACTGGGATATATAAATAAGAAAAATGATGAGTTAAGTGGTTTTGCTTTCCTTCTCATTATTAGGTCCTCTATTTTTTGCCAAACAATGTTTAGGGGTGTGAGATTGAATATATCCACCTTCCTCAGTGCCTTAAAGTATTCCTTGCTATTCCAGGCTTATTCCCACCATGTTCCTTCTCCTTTTCCCTCTGAAATGTACCTACTATGTGCAAAGCAGTGGGAAAACAAAAACTTAGAATTATCCAATTCCTGCCCTCAAGGAACTTACACATTCTACCCGTAGCCCCATATCTACTCTTGTTTTTAGTACCCATGTGACATCATCTTCATCCTTCTTCCTGACTTTACTCACCAATGTTGACTGACTGACTGATATTCTTGTTCCGTCTTCTGTCTCCAGCCTTGGCTATCCTCACTTCTACTTCCTCACCAAAACTACTTAAAAGAGAGCATAGTAAAAGAGAGTAGAGTTAGAGTGGACCGGACCACTGTCCTCTACCATGTTCACCTTTCTTTCTTTTTCATTTTATCCGTGAACTGAACACTTTTTGTTAAAAGCAGTTCCTAGTAATAATAATATTCATTATACTCCTCACTTAATAGACAGTGCTGTAGCTTTTAGCGCAGTGACGCCTATCTGGCAAGGAATCATCCTAGCAAAGAATAAAAGACAGATAGGCAATGCGATCATAGATGTCGAGCTGAATGAAGATGCATCTAGCCAAACCCCTTATTTTGCAAGTGAAGAAACTGAGGCTCAGAGTGCTTAAGGAATTTTGCCCAGTGACACACAAAAAGTGACCAAGTTGGGAACCCTACTTCTAGCACTTCTTGCACTACGCCACATTTTTTTCCTGATTGGTGAGAAGTAAATGCTGACCACAAAATTCTAAGGAGCTTCAGCTGTTAAAACACTTTCAAGAATTTAAAAACAACAGTACACCTTTGGGATGCTAATGAGAGCACACATGAAAATTCTTTGCACCAACAAAGTAAGCAGAACAGGCTGTCTCTCTACCAGACATCTCTTTTAGATCTCTTCATGAGTGGGGTTCTGAGATGTGGTTAGATTTCTTCCCTGTCCAGGAGATCTCTCTTGTCGATAGCATTAAAAACTGTTGGTTTACAGTTCATATTTATATTGTATAATTTCCAGATGATCTATTGTCAGCCACATAAGATTGTCTTTCTTTTTTCTAGACATTGATGAATGCCGAGAGATCCCTGGCGTCTGTGAAAATGGAGTTTGTATCAACATGGTTGGTAGCTTCAGATGCGAATGCCCAGTAGGGTTCTTTTATAATGACAAGTTATTGATTTGTGAAGGTGAGTGGCTCTGTGATTACCATACCCAGGAATGAATCCAAACAATAACCTAGTAAAACACCCATTCTTACCATGTCTTGCATAGCTCAGACATCAGAAATACCGCAAGTGCTAAGAACTGTGAAGGATAAGATTTAGTGAATATTATTTTGTTTCATGCAGATTATCCACTGAATCTCAGTGGAACTACTAGTACATGTGTGAACATACTAGATTTTCTAGCTGTTATAAAATCATGAATTATTGGGAGTGGCAAATAGATTTACTTTTTTTTCATTATTTGAAAGTGAATACAAGTGGTGGGAGGTCTTCCTCTGTTGACTCTCAAAAACTATATTCCCTTGCAACATGAAACTGTGGCTCTTTCAATTATAACAAGCTTTAATGTAAATATTCTAAAGTCCTGAGAGATTTCCAAATGCCAGAGACCACAAATTTGTATTTTATATGAAGAATACTTGGATTAGACATAATACTTTCTCATTTTCAAATTACCTTTTCCCCATTAGTAAAGGCACACTGTGACTTAATTACCTAGCTTTTTATTCAGTCAGATACTGGCAGCACATATTTGCATTTTTATGAGTGAGAAGTTGCTGGCTATTAAATATGCTTCCTGTAGTAGGACATCTGGAATGCACTGTGACTCAATTCAACAAGCATTCAGTAAATACCTACTGTGTACAGAACACAGTGCTAGACACTGGGAGAGATATAGTTTGTGTGTGTGATAGACATCACACATATACACGTACATATACACATGTACACATGTGTATATGTATATCACATGCGCACACATCTGTATCTAGACCTAAGCTATGTAGATCTAGATATAGATATGTAGACATATATATGTACACACACATGAGGGACAGAGTCATACAATATAAATTGTGTGTGTTTGTATGCATATAACATGTATATTATGGTATTGTAACATTCATAATTGTGTATATATATCATATAATTATATATAACTATTATTACAAGATAACTATTACAATTACAAGATAACTATTACAAGATATATAATATAACACTATATTATTTTTATTATAATGTATTATATATATTAATTACATATAGCCATATTAATATAATATATAGCTATAATATGTAATACCATATAATATAAAATATAATATGTAGTTATAAAGTTAATATAGCAATATATTTACATATTGCATTATATATTATATAACTATGATATACATATAAAATATATAATTCATATATATATAATTTATATGATGTGATTCTGTCCCTCATAGAATTTAGATTGAAGTAGTAAGTTGAGAGAGGACATAAGCACATATTTAGATGTTCTCACAGTCTTCTTCTTTCTGTCAATCAGTGATCATATATTAAGCACTTGCTGTGTGCCAGGCATTGTGTTATGTGCTGACAAATGTGAAACAATTGCTGCCCTCAAGGAATTTACATTTTAATGGGGAACGTGTGTGTGAGTGTGTGTGTGTGTGTGTATATGTATATATATATATATATATACATACACATACACATACACACACACACACACACACACACACACACATATATATGTATATATAGGTATATAAAAGATACAGGTAAAGTAGATACAAGATAACCTTAGAAGGGACAGCACTAGTGCCTGGGGGAACCAGAGCAGAGGTGACCCTGCCTCCACCCATTAATATTTGCTTAAAGAGCTGACTGCAGAGATCTCATTTGTACTTAACTAGAGCTTCTAAACAAAAGATTAATTTATGATGCCAAATCTACTTAGAATTGTGCAAGTATTCTAGGTCAGTGATCTCCAAAATGGGAGCAATGGCCCGATACTAAGGCATATATAACCAACCAATTAAAAGAGTGGTGAGATGAGTCAAATACTACCTTCCCTGTGATAGCCAATTGTGGGGCTTGTCTCAAGTCCCAACACTCCTGCACTATTACCCTTCACTCCGATGTACAAGCCCTCAGCCTCTTCTGTTGTAAGCCAGACATTGGCCTCTCAGGGCAATTTTAAACTAGCTACTGCTTGGGCATCCATAGCAATAATTGTATAAGCATCATTGGGAAAACTCTTTATCCATTCTGTCGCCCATTTGAGATGGGCAGAGTGAATCATAGAGTATCAGCAGGCATGGTTTGATTGTGATCTGCATCATAGATATCATTACATTATCTTTCATTCTAAACCCACCCCTCTTCAAAACTTTCCTATTGCTGTTGAGGGACCCACCATCCCTCTAGTGACTCAGGTTCACAATCTCAGTGTCTTCTTCAATTTTTTATGTCCCCTCACCCTAAATAACTCAGTCAGTTGCCAAATCTTGTCAGTTCTGCCTCCACATATCTCACTTCTAGCCATTTTCTCTATTCATACAACCATTAGCCTGATTCAAGAGCTTATCACCTCTTGCCTGGACTATTGCCGTGGCCTCCAAATTCATCTCCCTGCCTCCAGTCTTTCCCTTCTCCAACCCATCTTCCATATAAATGACTACCAAAGTGATTTTCCTAAACACGGCTCTGGCCATGTCACACCCCTGCTCAATAATTCAGGAGTCCCTGTGGACTCTAGGGTGAAATATTATTTCATTTTATGTCATCCTTATTAAATTTCTATTTTTATGTTTTACAATATTCCTAATTATTAGTATAATGATACATATATATATAAAAATAAGTAAATATACACATGTTGGGATGCATATTCAAAGAATTTCTACTCTCAGTTTAGATGAACAGTTTAGATACCATTGTTCTAGATGACACATACAGAAATCAAGGGTCAATGCTTGGATTGTAAAGTTGTCAGAGGCTTTGTGATAATCAATTCTTGATTCTGCAGGGGCCAGATTATCTATTCTTCCAATTTCCCAAAGATAATCTTTAATCTCAGGTCAGTTTCTTCCCATGGCTCTTGATAGCTTCCTAACTGATAGGCTGAGAGAATGCAAACTAATTTTAATATGAATCCATGTGATCTGTAAGTAGAAAGATTATTTTGTTGCTAAATAAAGCACATATGCCAAAAGGGGGTTTTGGATTATTTATGCTCTTGTTCCCTTCAGTTAACACAGATAATGTAGTCTCATAAATAATACGCAAGACGTGTGTTTGTCAAAGATCCCAGGGGTGGCCATACAGCACACTTTCCAGGTGCCAGCCTCCTACTCATGTTAAACAAAGGTCACTGTTGAAGCCATTTGCAACTGAATGTCAGGCTGTAAAGTCAGCCTGCCTCTGAGCAATGGAACAGCTACATAGAGAGAGCTGTTCTGTGTTGTATATCCTATAGGGGTTCACTATGTTCACCTGCTTTAGAGTGAACGGGAAAGACTCTGGGGGATCCCACGGCAGCGTTGGGTACCCTTTGGTCACTTGGTGTGTTTGCTGCCCCCTTGTGGGTCTTTCTGTTACTAAGCTGGATCCTATGCATGAAAACCCCTTTATCAATCGCAAGAAGTTGAGGGACACATTATCACATTATTTGGAGGCTAATCACTTCCTATAGGACCTTTATGAATGTGATTATTACAGTGGGGGAATATGATTTTTATCTGTGTTATAAAATCTATTAACATATGTTACAATATGAAAAAATATGCTCATTTGTTTTTTTTAGGGAAGTCATGGAGAGAAGAGTCAAACCTTTTGAAATCCAGTTACACAAAATGCAAATATTTTTCTTTTGAAATTCTTTTTTTCCACTAATTTTATGTGCCATCTCCCTTATTTAGATTATCTTGATCTAATTACTGTGTGGAAGTCATTAATTAATACCATGCCCTTCACAAACTTTAAGATAATCTTAGGATTATTTTACTAGAATCTTGCTGGACCAGAAAGTGCAGAAAAAATTACATCCCTACTCTATCTAACTTCTATATGACTTTTATATTGCTATGAAATATCAGTATCATTGGATTCCATGTGTGTCCACAAGTCAAGCACTTGATATTAATTTAGAAGTATTTTATGGATAAAATTTTTGGGAAAACAGGTTTGTAAAGTACTTTATCATATTTTCAGTATGCCTGGACTTTAAAAGAAGTAAGCATATGGTTGTTTAATATTAGAGATTTCATTTCACTTTACCTGAGGATCTTCTGTTCTCTTCGTGTCAACTTCTTTTTACCCCATAGATATCGATGAATGTCAGAATGGTCCAGTGTGTCAGCGCAATGCAGAATGTATCAACACAGCAGGCAGCTTCCGCTGTGACTGTAAGCCAGGATACAGGTTCACTTCAACAGGACAGTGCAATGGTATGTACTTCAAAGCTGGCTTCTCACGTCCTTTAAACAACTTAGTTACGTCTAAGAATATATTTGGATTATACTAACTTTGGTTCTGCCATCAATTGCATGAGTCAAGGCTTAGAATACCACCATCTCTCAGCCACGCTGTTTGATTAAAAGTGAGGGAAAGGGAGGCCTTACCATTTCTTCTTTCCTTTTTGAGCATGAAGGAGGCTGCTTTGTGACATATAAAGTAATATAAGAATAAAAGATAACGTTTATATGGGGCTTCAAAGTTTACAAAGCAGTTTACATACATTATCTCATTAGATCCTCACAGCTGCTCTTGGAGGGAAGTGCTCTTATTATCCCCATTTTACAGAGGAGGAAATTGAGGAAGTGAGAGGTTAAGTGACTTGCCTGGGGTCATGTGGCTAATAAGTTTCTGTGGCAGGATTCAAATTCATGGATTCTTAACATTAGGTCAGGCTCTCTAGCAACTATATTACACCTAGTTGTTGTTCACTTGTTTCAGTCACATCCAACTCTTTCTGACCTCATTTGGAATTTTCTTGGCCAAGATACTAGAGTGCCATTTCCTCCTCCAGCTCATTTTACAGATGAATAAACTGAGGTAAAGAGGGTTAAGTGACTTGTCAAGGGCCACATAGCTAGTAAGTGTCTGAAACCAGATTTAACCTCAGGAAGATAATCTTCATGGCTTCAGGCCCAGCACTCTATCCACTGATCCACCTAGCTGCCCTACATATACATAGCCTGTTTTTAAAATTTTATGTGTAGTTGATAAAATTTTAATGTAATAAACAAATTTGTTATGTGACTTGTAAATGTTATATTTGTTTCCTAACATATCTTCCTCTTCCCTCACCCAATTTTTACAGGTGTATTTTTCTTTAATCAGTTAACCAACAAGCACCTACTGTGTGCCAGGCAGTGTCTTAGGCACTGAGGATACAGAGACTATGGATAAAACAACTCCTTCTTGTAAGGAGTTTACATTTTAATGAGGAAGATAAGTACATATATATGTATATACAGAATAAATAAATAAAAGTTGAGGAAGGATCCCAAATAGCCATTGCTAGGATTGGGAAAGATTTAATACAGAAGAAATTCATAGTGCCTCTCCTGGGAGCCTGTGGTTTGTTACCAGTAGAGGTTTTGAAATGCCAAAGGCCTGGTAAGAACAGCTTAGAGAGGTTACTAAAACATACTGAACTGTCGCCAACCTTTCAGATGGGTACTTTTGATGACCAGATGAAATTTTGAATCACTGAATTCCTCTTGAACTACTTCCATCGTATGAGTCTCTTTACTGACATTTCAATGATAAAATATATGTTCATTAAGATAGAAATTATTCAGATATGTACAGTATAACCATAGGAGGATCTCTAAATCAAATGCTTGCATTATTCTTAAGAGAATTCTGTGACTAGAGAATTAAGCAAAGCAGAAATTTCATATTCTTTAGTAATGTTTTCATTATGACATATGGGTGTGTGTGTGTGTGTGTGTGTGTGTGTGTACTTTGTTGTTGTTATTCAGTCATTTTAGTTGTGTCTGACCCCATCTGGGGCTTTCTTGGCAAAGATACTGGAGTGGTTTGTCATTTCCTTCTCCAGCTCAGTTTACAGATGAGGAAACTGAGGGAAACAGAGTTACATAGACTTGCTCAGGATCACACAGCTAGTAAGTGTCTGAGGCCAAATTTGACCTCACAAGGAGGAGTCTTCCCGTCTCCAAGCCTGACACTCTATCTACTTCACCACCAAGCTGTGCTCTCTCTCTCTGTTTCTGTCTCTTTTTCTCTGTGTCTCTCTGACTCTCACTCTATATATTTTTACACACACACACACACACGAACACATACACATATTTCTATGTATTAAGTCTTTTAAATACTTCTATTCCATTACAGAAAGTAAATAGGATTTTTAATTTGCCCAAACTATGTTAAGTTCGAGCATTTTAAAAGTGGTGAATTTTATAAAGGATAAGTCTTTCTGAATCTTCAGTCACATCTTTGGACCTCAATTTTCCAATCTATATAAGAATGGAATTAGACTAGTTGAACTCTAAACTGTAGCTATAGGACCATGGAATTAGTATCATAGAACTTAGAGCTAGAGGAGATCTTACTGACTAGATAAAAAAAATTGAGGTTCAGCCAAGTTAATTAACTTGTTTAAATCCCACATTTTTCTTACTTCAGATCCAGTTCTTTAAAAAAAATTTAAGTTCTTTAAAGCACAGTTAAATTATTTTAATGTACATTAAGAAGACATGGATGGGCTGTGCATGCAGGTTTGCCACAAAACTGGCTATGTGACCTTGGGTGAGACAATAAATTTACCGGGCCTTAGTTTTTCCATCTCTAAAATGAGGAAACTGGACTGGATCATCTTTAAGGTCCCTTGCAACTATCACATTCTGTGGAATGTACCTGTGAGTATTAAACACTGTGTTTATTTTTAGCAAAGGCTATTGTCAAGGTCAATATGAAATATGTTATCTTGCTTATTTCAAGAATTGTGGAACTTGTGATAGGGGCTGCCTGGATATCTTACACATTTCTGAATGAAACAACACAAAGGAACTTGGTCAAGTTTTCCTTGGATTTTCTTATCCACAAGTGATTAAGTGTTAGGAAGTACACTGTTGCCTGTAGTACATTTTGCATTGTTTTATGGGACCTTGATGGGAAAAGGGTGTAGTAGCTGAACAGAAAATCAGTTTGAGAACCAAGCCTGTTTTGTTGAGTTTAGAGTAACATGTGCAAGTATTTAGCATATTGTCAACAGAACTGTTGTTGTTACCCATTTATTAAAATAACAGGACAGGAAAAAGTGGGAAAGCCTCTGATATGAGCCACAATGCCCACATATAATTTGGCAGTGGCACCATTTCCCTGCATTTTGCTCTTATTTTATATTTCTTTGAAAATAGGTGAAATAGTTCCAGGCCAAATAAGAAATGCTGATAATATAGAATATATCATTTCACACCACTCTCTATGTAGACAAGAAATAAGCCAGGGCTATTTATACCCCCAAAACTTAACACATCGGCCTTGTACGAGCTTTAATTCATTAGGATAGTCTCATTGATCTTGCAGAAACTATTGCAGACATATCAAATGGGCAAGGTAAGCTATATCCTGTAGTATATAAAGTGTCCTAGTGTCCTTTACTCATAGCTTTGCTCTGTCACAGACTCCTTTGGCAGTCTAATGAAGCCTATGGATCCCTTCTCAGAGTAATGTTTTTAAATTCCTAAAATGCACAGGATCACAAAGGAAATCAGTTACATTAAAAGAGTTATCAAAAGATATAAGAACAAGTTTATAGACCTTAGGTTAAGAACCCCTACTCATCCAGATCATATTTTTAGTGTTTGCCCTCCTGTGTCAACAGCGGAATCAGGGCTCTGCAGTACTCTTTGCAGTATATTTGGTATAAATACATAGCCATGGGAAACAACTTCTTTTTGCTTAAATATCTGTAGATATATAGTCAGATATGGCAGTTCCCCAAAAATGGCTGTTAAATTTTGTGACCCTATGTATAGAAAGTTGCAAGAGCATCTGTCTCTATCTTGGAAACACAAATTATGTCTTCCCTTTGGGGCATCTTCAGATCAACAGCTATCAGTTGGTATTTGAAAGTTCAAGCCAATTAAAAACAGAAAAAAGTATTGCATTTTAGGGATTGGCAGGAATAGAACTGAAGGGAAATGGCTTCATTAAAGAGTCCAGAGGGTGAGAGAAATAAGTCAAAATAGTAAGGCAAAACTTCATCAAGGAGGAATTTAGGTTGTCTCTCAGGAAAACATATCGTAGTGGCATAGTGGATGTGATGATGATATGATTTCCCAAAGGAAGTCATGGAATCCTCATCAGTTGAGTCACCAAAAACTAGACTAGACAAAATATTTGAGTGTATCATGTAGACTTTAATTTTTCCCTTGGCAGGTAACCAAACAAAAGAAACTTATCTTTTAGGTTGGATTGATTTTCCATCTTCTCATACCACCTCAAAGTTATCTCCTCTTTCAGACCTTTCAGTTGACTGTGCTACTTTCCCGTTATTTAATATTAACTGGGTTTTTGGTCTGATTTATAAGCAAGGGTGTATACTGGATGCAGGTGTTCTGAATGTCTGTAGGACTTTCCATTTCTTACCCCATTCTTTGAGCAAAGCTGTCTAATTAGAGTTTGTTTGATGAGTGTTGGTCTTTTAACTTTGTGATGAATATTCTGGATTTGTCTGTACCTTTCATTTACAGATAGGAATGAATGCCAAGAAATTCCTAATATTTGCAGCCATGGTCAGTGCATTGACACTGTTGGAAGTTTCTATTGCCTTTGTCACACTGGATTTAAAACAAATGCTGAACAAAATATGTGTGTGGGTGAGTATGTGACAAATGTCTCATTATCTACACATCCTTTTGAAAAAAATCTGTTCTCCTTTGCATACATTTCTGTCAATCAAAAAACAATTATTTAATACCTACTATGTGCCAGGCACTGTGCTAAGCACTGGAAAATTAAATGCTAAGTCACTCAGGAGTTCTTTTCCTCTTTGCGAAAGAAGAGAAGTAGGTATGTTATACTTAAAAAAGGGTTCATAATTATCTCTGCAGACATCTTCCTTAGTATTCCTGATTATCTTCCCAAGTATTTACTTTTCAGTCAGATATGAAAAAATCTTCACTCTGAGAGGTGAAGAAAGGATGATAGGCTTGTGTTACTTTTTATAAAATGAGTATAGCTCATGGAATATAAACCATTTCTAACCTGAAATGGGAGCTTACCTTCTAGATTACACAGTGTTAGATTTGCCCGCAGGAATGAGATCTGAAAGCATTTAAAAAACCCTATTCTTCTTTCAGTACTAAATCAGGACAATATTTTAGATTTAACACTATATATATATATATATATATATATATATATATATATATATATATATATATACACACACACACACACACACACACTTATTTCCTTCTCCCCGCACAATTTTTTTCCATTTTGAAAGAATATCTTTTGGACTTCTTGGCAACTCTAAGTACATGAACCAGCTTCACAGCTACAGGCAGAGTGTACTCTACAGCAGTATTGGCCACAGAGCACTTTGGGGCTTAAAGTATATTTTCAGAACCCATAAATGCTGGTCTTGGTGCCCTAGGGGTATGGAATATCACCAGGATAAAGGGTAGGCTGGGGAAATTTTAGAGCAAAATAGAGGAAATTAAGCCTATTTTTATACCAAAAATTTCATATTTAATATTTTAAAGGGAAAATATGTCTAGCATTGAAATTTTCTCACAGAACTCCTATTCATATCACACTGCACTCTGAGGTTCCAGTAAAACTAGAGCGTGATCTTTTGGATATAACTGGAATACTTCAAATGTATTTTGTCCTTTTCAGGGTCAGGCAAAGCATTTGTTTGAAGTAAAAGAACTTCCATAGATCTTCTGTCACTGACTATCCAGCATTCACTCTACATCCCTGGCTCAGATGTCTTTCTTACTCTTTTTTCTCCTGATCTCTTATCCTCCCCTTTTCCCCCAGTTTGCCAGAGAACATGGTGCTACTACTTGGCTGGCAGTGAACTGTGGTCATGACTACTGAGCTGCCGGTGGAACCCTTGTGGTTAAAGTCTAAAAGCTCCAAATTCAAGAGATCTTGGAATGAATATGAGGAAGCCAGTAGCTTCCAGATCTGGATTGACCAGGATCAAAAGTGCTTTAAACCCTAAGCTTGAAACTTAAAAGGAAATTTAACTTTGCAAGTTCTCTCTCCTAACCTCACCTTCTCATTGCCTTATATTTACAAATACGCCAATATATATTTTTCATTCTGAAGCTTCATTTAAATGTTTTAAATCAACAAAAAATATAGTAACTACCTACTGCATGTGTAAGACACATTACCAGACACTAGAGGAGTATTAATATAAGATGGAGATTCATCCTTTAAGGAGCTTATAATCTTACTAAGAAGATAGCCTTCTGCTTCCCCACTGAGGATAACAGTATCAAGCTCTATATAAATAAGTATGATTTGCTTCAGAAGCAACAAAGGAAATAGCAGCATTGTCAAATACTTAAAAGAATTAAGGCTTAGAAATCAAGGAAGAACACTGTGTTAAGATAATCTAAGAAGTCAGGGAATACATTTTAAAAGTGTGAGATGATACATCAGCAAGGGATAATTTACGTTGTGGATCTATAGGAATTTACAGGAGAGAGGAAATCAGCATGGGCTGGGGTGATTAGGCACTTAAAAGTGTGTACTGGAATAATGGAAGGGAGACATATTAGGTGAACTAGACTCCAGTTAGATTAAGGCCAGGGGTGGCAGCGGACCATGAGTTCACCAAATTTCTCTGGTTTTAAGAAAATCATGAGGTAGAAAGAATTATGCAACTAAATAGTTTTTAAAAATAGTTACAATAATTCTCTGTTAGTTCTTACGTCATTATCTTCCATATTACTGAAAGTGATGTGCCAATTATGAAGATAGTTTATCCTTAATATTTATAAATGGAGCCATATTTTCTGCATGTCAAGAGATACCACTGAGACAGAAAATTATGCAGAGATATAGAATTCTCTGAACTCATATGTAGACCTTTTTCGGGTCCTTAAAATCCCTATAACTTACTAGCCTTTGCTGATAAGTAACTGAGTAATCTGTGTCCTTTATTCCTATAGATATAAATGAGTGTGAAAGGGATGCCTGTGGAAATGGAACTTGTAGAAACACTGTTGGTTCTTTCAACTGCCGATGTAACCATGGGTTCATTCTCTCACACAACAATGACTGCATAGGTCAGTATTTTTTCAATATGATTTTATGGAAGAAAAAAGGTTAATTACTTAAAATAAGGATTCTCATTTAATTTCCAGAAGTATTGCATGTAGTCAATAGCCCACTTTTTTTTTCAAAATACAGTGTATTAGGCAATTCTCTAAGACTAAAAAGTGCTGTCCTACATTGGATGAGGGAGTGCCTGACCTCTTTACACTGATGAAAAGACAGTTTAAAAAAATCAGTTAATCAATTTATCAGTCTCTGTGAACTGAATAAACGATTATTCAGAGCATCTTCTCTGTTTCATAAATAAATCATATGATTTAGGAATAATAATGTAGGCTGACTTAGCCAGATGTTCTGCTGTGAATTTTTCTATTAAGAGAAGCAAATTCTTGAATTTGCTTGAAATCACTTTTCCCTCCACTTGTAACTAATTATACCTTCAATTAATCATTGGCAGGTGTAATTAAATACATGCGCTTTATCTTGATGAGAGCTGGAAGCTAATTGCACCTGCAACTACTTGCAGGAATTTTTTATACATTCTATTGTGATATGTACTATTAATTCACTAGTAATTTTTTTTAAAAGGAAACTCGAGCTGCGCCTGGTTTAAAATTCTAATGCAAAAATTTCACACCCTTTAATGACGGTGATTGTCTAAACTACGTTGAGTAAGATTTTACATCTTACTTAGAGCTAGAGCTATGGTTAATAAGAGATCCTCTTAGAATCTTTGTATGTTTGGTGGAGCCAACAGAGACTAGAGCAACCCAGTGTTACTGCATTTGGAATTTTAACTGTTGTCGTAACATTCATTCTCTTTGGACTGTGTCCGATGGCTTTTTTTCTTACAGATGTTGATGAATGTGCTACTGGGAATGGGAATCTATGCAGAAATGGCCAGTGCATCAATACAGTTGGGTCCTTCCAGTGTCAGTGCAATGAGGGCTATGAGGTGACTGCTGATGGAAGAAGTTGTGTTGGTGAGTAGAACCATATAAAAGCTTCCCAAATTATTATAACTTGTCCTTGGTAAAGCAAGGAGGAAGAAAAGACAATAAACCAACATCCTGCTACCTGAAAAATAAAAACAAAAGCCCAAAACTCTGTCTTTATTAGAAAGTCAGGGATGATGACATCTTTTTAAAAATAAATAATCATGCCCACAGTCTGAAAAAAGTTTTCTTCAAAATATTTTGAGGTAAGCTCCAAAATATTATTTTGGAACTATTTTATGGATATAAGAGAGCCCATAAAACCCCTCAGACCCATTAACTTTTTTAAGCTGCTAGGCAAAAAAAAAATCACATCTTTTAGAGAATTTGAGTGTTTTTATGTGTTCTATTTTTAGTTTAAGGTGGGATTTTGTAGTGGGCGTTTCATAGGCTTTAACTCATCTTCATTTTGTTTCTAATGTATTTGAATCTAGCTACCTGATGAAGTTAATGGCCTTCATTTTCCCCTGCAGACATAAATGAGTGTCTAGCTGATCCTGGAAAATGTGCACCAGGGACATGTCAGAACTTGGATGGATCCTATAGATGCATTTGTCCTCCTGGATACAGCCTGCAAAATGACAACTGTGAAGGTACAAGGAGCATAAACTGAAAAAGTAGCATTTCTAATCCTTATTGGAGTATCATAGTTTATGGATCGCTTAATCTTAAGCAGGTCCAGACAGATGGTATCAGTAGTCAGCAAGCATTTATTAAACACCTCCTATGTGTCAGGAACTGTGCAAAGCACTAGGGATACAAAGAAAGGCATAAAATAAGAATGTCCTGCTCGCAAGGAGCTCATAGTCTAATGGAGGAGACAACACGCAAACAACTATGTACAGATAAGATCTAGACCAGATAAATTGGGGTGGTCTCAGAGAGAAGACATTAAATTAAGGAGACCTGGAAAAGGCTTCTTGAAAAAGGTGGGATTGATTTTTACTGAGACTTGTAGGAAGTCAGGGAGTCCAGGAGCTGGAGGGGAGGAGGGAGAGCAGTCCAGGCATGGGGAACAGGCATTGGAAAAAGTCCAGAGTTGAAGTGCTGTGTCATATTTTCATTGTTGAATGGCAAGAATATCTGGGTTTTCCCACTTTGCTACTGCCACTCTGCTCTGTATGTATGTGGTCATGGCATCAAGTAAATGAATGCTGGCCACCCTCTTAGGGTGCATTGAGGCAGCTCATGGAACAGTTGCCTACATACCGTTTTCAGCATATGTTAGATATTTGAAGGTGCTACATTCAGAAATATTGTACTGATTGAAGTGGTTGAAATATTGTTAATGCTTTGAAGATGGAAAAACACATCCTAGGATAATGTAACTTAAAGCTACAAAAAGAACCTTAGAGATAATCTAGTCTAACCACCTATTTTACAGTTGAGGAGCCCAAGGCTCAGAGAATAGAAGGACCACATAGGGAGTAAGGAAGGGGATGATAGCCCAGTCTAGATCCTCTGACTCTAGAACCAATGCCTTTGCACCGTACCCTGCTGTTAAGGCTCATTGAAAGTGGCTGAAGATGAATTTTTTCACCTATAAAAGAGTGAACATATATTGATATTTAATTATTGAATTGAATAGTACTATTGCAACAATTCAGCAATACTGCAATAAATAAGAGATTTATCATTAATATGTAAGATATGTTAAAAAAATCCTTATATTGTGATTGAGAGAACTCTTCAATCATCTGATCCATCCCTTTAACCTCAGACACCTATGAAAACATATCATCTTATAAAACTTCCAAAGAAAATATTCTACGTGTTCAGTATCAGGAATTTTACATCTAACATAAATTGCCAAGTAGTAATACTCCAGGTATAGTCATTTCTTCAGCATGAAATGTTCATCATTAATTGATCTTTAGTCATTAAAGATTGGCCTCATGAATTGAGGCCATTGATCCCATGTAAGTAAATAGAATGGAAATACACAAAAAGATGAATTATCTAATTAAACATCTCTTAAGTACATCTGTTCTTCAGTCCTTCTTCCCACTTCCAGGCTATAGGACACAAAAAGCTAACTCACCAAAGACTAGGGCCCAAAAATGCCACTTGGAACATTTTATAGAAGTCAGACTTTTTACTGTGAGTAAGGCCACTTTTTACTGATCCTGCACAAAACATGTGGCCCTTGACGTCCTTAGCTGTGGCCCTTTGAATGAATCTAAACTTCACAGAACAAATCCCCTTAATGAAAAGATTTGTCTGTAAAACTTGGACTCAGTCAAAAGGCTGTATCCAAGGACCTAGAAGGCCACATGTGATCTTGAGGCTGCAGGTTCCCCACCCCTGAACTACGCCATACTTTTGTTCATGATCCTAAGGTAGGTTTGAAAACAAACTATAATATGGGTCATTGAACATCCTCATCATTTTTTTTTCATTGGCATGAATGTGCTCATATATACTTAATCTTGGAGCGGTACAAAGAATATTGGATTGGGACTCTCAGCTATTAGCAACTAACCTGTGATTTGGGTTTTAGTTTTATGGGTGGGTGCCGAGTTGTGGACTATAGGATCTCTAAAGTCCCTTTCAGTTCTGTAATTGTGTGATGTTATTTCTGTTAATATGATGAATGCTGATGACAGATGGAAGAGAAACCTCATTGCATTCATATGAAGATCTTGTTAGGCTCATTTTTGTACACTGAGAATTGAAAGGCTGACTTCTAAAAACTAAGCCCTTAAAAGTCTTTGAATCCTCATAACTTTATTATCAGAAGATTATCAAAGTTGAGTTGCATATTTTACTTTTTAATGTTGACATTTTGGTGATATTCTAATTATGTTTAGAAATAATCTGATGTGTACCACTCTTTTAGATATTGATGAGTGTGTGGAAGAGCCAGAAATTTGTGCCTTGGGCACATGCAGTAACACTCCAGGTAGCTTCAAATGTCTCTGTCCAGAAGGTTTTTCATTATCCTCCACTGGAAGAAGATGCCAAGGTAAGCGACTTTAAAGGGTTTATTATTTCATTAGCCTGTATTGATTTGCTCTGGTTTTATGGGAAATGTAAACCAAGCTCTGGCCCTTTGCAATAAGAAAGGCAGAGATTTTTCATTCAGTGAATGTTACCTACTGATTATTACCTATTCCAGTGTTCACTTGACACTCTGAGGTTAAAAGTTATCTTTCTCAAAATCCGGAGTTGATTTGTACTCCAGGAACACCAGAAGTTAAACCCTCTTCACCTCTGTTAACACAGATGCTAACTTTTTGGACAAGTCCTTCAGTTTCTCACTGGAGTTAGATTTTTAGCTTAAAAAAAGTTTACTTATGAGTCTTTAGATCATTTTTCTTAAACCACTGAATGATTCCACCAAAAAAAGTAACCCACCTTTTTTAAGACAATATACAGAAAATGAGTATACATTCAAACTATTTTTTTTAATTTGTTTTCTGTTCTGTTTTACTGAACAGTTAAAAATAATTCAGTGAAACAACTATAGTTATTATTTGTCTATGTGGTGCCAAATTACTGATCTGATTAAATGTTCACTCTTCAGCCAGTGATGTTGGCATTATGTAGTCAGGCTAAGAGTAAAGAAAAGAAATGGCAACAGGTCCTTTTAATTCCTACCATCAACAGCTAAATGTTTTTGGCTTGTCATCTCGGCGTTTTTTGTCCATATGACCAAAGATATATCAGATAAATGCCAGCCCATCCCCTTCACTTTGTGCTACACCAAGACCTGTCTTGGAAAAAGGAACAATGAGAGGGCAAGTCTGCGTTAGCCAGTGTGGCAGGCCAAGGGAAACTTTTAAGCCATTAATTCAATTTGTGCTGGACTGTCACAGAGCAAGTGAACTCTGAAGAAAGAATAAAGCCAGCTGTGAGTAGCCCTTCCATGGGCTTAGCTACAGAACACAGAGCCAGTAAGAAGGAAAGCAAGCAAGGAAAGTGACTTCTGTCAGTTCTGATAAAATTCCAGAGGTTGGTGGAGCCCTCATAGACAGTTTAACTGTGTAGAGGAGCAAAGCTGTCTCTCAAATAAAAGTCATCTTTGATTAGTTTAGAGGGAAGAATACCACAAACTAATACATGAAACTTATACAGAGCCCAAAAAGAACCAAAGCCAAGATGATGTCAGGTGATTTGTGCTTCTGTGTAGTGTGGACATGCACACTGCAAGAACATAAGCTAAGAAGGAACTAAGCCAGGCTCACATTTTTTGATTGCAAAAGAAATCGTGGAAACTAGTAGACTGGTTCAGAAGCATAGAAACCTATTTTTAAATGTGTCCTCCAGAAGCAAAGAGATTGACTTGAGTCCTCAAGTTACTAGAAACCTGCTATTGTTGAAACCCTGTTTAATGCTGGATAGGAAGGTGATGGTGGAGTGTCAAATAAAGAAGAGGAAAAAACAAGGTGAATTTTAAAAGGAATAATTAATATCTAGAAGCCAGAACAATTAGTTACTGTCTTGAATAGGTTCTACTCAAAAGATGATAGTATTTTTCTTCCATTAGTTGATACATTTAGGTTTCTTTGAGTTCTATTAATGTGTATATAAAATTTCTGTGAGTTCTGCATGTGTATATAAAATTTAAACTAAATTATCAAACCCAGAAATCTATATATCTTTACATTTAGAAACTAAAACAAATGAAAATTCAGGTTAAAGACAATTAAGAGATTCATTGAAAGTACCTATCAATTGACCAAGTCATGAAGACAGATCAGAATGAAAAGTTGCACACAAGCAAGTCACTGGAATTCATCAGGTATTTGTTAAGTACTTAGACTAGTATAGCCATAGTTAATACTGTTACCCCTGACCTTCAGAGGCAGCTCTTTGGAAGGTAAAATCTTATAGCTTTTAATAAGTATTACCTAAATTCCCCCTGCCACAATAGAGATGGAAGAAGGTAGAAATAAGGGAGATAATAGTTCTGGAGGAGCTAAAAATCAGAAATATCAAAATGAAGTCAGAAAACAGCCAAGTCCAGTGAGTCAAGTATCAGTCTCAGATTCAGATGTTTGTGCCTTTAGCCATGAAGAGGAAGCGTTATATTGTGTAAAGAACACTGGAATCGATGACAAGAGATATCTGGATTCAAATACAGTCCCTAGGACTTCCTATTTACATAGCCATGAGCAAGCCACTTAATTTTTTGGGGGCTAAGTTGTTATTCATCCTTCATTTTCGAGGACGACCAATAACTTCATTGGTGATGTCTTGACTTCCTCAGTAATTGGATTTAAGTAAGGCAAAGTTGCACAGTCATTAGTCTCACTCTGTCTTCCTGAGTCATCAAAGTCTAGTGACAGGACAAAAGTCAAGACAACTGGTGATGGCCCAGGATGCATGGATGACCGTGGTGTCTTCGAGGCCTGATCAACCTCTCTAAGGGCTCCATAGCACCTGCTTCAGCCACCTTAATGGCTGTTGGAACAGACTGGTCTCATCTACTCATTCCACCAGAAAAAGTCTTCATATGCTTGGGGCAGACATCCCCCTGTTGTTTGCCCTCAGCCTGCTTTAGCCCATCTGCTGAGACAGTTCACCAGAGTGTGGCCACTGAGCATGCCACAACTTTTTGGAGCCACAGATGAGAGTTATATGAGGGTGGACATCAAAGGTGGATGAGCAGCCCTGAAAAGGGTTCAGCAAGCCCTCACCGGAGATGCTAGCCTTCCCTGAATACTCCATACACCCCACGAGGGTTTACTTACACGTGGCTAAGTTACCTTATATATGAAATACCTGTGGTTGTCACTTCATGGGTTATGAGATTCAAATGAGAGTTTGTACCTAAAGCTCTTAGCAAATCTTAAAGTAGTATATCAGTGTCAGTTACTATTAGCTGTTGATTCTTTTACATATAAACTTTGGCAACCCAGTTAACCACTAGGCTTTAAGATCCTCACACATAAATGGAACATCTGCTTTTTTCATGACAGTGTTAGAAACAAAATCAAATGAAACTTTCTAAAAAGAAATTTGCAGTACATAATAGCCTATATGTTATAATAACTAACATTTGTATAATGATTTAAGATTTGCAAAGTATATAGGCTAATATGTTAACTAGATTGAAAGCTACAAGAGGACGGAAGAGTGGTTTGGACAGAACTAGGAAAAGGTGAAGAAATGCAGGCATGAGAGTATTTCCTTCTAATTCTACAACTAGCCTCTAATCTCTGCTTAATTTAAGGGCTTAGAGAATGGTGAAGTTTATTTTCAGGGCTGTGGCAGTCAGTTTTGAAGGAAAGCATAGCTTCTGCCCTAGAGTGACCCCACTTTATCAAGTCACCACACTTTGTAAGAAAGGGAAAAATCAGTTCCCAAAATAATGTCAACAGATGTTGGGGTATTTTTTGTGAATTAGACCTAGTATTTTCTAAGAAGTAATGGTTAAAGTCATTTGCTCTTTCAAAAGGAAAGGTTATTTTGTATGTTTGTTTTCTGGTCATTTGAGCCAAACAAGCTCCTGTTTAGAACTTCAAATTACCTAGGGCTTTTTGAAAGTCTGTGTTGTACCCAGCATATATCTTGCACCTCGGAAATTGGATGAGTAGCTGCTTCTGTAGCTGACTCTCATATAACACATCTGCCATTCTGCAAAGTTGCCAGTTGTCTGCTAGTTGGATGCATGGGGTCTGGGATCTTAATTGGATCCTGTGCTTAGGTCACCCAGAGTAAACAATGGAGTATGGTATCCCAGATCCACAGTATGTTTGTCTTCACCTAATGTGTCTTGCTAAAAGTCATTCAGAGTGAGCATAGACTGAGCTGTCAAGTGCTAGATCTCACGAATGACTGTCTTTTTTTGATAACAAGTCCATACCGAAGCCATTGAAGGATGTCACTTTTGAAAATTGACTTACTAGATTTTATTTTTATATCAGACTAATACTGGAGGTTAGTCAGAAGAAGAAATAACAAAAATTAAGCCTCAAAGATCTCTTTACCAAATTCTTCCAGTACACACATGATCTTTAATGGTGTCTTTCCACACATAATAAGAGGCAGCATAGTGTAGTAAATAGAAAGCCAGCCTCAGAACCAGGAAGAGCTTGCTTCAAGTTCTGCCTCTGGCAGTATTGGCTATGTGACTCTCAGTACTCTGGGTAACTCTGAGACTATGAATTGTAATCATTTAGGAGTCCATACACCAGTGAAATCACAGGTCCAATCTCTATCTCAGTCTCCATCTTTCTGTAATTAAGCTTAATTAATTTTAAAGGGACTATTAGCTTTAAGAAGCATTATTATAGTACTATAAGCTAAGTAATGCCATTATTGGTTGTTTAAATAAATCTATAGTAATTTTGTTTTTTAAGTTTTTAAATTTTGTTTTAAGAATATGCATGATCGTGTTGAAAGATACTTGAATTTATATTGCAGACTTGAGAATGAGCTACTGCTATGCGAAGTTCGAAGGAGGCAAATGTTCATCACCTAAATCCAGAAACCATTCCAAACAAGAATGCTGCTGTGCCCTAAAGGGAGAAGGTTGGGGGGACCCTTGTGAGCTGTGTCCTACTGAGCCAGATGGTATATCCTCGTATCTGTCTAAATCCTTGAGCAGTACATAACGTAGACTGGCCATGAAAGTAGACTAGACAGTTAAGCACAATGAAAAATGGCTTACCCTGGGGAAAATGATCTTGTTTAGTTTGATTATACATCTCATTAAAGCCAAGAGGCATTATGGCATAGTACACGAAGAGTTCCTGGTGTCAGGAAGAATTGGGTTCAAAGCATGGCCTCTGACACATATAGCTGTGCTACCTTGGGCAAATCACTTAATCTCTGTATGCCTCAGGTGACTCTAGACTTGTCTTACTGAGTCTTACACTGGGTGGGCCCTTCATTGCAGACTCTTTATGTATCCATGTATATTTCTTGTTAGGATACTTAAGGAAAAAAGGCTGATATTCTATTACACAGACATTTGTAGATCCTTGGAGAGATGCAAAGATTAGTGAGACCCATCCCCTCTTTTTAACATGATTAAGATATAGTAAAAGAACTTCCAGTGTTTCAATTGGAAAAACCAGCTTAATCCCCTCAGGCCTGTCAGAAAGACAATTATTTATCAAATATGCAAAGTAGCTTAGTTATTAACTGTATCTGACACATAAATGAACAAGTTCTTATCTCATTTACAGAGGCATTTCGTCAAATCTGCCCATATGGAAGCGGTATCATTGTTGGACCTGATGACACTCGTATTGGTAAGTATCTCATATTTGACTTGTCATTGATTTTTTAATAATATCTAATAGTTACTACTTCCTCTTCCTTTTTCACAACTGCTTGAATTTCCCTACTACACACCCATATATCAGTGTTGGGAAATTAAACTTTAATATAAAATTAGGGCCATTATTATCTTTTCACTGAAGCCAATTAAAAATATCTTTTCCCATTGATTTTGGAAATTTAAAGCATAAGATACATGCTGCAATCAATGACACACATCTCCCCTTCAACCCTCCTCCCCATCATGTTATTTATGCTTTTTCTCCTTTGGTTAAGATATGGATGAATGCAAAGAGCCTGATATCTGCAAATATGGCCAGTGCATCAATACAGATGGTTCCTACCGCTGCGAATGTCCTTTTGGGTATATCCTCCATGGAGTTGAATGTGTTGGTAGGTAATGAGCTATGTTCTTCTGTGGCAATTTTCTAAATGTAAAACTAAAATCATATGGCCAGAATTAACATGAATCGCCTGAACAGGGTTATAGCTTGAGTAGTTTGGTATAAAGCAATGATGTCAAACTCCAATAGAAATAGATCCCTGCTGGCTGCATATTGACTTAGAAAACCACAGATTAACATTATCTATGTTGTATTGTTTTTTTTATTTATTTTGTTAAACATTTCCCAATTACATTTTTATCTAGTTTATGTCTCACTAGGGAGCTTTGAGCCCTTGAGTTTGATAACTCTCGTGTAGAGTATAGAGTTTTGAACTAATATATAAGAAGACCTGAGTTCAAATCCTGTTTGAGTTACTTCCTAGTTGTGTGACCCTATATAAATCACTTAACTTCTGTCTGCCTCATTTTCCTTATCTGTAAATTGGGGATAATAGCACCTACATGACAGGGTTCTTGTGAGGATCAAATTAGATAATATATATAAAGCAGCATAAAACTGTTAGCCATTATTTGTATGAAAACAGGGAGGGTGATATTTTATTGAAATATCATTGCAAAATTCAAAATATTATTAATATTGAAATTTTAATTCCTGTATATATACATACACATATACAGATGAGTTAGAATATTATAACTCAGAATTCAGTTCACTTTGGAATAAAAGATTATGTACCCAACATAAATATCTTATCTTTAAATCCTCTGACTAAAAAATCAAAGGATGCCTGTATGAAAATTCTGTGGTTTTTCACCTACATAGCTTGAGGTGGCATATTAAACCTGTCAATTTCAGGATTCCAAATGGATATATTATCCATCTTTAAAACTGTAGAACTATGAAGTGTTCATCTATATGTTAAAGGAGGGGAAAAAAACCACTAACTTGGTTGTCAGAACCAAATTCAAATCTCCAGTCTGCCACAAACAAATTCTGTGTGACTTTTTACAGTCACTTCACCTCATGGGACCATGGGATCCTCAAAATTTGGGGAATCCCTTCAAACTCAAACATTCAGTGACTGTTGATTTGCTGTCAGAGTAATAAGAATCTGCTCTTAGTAATGAAATACATTCTAGAAGCACTAGATTCTTAAGATGAAAGGCATTATATAAGTTGAATTTACTGTTACTGTAATTCATCATTTCTTAAATGTGTTCCTGATGTCTTGCAGATACTGATGAATGTTCAGTGGGTAATCCTTGTGGAAATGGAACATGCAAGAATGTTATTGGAGGTTTTGAATGTACCTGTGAGGAAGGGTTTGAGCCGGGTCCAATGATGACATGTGAAGGTGAGTGTCTATCTGTCTGTCTGTCTGTCTTTCTCTCTCTCTTTCTTTCTCTCTCATTTGCTCACCTTAATATTAAATGTCATTCATCATATGAGATAATCCACGTAAGCATAAAATGTTTTTTTTTTGATTGTTCCTACAACCATCTGTGTCAGTCTAGTCTCCCATTTTTCTCTCAGATCTCGGCCCATATCATATTTCTCCAACAGAGATACACGACACTGGTGCCACCATGTGACCTAGATAGAACAATAATTGGTGACTTTTGGATTTCCCTACTATGTACTTCCTTCTTTCCTGTCTTCTTCATCCCTTATTTCCTCCCTTTCTTTTTTTCTCTTCTTCTTTCCTCTATTCTCTTTCCCTTCCTCCTCTTTCCCGTTCTTCTCCTTCCCTCACTCCCTCCTTTTTTTCCCTTCCTCCCTCGCCTTTATCTCTCCCTCGTCCTTTTTCCTTCTCTTCTCCCTCTTTTCCTCTCTTCCTCACATCTTACCTCTGTCCTGCATCTTTTCTTCCTTTCTTAACTTCCTTGCTTTTCTTCCCTTCCCTTCCTTCATTCCTTTCCCCTCTCTTTTCTACCCTCTCCTAGACCTTATGTCTGTCTGGTTACCTAGTGGCATTGCTTATCTTCTTAGGGGTTCTCATGCTGAAGATGCAACTTAAATATTATTGGAATCTGATGGTTGGATAAGCCCAGCCAGGTGAAGAGGTAGCAGGGAAGGGGAAAGAATGGAGAGTGAAGGTAAAAGGGTGTGGTGTCAATGTGTTCAGCACATATATCAGGCATATTAATGATAACAGGTTAAAAATACACAGCTTTTATCTTTTGTGGACCCCCTGAAATGCAAAAGCTGCTTGGTCAGAATTTGTTTCAGTGTAAATAAAATACTAGCTAGGAGACCACAACAATATATCACAAAGATTGTGATACTGTGACAAAGTGGGATTTATACCAGGAATGCAGGGATGGTTTAACATAAGGTAAGCTATTGATAGCATTGATTATATGAGTAACAAAAGTAACAAAAATCATATAATTATATCAATAGATGCAGAAAAAGCTTTTAACAAAATACAACACTCAGTCCTATTAAAAACACTTGAAAGCATAGGTATAAATGTATTTTTTCCTTAAAATGATAAGAAGCGTCTACCTAAAACCATCAGCAAGCATTATTTATAATGGGGATAAGCTAGAAACCTTCCCAGTAAGATCAGTTATGAAATAAGGATGCCCACTATCACCAATATTATTCATTATTGTATTAGAAATGCTAGCCATAACAATAAGAGAAGAAAAAGAAATTGAAGGAATTAGAATGGGCAGTGAGGTAACAAAACTATCTGTTTTTGCAGACAATATGGTAATATACTTGGAAAATCCTAAAGCTTCAACTAAAAAGCTAGTTCAAACAATAATTTTAGCAAAGTAGCGGGATATAAAATAAACACAAATAAATCACCAGCATTTTTATAGATCACCAACAAAACTGCGCAAGAACAGATAGTAAGAGATACCCTATTTAAAATAACTGTAGACAGCATAAAATACCTGGGAGTATATCTGCCAAGACAAACCCAGGAACTATGTGAGCATAGTTATACAAATAAATTCAGATTTAAATAATTGGAGAAATATTCATTGTTTATAGGTGGGCAGAACCAATATAACATATATATATAGGTACATATATATAATATACAAATTACAATTCTACCTAATCATTCAATGCCATGCCATTTAAACTACAAAAAAATCATTTTATTAACTTAGAAAAATAATAACAAAGTTCATTTGAAAGAACAAAAGGTAAAGAATATCAAAGGAATTAATGAAAAAATGTAAAGGAATGAGGTTTAGCAGTACCAGATTTTAGACTATACTATAAGGCAATAATTATCAAAACTACCTGGTACTGTCTAAGAAATAGTTTGATCAGTGGAACTGATTAGACATATAATACATAGTAGTAAATAATTATACTAATCTTGCATTTCACAAGAATTCACTATTTGGTAAAAATTCTTAGGAAAACTGGAAAGCGGTCTGGCAGAAATTGGGTATATGTTAAATGGTGGCCTGCTGTATTGTGGGGTAGACAGAGAGGAAGGGAGACAGTTCAAAACTTAAAATGTAACCAAAAAAATTAATATAATGAAAAAAATAAAATCCCACCCTCTACAAGGAAAAAAAGAATTTGTTTCAGTGACTCTGTACACTTAGGAAGAAAGTAAATTTTTTTTGTTCATCTTTATGTCTCATTGTATTGTCTCTTTCTCCTACAGATATCAATGAGTGTGCTCAGAATCCTTTGCTCTGTGCCTTCCGATGTGTAAATACTTATGGGTCATATGAATGCAAATGTCCTACTGGTTACGTTCTTAGAGAAGACAGGAGAATGTGCAAAGGTGAGAGACTGACCAGAGGTCATGGAGGCAGGGATCTCCAAAGTCTGTCATAGTGAGACACTAACAACAAAAGATAGTATTACCACTCCTGGGACACAGCAACATGATGGAGGGCTGTGAGCGAAGCAGAGGAATGTCCAAAACTATGGAGTTTTCCATTCTCCACTTGCCTTAGCTATAGGCTTTTCCCTCCTTCATGTAAGCAGCCCTGTTGCACTGTAGGGTAATTTGGGGCTGGAAGGTTAAGTGAGCACTAAGAGATAAAGAAACAGGAGAAGTGGGGCAACTAGGTGGCACAGTGAGTAGAGCACTGATCCTGGAGTCAGGAGGATCTGAGTTCAAATGTGGCCTCAGACACTTGACACACTTACTAGCTGTGTGACCTTGGGCAAGTCACTTAACTCCAATTTCCTTGCCTTCCCCCATCCAAAAAAAATCAAAAGAAACAGGAGAAGTGAAGGAAAATATTAAAAATAATAGGACAGAAAAATCTAAGAGGAAGATGAGAAAGAAAGGGAGGGATTTAGGACTTCAAAGGGAAAAGGCTATATTATAGCCATATGTCTAGTTTAGGAAAGCTTTCATTGTATAACAAAATAAATTTCAATTCAGTTAGTCCATATTGAGCATATACTCTGTCTAGAACTGCGGCTTGGTACATGCAGAAAGTAGAAATCATGGTCCTTTTTCTGAAGTAGCTTATAATCTAGTTGAAAATCTGTTTATTAGGCTATCATTTGTTAATTTGTCCATTCATTTAATAGCAACTAATAAATATCTACTAGGCATAGTGCAAAGGAGCTTATAATTGAATGTGTTAGCTAAAAAGTAAAAAGGCTTATATAAGAAAAACTCTTTGCTCTTTACTGTTTTTTTTTCACTGAAATCAAAATAAATTATCATCTCAGTAATACAAAAATAAAATTGGCACCATATTCACAAAATAAGTGATGCACTTACGATGGCAGTTCACAGTTGCTAATCTGTTACAGATGAGGATGAGTGTGAAGAAGGAAAGCATGACTGTGCTGAAAAACAAATGGAATGCAAGAACCTAATTGGCACATATATGTGCATCTGTGGCCCTGGCTACCAACGAAGACCTGATGGAGAGGGTTGCATAGGTAAGTGAAGCTCCATCAGTCAGAGAAAAAGCAAGTGTTTCAGATAAATAGGTGAATGTGGAAGAGACTAGATTCAGCATTTTGAGCATAGGTAGCATATCTTAATTTGTAGGCATGTCTTTTTTGGACAGAAGTATTTTTCTCCTACCACGAGCTCTTTTGACCACTTTCCCTAAACAAGCAACTGTTACATCCTCTTCTCCCACTAGCTACTCTACCATGATCAGATCAGTTCTGGAGTATTGTGTTCTGTTCTGGGAACCAGGGAGGATATTGATAAGCAGAAGAAAGTAAAGATGAAGGCAGTCATTATGGTGAATGGCCTTGAGTCCATGGTATATGAGCATTGATTAAAGGAATTGGGGATATTTAGCTTGGAGAAGAAAAAACTTGACGTGGGGCATGGTGGTTGGGAGGGGCAGCATAGGTTTGCCAACTTCCAGGATTTGAATAGCTCTCATATATAAGAGAGATTCAGTTTGTTCTCTTTGGCTCCAGAAGATAGAACTTAGGAGCAGTGGAAGGAAATTGCAAAGAAGCAAATTTTGGCTTGATTAAAGGAAAAAATTGCTAATAATTGGAAATGGGTCTGTATTGGGAAATAGTTGATTCTCTTCATTGGAGGTCTTCAGGAAAAGGCTGGGTGACCACTAGTTGGTCGTCTATAGAGAGAATATTTTTCCACATAAGGCTTAGAATAAATGACCAATAAAGTCCATTGCTACATTGATCCCACTCAGTGATGCTCAGTGACACAACATAGCTCTGGATTTGGATTCAGAGGACTTGGATTAGAAATCCTGGCTTTGCACCTGTGTGGCTTTGGACGAGACACAACCTCCTTGAGTTTCTGGTTCCTCATCTGTAAAATTAGGAGATTGGACTAGATTGCCTTTAGATTGACTCTAAGGTCCGTTCAAGCTCTATCAATCTATGATTCTGTGGTTTAAGTTGGTTCCATAGAATTAAAGTTCTAAGTGAACCATTGGCCAACTGAATGGATGAAGCTCTTGGGATACAATAGAAGAAGCAGGACAGTATCTACACTCAAGAAGTTTGCATTCTTGGGGCACGTAGGTGGTGCAGTGAATAGAGCATCGGCCCTGGAGTCAGGAGGACCTGAGTTCAAATCTGGCCTCAGACAATTGACACTTGCTAGCTGTGTGACCTTGGGCAAGTCACTTAAACCCAATTGCCTTTCCCCCTCCAAAAAAGAAAAAAAAATTAGAGTCATAGAGAAGACAACATATATGATAGTAGTATTTCATTACAGTGGGATTTCATGACTTTATGATGGGGTTTAATTATATGATAACTATACACACATATACATTAAAACAATATAATTGCAAAACTAAAGAACATTTGCTGGGACAGACATTGTATTTAAGTTTACTTTCCCTGCACTGACTTTCACATCACTTTTCTTCAACGTTGCCTTCATAAGAATTTGAGTATTTCCTGGTCATATAAGATTATGACTTTAAAAGAGTCATCATTCATTCATCCAACATTGATTAAGTCCTCCTCTGGGTAAAATACTCTACTAGGTGTTAAGGAAAGTATAAAGTTTATTAACATATAAACAAAAAAAACGTAAAGTTTAGATAAGACATAATGCCTGCTCTCATGAAGCTTTGAGTCTAGTAAAAAGGGGCAGAGAAACATGTCTGGAGTCCCCTCACCACTGTGGCCTTCTCGGATGTTGCCTCCACACTCTCTCTGCCGCTCTCACGCTTTGATCTGTCTGTCCCTTGGGCTCAGTGTAGGTTATTTTGCCTCATTTGTGTATGTATGGTCTAAAGTTAAGTAACCATCTCCAGCCGTGTTTGAGTTTGAATGTTTAGTCACAAAATTAGGCTTGATTAATATTGGAGAACAGTAGAGTGTCAGGCCTGAAGTCCGGAAGAACCGAGCTCGCATCCAGCCTCAGGCACTTCCTAATTCTTTGGTGAGTGTTTAGCCCAGTGCTTGGCACATAGTAAGTACTCTATATTTAGCTACATTAAAGGTAATCTATAGAATAGCTTGACCCTGAAGGGCTGGATTAATTTAAACTGTCAGCAGCTTAGTACTAACCACTGCTTGGTTACTCTGACAAAGTGGTGAATATCCTTGTTTAAAAAAATGTTCCTCCTTAAAGCTCCTCATTGGCTTCACTCCTAAAAATCATTCTTTGTCGAAGTAACAACCTCCTCCCCCTTTTGTTTTTGGTCCTTTGACTCAATTAAATAGATGAGAATGAATGTCAGACCAAGCCAGGCATCTGTGAAAATGGCCGGTGCCTCAATACCAGAGGAAGCTACACATGCGAGTGCAACGATGGCTTCACCGCTAGCCCTGACCAGGATGAATGCCTTGGTAAGTGTCTGGGCAGTGCTTTCATGACCCCTCTAAACTATTAAGGGAGGAATCTGGGCTCCTAGGCAAACACGGGCTGCAGCTAAACTGTTGGGAATAGCCCCGGTTAAAGACGTGAATATTTTGTGGATAATTCAGTGACCTTGTAAATGTCCATGGAGCTTAGCACCACCCTGCCATTTAATTCTTCCTTTGCTAATTGTGTCATGGTATCATTTGATTGGAATTTCTTCTTAAGCTGCCTGTCTAGCCTTCCACGATCAGTATCAGTTTCTGTGTGCTACTCTGCATCTCTCTGTTGTAGTCTGATATGATGGTTATATTCCCTCTTTTCTAGGTGCAAATAGAACTGTAATCCCTCCCAGGCTGAATCTGATATCTACCCCTTCCTGCTCTCTTACTGAATTTCTTGTTTCATTTGTTTTCCCTCAGACGTCATCTTTTCTCTCTTGCTGCTGTTTCCAGCTTTTCACTCTCATTTCTTCTGGCCCAGGGTTAAGTATGCTTCCTTTTCATTTCTTTTTGTTGTTGTTTTTAATATCTGACTAAATTCCTGATATCCTGTGACTCTCATGAGATCACCACCACTAAAATAATCCCACCCTTCCCTCCTTCTCCCACTCCCTACCCCCACCCCAAAATATAATGTATCTTATAGACAACCGAGAAGGATATTGCTTCACTGAAGTTCTACAAAGCATGTGTCAGATTGGATCAAGCAACAGGAATCCAGTCACCAAGTCTGAGTGTTGCTGCGATGGTGGGAGAGGCTGGGGCCCCCACTGTGAGATCTGCCCATTCCAGGGCACTGTAGCCTTTAAAAAACTTTGCCCTCATGGCCGTGGATTCATGACCAATGGAGCAGGTATTCAAATTCATAAAGTATTTGTCAGGAAATTTGTCTTTTTTAATGTTTATTTTTTTTTAAAGACAACCAGATGAGAAAATGGAAAATAAAGCATACACATAGACTCAGTTGTAAATCTGAAGTCAAGAAAATTTTTCGTTATAATTAACATTTTAGGTATTTAGGGATCACATTGCTAAAGTGACTGATGAGCATCTATTTTTTTTTTGCATGCAAGCAGCCCTCAACTTTCAGAGAGGTTCTGTTCCTAATGTTTGCCTGGAAATCACTTGTAACTTAGAATACATTTTCTCATTGAATCAGTGTAGACAGGGACCTGGTTTTACCATTTACCACTTGTATGACCCTAATCAAGTTGTTCAAACTCTCTAGGTCTCAGTTTCCTCAACTATAAAATGAGAGTTGGCCTAGATGACCTTAGCTATTGCTTCATCTCTAAGTCTATAATCCTATGATCTTACTCTTCCAGGACAATCCATAAAAAACTTAAAGTATCTGTGCTATGCTGTGCATCAAGCAAGGATAAAGGGTAGTAAATGATACTAGTGCAATACTGTCATTAAATAAAGCATAAGAAAGATTTTTTGTAATTTAACTTGAATGCTGGTACTTGGAGATAGAAGTTGGGGGACCTAACAAGTTTGCTGACTTTCTGAAAGAGATATCTAGGCCTTTTCAAGGACCTGAAGAGGTTGATGCTTCTGATTTCTTATTATATCTTGTTTCATTACAAACTTGATGATTTTCTCTTTTTTTTTCAACTCAGTTGTACCATTAGTATTCTGATTATCAGCTACCATTTGGGTCATGGGAGGTTTCACAAATGGCCTAAAAGCAGAGGGAAGGATAGAAATTGTCTTATGGTAACTAAGTAAGAGGTGGAATTGAAGAGAGGAAGCTAAAGAGGAAATATGTGAGTTAGAATTAACAGATCAGGTTGGTGGGTGATGAAAGAGTGGGAAAGAGAGAAAGCCATGTGTAAAATCTCCCTGGGACAAAAGAACAGAGAAGATATCTCTTTGGTCATAGGATTTTCCTCACCACCTACCAGGGTATACATTTTTCTTAGGAGAGTTTACTTGCTGTGTGAGGTGACCACGTAGAATGTGTAGACCTACAGCTGGATGTACATCTAGAGACAGAGGGTTTTGCCATATTTTTAAGGTGGGTGCTTACTGGGAATGCCTGTATTTATTTCTCAACCCAGTGAGCTCAGAAAATCCCTTGGGGGTCAAGTATAGTGGTGATGGGTATTTGCCCAGATACTTGATATTTACTCTCTGTTTATGTTTTGTCATATACACAAATTCCAGTCTCTTATACTTAGCAGGTTCTGACCAGGATTACAACCCTAACTTACCCACTACTCCTGCCATACCTCGTTCTCAGAGACCTGGATTGTAATCACACTCTGGGTACTTACTTAGCTACTCTCCTCACCTGTAAAGCACCTTCCTCATAGGACTGCTTCACAGGATGAGAGGGTGGGGGGGAGCAGCGATCTGCATAAAGTACTGAGTAGTATCCAGATTGCCTCATAAGTGTTCCATTTTTCCCCAATATTATATAGATTAGAAGATGTTTTCACCTTAATTTTTAGCCCTTATTTTAAACAATTAAAAAACAGTGGGATTTTTCTTTCATATTCTGAATGTGCAGTGCAGGGGAAAAAAAGGTACTTGCTTACAAGCCTTTCTGTTGTGAAGTGGTACTTGAGGTCACAAGGAGACAAGTAAGATGGAACAGGATGTAATGAAAGTAGGGAAGCAAAAATCTCTAAAGCTGACTATCAATTTATTTTTCACTGTTTCACAATCTAAATTTACAAGACATTATTTAAAAGTACTTCTCTTAACCTGTTCATTTGAGATTCACTATTGTGTAACAAAGCCATTTGCCTTCTTTTCAACTAGTTGTTTGTTGTTTAGTGTTAAATTTATACTCTCAACATTGCTTTTTAGACATATGGTCCAGGTTCTTTAGTATGAAATTCCAGTAGGGTGCCAAGTAGCCACTGACAGTGTCCCATTTGTGTTTTCTTCCTTCATTTCATCAAATTTCATTGAATCATAGATATCGATGAATGCAAGGTTATCCATGATGTTTGCCGGAATGGAGAATGTGTCAATGAGAGAGGATCCTACCATTGCAACTGTAATACTGGCTATACTCCAGATATCACTGGCACTGCCTGTGTAGGTAGGTGATTTTGTTACAGAGAATTTGCATGTCTGTTCAAGTGCAGAAAAAGACTAGCAACCTGGGGGAAAAAACACCTATTTCCCTGCCTTAATTTAGCCTGTTATTGCAAGTATGGGAGGGAAAGAAAAAAGTTGTATTTAGTTTGAAAGCTGGGCCGGCAGTCAGGAAGACCTGAGATCAAATTTGGCCTGAGACACTTATGAGTTCTGTGACCCTGGCAATTCATTTAACTTCTCTTTGCCTCGGTTTCCTTATCTATAAAAAGGGATAATAACAGCACTTACCTCCCAGGATCGTTGTGAGGATCAAATGGAATAATGTTTGTAACGAATTTAGCATAGTGCCTGGCACATAGCAGATACTATAGAAGTGCTTTTTTCCTTCCCCCTTCTCTACCCTTATTTTTTCCATAATAAAATATCATTCTGGTTGTAAAGTTAGTTGAAATCTCATCAGATCAAAAAGTCAAGCTCTCTCTTTTTCACACTAGATCTAAATGAGTGCAACCAGGCACCCAAACCCTGCAATTTCATATGCAAAAACACGGAAGGGAGTTACCAGTGTTCATGTCCAAAAGGATACATCCTTCAGGAGGACGGGAGAAGCTGCAAAGGTAAAAGTAGACATTTTTTCTTTGTTTCATTTATTCTTTCACCTGCCACCCATGCTCTACTCCCAGAGGCTGCAGAGAAGCCTGCAGAGGAGACTTGATGCTACTTTCTTGTATTCAAGTGGTGCTCCTCTGGGGTTAGTGCTACACTGGGACCTCCCCACTACCCACCTCCTGTGACTGGTGGAGGGAGGCCGGGAGCAGGGAGGTCCCGGTGTGGCAGCGGCAGCACCCATCCGAATTTGCCACCCCTGCTTCTAGGGGTTCTTGAAGCAGGGCAGGACCGGCCCAAGGCCAGATCTCCTGGCTTTGGGTAGGCAGAGCGGGCTCATCTGATGGTCTCCCTACTTTGTCATTTTGCTGACTATTTCATTCCAGAAGGATTTTATCGAGTGTTTACTGCATGCATAAATAGCACCATACTAGGCAGAGGGGGAAGAAATATATGACACACATAGGTCTTGCCCTCTAGGAACATATAATCTAGGTACAGTGAAATAAAGGTCTATCTTATAACAGTCAGCATTTTTAGAGTTTTACTAAGCATTTTACATATGTTATCTCATTTGATCATCATGACAACCCTGTGAAGTTGGTACTGTTATCCTCATTTTGCATATCAGAAAGCTGAGGCTGAGAGAGGTTAAGTGGAGTGACTTGCCCATGGTCACACAGGTAGTAAGTGGCCAAGGCAAGATTTGAACTCGAATCTTCCTGACTCTAGATCCAGAGCTCTATACACTGCATCACTATCACCACCTACCCACATGAAATAGTTATGTGTTAATGTAAGGCACTGTATGGTTAAAAAATCAGTTGGATAGAGAGTACATGATGTAGGAAATCAGATATGGGGAGATAGATGAGTGTGAATCAAAATGGTTGGGGGAAACTTCATGGAAGGAGGCAGAGCTTGAGCTTGGCCCTGAAGATGTGTAGGATTTGAACAGGGTTAGGTGATGGGAGCAGCAAAAATTTTAAAAAAGCTTTATTAATATTACTAGTGATACGTTATGGTGCTATGTCTCCGTTGTTTATAAGAAACCAAAGAGTTACCCATCCTAAGCCTTTGCCGATTAGCTTCAGAATACCAGGACGATAGTCAAACTTTTTTGTGTTGCTGTTTTGGGAAGAGGACATGGAGACTTAGAGAGGAAACATTAGAGACGGAGAGAGAAGTGGAGTAGTAAGGATCAGAAGCAGGTTCCCTCTTCTGGTATATGCTCTTCTTAGACACAGAAGCAATCTTGTGTTCCATTTGATCAGTTAATTAGAAGAAGCCATCCAGAAAGCTAATATCAGACAATTAACCTTCCCACTAAAACACAGAAGGGAAACCAGTTTTGGAGAAAAATAAAGAAGGTTCTTCCAATTTATAAATAGACAGATGTGAACTTTGGAGCAGAGTTGCTGGCTGAGAAATCACATAGAATCATAAGCTGACAGAGCTATAACTGAGTACATGCCAATTGTGTTCATAAATTTAGATTTTTTTAAAAAAAAATAGTACAGAGATACAAAGGTGCCTGAATGTCCATAAAATTCTGCTTTGTAAGATTGCACTGAAGGACATTAAGTGTTTGTGGATAATATTAGTTCCATAAAAAGTCGGAATAAAGAATGAGCATGTTCAGGGACCTATAAGGAGCCTTGCCTAGCTGGTGTAGAGTATTTGGAATGGGGAGACATGAGATTGAATGAAAAACTCTCTCATCAAAAGCGCATTATTAAAAAGCAGCAATGTTATACTTTGCTGATGAAGATCTCTTCTTTTCTTAACTTTCTTCCTGGTTGCTCAACTTTGTTTCATCCGAAGGGGAATTCTTAACAGGAGAAACTAGCTTTTTAAATGATGTCATTTGGATAGATTAACAACAGCTACCTGGAATGAACCAAGAAGATTTATTTCATGGAATTGGAGGTCTCTTTTTATCTTTTGACAAAATTTATTATTCAGTTGTCCTGGAAATTTGTCAAAATTCTTAAGATTTGTCTTTTTTTCAGTTTATACCTTACCTTAAATTTTTTTTTCACAGTATAATCTCTGCCTCACTTAATTAAACAGGACAGAGTTTAACGCATATGCCAAAATTTGTCTTTGATCTAGATTAAGACTATATATTAGTGCTGCTGGACCATAGAAACCTAGGTTTCGTTTTTTGTTTGTTCATCTGCTTGCTAATTTGATGAATTCTGGACAGCGGAGTTTTGGTACTTGCTAATTAGAATGGTTCTCCATAGTTGTCTCTGTATTCTTGCATTTGTGTTGTAAGCTGAAATCAAAGACCTCTCTTGTTGTCTTCTAGATCTTGATGAGTGTGCAACCAAACAACATAATTGTCAGTTCCTTTGTGTTAACACCATTGGAGGCTTCACATGCAAATGTCCACCTGGATTTACCCAGCATCATACAGCCTGTATTGGTAAGTGGGGTTGAAAGAACTTTTGAGTAATTTTAAGATTTTCTTTTTTTGTTGTTGTTGATTTATTTAATTTATTTAATATGTTTAGTTTTCAGCATTGATTTTCACAAGAGTTTGAACTACAAATTTTCTCCCCATTTCTACCCTCCCCCCCCACTCCAAGATGGCATATATTCTGGTTACCCCATTCCCCAGTCATCCCTCCCTTCTGTCACCCTACTCCCCCACCATCCCCTTTTCCCTTCCTTTCTTGTAGGGCAAGATAAATTTCTACGCCCCATTGCCTGTATATCTTATTTCCTAGTTGCATGCAAAAACTTTTTTTTGAACATCTGTTTTTAAAACTTTGAGTTCCAAATTCTCTTCCCTCTTCCCTCCCCACCCACCCTCCCTAAGAAGGCAAGCAATTCAACATAGGCCACATGCGTATTATGTAAAACCCTTCCACAGTACTCATGTTGTGAAAGACTATATTTTGCTCCTTCCTATCCTATCCCCCTTTATTCAGTTTTCTCCCTTGACCCTGTCACTTTTCAAAAGTGTTTGTTTTTGATTACCTCCTCCCCCATCTGCCCTCCCTTCTATCATCCCCCCTTTTTTATCTCCTTCCTCCTTCTTTCCTGTGGGGTAAGATACCCAATGGAGTGTATATGTTATTCCCTCCTCAGGTCAAATCCAATGAGAGCAAGATTGACTCATTCCCCCTCACCTGCCCCCTCTTCCCTTCCTACAGAACTGCTTTTTCTTGCCACTTTTATGTGAGATAATTTACCCCATTCTATCTTTCCCTTTCTCCCGCTCTCAAAATATTACTATTTTTTTACTATTCTTTGCTCTGAAGAGAAGACAAATTAAAACTAGAAGAACAGGTGTGTGGATATGTTTCTTGACAAACGCCAGGTTTGTTTCAGCTTCTGGAGGTGACTTTTAGTTCTTATTGTATTTGAAACTTTAGGTTGAAGAATTTGTAAAAACCCACACTTTCATCCTTGTTTCTTGTAGATAACAACGAATGTACCTCTGAAGTCAACCTTTGTGGAGCTAAGGGTGTTTGTCAGAACACTCCTGGAAGCTTCACTTGTGAATGTCAACGGGGCTTCTCACTAGATCAGAGTGGAGCCAGCTGTGAAGGTAAGCAGAGAGATAGAGAGACCACTTAGGCAGGCAAAGGAGATGGGACAGTCTATGTGGGAGTGGAGGAGATAGCATAGACACTGCACATCAGTTAGCTTTATATCATTATCATTGTCAGTCATCATCATTCTTTGTTGTTTGACATTTAATGAAACATCCTACACCTGCCACACTTAGGGGCACTGTGAAACTGTGAAATTTCATGTGGAAAGTGAGAGATCTTTTTATTCTCTTTGAATTAGCTCTTCCCCAGGATGCATCTTTCCCATTAAAGGACAATTCCTTACAAGTTTCTTCCAATGGAAAGTAGCACACATTCAGGAAGAACCAAATACCCTAAACCTCTAATTTGACCCAATAGTTTTCTGGTGGAGAGGCAGCATGAGAGCCAGCCTCAGAGTCAGGAAGACCTGGGTTCAAATCCTGTATCATAAGAAGAATTGAAACCTAAGACCTCAAACTCCAGAACTAGTTCTCTGTTTCTTATTTGTAACACAATGAAAACCTAAGCTTAGGAATCTGGTCTTAATCTTGTAAACTTACAGTAAGGAGCCTCTGAAATTTGTGAATAAATGACTGACACGATGAAAGGTGTTTTGGAATATTAATCTGCCAGTGGAATATAGTCTGGATTGAAGGGTGTGAAAGGCAGGGTGTCTAGTTGAAAGTCTCTGCCTTGATATTTTAAAGGATCTATGATTTCTTCTTCTAGATGTGGATGAGTGTGAGGGGAACCACCGGTGCCAACATGGCTGCCAGAACATCATTGGAGGTTACAGATGTAGCTGCCCTCAGGGATATCTCCAGCACTACCAGTGGAACCAGTGTGTGGGCAAGTAGTTTTTCCTCTGTTAACAAGATAAATTGAAGATGACATTTGGGAGTTAAAAGATCCTTTTCCTTGTTGTACACTCTTGAGTTGGGCATTAAAGCTACAGATGCTTTAAAACTACCCAAACAGCATAAATGAACATAACCATGGAGAGAACAGCAAAACAAAAAAATGGTGTTTTTCTTTGTTCAAAAATGGACGTCAGGAACCTGTCCTAGAATCTTCAAACATTTCCTTGCATTCCCATTTTTGGGAATAGTCCTGAATTCAGTTCAGAGAGTGGGGGTAAAAGGTGTTTAGGTCTCTTTTTAGTCCATCTCACTCCTTTTGGTCTTCTTTTAGCCCTAAATTTAGTAGTTTACCTTGTGGGCAATCCTATACTACTTCTTATTCAAATATATCAGCCAGTAACTGCCTTCATGAGTCTTAGAGCTGATCTAGTCTAGCTTTTTCATTTTACAGATGAGGAAACTGAGGGCTAGAAAACCTTAGTGACTTCCCCAAGATCATACAGGTAGTAAGAAGCAAAGTCAGTATTTGAACATAGCTTTCCTGAGTTCAGATACAATATTCTTTCTACTGTGCGTTAGTGCCATCTCTAAAGGCTGGCAAACTTTGAGGACAGAGCCAGTAGCCATAGAAAGATTTTTTTTCAGGAATACTAAAATCTTCCACTAAGAGAAATCCAGAAATTCCCCATTTAAATTTCATATTGTGTTAGTTGTCATTTTCTGACTCAATGAAGTCATGGAAAATGATTCCTTCTGATGTAGATTATATACTGTTAGCATTTTAGATCTTGAAGGACCTCAGAGAGCATTTGGTCCCACCTCCTAATTGTGCAGATGAGTTAGCTGAGGCTTGAAGAGGAGTTAAATGGTCTGCCCAAGGTCACAAAATTAATAGGGCTAATTAGTCGGGCAAACACTAGAATCTAGTGTTCTAATTATCTGTCTACTATTCTTTCTGCTGTACTATCTCCCCCAGAAGTGTCGTCCATTCATTTAATGAGCATTTACTGAGCTCCTTCACAAATTTTGAAGACCTCTTCTTCCAGTTTAGAAGGCTACTACTATTAAAATTGTCCCGACTTCCCAGATAGCCACCATTTCACAAGCAACAGTTTCTCCTCCAAAATCTCGTTTAGTATGCTCTGAGTGAAGTAGCAGTCAATATTTTTCTGTTTGTCAGGATTTTTAAAAATCTTTTGTCCGACTTAGTCTTTATTTCACAAAGTGGAATCATGGAATGGCTGAGATAACTAGTCCTTAACTTACACAGTCCTTTGCTTGGATTTTTGTTTTTTCTCAGCTTTTTATAAAAATGCCTTTGCTCATTATCATTAAGTTTAGTTCGAGTGAATGCTCTGGTATTAATTATTGAATATTTTGATTTTGTGAAGAGCACTGGATCTGATGACCATTTGGACAGGGTTGATCCACTTTCCTTTATGTAGACTCATGAAGTCTCTGATCTGAACAGGACCTTAGACAACATATATGTAGCCTATACCTGAAAAAGAATTTCTCCCCTCCCCCCAACCAAGTCCTGGTCCAGTGGTAATCCAGTCTCTATTTGAAGATTCCAGTGATGGAAAAAATATAAGGCATATGTAACTAAAACTCAGAAGAGAACTTGGTCAAATGCTTTGCTGAAATGGTATGTCTACAACATTCTTTCCCCCAGTCTGGTAATCTGGTCTCATAACCCTAGTGAAAAAGGAAAGTTGCCCAAGGGAACAACTGGTAACTGTCAAAAAGAGATGAATTTAGCATCTTTCAAGGCAGGCCATTTCACTTTTGGACAGCTGTGATTGTTTAAGGGTTTTCCTTTATAGCAAGACAAAAGCAAATTTAGCAACTTCCACACTAATTCTGTTCTCTGGAGCCAAGAAAAACAAATCTAATCTCTCTCTTCCCCATGAAAGTCTTTTAGGTGCTTGAAAACTGACAGCTTATCTTGTCCTCGTTAAATCTTCCCTCATCCAGGCTGAGCATCAGCAATTCATTCGATGCATGGCATGGTTTCCAGTGCCCTCAAGATCACAGTCACAATTTTCTGTATATTCTCTAGGTTATGCTTCTTTTAGACATGGCAACCAAAGTTAACCACAGTCCTCCAGGTGTGATCTGTCCAACGCAGAGTACATTGAGACCATGCATACCTTCCTTGTTTGGATACCGTTTCTATTAATGTAGCCCACAATTCTAGCTTTTTGGCTAGTGTTGTGATGTTAGCCCATATAGACCTTTAGTCCATTACAACCCATAGATCTTTTCCACGTAAGTTGTTTTCTAACCAGGCCTCTGCCATCTTATTACTTGTGAAGTGGATTTTATGAACATGTGTAGAAACTTAAATTCACCCCTCTTATGTTTCATCTTATGAGACTCTTATGACTGAACTCAAAGAATAATTATTGAATCCACTGTTAACTTGGAATGACGTTTCTACAGAATTAGGACAAGGAGAAACCATTGCCCTTATTATGTTCAATGCTGAGTTCAGTTATCCATCTAGTGATACCCAGATCTGACAAACTGTACTGTCATCCACTGTTATCCTCCCATCTTGTTCACAAGAATGTCATGATTTTATCAAGTGCTCTGGTTAAATACTATGTCCATGACATTTCCCTGATTGAACAGTCTAATCAACTTGTCAAATTATAAGGTATTTAGCTGTTTACAAATCAGTTTTAATAGTTTTGTGAAATACACAATACAAATATTATTATCCTTGTGGTACAGATTTTTAAAAACCTCAGACTCAGAAGTCATCTCTTGAGTTCCCTTTTTGCTCTGTAGGTATAGTTACAGTCTAGATTTGATTCAAAGTGGACACTGATACATCTTTTAATTAACTATGGCCTTGTAGTATAACAGAATCTGAGAAATGAGAGGACCATTTGGTCCAATCTACAAATCTGTGATCCTCTGAATCTATAATAGAAAAAGAATCCCTCCTATGTCCTACCTGACAAAAGAGGAGTACTTTAGCCTGTGCATGAGGCAGCATGACACAGTGTAAAGAGCCTTGGATTTGGAATCAGATGGCTTGGATTCAAATCCAGGACTCATCTCAGTGCACAGTAGTTCATCATCCCCATTGTGCAAATAAGGAAAAGAAGTCTCAGAGAGATTAGGTCAGGGGTGAGGAACCTGTGGCCTCGAGGCCACATGTGGCCCTAGGTCCTCAAGTGCAGCCCTTTGACTGAATCCAAACTTCACAGAACAAATCCCCTTCATAAAAGGATTTGTTCTATAGAACTTGGGCTCAGTCAAAAGGCTACACCCAAGGACGCAGAAGGCCACACATGGCCTCCAGGCCGTAGGTTCCCCACCCCTGGATTAGGTAATTTGACCAGGGCTAAATAGTTGGGGTTTCTCAGAGCCCAAACGAAAACCCATATTTCCAAAAGTCTGGTAGATTTGTCTCTGTACAGCAATGCCTTTGCATATTTGCCAGTGTATATTCTCTTTAAAATGAGCCAAAACTTCTTTTTTCTAGTTAAATTTTATTTTTTTTTAGTCAGTGAAAATCTGCCTTCTCTCCCTTCCACTTCCCCCCGCACTACTTCCATTGAAAAAGAAAGAAAAACAGAGCCCCTGTTACAAACACACGTAGTTAAAAAAAACAAAATGCTATATTAGCCATGTCCAAAAGAAATATGTTACAATCTGCACTTTCTGACCTTTGGCAGGAGGTTAAGTAGCATGTCAGAACACTTATGTTAAGAACTATCTTAACAGTACGTTTGTTGCCTACTGCAGCTTTTCTGCCAGTCCTGAAGTTCATTGTGAGTTTTAAAGTGAAATAATTATTCTAAAAGAATGGAAGACCCAGAGTCTTCAGTCTTCATGTTGGCTTGAAAAGACTTCTTAACATTAGATTTAATAGGTGTATCCCCAGTCCTGCAGAATCTGCCTCTCATGTGGGTTTTCCCCAGAGCAGAATACATGCACATACACTGAAGTTTGCCCTTAGTTTCTCCACGCCACACTGAACTCTGCAGACAGTACAGATGCTCTTGGCAAGAAGTACGTCTTGGCACAGAGAAGGCTCTTCAGAGATGGTGCAGACATGCCAGAAGGCACTGACTCACCCCCAGAGCTTCCACCTGGCTTTTAGAGGAGGGCCTGGAGAATGTTTTCCAGATTTTTGAGAGAAATTACAAGTTCAGTAGGCACTTTCATTAGGCTACTAGCAGGTGTATGTGGGCAGGCCTTTGTCAGAGAGGTATATTTTGAGAAGGAACATGGGGAAAACAGCTTTCACGAATGTTATTGGTTTAGCTGTGAAATTTTTTTCATCGTAAAGAACTTGAAGAGTAAGTGAGTGTTCCATAAGTAATATAAGCCAAGTACTACATGGTGAAGTGTTTTTTCATCCCAAAACTTTGATTTTTTTGATTGATTCATTTTCATTTTTATTTTCCTTTTATTTTTAATTTTCTGTTATTGAGTTAATGTGTGATAAAGACTATACAACTGATATGTTCAGATGGGGAAGAACATTATAGATGCTTTTAGAATGAAACTTTCATTGTCAAAAACTAATACATTCGGAACTCAACTGGGGGAGGAAAGTAACTATACATGCCTCCCCCCCAATCACTTACTGCTCCCCTTGCCCCACTCATACTACTTCTATCCTAACTTACCTTCCTAATTAGTTAGCGTGGAAGCTGATGTACCAGCAGCAAGACACCTAGACAGATTTTGCTGTTATGCCTTGCGTGGGTACCTGATTAAAAGTCATTGACACATGTTTTTCCCCATAGAAATAAACAATTTAAAAACAAGAAAAATATTAATGAGCAATTTTTTTTTACAGCCAGAGAAGTTCTTTCCTCTTGCTGTAGCCAGACCAATAATATTCACTTGAAATTGATGGAAACTACCATTCAAAGAAGCATAACATTTGTTAATGCAAGGAAGGAATGAATGAGCATTTATTAAGTACATTCTATCTCCAAAGCTAACAATGATAAGCAGTGGGTATGCAGAGAGAAAATCAAGACATTTCTCTGAGCTCACATGCTTATAAGAGGAGATAACTCACATAAAGGGGGTTTCAACTGCAAGTAATATGGAAAGGCCCAGTGGTCCATGCAATACAACTTCAAAGCACGCGATAATACATCTTTGGTGTCATTTCCATTGATAAAATTTTATCCATTGAACTATTTTATGTGCCAAGGAATTTGGGGGTAAAATCCTTTTTTTCTGGTTTTTCAGTAGTTGTGGCTGCTGAGAAGTCAGGAACTGCAGCACCTGTAGGGACAGTTGCCAAGTCTATCCACAAGGATTGTTCCCCTGAATGATGACTTTGGTGGCTGGGATTGAAGCAGGGCCAGTGATCTGTCAATACTAGTGGTCCTTTCCATGAAGCAGAACTGAAAAGTGGAAAGGCTTTTGCCCATTCCATCTGAAGACTGTCCATAGGGAAGTTTCTGTCTGCAGTTCAGTATACAGTGGGCTCACAGCTCAAATGTTTTGTTGCAAACAAAATCTTTAAAGAAAATGAATGTAAAAAATCAGGAACTATACATTATTTATTTATTTGAATTCATACTTTGCCACCCTTCCTCTCTCCTTCAGATGTTATATGGCATTAGAAAAAATAAAGAGAATTGAATTTTCTTTTTAAAAAAATTATTTACCAAATTGTTAGAAATGTGATTGTACAGTAAAAACATGAAGTCTCTGATGCTTTTCCTCTAGATGAAAATGAATGCCTCAGTGCACACATATGTGGAGGAGCCTCCTGCCACAATACCCTGGGAAGCTACAAGTGCATGTGTCCCACTGGATTCCAGTATGAGCAGTTTAGTGGAGGATGCCAGGACGTCAATGAATGTGGCTCAGCTCAGGCCCCATGCAGCTATGGGTGCTCTAATACAGAAGGAGGCTACTTGTGCGGCTGTCCACCGGGCTACTTCAGGATTGGCCAAGGGTAAGCTCCTACTTGTCTATCATTTAATGAACTAGAGATCCTGTCACTCCCATCATGATTAAGCAAACCCAGAGTCTAATGACCAAATCACTTTACATTTGGCTTTGAAGTATTAGACTTAGTGCTCTAAGGAAGATTTAAGTTCAAATCCTGCCTTAGACACTTAATAGAGATATGATCCTGGGCAACTCACTTAACTTTCTTAGCCTCAGTTTCCTCATCTTTAAAATGAGGGGATTTCCTGCTAGCTCTAAAACGATAACCCTAAGATGTTTTTATTCTTATGAAGATAGGTTTCCAGTTCTGTGAATTTGTTGTTGAGGGTTTCTTATAATCATCTTCATCATTTTTTCATTTTGGTAATAGAGAATGATCCACCTCTCAAATCATTATGGACTGCTAGTCTAAAGTAGATCTGGGTTCATGCTACCTATTTGTTGATTTACTTCTTCCACAGACTGAGATTGTTTGGACATAACATGCCTTGCTGGTATAAAGTGAAGAATTATTCTACTTTTGAGAATCTTTTGAGGGAGTACAAAAATCACACCTGAGACAGTGAGTTATAACATGTAGAGTACTTAGATACTTAGCTGTGTGGCCCTGGGCGAATAATTTAATCTCTCTGGGCCTCAATTTAATCTACAAAATGAGGGGTTTGGATGCTGTCCTAAAGATTCCTTCCAGCTCTAAATCTGTGATTTATCATCCCATGATCACATAAATATGTAAGAAGATTTTAGATTTTGCTTGCCATTTGCAGGTGTGAATCTACATAGAAATTATAAAAATGAACATTTTCAAATGATAGCTACAGTGGATAGCCAAGAGCTTATTCTTCACTAATTTGTGTTTTATTTCTATGTGGCCTGGAGGATGAGATAAAAAATTGTACCATGAGGCCCTTTTCCCTATTAAAGGGATCCACCAGCTAAAAGCTGGAGAACCTGAGGCTTAAAGAATATAAAGATTAGAATCCTCCCTTGCACTTTAGCTGGCCTTGAGAGGGGCAGAAGGATCCCGGAGTTCTTATTTTAAATTGGGAACACTCTGACATTTTTGTTTAAAACACCAGATTATTCTTACCCGGGTGGTCTTTGGTTTGTTTTTTTGACACACTGTTATCAAGTGGGTTCATAGAATTGAAGGTGAAAGCATGTTTTTTTTTTTGTTTGATGAGCATCCCACAAAATGACAGCGCCTAGACAGAGATTCCCAGATGTTTGTGTCCAGCCTTCAGAAGCTTTCTATTTTGCATAAGTTTGATGCCAGAAACATTTTCCCAGCTGAAATTGAGGGTCTCTGACTTGGCTACTGGCCAGTGGATTTGGTAGCCATGCTTCTAGAAGGAGATGCTCCTGGGACATGGAAACACTGGAAATGGGGTCCTGAGAAAGGAAGCCAAGGTTACCAAATCAGATTTTATTAAGTTTAACATGCAGCTCTCTTAAATGTGCCTGCACCCCCACAGAGTGTGAAACCTTTACATTATTGTTGTCACATGGTTTATAGAGAAGGATAAAGAAAGGAATCTGTAGGCTGTGGAACAACAGGGAGACTGTTGAAGAAATAGCAAAGCACAAATCTCTTTCCTGACATCTCTCTTTGAACTCTAAGGTGGAAGATTGTGGAAGATTGGCTATCTCCCTATATCTCCTCTCCCGTTGGTAGCAGAACTTCTTGAGAAAGCCATCTACAGTCTGTGCTTCTGCTTCCTCTTTTCTCACTTTGGCTTCAAACCTCATCATTTCACTGAAGGGAACAGCTGGTGGCCCAGTGAATAGAGCGCTAGACCTTTAATGAGAAAGACCTGAGTTCAAATTTGCCCTCAGACACTTACTGGCTGTGTGATTCTGGGCAAATCACTTCACCTCTGCCTGCCTTAGTTCCCTCAGCTGTAAAATGGGAATGACAATTGACCTTCATCTCAGGGCAGCTGTGAGGATCAAACGAGATGACATTTGTGAAAGACGCTTGGCACGGTGCCTGGCACGGAGTGTACAGGCGCGACACAAATGCATATTCCCTTCTCCTGAAACTAACCTTCCCAGAGTTCCCAGTCATCTCCGCTTTGCCAGATCTAATAGCCTTTTCACGATCCTCATCTTTCTTGGCCTCTCTGTGGTCTTTGCTCCTAGATCCTCTCCTCTCTAGATTTTCCTTTAAGTCTGGAAACAACGAATACATACACGTGCATATGCCCCAGACACACACAAATGTTATGACCCATATGCAGCAACTTGCCCATTTGCAAATAGCTGCATCTCTGTGTGAAATATAGGAAAGAACCTGTCCAAATTAAGAGAATTATGTTTTAGGGCTACTCAGAATCAACTCAGGTTATTAGAGCAAATAGTAGTGATGTATATTTAAAATAGCTTCTGAATTTAGCTAAGTAGAAGTGACACTGTAGACAGAGAGACCTGGAGTCAAGAAGACGTGAATTAAATCTACTTCAGTCACGTCCTACCTCTGTGACCCAGGGAAAATCACTAAAAACCCCAGTCTGCCTCAGTTTCCTCATCAGTAAAATGGGGATAAGAATAGCACCTAACTCACAGGGTTATTGTAAGGATACAACAAGATGGTGTTTGTTGAGTGCTTCGCAGACCTTGAAAGCATTATGTAACCGATAGCTCATGTTACTGTGAAATGTTCTTAGAACTCTGAAAAGCGGCTGAACTGGTTTCCTTGTAGATGCAGACTTCTTATTCTGCTTGGCACAAATCTGAGTTTTGTGTTGTTCACATCTTTGAATGGCCTAACTAGTTTCCTTCCTTTGAGCAGAATTCATGTGGTCATTTGTAAATGTAAAAATGAGCCCATTTTAATATGTGGACCATAGTACATGAATTACGTACATGTGTCATATCTCTAAAGCATATGACATCTATAGCTAGTCGTGAAGCTTATTAGTACAGATAATACAAATTACTAGATGATCCACCCAGGGTTTTCCTCCCCTTCCATTTGGTTCTGCTCACTAAGCATTTTTACATGCCAGGCACAATGTTAGGCAGTAGGATTACAAAGAAAAAATAAAATTGTCCCTGCCATAATGGCCCTTATATTCTGTTGGAGGGAGACAACATATATACATATACATAAAAACAAAATATATATATCAACTATTGGGGGCACAGGTATAATACATGGAGTAGTTAACAATAGAATAGAGGACACAACGGGAAAGTAGAGAAGAGTGGGATAAAGACATGGGAGTAATCGGCAGATGAGAGAACTAGGGAATGGTAGTCTGAGAAAGGAGCTTTGGCCTTGGCAGCCTACAGGTCATTGTGTGTGAGCCATAGGAGAGTAGGCTGGCACACTCTTCTAAGTAGCAATATCAGTGTTGCTTTGATTATCAGTCCCCAAAATGGAGACAAAAAAGCAGTAGATTGGTGGAGTAGGCACAGTGACAGGACAGATGTCCAATACCTGATGTGTTTGAGGTTCTCATCCTTAGCCCAGTTCAGCTCCGCCCCAAAGCTCACTCCATTGTTGAGAAGTAGGAGGGTTCTTTTTTTCTGGACTCTTGTCTGGTATGGATTAAGAGGTCAGCAAGCCATATGTCCAATATCTGAGCCCTTCTGATGGTCAGGACAGAGGTAGGTGGAGTCCTGGGGCTAGACTGGTTATTGAGAGATGAAGCATGCTTAAGACATTTTTGCAACATCTGAAATAATTAACAAACAGATCAAATAAGCTGTTGTCAACTCTTCATGACCCCACTTGAGGTTTTCTTGGCAAAGATACTGGAGTGCTTTGCTGTTCTCTAGATTATTTTATGGGTGAGGAAACTGAGGCAAGCAGGGCGAAGTGACCTGCCCAGGGCCACTTACTAGCTGCGTGGCTGAGGCCAGATTTGGACTCAGGAAGTTGAGTCTTCCTGCCTCTAGGCCCAACACTCTATTCACTGTACCACCTAGTTGCCAAATAAGGAAAGGTGTCAAAAGCTAGAAAGTATTCCTAAGAAAGAGAGATGGTGAATTAAGATATTTTTTCCTATCTCTTCAGTGCTTTTTCTTCAAATGACCACCAGTGAAATTTCTGGGAATGTCTGATTTCTATATAATCACAAGATTCTAATGCAGTGAATGAAGTTCTGCGCTTAGAACCTGGCTTTGACTCTTAGCTCTGATACTTAGTTCTTATGTGTTACATGTCCTTCAAGTATTGAAATATTGTGTTAACTTTTCTGGGCCTCAGTTTCCTTATTTTAAGTTAAGGAGGTTGGATTACATGACCTTTAGGGTCCTTTTTAGCTCTCGGTCTACAATCCTAAAACCTTAGAGCTCATCTAGTCTAATATCCTTGCTCAATAGAGGAATCCCTGGTATAGCATCCCAAAGTGTTCATTCACCCCCTACCTCTAATGTTGAGGAACTCACTACATGAACGAGATGCAAACTTTTGTATGAAGGGAAGAGAAAGACTGATTCCTGGGAACCTTGAAATCCACAAAAAACCTCACCAATCTGCAATGTTTCACACATTCGCTTCCTTTTTCCCCCACTTCTTTTTTAATGCTAACTGCCAACTGATTGCTATATTAAGTTTAGAAAATAATTCAACAGAGAAATAAATGAAACAGGACAGTAGAAAGGAAGTGACAAAAGCTGCAGGGAGATAGGGAATTTCCCTGAGACCAGGGGTCAAGCAAAATAACCTCTTAATGATAGGTCTTGGGGCAGGAAGATAACCTGAAAGGGCAGAAATCCACGTGTGCAGACCTGGGTTGACTCTTATAGTCCAGGGACTTGTGCTTTGTTTAAACTCGGCTCATGATTAATCCTTTATCTTGTGGTCTTGGTGAAGAATTTATTTGCCTCACTTTCTTCTTCAGGCATTGTGTTTCTGGAATGGGAATGGGCCGAGGTGCTGAGGCTCCTATCAGTGGAGAAATGGACGACAATTCCCTCTCACCCGAAGCTTGCTATGAATGTAAAATCAATGGCTACCCAAAACGAGGCAGGAGACGGAGGAGTGTTAATGAAACAGATGCTCTTGATGCAGAAGTAAGTGAGAAAAGAGCCTCTTTCCTGTCTGATCTCTCTTATTGGGAAAAGCCTCTGGGGCCCTGGGTTTTCCCCACAGAGATGCTCTAAAGTGTGAAGGAATTGCCAGAGGAAAACCCAACCCTTTAATTAGACATTTCAACATTCCCTAGGATCTAGACTGCATTTCACAAGTGTCTGTGGGGCTTTCTGAAGTTCCTTGCTGCTCTTAGGGAGTGGTCATCTGAAGATTTTCACATACTTGCTCATTTCCTCTGTCTCGCCAAAGAAGAATGTTAAACACCCACCCAAAGTCTGCCCAAAGTGCAAGGCCTGAGAGCCAGGACAGCAGGTGGGCAGAGTAGTGAAGTGACATCGTGTGCCCCAAATGAGGACGCCAAGTCCTGGAAGCAGGAGGTCACTGCTGAAAAGAGCCATGTGGAGTGTGTGGGGAAAGTTGGATGGAGGGCAAAAATAACACTGAGCTCTAGCAGCCTGGCTTCCTGCGCCTTACGACTGCTGCAGTCTTAGAGTCGACTCTCAGACACATAGACATCTGGCCCTGGGGCCACATAATCCAGTACATATGTTCACCCCGTAGTACAGAGAGCTGAGCAAGAATTTTAGTTGGAAGTACTGACTATGGGAGGATCATCATTGTGTGTGTACATATTAAGGATATATGGTTTTTAATGTGTGAATAAAATTTTAAAAGAGTACATCTATCCTAACGTATCTGCACAGCATCCCAGCATCAACAGAGATTGAGGTGGCCCTCTGAAATAAAAACAAAATAATTACCAAATAAGGCCCAGCTATAGGTGATTTCACATTGGTTTATCTCTTGGTCAGTTTATGATTTTAATATTAAAAAGTTTTACCTCGGTTGTCTGTCTCTCTACACAGGAAGAATAGAAACTGCTAAATTTAACGGTCATGGGAACTATAGTCTCCCTAGCTCTATTGATAATTCATCTGCCGTTGGGCAACTCACCTGTTCTCTATAAGCCTCAGTTTCTTCATCTGTCAAATAAAGAGATTAGATTTGGGCTTTCATTGTTCTAGGGAAAGTTTTAATGTTTTCTGACCATGCATTTTCAATATGACAAATGGTGTAGTGGGTAGAGTACTGGCTGTGGAATTAGGTAGGACTTGGGTTCAAACCCTTCCTCTGACACTGTGTGACTATGGGCAGGTCACTAAACCTCTCTGTGCCTTAGTTTCCTTATCTGTAAAATGAGGGGACTGGACTAAATGGTGTCTAAGGTCTTTTCCAGCTCCAAATCTATGACCTTATGATCCTGTTGTGCACTCAAAGTTATACTATTGTGATGTTAAAGATCTCCTGGTCATATGAGAAAACTTTAAAAATGTTTAATGTTTATTTTAAAAAATAAACTGAGAAGAAACTAATTATAATGTGTCCTTATTCCACAGGATCAGCCTGAAATGGAAGCCCCAGTGAGTCTGGCAAGTTGGGACGTTGAGAAGACAGCTGTCTTTACTTTCAATGTTTCCTCAATTAGTAGCAAAGTTCGGATCCTAGAACTCCTTCCAGCCCTTACAACTCTAACAAATCATAATCGATACTTAATTGAATCTGGGAATGAAGATGGCCTCTTTAAAATCAACCAAAAGGAAGGCATAAGCTATCTTCACTTCTCAAAGAAGAAGCCAGTGGCTGGAACCTATTCATTACAAATCAGTAGTATTCCTCTTTATAAAAAGAAGGAACTTAACCAGCTAGAAGACAAACATGACAAAGACTACCTCAGTGGTGAACTGGGTGATAACCTGAAAATGAAAATTCAGATTTTGCTTCATTAATTCACCAGCCAAAGACCAAATAATGAAAAAAACAAAAAAACAAAGATAGATAGGTAGAACTCAATGTTTCTCCCAGTCAGATTCTCCATATCATAGGTACAATCTTTCACGACTACATTTGTATGCGTGAGCAACTATTGTATTATTACATAAGCAAGGTACAGGATGAATACCCTAGCTCAAAACAACCACTTTCTCAGGCTTCTCATGAGTGTAGCTGAGCTGCCTTGGCATGATGTATAATGATATGTTGAATCTTGAAAACCGGGACATATTTCCATTGGAAGTTGGCCATTGATGCTGAGACATGTCACCCTTTCAGCAGAGGTACATGAATGTGCTTTCAATTGATGGACAGTTCAATTTTTTAAAATTTTTGAATTTTGCTTTTCCAACTACAACATACTAGGTCAGCCATTTATAATATCTATTTGGTGCTAGTAATTTTTCAAACTAGATTTATAAATGCACTGTAATATTTACACAACTTAGAAGCCAAATTGCAATTATTCAGTTTAAATATTTCATTAATTTCAGTCAACCAAAGTTAGCTCAGTAGCTTATCTCAGTTATGACTATAATACAGTACATGTAAATTAAGTGTGTGTATACTGTAATCGTGCTATTTTTATCATTGAAGCGTTTGTAAACTAGAGTAATAATACCCTTAATGTGAGGGTTTATAATGGTGCTTATTAAGACCAACTACTTGTTAACTATACACCAACCTAATGATGAAATGTCTGTGACTTACCCAAAACTGCACTGAGGTCAGGAAGGGCCAGTAAACATTCTCAGCCATCAGATGACCCTCAGTGCCCACCGTACATCTTAATATTGTGTAACATGTGCCAAGAGTACCCATAATCATCCTTATCAACAAGGGCTCAATGTCATGAATGTCACAATAAAACAGTCTCTTTTTTTAGTTTATCCTATGGCTTGGTTTTCTTGCTCAAAGTCCTGGAGTGAAATGTTTAGACTTCAGGTCCTGTGGTTATTGGGGCCCTACCAAAGATTAAATTGAGCAAGATTTTCCCAATTCTAAGTCACTGTGCGCCTGTGAATCACAGCTTCTAAAGATGCATAACGTATAACACCTGGAAGACTATAGTCTGGCATATATACATACAGCCAGTCTGCTGTTTTGTTCACTGCGTTTGATAAAGAGTAGAGGAAAAAAATCTGAGGTCCGCAATTCCACACAGCAATTAAATTATTTCATTTTAATGAGTTACTCCACCAGAAACTGAGATTGTGGCTTCTCCTCTGAAACATGATCTAATTAATCTTGTGACTTGGGAACTTCAATAGTTCCAAATACCGTTAAATATAAAGTTCAGTCATATTCTGAGAACATGTGTGTTTCATTACCAAAGTTTTATCTGCTAACCCTGCCCTGGCCCCCAACTGTTGGCAAGCTTTAGGTGTTCCATTTTTCCCCCACCTTCCCTAAAATCTATTGTTAGTCAATTCCATTCTAATTAGAAAGGGTAATTGAGCATTGAGTCCTAGAGAAAGCAATAGCTTTTCTTTTCTGGAATGTATAATGTGAAAATGCCAGTATTTTGATTTTTGAGTGCAATAATATATTTTTAGCATGATAATAGTCAACTGATATGGAACAGTTAAAAAAAGAGGAAAGTTTAACAGTTTATGGCAGTGAAAATACAAGAAAATTTGAAAGCTGCTTCTTGCTTAGTCTAGGGAAGAGAAGACTGAGGGTGACTATGGTAGTCATCTTTGAATATTTAAAGGGTTGTCACGTGGAAGAGAAGTTTTTTCTGCCTTACTCAAGAGAACAGAACTCAGGAGAAAGTTGAAGGGTAGCTTACTCTAAGGAAGGGCTTTCTCAGAGTTTCATAGATTCAGAGGCAGAAAGGAACTTAAACGATTGTCTAATTGGAGCTATCAACACTGCCCACTCTTGGGAGTCATGAACTCCCTGCCACAGGAGGTGTTCAAGCTCAGGCCGGGTGACCAGTGCAGGAAGTGTAGGGACAATGTAGGAAGAACATTTTGCATTGGGAGGGAGATTGGAATGGACAACCTCTAAGGTTTCTTCCAATTCTAAAAGTCTATGATCCTACAATAGGAGTGCATGCCTGGTAGTTGTTTGAAGGAAACATGCATAGCATCACAGCACCATAGTTTATGGAAGGGAAATATTTTTTGATAATTCAATCAGCATAGTATTATCTTCAATAATGGGTTTTCTGCATAACCAACATAACAGTATAAAATGGAGTTGGCACATAGTGAATCACTTTGATATTTTTAATAGACTAAGTCTGGATTTTATTTATTCCAGGGCCAAAATTTTTTAACAGCATATTTTCCAGGATTTCTAATGCTGAACACTTTCCTGGTCCTACCATTGTAAATATTCCTATTGCAACAAGAACTCAGAACTCTTTTAACCCTGGGGTTTAAACCCCTGTCTTTCCTTTGATCTCATCTTACCTTTCCACATTAATTTGACTAGTTATAGAGTTTGGTTTGTATCAGTTCTTTCAGAAGCTTGAAAACATTTGGGGGAGGGGCAGGGGAGGATGGCACAGCAGGGAAATTTTGTCTTTCTGCCCTGGCCTGTTTCATTGGCCAATACTTATTTTGTAAGTGGAGCTGAAATGAACCCAGCTGGCTTTGTGAAACATTTTGACATGCATAAACAACTACATTTCAGTCCAGCAAATAGCACTTTACTAAGCCAAAGCAGCCTTGGGCACTGCCATTACAAAGATCATTAACAACTTTTAGAAATCACATCTGTTTTGTTAACTGGTAAAGATGAGCCAAGTTAGGTAGGAGACAGATTCATTTAGCATTTGCTATGACTTTACATGAGACTAGTTAACTAGGGTCTGTCAGGGATTTCAGAATCACAGTAGAACATTTTAAATGTGAGTCAGATTTGTCATTCGATTCACTTCAACAAGCATGATACCTTTAAATGGCTTGAAATTTAATTTGGAGTCATTTTTTTCATTTTTGGTTTTACTTGTAGGTCTTAAGCATACTTTTTTTAAAAAAAGTTTAGTTTCTTAATTGTTCTTGAACTTGAATTGATATTTGGGGATGTTATTTTTAAATGTTTAGCAGATGTACTGCTGTTTGGTGGATTATGCACCTATGTATGACTGAAGACAGTGTTGTTACATCTTGCAGTTTAAAATAATGTATTTGTAATAAGGGTCATCAAATAAACCAGTTACCTTCATTTGGCTTGGTACTTTGGACTTGCTAAGCCCCGAATGTGACAAAATAAAGGTTCTCCAGTGTTCTCCTGGGTTTAGAGCCAGGAGCCAGCTGTGATTTTTTTTTTCGCTTTGCAGATTTCAGTGTGTATAAGGTGACTTGGCTTACTTTACAACATTGGATCACAAATAAAATTTTTGGCCCATTCACACATGTCTATAGAAGCCTGAGTGCCTTACGACAATGCCATGTAAACTTGACAACTGACATGTATTTGGCAGAACGTGGCCATTTCTCCAAATTCTGTCTTTCCATATTACTTTTAATGAATTCAGAATGTTTCTTTCTGCAAACAAGGACACTGACCTCATACAAGGGCACAGGCTTTTTATGGATTCTTGGTCTGAAATGAATTCTGATCTGTAAAAATGAGTGTCAGTTTTATTTTCTGCTTGGAGCATCAGGAAGGAACCCCGTTTCAGTAGGGGCGAATCATAGCAGGTAAGTGGATGATTTTTTTTTCCTGCTTAATATCCATTCAACGCAGAGAATCTTGGCTTTTCAGATCATAAGACCTTCAGGCTTCTTGTTTCATTGAAGTGTGTTCTTTGTTTTTCCCCAAGAAAGAGATTTCCTCTTTAGATGCAGTTTATCAAACTGACAAAGTAATTCACCACCTTTTTATTTGTTCTTCTCTTGGGATTGATGCCAGTCACAGCCACTTGACCAGAGAATGGCCTTTTGAAGCTCTCTGGAAGTGACGTTAGCCAGCGAGGTATGGCTTCAGGCAGAGCAGATGCAATGCTCCCACAATTCCCACTGCTCTTTCTTCTCCCTCCCTTTCCTCCTCTCTCCTTCTGCCTCACTTTGATGTATTTTTACAGTTACAATGGAAGTTGTAGGCTATTGGGCAGAAATTGGGAAGGGACCCCATTTCCTTTTACTCTTCTCTGGGGGGATTCAGATCAAACCAGAATTATTAAACTACTCCTTCCTCTATGAGTTGATGCATTCAAATGTAAACTGATAATAATCACATTATCCATCAATTCTGCCAGATCGATGATACAGATGCCGGATACAGAGAAAAAACTCTCTTAACATTGCTGTTAAATAGGTAAACTAGTATGATCTTGGAATGTCAGAATTACAAAGACCAGACTTTGATTTGTCTGTCTGTAACTAGTAAAATCAGCTTGAGGTACAGTTCTCCATGTTTGTCTCCCTTTGAACCCAGAATAACTTATTCAACCAATAACATCAATCAACAAATATGTTAAGTACCCATTATGGATATAACAAAGGATGGAATATTCTCAGGGACTTCAGATTTGGTTGGGGAAGACCAGTACAAAATATACAAAATACAAGTAGTTGGAATAAAAGCACTAGCATTTAGGGGACGAGGGAATGGAGATGGGGGAAGGAAATCAGGAAAAGGCTTTGTGAAGGTGGTGTTTAAGCTGATTCTTGAAGCAATAGGAGGAATCTATGAGAATCTGGAAAAACTGGCTTCAAATCCCAGCCCAGACGCATACTACCTAATTGACCCTGGGCAAATCAGGCAAATCACTGAACCTCTCTGTGCCTCAGTTTTCTTATCTGTAAAGTGTGGGAATATGCTTTTTCATTCATCCTTATACCTGCCCTAATACTTGCTCACAATTGAGCTAACACACACACATTCAAAGACTGATAACCCATAGTTCTCTATCCAGTGTGTTTCATGATTATTAGAAGCAATAAACACACCAAAAGAAAAGGGTTCAAAGACTAATGAGCAGTCATCCAGAGTTTCCTATCCAACTTCTCTGTTTCTTGATCAGTGGGGGCAGTAAACAAACCTGTCATTTTTTTAAGGTCTTGGATTCCAGGAGAGCTCACCCCTTGTCCAAGTGAGTCTTGCTATCTTGGGGATCAGATGGATCAGACAGAATCAGAAGAGAGCTCACAGCTTCCATTTAGACCAACACATATCCAACCAGGAATGTCCTTAACAATATCCTTTACAAGTTTTCATCCAGCCTTCCCTTAATAATCAAGTCCAATACCTCCTGAGAGAGCCCATTCCACTTCTAGACAGTTTTAATCATTATGGAGATGTTCCTCAAATCAAGCTAAAAAAAAAACTAGCGTGGTTTCAACAAACATCCAAAGAATTGAAGTGCCCCATTGCTAAAATATCATGTTTCATTACACATTTGTGACCTATTTCTTTATCTTCCATTTCTACTTTGTGGTGGTCTATTGTATATTCCCACCCCCATACTGCTTCTATTTCTCCTGTGATCCTCAACCGAACACTTTCCATCTTTCTTCCCCCTTCATGGATTTCCTCCCATGAAAACTCACATGATACTATTGTCTTTGTATCTTTGGAAATTCGGAAGTAACTAAATGCAAAAGGAGAATTCCACTGGTTTACCAGCAGGATAGTTTGTCTGTCTCTAAGAAGGCAGAGTTTAACTCCATCAAAAATAAAGTGCAAGCAAAGCTTAAAGAAATACAGGATTCTTGGCTCAGTAAGAAGGAAGATGAAGTTCAGTTTTATGCTGATAGTAACAATCCAAAGGGCTTTTATGATGCCCTGAAAGCTATTTATGGGCCAAAGACCTATAGTGCATCTCAACTTAGCACTGATGGAGCCACATTGATTAGTGCCAAGGACATGATCCTGGAGAGATGGGCTGAACACTTCCATAATGTTTTCAACAGACTGTCATCAACCTATGCTGAAGCCATTGACCATATACCTCACATTGAAGTCAGTCCTCTAGCAGAACTTCCAACTGAACAAGAGTTCAGAATGCCATCAGGCTCCTCTTGTGTAGCAAAGCACCTGGTGCTGATTCTATTCCAGCAAAGACTTACAAAGTAGGGAGTCCATTGCTCTTACAAAAGCTGACTGAAATCTTCCCAATTATATGGCAAGAGGAGGTTATCCTCCAGGAGTTCAAGGATGCCTCCATTGTTCATCTCTATAAAGGAAAAGGAAGTAATTTGTCCTGTAACAATGATGGTGTTTCTCTCTTAGTCATTCCCAGCAAGATTCTTGCCAGAGTCCTCTTTAATAGGCTGATCTTTCATCCGGAAGATGATCATCTACCCAATAGCCAGTGTGGCTTCAGAAAGGACCAAGGAATGGTAAATATGGTATTTGCTGCCCAATAATCCCAAGAGAAATTCCAGGAGCAGAATAGAACAGAACATTGATCAAGCTGACCAAGGCCTTTGATACTGTCAGTCATGAGGACTTGTGGAAGATCACGGCAAAATTTGGTTGCCCGGTATTGTATACCAGTTCCATGGTGGCATGATGCTTGCACAGGTTCTGGATAAAGGACAATGCTCTCTCACTTTCCCAGTCAAAAATGGAGAGAAGCAGAGCTGTTTGCTTGCTCCCATGCTTTTTAGCATGATGTTTTCAGTGATGTTGTCAGACACCTTCAAGGAGGATAAAAACAGCATCAAGGTTGGCTACCACACCTACGGTAAATTATTTAACTTGAAAAGGCTACAAACCAAAACTAAAGTGGAGGGAGAGCTGGTACGTGACTTTTTGATCACAGATGATTGTGACCTCAAAGCAGCCTCTGGGATCGAGATGCAGTAGAGTATAGACTGATTCTCTTCTGCTTGTGCTAATTTTGACATGACAATTAACACCAAGAAAACAGAGGTGCTTCACCAGCCAGCACCACACCATTCATATGTGGAACCACAGGTTTCAGCAAATGGAGAAATTTTAATTGCCGTGGATAAGTCCACTTTCCTTGGCAGTAGACTTTCCCAGGATGTATATGTAAATGACGAGGTTGATGCACTCATTACTCAGTGTTTGGGAAGCTCTGAAGTGTGGGGGAGAAGAGGTGTTAGGCTACCTACCAAACCAAAGGTATGCAAAATTGTTGTGCTGGCCTCGTATGCCTGTGAAACCTGGATTGTAAACCAACACCATGCCAGGAAATTGAACCGCTTCCATTTGAATTGTCGTAGGAAGAATCTGAAGGTCACCTAGCAAGATAAGGTACCAGACACTGAGGTCTTTTCTCCAGCTGAACTGCCAAAGAGAGTGCAACTCCAATGGGCAGGCCATGTTTTTAGAATGCCAAACACACATTTGCCTAAAAGACTATTGTATGGAGAACTCACACAAGGCAAGAGCTCACATGGAGGACAGAAGAAGCAATACAAGGACACTTCCAGGGTCTCTCTGAAGAACTTGAAATTGATTGTAAGACAAGGGAGACACTGGCACAGGACCACCTACCATGGCATGTCTACATCAAAGAAGGCTCTGTGCTCTCTGAGCAAAGCAGAATTGCAGTGGCTCCAAAGAAAGACATCTCCATTCCAAATGTTCATGTGAACTATTTGCGCCCAACCCATGGTACAGCCTTCCAAGCTCGTATTGATCTGATCAACCATAGTTAGACACACCATACATTGACCCCAACATAGTGATGTCATTTTGGTCCTCTTCAGGCATGAAGGACAACAACCATCATGGACTTCCTCCCATGAAAACTCACATGGTATTGTTGTCTTTGTCTCCCCAGATCCTAGCAATGTTGGGTATGTAGCAGGTAATGAATGAATTCTTGTTGATTGATTGAGTATAGTTTCCCAATCTGTAATGCTGCCCCACTATTCCTTTTATTTAACCTGATACTTTTGAATAAAATACACTCTTCTATAGTAATACTCCAGGCATGTCACAATGGACAGTCAATGGTCTAATTTACCTCTTGGCCTTAATATCTCTAATTCCCTTTGTTATCCATACTCTGTATGTGAATCTATGTAGTTGTATGAGGCTGCAGATTTTCTTATTGCCCTCATCCTTGATATTGTCTGCTGTAGATGATTATTTTACTCTATATCTGCTCAGTTTCCCTCTATGGTATCCAACTTGGAAATTGTTCTCCCTTCCTTGACACTTTCAATTTAAAACTGTCTTGTTAAGATTTTCAATCTCTAGGCAAATGCACTTTTCCTTGCCCTCATTGGGTTCACTCCATCCCGGGCTCTCATTCCTATGTCTTAAACTATGGTTCGGAAAATCCAGATCCTTTTCTCATGAATCTTTTTTTAGCTAATAGTTCATTCGGCAAATTCTCTACTTTTTCTGAAACTGCTACCTTAATCAGTAGCTGTATAATTTAAACAAACAAACAAACAAACAAACAAAAAACACCACAAAATTGCCTGCATCCCTAAAGTCTTCTGGTTCAGGTCTTAATGATCCTATAAATGGGATAGTTGGGTTCATATTTACTTTAAAATATAGACTCCTTATTTTCCCCTGGCTTTTCTGCAGGCTGACAAAGGGACTCAGTAGCAAGCTTGGTTTTCTCTTTCTCTTCTCACTTCCCCAGCTGCAACCCTATAGTCTCACTCCTACATCTGTGGTACTTTTGCCTTGGACTCCTAGACTTTGTTGTCACACTTTTTCCTCTAGTAATTTGCCTTGCTCTCTCTACATTTGATGCTATTGACTACTTCCTGGATATTTAGGAATTTGCCCTCCCATCCTCCCCCACCCCCGTGCCCAGGGCTCACAGCTTAGGGAATGGATTCAAAATCTGGAGCACACTGGAAACTTTCATGGTCAATGCTTCTCCAGTCAGTATCCTATCGGAGTTTTCCAACTGCCATGACTAAATCATCTTCATACAGAGTGAGTGTAGACAAAGGTAGGCCTATCCTCTCCCTGTTCACTAGCTATTTTGCTTCTTCTGTCCCCTCATTGTTGACTCTGAGCCCTGCAGTTCAAGTTTACAAGTCCAAGAAATGTATGTCATTCCCTCTTGACCTTTCAATTGCCAGCTAAATTCAGGCCACTCCCTCCTCCTCTCCTGTATCATAGTTATGGAGGCCAGTGGTAGTGGAATGATTCCAGAGAAACTAAATAGTTGGCCCAAGTGTCTACACACTTGGAGTAAGTGGCGGGCCTGGATGTGGCCCCTAGACCTGCTGAATGCAAATTCAGTACTTTTTCCACTCCCTTTTGCTTTTTCCTATAGCTGTGTTTTTGCAATCTTATCTGAACACTTCTCCATAGAGAATTATGCTTGAATCTCTACCCAACAAAGTCTAAATGCCTTAGGTTGGTGTTCAAAACTTTCCATAATCTGACTCCACTTTATTTTTCTTCCTTACTCAGGAACCTTAACCATCCATATACCTGACCTGATTTCCCTACTGGCACAATCCCTTCTTCCCTGGTGTTTGGAGAGATACAATAGACCCACATTACCCTCCATCATCATAGAGCCTTGGGAGGTGGGAGTCCTGGTCAACTAATACTTCACCTTTCCTATAGCTTACAAACACACCACCTGCTCCTTGCCCTAACCTCTGTCATTTAGAGCCAATTTGATGGGATGAAAACACCCTTCCCCTGCTATTACTCCAAACTCCCATGTCACCATTCTCTTCGTTCCTCCTTTCCAGTTCCTATCCTCCTCTTCCCCTTCAATTACGCCCTCTTGATACCTTCTTATTTTCCTCTTTATTTAACAAAGTTCGCTTTATCCTAGGTCTTAGTAGTTCAATCACCATACATAGTAACCTCTCCTCCTCTGATATTCAACTCACTTGATCCTCACTACATTTCATTCACCCACAAGTTTGGTGATCCCTGAAATCTAGCTATTACACCAAATGATCCTACCTTTATGATACTGAAACCCCAGATTTGCCTCTGATCATAAGCTCCCAACCTCAATCCCATTCTTCATCTTTACCATGACCTTTAGCCCTTCCATTCGTCCTTATTTTCTCCCAGCCCATCCCCCTTGCTCTCTAGCCTTACTTTCTTCTTTTCTTGACTCTAGTTAACCAGTTCAACTATACCCTTAAGTTCCCTGCCCTCTCTCCTACTGCCATTCTAAATTACAACCCTGGGTAACCCCGAGTGACCTTCTCTACCTGTACTCTTGGACTTCTGAATACCAAGGGAGGAAGTCACACAGTAGTACCCAATGGGTCCACTGGCAATCCTTTTGTGATTTCATTGGTGTAGGTAACTCCTATGTGGAGATTTCCTCTATCAAGACAAATTGGCAATTACTCTGCAACATACAGTATAGTCTTAGAGAATTACTTGGAGTAGTAAGAGGCTAAGTGATTTGCCCACAGTCAGACAGCCAGTATGTGTCAGGAGTGAGATTTGAGCACTAGTTCAATTTGAGACCAACTCTTTACGAAGGTTTTCTTATACCATCTTTTCATCAACGGCTCTAGGCTGCCACTCACTCCATTTAACTGCTATTCCAAACATCGTCTTCTCTTGTCAAGCCTCTCTACTCCAATACACGTCCCTCTTCCCCCACTCACATACTCAGCAGAAGACTTTGCCTATTTTACTGAGAAAATGATCATCAGGGTCATCCCTGACTCATTGTTTCCTTCCTCTCCCATATCACATCTTTCCCATCTCATCGTACCCATTTAGTCACTACACTCATCACCTTTCACTTGGACTTTCCCAATACCCTCTGAATTGTTCTATTTCCTGACAGTCAGCTAGCATTTATTGAGCACCTACTGTATGCCAGGTACTGTGCTAAAGCACACACAAAAAGACAAAAAGTAGTCCCTGCTCTCAAGGAGCTCTGTTGGTGGGGGGGTCTAATGGGAGGAGAGAACATACAGATAATTATTTACAAACAAGGGAATGGAGAAGGGGAAAAGTATTTATATAGCATCTACTGTCAGGCACTATTCATCTATGAACTCAGATCTTCCTGGCTCCAGGCCCAACACTCTATCTACTGTGCTGCCTAGCTACCTCTAGCAAGATATAGACAGAATAAATTGAAGATAATTAACAGAGGAAAGCCACTAGCATTATGGGAGATTGGGAAAGGCTTCTTGTAGAAGGTAAAGTTTTAGCTGGAACTTGAAGGAAGCCAGGAAATGGAGATGAGGAGAGAGAGAGAGGGAAGGAGAGAGAGAGAGACAGAGAGACAGAGAGAGATGGAGAGACAGAGAGAGACAGAGAGTCCCAGATATGAGGGTAAGCCAATGAAAATGTGCAGGAACAGAAAGGATTTTAGTGTCACTGGACAACTTAAGTGAATTGAACAAACAGGTTTAGTAAGTGGACGGGCAAGAACTCTACCCAAGTCTCCTAGTTCCAAGTTAAGACAACATCACTCTCTAGGATGTGCCTGCAGTATGAGTTAATAATCGTCTTTTGTCAAGAACCCATTCTACGCAAGGCGTCTATGCTAGGGGAGATTCAAAGATAAATTAGGCAGGGCTCTCCCCTCTGGGTATCTTGGCCAAGGCAAGTGGATATTTGGAAGGCTGCTGCTAGCTAGTACTCAGCCCCTGAAATCAGGACCCAGCAGCATTTTAAATTGTTTTTGTTGAAATCACTGATATCTGAAAAGAAGACTTTATATATACTTTTTTAAACCCCCACACAGCCCCTAGGCCATTCCCCAGGTATAAAGTATATTGGCCTTTTAAGGTAACCAAAATTGGTTGAGAGCCAGACATGAAAATTGCCTTTAATAGACTTGCTCTCTGAAGCTGATCCCACTTTGAGAAGGGTCAGGATTGCAAAAGTAGCCCAGGCAGCTGCCCTGGGCATCTCACCTCAGAGAAGAATGAGTGGGAAGCGCTCCTGAAGCTGAGAAATGTTGATAAGAGGAAGGGAGAGGGAAGGAGCAAGACCCACTCTCCCTTAAAAAGGAGACAAAGTTTATCTTTAGGATTCTCTAAGAGGAACCATCCATTCCCCCACCCTCACACCCTTCCTTCCTTCATGATTCCCCCTCCTTACCCCAAGTACCTTTCTCAGTGATAGGAGAGGGACTTTTTTTTTCCTCCAGAACTTTTCCAAGCCACCAGGAACCTTCTATTCTCCAGGCCCAGCCTTTGCCTTAAGACTACAGGTGCTAAGCCTGAGAGAGAGATACATGGAGCAAGATGACAGAGTAGAGAAAACATAGATTGAAGGGAAAGGGAATAAGAAGGGAGAGATCTGGTATATTTTGTGTGCATGTGTGTGGGTGGGGGTGCAGAGTGGAAATACTATATGAAGGTAGCCCCAGCCAGGCATGAGGTCTTCTGAGATAAAGAATTCTAGAAAGTTCCATCAAAGAACCCTTCCCTGCTTCTTCCTCTAGAGCAGGGATTCTTAACTTTTGTGTCATGCACCCCTTTGACAATCTAGTGAAGCCTGTGGACCCCTCTGCAGAATAATTGTTTGTTGCCCACATTCAGAACAGAAGGAAATGCAAGGTTAAATGTTTTATTTTTCCAGTCCAAGTTCACAGATCCCCAGAAATCTGTCCATGCACCCAAGCCCTCGTGCTCTTGTCTAGAAGGGGTTGGAGGGACCACTAATGTTCATGACAACAATGAACAACAGTCCTTAGTTCTTACATACGTAGTAACATAGAGCAGAGGTACAGCTTGGATCATTCCAGGATCTGTTTTGTCTCCCTCTTTTGTTAAATAAACCTTTTCTTCTGTGAGGCTGTCAACCTTATGTTTATAAGTAGAGAGCTGGTCTTTTCAGGTATCATATATATAGTTTCTTACATTTCCTGTGTGGGGGGCTAAGAGCCAAAAGAATGAAAAAAAAAAGCTTTCTAAGTGTGGTAAAACTGACAGAAGAATTACACAGGAAAGTGGGAGTGGTTATTCAGTTTAGCCCTAATGACTTAACATTTTTCTACTTAGCAGATCTCATTAAGGTTAAGCGTGGGGGGGCCAGGGAGCGGAGGGAGGGTCTTTGAGCCTGGCGACTTCACTGTGGTTTTCTGGTTGCACATTATTTATCAGAGTGATTAATATCACTTTGTATTTGCAAGGAACCTGTAGCCTGTAGGATGGATGGGCATGGTGGATAGAGTGCTGAGCCTGGAGCTAGGAACACTTGGGTTCAAATCTGACCTCAGATACTTGCTACTGTTGACCTCGAACGAGTCACTCAATCTGTCTGCTTTAGTTTCTTCCACAGTAGAATGGTGATAATCATAGGACTTAACCCCCAGGATTGTTGTGAGGACCAAACAAGATGATATTTGTAAAGCATTCAGCACAGTATATAAATGCCAGCAATAGTGATGATGGGCAGCGAGGTGGCACAGTGGAGAGAACTCTGGTCCTGGAGTCAGGAAGACATGAGTTCAAACCCGGCCTCAGTCACTTATTAGCTGTGTGACCCTGGACAAGTCACTTAACCTTGTTTGCCTCAGTTTCCTCATCTGTAAAATGAGCTGGAGTAGGAAATGGCAAATCACTTTAGTGTCTTTGCCAAGAAAACCCCAAATGGGGTCACAAAGAGTTGGACATGAATGAAACATCTGAACAATAACGAAAACAATCATGACGATGATGATGATGATGACTGATTAGGAACCAGAAGAGACTGGATTTCAGAACCCTAGTTAGGAAGGTATAGGAAATGAGACATAAAGAGGGCTTGGATCCAAATAGCAAGCAATCAGAGTGGAGAGGAACGAATGGTTGTATAACTTTGGAGGGAGAATGGACTAGATTTGGCCACTGATTGAATACAGAAAAGTCTACTTCTCCAGCCTCAGTCTCTCCCCCGAACTTCAGTCCCATATCACCAATTGCCTATTGGACATTTCCAACTGGATGTCCCAGAGACATCTCAAAATCAACATGTCCAAAACTAAACTCATTACCTTCCCCCCAAGTCCTCCTTTCTTTCAGATTTCCCTATTTCTGTTAAAGGCACCACCATTCTTCCCATCTCCCACATTCATAATCTTAGCACCCTGGAGTCTCCACTCTCCCGAAGGTCCCCACAAAGCCAATTGGTAACCATATCTTGATATTCCTATCTCCACAACATCTTTCACATTCATATTACCCTCTCTACCCAGTTACTATCTTGGTACAATCCCTCATCACCTCCAACCTAGATTTTTTCAATAGCCTCCCAATTGGTCTGCTTCAAGTCATTCTCCATTCCAAGCCATCTTGCACCCTGCCGCCAAATTAGTTTTCCTTAAGCAAAGATTTAACCATGAGATTCCCATATTTGATTCCATGAACATGACGGTAAAGGCGGCTTCTAGGAGGAAGGGATGTGTGTTGGGACATGGTAGAGAAAGAAGTCTGGAGAGTCAGGGGTAGGACCCAGAGAGGAATGAAGGATCCTATATGTTCCTTCATCCTAAATGTAGATGATATACATATATATATATATACATATGTATGCTTATGATAATAATAATAATTCTGCAAGAAAAAAGGGAAACCATGTAGTAGCATAGTAAAAGGAATGCTTCACTAGCAGGCAGGACGACTAGGGGGTCTATCACCACATCTACCCCTTATGGGTACCTTGGCCAAGTTATTTAACCTCTCATTTCAGTTGCCTCATCTAACAAATTTGAAGGATCAAAGGATCTCTTAAAGCCCCTTTTAACTCTGAGATCTATTCTTCAGTGACAGTACATGCTTTGAATTCTCCAGGGCTAAATTGCACGTACAGCTAATACATATGCTTTCATGTGTGTGACCTGTTTCTTAAGGACTACGTACAAGCCTTTGCTGGGGGAGAAAGTGAACAACTGGTATTTGGACACCTTTCTTGATATGAGGACTGGGGTATAATTTTGGAGGTGCTTCTTACACCTGGTTCATGCCCCTATCTAGAGTAGGCCTTATTTTGACAATCTTTCTGGCTCTATTGGAGGAACCCTGGGTACTCAGTCCCTGCTTCATTAGATATCTCTGTTCCAGGATGGAATATTATTTGGGAGCAACTTGGTTTGTATCAATTGCTTTAGAATTCCTCCTCTCGTTCCCCTCTGCTGCCAAACCAGGATCCTTCCCCTTCCCCGAAGGCAAAGCTTGCCCATGCTTTCCCAAAAGGGTTATAACCACCCTACAAACACTCAGGCCAACAAGAACATTCAACATAGAAAATAAATTTGTGTGTACAATGAACACATAGAAAGGATTCAGACCCAAGCCCAAGAAGTTTGTCAAGAAAACTCTCACGACCCTTAGAATTTGTACCACGATAGCTCATCTGGTGAGGCAAACCAGCTCCTAAGGGAAATGGTATCAACTTTCCACATGACCAATTGGTGAGTTCCAAAGGCCACTAAATCCTACAGTTGAACTATATTAAGGCGAGCTTTTAAGTGATTATGGACACCCTTTGATCAACCTATGTCTAGGCTATAGTGAGTTCTAGAGAAAGGTTAATGGGGATATTTCTATATTCCCTGGACATCTTCATGCCATGTATCTGCACTCCAGCCTTCATCTCTTACCTTACATTCCAGCTCCCACCCTTGGGTTCTGGTCTCCTGATTGGTGAGAGTTCACTCTAGACCAACACAAACAACCCCCCCAACCCCTGTTCCCACTGATCCCCAGTCAATTACTTACTATGCTTCAGTCTTTGTACCCTTTCTCTCCTCCCACCCTCACCCTACTCCTCCCCATCACTCTCCACCTTTAGCTCTTGAAACAGTAATCAAATCAACATTGCCATTCCTGGAAAGGAAGCGTCAGTCAATCTCCTTGTGACTCCACTCACCCTTGACACCCTTCCCTGACTACGGCTCCCTTATGTCACTAGGTTGACTTCTCCATTAGAACACAAGCTCCTTGAGGGTAGGGACTGTCTTGTTTTCGCCTTGGTACTCCAAGAGCTTAGCACCATTCCTGGCACATTGCAAGCCCTAATAAATGTCTTTCATTCACAAAGCCACAAAATCACTGGAGATCCCTAACCCCCTGTCTCCTCACAACAACCTGGTGAAGCTGATTGTTTTTCAGGGACCCCCGAAGGAGAGAAGAAAACAGTAGGGGCATCTGGATCCTCAGGCCATTCTTCTTAGAGTCCCTCCCTCCCCCTGGAGCCAACAGAAAGAAAGAGTTATATGCACCTGTGTTCCTTGTCTAGAGAAGGGAATTAAAGGGTGACTGCAATGGAGATCTGAGCCAGTTGGGTGAGATCTCTGTTCCAGGATGGGATATTATTTGGGAGCAACTTGGCATGTATCAGTTGCTTTAGGATTCCTCCACTCACTCTCCTCTGCTGCCAAACCATGACCCTTCCCCTTCCCTGAAGGCAAAGGTTGCACAAGCTGCCAGCAAGGACAGCTCTGTCCTCTGGCCACAGGATGCAGAGGTTTTGCCTTCCCTGAATTCAGCTTGGGAAAGCCTTGGGAATGGAGAGCCCCACCCAAATCCAAGTCAAAGGAAGAGCATGCTTGGGATGGTAGATTCTATTTTTCTTTAGAGCTTCTGGGCACAGAAATATGGGTGTGGGGAAAAGTGAGGGGGACTGGCTCAAATGGGGTGAGTTGGCGAAGCTTGAATTCCTGAGCTGACCTCCACTGGGACAGATAGTTGTCAGAGAGGCTCATTCAGCAGCCGGTACATATTATGTAGCAAGCACATTTTCATCCCCCAAGAGCTTCAGGGTGTTAGATTTCTGACACATAGGATGACCTCAGGCCATAGACCATTCTGGAAGTAGCTCCAAGGCCTGGACTCAGAAAATGGTAGAATCTTCCGACCTATAGGTCGTATAGTCCAACTTCCATTCAATGTGGGGATCCCCTCCAATAAATGGTCATTCAGACTCTTCTTAAACACTTTCAATGATGGAGAGCTCACTACCTCATGAAATGGACTATTGAAGTCTATATCCAAGAGTCTAGTTGTTGGCAAGGTTTTCCTTATACTGAAACAAAATCTGCCCTCCACTCACTGATCCTAGGTCAACCTCTCCAAAGCTACATAGAATAAATCATATCATTCTTCTACATGGTAGATCTCCAATTATTTTAAGAATTTTATTATGTTGTTCCCACTCCCACACCCCCGCCCCAATTGCTTTCTTCTCTAGTTTAAACTTTCCCAGGTCCTACAACATGGTTTCAAGTCCCCTCATCATTATTCTTGGACACAGTCCTCACCTGGACACAATCCAACTTGGCAATGTTTCTCTTAAAAGGTGGCATTGAAAACTAAAAACAATACTTTGGATTTGATCTGACCTTGGGCAGAATACAAAAGGAGTTATCAACTCCTTGTTTTCTAACTCCTATAATATGCTTTCGCTAATGTAGCCTGGGATTGCATTTAAAAATTTTTTCTGCATCACATGTTCAATTCATAATGAGCTTTCTGTTCACTACAAATCAAGTCAACAATCAATTATTAAGCTCCTACTATGTGCCAGGCCTTGTGCTAAGTTCTAGGGAATACAAGGAAAAGCAAGAGGGGTCCCTATTCCTTAAGAGTTCATTTCAAATGAAATTTTGTCAAATCATATCTTCCCCAACCAGTGTTCATTTAGTTGATTTTTTGAACCTAAGAATAAGACTTTACATTTATTCTTATTAACTTTCACCCTGTTAAATTCAGCACATCATTTTAGTGTGTTGAGATCTTCCTACATCCTAATTTTGTTTTCCAATGAATTAGCACTCTCTTCTGGCTTCATGTCAGCTTTAAATTAGCAGGGGATGTGAAAAAACTGAATGGTATTCAGTGCCAACCACCAGCACCTGTCCATGTTTTAGTCCTTCTCTGGCCTCCAGTTTGGCATCAGTCTTCTTGGTCGTAATCAAATTTGCACTGGGCCTGCTGCCTGCTGGACAGGAACCCAAGAGATGAAGGGTTTTTTGGTAATGTTTGAAAGTGACCTGGAGACACAAACTTGTCTTTTCCAATAATACCCTCACTCTATCCTACCCCACTAATAGTTCTCCATTGTGAGATGCTTTCTTTTCCAAACATGAATTTCAGATGGAAAATATTTGAGCAAAAAATTTGCTTTGGGGAATAGTCCAAAGCCAAGCAGCTAATGAGAGAATTAAAGTACTAGGACTATAGTGAGGAGGAGGGATAGAAGCTGTCAGGAGATGGGAGTGTTGGGGGAGGATTAGGAGAGACTCATTTTCTAGTTGGGGCAAAAAGGAAGCAGGCACAAATCACCAGCCAACAGCAGAGGCTGACTCCAAAGCCAGCCACGAGATGAGTCCATAGAGAGTGCTGACAAGCAAAAAGGATGGGATGGGCGGGCAGGAAAATGAAGGCCACGTGGCAACCAACAAATAGGTCAGGCATTGAATGTTCTCAGACCAGTCCAACCGCTCTCTTGCTGTGGTAACTCTTCCCCCAAGACTTCTCTCATCACTGCATCAACCTGAATAATGCATGAGATCTTATGCTGATGGAAAATATATCCAAATGCCATAAAGATCAGAGGAGGAATGTGCAACCCCATAGCACTGCCCTCAGTGAATTATAGCTCTTAAAGTTGGTTTACAGAAAAGAGAAGATTGGGGTAACCCACTGTGTGACATAAGACATTCCTGAGACCCTTCTGCCATACCAAGGAACACGGGGAGAACTCCACAGACAGATGGGGAGAAAGATGCATATATATGTGCATGTATGCATGCATGTATGTGTATATATGTGTGTATACGTATATATGTGTGTGTATACATACATGTGCATTTATATATTTGGAGGTGATACTGAGTGGGGTCGTAGTAGGATTAGGAAAAATAGATATACCCACCATATATCCCAAGGAAGTGAAAAAGTTAGGCACAAAAATATTTATGGCAACACTTTTTGTGGTAGCAAAGAAGTAGAAGCAAACTGCACATGGCAATCAATTAGGGGGTGGCTAAACAAACTTAAGGACATGAATATAAGGGAATATTATATAATTATGCAGCACAGTGGATACAGTACCAGTCCTGGAGTCAGGAAGACCCTTCTTTGTGAGTTCAAATCTGACCTCAGATACTTACTATCTGTGTGGCCCTGGGCAAGTCATTTAACCCTGTTTGCCTCAGTTTCCTCAGCTGCAAAATGACCTGGAGAATGAATGGGCAAACCACTCCACTATCTTTGCCAAGAAATCCCAAATGGGATCATGAAGAGTCAGATATGACTGAAAAAATGACTCAACAACAAACAACAAGAAATTGTGTAAAAAACACAGAGAAACTTTGGAAGTCCTGCACGAATTGACACGGGTAGAAAGGAACAGAACTTTATACAATGACTAGGATGTAAAGGAAAACATCACTGAAACACGTAAGACCTCTGATGGACATAGTAACTAATCTTGAATTCAGAAGACTATCAGTGGAGCAAGCCTCTCTTGGCAGAAAAAGGGTGTGCCATAGAGATAAAATGAAGCATACATCGTCAGATATAGACAATATGTTGTTTTGTTTTGCTCAATTATGCTCCTTTCTTTCAAAGGAGGACTCTGGGGGAGGGGATCATCTGGAAGTGATAATGATTTTTTTTAATGCTAAGCTTAAGAGATTGGCTGCCACAAGCTGAAGACCTTATGGAAGAACCTAATATTACAGCTGTTTGGACAAAGAAACAACAGCAACAGTTTACTTTTATATACCATCTTAAAGTTTTCAAAACTATCTAAATGGGTTACCTCCTTTGCTCTTCACAACACTCCCATAAGGCAGAAGACTGAGGATCCAAGGTGTGGCATGGCTTATTTAGGGTCGCATGGCAGTTAAATATTAGTACGCAAGAACAGACCTCAGGTCAGAAAGCACAGCAGCATTCTGATATTCAGTGGATCTGTTCTTATGTGGTGACAAACAATGACAGATTAAGACATAGCATCTTGTTTATATGTCACATGTCGATACAGTAGTTACCTGTTAGGAGTGGATAGAGAATTTATTTCCCTTCAATGCTTGGTGTAGAAGGAGATTAAATGAGGTTCGTGACCATAGGTCTAGAGCAGGAAGGGACCTCAATAGCCACCTAGTCCAACTCTCCTCATTTTGTAGACAAGGAAATTGAAATTATGTGACTTGTCCAAGGTCATACTGTTAGTAAGGGCCAGAGGCAGGATTTGAACCCAGGTCTTCTGACTCCAACCTAGTAGGAACAGAAGTGGTAGATAAGTTGGTAGATACCAAAACACTTACTACAAAGTGAGGCAAAATGTCATCAGGAGAGAAGCAGCTGAGTACTGAACTTGAAATCACTGGATCCTTTACTGCCTGTGTGACCTCTGGCCATTCTGAGTCTCACTTTCCCCAGCTGTAAAAGGTAGAAATCAGACACGCCATCTCCCAAGATCCCTTCTAGCTCTAATATTCTGTAATTCTGAGTGGAAAATACCCAAAAATGACTTTTAAAGAGATAAGACCATGTGGTTCTGGATTCCAGTAAGTAAGAGATAAAAGGGAGCCCAGGAAACTGGTCAGATAGTAGGGAACATTAGAGAAAAAAACAAGATAAGACAACAGAAACTCAGCCCTGGAAGAAACTTGCTGCACCAACAGGCCCGGGAGTACAATAGGACCACTGTAAAATCTGGAGATCAGAAGAGAAAATCCTGCTCATTTGTATACAGCAAACAATAAATGTTTGTCAAATGAAGAAATCACTTAAGCTTAATCCAACAATGAAAGGGGATTAGAGTCAGGGAACACAGACTGCTTGGAGATCCAGCTAGGAGAAATGCCTGTGCTTTGGGCTGCTGGAGGAAGAGAGGGGGTTTCTGGTTAACCAGATGTGATCGGGGCAGAGCCTCGCGCAAAACATCTCTGTGTCATGTCTGTTACTGGCAAGGAAGACATTGGGGCTTTAGGAAATGAACTTTGTGAGCTGGGAAAAGAAAAAAAAAAAGACAAGAACAATTAGTCCAAGATGCTTGGATGAAGTTGGGAGGCTTTTAATGCCTTTTATCATTTTCTAGTTGATGATTTACAAGGAATCATAGATCTAGAGCAGAAAGATACTTCAGGGGCCTGTTGTCTAACCCTCTCATTTAAGAGATGAATAAAATCAGTGTATGCGACTTGCCCAAGGTCACACAGGTAGTATGCATTAGAGATAAGGTCCCTCTTATCTAGAGTAGAGTCAGTGTGACTGTCATATGACTGGCCTATGACATTCACACCCTTAGTAGTTGGGTGCCAATGTCTTTATGTATTATTAAATGGCATTAGTTTTCATGAAATAGGCTCTCTTTGTACAGATAATAAAGTTGGGTAGCTTTTAGCTCATTCAACTGCATTCCAATTTATTACATAATCGTTTGAGTGAGGATTGAGGAGGGAGTATAACCTCAATGAGAGAGTGTTGCCTTGGGACATAAGACCCTGGGGAGATCAACAAAGATGGTGGAGTAGGAAGAAGTTGCATTGCCCAGATCTCTCCTACAGCTACTCCAAGATCTAGAAAGAACACCAAACCAAATAGTGATTGGGAAATCTTTTTTTTAAATATTTATTTATTTTTAAAATTCATTTTAAAGAAAAAATTTGAGTTCCAAATTTTCTCTCTCCCCCTTCTGTCAAGAAGGCAGGTAATATGATATCAATTATGCATGTGAAGTCATGTAAAACATTTCCATATTAGCCATGTTGCAAAAAAAAAGAAAAATTTAAAAAGTGAAAAAAATATGCTTCAATCTGCACTCAGACTTCATCAGTTCTCTCTCTGAAGGTGGAAATTTGGAAATGTCTTAGATCAATGTATTGATCAGAGTAGCTAAGTCTTTCACAGTTGATCATCATTACAATGTTACTATTGCTGCATACAATCATCTCCTGGTTTTCTACTCACTTTACTTTGCATTAGTTCAGTTAAATCTTCCCAAGTTTTTCTGATACCGTCTTGTTCGTCATTTCTTATAGCACAATAATATTTCATCACAATGATTGGAAAATCCAAGGAGAAACTGCACTGGGTGATTTTTCCAATTCAGTTCAGCTTGAGGGGACACTCGGGAGGGGGTCCAATTAATAACTTTGCAGCACAAGGACAGGGCTGGTACCTGCAGCTGTTACCAGGGCAAGGAGCAGTTACAGTTCTAATGCAGAGAAGAGAAGCAAGCCAGTAGCTGTCCCTCAGACTTTGGAGAAGGATCAAAGGTTCTATCCAGCCTGGAGCCTTCAACTGAGCAGCTGCAGCAAGGAGTTTAAACCAAGTGGCAAACCTGTAGCTCTGAAGATATAGAACCTTCCAGCTAACTCCAAAGCCTAGAAAAAGAGGTCTGTGATCAGATGTTACCCTAGGTGAGACTGCTTAGGATACAGTGAAAGTTTGCAGTTCCCTGGTCGGAGCTGTCCCCGAGTTACTTGAAAAACATAGTGCTCAATAATGAGAGAAAGCAGCAACAGGGTAGCAGAAAGTATAGACCCGGATCTTATGGGACCCTAATATTCCTTCCACAAGTTCAAAGACCCTGGCCATAAATCAAAGCCCAAATTCAGGAAGGAAGGCTAGAAGAATCAATAAACAAAAGAAGACACCCATGACAAAGAGCTATCATGGAACCAGAGATGCCCAAGACTCAAACCCAGAAGAAAGGAATATCATAACATCTCCAAGCCAAACTTTGAAGAAAGCCATGGCTTGAACACAAGGTCAACTAGACCTGGAAGAAAGAAAGAAAGAGTTTAGATAAGAATTTTAAATATATATTTGAAATGAAACGAGAGCTCTAAACGAAAGACTTGCAAGGAGAATTGATATCTTAATAGAAGAAGCATAAAGCTTTACCCAAGGAACAGATTCCAGATCAGGGATGTGCTGGTAAACATTTAGCAATCAGAACTCAGAAAATACAGGACATATTTTAAAATTTTAATTAGAATCACTAACATTTCTCCATTGCTTTGTTAAATCTAGACAATCAACAAAACAATAAGGGAGTTAGATATCTTTCTGCTTGGCCCTGGAGGACAGAACAGGAAAAAGTTACCAAAAAGGTAGCTAGGCTTTAAGTAAAAGAAAACTTCCTATCAATAATAGCTGTACAAAAATAAGATGGTGGGTTCCCATTCATGGGAGACCTTCAAGCAAAGGCTAGATCCCCACATGTTGAGTATGTTATGGTGGGAATTCTTTTTCAGCTATGTTTGGATAAGATGGCTATGGAGGGTGCTTTCTACTTTGAAGTTCTGTGATTCTAAATGACAAAAAAGGGACAATTATATAAATATATATATATATATATATATATATACATATATATATAGTGGAGAGTTGGCTTAGGGAGCTTCCCTTCGTGCTAAGAATGTGTATTTTGGCTCCATGAACAGAAAACTATGTGTTCTGGATCCTTGCTAAAGAAGCGTCTGATCATCAGCTCCATGGAAAGTGGTCCAATCCAACTCCCAGCTACAAATATTATAATTTTATGTATTACATGTCAATTATGGAGAGGCAGCATAATGTATTAGACAGAAAGCTCTGGCCTGAGTCAGAGAGACCTGGGTTCAAGGGCAGACTCTGACACATGCTATACTTCCCAGTGGTGATGGATTGGTCCCTTCTAGAATTCCTGCCCTGTGGAGCAGAAATTCTAAAGATTGCTAGATCTTGCCATCCACACCTCTAGTACATCCCTAGGATTTCTGAGCCTTTCTAAATACCCTGCAGCTGATTCCCTACTTGTGTTGTCTCTTGCACTTAGAGACCATCTTTCTTTTTTCTTAATTTCTATGGAAGGTGCTTCCTCTTCCATATATGAACAGTTTGATTGCTAAAGGGAGTATTAAAAATAAAGAACATTAGTGTAAGGAAACAGCATGAAATCAACATGTGAAGAAATACCACTTTCCAAACAAAATGGTGAGGAGAGACAGAGATGTGTTAACTTCTTAGTACTCCAGAGAATCCTTAAAGACTTTAAATTGTCAGGAATTTGCTGGTCTTCTTTGGTGGAAAGATTTCCTCACTGGAAGTTCCCCATGACAATAAAATCACAGGTCCAGTAAAGCAAGTAAATTATAAAAGATGTATTATTAAATTATTTTTAATTCCATTAAAAAAAGAATGTGTGCAACAAAGCAATGGAAAATCCTCCAACTTCAAGGTAATTTGGCCAATAACTTTGTGATGACAGAGAAATGTTTATCCCTGGAGGTTAAAATAACATGTAGCCAAAAATCTTTTTTTAGGTGATGTGTATAGATGCATTGTCTAGTCTAACTGTTAGGAACAGAGCATGATATTCTTGGGGTAATGGTTTCCCACAGGAAAGGATTTGTGGTCAAGAAGAATCTAATTACATCAGGCTGTCTCCTCCTTCTCAGGCTCAGTGCCATCCTCCCCTCAAGAGGCCACTGTCCTATAGCAATGTGGGCCTCTTCACTTACAGCTTCTAGCCAATGCAAGGAAAGTGTCAATGAATGAATGACTTCATGTTTACTCTTCTTCCAGATCATCTCATATCCTCTTTTGTGCCTCCCAAATTTCCCCTTCTCCATTGATAGAGTTTTGCTTAGGCACACAGTCCTCAGTAACTCTTCTGCCCTGAAGGTGGGAAGGGGGTAGAGAAGTAGAGGAGGAAGAGAGGAAAGAGAAAAGAGAGAAAAAGAACAAGGTTGGATTACTTTTTTTTCCCTTCTGGAGGACTTGGTATGCTAATAGTAGACACCTGTTCTCTGGAAAACCTTCATTTAGCCCTGGAATTTTAGGTTTTTGACCAAACTTCAGATGGTTATGGCTGGATGGTTTATCAGAACCACCTAGATTCTTCAAACTAAAACTACCCATTTGAAGTGACTCCTACAAGAACTGTTTGCTTATGGGTATGATCCAGGCTAAAGGGTTATATTGATTAGCACTTTGACAGGTACACTATATCAGTAACCCCAAGTACTCCTTCCTTCCTACATCCCCACATATCAGGCATTCCTGGGAATATTCTGTAAAGATGCTCTTGTTTCTGGGTATATTCCATATATTTTTCTGTCTCTGTTATACTTAGGGCTAGGGGACATGTCTTTCCCTTATAATAATAGAGATTTACCATTAGAATTCATGTCATATACATTTCCTGACTGAATTTTCACCAAAGTCTAATGAGGTAAGTAGTAAATGCATCATGGCTTCTATTATACAGGTGAGGAAACTGAAGCTCAGAAAAAATGGCTTGCCTCAAGTTATTTGGCTAGGAACACCAGGATGGGGAGCTGAGCTAGAATGTCATGGGTGATGATCAGCAAGTAGGCCCATTTGTCTGTACTGGAGATCACAGAAAGGGGAGGAATGTGTAAGTCTGATTCCAGATTGGGACATGTTAAATGCCACACAGAGAAGTTTGTATTTGATTCTTTTTTTAAAAAAAAATTAATCTTCCTGTTATCTTGTCTTAACATTGTCTAAATTTCTACTGTATCTCTCCCCACCTTCCTCCCAAATAACCATCTCTTATAGCAAAGACTTTTTTTAAAAAAATCAACAAAACTGATCAACATGAGATAAGGAATGGTTAAGCAAATTATATTACGCATATGTCAGGCTGTAAGAAATCATGTGAGTACGATGAATAGAGAGAAGCATGGAAAGTCTTACATGAGCTGGTGTAGAGTGAAATAATTGGAACCAAGAAAACAATACGCACAATGACAACAATGTAAATGGAAGAAAAATAACCACAATATCAAAAAAAAATTAAGTGTTTGCAAAATCGCAAAGAACAACGTTGATCCCAAAGAAGAGGCATAGGAAGATACCTTCTCCACTCCTTCGCAGAGACTGGGGCCTGGGGCGTGGAGAGAGGCTTCCACTGCTGTAATACATTAAATATGTCAGATTTTTTCAATGTATTGATTGGTTTTGCTAAATTTCTCTTCTTCGTTTTTTCTCTTTTTCTTTTTTTAAAATCTCTGTTATAAGAAATAGTTCTTTGCACAAGGGGAAATGGAGCATTATAAATATATATATGTATATGTACATATATATTTGTATGTATATATGTAGAATTGCTTTTTAAACATAAATAAGAATATATTCACTGCTTAAAACAAAAAAGACTAATCAACACTGAAAAATATCTGACATTATATGCAGTGTTCCATAACCATTGACCCTGATCTCTTCAAAGTGGTGGGGCAGAGAGGGCAGGGTGTCACTGATTCATTTCCTCATTAACTCTCTGGGTTCACAAGCAATATGGGGTATGGATATCAGATAAAAATTATAGAAATGCTCGTTCTCATTAGCTTTCCCTAACCTCATCCTAAACTAAGGAGAAGCTCCCCTTCTAGGAGGTAAATTCTCCTCCCAATCCTAAAATAGGCTTTGACCAAAATCACCCTGAATGTTTATATCCTTCTTCAAATAACATGCAGATAAGCATTTAAAAAGTAGGCTTCCTTTTGCTGGTTCCAATGGTTGAAGGGAAGAGTTGGGGTGGGAACAGAGGAGGAGCAGGATCTTTTCCCTCACTCACTCCAGCAGTCAGAAAGGATACAGGAAATGGTTGGATGGATGAAAGGGAACAGTTTTCTCTAGGCAACACTCCAGGGAAGAGGGGGAGAGGAAAAGCTGTGGACTAGACTCTGGGCTTCTCATCAACTGCTATTTCCTGGTCAATTCTCTGATGCATCACGCTCTTGTTGGTCCACCTAATGGCAGCCACCTCTGGCTTCATGCACCTCTGCCATACTATGGAGTGTCAAATCCACTTGCTTTCTCTGCTTTCTGCCAGAGAGGGAGCATCCAGCATCCCAATTACTCATTGGTTTGGCAGGAAAAGCATGGGGGTTCCTTGTGGTTCCCGGTCCTTCCTCTTTTTCATCTCTCTGTGGGGTTTCTCTGTGTTTCAGCCATATGGCTCAGTGTAAGAAAGACCCCTCCTGGTTCAAAAACCCTAGAAACTTGGGAAACTCTGTCTAATGCCTACATATTGGCATTCCCACTCCATCAAATCTCTATCGCGATATCTCTGGGGAAGGTGTTACATTTATTTTGTATTTATTTATATTTACTCACCTGCAAACTCACTAGAATGAAAGCACCTTGAGGACAGAGACTGCTTCAGTATGCATTATCAGTGTTTAACACAGTGGCTGGCACATAGTAGGCAAATGTCAAATATTATCAATATTACAGGAGCATTTAGTGTAGGGAAAAATAAATACAACCACCATAACTATGTATATGAATGAGATGAACTCACACAAAAGTAATGTGGGTAGTAAACATCAACTAGAAAGCAAAACACCACAATTTGTTGTTTACAAGAATAGGAAGGCCTGTTCCCCACATGTAGCACGAGGATGTGGCTGTGCAGCTTGAAGGGAGGTAGGATAGACATCTCTAGCCTCTTCTTTCCCCACCTCCACACCACATTTCTCTAAGGGAGACTTTCATTCCTACCAAGCAAGAGCAGAAGCAGAAAGCTGGGGCCAGAGGTCACCTGGCTCTCCTCAGCGAGGAAGGGGAACTGGGCTAGAGTCCTATCTGCTCCCTTAAATATTGCTGGTCTAGGGAATAGGATCTGGTTTAATCTAACTTCTGATTGCAGTTTTATTTTGGGGGGGAAGGAGGAGGACCCCAAGCTATATAGATAGATAGATATAGATATATATGTATGTATATATACACACATATACATATATACACGTATACATATATATACATACACTTACATACATACATACACACACACACACACACACACATATATATATATATATATATATATACACTCCTTTTCTATTAATGCCACAAATATCAGTTCCACACTGAACACACATAGTGAATAGAAACTCATTTACCTGGATTGTAGCAAAACAGAAAATCAGAAAAGGTATACATATGAGAATATATACATTGAATAATAATGATAATACACTGAAATAACTCTCCTATTGAGCCAAGGTAACTCAGCTCAACCAAAAGAGAGTCTCAGATCTCACCCAAGGGGAAGTTCAGCAAAGTCTCTGGTGTAACAAGTGGGTTGGGGACAGGGACATGATGGAGACCACCAACTAGCTCTTCTCACATCTTTCCAGAGTCTTTCCCTTCAGCATCCTGAAGTGAGGTTGGCCTCTTTCATCTATCCTCTTGATGGTAGAAGCCAGTGGTGCCCAAAGTGACCTGAAAGTCTGAAGAAAAACTAAATAAAACTGGAGTTCTCCCACTCCTTCCGACTCCATTCTGCCTCTCATGTAGGGCAGGGCATTTGCATCCTGTGATGAGAAGTCTCATAGCAATGGGCTTTGGGACTGGGGTTACACAAGAAACACGCTAAATGCATAAAGATGCATAGAGGTAAAACAAAATCCGAAGAAATAGCAATCCTGATGTCAGAAAAGGCAATAATAAAAATTAAAGTTAAGAGAGTTTGGCAGGGAAATTATATCATTCCTAGAGACATCCTAAATAATGAAACACCCTAATGAAAGGGCCTATTGTTACAAAATCTCAAATTATACCACAAATCAGTAATCATCAAAATAACGTAATACTAGCTTAAAAAATGACGTAGACCGCTGGAACAGAATATACAAGCAATATATGGAAATCCATGTCCAGTGCTTGATAAAACCCCAGACCCAAATGATTTGGGAGAAGAGAGGAGAAATCCTTGAAATCCATAGTTGACAGGAACTTTTGGAAAAAGTGGAAAATAGTTTGATAGACAATAAGTTAGAGTAGTATCTTATACCTCATACTACAATAAACTTTAAATAGATACATGACCTCAATATATTTCATCCCACTAAAAGAAAAATTATAAGAGAATGGAAAGTGTTACCTTTTACAACTATGACTAAAGGAAGAATTATTTTAATAGCATTTTACTGATTTTTTTTTGTTTTCATATCACATAGATTTTTCCCCTATGCTCCCTGTTTTCCTCTCAAAGAGTCATTCCTTATCATAACAAAGAATTTTTAAAAAAATAAAAATAAAAAGAGGAAGAGGAAACGAAATTCAGCAAAACTGATAACACATTGAAAAAAGTGACTTTACATGCAGGAACCACAGCTTCTATAAAGGAGAAGGAAGAGGGGTCTTCTCATAGCTCTTCATTGGGGCTAAGCTTGTTCTTTTTAATTTACAACATTCATTTTTTATTATTTTGTGGTGGCTGTTCTTTCTACTCATGTTGTTCTAGTGTATATATATATATATATATACACATATATACACATATATATACATATATACACATATATATACATATATATACACACATATATATGTATATAAGGATTTTGGCTGTTTACCTTCTTATCAGTTCTTGTAAATCTTTCCATGCTCCTCTATATTCATTATGTCCATCATCAGTACAGTGATATTCCATGATATTAATTATACCACAATTTATTTAACCATTTCCCCACTCAGGGGACATCTACTTTGTTTCTTGTTCTTTGCTCTCACACACATACAAAAAATACCAAAATATTTTGTTGCATATATTTTGGGGTCAAGGTTATGAACATTTTAGTCACTTTACTTCATTCCAAATTGTTTTTCCTGAATAGGTTGTACAATTCACACCTCTACCAACAATGCATCAATGTGCCTGTTTTTTCCACAATCTAGAGGGAGAATTGTTAAGAAAAAAAAAAAATTTTAAACCATCAAAGAAAAAATAGACAACTTCAATTCTATAAAATTTAAAAGCTTTCACATGAAAAAAGAATCAGTAAGCATAAGAAGTTGTAGAGTGGGAGAAAAAAGCTTTGCATAAAAAGTATCTCGTAAAAGTCTGATTCCCAAGACATAGGAAATTGACACTCATAAACACAACCAAGCTGCTCATTCCTCAATAGATAAGTGAGCAAAGAATATAAACAGTTTTGCAAAGAAAGGCAAACTATAAAAAGTGTATTAGATCACCACAATAAGATAATATAAATTCAAACAACTTTGAAATTTTATCTTTCACCTAGAGAATTGGCAAGAATAATCAAAAATGAAAATATACAATGCTGGAGGGCTAGAGGAATTCGTACTAATACACCGTTGGTGGACACTGCGTGAATTAATCCAACAATGCTGGAAAGCAATTTGAAATGATGTTATGTTAGAAAAGTAACTAAGTTATTCATACTCTTTCACTCAGAAATCCGACTACGGTACGTGTACCCAGGGAAATCAAAGACAAAAAAGAAAGGTCTCCTATGCACCAAAATATTCATAGCAATACTTTTTTATGATAGCAAAAAATAAAAAAACCCACCAAAAAAACCTAGAAACAAAATGGGTGCCTATGTATGGGGAATGGGTTGAATAAAACAGGATATGAATGTAACGGGATATTACTGCACCATATGAAATTATGAGCACAAGGAATTTTTCAAAAATAAAGCTGGGGAGATTTGCATGAAATGATACAGAGCAAAGTCATCAGAACCAGGAGAAAAATATAAGGATAAATTTTGAATTCACTTCTATCACATTAGCTATGTGACCTCAGTTTCTGTATCTGTAAAGTGAAGGGGGCAGAGTAATGATTTCTAATGTTCCTTCCAACTCTAAATCTATGCACAGTGACTATAGAAATAGCAATTAATTGGAACTTAAATTTTTAAAAAACAAGTGCTAAAATTTTTTCTTACATGCAAATGGGTATAATATAATGGTTTAAAATATAATGTAAAATATAATTACATATAAAATATATAATAAACCAATATAATGATTTAAAAAAAAGAAATATGAATTAAACCAATACAACTTAGCTTGCATTCAGTGACCAATATGAATCCAGAAGTAAAAGGGAAATGAATGTTGCAGAAAGTGCAGTTGTATTAGTGGGGTTTTGTGTGACTTTTCTTCGTTACAGGGTTTCAAGGTAGGTGGGATAGGCAGAGGAAATATAGGTAGGGAACTCATTGTGATTTAAAAACTATGAAGGACATTGAAAAAATAATTTTAAAAAGACTAAAGCAATGTACATCACTGGTTCAAAAAATGTTATCAAACAAAGCCATCTCTGTCATGGTTCTCCAGTGCATTCCCAACTGAAGGTGGAGACCAGTCAGTCATCCCCAACCCAAAGGCTGCCTTCAGTTTTTCAGTGCAGTAATTGAGGCCAGTGTTACGCTGCAAACAATAATGATGGGAAATAGCTGTTGATTCTTTCCCTTCTGAAATCTGGGAAATGAAGGGAAGGGGCGGGGTGGTGTGATGTCGATCATTTTCATTTTCTATGTTAACAGCTCTAAATGATTAAGGGTGAGAAGGGAATAGTAATAGAAATAAAAGTGCTTTGTATAAAGTTAACATTTGCTCGTACTTCACCTCTACGTGGCTTATTAGTTCATGGGAAAAATGACAAAAAGGAATAAAAACCAAGAATGAATCCAGGATCAACAACTTGCCGCTATAGTAACCCAGAAAGTGCAACTTGTGGATTTAAAAGAAAAAAAAAAAGTTAGTGTCAGGAAATGGTCACTGGGCAAAGAGTATGATTAACCCGTGGGAGGCCCAGGCAGGCCCACTTGATGTGCAGGCCTGCACATCCCTGGGAACCAAAGCACATGTCTGGCTAAGCTGCACGCTGGAAGTTGGCAAGGACTTTCTAATCCCCATTTGATGGACTTCCAACCTCAGCTGTAAAAATTCACTCAAGGACAAAACTTGACATAAAAGAACTCCGCCTGTCAAGAATTTCTCGCTCATTTTTTGGTCTGAATCAAATTTGGTTCTCATTAGTTCAGCCCAGCTTCGAAGCAGGAAGACTAATAGGCTGTGTGGCTTCTCGTGTATTTCCATAGCCGGCTCTGAAATGGCTTGAAGCTGCCCAGTGGATAGAAATCTGGCAATAAAAATCAGGACCCCAGCATTTCAATCCCACCTTCCCCTAAGGATATGTCACCAGTTTCCCATCTGCTGGGACAGCAAGCAGCGGAACATGCTCATTCACCTCTGGATGAGACATGGCCCATTCCAATGGTGTGTTGCTCACAGATGGAACTTACAACTAGTTGACTCAGTTGTGAGCTGTGGTTGAGACAGGAAGATAGGAGAGGAAACCTTGGGCTTGCTGGAGCCCTTTGGTTTTCCCCCATCCACTGTCTTATTTAACCCTCTCAGGTTCCACAAGTGGAGTATTTAAGGGACCAAGGACAATTGGGTGTCTTGTTTTGATAACTAAGCCAGATCTCAGCTCCTAAGAAAAATAGCAAGACAAGTAAACATGACAAGCTTCACAAGTGGTTTATTTCATGCCAACCTGGAAGAATTAAGAGAATCTCCTTCTGGCTTTGGTCTCAAGGGATATAAACCAAGACAGCTGTAAGAGTGGCATGGAACAGGACCTGCCACAAAGGCACACTCATAACTTCTCAGAGCCAGAACCAAAACTAAATTTTTTTTGCAACTGGGAAAAGTATCATCAACTATGCCCAGGGCCAGATGTGGCCTTTCTTGGGGGGAGGGTAAAGTAGGAGATGCCAAGGGATAGGGGGAGAAAGGCAGGATTTAAGGGGAGCTCTGTTCCCCAGCCATTGTCATCTGGTAGCTTCCATTTTAGCTAATTAGTCTTGCTAACTAGATGCTAAGCTCCATATTTGTTATGCTATTGAAGTGACTGCAAGTGACCCCCTCCAAATCTGGCACCTCAGGCAAAGCCCATCACCATATTCTAGGTAAGCCTATGTTGAAACCCAGAGACGGCGACTCAACCATTATCTCCTCTTCAACTCACCTGGTGCTCCCCTGAGGCTAGAGTTCTACTGAACCCATCCCTACTAGCTTCATCTGGGTTCAGTAAAAGGAGGTTGGTGGTAGGACAACTCCAATGTGATGTTCAGTCCTATTTTCAAAAACCTCAAATATTTGGAATCCTACAAGGCATACAAACCCAAGACAGTCTGTAGGAGTGGCAGGAACAGTGACTGCCCACAAAGGCACACTCAAACTTTCTAATATTCCCTATAGCCTACGAGGTAAATCTAAACTGCTGAACCTGGCATTCTAGGCCTTCACAATATGGCCCCAACCTGCTACCGACATAAACGATTAATTCTCACCACGAAGGAATAAAAGGATTCAGCTCCAGAATGAACCTTAGAAGCCACCTAATCTACTCCATTGTATTCCTGTCCCCTACCCTCCGGAAAGAATAAGAACTCAAGCAAACCGCTGGTTTCTGGGGTCTCTTGAGGGACAGAGAGAAGCTGGTCAGCTTCCGTCCATCTTGGATAGAGAATCAATGCCAACCGATGACCCACCCTGAGAGTGAGAGCTTGGCAGAAGAACAGAGGAATGCCTAGTTCCCAATCCTCTCATTTTGCCACGAGCAAACTGAGGCTCACAGAGCTTTAGTGACTTGCTCCAGATTATACAGAGTAAGCAGCACAGCCAGGATTCAAACCCAGATCCTTTGATTCCCAAGTCTGCTATATCTCCTGAATTCATCCCCACTCCTTCTCCTCTCACACACTTCCGTCAATCCAGTACCTATTTTTTCTTTAACACTGAACTTAAATCCCACAAACTCTAGAGGCCCTTCCCTGGGTAATACCATCCATACTAGTCTCACCCCACCCCCAAATCATAAAGACTTATTGTCTATACTACTCATATATGGTATAATAAAGAATAATTATAATAATATTTATAAAGCAATTTGGTTTGCAAAGCACTTGGCCTATGTTGTCTCATTTGGTCCCTCAAGACAACCCTGGGAGGAAGATACAAGGTGGAAAGGATTGTAGAGATCACCCAGTCCAAAACCCCACTTTGCTGATTGAGGCTGCTGAGACTCAGTGGCAAAATGACCTGCCCCAGGATACATACACACAGCCTTGTTTGTGGTTGTGTTTAACCTGAAAATTTTCATGGGTTTAAGTCATCTCTTCAGCAAGGCTTTAAATTCTTCAAGAGTAGAGAATTTAAAATCTACTTATTTTATCTTTCCCACAAAGCCTAGCAAGGCGCTAGGCACAATTTTCACTAAATGTGTGGAACTGAAGGAGAAAAAAAAAAAAGGAGTTTAGTAACCCCACCAGGTCACCACTTGGCACCGAGGAAACAGCTAGTGGGGCTCCTTTCCAATAGAAGTAAAAAGGCAATGATTGGGGCAGAACTGAATTCCTAGGAGGTTAGACAGAGCTTGTGGCTTCATTTGGCCATGCCTCTATTCCTGTCAAGCTCTCACCCTGATTTCCCTCAGAGTGGGTCACCAAGTTTATGGGGATTCTCTCAAACCAAGCCTGTCCAGCTTCTCTTGCCCCTCATACACAGCCTAGAGGCAGCTGCTTGTTTGCATTCTAATTCCATTTCATTCTTAGAAAACTGGATTCCTCTTTAGTTTCATGGCCCTGCTACTATCTTTCTCACCTCCTTTTATTAGCATCCTCTTGAATATCTCATTTTCTTTTAAGTTTTATTGTTGCCTTTTGTTTCAACACATCGAAATCCTTTACAGATATACCTTTCTCTCTCTCTTCAATGAGATGTCTCTTATAGCAAAGGAAAAACCATTAAGCAGAATCAACTTCCATACTTTGTGACGTGAGTCACTGTAATATGACCACCAGTTCAAATCAGCTCATATCCTGCCTTCCTAGAAAGTCAGTGTGTCACTATATAAATTATCCAATGAGGGAGTATGACATCTGAGTTGCCCGTCGGGTACTACTCTCCTTGAGTCACCAGTCTAAAAGCCACCATCTTTTCTCTTCCTTATGTGAGAAACAGGGGATGGGGGTGGGTGAGAGGGGGGCTGTTTTGTTTCCACAGAGTTTGAAAGTATTCGTCTCTGCCCCCTCTCCCCACCCCAGCTTTAGCAGAATGTAAGTCAGTGACCAGAACTCTGATCTAACAGACACCAGGCTTCTGATCGGGTCAAGGTTAGAGGCTTGTACCGAATGCTTAAATGAGCCATTTGAGGAGGGCATGACGTAGGGAGTCACGGGTTTGCCTCTGGCCAATGAAGAGCTGTGGGGAGATTGATGTGGGGGTCAACAAAAGGACTAGCATCCATCTGAGTCCTTTGACTCTCCTATACTCAGTTCAGGGGATGTACCCATTTATTCAGACCGACTAAATGTAAATATAATTAAACGCACCTGACTTCTCTTGCTTGGGAGGCATCCTTTCTCATGAGAAAGATAATAAATGCCTTTTCTGATTTCAAGCTTGGACTCTAAACTCTTCATTGTGCTTTGCACACACTTACATGTATGATACAGCTTCCAAAGAGTCATAGTAGACTCTCGACTGTCATGGAATGCACTGGGGGCCATAGTTTAAGAAGGATGTTAATAGCTGGTGAGTACCTCTGGCAGAGGATATTTATCATTGACTTTGTTTCATTTAATAAATATGTATACATAATCATATATTACAACAATTCATATTATTAATTATGATATTATACTATAATTGTCAACTATTTTCTATAATAATTTATCAATAATAAATATAAATCATAATAATGCTAATAGCATTTATATTGTGCTTTAAGGTCTGCAAATCACTTTACAAATATTGATCTTCATTTAATTTAATCCTTATTTAATGATTTGATCCTCACAACAGATACCTGAGAGGTAGATGCTATTACTATCACCATTTTACACATGAGAAAACTGAGGAAAAGAGAAATTAAGTGACTTGCCCATTGTCTTATAGCCAGGAAGTATCTGAGGCTGGATTGGAACTCATATTGCTCTCACCAGAGGTCCCAGATGCTATTCACTGTGCCACCTAGTTAATGTGTGAGGCGCTAATATTTTGTTTCTCATTTCATGGCTTGGGCTTATTGATCAAGTCTCTCCAAAGATTTGAGCTATTCCCAGGAGAATATCCTTGACTTTTGGCCTTTAGAAGTACAAATACTTCTAAACTACTAAGGCATGGGCTGGGGTGGGGGTGGGGTGTTAATTGTCAAAAACTACCTTATTGTTCTGTCTACCTGCCACATGATTACCTAAGAGTGAGGTTGAGTTTATACCCACAATCCATTGCACTGTTTTGACTAAATAGTAATGTCCCTTATTTTTATATCAACTAGGTAATTCCAATATATGTTTCCCTCTCCCAGAGAGTCATTCCTTATAACAAAGATTGAAAAAGAGTTTTTTTAAACAAAGACAAGTTCTTGACTAACCAATTCAAAGGAAATTTTAAGGAAGGTCATCTCCCTAAAGACAAGGATGATTTCTCGTTCTGTCTCTGTATCGCCTGGCCCTAGTTCAGTGTGTTACCTATGTTAGCAAGTAATAGATGTTTGTTGAATTTGATTAAAGAGAACACTTTGGTGGGGTTGAGGTGGGGGGGAGATTCAAAGAAGAATTCCCAAACTAGGTGACCCTGGAGCTGAACCTTGAAAGAAGAGGATTCTGAAAGGCAAATAGAGGGAGGATATAGGGCTTCAAAGGCCTTTGCAAATTTGGAAGGCAGGTGATAGTATGACAGTCCTGGAAGTACAGAATTTAAGAACTGAAAAGGACTTTATCAGACATCTGATATTTCCTAGCTGTTTAACTATGGGTGAACTCTCTAAGTCACAGTTTCCTAATCTGTAAAACGGGGATGATAAAAACACTCAGTACCCAGAATACCTACTTCACTGTGTTGTTGTGAGGTCCTTCTTCCTTGGAGGTCTTTAAGTAGAGGTTAGATGACCACTTGCCAGAGATATTCTATTTGGGATTCCTTTTGGGCTAGAACAGGGGTGGGGAACCTGTGGCCTCAAGGCCCTCTAGAAGGCCCATATGAGGGCCCTTTAGGTCCTCAAGTGGCCCTTTGACTGAATCCAAACTGCACAAAACAAATCCTCTTAACAAAAGGATTTGTTCTGGGAAAACTTGGACTTAGTCAAAAGACTGCACCCAAGGACCTAGAAGGCCACATGTGGCCTCAAAGTGTCAGGTTCTCCACCCCTGAACTAGAGGGTCACTGAAAACCCTCCGATTTTAAATTTTTGAGAGTCCAACTGTTTTAGTTTTTACCTGCCCTGATGGCTCATTTAGGGGACTTTAATCAGGGCAGACATTGGGCTTGCTCAGAGGGTGGCTGTGTCCGGAGGCATGGCCCTCCCAAGTTGTTCCCTGGGAATAAGAGAAAGGCGAAAGATCATTCCAGTTCCTGTTTATTCTCAGCCCAGACCCTTGTGCCCCTAGGGCCTCAATGAAGCTGCCTCCCCAAGCACCTTCAATCCGTGTAAACAGGTTTGCAGCCTTGTAATTTAAAGTCTGACTTCCTGAATTGAGCAAGGAGGCCACCTGTGAAAACAGAATGTTCCACACGTCATGATGTAAGAAAACATAACTAAGTGTGGTCACTATTGGGGAATATACTTTCTGCATTCATGTCCACAGAGATGAAATTGCTGTTCTAGTTGGTCATAAAATCCTGCCTTGGAAGGCTTTCATGTTTGTTCTCTAAGAAATGTAATTCTGGTGCCAGAAGTCACAATCAGTGACTATCTCATTCTGGGCAAGGTGGAAGAGATGAGAGAAAACTGATCTTGCCTTCATTTCTCCACGTCTTGTCAAAGATGAAAAAGTATTATTTTACGAACAACACTGCCCTCCCTATTCTTTCTCCAGTACAGCAGTGATGACATGGTAAGGGCATGCTGGGCTTCCCAAAGCTCCCAGAATCAGAGAGACATGATTTAAAGAGCTTAATGGCTAAGTTTTGGCACAGGCACGATATTGTGGAAGAGAAAGAATGGGGCTCTAGGGATGAAAGGATAACCTGGGAGATGGCCTAGAATCAGAGATCCAAAAGGGATGGGTAGGACAGTAGGAGGTATAATGGGCAAATGACACGGCATTGAAGATTGCATGGGATAATCAAATGAGAAGCAAAAATGGGTATAAAATGGAAGAGCTGGGTTTGATGGTCTCTAAAATCCCTTCCAAATCTCGATTTATGATCCTTTCTTTAGGGGAATCTGTGCAGCATAATTTTCTAAGAATATACTGAGGTTTTTCATGTCATATAGTACAGTGGACTCCAAAAGAGAGGCCATGGCATCACTCTGGGGAAGCCATGGACTAACCCAAAGGTTGTGTGATCAATCAATTAAAGAATAGAAAGACAAGTGCCCTTCCTTTGATAGTCAATCATATGTCATGTCTCCAATACAACTAAAATTTGCCCTTATCTCCCAACACCCCACTATTCTGCTCTCTTAGACTTGGTGTTGTCTTCAATGTTTTGCCCTCTCTCCTTTCAATCAGTTGCTAAATCTTATCTGTCTCCTCTAGATTTACACAACCACTACTGTATTAGGGCCCTTATCACCTCTCACCTGGACCATAGCAATAGGCTGCTAATTGGTTCCCCTGTCTCCATTCTCTCTTCTCTCTAATTCATCTACTACAAAGGTCATTGTTTGGGCCCGGATTGGCTCACAATGAATGTAAATGGCAACTGTTTCTTTTCTGTCCAGAAACCCTGAGTCTTCTCTTCCCAAATCTATTTTTGTTAATTAAAGAGGCCATACTTTGCCTCATGTCTTATTAAGCCTTAACCACTGAATAAACCCTGCCTTAGTCAAACTGAGACCTGTTAAAGACCATAGCTTGAAAAGGCCAAGACCTCCTACTACATCTGGGGCCATCTCCAGTCATCCTCATCTATATCTGGCCACTGGACCCAGATGGCTCTGGAGGAAAAAGTGACTTTTCACAGCCCACCCTCACTTAAACCCAATTTACTTTCGTGTCATGGCATCACCTCCCTGATATCATGGTCCTCTTTGAGAACAAAGGACAAACAGCAGCAGCTGCCAAGGTAATTTTTCTAAGGTACAAATCTGACTGTCATTCTTTTCCTCAATAAACTCTAGTAATTTCCTATGAACTCTAGGATCAAATATTCATCTTTAGCTCATCATTTTTAATTTCTATTTTTGGGTAAGTTTTATAATGCACATAATTATTAGTAGTTTGTTTATATAATTTGTAAATAAGTAAATCTACGTATAGCAGATTCTGAGCTCAAAACATTTTAATGATGGGGTACCTGATTAGGTTTGGAGACCACTGGTGTAGACAATCAAATGGCATTTTGGAGTTAGAAGGATCTAAATTCAAAACCCACCTCTGACACTTACTAGCTATGTGACCCTGGGCAAGTCATTTAGTTTCTGTGTCTTTCCTAACTCCCAAGGATTTATCTCCTCAGTCATAGACTTCCAAGCATGGAGTTCCCTGGAGAAAAATTGCAGATTTGGGTATGCAATATGGTTATTTATGTAAAACATTATCTTACATATTTACCTATAGGAAGCCACTATTTTGTACTGCTTTGAATTACATGTCTAGAATCCTTTTAAGATGCCCAATCAACACACATCCCTAGGTCCTCATGTTCTACCCACTTCCTTTTTTTAATAAATGTTCAGTTTTTATTGAAATCTTTTGTTTGTACATGACCTTCCCTTTTCCTTGGTTCTGGACTGTTACAATAGCGTGCTACTTAATATCCCAAATACAAGTCTTTCTCCACTCTAGTCCAACCTCCTCTCAGCTGTTAAAATGATCTTCCAAAAGCCCAGGAATGATCAAGTATTGCCCTGAAAGCCAACTTAACCTATCTTGATAAACGCCAATGGCTCCCTATCACCTCAGGGATCAAATATAAAATAAATGTAATATAAACATAAATATAGTTTCATAAATTTATATTTCTTAAAATATATAAATATATATAAAATATAAATATAAAATCCTCTGGCAATCAAAGCCCTTCATGATTTGTCCTATTTACCTTTTCAGTCTTCTTACACCTTACATTCCTTTCCTTGCCCCTCCTCCATCTGCTCCCACATATGCTGCAATCTAGTAAAACTGTCTTCCTTTGCTGTACCTCCAACAAGACCCTCATCTCTAGAGTGAAGACATTTTCATTGTCTGTGCTCCACTCCAGGTATGCTCTTTCTCTCCTCATCTCTGCTTCCTGGTTTCTTTCAAGTACTCAATAAAATTCCCCTTTCTACATGAAGCCTTTCCCAATCCCTCTTAATTCTAATGCCTCCCCTCTGTTGATTATTTCCAATTAATCCTGTATATAGCTTGTTTGCACATAGTTGTTTTCATGTTCCTCCCATAAGAATGGAAACTCCTTGAGAGTAGGGACTGTCTCTTGTTTTTATATCCCTAGTGCTTAGCACAGTCCCTGGCACATAGGAGATGCTTAATAAATGTTTGTTGACTGGCCAATTGAAGTATATCCCGAGCCCATCTACTTCTCAGTGAACCATCTATTGTAACAAAATAAATGAATGAAAGAAAGCAATTCAGCAAAACAAACCAATACATTGAGTCTGACAGTATATATACAATGTTCCATACCCACTTTCCTCCTGAAGAGAGAAAAGTGCATTTTCTCATTTCTTCTTTAGGGATAAGCTTGTTTGTTATAATTACAAAAGATTTAGTTGGTTTGGTTTTTCATTTGGGTTTTTCGGGAGGTTGTTCTTTCCATTTAAATTGTTTTAGTCACTGTGTTGGGTTGAGGGTTTTTTTTTGGTTCTACTTATTTCACTGCATCAGTTACTATGTCTTGCTTCTCTGAATTCTTCATATTCATTGTTTCTTGATACAACATTTCTAAGAATGGGATGGAATGGAATGATAATTCCATTATATCTATGTAGAACAACTCCCAATTAATGAGTATGTACTTTGTTTCCCCTTATTTCCTACCAGAAAAAGAGCTGCTATGAATATTTTGATGCATGTGAAACTCTATTTTTTACCTCTTTGGGGCATATGCCTAGCAGTAGTGCTTGTTGTTGTCGTTGAGTCATTCCAGTTGTATCTGATTCTTTTTGACCCCAACTGGGATTTTCTTGGCAAAGATACTGGAGTGATTTGCCATTTCCTTCTCCAGCTCATTTAACAAATGTGGAGCTGAGGTAAACAGGGTTAAGTGACTTGCCCAGGTTCCCACAGTTAGTGTCTGAGGCCAGATTCGAACTCAGGAAGATGAGTTTTCCTGATTCCAGGCCCAGCACTCTATCCACTGTACCACCTAGCTGACCTGGATCAAGGCATATTAGCATTTAATTCACTACCATAGCACACTTTGAAATTGCTTTCCTGACCTGGATCAAGGCATATTAGCATTTAATTCACTACCATAGCACACTTTGAAATTGCTATTTCAAAGTTCCATCATTTTTAAAAAATCAATTTATTTATTTTTAATTTACAGCATTCAGTTCCTCAAGTTTTTGAGTTTCAAATTTTCTCCCCCTTTCTCTTGTCTCCCTTCCCCACCCAAAGCAGCATGCAATCTGATATCAGTTCTACATGTACCTTCACACTAAACATATTTTCACAATAGCCAAGTCGTAAAGAAGAATTATAACCACTGGAATGAACCATGAGAAAGAAGAAACAAAACAAAAACAAAAACAAAGAACAACAACAAAAAAAAGAGAGCAAATAGTTTGCTTCAATCCGCATCTAGACTCCGTAATTCTTTCTCTGGATGTGAATAGCTTTTTCCATCATGAGTTTTTTGGAGTTGTCTTTGCACCTTGCATTGATGAGAAGGTCCAAGTCTAGCAAAGTTAGTCATCACAGATATGTAGTGTGTCTGTTTTTCAGTACCCTTCAAATACTGATTATTTTCAAATTTTGGTCACCTTTTCCTGTTTTCAGGGTGTGAGATGAAATCTCAAGTTTCAATTTTCATTTTTCTTATTAATGATTTTGAGCCAGGTTTCATATGGTTGTAAAAAGTTTGCAATTATTCTTTTGAGAACTGTAATTTCATACTCTTTGGCCACTTAATCCATTGAGGAATGACTCTTGGTCTTATGTATTTATGCTAATTTCCTATATACTTTGCTTATTGGTCCTTTACCTGAGATTTTCAATACAAAGATTATTTTCCCAGTTGACAGTTTTCCTTCTAATCCTAGTTGCATTAATTTTGTTAATGTAGCTCTTCATACTTTCTGATAAACATTGTCCAAATCAGGCTCTCATGTCTATCTTTGCAATGTTTGTAAAATGTTTTGAAGCTCTTTTTGAAAAAAAAAAAACAGTCTGTACTAATGAACTGGTAGTCATTTTATGGTTTTCGAATGAAATATGAAATGCTCAGATAGCTTGTCAACAAACTGTCATGTAGGCCTGGTCATTAGAGTGAAAAAAGTACTGTATAGGAGTCAGAGTGGTGAAATACAGTATACCTGGGCACATGACACCATGACAGGCTTCCTCAAGACTTCCCCTATGTAGCAGTTACAAGAAGCAGCTGCCCTGGATGCAGACTGAATCCCTGCCTAGGTTTGAGGTAACCAGGTTACTCAGTGGAAGCAGCCAGTGAAAGTAAGGATGATATGTTGATTAGAGAATCAGTTATAGAGGGTATATGGAGATACAGGGACAGGGCATGGCTCAATGGCTCATAGCCTGGAGTCAGGAAGACCTGAGTTCAAATCCAGCCTCAGACATTTACTTCCTTTGGGCAAGTCACTTATTCTCTGTTTGTCTTAATCCACTGGTGAAAGAAATGGCTAACCACTCCAGTATCTTTGCCAAGAAAACCCCATGGACAATATAGTCTGGTCACAAAGAGCTGGACATGACTGAACAACAATGTGGAGATACAGGAGGGAGGACCCATGTGGGGTAGCTGGGCTATGCAGATTTAGTAGTTGGAACCTCTTGGTGTGGCTAGGTGTGTTTGGATTGACTTCGTTTTGGAAACTTCATCAGGGGAAATATGGTATCTGTGTCCCTGAGGGGTGTGTGTGCGTGTGTGTGTGTGTGTGTGTGTGTGTGTGTGTGTGTGTTTGTGTGTGTTTGGGGATGTGGGGTGGGGTTCTATGGCTGTGCTATGGAAGAAATAAATACCTGATTTCTTGCTAATACTGATTTTCTACACTTAGTACGTTTTTCTTAAGGAGAGGCCCTGTTGCCCAATTTTGAAGAGAACCTAGGGCTTAGACTGTTCAGAGCCCAGAACATTAGCAGCTGGAAGACAAGTTGTAGTGAAAAGATGACTGCTCATCAATTCTCGTACAGAGGCTCTAAAATCGCTGTCTGTGAGCCACGGCCCCACACTAAAGGCATGCCTACGGCAGGGATCCCAGGACCTTGACCCTAGGCCTTAGGGGATCCTGGCATAACAATAGCTAGCATTTATATTGTACTTTAAAGTCTACAATGCATTTTCCCCACAACAACCCTGTGGCAGTAGGTAATGGATTGTTATCCCCATTTCAGTAATGAAGAAACTGAGTTTCAGATAAGTAAAGTGACTTACACAAGGTCCCAGATAATAAATATCAGAACTAGGTCTTGAATTCAGGTCTCCTAAAACCAGCACACTACTCCATGTCATTGTTCAGTTGTGTCAGACTCTTTGTGACCCTATTTGGGGTTTTCTTGGTAAAGATACAGGAGTGGTTTATCATTTCCTTCTCCAGCTCATTTTACAGATGAGAAAACTGAGGCAAATAGGTTAAGTGACTTGCCCAGGGTCACACAGCTAGTAAGTGTCTGAGGCCAGATTTGAACTCAGGAAGATGAGTCTTCCTGGTTCTAAGCCCAGTGTGTTATCCACAGAACCACCTAGCTGTCCTACCCTGCAGGCTGTAGAAAGGTTCCACTGTTTTCTAGAATATTTCATTTATACATATATATAATTTTCCCAGCCTTCTTTTGGACTTCCAGCCAGTGAAAGGGATGGATTTCTCTCTTCTCTCCCCCATTTGTTCTACCCCCAGTGCAATGGCAGCTGAAAGAATGTGGCATCAAAAATACGTGCTTTCCTAGATCAGCGGGAGACTGAACCTCTTGTGCTTGTGTATATCTTTCCTTGAACACAGGCCAAGGAACAGAGATCCTGAGACGTGGACATTTCCAGACTTGGCGGTTAGTACATAAGATTGATAGTCCCTGGGTTCCTGAGTTGGTGGTGGCTGCCCAGTGGGAGGTGCTTCTTATAAGTAGGCTGTTTCTTGGAAGAAATGATGACCACCAATAGGCTGGTCCTGAACCTCAAAAGACAAAAGAACCATACCTGATTGGATGGTTATCTGAGACTTGTGAGTTGCTTGGACAGTAAAGGTCCAAAATGAAAGTGAAAAATTGGTTTAGGAATTCCACAAAGTGCCTTTACCTTTTGGAGAGTATAATAACAGTGACAGGTTATTGCTTTAAGTGTCTGGTTAATGAATACTTGTGGATCTTTCTGTTTGTTTTAAGCATTTGGGAGAGGTAAAAGCTATTTAGGGTGAGCTATTTATGATAACTATTTCATTCATATTTAATTTAAAATAACTATTTCCTCTGCCTAGTATTAATTAACATTAATATTAATTCAAAAAAGGCTGACCCTCTGTAAGGTTAATGGGGAATAAGATCTTCCCCGCCCATCAATAGGCCTCATGTGGAGCCCATTAAGGAAAGCTTGCTTGCTCATAGGAAGGCTTACTTATCTTTTGCTAATTTCTAATTAGGCACTGAGTCAGAAGAATTCTGATGTCTTCTGGCTCTGAGCCTATTAGCTGAAAGAGTATATATTCTGAGAGGTGAGCTTTTGCTTTAGGGGCTCGATTACAAGAAGGATCTTGTGATTCCCCAGTTGAGACTCTAAATGGACATATATTCAGAGCTTCTCTGCTGCTCAGAGGTAAAGGCTCTCCTGATCCAGTGGTGAATGTAAAGCAGTATTGTTTTGATTCAGGCAGTAGAGCCCTGTCTGTTGGTCTTTATTTCTCTTCTCTGTATCTTCTCTGTTTGTATTTTATGTAATTAAAGAAGATTGTTGACCCCCGAAACAGCTATCTTTCCTAGCAAAGCAGATCTAAGAACCTATGCTAGCAGCCACCCTGGGTATGCTAGTGTGGTTGCCATTACACTCTCCTTTGAAGTTCCTCTACCCCGGGATAAATTCAACTCTCTATGAATTCAAAACAAGAGCTCCTTTTCAGGGAGGGCTTGTGCACACCCTCTCCCCCTCAATGCCAGGGCCACAGGTGAAATAAGGAAATAGCAAAGACTGAAGGACAAATATGTTGGGTTGACCCTTACTTTAAGAAATGATTTTCATTGAGGAAAATATCAAAATTATCATTAAAGATTCATTGAGCATCTCTTGGAAAACCTTGACTGTGGCTTCTATACTCCTTGCAATAGGAAAATTAATCAAGAGGAAGGTGCTGTTCTGGTGAGATTCAATTCAAGGAGTGGGTGCCTTTATATATGTTGTCCTCATGGAATTTCCTCCTTCCTTTAAGGCTTAGCTCATGCACCACTTCCTACCAGAAGCCTTTTCTGATTCTGATTTCTGATTTTCCCAATGGTTAGAAAGGCCCAATTTGTCCACCAGTAGTCCTGACTGTTGTTTTGCCACTGGACTTCTATGACAACAACTCTCACAATATTGAATCCTTGCTATTTATACAGGAGAGTAAATCAAGAACTACAAAGGATCTCAGAAGCCAATTAATCTAATCCCCTCACTTTACAGATAAGGGCACAGAGGCTGAGCCTTTAAAAGATGATAAGAATTCTAAAAGGTAGAACTGAGGAGGGGGCAAATTCATGTACAGGGGACTGTTGGAGTGAATTTGTGGAGGTAAGAAATGGGATGCTGAATTTGGAAACAATTTGGCTGGAACATAGAGCGTGTTATAAGTAGATAATGTAAAATAATGCTAGAAAGGTAGATGGGAGCCGGATTTTGGAGGGACTTAAATATCAGGCCAGGTTTATATTTTATACTAAAGGAACTAGGGAGCCCCTGAAAGTTCATTAGCAGGGGAGTATCTATGTCTTAGAAAGATCATTTAGACAGGTGTCTGCTGGATGGAGTGGAGAGGAGAGAGACCAGAGGTAGGTGTACCACTTAGGAGACCTTTATAACAATTGAGGCAAGAGGTAAGTAGGGATAGGTGATAGGGATAGGGAAAGGGATAGATGAAAGAGATGTTTCAGAAATGGAATTTGCAAAATTTGGCAAGTGGGGAGAGGGAGGAGGGAGAAAGATTAGGGGAGAAGGAACATGCTAAGATGACTATGAGGTTATGAATCTGGATGCCTGAGGGAAATTGTTGTTCCCATAACAGAAATAGGAAACTAGTCCAAATTTCTCTGGACAGTATTTTTTGAGAGACCTGAGTCATCCAAATGCTCTCCAAACCACTTCTAAATGATAAGAAAGCAGACTTTAAAAATACTGTTTAATGAATAGAGAGCTGGCCCATTAGTTTTAGCATTGCAATTTAACGTAGCAAGGTCCCTGATGTAATTAACACAAGACTTGGAACGCAGTTTCACTATTCTAAATTATTATAGAGATTTACAATTGTTAAATATTTGCTTTTGTGACACATTGTTGGTCCTGTCTTTGCTGTATTTGATCCCAAGTCCGTGGCCAGGAAAGTTACCCCCTATGTTGTATCTGAGAAAGTATGCTAATCATTGTGATGGTATGCTCTGTGACAACCTCCTAGGACAAGCAAGGAAAGCCTGAATACAACTTTCCCCTTACCTGCCCCCTCCCCGCCTCCCTCCCTTTTGCAGAATTATCCTTGGACCAAAATAAGCAAGGAGAAGCTGAGATAAGAAAACACCCCTCACAAATAGGAGGGCTTTCAGTTTTTGTTTCTTTCCTAAATTTGACCTTCATCCCCTCATGTGGATAACTTAACCCCACTGCCTCAATTCTCCGTTTTCCTCAGTTTCCTTGGCTTTGAAATGAATATGAATGTTCATCGGCTCCTTTGGGATCAGCCATAAAGTAGAGGGGCCCTTCTGGCACACCCAGCTTTGTGATTAGCCATTTCAAATATTCCCCATTTGCTGTGCCAACCCAGGCTCCTTCCCTAAGTGATGAGTGATGACTCTCTGTTTTTGTTGAGTCCCAGGAGGTGCAGAGTGATTGCAAAAGTGTTTGTATGTGTGGCAGGAAGGGGCCAAGAGGTGGGGGTGAGGGTGGGGGGCTGTTGTATGGTGAACAGCTGCAATGCTTATTTTATGTTTTATTCCTTGGCAGTCTGGGGAGAGGAGAGTGAACAAAAATATCTCTGCTATATAGTCTATCAATTAGGGATTCATTTGGGTTAACAAGCTCCTCTATTAAAATTCATAAGTCCCCCGAGTCATACCTCAGTGTCAATTATTTTAATTAGATAAATGAACACCTACTTCAGGAGATGGGAGTTTTGACTGCAGTGGGGAAGGATTGGGGACAATAAACCCTTCTGGGTGGAGATGTTCAGAGACACTACTGGGAATTTTTGCCCCTGGGACAAAGTTAGTGGTGGTAGTTATGGGGTGATTTGCAGACAAGTCTCACCTAGTAACCTCCTGGGAAGAGATAAAACTAAAAGAAGAGGAGCACAGAGGAAATTCAGAGGAAGTATGCCCACCAGGAGGTTGGTGCCTTGGGCAAAAGCCTAGGTCACCTTTCCCTAGTTGTGGCTCTGAGAATTATAGGTAGCCAGAAGGTCTGCATAGGAACCCTGAGTATCTAAAGGGCACAGGAAGTGATGCAAAGGATAATTTAGAATGGTTTAGAAATGGCGGCAAAAGGGGAACAAGAATAAACTTTAACTACTTTGATATTTTGCCTAGGTCAGTCAACAGTCAATACGTCATTGGAAATCTCTGAGTTAAGAAATGAGGAATATTTTAGAGAGTTGCAAACTCTAACTTGTCTCAATTCAAAGCCGTGTTCCCAGCATAAGCCAGTCTAGTCCAACTGTTCTTGTTGGATGACTGTCCTCCATCCATTTCATTGGGAAGCGGATGAAGGGCAGAAAGGGGGAAAATAAGAAAGAGAAGTAGATGTGATAATAACGGCTGATATTTATCTAGTGCTTTAAAATTTGAATAATTCTCTACCTGCGTTATCTCATCTAATCTTCACAATTCAGTGAAATACTACCATCCCCATTTTACAGATGGGGAGAATAAAGTTCAGAAAAGTTACATGATTTGCCCATGGTCACAAAGTAAGTCTCAAAGGCAAGAGTCGTAGATTCTAGTACCTTTTCCCCTACATGTATCAAAGTTGTTCCTTTGTACCTCTGTCCCACTCCTTTTCAATTACTGGTACTCTTCTTGAATGTCCCATTGGCCTTTCATGCTCAGCATGTGGGTATGGAGTCAGGAGGATCTGCCTCAGACAGTTACTGCTCTATGAACCTGGGCAAGTCACTTGAACTCTGTGTGCCTCAGTTTCCTCATCTGTAAAGTGAGGTGGGTGGCGTCTGTGGCCTCTAAGGTTCTTTCCAGTTCTAGGTCTGCAATCTTATATCCAAAATGAAACTCACTATCTTCCCTCGACCCCCAGTTGGCCGTGCCACCAAATTCCCACAACGTCTTGTACACAGTTGTTCGGTTGTGTTTGACTCTTCATGACCTTGTATGTGGTTTTCTTGGCAAAGATGCTAGAGTAGTTTGCCATTGCCTTTTCCAGTGGATTAGGCAAACAGAGGTTAAGTGACTTGCCCAGAGTCACACAGTTATTGGGTATCTTTGGTCAAATTTGAACTCAGGTCTTCCTGACTCCTAGCACTCTATTCACTGAGCCACCTAGCTACCTCCTTGTACATAGTAGGTACATACTAAATATTTATTTAATTCAATGAATAATAATAGTAAGCACTTACTTACATAGTACTTTAAGGTTTGCAAAGTGCATTTCAAATATTATTTCATTTGATCCTTACAATAATCCTGAGGAGTGGGGTGGGGTAAACGCTATTATTATCCCCATTTTACAGATGAAGAAACTAAGACTGAGGTGTGAAATGACTGGCCTGGTGTCACATGGCTTGCAAGTATCTGAGGCTGGATTGGAACTCAGATCTTCCTGACTTCAGATCCAAATCTCTGTCCACTGCCCTACCTGGCAAGGTTTTCCTATAAGAGTCTTTTAAAGGTATTCCCTGCCTTCTCCTCGCTTTAAATGCATACAGTGTCCCATACTATAGAAGTATTAAAGGATGCAATTAGTGTAGGAGATTGAACGCAGATGTGAAATGAGTAGAGGGAGAAAGAAAAAGGAAGATGGATGTAAATTTTACTGGGCCTGGCAAAGTGCAATACACCTTTCAGAGCTGTTGAATCTATGGGTTTTGATGGAGATTGTTGAATGAAGGATTTATTCAGCACTTAGGTGAACATGGTTCTTTAATCCCCAACTGCATTGATTTTCAGATCTATGGAATAGTAAGAAGGGTGTACTATGGGCAGGAAAAAGAAATATTAACCATAATAAGCAAGGAATTCCAAGCCTTGTGGAAGCTCTGGTGGGCAGGACAAGGAAGGCAGAAAAGAACTATTTGGCCAAGTTTAAAGGTCAATGAGTTTACAAATTACAAAAGACTCAGAGGGAAAAAGTCAGGCACTAGTGGGGGATCAGGGATGAATAAAGAAGGGTGGGTCCCAGGAATGGAAAGAAATGAACTGTGGGAAAGGGAGTGGAAGAGGAGAAGGGAAGCCTGGTGAGCCCTGAGCTTTGGTGCTGGGTGGGGGAAGATGAGAAGCAGAGAGGGAGGGTCCAAAGAGATAATGGCTGCTTGGGGAGGGAGAGAGGAGCACAGGGCTTGAGGATGGGGAGGAGCACTTCTAGGGAGTGGACTGAGGAAAGGGACTTCGAGATCCCATTTGGGAAGCAGTTTGGAGTTCCCAGCCCACAACCAGAGAGCTATGCACTAAGGAAAGCCTCCCAAGCTAATGAAATCACCAGCTCTCACTGCAGGCTGGCTTGTCTGCATGCTTCCTGCCTTATACAACCACTTGAAATCATCCAGAACAGTTTAGTTATTAAAAATATTTAGGGCAGGACCAGTCATCACTGCCAACATTACTTAAATAATGTTACGTTTGCCACTGATCAGTCCTATGGAATTCCATTTGTTCCTGGAGAATTGAAACAGAGTTTTTTTTTTATATCCTCCAAGAACCTTGAGTGTTAGAAGTACCCTCCATAGAACTTCTCCTTTGCTTTTCCTTACTAAACTTTTCTTAATCAGCCAGAAATTATGTAGTTTTATTATTGCTTTTTTCCCCACCTATATGTGCCTCCACAGACAAGTGGGCACAGTGACAAAAAGTGAGTGCACACTGGCAAATTTGACAATGTTTCAACCTTGATGGGTAAAAAAAAGCTTAAGAGGAAGGGATGTGTGTCTCAACAAGTTCAGACTCACATATCTCTTTCTCTTGACCTTATTACAAAACACCTTTTTAGCAATATGCAGGCACAAACCTGCAACAAGGTAGCATGGTGGATAGGGCACCAGGTCTGGAGTCAGGAAGACCTGAACTGAAATCTGGCCTCAGACACTTATTAGCTGTGTGACCCTGGACAAGCCATTTAATCCTGTTTGCCTCAGTTTCCTCATCTGTAAAATGAGCTGGAGAAGGAAGTGGCAATTCATTCTGGTATCTTTGCCAAGAAAATTCCAAATAGGGGAATGAAGAATCGGACACAACCGAAGAGTGGGGAACCTGCGGCCTCGAGGCCATATGTAGCCCTCTAGATCCTGCAAACAACAACAGGTACAAACCAGCAGTCAGTTTAACTTCAGTGATGTGCTGGTGCATTGTTAATTGTACATTTGAAGTTTAGTTCAATTAATTATCCCATTAATCATCATGAACCATAAAAGAATACATTTCCTTATCTTTTATAATTCCTAATATAATTGAAATAAATTATTGCAAATTTTTCAGAATTAGTTTTTTTCATTTTTGTGGACACACCAACAGAAGGTTCTGATTATTATTAATTCCATTCCACAAATATTTATTAAGTCCCTGCTATGTGCAAGGCAGTGTGATACAAGGACAAAAACTAACAATCCCCTGCCCTCAGGGAGCATACATTCTATGGTGCAAAGTAATTTTAAGAGGGAGAGAGTATTCATATCTGGGAAGAAAGAAAAAGAAGTTTAGACTAGGCCCTATGGCAAAATTTGATGAAGAATTGGTCAGGGAAGAGAAGAGAATGGGAAAAGGAACTGTGAGTCTCTCTGCCATAGGCTAGGGAATGACCACTTGATAGGGTACTCCTACTCAATAGAGAACTTTCTGAAGACTGAGTACAGAGCCATTGATAGTCCTCATTACCTCTGACCAGAAGAAGACTAAACTCATCTTTGAACCTGTACTAGAACCTTATCCCCAGATGTTGGGGGATGAGACACATCCGGGAGATAAATGCTCTTTTTATTGTTTTTGTCATTTTGTTCTCAACTTTTTTGCTGGAATCCACATAGAAATGATCTAAGGGGGGATGGGGGTCAGCTAGGTGGCACAGTGAGTAGAACACCAGCCCCGGAGTCAGGAGGACCTGAGTTCAAATCCGGCCTCAGACACTTGACACATGTACTAGCTATGTGACCTTGGGCAAGTCACTTAATCCTAATTGCCCTCCCCCAAAAAAATTTAAAAAAAAAGAAATGATCTAAGGACAAGTTGTTATCCTGTTATTATTTTTCTATGTTTAATATACAGTCCATTATTGAGCAAGAGGATAAAATGATTGCTTTGTGCCTCATTGAGAAAGAATATTGAGATATATAGCTTATCTTCTGCAAACCCCCCTGAAAGTATCTTTGGGACAATGCCAGTAGCAGACTGGATGACAGGGATGATATGTACTTTGTCATCTTCCTACACAGCATCGATTTCTTCTAAGTCTCTATATTTTGAAAGCTTTTCATTCCATGTAGTTTGGAGATGATGAGTTTTCAGTATGGTAACATATTTAAAAGATATTGTTCTTACATTTTTTATGAATAAATGTTATGTCTGGATGTTTGTGGGCAACGGTTTTATCGGTAATGATGTTCCAGTTTCTATACAGTTTGATGAATTCACAAGGATATTATGGGATTTGCAATATGGGGATTTGTCATCTATTATTTAATGAAGGGTAGAGAACATCTGGTGTATAATTCTAGTCACTGGATCATGTCTTTCTACAGATCCCATAGATGCTAAATTTTTACAGCCTACAGTGGTATGTGGCAGTTTCCACCACCACTTCATTGCATATTCTGCTCTGGCTAACAAGTCCAGGCTCCTTAAGGATAACCTTCCTGTAATTTCTGATGCCAATGACCAAATTCTGAATCACTATTGCAAATCTCTCTATTTTTCCAAACAGAAAGAGAGAGAGAGAGAGAGAGAGAGAGAGAGAGAGAGAGAGAGAGAGAGAGCGATGCTACAAAGATTTTTCAATGGGAAAGAGACTAGAGTCTGGGCTTTGAAAGTTTGACTTTAGTAGCTGTGGTCGCTGCACATTAGAAAAAAACCTGATGCATATGGCTGAAACGAATGAGTGTAGCAACCAACTATGAATCATCCTCCCCTGCTAGGAAGAGGCACCATACTATGTACGTACAGAATTAATAATGATATCAATAATAACAACAATTATGGTCCCATCAAAGCCCAACCTGTCATCCATGTGGGGAAAGAGGCAACACCAAAGTAAGGAGAATACCAGCCAGGTTAATGGTGTGCACTGAGACCACTATTGTAGCTATGAAGGCCTGGGACAAAGCCTGGAATGCTAATCTGTTGGGTTCTATAGATACTGTCGATTGGTTTAGCACCCCAGACAATGAAATTGTTCCTATGAATCCAAGAAACAGATGGGTCACATGAGCTGGCCCTACTCAAAACCAGCATGATCAACTTGATACAGAGAATAGTGAAGTGGAGTTCTTACCACAGGAAGGTAAGCTATTTTGTAATAAATAAAAAATACCAATGCCTTACCTGCTAGAAATGATTTAGAACAGATGGCACTGACCAAAGTAGGTAAATCAAGATTGTATATGAAATGAACAAAGACTAGAAGACTCTCATTGTGCACTAGCACTATTTTTTAAAATAAAATTTTACTGGCATCTTTTGATTTTATATTACCTACATTTCTCAGACAGAGAACAAACTTAATTCAAAGCAATAGCATAGTCATACAACAGAATATTTTCCCCATTATCCTGGAGTTTATTCCCATGAACACCACACAAAACATAGTGGGAGAATCTATATGTATAGGAGTCATTCATGAGCCATACATGCATGGGGAACACATGTAGCAGGGCCACATGGGTAGAAGAGCTGTTCCTTCTACCAATGCTTCAGAATTGCTAATAACATCTGGTGATATCATTGACTTGCTCTCCACTATCCTCCATTAGGCACAGCTAGGTGGGGTAGTGGATAGAGGAACAGGACTAGAGTCAAGAAGAGTCAGTTTCTTGAGTTCAAATCTGGCCTCAGACACTTACTAGTTGTGTGACCCTGGGCAAATCACTTACCCCTGTTTGTTGCCTCAGTTTCCCATCTGTAAAATGAGCTGGAAAAGGAAATGGCAAACCACCCCAGTATCTCTGCCAAGAAAACTCCAAACAGGGTCATAAAGAGTAGGAAATGACTATTATTATTGTTTGTCCTTTGTTCTTGAAGAGGACCATGACATGGAGAAGGTGATGTCATGACTTACAAGTGAATTGGATTTAAGTGCGGGAGAACTGTGCAAAGTCACCAACCTCAGTCTCTCCTTTGGAGACATCTGGGTCCAGCAGCAAGATATAGAACAGGATGACTGGAGGTGGCCCCCAGGAAATGACTAACAAAACAACCGACTGAACCCCCCACAAGACATTTTATCTCTACTGTTCCCCCAACGGCAGTTCCTTGTCTGCTGTTCTCTACCAACCATGACATCTCTGTTATTTTTCACCATTCTTCAGCTCTCAACTCTCTCCGTAGCTGCTTCATACTCTATCGTCTCTGTCATATACTCAGGGTCAACATTCTCCTTTGAGGAACAGGGAAAGACTATAGCTCCTTCAGCCTTCCAGTGTATCTCAGCTAGTCTTAAAATGAGTTATGGTTCTTTGATGTTACTTGCTACTCTGTCTGCCATTCATTAGGGGTGGCAGAACTCTCCTCAGTAAACTTCTCCCCTGCAGCGGGGAGAACTCTTTTAACCAGTTTTTTCTAACTCTTTCCTAACTCTTTTAACCAGTTTTTTTTTTTACCCAAGATCTATGAACAATTTCTCCTCAGCCACACTGCACCAGAAGACAACAGGGGCCCAGAATAATATTATCCTCTCTAGACTCCTCTCCAGACCTTCTACTCCCTTCCCCCACAGCTGCCTGTGACTCAGTTCTATTCTCTTCTCACTTAGGATAAGAAATTCTTTTCAGTTTTTAGTTTTTATCATACTCTCACAACTAGGGCAAGCACTCCCAGGGCTTCACTTTCTCCAACTGAAAAGGAGGTAAAAGAAAGTGTGATAAGGAAACTGTTTTTAACCTCATCCACCATAATTCTCTTTTTATACAAATCAAGAGGGCCACATTTCGCTGGGCTGATGGAAGAAGCCTGAAAAAACTGGTGGTCTTTGTTTCATTTTCACTAGGAAAAAAATCACAGCCTTTCCACTCTATTGATCTGGCACAGGAAGGCTTGGGTTCAAATCCTACCTCAGGCACTTAATAGTTGTGTGACCATAAGTCTTCTTCTGTGAAATGAGCGAATTGGGCTCTAAGGTCCTTTCTATGATTCTAGGATCTGAATACAGATAGAAGTAAAATCTGTTGGATTTGCATGTTTTTACTGAGCTAGAAGAAAGACTGTTTATTTAGTGGAGGCCCAGACAACCAAGGGCACTGTTGTTCTTTGCCTAAGAAAACTCAATTACCAGTTGGGAAAGATTGGGGTAAAGTTATATGCCAAATTCTCTTCAGAGGAATGGTCTTAGGGAATCTTAGCAAAACATGGGTGTAGAGTTTTAAGGGGGATAATGGCTGTAACAGATCTGTAAGAACTTTGCAGATAGGCCCCAGCAATGTGGGCCATATGTTTGTTGTGTGGCGCCCAGCCTTGCTCTTAATGCTAGTGTCTTTCTTCTATTAATTATTTCTTATTTCTCCTGTTATAGTTCTCCTTGTACATAGTTATTTGCATATTGCCTCCCCCATTAGATTGGGAGGTCCTTGGGGATGGGCACTGTCCACTTTCTTCGTATCCCCAGCACTCAGCATGGTACCTGGCACATAGTAGGTGCTTAACAAACACTTATTGACTGACTTACTGAAATGACCTTAGAGCAGGGTTTTTTAAATCTGTGTGTGTGTGTGTGTGTGTGTGTGTGTGTGTGTGTGTGTGTGACATAGACCCTGTTAGCTGTCTAGTAAAACCTCCAGTTAGGGCAGCTAGGTGGTACAGTGGATAGAATACTTGTTGGGCTTAGAGTCAGGAAGACTCATCTTTGTGAGTTCAAATCCTGCCTCAGACACTAGCTGTGTGACCCTTGGCAAATCCTGCTTGCCTCAGTTTCCTTACCTGTAAAATGAGCTGAAGAAGGAAATGGCAAACCACTATAGTATCTTTGCCAAGAAAACCCCAAATGGGGTCACAAAGAATCGGTTACAATTGAAACTACCAAGTAACAACAAAACGTCCAGTTCCTTTTTCAATAATGCTTATAAATGCATAAAAATAAAACAAATAAGATTACAGAGGAAAACAATTATAGTTTGTTACCTAAGCAGGTCTGGGGGTACCTAGGTCAAATAATGGAGTTGCCTTTCTGGGGCATTTAGAGCACGTCCAGACAGCCAGAGATGGAGACCTCTTCATCTCCTTCCCTGTGGGTCTGGCTAGAAGGCTGTCTGCATCTTTAAAACTGAAGACACTTGAAAAGACTAAAGCTTTCTTCTTTGACTCTCTCACCAGGTCTACCCTGGTCCTCACTCAGGAAGATGCAGTACATTGATTTCTACCCATTGTACCCAGGAAAGTACAATGGAAAGAATACTGGCTGAAAAGTCAAAGGACATGGATTCAAATCCTGACTTTGACATTTACTACCTGTGTGATCTTGGGAAAATCATTTAACTGACCTGGGCCTCAGTTTCCTCATCTGTAAAATTATGATTAAGCTAGATTACCTTTCAGGTCCCTTTCTAGGTCTATGATCTTAGGCTTAGAACTTAGGATTCTAGAGCTTAGACTAACTTCGAAAATTTTAACCCATAAATGGTACATTGATCACCAACAAGGAGAGAATTTTATAGCAAGAAGATTTGGGACTCAGTTTCCATATTGGAATACAGTTATCAAAATATTGGAAAAAAAAAAGAAGTTCACAGACCCTAGGTTAAGAACTCCTCCAGAAGTTATGAGCCAGATATTCAGTGGCAGGGTTGGGAGTTGAAGCCAGCCTGACTCCCAAGCTAGAGTTCTTTCCATTCTACCCCAGGCTCTGTGACCATCCTTCCCTTGCCCTGTGCATCACAGGAGCTGCAGCTAGTATTGAAGATGACCTCAGAGGGAGACTTTAATTCTTCGTAGCACTTCGCCCTGAACAGGCTGAGTTAAGGACACTGGAAACCTTAATCCTGGATTATCCTTAGCCTGGGGGGTGACTGTTTCAGGCAGAACATTTACCTTCCCTATGAGTTTTTGCATGTTATTGTAGGAGTATTGCAACAACTCTGGGTAAGTCATGCTCCCTGGGTAATTAAGCACTCCCACAGCAGCCCCAGCATCCTTACTATTGAATTAGGCAATTGTGGCTAGCCCAGTAACCTGATAGCAGCACATTATGTAGTTATGTGGGAACTCTGGTTTCTGGAACAGATGGAAGTTCCCAAGCCCAGTCCTGGTGCTGCTTGCTTGGGCGTGTCGCTCACCGAGCACTCTTCATGTAGAAAACAGATTGAAATTCTAACTAGTCCCCTCTCTGGGACATTTTTCAATAACAGCATTGATGTCAGCGTGAAAATGGCCCATTTCTTTCTGCCAAAAAGAAGAAAAATTGGTTAAAAGAAACTCCAACAAATAGTTTTTCTTCTCATCATTCTCCCCCTCTCCCCAACCCTCCCTCACCCCCTACAACATGTTTAAATGTTCCTTATGGTAATGTTACATTTTCTGTGAAGTTAATAGGAGGTAGAACAATTCTCCATCATCTGAGGCTCGAAGGAATGTTTTTAAATCCTTGTTTTTGAAGTAGGATCCCAAAAGTATTGTACCCAAACAGGAAGGCCAAGTATAACACTTTGAATTTAATAAATAAAAAAAGCAAAGGGCAGAAATAAAGAGTCGTAGCTCCAGCTTTCATGCTTGGGATGAGAATCTAATTCCCCGTGCCTAGTCACCCACCCTTGCAAAAGTTGGCTGAAAGAGATGAGAGAAGGATGGCGGGTGGGAAAGCCTAGCAGAGCTTCTTCCTTGTTCTGCCCCAGGGACCTGCCTTGGGGTACTTACAAAGACGAGAACAAGGGAGGATTGTGTGTCCTATCCCCCTGGAAACTGTGCTGTCAATGTTTGGCTCTCTATTCTCATCTCTACTGGCTGAGGATTCTCATGTTTTATGGGAATGTAGCCAAAAACTTGAAAGGAAAAATGTTTAAAAACAATTTCTGAAGGGATGTTAGAGAGAGAAAGAGAGAGAGAGAGAGAGAGAGAGAGAGAGAGAGAGAGAGAGAGAGAGAGAGAGAGAGAGAGAGAGAGAGGAAGATAGGGAGAGAGGGAGACAGACAGACAGACAGACAGAAGACCAGGTGAGAGTTCTGGGATGGGAGTGGAGAGAATTGCCAGGGGGAGGATTGAGGAGAAAACTCTGATATGGAAAGTGGACAGGAGAAATTCCAAAAAGCATTTGGGATTTTATCATGTCTCCCCAGGAAATATGTAGGAGAATTTAAAGCATGATTTGTGAACATGGGAAATTCAATCTGAGAGAAAACAGTTTCAGTCAATATATTTAATACTTTATGGTTATATTTGGGGCTTGATTTTATTTTCCTATATATTTCCTTTCTACTCATTTTGGCAAGGGCAGCTTCATATTTCTGAGCCTGAACCAAATTCTTTTTTTAATTGAATTTATGAATCACAGGGATTAGCGGTGAGAGGTAAGATGGATAGAGAGCTGGCCCTGGAGTCAGGGTGACCTGAGTTCAAGTCTTGCTTGTGGTATTGTGATACCCTGGCAACTTTTCAGTGCCTTCAAACAATTCTCTAAGAATATAGGTTGTAGAGTAATCACGGATATGCATTGAACACTCACTGAAGATGAATAAATTCCTTCTCTATACTAATTAATTCAAAGGTCCAGCTTTAAAAAAGTGACTAGTAGCATAAACTAACAAATTCTAGGCTCTCTAGGAAAAAAGGCAGTGGGTTTCTCCAGGTCAGCCCTTCTGAAATATCCTTACTGAGCATAATCTGTGTTTCTTGGTATTTATATGAGCAGGGAACCCTCAGTGGGCTTAGATTACCAACCACATTGGTTGAGTATGGATAGCTATGGTACACTCAGTCATGCCACCACTAATAGATTTAGAATGTGTCATTCCAACAGGCCAGGCAAACTCCCATGTCTCTGGGACATTCAGAAATGGGATTAGCAAGATTAGAGTGTTTTCAGATTAATGTCTTTTAGGGGTCCAACGACATTTCACATTTTAAGGTGCATTAAGATTTACAAAGTGCTTTCTTCATGGCAACCTTGTGAGCTAGGTAAAGCAAGTGGTATAACTTCATTAACTTAGACTCTAGTGACAACTCTGATGGAGTTTATTTATTTGATATTTTCCTTTATGAGTATAGCCTCTTCATGCCTTCTCAGCTTGTGTGATTCTCATACGTGTCCTTTTTAACTCTACCCACTACTCAGGGTCTTTAATTTAGCATTGGAAAGAGACTTTTGAGATTCAATGTCTTCATTTTACAGATCAGGAAACTAAGACCTGGAGGGATGATGCTATTTGCCTAAAGTCACAGAGGTGAATCTGAATTGTCTTAGGAAGATTCTGAAGATCACCTGGCAGGATAAGATGCCAGACACTGAGGTCCTTTCTCAACCTAAATTGCCAAGCATTCAAACTCTACTTCAGAGAGTGCAACTCCAATGGACTGGCCACATTGTTTAAATGCAAAACGTACTCTTGTCAAAAAGACTATTTTATGGGGAATTCACACAGGGCAAGCATTCACATGGTGCTCAGAAGAAGCAATACAAGGACACTCTCAAGGTCTCTCTTAAGAACTTTGGAATTGATTGTGTGACATGGGACATACTGGCACTGGACCGTTCAGCATGCGGTGCCCATATCAGAGAAGATGCAGTGCTCTATAAGCGAAGCAGAATTGAAATAGCTCAAAAGACACATGAGATGAGCAAATTTAGAGAATCCACCCCAGATGTCCACATGAGCTATTTGTGCCCAACCTGTGGTAGAACATTCCAAGTTCATACTGGTCTGATCAACCACAGTTGGACGCACTGTAACTTGACTCTAGGATAGTGCTGTAATTTTGGTCTTCTTCGAGAATGGAGCACAACAACCAACCAACCAAGGTCACAGAGGCACTACAAAATAGCAGAAATAGGATTTGAACCCAGGTCATTTAACTCTAGACTCATTACTCTTACTCTAGACCATTTCATCTCTATCTGATATCTCTCACTTTGATTTTTAAAATATTTTAAGTTGCCCTTCTAATGACCCTGTAAGGCAATAACAACTATGTAGATGATAGTTGTCAAAATGCCTATGTGGTTCTATATTGTAAAGTATACCTGACTTTCCGCATAGAAGGTAGAAGAAGTAAACCATGTATTCAGACACCAGAGAACCATATCTCACAAGCCATTTATCCAGTCTATCAGAGCAGTAAAACATTCCACACACAATATCACAACATGGAGCCTCTCCTTCCCAAAACCTCTCCAACCCCCTGCTGGGATCTTCCCCAAAACAAACTCACAGTACAGCTAAGTCAGCCTGTTCAGTTCTAACTATCACAAGGGCAGCCATCAGCAGCCATATTCTCTCTCTCTCTCTCTCAGCATTTCCTGTGACATAACTTCCTTTTCCTGTCAGGAAGCTCCTCCCACCACGTGTGACTTAGGGTACCTGTGATGTAAGCAGGTCACATGGCCTATTAATGAGAGAGAAAGCTCTTCAAATATAGATTGCTATTACAGACCCATGGCTTGCCTCTCCTTTTCTAATCATATTAATGTCCTTGAAGGCATTTGTGCCATTTCTATTGTACAGGCACCATTGGTAATATACTGGTAAACTATTGACACTTGCCACCATGAGTGTTTGCATTGCCCTTTGGGTCATCTGCAGTTTTGATTTTTTTCTGAGATTGCAGTATTGTCTTTCATAATTCATAACCATGTCACAATACTTGGAGATTATTTAGAATTCCTAAAAATTCAATCCAGGCTAGTTGAAATTTGCCTTTGCCCTATTTATGAAGAAAGACTTTGCTAAACAAATAAAAAGTATAAAAAAGCTAAAATAGAAGCATAAGGGTGATTGTGGTAGATATTTAACCTATTCAGTAGAACAAACTCTTTGGGGGTGTTATGGTGGCAGCAATTTTGGGAGGCAGGCAAGCAATATGCTAATTCTACTTAAGAGGCAGTAGAAGCGGCACTGAACTTGGAGCCAGGAACCTGAGTTCTAATTTTGCCTTACAAACTTATTGGCTATGAGAGTGTGAGCAGGTGTAATGTTAATGGTGGGGTGTAAGATCTTCTGCACCCATTAATAGGCCTCATGTGGAGCCCATTAAGGGGAGCATATAGCAAGGCTTGCACACCTTTTGTTAATAAGCTAATTAGGCAGTGAGTCGAGTTGTGATGCCTTCTGGCTCTGAGCCTATTAGCTGAAAGATTATATATTGTGAGAGGTGAGCTTTTGCTTTGGGGGTTTGCTTTTGAGAAAGATGTTGTGATTCCCTGGTCGAGACTCTGAGTGGCCATATATTCAGAGCTCCCTCACTTCTCAGAGGTAAAGGCTCTCTCTATTCCGTGGTGGATGTAAAGCTTTGATTCAGGTAGTAGGGCCCTACCTGTTGGTCTTTATTTTTCTTTTCTGTATTTCCTGTGTATTTTATGTGATTAAAAAAGAAAGATTGTTGACCCCTGAAACATCCATCTTTCCTTAGTAAAGCAGATAAAAGAACCTGGCACTAGCAGCCATCCTGGGTGTGCCAGTGTGGTTGCCGTTACAGTGTTACAGTAGGTCACTTAAGCTCTTTGCCTTTGCTTCCTAATCTGTAAAATTGGGATAATAATGCTCATGCTACCTACCTCACAATGTTAATGTGAGAAAAGTGCTTTTGTAAAACCCTTAAAGTGCTATCAAATATGAGCTATTAATATAAACAAGCTTATTTATTTATTAAATAATGACCTGAAAACTCTGTAATTCATTAAGAATTAATGAATCACAATTATGTCATTAGAAGTAATAAAAGCACATTTCTTGAAAATAACATATTCTAGAGTACAGATTGACCTTCCTGTTATCTTGAATCGGCAATCCTTTGCTGTTCACATACACAGTCATAGAATGTCAAACTTCACTTTATAGATGAAGAAACCAATGCTCAGAAAATTGAAGTGATTTACCCGAGGTCCCACAGCTGGGAATGCTCAAAACTAGAACTCAAAACCATGTCTCCCAGTTTCCAAAAAAAAATGCTCTTTGTATGGCATGACTGGACTCTTATTATAGTTTCCAAAACCACATATGTACACACACACACACACATTATGCTAAAGTTAAATAAGTCAGAAAAGAGAAAACAAGGACAGCAAAAATTAAAATGTATGCAACCCTGCATCAGAATCAACATGAAGATATTACCCACAAGTCTCTTCTTTCCTTTCTTGTTCATCCAGACAAGATGACAAAAGGGAAGAAGGTCAAGGGGAAGAAGATAGCTCTGGCCCCTGCTGTAGTAAAGAAGCAGGAGGACAAGAAAGTGGTCAATCCTTTGTTTGAGAAGCAGCCCAAGAACTTTGGCATTGGTCAGGACATCCAGCCCAAAAGGGACCTTACTCGATTTGTCAATGTCAAATGGCCTCAGTACATCAAACTGTAGCATCAAAGGTCTATCTTTTGTAAGCGTTTGAAAGTCTCACTAGCAATTAACTAGTTCACCCAGGTTTTGGATCATCAGACAGCTACTCACAAGTATAGACTTGAGACAAAGCAGGATAAGAAGCAAAGGCTGCTGGCTCAGGGCTGAACAAAAGGCTCCAGGCAAAGGAGATGTCCCCACTAAGAGACCACCTGTCCTTAGAGCAGGTGTTAACACTGTTACTACCCTGATAGAAAACAAGAAAGCGCAGTTGGTAGTGATTGCACATGATGAGGACCCCACTGAGCAAGTGGTCTCCCTAACTGCCTTGTGCTGAAAAATGAGGGTTCATTACTATATTATCAAAGGTAAAGCCAGACTGGGTTGCTTAGTTCACAGAAAGACCTGCACAAGCATTACCTTCACACAGGTTAACCCTGAAGATAAGGGGGTCCTGGCTAAGCTGGTAGAAGCTATCAAAACCAATAACAACGACAGATACGAAGAGATCCATCGTCACTGGGGTGGCAATGTTCTGGGTCCAAAATTGGTGGCTCGTATTGCCAAGCTGGAAAAGGCAAAAGCTAAGGAACTTGCAACCAAATTGGGTTAAGTGTAGATTTGATTTTTTCCTACGTAAAAATAAAAATTTAAACAAATAAACAAAAAAGAATTGACATGGAGTTGGAGACCCATTCCCTGAATCTCTAAGCCACTGATGTCATGGGACTAGGGTATCTGGGACTATTCATGAAGACTCTTGGGAAAAAAGAAGAACCCCATCAAGGAGTGGAAAGCTTGGAGTTGGTTCTCCATCTTGATGCCATATAATTTTTCCACAATTAAGGGTTTGTATTTTGATGCTTCTCCCTGCAAAGATTCTGTCAGGTGCTGTTCGAAGCCACCATTGGAGCTGCCTGCTGAATCCCGGGTGAGACCATTGTATGTAAAGAGACTGTCACAGACTGAGTGATAATTTAAGAAACTTGTCTAATCTTTTCACCACTGACCCCTGGAAGGGGTAAAAAGGTAGGGACTCAGCATAGAAAGCCATTCCCACTTCTGCAGTCAAAATATCTGGCACTGACAGCTGTTATGTTCAAAGAATGGCACCTTTCACCCTTTTGCTCTCCCTTCTCCAAATATATATATTAGGAAGGCAGAATTTATGATTTCAAAGAGAATCTCATATGTGCCTAAAAGGTCCAGAACCGCAGGATATAAGGAATTCTCTAGGCAGAAGGCAGGAGAACTAAAGCATGTATTTACACTCCACAGTAACAATCCCACAAACCAGCATCCCCATTTTGATATTTTCATCAAAAGCTTCCAGGCCCAATAAGTCCGCCTCACAAGAGTAACTAGGAGGCCACAGAGAAGCGAGATGGTATAAGGCAAAATCGTATACATGCTTCCCCTCTACAGTAAGAAGATTACCCACTAGCCTCTAGTCAGCTCTGCTACCGGCAGCTCAGCTTCGGCTGTAGGCGTCTCTGGCTCCAACCGGAAAAGGAAAGGAGAATCTTCAAGCTGTCCTCTCCCCTCTTATAGAGTTTTTTGACATCATCAAGCGCCGCCTGAACGACCAGGGCCGATTGGTTCTTGACTTGGCCCCTCCCCCAGCGTAGACCATGTTAACACACCTCCCCTCAGCCAGCGCCACGACTCTTCACACAGGAAGCTCTGGTCCTGCCCCAGAAGAGCAAGCCCCAGTGTCCAGGGAAGCTCAACGAGGCAAGCTGAGTCATTCAAAGAAAACAAAGTCCATTCTGGCTACAATATATTATCTATTTCCCTTTGTATTAAACAATTTGGTGGCTGTGTTAGATGTCAGCATCTGTGCCAGAAGTTTGATGAAAGGCCATCCGGACAAAAATGAATACATCTAGTACAGTATGGAGTTCTTCCTCGGGCAATCACAAATCCTGTGCATGGCTCTGCATCGCCAGCCTGAGGGAGTAGGCCGGCAGAAGTCCTAAGCACAGGGAGGTTTCTAACCTGAAGTAAATCAGGTTATGTTCTGTTATGCTGTTACATTATGTTACAGCTATGTTTTTATCATGTTATGTTATATCCTGTTTCTAATCTGAAACAAATCAGGTTATATGACATCACATTGTATCCTATCCTATCCTATCCTATCCTACCATCATATGGAGGCAAACAGTGACTTGTCCAGGGTCACATAGCTAGTATCTGAGGCCAGATTTGAACTCAGGAAGATGAGTCTCCCTGACTCAGGCCAAGCCCTCTATCCACTGCGCCATCCAGTTGCTTTCTCTTTTTACTAGGTATATTCAAATGCCCATTCTAATTGGTCTTTGTTAAATTCAGAATAAAAACCAAAATTAATTTTAAAAAAAACAAAGTACTTTCCTCATAGTAACTCTTGAAGTTGGGTCGTGTATTACAGTTCCTATTTTATATATCAGGAAATCAAACCTCAGAGAAGTTAGGTGACTTCTCTATAGTCATGTAGCCAGTAAGGGTTTAAGCAGGGGCTCAGACCCAGGTCTTCAGACTCCAAATTTAACTCTCTGGGGAAACCACTCTACCTTGGACACCTTTGATTATTCTCCTAACAGGCAAGCCCTGGGGGCAAATGAAAAAGACAGTGCCAAAGACAGAAAAGGGAGAGACAGAGGGAGAGTGAGAGGAAGAGAGAGAGAGAGAGAGAGAGAGAGAGAGAGAGAGAGAGAGAGAGAGAGAACGGCCTTTCTGGACTCCTTTACAGGTGAACTGTTGGGTTCCCCTCCTATACCGACTTCCCTCTCTCAGTAGTAGCTTAGCAGTGGGTGGAGATATTTGTAGAGCAAGGGGCAATCTCCAGTCCTCTCACTTATCACCAGTATTTTATATCGCAAGTAGAAGTAGTTATTATTTCTTTACTTGGAGGGCCTTTATCTCCCCCCCTCCCCATTCATATGACATAAAAGAGAAAGACAGAGGCTCCAACAATATGTTGGTTGGTGAGGTAGAAAATGGATTGGTAGATATAAGAGAGTTGAGTAGGTGGATGAAGTTAACACAGGAGCAAATGGAAGAGAGAGTGTACATATCTGATCAATGAAGTCACTGCCAAATGCCAGTATTTCATACAAGCCATCCCACTACATTGAGAAGTGTCTTTCACTTGGATTTCTCTCAAATTTATGATCTTCCAGAGTTAGACACAAGTGTGTTTCTGCCACAAATAAGAGTTCTTTTAGCAATGGGGATTTTGTATACTTTATGTCATATGTTTTTCTCCTTCATTTAAATGTTACACCTTAAGAGTAGTCTTTTGCCTCTCTTTGTATCCTCAGTGTTTATAGCACAATACCTGGCATACAGTAGGTGCTTAATAAATGGTCCTTGACTTAACTTGAATGTCACAATAACCCCATGAGGTAAACACTACAGGCTGTATTATTCCCATTTTGCAGAAAGAGATATTGAGGAGCAAGGTAGATAAGAGACTTTCCTACGGTCAAACACCTATTGAATATCTGAGCTAGAATTTGACTCCAAGTCTCTTCTGGATCCAAGGACCACACTATGTCTACTCCACTGTAATGGCCAATAATAGAGAACAAAATGGAGAGGGGAAGAATGAAAGGAGTAGGAAAATATCTTCATGCTGGAATCTCAGCTGCCCATAACTATGGACAAACACCTTACTCCAAAGTGAGCTTAACTTTTATAGGATAAAGGAGGCCATTTAAAAAATGCTTCTTTCAGAAGCCCAGCAAGTGTGAAGAGGTTGTGTGTCTGACCCACCAGTCACTCAGTCTAGATCTAGACATTTCAGATTCTAAGCTATCATCAGGAATTTCAAGATGGAGAAAAACTGTTGATAACTGGGAAGAAAGGTTTAGGAAAGGCCTCTCTAGGAGAGGCACCCAAGCCAAACTTTGAAAGAAGCTAGGGATTCTGTGAGACAGCGTTGAGGAGGGAGTGCATTCCAGGCTGGATGGGGATGGAGTGGGGTGGGGTGGGGTACCATTTTTGCAAACACATTGGGGAGGGGACCTATGTCAGGACAGGTTCATTTGCTACCCATTTTGGCCACTGGCCAAAGGGCACAGAAACACAAGTTGAACTTTTGAGGGATTTCTTCTCAGCAATTTTCTGAGACTGTTCATTAATTATCTATGCATTAATTATGAGGGATGTGGCAATAAGCGGGGACAGTAAAAGTAAGAGGCAGCACAAAAAGAAGAAATGGATTTGGCATTAGAATATAACTATGCTTCTTCCTACTTGTATGACACAGGGCATATCACGCAACCACTCTGTGCCTCAGTTTCCTTATTTGTGAAATGGGGTAGTAATATGCCTACTGGTGACATCACAAGGTTGTTACCCGCATCAAACAATATGAAAATGTTACGTTAACCATAGTGATGCCTCAGGGAGGATGCAGAATTCAGTTGATTGATTGCAGTTGCTGGGTCCTTTCCATACAGCTGGATCATTTACAAAACATATCCTGGCCCAAGAGATCATTACCAAGAGAGGCAGCTGTGGGGTGGGTCTCTGCTATAGTCCCATCTGATGTCAGCGCTGAACAAACAAGGTCAATCGAGGGGTTTGCCCCAGTTTAGCTAATAGGTGTTGACCTCCCAGAAGCCTTTTTTGTTTTGTTTTGTTTTGTTTTTGCCAAAGGGAAGAAATGCCAGTGAGAACCAAAATGTGGCTGGGTCTTAGTCATGGCTAATTGGTTGTGCCTGGCAATGGTACCTCCAGTCATTCTGGAAAAAAACCCTTCCTTTTCTGCTACTTTCTGGGAAAGGATAAGGCTCCAGTGCCTGAAATCACAGGATCACAGAATGTTAGCACGGGAAGGGATCTTAGGGATTACCATGATCAATCCTCACGTGTTACAAAGATGGAAACTAAGTCCCAAGACTCTTTTCTACTTTGTAGAATGTATAGCATTGAATGTATTGGCCAGCAGTGTTTATGACTACAAAACATGTCCCAACTCTCTTCCTAAGTTTGTTCCAACAGCTCTTTGAGGTACAGGGAAAGGATCTTATAAAGTTTCAAAGAAGAGCTAAGAAAAGTAGTCTCCTCACCTTTATTGCGGAGATAAAGAGAGGTGTGAAATGTTTCATACAGTCTGATGTGGTATTTATTAATGGTTGAAACGGATGCTGGGGAGACAATATTTCCTCTTTCTCACCAAGAGTTTTTAATGCAAGGCATGAGGAGTACTTACCTACTAAAAACATTTAGGTGTGCCTCTTTATATTTGTAGAGGGAATTTAAGTAGAGAGTTCTAGCTACCCTGGTAGTTTCCTTGGGAGAAAGAAATGGGTCTTATTGGATTGGCAGCTGCCTAGGACATGGCTGATCTTTTTATGTAAGTGGTACATAACTGCTTGGGGAGTCTTCTTATTGAGTTTTGTTAAACCTCTACTTCATGCTACAAGTGTATTTTGAACTATAACGTGAATATATTTGTTTGAAGGGTGACCTATTACATTCCCCATCTTGTCCTTTCTTCTCTATAAAGGTTCTCAACTTCTTTCATTATGAAGGATCTTATCTTTCTCAAAAACTTCAAGTACAAGGTAGAGGATTTAGAAACCAGTTACCAAGTTTCCTGCCTCACTCCGAGGATCTGGCATGTCTTCACAGTTTCAGGCATCTCACACAAGGTAGCAATTCCATTATCCTCTCTTGGGAGTACCCTACCTAGTATCTTGTCTCCAACTATATGTAAAATCCACAGTGATTCATTACTGTTTCCTTTTTCTGTATTACAGATTTGGGGTAATAGGTCTCCCACTCATTTCTAAGGGGTTGGGAAGAACATCTCATTCTCTCTCCAAATATCCATCTCCCCATCCTTCTGTAGATCAGCTAGGTTGGGTTGTTTAAACTGGCTGGAGCTGCTTCCTAAAAAAAATCTTGAGAAGAGAGGGAGGATAGAGTCAGGTTTTCTTGGTCTGTGTGCCAGAGTGAGACTCATAATCCCTGCTGTTCTCTTTCTCCCATCAGAAAAATAGCAGTCCCTGCAAATTATACTAGATACATATGTAATGTTTATAATAAATGTACATACACAGGTCTTACATGCACTCGAGATGTGACATACTAACTTGAGTCTTGGGCATTGAACCAGTAGGTATAGGGTAATATTCTTACTCATTACCCCCTGGGGCTGCATTAGTCTGGCTCCAGCCAGGAAGTCAGGCTGCAATTTGCTGCCACTTTTAAATGCTACGTCCCTTTGTCCTCTGTCTAGGAGAAGCTGTTTCCAGGAACACTGGCTGCCGGCCTAAGTTCTGGGCCCAGGCATGACTAAAGGTGATTGAAGTCGTCTCCTGCCCCTAAGGGGATAGGCATAGAAGGTTCAAGATCGCAGGACCTTCAACGGTGAAGTAGCAAGCAGAAAGAGATCATTCTCCACATTTACCTTTTTCTCTTCTGACCAGGAAAGGGTCTCTTGCAGGTTGAAGTAAGAGCTTGGAAATAGTTTGCATTTTCTAATGGTGTGCCCAAATCGGGTTTCTTGTTCATCAGTATCGTGGCCTAGATTGTCTCTGTAGGGGACAGTTGAGCAGCTGTGATGGATGGATGCGAATCAAATGGATTCCAGTTTTGGGATTCTCCTGTACTCTGAGCCTCCTATTCACAAAGAAGTTTGACTAGGTCCCCTGTGGGCAGCAAGTGGTTGTAATGCTTCATCTGCGAAGGGGGTATTTTGTAGCCCAGTCAACTATCTAGTCCCTCAGCTGTCTGCCATCAGGTGCTTCTCCAGTAATTTGCTATCTTGAATTTTCCAGGGACATCAAGATATTTTAGCACAACTCTGTCCTTGCCTAAGGTTTCTGACAGCGACCTGGAGCATCATTCCTCGGCTTGGCCCTTTTTGGATTTGGGTGCCAGATCTTCTGCCTCCAAAACTCCCAACCCGGGACAGGTGAGAGTTCTCAATATAATCATAGGTATGTGTGAGAGATGCCCTACGCTGGTCCTGCCAAACCCCACCCACCAGAGTCTGGGGACTCTAGACTCAGTTTCCTTAGAATGTGTGTCCATCTGTTTTTAAGTTGTACCATTATTGCCTTTTTATTTTCCACCATAAGAAGCAACAATAAACTTTAAAATAAATAAATAACAAGTGATAGAGGCCAGCCTTGGAGTCAGGTTGACTTGGGTACGAGTCCTACTTCTGACACATAGTAGCTGCGTGATCCTTGGTGACTTATTTAACTTTCCAATGCCATATTTTGCAGGTGGATGGCCTGTCTGCACTGGCTGAGATAGTTTCCTCAATGGGATCTCTTTATGCTGATGAAACCATCGGTCCAGACCAAAAAAAAATTAGTTTTAATACCACAGTCACAGGGTCAGTTTCCCTTTAATTCCACCCCCATTGGACCCTTATGCATAAAAAAGAAAAACATTTAAGCAAAGTCAAGCAACATTCATGACTGACAGCACATTCTGAATTCTAGATCCATAGTCTCCCTTTCATTATTTCTAATAGAATAATAATACTCCATTGAATTCATATACTATAATTTGTTTAGCCATTCCCCAACTGATAGACACTCCCATTTCTTTTCTGTTGCCAAAAAAAAGCTGCTATAAATACTTTTGTACACATGGGCCTTTTCCCTCTTTCTTCAGGCTCTTTGGAGGTATAGATCTAGCAGTGATATTGCTGGGCCAAAGACTATACACAGTTCAGTAACTTTGGGGGCATAGTAGGAGTAGTATTTTGGAAGGGAAATCATAGGGGCTAGAAAATGGAGAGGAAAGGACTGCTGGATAGTCATGTTTCAAATGAATTCTATCTACTTAAATAGTGTGACAGTTTATCATTAGTTAAGGCTTCAGTGAAAATTTTTGACCATCCATAGGGGGAAAAAAGATGCAGAAATAGTAGTAAGAGCACTATACTTCAAGTCAGAAGATCTGGGTTCAAATGCTGGCTCTTCCACTTTCTAGGTTTTGTGACCATAAGCCTCAATGACAACGCCTCTAGACTTCAGTTTCCTCACGGGAAAAATGAGGGGACTGATGGTCTCTAGATGGTCTAAATGGTCTCTTCCAGCTCTAAGGATGGCACCTTTCAGCTCTAAGGATTTTTTTTATTCTACGAAACATAATAATGTGTATTAGTATGCTTTGAAACCTTAAAGAGTTTTTTTAAGTGAGTTAGTTTTATGAGTTTATGTGATTGCTTGGAATGAAAAATTGTCTAAACAGGGCCAGTATACATTTCACTCCACTTTTAAACTTAGAAAAATATCTGTATAAGAGTAAGAAAGGTGTTTTGTTTTAAATGCAAAATAAGCTAACATTGACTATTTTATTCTCATCAAAGCCTTGAGTTACTAAGTTGTTGCAAAAGAGCCAGGAGCCAATCATGTTGAAAGTCCATAAATTACCATTCTTTAGGATGTACCTTTGAATAGGACCTACCATTGGGCATGAGTCATCACAGATGCTAGATTTGGAGAAGGAAGGGATCTTGGAGGTCATCTTGTCCAACTCCTTCATTTTCCAGATAAGAAAATTAAGGGTCAAGAGAAATTATATATGGTCAAAGGATATGAACAGGCAGTTTTCAGAGGAAGAAGTGAAAGATATCTATAGGCATATAAAAAATGCTCAAAATCACTACTGACTAGAGAAATGCAAATCAAAACAACTCTTAGGTACCACATCTCTCCTGTCAGATTTGCTAAAATGACAAAACAGGAAAATGATAAATGTTGGAGAGGATGTGGGAAAATTGGAACACTGTTACACTGCTGGTGGAGTTGTGAACTGATCTAGCCATTCTGGAGAGCAATTTGGAACTATGCCCAAAGGGTTATAAAAATGTTCATACCCTTTGAACGAGCAATACCACAAAGAGATCACACAAGTGGGAAAAGGACCTGTATATACAAAAATATTTATAGCGGCTCTTTTTGTAGTAGCAAAGAATTGGAAATCAAGGGGATGCCCATCAATTGGGGAATGGCTGAACAAGTTGTGGTATATGAATGTAATGGAATACTATTGTGCTATAAGAAATGGGGAAGATACAGACTTCATAATAACCTGGAAAAACCTACATGATATAACGCTGAGTGAGCAGAGCAGTACTAGGAGAACATTATACACAACCACAGATATATGGATTCTGTGATGACTAACCTTGATAGACTTAGCTCTTCTCAGCAGTACAAGGTTCAAAGACAACTCCAAAGGACTCATGAGGGAGAGAGATATCTACATCCAGAGAAAGAACTATGGAGACTAAATGTATATTGAGGCAAACTGTTTGCTCTCCTTTTTTTTCTTTTGTTTTTTTTCTCTCTTTTGTTTTTGTTTTCAGTTTTTTTTTTTTGGTTTTGTTTTTTCTCTCTCATGATTCATTCCATTGGTAATAATTCTTCTTTACAACTTGACTATTGTGTAAATAAATTCAATGTGAAGTTATATGTAGAAGATATATCGGATTCCATGCCGTCTTGGCAGGAGGCAGGGGGAAGAAAATCTGGAACTCAGGATCACGTGGAACTGAGTGTGGTAAACTAAAAATAAAAAATCTTAAAAAAAAAAGAAAGAGAGATTATATGACTTGTCCAAGGTCACCAAGTGGCAAGTGGAAGTGGCAGGAATTGAACCAAGATCCTATGTCTTCAACTCTAAGCTAAAGAATGTGTTTAGCTTTAGTCAATCATTTCGGTCTGGATATATATAAATGAGTAACACAGAGGTTGCACTCCAAATAACCCCTACTCCTGGGTTCAACAAAACCACCACATCCATATAATTTGATAAAGTCTGGTGGGTGGTTTTTTGTGTGTTTCTTTTTTTCTTTTCTTTTCTTTTTTTTCGTTGTTAAAAAATATGGATTTATTTAGGTTGGACCTCTTGGGAAATTAAGTACCAGGTCCTTATAACAAGCTAAGCCAGTTGTTTAAGGGACCATTTTAAAGTAAGTAGTAAATTTTTCATTGACTATTCACTGACTAAAGAGATTCAGCAACTTTTAAAGATGGCTGCTAGTTCTTATTTTCTCTGTCTAGGGAATAAGCATGTTGATAATTCCTCAGCAATTCTAATATGCCTCGAAGAAACCACATTTTAAGGCTGGGACCTACTGGGGTACTGAAGCATTGGAGTGGTCACATCTCTTGCACTGGAGGACACACATTTTTGCAAGTCAAAAATACTGGGTGTGCCAAAAACATCATGCTGCACAGTACCCAATAAAAGGACACTGTTATTCTTACAAGGAAAGGTTTGACAAGGCAGGAAACAGGCCGGGTCAGAGAAGTTTACTTAATACTGAACCTTATTTAACCATCTTGAAGCCAAAATACAATGACAGTTTTAAAAAAATAAGCAAACAGTTGGTGCACCAAACAAAACCCCAGGATGCAATGTCCCTACCAGAGCTGATTATTGGATTTCTAGCAAACACAGGAAGTGGATAACCCCAAAGGACCTTCGCAGAAATACCCCAAGTTCTTCCATGTCCACTCTTGTCCTCTGTCTTTCACTGAGCTAACGAGCACTAGAAGCCTTTTAATTTATGGGTAAGAGCCTGAACAAAAGGAATTAGTTTACTATGAATGATTTAACAAGCTGCAAAGTTAACTTCATTAAAATGCAATCATTAACAAACTGCATTGCACAAAGCAAAGGAGAGAAAACGAAAGATAGGAAAAATCAAACTGTTTGTTACAATTTTCCATTTTTTTTTTTTGAAACCCAGCAGGAGGGCAAAGCTTCTGGCTTTTCTCCATCCTTACAAATGCCAGGAGGGATTATGCAAACGCTGTAACCACCCAAATCTTATTTAAAGTTATAATCATTGTTCTCTTTTAATGACCTTTGCCTGCTTTCACTCAATTCTTTCTGCATCTTGCTTTCTGCCAACTTGGGCCCCATTGGGAGTCATCAATTCCTAATTGTGGATGAACCATTTTTGAGGCTGGGCCCCCTGAACAAAAAAAGTAAACTTCAAGTGACATCTAGTGGATTTCTTGAGATTTTCAGAGGCACCTGACCCCAATCTAAACATGTACTTTTAAAAATAGCAATATGGAAGAAGCCTAGCTGGGTTCTTTGCTCAGTTCCTGGCATTTGCTGAGACCAAAAGGAAAACTTTCAAGACAAGAGAGATTTTCTTCTCTAAAAGAAAAAAAAATCCCTCTACTCAAGGCATTGCTAATTAACTCTTAGGATGAGTTGTTATTCAGTCATTTTTTCAGTCATGTCTGACTCTTAGTGACCTCATTTGGAGTTTTCTTGGCAAAGATACTAGAGTGGCTTGCCATTTCCTTCTCCAGCTCATTTTACAGATGAGGAAACTGAGGCAAAGAGGGTTAAGTGACTTGCCCAGGGTCACACAGCTAGCAAATGTCTGAGGCCAACTCCATCTCTACCCACTGCACCAAGCAAGATACCCCTCAAGATGAATAATGCCCAGTAACTAGGCAGAGAAAAAGTCACTCTCTATTCCAATCTATGTAGTAATTCAAACAAAGGCACTTATCTTGGACTAAACAATTAGTATATGAAGAGCAGTTGCCTCACAATGGAAGATGAAAAAGACAAATTTAGATCACCAAATCTTTTTTGGATTTATTCAACAACAACCATGTATTAAGTAGCTGCTACTTACATGTGTATGTGTGTATGTGTATGTATGTATGTCTATGTCTATGTCCATGTCTATGTCTATGTCTATGGCAGAGATGCAGTGATAATTAAGAGAGAGTCCCTGCCCACAAATGAGTAGCTATCATGATAAATTGGTGGATACTTTTTTATTATTATACTATAGCTTTGCAGAGGCAGCTGATTCAGTGAATAAAGATCCAGCTTGGGAATCAGGATGATGGGTTAGAGCCTGATTCTGACATATAAAGGTTGTGATGCTCCTCAGCCACCTACCCATGCCTCTCTCATTGCCCCCAAGGCAACAAAAATTATAAGCTGGCACAGTTGTTGATCTCCATCAGAAGAGGGAGTTTCCTTATAGGGGAGCTCAGCTCTTTACAATAGTGGATTTACAGACCCAGGTTCCCCTGCCAAAAAAAACCAAAAACCCCACCACGTTTATCAAGAGCTTGGTGTTGTGGATGAATACTGTCCTTGCAGTAAGAGCTAGGCTCAAATTCTGACTTTGGTCAATGTTTGACCATGAGTAAGTTATGTATGGTCTTAGAGCCTCAGTTTTCTCATCGGTAAATGGGTGATAATACTCGTTGCACTTACCTCATAGGGTTGTTATGAACTTGAAATGAGGTTATGTATTTGTTCTGTAAACTTCAAAGTGCTATATAAATATTGGTTGTTATTATTATAGTGATATTTTCTCTCTAAAATGATGTAAGGGAAATTGCATGACTATCAATATCCTGGTCCACTGCCATCTTGAGTAGCTTATTAAACTTTGAGGTTCTTGCTTGCCTCTATTTGGTCAGGCAGTCAATAAACATTTAGGGGAAAGGGGAAGGGAATAAGTATTTCTATAGTGCCTACTATGTACAGGCACTGTACTAAAAGTTTTACAAATGTCTCATTTGATCTGCACAACTCTGTGAGGCAGATACTATGATTACCTCTATTTAACAGTTGAAGAAACTGAGGCAAACAAGTTAATGACTTGCTCAGGGTCACACAAGTGGACTTGAAACTGGGTCTTCTTGATTTCAGGTCCAGTGCTTTATCCACAATGCCACCTAGCTATGTAGGTAGTAAGTGCCTATTAAATGACAGTCATTGTGCTAAGCACTAGGGTTACAAATATGAAAAAGAGATAGTACCTGCAGTCAAGTAGCTTTCAATCTAATGGAGTTAAGTTGTTTTTCAGTCATGTCTAACTCCCCATGACCCCATTTGGGGTTTTCTTGACAGAGATAATAGAGTGGTTTAGCCATTTCCTTCTCCAGCTCATTTTACAGATGAGAAAACTGAGGTAAATGGTTAAGTGACCAGGCCAGATTTGAACTCATGAAGTTGTCTTTCTAATTCCAGACCCAGAGCTCTATCCACTGTGCCACCAAGGTCAGTGTTCTATCTACTGCACCATCTAGCTGCCATTCAGTATAATGGAGTAAGACACACAAAAGGAAGCTGAAATGGGGTGAGGAAGGGGAGGGGGAAGAGAAGAAGGGAAGGTACTTGGTGAGGTGTGATGGAAAAGTACAGATGAGGGCAGCTAGGCAGGAAATGAAATGATTTATGAAAGGCCGCCTATCAATTGCCTAACTAGAACATCTTTTTCTTCAGAAAGGCAACTGGTCCATGATGGAAAGCGAGTTGAATTTTGAGTCAGAAGACCTGGGCTTGAGCCTCTGTTTGGACCATTACTTGCTATGTGGCTATAGACAAGTCACCTAATTTCACCAAGCCTTGATTTCACAATACATAAAATGGAGACATTATGTACTACCTACCTCTTGAAGTTGCTATAAAAAGAAAGCACTTTGTTTTTGTTTTTTAAGTTAATTTTACTTTTTATTCTGAATTTAACAAATGCCAAACAGGATGGGCATTTGAATATACCTTGTAAATACAGAGAGGATTGTACATGAAATTGCTGGTGTCTATTCATACAGTTTATTTTTCTTTTTCCAAATACTATAACATAATAATATGTAATATGGCATAATATGATGTATATGATATGATATAACATAATAATATGTAATATGATATAACATAATAATATGTAATATGGCATAATATGATGTATATGATATGATATAACATTGTCATATCATGTAATGTAACATGTAACATAATAATGTATACATAATTATAATATAATATAACTTTCAAGGCTATCTTGCTTATATGGCCTTCTTTTCTTTTCTCTCTATTAAAGAAAAGATACTTCAATGATCCTTTTTTCTTTTCTTTTTTTCTTCTTTTCTACTCCTATCCCCTCATCTCCTCTAGAGAGGAAAAAGAAAAATGAAACTCTTATAACAAATACACATAGTCAAGCAAAATAAATTCCTACACAAGCTAAATCAAAAAATGTATGTCTTATTCTCCATCTCAATTCCATTATCATTCTATCAAGAGGTAGGTGGTATGCTTCATCCTTGGTTCTCTGGAATTGTGGTTGGTCATTGCATTAATCAAAGTACTCATTTTTCAAAGTTTTTTTTTCTTTTTTTTAATTTTATCATTTTTATTTAATATTTTAGTTTTCAACATTGATTTCCACAAGATTTTGAGCTACAAATTTTCTCCCCATTTCTACTTTCCCCCTCCGCCCCATTCCAAGATGGTATATATTCTGATTGCCTCATTCCCCAGTCAACCCTCCCTTCTGTCACCCCACTCCCCCCCATCCCCTTTACCCTCACTTTCTTGTAGGGTAGGATAGATTTCTATCCATTCGCTATATATCTTGTTTCCCAGCTGCATGCAAAAACAACTTTCTTCTGAGCATCTGCTTTTAAAAATTTGAGTTTCAAATTCTCTCCCCTCTTCCCTTCTCACCCACTCTCCCTAGGAAGGCAAGCAATTCAAAACAGGTCACACATGTATCGTTATGTAAAACACTTCCACAACATTCATATTGTGAAAGGCTAACTATAGTTCCTTCCATCTTATCCTGTCCCCCTTTATTCAATTTTCTCCCTTGACCCTGTCCCTTTTCAAAAGTATTTGCTTTTGATTACCTCCTCCCCCTATCTGCCCTCCCTTCTATCATCCCCCCTCTCTTATCCCCTTCCCCTTACTTTCCTGTGGAGTAAGATACTGTATTGGGGATCAAGACGGGCTCTTAGCACTTATTCAACCAAGTGCCCTTGAAGAGTTTGGCCTTTGTTTCCTTTGATTAATTCAGTGTCTTTGATTGAGTCTTATTAAGTGCTAAGCCCTGGGCCCAAACCGCTATCTATTAGGTGCTAAGCCTATGTGGGTGTGAATTGGTAACTGAGGTGGGGCTCCAGGTGGGGCCCATGAAGGGAGGTCTGATTATATCTTCACTCCCAAGCTTGACCGTTGAGCTTTTTGTCAGGGTATGACTGCTTGTAGAATAGAGAGTACTTTGTCCCAAGCTTAGGGTCCAAGCACTGCTGTTTGCAGAGCTACTTTTACTCCACTGTCACCCCAGGCTCTGTCACAGCAGTGCTCCTCCTCCCCCAAGAACCACCAACCAGAACTGCAATCCAGATCCAAGCAGGGCACAGCAAGAGAAACTGCCTCTGTGCCCACAAAGCACTCCTTACACTCCTGCTCTGATCCGCTGCTAGATTCCTCCCACCATATGAGCCAGGGACTCAGGAGGCAGCTGACACTGGAGCTCTGGAAGCAGCCTCAGGAGCTCCCTGCTGCTGCCACCGCCACAGCTGCACCACCTCCGCCACCCCCGGGGCTGGTGGCCGGACTGCTCTCAACTGGATCCCGCAGTTTCCCACTAACCCGCTCTTTGGGGTTTGTGGGCTGAGAAGTCTGGTAACTGCCACAGCTCAATGATTCATGGCCCTAAGGGCTGTTCCGGCTGGCTGATTCCCAGTCTGGTCTGTCCTGGCATGGCCCATGCTGGGCTGCGCTCTGCTCCCAGCACAGTGTAATAGACCCTTCCTGGCGACCATCCAGGCTCTCTTTGGCTGGAGACCTGTTTCCCTCTGCTATTTTGTGGGTTCTGAAGCTCTAGAATTTGTTCAGAGCCATTTTTTTTACAGGGATTTGGGGGAGAGCTTAAGCAAGTCCTTGCTTTCCAGCTGCCATCTTGGCTCCCATTTTTCTTTTTAATGTTGTTGTTATCTATAAATTGTTTTCCTGATTCTTCTTACTTCACTATGCATAAGTTCATGTAGGTCATACAAGGTTTCTTTGCAACCATTTTTTCATCCTTCTATTTTTATTATTTCTTACATTGTAATAATATTTCATTACATTCACATACCATGATTTGTTTAGCCATTTCTCCAGTTGAGGGGCACTGCCTTAATTTCCAGTTCTTTGGTACTACAAAGAGAAGTGCTATAAATATTTTTTTGTTCAAAAGAGTCCTTTACCTCTTTCTTTCATGTACCTCTTTGAGGTATGGGACTGATAGTTGTATAGCTGGGTCAAAGAGTATGCATATTTTAGTGACCTCTTGAGCACAATTCCAAATTCCTGTGGAAGGCGCTTCGTAAAGAAACAAAAATAAAAACAAACAAAAACTTAAGTTTTTAAACTTGAGCTAAATGGAAATATTGCTGAGCTTACAGTAAGGAAGACCTAGGTTCAAATCCCACCTCTGACACTTAGCTATGTAGCCATGAATGTCACTTAAACTCTGTCTCCTCAGTTTCCTCATCTATAAAGTGGGGATTATAGTACCACTTAACAGGGTTGTTATGACAATCAAATGAGTCATATATATAAAAGCATTATGCTAACTATTATTATTACTATTTAATAATTCCTTCTATTCTTAAAAATGAAAAATTTGGTGTGTCAGTGAGAGAGGTGATCTGCAAAAGCAATTAAAAGGTGATACTTATATTTAAAATTTTCTTTCTTTTCACATTTTCAGTTTAAAATTTAATCAACTTTATGTTAGCTAAAGTTTACCTATTGCAACTCCAGCTTATTGTTTAAATATTGCTCCAGGTTTGCAGCCCTGTAATCACAAGCCTAATGAGGTAAAGGATGAGAAAGAAACATGAAGAATGAGTGAAAGAGCTAATGCTCTTTTCTTTCCTGTCCTAACCAATGGCAACCAACCAGCTACTCTTTAAATATAACCTAATTTCTGCCAGATTGCTATACAATTTTCCCAACAACTTTCTGTCAAATGAGTCCTTCCCAGTAACGGGAGTCTTTGTATTTATCACACACTAGGATATTGTTTGTTTCTGTAGGTTGTGTACCTAATCTGTTCCACTGATTGCCTTAAAAACAAACCAGTATAGAATTATTTTAATGATTACTGCCTTATGGTATAGTTTGAGATCTGCTGCTGACAGATTCTCTTCCTTTCACCTTTCTTCATTGTTGACCTTTAAATTATTAACCTTTTATTCTTCCATACGAATTTTGTTATTATTTTTCTAGCTCTACATTCTTTGGGGAGTTTGGTGCAGCATTGAGTAACAAATTATTTGTCATTTTTATTGGCTCAGCCTTTGTATGAGCAATTAATATTTCCCCAGTGATTTAGATCTATCTTTATACTGCAAAGAATGTTTTATAGTTAGATTCATTGAGTCCTTTGGTGAATTTTGGAAGATATACTCCCATGTATTTTATAGCTTCTATGTTGTTGTTCAGTCATATCCAACTCTTCATGACTCCATTTGGGGTTTCCTTGGCCAAGAAACTGTATTTCAATTTCCTTCTCTAACTTATTTTACAGATGAAGAAACTGAGGCAAAAAGGGTTAAGTGACTTTCCCAGGGTCACACAGCTAGTAAGTATCTGAGGCCAGGTTTGAACTCAGGTCTTCCTGACTTCAGGCACTGTACTCTATCCACTGAGCCATGTAGCTGCCCCACTTTTGTTGTTGTTCAGTTGTTTGGTCATGTCTAATTCTTCATAACACCATGGACCATACCATTCATAAGGTTTTCTTGGTAAAGATACTGGAGTGGCTTGCCATTTCCTTCTCCAGGGGATTCTGAGGCTGGATTTGAACTCAGGTCTTTCTGACTATAGGCCCAGAGCTCTATTCAATGAGTCACTCAGCTGCTTCAATAGCTTCTAGTTATTTTGAACAGAATTTCTTTTTCTAGCTCCTCTTACTGGGTTTTATTGGTTATATATAAGAATGTGGATGCTTTCTGTGGATTTATCTTATATCCTACAATTTTGCTGAAGTTATTAATCATTTAAATTAATTTCAGTTGAGTTTTTAGAGTTTTCTAAATACACTATCATATCATCTACAGAATAACATACTTTCGTCATCTCTTTGCTTATGTTTATTAATTCTACTTTTTATCTTTTGCTATTGCAAAGATAGCATTTCTAGCACTATATTAATCAGTAGAGGTGGTAATAGACAAGCTTGTTTTACTCCTGATCTTACTGAAGAGGCCTCTAACTTTTTTCCTTTATGTATAATGTTTGCTCTTGGACTTAGGTAAATACTATTTATTATATTAAGTAAAGATACATTTATTCCTACAACTTCTATAGTTTTTAATTCAAATGAGTGTTTTTGTCAAAAGCCTTTTCTGCATCTATTTATAGAATCATATAGTTTTTATTATTTACATTAACATGATTTATTATACTTATAGTCTTCCTTATCTTAAACCAATCCTGAATTCCTGGTATAAACCAAACTCGATCAAACTATATCATTTTTCTAACATGTTGTTGTAACCTACTTGCTAATATCTCATTCAAAATTTTTGCTTCAATGTTCATTAGGGAAATGGATGCTTTCATTTTCTTTCTCTGTTTTGTCTCTTTCTGCTTTGGGTTTGGACCAGTACCTTACCCCATACACCAAGATAAGTTTTCCAGATAGATAGATGAACTAGTTATAAAAAAAATCACAACATAAACAAATTAGAGGAGCAAAAAAGAAATTACGTTTTTCATCTATGGAGAGAAAAGTTCATAATTAAGCAAAATGATAGGATCATACAGGATAAAATGGACAACTTTGATAACATAATTTTCTAAAATATGAAAAACAAATTAATGTAGTAAAAATTAGAAGGGAAACAGGTAACTGGGAACAAACATTTGCAATAAGTTCCACTGATAAAGGTCTCATTTTGAAGATATATAAAGAATTGATTCAAATTTATTAGATTAAGAGCCATTCCCCACTAGATAAATTGTTAAAGGTTATGAACAGGCAGTTTTTCAAAATAAGAAATCCGAGCTATAAACAATAAAATGAAAAATTATCTGAATCACTAATAATTAGAGAAATACAAATTAAAGCAACTTTAAGGTTCTATCTCACACCTATCAGATTGGTAAAGATGACAAAAGAAAAAATTACAAATGTTGGAGGGGTTGTGGGAAAACAAGTATGCTAGTGTACTGTTGGTAGATCTATGAACTGGTCCACCAATTTTAGAAAGCAATTTAGAACTATGGCCAAAAAGTTATTAAATTGTGCCTATATCCTTTGCTACAACTATACCACTACTACATCAAAAAAAAATCAAAGAGGAAGAGAATCTATAACTACAAAAATGTTTATAGCAGCTCTTTTCAAGTTAGCCGAAAACTCAATGGTGTATCCTCATATTGGAGAATGGATAAACAAATTGTAGGATAGTTATCCCTTCCAAATTGTGGGGGTTGGGAGGGGTGGGGTAGGTGTTAGGGGTTATGGATCTGGAAAATACATGTAAAAGTTTTTGGCCCTCCCTTCATACCAGAAAAGAAGTCTGAATTATTATGGTATTAAAAGAAAATATGTTGATATTATAAAATACTATATCTATGTTTTGTGCATTTCTGGGTTTCTAAACTTTTTCTGTTATCTGCTGGCTTCCACAAAACTCCCCCAAAATTCCCATTTAATTTCATATGCTCACCGGCAATAGTGAAACTGTGATGGGGAAAGTGATGATGTGGAAAGGATAACTGTAAATGAATGTAATGGAATATTAATGTGTCATAAGAAATGATGAAATGGACAGTTTCAGAAGAAACTGAGAATACCTTTATGAACTGAGGCAGAGAGATGTAAGCAGAAGTAGGAGAACAATTTATATAGTGATAACAATATTTAAAGAAAAACAATTTTAAGACTTCAGAACTCTGAAATGCAATAATAAAACATAAGTCCTAATGAGTGAAGATCAACCATGACTATGGAGGACTGAAGATTTAGAATGCTGCCTACCTCCTGACAGAGAGCTGATGAACTAGATGTGCAGTGAGACATACATTTTTGGGAATTGCCTATGTGGGAACTTGTGCGTAACTATGTGTACTTGTTGCAGAGGTTTTGGTTTTTTGTTTTTCCCAGGGGGAGGAGGTGGAAGGGACAGAGGGTAGATGATCATTAATTGAAAAAAAAATAAGAAATTAATTCAAAAATAGGCTGCACTTTGCTATACCAAACCAAATGTTTCAGTATAATCAATCAATAGTAAGGACAGGTCCAGCAATATTGACTTTCTAGCCAGCTATGTGACTATTGAATATTGCAAAATATTGTTTGTGATAGGCTTCTGAGTTCCTTTTCCTATTATCATCAAAAATAATCTCAATATGTGAGAAAGTTATTCTTCTGAAATTTTGAAGGATATGGGTTGGTAACTATTCATATATTCTGAATTGCCTTTTTCCCTCCCAGTAGTAAAGCCTGCGATCATTTCTAATTTTTTAGTATCTTCTTCCATTCTTTCAGATGTCTTGGGAATCAACCCTTCAACTCAAGACTATGCCACCTTTAACAAGGACTTTCTTTGTGTTTACTGGGTCTGATCCAACTGTTCTTACTGACTCTTCTTTATGAAGAACGGGAATTCTCATGTTAGAGATCAACCATGGTGGCTCCATTGTTATTAATGGAGAAAATAGTTTGCTATAAAAATCTTGGCAGAATTTTTCCCTTTCTGTTCATAGGTGTCCTTTTAGTCTCATCCTTAAATGTTCTTAGAAAGATGTAGTTTAATTGAGACTCATAGTATGTTTTCTGTAAAATCATTTTTAGTAGGCTATCATGAGTTTTCCAGAAAATGACCCTTATGAAATATGTCTTATTTTTAAAATACATTCTTTCCCCATTATCTGCAACATAAAGCTCTCTATAAAACATATGAATAGCTACAGGAAAATGGCATCTTTATTTGATTTTTATTCTAGTCAGAGTATGTTCTAATCTATGCTATTATTATTCAAAACATAAGTTCTGAAAATGCTTGCTTTTCCTAGATAAAAAAAAATTCTATGTTGACTAATATTTAGGCCATTGTAAATCTTTACAGGCTTCAAAATATGATCAGGTATAACATTTTCTTTAAAAAGAAAATTCCTGCCATTTAATCCATATGGATGAACCCTTAAAAGGGAATCCTATGGAAACTTTCTGTCCTCTATTTATTTCTCTAATAGAAAATCATCACAAAACATTTGCATTTGACCATGTACTTATGTAGCATACGGTGAGAACATCAACTTTGTCAACAAATAAAAAGTCTATACCTACCAATGAAAAGCAATATTAAAATATAGAGGAAAGCAAAGGATTAAGTATTAGGAAACTATTAACTAGTTGGATGACGTTTGATAAATCACTTAAATTCTTTTTTCACATTTTAAAAAAAATCTTTAATTCAGCCCCCCAAAAGTACTTAATATCTACTACGTGTAAGACATGGTGTTAAGTGCTAGGGATACAAAGACAAAATAAAAATTTGTCCTTGCCCTCAAAGAGCTTACATTCACTGGTGGTTAAGTAAGTACAATCTGAAGAGCAATTTAAAGGAGAAACCACTAAAAATTTAGAATCAAGGAAAGCTTCATGGATGTGGTGGCCCCTGACTTGACTATAAAAGCAAGCTATTGATTCTAAGAGGCCGAGGTAAGGAGGCATTTCAGGCATGAGGGACTGCCTGTGCAAATGCAAAGAGGTAGGAGACAGAATGTCGAGTTCAGGCAACAGCTAGCAGGCCAGTTTATTTAGAACCATGTTCTCAAAGTATGGAAATGTTTTAATTTCTAATGTGATAAATATTAGATACAACCCACATAAACAAAAAGTTCAGGGAGTAATCATTAATAATTTTAAGAGTGTAAAAGGACTCTTTTTAAAAATGTTTATTCAGGAAAATGCTAAATGCTGGAGAGGATGTGGGAAAATTGGAACATTGTTACATTGCTGGTGGAGTTGTGAACTGATTCAACCATTTTGGAGGGCAATCTGGAACTATGCCCAAAGGGCTATAAAAATGTTCATACCCTTTGACCCAGCAATACCATTTCTAGGGTTGTATCCCAAAGAGATCACACAAGCGGGAAAAGGACCCATATGTACAAAAATATTCATAGAGACTCTTTTTGTGGTAGCTAAGAATTGGAAATCAAAGGGATGCCCATCAATTGGGGAATGGCTGAATAAGCTGTGGTATATGAAGGTAATGGAATACTATTGTGCTATAAGAAATGGGGATGATACGGACTTCATAACAACCTGGAAAAACCTACACGACATAATGCTGAGTGAGCAGAGCAGAGCCTGGAGAACAACCACAGATGTATGGATTCTGTGAGGACCAACCCTGTTAGACTTTGCTCGTCTCAGCAACACAAGGTACAAAGACAACTCCAAAGGACTCACAATGGAGAATGCTATCTACATCCAGAGAAAGAACTATGAAGTATGAATGCAGATTGAGGCACACTTCATGCTAGCCTCCCCCCCCCCTTTTTTTTCTTTTTCTCTTTTGTTTTTGGGTTGGGTTTTTTTTTTTGGTCCTGTTTCTTCTTTCTCATGATTCATTTCATTGGTCATAATTCTTCTCCATAACTTGACTAGTGTGTAAATTAATTCAATGCGAAGATATACATGGAAGTTATATGGGATTCCATGCTGTCTTGGGGAGGGAGGTGGGGAGGGAGGGAAGAAAATCTGGAACTCAAAATTATGTAGAACTGAGTGTTGTAAACTAAAAATAAAAAATAAAAATAAAAAAATAAAAATGTTTATTTTATTTTTAATTTATGGAATAAAACAAGCATTTCTATAGTATAATAAAAAATGATTGTACAGGAAACTGCAAATCTATGATGTAAAATTTGCTATTCCTTTTAAATATATAATAAAGTTATCAAGTAAATTTTTCTTTTTTTCCTTTTCTTCTTCCCTCCCCCACCCCACTCTAGAGATGGCTATCATTAGCAACAAATACAGACATGCACACGCACATATATACATACATACATATATATATACATACATACATATGTGTATCTATGTATAATTTTTCTGTACATACTTCTATTTATCAATTCTTTCTCTGGATGCAGATAGCATTTCCCTTCGTATATTCTTTGTAGTAAATTCGGGTATTTATAATAGTCAAAACGACTTATTCACTGAAAGTTGTTCTTAAAACAATATTGCTGTTACTGTATGCCATGTTCTCTTGGTTCTGCTCATTTTGCTCTTCATTATTTGGTGCAAGTCTATCTGTATTTTTCTAAGATCATTGAGCTCATCCTTTCTTATAGCACAGTAATACTCCATCACAATCACATACCACAGTTTGTTCAGTTATTCCCCAATTAAAAATTAAAAGGAGTCTTGGGAAAAAATAGTTAAAGAACCACTGGTTTAGAATAGAGTATATATAAAGGAAAATAATATATAATTCTGGAAAGGTAGGTAGGAGCTAGATTGCATAAGACTTTAAAAAGTAATTATTTTATATTTTATTATTGATGCTGTAGGGAGTCACTGAAGATTTTCTGAGAAGGAAAATTACATAACTATACTTACATGTTGGGAATACCAATTTGGAGGGCAGCTAAGTGGTGCAATGGATAGGATGCTGGACCTGGAGTCAGGCAAGACTACTCTTCCTGAGTTCAAATCTGGCCTCAGACATTTACTAGCTGTGTGACCCTGGGCAACTCACCCTGTTTGCCTCAGTTTCTTCATCTATAAACTGAGCTGGAGAAGGAAATGGCAAACCACTCCAGTATTTTTGCCAACAAAACCCCAAGGTCACAAGGAGCTGGACACAACTTAAAAATGACTCAACAAATACTGCATTGGAGAAGACATAGACTGGAAGGAGGAAGATCAATTAGGAGGCTATTATAATAGTCTAAGCAAAAGTTATGAGGGACTGAATTATGATGGTCTTAGTCGTGGCAGTGGAGAAAATGAAATGGATAAAAGAGATGTAGAGACCGAATAGATTTGTCAAGTGATTCAATATGAGAGCTGGGGCAAGGAAGAATTAAGAATGATTTAAACTTGTAAGCATGAATGAGTGGAAGGATGGTGGTACTCTCAACAGAAATAGTGAAGTTTGGAAAAGGGGCAGATTTACTAGGGAGAGGTAAGACGTCTTTTGAACAAGTTGAGTTTGCACATTAAGCATTTGGGAATAAGGAATGAGAGATTAGAACTTTCAAGACATAGACTTGGGAGTCATCCATAGGGCAGATTATTGAACCTATGGGAGCTGATGAATCAGTAAGACAGTGTAGGGGTATATTCAAGGTAAGCTAGCACCTCTGGTGTGAGGACTTGCTGAGTCCTTTTCAGGGCTGCTCCTCCACCTTTGGTGTTCACTTTATTCACCGAGCTCTCATCTGTGGCTCCAAGAAGCTGTAGCATGCACAGCAGCCATACCTTGGTAAAACCTTCTCAGCAGACAGGCCTCAGACCCGTCAGTGAGTTAGAAGGGTGTCCACTCCAAGCAGGTGAAGACTTCCCCTGGGCAAATGGGCAGACGAGAACAATTTGTTCCAATGATTGTGAAAGTGGCTGAAAGTGCCTCCTCCTGAGATTACCTTCCATTTACTCTGGATGTATCTATCTAGTTAGAATACAAGCTCCTTGAAAGCAAGGGGTTGTTTTTTTAGTCTGTTTTGTTTTGTCTTTTTGCCTCTTTGTATCCATAACACTCAGCACACTGCTTGACATAGTAAATACTCAACAAATATTTGTTGCCTGTCTGGTCTAACCCCTTTGTTTATAGACAAGGCTGAGGCCCAGAAAAGGAAAGTGATTTGCCCAAGATCACACAAGTGGTAAATAGAGGGGCTGGTATTTGACCTCAGGTCCCGTGTGTCCAAATTTAGTCATCTTTCCTCTATTTCACAATAATTTTGGGTTCACAAGCCCCAGGACAGTTTTACCACCAGGTCTTTGCTTAGCAAGATTCCCAGAATTCTATTTTCCTTTCATTTACAGAAATCCTAGCCATCCTGCAAAACCCAGCTCAAATACCACCATTACCTTTAAGTCTTCCTTGATCACACCGGCTACAAATGATCTTTTCCTCTAGTTCTGAGAGACTTTTGCTCAGACTTCTCTTGGTTCTCCTACCCCCCAATGTACAGTTATCCATCTTTGACTAGGTTATAAACTCCTGGAAAGCAGGGGTCATATCTTATTTGTCTTTGCATCCTCTGTAGATGATCAGGAAATACTTGTTGGATGAATGGATGAAAGAGGCTTCTTCCTTAGACACTCAGCCTTTACTCCGACAATGTTACTACCACATGGAAGGATTGTGCCAACCTGTTTTGTCCCATAAAAGACACGATGGAAAGGGTCCTGGACTGCAGTCAGGAGAGACCTGAATTCAAATTCTTGCACTTCTGACATTTCCTGGTTGAATAACTAGTTGTAGAATTTTTCTGAGCCTGTTTATTTAACTATAAAATGGAATAATAGCTGTAACACTTTGCAATGTTATTATGAAGTTCAAATGAGATAATATATACAAAGTGCTCTGTAAACTTTAATGAGTTATATAATTGATAGTTATTATTACAGAAAATCTTGGAATTGGAAGGGATCTCATAAGTTACCTGGTCCAACCTCACTGGTATTCTCCAAGATTCAAGAGTTGGCTTTCTTTAAAAGTCCACATATTTATAAATATTAATTTCTCATGCCCTTTATAAAAATTTTAAAATTCCATTAAACAATATTAAAATAACATTCAGAATTCAGTAAACCCAAAGATGGCACTTTAGAGCAAACTAAAGTGCTGACATAGATCAAAGGGTATGAATAGTTTATTCACCTTTCTTGACTAATTCCAAGTTGAAATCCAGAAACGGAGGACCGACTCACAGCTTTACCAACAAGGCACTTCTGTCACTTTCCAACATTGATCGGTACAATGTTTTGTCAATTTGCAGACTAGGTATTCGCTGCTCTACTATATACCGCCTACTGTTAGCTTATCAATGTAAGATCCCTTCGCCAGGTATTAGCACAGTTCATTACTTTGCCGTTTGGTACATAGACATGTTTTGTCTTCACAGAAATCTGTTACAAGTTTAGTCCAACCTTTGTTGTTATTGAGTCATTCTTCAGTCATGTCTGACTCTTTGTGAACCCATCTTGGGGTTTTCTTGGCAAAGATACTGGAGTGGCTTGCCATTTCCTTTTCATTTTACAGATGAGGAACTGAGGTAAACAGCATTAAGTGACTTGCCCAGGGTCACACTGCTAGTAAATGTCTGAGGCTGGATTTGCACTCACAAATATGAGTCTTTCTGACTCCAGGCAGTGCACTCTATCCACTGAGCCACCCAGCCGCCGTAATCCGGTCTTTACATTTTTCCAAAATGATTATCCAGCCTCTTTAGTGAAAAAGACCACGTCCTCCTGAGATACCTCATTCCACAGCAGAGTTTAGCTCCAATTGTTAGTTTTCCCCTATGTTGAGACAAAAGGTGTCCCTGAAATTTCTACTATTGCTCCTAATCCTACTGAGACCCAGAAGAACAAATGTAATCCCACTTGTACGGCACGGCTCTTCAAATGTTTTTAATTAGCTCAGGAGCATGACCCTTCCCCTTTTTCCTCTAGGCTAAATATTCCCAAAATTCTACAACTATACAAGTATGACAAGTCTCCAGTGCTCAGGGCACTTTCCTCTAGGGATGAGATTCTTTCCATCTTGTTTCTGGACTTTCCTTTAGTCACTGTGGTGTCAAACTCAAACAGAAACAGATCCCTGCAGGCTGTATGCTGACTTAAAAATCACAAGATCAACTGTCGTACTCTATTTTTGTTTTGTCAAAACATTTCCCAATTACATTTTATTCTGGCTAGGATTGCACTTGGGAGTTTTGGGCTGGCAAGCTGGACATCTCTGCTCCAGATCATTACATCATTTACTGTCATGAATGCACATGTGACAGTTCAACACAATGGGATTAGGGGAGATGGTTAGGAAGATTTTCTCCTACAATCTCAAAAACTAATGGATAATTGTCAACATAGGCACTATAAGAAAACTGAGTAAGTCTCCATACCTATTGACTTTTTTGTGGCTAGTTTATTTGGAAAATTGTGGGGGAGTATTCAAGTTTATTTGAATGGCAAATGATTATGAAATACAATTAATGGCAGGGGGGGCATTTATTCTGGAAGAACTTCAGAGACTTGCCTGAGAATCGCTTCTACAACATGCCCCCAAAGTGGTCATCTAAACTGCTTTCTTGAATCTCTTTCACAGCCATGTAGCCTGCCCCAGAGACCATGCCCCATACCCCAAAAGAATGTACACCCTGTCAAGATGGGTGAATCTCTTTCCTACACCACTATTTCAAGAAAGACTCAACTATATTTCACCTCACTCCCTAATCTCCAGGCATTTTCTCCACAACCACACCAACTAAGTATTCTTCTCCACCACCTCCACCTCCACCATATTCTGGAACTATGAACCATGATTAAATCAACTTCACCCAGGTTCCTGTTTAGTGTCTGAACCCCTATGGCTCTACTCGCTATCCCTGGAATCTTCCAAAGTGCCCCAACTTGGATACCACTTTCCTATGTGTATCTGCCCTAGCAGGAAGTAAACTCCTTGAGATAATCGACTATCTTTGCTATCTATCTCTTAGTAAATATTTATTAATTTACTCTTATGAGGACCTCAACCCACCCACCATAGGCAATCTTTTCCATTTTGGGGTACTATGATTTGTTTTTGCTTAAAATTAGCCTTCCTACAACTTCTACTCATAGCTCTGCTGCCCAGGGCCAAGTAGAACAATTCTACTGAAGACAAAAGCTGGGAAGAAAGTCAGGATAAACTTTACCAACTGATGTAAATATCTGCAAAGGTATGCTTTATCTACAAATTTGTTAAGAATTGGCAATATGGACTTGAATATGGGCTGGACCCTGTGATTTTTTTCCTCTAAGGAACTCCAGGATGAGGAAACACTTTCTACCTTCCCGGCAACTCACTGTCTTAGTTGCCTAAAACACTGAGACACTGACTTGCCCAATGTCACACAATCGATGTATGAGAGGCAGGACTCAAAACTAGGTCCCTCTGGCTTTGAGGCTGGTTCTGTGTCTAACATGTCATGCTGCTTCTCTATTGGTAACAAAATATAGATTTAAATGTAGCCTATACAACTTTAATTTGGCTGGAAATTTTAAAAATAACACTATTTAAACATACTTAGTCTTTAAAAAGATGTCTTAAAAATATGGCTACAGTTACCACTCACTAATAGCAAGGGTTGGCAACCTTATTCAGAGTATTTTCTTTTAACTATTTAACACTAACATTTACTTCTGACTTTGGACTAATTTTATCTGACCAATTTAATTAGAAAATAGATTTGTAGATAGATGTCAAGCATTAGGTCTAAATGCCCCCACGAATCATCTGGTTGTACTATAAACAGATTTTTCAAAAAAAACCCCATGATTTGAAATAAGGCAAGTAAAAAAAACCATGGTGAATACTTAGTTAAGCTACAGCAAATATCAATCTTGTGTTTTTCAAACCAAGAGTTCCCTAACACAATGTACAAAGAACACACAAAAACATTACAACGACAGAATGCTACTGTGCTGGAAGAAATGATGAGCTGGCTGATTTTAGAAAAAAAAAATAGAAAGACTTGCATGAAATAATGAAAAGTGAAGTGAGCAGAACCAAGAGAACACTGTATACAGTAATACCACATTGTTCAAAGAATAATTGTGAACAACCAAGTTATTCTGAATACTATAAATACTCAATCAACTATAAAGGACCTATGAAGGAAGATGCTATCCACCTCCAGAGAAAGAACTGATAAATATAAGTATGCATAGTATAATTTTACATATATTTAAAAATCTGTGTCAAATGGTGGGGTGAGAAAGGAAAGATGAAAACAGTTTGGAACTTAAAATGTAACAAAAAAATTAAATTAAAAAAACCATAAATATCATAAGTGGAAAGTCATTTTATTAACTCTTTTAGGGGGAAAGCTGCTATAGCTATTCTTTACATAATTTTAGTTCTGACCAGTTGAACCAAAACCTCCTGCTCCACGTTCAGTGTCATCTAAGCCCTGAAAAAGAAAGAAAGTGTCAAGTAGTAAGTTGATGTCAAAGTCTCTTTTTTCCCAGACTCCTGAACTTTAAAGTCTTTTTCTCCACAAATTGTTGCCTTATGATCAGTATATCTTTCTTAAGGGAGATGACAGAAAGTAGAGAAAAAAAAATGGTAAAACACAGATGCATAACTTAGCCACAGTAAATACAAATATTTTCTAAAAGTTGATTCAAATGTATATTAGGGCATGAATTAGAGAACTAAAAATTAGCTTCTAAGGAAAAGTTAATATGAAAGCCATAATGCAAAGCTCTCTTTACGGAGATTTAAAGAATTCCTTTTAAAGTTTATCTTAAAAATCAGTGAATACAGAGCTAAAAGGGACCCTGGGGACCATCTTATCCAAACCTCCCGTTGACCCCATTTTGCAGATTGAGAAATCTGAGAGCCAGACAGAAGTAAACTCAGATTAGTAGGAAGCAAATCCAGGTTATCTGGCCCAAACTCCAGCATTTTTTGCATTATTCTACACTGCCATCTTATAGCAGGTGAAGGGATAGACTTTCATTTTAGCATTTACTTAAGTCTTAAAATTTTATTTCACTTCTAATTTGTCATTTATTGTTAGGACGGCAAATCTAATGGAAAATGATTTTCTTTGTTCTATATGAGGACTTTTACACAGAACTACACTTCTCTCTTAAAAGAATCACATGACTTACCATCTTCTTTAAAAAATAGCTAAATCTTTTACATCTTAACAGTATACTAATAAACAACTCACGCTTAACACTATAGAAGACTCCCCCCAACAGTTTCATTATAATTACTTACTTGGACTTCTTCAAGTTCTGGATAAAAAACCCGTTCACAAATCAGCTGTGCAATCCGGTCACCTTTTTTCACTTTAAATAAAAAGACCATATTATAAACATGTAATTTGGAAAAACACGAGTTTAGCAATTGTTATAGTAATAATAGTATAGTATAGTAATAATAATGTAGTAAACATTATTAGCTTACCTTCAAATGTTTCTTTGCCAAAGTTAAACAGTACGACACCAACATTTCCTCTATAATCTTCATCTATGACACCAGCTATAGGAAAACATATTAAGTTAATGAAACACAGTCTTTGGTAGTTATTGCCATCTACTCTTAATTATCCAAAATATAGTAGTAGTATGAAAAACTCTAGAGGCAACCTAGTATAGCGGATTGAGTTCTGAACTTCAGGGTTCATAAAACCTGGGTTATTATCTGGCTTCTGACACTTATCAGCTACGTGATTAAACTTTTCCATGTCTCAGGCAACTCCCTAAGACTTATCTACTAAATTATAGATAAGATTTGGTCAGCGTTGGTGAAGATAGTTCTCTATATCTAAGAAATCACAGATGACATAAAGATGATTCACGAATGGCTCTAAAATATTTCTATACTTAAAAAATGAATCTGGATCTGTATGATACTCTGGAAATTTACAATATTTCAAACAAAAATGTAAAGGCTTAGCTCAGAAGCACCTGGAAAACTATCCGGTTTTTTCATCCAATTAGGCAAATCAACTCTTTCCTGTTTCCTACTCTGTTGAAAATAGATGGCATAATCTTTGAATAATATCATATATTATTAGCTTGAGCTGGGCTTCCCCCACTTTCAATCTGGCTCTCACTTTTTCTGAGGACTAAGAGAAAATTAGGTGTTTTGATTTCAAAGCCTTATAGCAGAGCTGAAGGTGTACTGTCTTCACCTGTGACCTACCCCATTCCTCCTTGAAAGGTTCCGTGTGTCCAGGCAGGCAAGAACATTCCTAGATAGATGCTGAAGTTAGAGTTATTTGAATATCTGCTACAAACTTGCCACTGACTTTTTTTGGACAAGGACAATTCCTCATTTTAAGTCTAAAATTATATTAAATTCAGAAAATGCGGTAAGAAAAAAGAATGAGGACTACTCAGTCTACTTCTGAGTTCTTCCAATACTGAGTACTCAAAAAATATTATGATTTTTCAATGGGATCACGAAAGACTAATAAAACTAAACAAAAGCATTTTAACCTTTCAGTAATTCACTGATAAAATTTGTCTTTCAAAATGTCCCTAGAGATTTCATTTAAGAAGTGTGTAATTACTTCAGAATTTTTCTAGTGAGGTATTTACATACTAATCTATTTACACAGGTTAAGCACAGATATAGTTCAACAAAATGGTAGACAAAGGTAGGCATAAAATTGGAATGCCTGGACCAAGTATTGCAGGAGTTCTATTTCTAGACTACATGGTATAGAGGGAAGCTGTGAACTTTTCTCAATTTAACAGTAACAAAAAGTGGGCCAGGTCACATAATGCTGAATCATGGTTTCTTTTCCCACATCCTGTTGAAGGAGGTTGACTTAATCCTTCATATCCTTGAAGAAAGTTATTCTATATGAAAGGTGAGACCAACTGTTCTCCATCCTGAGTACATAAGTAGAAATGGTTTTAGGCTTAAAGAGGGATTTAGATTAGATTTAAGGAATAAATTATTCAGTGTTATATGTTGTTAAGCACTGCCACCTGTCTACAATGATTTAGGTAAAGCTAATTAAGACTTGCCAAGTTGGTGGAGGTCTTTTCTGGTATCTTTAGAGTAGCTTTGCTTGGCTCTCCAGTATGACTGGGTATTACTGCATTCTATTCTAGAGGTCAGGTGTTTACTCAGAAGCACTGAGACATGGTTCAGATGTTCTAGCAGGGCTTCTTAAACTTTTCCTACTCGAGACTCCTTCGGCCCTTCTTAAATTGTGGGTTGAGACAGTTTAAGAATCACTGTCTAGGGTATAAACTTGTGAAAAGTCATTAATACATTTCAAGATGTATTTTAAAAGCTACTAAAACTTATGAATGAGAAAAGTTCAAAGACAACTGAAATACAAGAAAATAAAGGCCTTCGTTGCATACTTTGTTAACAAACATGAACTTCAACAAATTTCAGAAATTCAGGGTTCACTTTACACCTAACATAGAATGCACTATTCAAGAAAAACATGGGAACATAATTACCTATGTAAGCACAAGGACATTTCTTCTTCTTCATGAGAAAGCAAAATGTGTCTTGAAGTTATCACTGGAAAAATCATGCATTGGAACTGGCAGACTGAATAACTGACTTCAGGCAAAAGTTTTACTGTGTCAAAGCTTTGGCATGTCATTTGTTGGAAACCTATTTTAGTTAAAACCATCCACACCTACCAGATGTGCATTCTGAACAGAATCCTGCATACTCAACTTTTTCCTTTGACCCTTATTTACAGCCTGAGATTCTAACAACATCCTTCTTAGGAAATAAAATGTTTTTCCAGCTATGATAAACCTGTGCTTACGAGACATTTTTAAGTTACAGCAGATCCAAGAACACACCACAATTTTATGAACAACATATACCAACTAGTGGGCTAGTTTTCCATTTTTTTTTTCAGTTCAATATTTTTTGGGTCTTTGTTTTAAGCACAGTAAATACTGTTTATGAGAAAAATATTCAAATTTCAACATAAATTTGTTTTCAAATAGAGAATATATACCTAGGTTAGTCTTAAATTACCAGGAGTATAACCACAACAAAAATTTTAAAAACTATGCCTGGAAAAATATTATATAAAGCAGAGGATCTTTAAACTTTAAGTCACAATATCAAAGAGCTCAGCATGGTACAGTGGAAGAGTGTGACAGTACAAGTCTGATGACATGGCTATGAGTTTCAGCTTCCTTACACGTGACTTTAGTGAAGTCACATGTTAGTTTGACTTAAAATTTCTGGGCCTCAGAACATTCTTACATAAAAAATGAGGTTGGACTGATGACTGCTCATGTTCCTTCTGGAACGGAAAAGCTATGAAATTAAGAGGCAGCAGAGATGCTGTTTGACCCAAGTATTATCCCATACCACCACCTAGTGACATCATGAGAGATGTTACTTCATCAGCTAGTTTGGGCTATGGAAGGACAGAAGCCAGATACCAGGGAATATTTTGCAGACAGGAAACAGTCATGTCCTTCTGTGCATTCTTAGGGGATTTGGCAGAGGAGGGGCAGTTTGGGCAATAGCACAGACGTGAGTGATAGGATACCATGTACAAGGAGAACAAGCAGGCAAGTTTGGCTGGGAAGTGGTGTACAAAAAAAATCAGTTTAAAAAGATAGGCTAAAACCAGATTGCAAAGGGCTTTAAATGACAAGTCTATATTTTGTCCCAGAGGCAAGGACATTTATTAAGCACTTATGTTCAAAGCATACACCTATGGGATGCTTTAGCTACAAGTTAGTTGGGAAGGTCCACGGTCCTTAGGGTATAGCGCTAGAACAGATGGTAATGCATCTTCTTTCCTGTCATTTCCACTGATAAAATTATGTTTCTGATGTTGAACCATCTGACAGTGCCAGAAACTTTCTTTGGCACTGTAGCCCTTGCAGAAGCAGCTTCCAGGTCATATCTCTGTAAGGGTTGATTACCTGGCTAAAAGCTTCAGGGGCTGGGCTGGATGCAGGGTCAATTGCTATTTCTGGGTCTCTTGGGTTCAGGATCCAGGAGCTGTCTCTAGATGAAGGGAGGTAGTTGCACTGGTGCATCTTAACAGGCACAACCCTCTTATCCCTTCCTCAGGCTGCTTTACTGCTTCATGTAGGCTTGCCTGCCTGCACAGTGGGTATACTTCATGGGGATGACCAGTCCCTTATCCACAGGGATTGCTCCCTTGAATGATGGCTGTGGGCACTAAGCAGGAAGTAGGGCCATTGGTCAGGTGGGCACTGCGATTTGCAGGACTCTTGGTCATGGCATCGTAAAATAACTTACTTTATTTGATGTTTATTTGATTGTATTGATCTGTTTCATTCTAACTTTTTAACAAAACATTTAAATAAAGGAGTAAGATTATCAGCAAGGAGACTTTTCAAGAAAACAAAGCCATACAAAATTAAAATCTAAAAAAACAGTAAAAATCATCCCTCAGAAGCCAAAAGCCTAATCTTGGTTAAAGGCTACATAGTCAGCAGAGGTTTCCAAACTGTAGCCCACATTATGCCAGAGCATATGTTGATATTTTTCTTGCTTGACTATACATATCTGTTACAAGGGAGAGACTCTTTTTGGGGTAAGGGGTCAGAGAAGTGTATAATTTTGGAGCTAAAAAAAAATCATCTGTAAAATATTTTTTAAATGTGTGCACACACCCAGCCCTCCTCCCCACAACAGTACATAAAGGATCACAAATAGAGCAATTTTGTACCTGGCTTGTTAAATTTTATTTTAAAAAATATATCAGAAGTTGCAGTTCTTTTTTTCTTCTTTGTATACTCCAATGTTTGTGTTGTTGATTGTTAAATTTATGATAAAAAAAGAAACTAAAAAAAATAGATTTAGGGGAGGTGAAGCAGAGACGAAGGAAAAGGATAGGAGGTTATGGTCAGATAGATGAATTCAGAGTTCTGGTTCATGGAAGTAGAATCCTTGTCGATTATAAGATCAAGGTATGGCCAACTGGGTGTATAGTTGAGGTGAAGAGAAGGTGTAGGTTGTGAGATATGATGTTGATGTACTAGGAGCCAGGGTGCTTGAGGGGACATCAATGTGTACAATGCAGTTCTCAAGTATAAGAGAAGGGGTTGAGTGTGAGCCTCATTTGAAGACTTACATAAACTGATATAAAGAAAGCTGAACCAAGAGAATATACACAATGATTACAGTAACATAAATGAAAACACCAAAAGCCATCAGAATTAAGATTAATTTAATATTCAATTTTGGTTCCAGAGGACTAAAGATGAAATCACTCTTCCCTGGTGACAATTACAAACGAGCTCTACTTCTGACTCCTCAGACTTTCTTTACTATGCCACAGCAGCCTTCTGTCAATGAAAGAAAACCTTGCAGCGCCTTCCTCTGATTGGAGGCTGGCAATATCTTCATTCTTCTGTGGGATCTATTTGACTTTCTAGATTTTTCTCTACCATGCCCCGCGCAAAGGTACCTTCTCCTTCCTCCTTATATCTCACATCCTTTTCAGCTTCCTTTTAAAATTGTCTTCTTCCATTACAATGTAAGTTCCTCAAGGGCAGGGCCTCTCTACTTGTTTTTTTATTCCTAACATTTAGGGCAGTGCATGGCACATAGTAAATGCTTGTTATTCTATAAAAAAAACAAACCCAAAATATTAGACAGAAGTTTAGTAGAGAGGAAGCCCAGGAGTCAGGATAGTCAGAATTCAAGTCCCTCCTATACCACATAATGGCGATGTAGTTCCAGGCAGGTCACTTAACCCCTTGGTGTCCAGGCATCTAAGACTGTTAGGTGGCAGAAGAAGTGCTGGATCTGCACTGGCCACCAAAGTCATCCATATGAGCTTCCCATGCTGATGTCACCACAGCCTGGTCAAGAACAAAAGGCATCTGGGGAGCACTGAGAGGCGGGGAAAGCAGTTTCTTGCTGTCTTTAGACCTTTTTGGGGTCTTTTTTTTGTTACTCTTCCCAAATAGTGCCCTCTTTGTGACGGCCTTCAAAGAGGCGAAGATATTTCTTCTAAGGTGTCTTCTCCTCAGACTGAGTATCCTCGACTTCCTCGCCCACTTCAAACTCATAGCCAGACCAGCCATTCCCTTATGTAGATAGCTGTTTTTAAATATGGCACCCAGAATCAAACATACTGCCCGAAGTGTGTGGCCTAACCTGTTAGGTCATCAGACTTGGGTTAAATGTATTTGCTTCTGTGTACACAGTGTTTCCCCCAATAGAATATAAGCTCTTTGAGGACAGGTTGTCTCACTTCTCATTTTTTTGCCCCAGTGCCTAGTATACAGGTGTTGTTAATAAATGCTTGTTGCTTTATAGATATATGCACAGTTCTTGGTATAGCTTTATATGGGATTATGCACATTTGTTATTTTGAGAATATGCATCTTTTTGAGTCTATGCATTTCCTTACATTACTTTTGAGGTTTTCAAAGTAGGAATGCAATGACTGTCATCCTTGGTTCCTTTTCCCCACCTCAAAACCTTAACTATGCTGGCCCACAGAAACAGATCTCTCTAGAAACATTTTTTGGTAGTTTCTTCTTTTCCCACTTTTTCAGTCTGTTTGTTTTGGGAGCAGATGATCTAACAGTCAAAGCTGGTTTCCCCCAATAACATAAGGTGAACACACCAGTCATCACTTCGAAAATAATTTCTAGACTGACTCAGAAATCTTTACATGGGCAACTTCACCTATTAGTGAAATACTTCATTTTATATGGTAAGACTAAAGAGTACATAAAAACATGAATTATTGTTGTCCATTCCTTTAATAAGAACTTATTAAATTTGGATGGCATGGTAATAAACTATAATGCACAAAATAACAATTCAGTTTATTTTCTAATAGGATTCAAACCATAAGCTACCAATTGAATTTCACTTCTTTGGGAAAGAAAGTTTTTTTTTAATAAAGATTGAAATAATTAATCATCTTACCTCCCACATCTATGAAATGTTTTGCAGCCAATCCAGAACGTGGAGCTTAACCAAAAAAAGAGAGAAGAAATATATTGTAAGTTTTGACACAATCTAGCCTTACTTATAAATCTTGCCACTTTTGATTCAACTTTATTTCCTATACTTTTAAAATCTAGAGTAACTTTAATTTCACAGTAATAATATGAAGTCAATTTGTATTCACTATACATACTAAGACAGGGAAAGTAGACATTTAGAAAAATTTACAAGAAATGAAACTTGGTTAACCTAAAATTCATTTAATCAAGATGACTATTTTCTTAAGGAGTTCTAGCTGATTTACGATTTCACCACCTACTTAATAATCTAAAATTAGATTTCATTTATTTACAACCACTACATTACATGAATTAATACTGTGGTCTTCATTTTCCATCTTTTTACACCTGCTTCCCTTGAGGGTTCTAAGGTCATCCACTCAAGGAGAGAAGCAGAGTAGTTCACTCCTCTTATTTTGCAGGGTCAGCTGTTTTTATCACATGAGCATACTTGGTGGCGCACAAGGCCCAAGTGATCTTACTTTGAGAGATAAGCTTTGTCTTTCCAACAGTTCTCGATTTTCACCAGTCAGGACTATGTGACCATCTCTCCGTCTCAGTAAGTCACAGAAGGTTGTGACATCAACTCCTCTAAACGGTAAGATATTTTCTAGAATTTATAATGGCTTTTGGAAGTGATATTTCTGAGGCTGTTCTAAAATACAACCTTATTGGAAAAAGACATTATTTAAAGATGCTCCTTGTATTGTACCATGGATATAGGCACACTCAAGACCTGCCATTTGGAGCAGAAAGAAAATACCTATTCTGAAATAGTAATCACCAAAAATGAATCAAGAAACTTTAATTGTTAAAAGTGAGAATTCTAGGGAGAGCAAAGATCCTGAATCATCTGGGGTTTTATTAACCAGTTAATGTCTTGAATTAGGTTCATGAATCAATAGCCAGCCAGTGTAGGTTATGTATTCCTGCATTTGATTAGGTAAAGCTCTTTACTTGGTGACATTAAGATTACCAGGGTCATATTTTCTATGACGTCAAAAACTTTTTAGAAGACTTTTCCATGACTTCTCCTATACACTGCAAAAATTAATATTCTAATATTTGCAATTATTCCAATTGTTAATGAAGTTAGATATTTGGTCTAGCTAACAGTATACCTTTCTTAGCCTGTTGAATATAGCAAAGAGGTGGGAATATAATACAACACTGAAATTTTGCTCCCCCTACGTATGTATAGTGTGGTTTTCTAGCTTCAACAGCTGTAGCATTTCCCAGGATGCTAGCAATTAGTGGTAAAAGTGCCTCACCATCCTTCCACAGTACTTCATAAGTAAAAGAAAAGGGCAAAGGGAGATGTGAGAGTTACCAGGCAACAGGAAACTTGCAAATGGGTTGCATTTGTTGTCTTTTACCTAATCTATCCTTGATTAGAAATCATGTTGAATAATCTCCCCCAACTTTCTAAATATGCATGATCGCATGATAAGGTGAAAATGAAGAATAAGATCTTATTTATTCAAATACAAAGTAAGGTAAGCTACTAACCACTTGGTCACTTACCAACTCTACCATAAGACCCAGGAGGGAGAGAGATCTGAATGTCTGTTTTCACAAGGGCTTTCTCCATGGCTGGTATTGTATAATCATAGGCACTATAGAAATTACCAAGCAAAATAAAGTTAATTATAAAACAGATTTTATTTCTATGGACAAAGTATTGGATTATCAGAAATATTTAAGTTGAACAATGGATTTTCTTATTAGTTCTTATACCAACTTGGATCTCTATATTTATTCCTCAAAATAAATGCTCAAATCACTAATTTTCCAATTTATCTACACAAAATTCCCATGAAGCCCAAGAATAGGTATCGCTATCTTATAACAATGTTTCCTAGTCCTTTTGCTAATGTAGTTTGAGATGACTTAATTCTACAACATATTATATACCGGGAAGGTGATGGTGTACAAGGGTCAAGAAAACAGATTAGAGTCTTGGAAAGGCACTTTATTTCACTGAGATGAAAATAAAGGGAAGAAAGATGGGGATAGGCTGAGAAAGTGATGAATCAAGAATGGAGAAGAGACCAAGGGTATAAAAGAGAAAAGAGTAGGAAAAAGGGCTAAAGCTTTGTTATACTTAGCTTTGTAAATAGCTTGACCCTAATTGTAGGTTATGGAGTAAATTATGGTGTATTCACCAGTAAAACTACTGTGTATTTAATGGCCCTGGATGGGTAGATTGCTAAAGTGGCCTACCCTATGTGACCTTAGGCAATCATGTCATGGCTTTCTTGGCCCAGGAGGATTACACTACGGTTCATCTCACTAAGCTCCAAGATTTATAGTTTCTTCTCCCTCTTTTCTTTTCTAAGAACACTATAAAGCTTCTTAGGCATTCTATACCTCTATCTGTACTAAAGCCAACTAACAAAACTGCACTGAGGTCCTGTTTTGATGTCTCACGGGGCCATAGAAGTGACCCTGGGTTCTTGTGGACTAAAGCCAAACTCCAGCAAATCCTCCAAAGCTGGAGAAGTTTTGGCTATGGTTTTGGTCACATGTGCTATCTGAGGGTAAGTCTAGCTAATTTCAGAGAGGCTCATCAGATCTGGCTACAAGGTGATGAAAGTTTTAGGCAGCAACTCTTAAAGACCATCTATGCAGTTGTAAAGGGGATTTCAATCTACAATGCTGGAAGTGGTAGAGTCTGATATATAAAAAAGGGAGTAGGGAGTTCTAACTGTTCTAAACTATCTTTCAAATAAAATCATTAATGAGTGGTCTAAGGTTGAATTCTGGACCCCTAATTTTAGCCTTTCTTTTGCCTTTTTTAAAAAATAGTTTCAATTAACTGTAATGTTAGGATTACTTGGACTGGCTTTAACTACAATGAATCTATCTAAGATGTTTCATGGAGTTTTAGCATTCTCTGAAAAAACTGTTTTGCCACAGGTCATTTTAGGAGTATTTAGGAATACCTTGAGTACATCAACAACACCTCTCTTGCCTCCACACTCTTTTTCCATTCAATTCAATAAATGTTTATTAAGTGCTGCCAGTATAAGGCAGCATGGGCTACAATGAAAAAAAAATTATACTACCTGCCCTCAAAGACTTTATGATCTACCAGAGGAGATATAAGTACATAAATAAGACTAACACAAGGTAAAATGTGATAAGGGCAAGAAAGTGCTCTAAGAAAATTAAAGGGCTAACTGAAAAGGATATGGAAAGGTTTCACAAAGAAGGTGGCACCTGAGATGAGCCTTAAAGAAGACAAAATAGGTAGGGATGGTGAGTACACTCAGAACATGGGGGATAGCTTCTAAATGCATGGAAAAAAAGGTCAAGTTCAGAGAATAGTTTAACTGGGGCATTTTAATATGACTGTAAAGGCAAGTGAGAAGACTGTAGATTGCCTTAAATGCCTGGCTATGAAGTCTGTGTTTTGTCTTAATAGGCAATAGGTGGGTCCCTGAAGGTTTTAGAGTGAGAGATGGCGGATCAGTGCATTACAAAGATAATTAAGTTCTGTTTTAGAAAGACTGGAGACCAGAATCAGAGTGATCGTTAGGGAATTATTAAAGTGATCCATGGGAGAGGAAAAAAGGGCTTATATAAGATGATGGAAATTTGAGTTGGGAGAAGAGGGCAGGAGCAACAGTATAATGGACTGCATATAAAATGCTTGTTTAGAGGAATACGGTTCATAGGGAACTTTAAAATATTTGTTCTCTAGTACTTACTGACAAAAATTAACCTAAGAGTCATACCTTTAGCGCGGGGAGGGATCTTAGTACATATATAATAGAACGTATATATAATCCCCTCAGGAAACCTGCAAGGCCCTTTGAGGTTAAGTGACTTGCCTGCTGTAACACAGTACTTCCCTAAGCTTCGGGACCCACATTTCATAAAAAAAGTTTTAATTTTCATCATATTTTCAGCCGGCAGGCTGAATCCTGCTGCAGGGATCTCCTCATATTTACAAACACTTGACCCTTGTCTAGGTTTAATGACAGCATTGCTTCAAGCTGCTGGACTCTATCTGGGCAAGTAGCTTCACTTCTTCTTACCCAAAAAATGGGAATTGGGGGGAGGGTGAGTGGAAAGCCAGGAGGGGAAGATGAAGATTTTTTTTTTCCAGAGGCATCGAAGTGACAGGGTGGACTGTGCACTGGGCCTGGAGTAGGGAAAACCTGAGTTCAAATCCTGCCTCTGCCTGACTCCAGGCAAGTCACTGAAACTTTGTCTCAGTTTCCTCATTAGTAAAACAAGGATGATAGGATTGCAGTGAGAACAAAACGAGATAATGAGTGTAAATCGCTTAGCACAGTGCCCGACACACAATATGTGCTATATAAATATTAGCCACTATGGTTATTGTTATTATTCATAGTCGGTGAGTCTTACTGCCACGGCAAGCTTTGACAGCTTAGCCATTTTAAGCTATTAAATTTTAAGTTTTGGTGGATTAAAACGGCACTAAAACTTTTGGGACACTGCATCTAACCAGCAGGCAGGGAAACCCCAACCGACAATTAGGCGCTCGGAATTGGCGCGAAAATTTGATGACAGGAAATTGGGGGGAGAGGCACGGAGGGCCTCGCCACGTGGGGGTTGGAAGAGGGGTATAGGAAGGAGGGAAAGAAAGATGGGAGTGGGAGGACTTGGGTTTGAATGAAGCCTCTGCTACCCACGACCCCTGAGTGGCTTTGAGACAAATGGCCTCCCCCATTCCGAGCCTCAGTTTCCTCATTTGCAAAATAGGAGTGGGTCTAGCGGGCTGCGAGGTCCCTTCTAGGGTTCTAGTCTTGCCGGTCCCCCGCGCCCGGGCCTGCGCCCCGACTCATTCAATCTCACCCACCTGTACAGGTCGTAGCCCGCAGCCCGCGCCGACCCCTTGGAGGGGGCCGTGGCGTGCTCCGAGAGGCGGGCGAAGCGGAGGCGCACGGGGCTCTCCTCCTTGTGCTGCGCAGGCCGAGCCCGCTTGCTGGGGGAGACGGCGGCGGGGGTAGCTTCGGAGCAGGGCATGACTGCGGACAGAGAACAAAAGGAGAGGGGCGCAGGACGGCGAGTCACTCACTCAGTCCCGTGGCAAAGCAGACTCAAATTTCCCCGCGAGCCGCCCCCTCCCGACCCGGACGAGCCCATCCGGGCGAGCTGACGGGGGAGACAAGATTTAAAGGGTTTGGATTGAGAGGAGCGCGGTGCCCCAGAGCGGCTTGTGCAAAACTTCGATTAAAGCCGTTCTTCATGCCCCACTGGGCCGCTCCTATGTGGGACATTCTCTTTGTTGGGCTCGCGTTTCCAATTTCAGGTCATTTCCTCCCTTTCTCCCGACCCCCGCAGCGCGAGCAGAATGGACGCACCCCTGCGCCCGTTAGCTGGGCCACTAGGGACCCCTGTCATTGAGCCCGGCTCCCTCCAGGTGGTGGAGGCTACCCCCGGTGTAAGGCCCTAAGGTGAAGGCGAGCCGGCGGGGATGTACAAGAGCGCCTTGGGCCTTCCGAGCAAGCATCCACGGGAAGCTTTCCTGCAGGCCCGGCGGATTCTAACCGTTATCAGAGAGGCACAAAGGTCGCAGCTGCCACACCCTAGGGAATTGGTCTCCCGAGGATTCCCCCTCCCCGGCCACTGCTTTCCCGTCTTTACTAGCTTGTCTGCATCCCGGCCTGGAGTAGATGAGAGAACTGTGGAAGAGCCGCCTGAGCTCCCGGAGCAGCATGGCAGACCTGGGCTATTAGGGGGGCGGGGAAAAGGTCTGGGCAGGACTAGGAGATAACTGTGGGTAAGCTGGGGAGGAGCGGCTGACTTTACGGTCGGCCATCTAAATGGGATGGTAGTCTCACTTGAGGTGACCCTTTTATGGCTAACACCCAGATCAAGAGGAAAGAAAACCCCCAATGCTGCACCTGGGTTAGAATCCAGAACGGAGCAGTTTTGTCCGCCGGCAGCCACCGTACTCTCCGCAGAATTCGCTCTGAATGTTAGAACGTTTTGAACCCCTCCCCCGTTCCCTCCTAGACCCTGTCAAAGCACAGGCAGGAGAGATGGGTTCACCAGACTGGAGCGGGTGCGCATGCGCAATAACCCCACCTGGTGGCCCAGTCTCAGCTCAGCCAAACTCTTCCCCTCGCTCCCCAGTCCCCAGCCCCTTTTGCGTGATGCTGCCGGCCAAAGCCCACGTGGTTCCAGTGGCAGCTGCCTTACTCAGGCGCGGTCCTTAGAGCCTACGACTAAAATCCCTTTTGAGACTGGCAGTGTACCCCATCCTAGTGCAAGCTGCGGATGAACCTCTATCTAGTGGCCCCGCTGGGTATAGAGCAGCTATCTTGGCTCTAAATCAGCAGGGATTTGGAGGGAACTCGACCCCATGGCGTAAGAAAATCCAGGTGGGCAGAGAGATTCAGTGTAACCTCGGAAGGGAGAATGTGCTGGAGTGCCTCGGTTATCTTTCCTCCTTACAGCCATCCTACCATTTACCCAGGCTTGCAGCCTAGGTGTCATCCCTGGACCTTTCCTCTCTCTCACACCCCCGATCCAGTCACTTGCCAAGTTCTGCCCTAATCTGTCTTCACTTGTCTTCTGATGAAAAGGGGTATAACCTCTGGCACTGCCACAACCCTGCTGTTGCAGTAACCTGGTTACTAGTGGTGGGTCTGCTTGCCCCAAGTCTCTCCCCACCCCACTCCAATCTATATTTCGCTAAGTTGTCAAAGTGATTTTCCTAAAACTCAGGTCTGACCGTGACACCTCCTATTAAATAAGCTCCCGTGGCTCCCTATCACTTCCAGGATCAAATACAAACGCCTCTCTTTGGCTTTCAAAGCTATTCATAACCTGGCTCCCTCCTACCTTTCCAGTCTTCTTACACCTTGCTTCCTGCCACAGAGGCTTTGATCCAGTTATACTAGTCTCTTCGGTGTTCCTAGTACAAAACTTGTTCCAACTGGAAGGTTTTCGTAGGACTCCCATGCCCGGAATGCTCTCCCTCCTCATCTCCTCTTGGCTTCCGTGGCTTTCTTCAGGTACCAGATGAAGTCCACCTTCTACAAAAAGCTTTTCCCAGTGTTCTTCCTTAATCTTAATGCCTTATCTCTGAGATTACTCTCAATTTATCCTGCTTATAATTTTGTTAGTGCTATTAACGGGATTTTTACTGAGCCAGTCTTTAACCTGAGAATGCTGGGAGCTGCACAAAGCAAGACTAGAGATGGGAGTACCAGTAATCAAGTAATTTAATTAACCAGTGTCAGAGTGAGGAATGTTCTCTTAGCACAAGTAAAAGCACAGCTTATATACTTAAATCACAATTGGGAAAGGAGGGAAGACGGTGGATTACAAACAGTCATTTAGTGGGAAAGCTACAAGTCGCACAATACAGCAATTCTGGAGTCAAGTCTTTGGGGGTTGTGACTATCTCCCCTGAAGTACAGAACCAGAGTTCTGTGACGGGAACATGTTCTACAATCATTGATTTGCTTCTCTTCAGATCCAGTGATTGTGAGCTTTGTCAGAGTTTTGATTAATCAGGTTAAGATGGATTGTAAGCTTTGACTCCCAAGAAGGCAGCTCTTGAGAATACTAAATTATTAGTATATTCATTACACATATATTGGTTAACGTGAAAATTATAAATTCCTTGCTCAGTACATAGTTGTTTGCATACTGTTGCTACCATTAAACTGAGCTCCTGGAAAGGAGAGGCTTCCTTTTGCCTTCCTTTGTTATCTCCTGAGCTTTGCACAGTGCCTGGCACATTGTAGGCATTCAGCAAATGCCACTGAGTGACTCAATGACCCATCTGATATTTAAACGCATAGATGGCATGTTTATCAAATTTACTGATATCACAGAGCTGGAAAGAATACATAATCCATTGGATGACAAGATCCAAAAAAATCTCGAAGGGCTGGAGCACTTGGGCAGAACTTAAGATGCAATTGAAATTTACTTTGAATTAAAAAAAAAACAACTAACAGCTTCACAAGTACAGTATGGATGAGGCATGATTAAGGGGAAATCTCTTCATATTTGTTGTTTCTTAGAGCATGACAGTATTCTATGATATTCACGTATCATCATGTTTAGTGTGTGATACATGAATATCATGGAATATTACCGCCCTCTAGGAAGCAACGAACATGAATATGGAGAAACATGGAAGGTCTTATGTGAAAATACATAATGACTACAACAGCATAAATGGAAGAACAATTATGCAACAATAAAAAAATGAATATTCTGAAATTATAAAGAACAAGCTTAGCTCTCCAAAAGAGCTATGAAAACACTCTTGTCCTTTGCAGAGAAGGAGGGACATAGTCCATGGATGTGGAACATTGCATTTAACATCAGATTTTTCCCAATGTATGTTTTGCTGAATTTTTTTTCCTTAAAAAATTCTTTGTTATCAGTGATAGTTGTCAGAGGGTGGGGGAGAGAGGGATATAGAGGGACATCTAAAGAATGCAAAAACAAAAGGTAACAAAAGTATTTATAAAAAAGATGATACTATAACAAAATATGGTGATCTCACCCTACAAAATAGAGGTGAGTAGGTAATATTTTGTTGAGTACTTAGAACATGGTCCTTTACTTTCCATTTTCTTGACCAGTACAGTGTAAGGCACATATTCAAAGTTCTTCAAATAGTTTAAAAATACATCTGTATGTCTATGTATACATATACACACACCTGAAAAAATTATAACCTCCAGAAATAATGAAATGATGGACTCAAAGTATTCTGCCTTAGAACATGTCTGGAGTATTGTGGTCACTGCTTCAATAGATTAAAAGACATTAAGCAGCAATAGTAATGTATGCCAGGCTTAGTTCTAAGAGCTGGAGGTACAAAGACAAAATTAAATAATTATTTTTAAAATTAAATTATTTTTTAAACTTCCCTCATCAATTTACATTTTATTTGGAGGACGATACATACACAGATAAGTGGATACAAGGTAATTTGGGATTGGGGAGAAGGCATTAGTAGCTGGAGCAAAGGCCTGTAAGAAGTGGTACTGGAGTTGAGCTTTGAAGGAAGCTAGGGAATTTTAAAGGCTGAGATGAGGAAGAACAGTCCAGGCATGGAGGGGGCAGAGTGAAAAGACTATACAAAGACATGGAGACTGGAAATGGAATGTGTGTAAAAGACAACAAGAAGTCCGATTTGGTTGGACAGTAGAGTATGTAAAAGGGCGTGATGTAGAAGCACCTGAGAAGATTAATTGAGCTAGAAGATGCAGGAGTTTAAATGCCAAGCAGAGGAGTTTGTGTCTGATCCCAGCAGTATTGAGGAGCCCCTGGACATGTGATATGATCAGACCTGTGCTTTAGAAATATTACTTTGACAGTTGAATGGATGGATTAGAAATCTGTGTTCTTTCCACGAAAGCATGCTGTCTACTGAGAGTGGACTCAAGGCAACAAAACAGGAACCTAGACTTGAGATTATGTTGGGGAAATGACAAATCCCAAGGATGTGAGTGTTGATCTTTGGTGGGAAGCTCTGTTGCGCTGCTTCTCACCACTCCTGTTTTTCAGATTATACAGTGAAAAATGTGATAAATCATTGTGTGGGACAAGAGTTCTTAACCTGGGGCCTGCAAACTTTAAAAAATATCTATATTTTGATAACTATTTCAATTTCAAACCAATTATAGTTTCCTTGGTAATTGTATGTATCTTATGCATTTATTAAATATTAATATTTAATATAGAAAGAAATATTTCATAGGCTCCACCGGACTGCAAAATGAATTCATGACAGCAAAAAGAAAAAGGTTAAAAAACCCTTCAGTAGGACAAGAATTATAAATCACAGTCAATATATTACTATGTGATTTCTTTGGTGCAGGAACTCCCCTATCTACAAATATATGTGATATTTCTTGGGACCTAGGTCATAGAATCAGAATTTAGCAGTTTAAGGGACCTCAGTGGCCAGCTAGTCCATTCTGTACACAAAGAGAATCCTCACTATGGTATACCTCACAAGAGCTTGTGGGATAGCACAGGCTGTTTTTACACAGCTCTAATTATTAGGAAGTTTTTCCTGACATTAAGCCTGGTAAGTTCTGCTTATTGCTCCTAATTCTGCCCTGTGGGGTCAAAAAGAACCAGTCAAATCATCTTCCACGTGACTTCAAATATTTGGAGATAGCTGAATCTTCTCGTTAGGCCAAATATCCCCAGCTTCTTCAACTAAATCCCTAAAAGTCATGGACTCTAAGGTGCTTGTTGCCTTCCTCTGGAAATTCTCCTGGTTAACAGTGTTCGTAGTAAATTATGACATCCAAAACTAAACACAAAAACTCTAGATAAAGTCTGATGAGGGCAATGGGACTATCACTTCCCCATTCCTAGAAGCTATGCCCTTCTTAATGTGGCCCAAGATCACTTTAGCTTTTTTGACTGTCATATCATCTGATGACTCAACAAATTTGAAGTCCACCAAAACTCTCAGATCCTTTTCTCAATAATTTATCTATACCTCCATCTTTTACATGTGAAATTATTCTTTTGTACCCAAGTACAAGATTTGATACATCCCTATTAAATATATTAGGTTTACCTCAATGCTGTAGCCTGTCAAGATCCTTATGGGTCCTGACTTTGTCATCCATAGAAATGTTAGCTATCCCTCCCAGCTTTGTGTCATCTGCAGATTTGATAAGCATACCATTTACACCATCATCCAAGTTATTAAATGTCAAATACTCAAGGACATCATTGGCAAAAAAAAAAAATGCCATATGCACCAAAATATTTACAGCAACGGTATTTGTGGTAGCAAAGAACTAGAAACAAAGCAGGTGCTCATTTATTGGACAATGGCTAAGCGCATTGTGGTAGATGAATGCCATGGAATACCACTGTGCTATAAGAAATGGAAAGCATGATGAATACTGAAAAGCATGGAAAAATTCATATGTAAATCATATATGAATTTACACATGGAAATATGTATAAGTATAGGTATATCCATATAAATATATATAATATGCATTTTATAAATGTGTTTATGTACATTTCAGAATGTACCCCCAAATTCTCAAAAGCAAATTTATTTGAATTCCATCTCATTTTGAAAATGCATACCAGACAGCATTTTTGGAAGATGTCAAATAACTACACGTGGAAACTACATGAAGTCCCTAGGAATCACTGCTCCTAGCACTTAGAAACCTTAGTCATCCTTGACTCTTCTCCTCATATCCAGCCAGTCACCAAATGCTGCTGTTTCCTTTTTCCACGTCTCACATATCCCTTTCATTCTGTTCTTGAAATTATATCCACAAGCCCTTCTCATATACTGGGACTCCTAATTTGTTTCTTGGCCTCTAGTCTCTGCCCTCCCCAATCTATTCTTTCTTGGCATTCAGATATTTTTTGATCTCATTTTCATGGGTACTACCTTATATCCTGTGCGATTTTTCTCAGTGTCTTTCTATAAATCATATTAATCTTAATACTAAAACACTTACTAAAACAGCACTTTTGTTTCAATCTTCTGTTCAAAAACCCATAATTACTCTTTAGGATTTTAGGATAAAGTCCAAATTCCTTTGCCTGGAATTTAAAGCTGTTCATATCATAGCCCCAAACTACCTTTTCAGCCTTAGCTCATTTCCATGAATGCTTCTCTAGTCAAGCCAGTCTATTCATGGTGCCCCAAGCCAAATATGTCCTTTGCTTTCCAAATTCTATATCTTTGATCGCTTAGTTCCTTCTTGCATTTGAAATACTTTATGCCTCCCTACTTCTTCGAATCCTGCCCATTTAAAATCCCACTACCTTCCCTCTGATACTAGCCTATCCAGACAGAAACAGATTCATCTGTCCCTCCTCCAAGCTTATCTAGTATTTATTGCCTTGTACTCACTAAGCACTTAATTATATACTACTTTATGATATTGTGTGTTTACTTAGCTTTTTATATGAGTAAGCTTTATCTCAAAAACTGGTTTATATTTACCTTGAATGCATAGGAGTCACATTGAAGGATAAAAAGGTATTATTGTGTTTCGGATCAGATCTATCACAGGTACATTAATTACAAGTAATTATAAATAATCTATAGAGAGCATTCTCAAGCTCAGCATTCTTAAGAACTCTGATAAGATAGAATAGCTTATGCACTATAAAATTACTCTAGAGCCTAGAATCTAGATGATTACTTTGAATTAAACACCTGGGAATCACACTGAACAGATGACAGTAAATAGCCTCAAAGATGCTTAGGATGTTTACAAAATAAGATATATAGCACATTATCTATTTTAAAAATATTTTAAATTAGATTAAAAAATTTCAGGTATCAGAGATTTTAAGAAATTAACCTACCCTCCCAACAACCACCTCTTTTCCCCACATTAAACAATTTTTAGAAAAGCCTTAAAAACCAATCCTCCAATACACATCTATATAATCTGACAAAATAAATTCTCACATCAGCTATTTCCTAAAATGTATGTCTCTTTCTGCATTTTAAGTTCATTGCCTCTATCAGGACATGAGTGGCATGTTTCACCTTCATACTTTTGGGCTTAAGCTTTATTATTGCATTGGTGAGAGTTCTAAAGTCTTCCAAAGTTGTTTTTCTCCATAATTTTGTTATTATTATAAACATTGTTTTCTTAATTCTGCCTAATTTTCTCTGCATCAGTTCATAAAACTCTCCCCAGTTTCCTCTGAAATTGTCCATTTCATCATTTCTTATGGCACAATAATATTCCATTACATTAATATATTACAATTTGCTTAGCAATTTCCCAATAGGAGGACAACCCTTTAGTTTCCAGTCTTTGGGTTACTATCAAAGGAGCTGCTATGAATATTTTTGTATTTTCTGGCACAATGGATAGAGCACTGGACTTGGAGTCAGGAAGACCGAGTCCAATCTTTCTTTAGACACTTACTCTCTGCTATTGAGCAAGTCACTTACCGTCTGTCTGACTCAGTTTTCTCATCTGTTAAAATGGGGATAATAATAGCACCCACCTCCCGAGATTATTGTGAAAATAAAATGAGATAATATTTGTAAAGTGCTTTGCAAACTTTAAAGTATTATATGAATGCTAGTTATAATTATTGGTGGTAGGGGTATAACAACAATGTTGCTAGCAGCTGTTGTGGGGGTGAAAGACCAGCACCAGCACACAGGAGGGCTGCTAGTACAGTTTCTTTGATCTGCTTTTCTAAGAAAAGCAACTTTAAGGGGTTTACAATCTCACTTTAATCAAACATACACGTATCATTCACTTAGTTTAGGAGGAAAAGCCAGCACCCTGAACATCAGAGAAAATACAAACAGAAAATATGAGCATACGTTATATAAACAGAGCAAATAACACACAGAGATCAACAGACAGGTCTGTTATCTGTCTGACCAAATCACAATAGTTACCAGAGAGAGAGGCACCAACATCTGGATTTTCAAAGTCAGGGGCTCCAAACACCATAACCCAGAGTCTCTTCTGGCCAGATCACAGGACAGGCTTCCAGAGAGTGAGAGCCCCCCAGGGCAAAACACCAGCCTCAGATCTTACATACTCCTCTCAGGATCAAGGGGCATCACAAGCATGTAATTCAAACTCATGTGAATTAGGCCTTCCCTTGATGTAAGCAGGTCCTCAAAGACCCCCATTCAATCAAAGATTCCTTAGTGCACTTCCAAAACAAAGACAACAAAAAATTCACTTGCCGTTATATTCGAAAGGCAAAACTCATCAAAGGTACTTGATTACCTCAGCATTCCAAAAGACAAAACAACAAAAAAGTCCCACCTTAATTATCATAACAAATGGTATAGTTGGGCCAAAGGGTATGCAGAGTTCGGTGACTTTCTAGGCGTAGTTCCATATTGCTTTTCAGAACTCCTGGATCAATGCACACTTGTACCAGCAGTGCACTAGTGTACCTGTTTTCCCGTATTATTTTTTTCATAAGATTTTTAATAGCTCTGATTTTTTTTTCCTTTGAAAACTCTCTGTTCATATCCTTTGACCATTTATTTATTGGGGAGTAGGTAACTTACCAGCTCTCACTTGGAACATTTCAGTAACTACTACCTCCATTCTCGAATCCATCTTTTATGCCATTGTTTGTACCATTGCCAAAGTAATCTCCCTGGTTCACAATTCTGCCAGCGACTCACTGCTCAGAAATCTCATAGAGCTTTCCATCACCCGCTGTGATGTGGCTCCAACTTCCTTTTCAATCTTATTTCATAGTATCCTATTTTTTTCTCATTAGATACTCTAGTCAAATTGAGCAATTCATTCTCTAATTCTGCTATTTCTTATGTGCCTTTGTACACATTGCCTCTGATGAGGGTTTGGGGTGAGAGGTGCTCGACACCCCAAAGTACCGAAACACCGGGTCCTGCCGAAAGAATTCGACTCAAGCTTTCTCAGCCAAGGGAAAAGATAAAGTTTATTAGGAGTTAGCCAAATAAGCCTGCCCCGAGAGATCCCACCCCTTGCGGTGCCTGTAAAGAAAAAAGGGCCAGACCCATCTGAGCTAGATTGGTTCTGACCAACCTCATGGAGGCAAGATGGAGATTATATACACAAAGGTTGTGGGAGGGATTGAGGGGTGGTCTGGGGTGACCAGAAGAGGGGTCTAGGGAGGGACTTAAGGATGAGGTCAGACTCCAGGGTGGGGGAAAATACCTGAAGGCTATATGGAAATGACAACCCATCAAGGGCTGGGGTAGTGGAGCTAGGGTATAGATATTTTGATCAGGATTAAGGATGGGAAACAGGATTAAGGGTGGGAAACAGCTGGACAATGGACGACTGGGCAAGGTAGGCATTTGGGCTTAATGGTTGTAGCCTCAGGCCAAGGCCAGGTCGAGTGGGAAGATTCAAGGAGAGTTCAAGGGTTCAAGGGGTTCCCAGAGACTGTGCCCTCATCACCTCCACCTCCCTATGCCTATAAGAGACTCATCATCTCCTCCCCATCCTCTCTCTGTCCTCTGAAATCCTTGTTCTTTAAAGCTAAGGTCTGGTGCTTTCACTCCATGATACTTTCCCTGATCCTCACCTTTCCTTTCCCTCTCTCTTGCTCCCCAGTAAGTGACTCTTCTCTCTTTGAATGTCTCAGGCAACTCTGTTGGATTTCTCTTATGCCCTTAATCATCTTCTCACTTGTATTAGTAATTTGTTTACATACCTATGCCACTACTACATTGTAAACTACTTGATAGAAGGATTAGTTTTTTTTTTAATTTTATCTTTGCCTCTCCTATGTATAGTGTCATGATTAGTACATAATCATGACATAGTACACAAGCAGTGTTTATTGGATTTAATTGCATTAGGATGTAGCACCTAGACCAGATGATAGATATGTCTATGGTAGCCCTAGATTCCTGATCATGTAGGAGCTGAAATGAAATATATAGGCACTGGAAAGAAATCTTCAATTTCAGACTTGGCAGATTAAAAACTAGACATTCATTTCAATTCAACAAATAGTGATTGAGCTGTGCTCCCTATATGCCAAATGTATTTTTATCCCCTATTTTCATTCTTATTTTTTATATGGTCACAATTGTGTGAATTACCTTGAATCCAATTAAATGAGACTAGGGCCTAATCATATCTCATAAGGGTTCAAGTTGCTATCTGAACAAGTCAGGACAGCTCTATTGTGTGTTCCATAATTGCTGTTTAGGTTTAAATGAGCTCATTTGAGATCATGTATGCTTCTCTTGTGGTTTACAGTTGTGGGAGACATTTGCTATCTCATTACACTAGGCATTCTATGGGTGAATTTAAAGACTGAATTTATGAATCAATGAGAGCAGCAGATGGTACTTGGAAAGCAAGGGAAGTTAAACGACTGCATTGGAAGATGTTATACAAGGGCATTCCTGAAACTGATTTACTGTTATTTATGCTAACTAGTATGATGAAAACACTAGAATGATACTTCACAATGCCAGCAATCAAACTTTATTAATCAAATATGTGCAAACATTAGTTCATATTATCTACTAAGTAATACAAAAATCAATGCCACTGGAAGAACAAATCACTTGGGCTTTCCAGAAAGCATATCTTCTACCGAATGACAGGGTTCCCTCTTTGTCTACCTAGAAGCCTCAGATCTCTCTTTGAGATAGTTGCCTGACAAATTGGCAAATAATCAGTCAGCACTGCCCCCAAGAGAATGGGGGAATGCTCAGGTATGACAATCCTTTAAGATTATTTGAACCCCAATAATATCCAAAGCATCCAAACTGCTTTTTGCTATACTCTAAAAATGCCCTTTCTGTGTCAGCAACTACAGAGACCAGATAAGATTGACAAGGGGTATCTTTCCTGATGGTGACAGGATGTCTGCAACCAGAACAGTGGGATTTCTCTTATCTTCATATTCTAGGGGCCTTTGCATCTTGGGATCATAAATAAACTCTAAGTTATACTACCTTGTCAATTGTCTTGTTCAACTAAGAATTTCCTTTCTTATGATATGGAGCTCATAAGATTGAGTAACACAGACATGCTGAATTGGGACTAAAAATGTATTTAAATCTTCTCATTCCTTTGTTCAGGCAGCCAGAACTTATGCTCTGGCTCCTTGTACATACAAGTAAGCTACCTCCTCTAGCTCTAAGGGAATAAACAATATGAATTTACATATCACCTAGCTTGTTTACCTCCTTTAAACAAACTTTCAGGTCGACAGGTACTAAGTGTGGGGAAGGCAAGAGCCAGTCTTAGTTGCAACCTAAGAATAGGCTGAAAAGCTGAGGGACTAGGTAGGTTTCTTACAATTCTAGCTGTGATTTTTAGTGAGTTGCACCCAAGGTCTGATAGATGGCTGGCGTCTTAATTTTTTTTAATCAGTTTGTACCTGATAACATGATAATAAAGAGGTTTTTTATTTAAACTACTCTTTTCCATCTGGTCTATCCTATCTGGGGGTCCCACATGTTTATCAGTTGTTTATAAACACATTATTTACTAACCTGTACTATACTTATGCTTATCTTAATATTAAAAAACAAACATCAAAACACTCAATTACAAATAGTGGCTAGATGCAAAATGGAGTCAGTTATGTCAAGACAAAAAATTTATTCTCACTACAAGAGAACATATAAGTGAAAAATAGCCTTACACAGGAATATGCTAACGCATTCATATCTGATCATCTTACAATATTGCTGTTATTTTATACAAAGTATACTTCACTTTGCATTGGCCTGTGCAAATCCAGATTTTTCTGAGAGCAAAGTTGTTGTTTTTTTTTTTTCCAGTTATTGTTGCTCATTTTCCCAGCCTATTAGTTGACTTTTAACGCTTTGTTAAGGTAGGGCTTTGTTTCCAGGGTGGAGGGGACATGGTCCCAAACTTCAGGGGTTACTTCTAGGAACCTGTAAGTTTTCAGTTCTTCTAAGGTGCTATAATCTAAGGAGAGCTGTTTACTACTCTCCTGGCCTGTGCTCTGATCTGTAAGTGACCGCATGCATTCTTTTCTGCCCAGGAACTGTGAGGAGGATCCCCCCTCTGCTGGGATTGCCACCTAGGACTGTGACCTGTATCTGAGTATGGGCAAGACAACAGAGTCCTGCCTTAGTGCTAGCAAAAAGACCCCTGTAAGTTCCTTCTGACTAGTTGTTCGACCACCTAACCAGCTGTGGGCTAAGAGCTCTACAAGCAGCCCCTGCCAAAAAATTCAGAACTCAAATTACTTATTCAGTCACTCCCAAGGCCTGTTGCTGGTTTGCTGGGGCTGAGGCTGTACTGGTGTGGGTCCTATGCTGGACTGCACTGCTCTCACCCAGGTGTGACAGACCCTTCCTGCTGACCTTCTAAGTTTTCTTTGGCATCTGTGGGCTGAGAGGTCTGGAAACTGCCACCGCTACCACTGATTCAATCACCCTGAGGCCTGCTTCTGGTTTGCTGGGGCCCAGTCTACACTGGCTTGGCCTATGCCCCTCTCCCACCCTGGTGCAACAGACGTTTCCTGCTGACCTTCCATGTTGTCTTAGGCTGGAAATTTGTTTCTCTCCATCTTTTTGTGGGTTCTGCTGCTCTAGAATTTGTTTAGAGTCATTTTATAATTGTATTTGGACGGTTTGGGGAACAGCTCAGGTGAGTCCCTGCTTTACTGTACCATCTTCACTCCACCTCTTTAGATTTAAAAAAAAAAATTGGTATAGATAGTATTTGAAACAGAAGGGGACATATAACACCCTTGGCCTGTTCTGTGTCAGAACACTTAAAATGAATGAAAAAAGGATTTATCAAGCACTATGTGCAAAACATAATGCTAAGCACTGGAAAGAAGAATAAAGCAAGACAGTCTCCACTTTCAAGGAGCTCCCTTTCTAATAGACAGAGATAATATATCTATCTATCTATGTATCTATCTATATCTATATATCTATATCTATATCTATATATCTATATATCTATATCTATATATCTATATATATATATCTATATATATCTATATATAGGAGGTTTCAGCTCCAAAGTAGATGTAAAAGCCCCACGGTCCTTAGGGTTCTGTAGCAAAGCAGATAATATTGCATCTTATTTAATGTCATATTCACTTGTAAAACCATATCTGTTTCTAACTTGAACTATTGGACAGGGCCAGGGAATTTAGTGGCAACAACTTTCTTTTCTAGTTCTTCAGTAACTGTGGTTCATTCATTGCACCGGATTTCTCCTGTGACATTATACAGCTGTTGTGTATTTTTGTTGTTGGCAGGACATGAATTTAAGCACAAAAACAATTAGGAATAGAAGGGCTATGCTTTACCTATGTCTCTGTAACCAAACCCATAATTACCATAATTCAAATTGGCTGCTGGCATCCACTCTCAGTGTTATAATGTACGCACTGAAGTGCTCCTAAGTCTATGTCCATATCCTGAGAAGTTAATCCTGAATGAAAGCCAAAAATACTGATTTTAAAAATTTGGGCTGGAAATTTCGAAGATGGCGGCTGGTAAGCACGGACTAGAGTGAGCTCCGTACCCGAGTCCCTCCAAAAACCTACGAAAATGGCTCTGAACCAATTCTAGAACGGCAGAACCCACAGAACAGCAGAGGGAAGCAGGGCTCCAGCCCAGGACAGCCTGGATGGTCTCCGGGTGAGGTCTATTCCACACGGAGCTGGGAGCTGGGAGCTGGGAGCTGGGAACGGGGTGGAGCAGAGCCCAGCCTGAGCGGCGTGGACGATCCAGACCGGGAGCCGGGCAGAGGGGGCCCTAGCGCCCTAAATATGTGAGCTGCGGCAGTTACCAGACCCCTCGACCCACAAACACCAAGGACTGCGGAGAAGGTTAGTGGGAAAAGCTGCGGGAGTGGAAGGAGTTCGCGGTTCGGCTTCCAGCCCCTGGGGCAGCGGAGGTGGGGCAGCTACAGCTGTTGTTACTTCCGGCTCCAGGCCCACCTGGTGGGAGGAATTAAGTGGCGGATCGGAGCAGGAGTGCAACAGCCTGCTGAGGATCTAGGCCCAGTCTGGACTGGGGGTCCTTGGGGGAGGAGGAGTGCGGCTCTGACAGAGCTGGCACCTCCCCCCCAAACGTAGAACATAGAACTCGTAAGTCTACAAGCAGTCATACCCCCACTGAAAAACTCAAGGGTCAAGTTAGTTGGTTGGGAATATGGCCAGGCAGCGAAAACGCGCCCAGATTCAGTCTCAGACTTTGGATTCTTTCTTTGGTGACAAAGAAGACCAAAACATACAGCCTAAAGAAGACAACAAAGTCATAGAGCCTACAACCAAAGCCTCCAAGAAAAACATGAACTGGCCCCAGGCCATAGAAGAACTCAAAAAGGATTGGAAAAGCAAGTTAGAGAAGTAGAGGAAAAATTGGGAAGAGAAATAAGAAGGATGCGAGAAAACCATGAAAAACAAGTCAATGACTTGCTAAAGGAGACCCAAAAAAATACTGAAAAATACACTGAAGAAAACAACACCTTAAAAAACAGACTAACTCAAATGGCAAAAGAGCTCCAAAAAGCCAATGAGGAGAAGAATGCCTTGAAAGGCAGAATTAGCCAAATGGAAAAGGAGGTCCAAAAGACCACTGAAGAAAATACTACTTTAAAAATTAGATTGGAGCAAGTGGAAGCTAGTGACTTTATGAGAAATCAGGATATTATAAAACAGAACCAAAGGAATGAAAAAATGGAAGACAATGTGAAATATCTCCTTGGAAAAACCACTGACCTGGAAAATAGATCTAGGAGAGATAATTTAAAAATTATTGGACTACCTGAAAGCCATGACCAAAAAAAGAGCCTAGATACCATCTTTCAGGAAATTATCAAGGAGAACTGCCCTGATATTCTAGAGCCACAGGGCAAAATAGAAATTGAAAGAATCCATCGATCGCCTCCTCAAATAGATCCCAAAAAGAAATCTCCTAGGAATATTGTTGCCAAATTCCAGAACTCCCAGATCAAGGAGAAAATACTGCAAGCAGCCAGAAAGAAACAATTTGAGTATTGTGGAAACCCAATCAGAATAACCCAAGATCTGGCAGCTTCTACATTAAGAGATCGAAGGGCTTGGAATGCGATATTCCGGAGGTCAACGGAGCTAGGATTAAAACCTAGAATCACCTACCCAGCAAAACTGAGTATCATGTTCCAAGGCAAAATATGGAGTTTCAATAAAATAGAGGACTTTCAAGCTTTCTCAGTGAAAAGACCAGAACTGAATAGAAAATTTGACTTTCAAACACAAGAATCAAGAGAAGCATGAAAAGGTAATCAAGAAACGGAAATTGCAAGGGACTTACTAAAGTTGAACTGTTTTGTTTACATTCCTACATGGAAAGATGATGAGTATGATTCATGAGACCTCAGTATTAGGGTAGTTGAAGGGAATATGCATATATATATATAAGTGAATGTGTATGTATGTATATATCTATGTGTATATGTATGTGTATGTATGTATATATATGTGTTTATATGTATGTATATGTATATGTATATATATATATATGTAAAAGAGAGAGCAGACACAGGGTGAGTTGAAGATGAAGGGAAGATATCTAAAAGAAATAAAATGAAATTAAGGGATGAGAGAGTAACATACTGATAGAGGGAGATAGGGAGAGATAGAATGGGGTGGATTATCTCGCATAAAGGTGGCAAGAGGAAGCAGTTCTATGGGAGGAGGGGAGAGGGCAGGTGTGGGGGGAATGAGTGAACCTTGCTGTCATCAGATTTGGCCTGAGGGGGAATACCATACATACTCAGTTGGGTATCTTACCCCACAGGAAGAAGAGGGAGGAAGATAAAAATAAAAAATAAAAGGCGGGGGGATGATGGAGGGGAGGGCAGATGGGGGTGGAGGTAATCAAAACAAACACTTTGGAAAGGGGACAGGGTCAAGGGAGAAAATTCAATAAAGCGGGATGGGTTGGGAAGGAGCAAAATGTAGTTAGCCTTTCACAACATGAGTATTGTGGAAGGGTTATACATAATAATACATGTGTGGCCTAGGTTGAATTGCTCAACTTCTTAGGGAGGGTGGGTGGGAAGGGAAGAGGAAAGAGAATATGGAACTCAAAGTTTTAAAATCAGATGTTCAAAAACAAAAAAAAGTTTTTATATGCAACTAAAAAATAAGATACACAGGCAATGGGGTGTAGAAATTTATCTTGCCCTACAAGAAAGGAAGGGAAAAGGGGATGAGAGGGGAGGGGGGGTGATAGAGGGGAGGGCTGACTAGGGAACAGGGCAACCAGAATATAAGCCATCTTGGAGTGGGGGGCAGGGTAGAAATGGGGAGAAAATTTGTAATTCAAAATGTTGTGAAAATCAATGCTGAAAACCAAATATGTTAAATAAATAAATTGCATTTAAAAAAAAAAATTTGGGCTAAGACTTTTTTTTTTGCTATTCATAAAATTGAAAATTTTGTGGAAATATACAATGCAAACCTTGGTAACTTACAGTAAATAAGGGAAAAGAAGCGAAGTCAAACAATTGGAAAGGCTGAGTAACCAAGCAATGTGATATATAAATTAGACTTGCTTTTACCTATTTTCATTAGATTGTTATTCAGCCTCCAACTCCTGTGAAACATCCTTTATTTATTAGTCTACAGAAACAGTTCTGTTCTGTACAAAGTGGATGTTAGCAGTTGTTCTTAACCAACCTCAAGTAATAAAATGTCTATGAGATATTTCAATTTGTCCAAAAGGGATTTTCAACAGAACTTTGGAGAGGGCTACATAAATACTTATTCAAGTGTTATAATCACTACCTTTGCTGATAAAAGAGTGAATATAACCTTGCAAAGAAAAGTAAGAAAGGAGAATCCATTGATTCTGTGGCTAGAGCCCAAGTCTGGTGAGGGATTTCTGTTTGCTACAGGGATTGTAGTTCTTCACTAGGGCCAAGGAGACTGCACGGGTTTGAGGTATAAGGTTAGAGCTGCTGTTTACCAACCAGTCAATGGAAGCAGACAAAAGCTGGTCTAATCAACTCACTAGTGCATACATACTGCATGCAAACATTATTAGATGTTAACTGTCAGGAATAGTGATGGTGTCAGGTCACTCTTAGCTGTTTATCTGTGTTACAAGAGAACGCTCACTGGGCATGCACAGGTAGCAAGGACTGTGAGTAAAAACAAAAGACATTAATAAAATATTAATTAAAAAGATGATTTGGATCATTTAAGAAACGTCAGTAAAGTTGCCAACAGGAATAGCAGGAATTCAAAGAAAACACAAAAGTCTAAAACCAGACAGAATAAATGTTGCAAGAATTTTCAGGGTCCTTGCTAGCCACTGCAACAATAAGCCAGCACAGGTTACAGACAGGTACATTATAGTTTATCCGTCAAGAGTATGACACATGCCATCAGTGGTTGATGGACATGTGTGTCTCACAGTTCCACATATATGACATATATGTGTGTATATTGTTAAACCTGAAAATTTGGTTGAAGGAAACAACGAAGCTAGGTGATAGAAAAATCCATGTTGTTATTATTTTCCCTTAAAGCATAACTAAGCTAGCTTACTTGTATGTACAAGGAGTCAGAGCTGTCTGAACAAAGGAATGAGAAAACTTATATATGTTATTTTAGCAGACCTAGCAAGCCTGTATTACCTCATTTTTTATGACCCCCATGTATGTTTAACCATGATACAAGAAGAGGATTTTCCTTAATAGAATAGAGTTGTAAAGGATGTTAACAAAAGTCAGTTGAAACTACAGCCCAGCGTCTCTGTGTCTCATTACATTTCATAACATAGTATATACCTGTAGAATATTAAGCAAGGTAATCTCTCTTGGGGTTAGGGAAATGTCCCTAGGTCAGTCTAATCTGGCCTTGTTGACAGAGGTAAGGGTATTTCCTGAGCAAACTTTTAGAGAGAACAAAGAAGCCCAGGTCTTGGATCTTCATCCAATTACTCATTAATTCAGGCTCTGGGTCTAATTGAAATTTAAAATGATATAAAATAGTATAATATTTTCCACAATATGTATACACATATATGCCAAATACTATGTGTGTGTATGTATACATAGTGTATAGGTACACATACATACATGCGTGTGTGTGTGTGTGTGTGTGTGTGTGTGTGTGTGTATGGTAGGGCAAATAGGCTAGAAAAGATACATTTTTTAATAAAGGAAAGAGGATGCTTAAGCTGTTACAAAGGCTTTTAGCACAGACTTCGTTATTAGTTAGTTAATAAACATTTGTTAAGCTTCTACTAGTGCCATATTAGATGGCATAAAGAGAAGAGGCTGAGTTCCTGTTGAACTGTTCAAAGTCCTATGAGTTTTCTTGAGTAATGCTAAAGTGATTAGGGGAAGGGAAGTACGGAAGAAGACATTTAATGTCACATAGAAAAAGAAAGAAATATAACAGCAAATATAGCACAAAGTGAATCAGTTATGTTCTCCCTAAAATCCACTTTCAACATCAGCAAGGCAGGATAAGAAAAAAGGTCAGAAACAGAGCCATAGTGCAAATGGGACAGGTAAAGTAAGTGAGTTGTTCCCTATGTATTTCCCTGAGAAATGGGATGGTTGGGTGAGGATTCAAAGGGGGAGGGTATCGGTGAGTTACTCAGATATTAAAGTGACCCTACCTCCTATAGGACCTCAGTTTCTTCAGATGGGGTTGGGGGTGTTGTTCACTCCCTCACCTTACATTTTCTGTTCTGGAAGTCCCAGTCCCCAGTTTCAGACCTGAGGTGGGGCTGGTATACTGGTATGCTTTATCTTCAAGTTCCCCAAGGTCTGAAGACTCCCCTGCTGGAGACCCAAGAGCAAGAGTTCTTAATGTGGATCTGTGAATTTGTTTTTTAATATTTTGATAATTGTATTTCAATATAAACCAATTTTCTTGTAATGCTATGTAATAGTAATTAAGGTGGGACTTTTTGCTGTTCTCCTTAAGTGCCTTTAATGATTCTGGCCTTTGTTTGAATGGGGCAGATAAAGTAGGATCTTTTGTCCTGGAGTATTTCTCAGCACTGAGACAATTGGGAGTCATTGATTTGTATATGATGTGATACTGGGGATGGGGAACTTTCCCACACCCAGCCTGGGTGAGGTCAGAGCCCTCAGGGCTCTGAACAGGATATAATTGAGGAGAGTTTGGCATTTGACTTTTGGGGCACACTTGTGGAAGGAGTGTTGAGACTCTGGGCAAGCTGCAAACTGCCCCCCAGCTTTGCAACCCAGATACTGGTTTCTCTGGTGACTATGAATTGTGATTTGAATCAGACAAGGTCTGTCTGTTGATGTTTGTAATTTGTTTGTGTTTGCTTTGAAGTTAAGGGTGCTGGCTTTTTCCCCTGAACTAAGTGAATGATATTTGTATCTTTGATTAAACTGAGATTGTTAACCCCTTAAAGTTACTTTCTTTAGTAAAGCAGATGAAAGAACCTGTGTTGGCAGCTTTCTGGGTGCTGGTTGTTGGTGGATCTTACACCCCCACAGCAGCTGCTAGCAAGATTGTTACTACATGCTAATGCATTTTATTTTACAACAACATCATTCTGAGAAGAGATCCAGAGTCTTTGCTAGACTGCCAAAGGGGTCCATGACATTTAAAAAAAGTATGAACTCCTGGTCTAGAGGTTAGGAAACTAAGATCCTGACCACATGCAAAATAAAGCACAGAATAGAGGCAATTGTCTGGATAATTCAGGATGTTATATACTTTCTCCAGAATATTTGGATAACTGGATCAAAAGTGCATTTGGACCTAGGATTACATAGCTCATTACTGAATTCACCATTTCACTTTTCATGTGTAGGTGCAGCCAGGACCAATTCTATGTGTAGGTAGAGAAGATAACTGTAGCATATAATCTGAATGTAAGAAATGGGAGGAGGAGTTTTCCACAGAACTAAAGGTGTACTCCCCGGCCCCCCCTGCCCCCCCTTCCCCCCCCCACCTACCCCAGCTTTAGCAGAAACCAGGCCTCAAGGTCAGTCAGGTGAGAGGTCAGAGGCTTGTACGCATGCCCATGCGTTTTGAGAAGGCAGTCAGGGGAATTAGAGAGGCCAAACCAGTTGAACCACTTCAAGCTTATCTAGGGTCTGGTCTTCGTCAAGAGTCCAGGCCTACTGATTTGCATAATTTGCATATGTTAAAGAGGGAAGGTAGGGGAAGTAAAAGAATGTAGATTAATCCTAAACTAAGACAAGGAAAATCTAATTAACTTCACTTTTGCTTCTGGATCCTTATTATTCTACCTATATAAACTGTATAACCTAGGAAAACTATGTAAAAAGTAAAAAATGGAACTAACCATAACTCTGGAAGGAGTGGAGGGAATGGTTACCCCTGCTCCTGCTGCTGTATCAGTGTGAGTGTTCCAGTGAGCACTACACCTGCTTTCTCGAGGAGCATAATAAATGCTTTCCTCTGTCAACTCTGGTCCTGAGTTCTTTGGGTGAGAACGGGCAAATCACATGGATCTTCCCAAGGTCATGCAATGAGCAGCGGAAGCTTGTCTTGGGCTGAATTCCTGACGTGCATTGGGGGAGCCCTGTGATCCCCACTGCAGTTTTAAGAGGGCTGCCACTCAAGATTCCCCTGGGGAACCCTGTGGTCTGTACAGCCTTCTTAAGGGGACATCACTTGGGACTTCCGGCCCTGTCTTGGGAGCCTTGTGATCTTACCACTGTTCTAAGGGGCCATCACTTGGGTCCTTCTTAGGGTTTGACCCCTAGGAAACCCTGTGATCCCCACAGATTAAGAGGGGCTACCATTTGGTCTTCTTCTGGGAGTGCTATGGTCTGCACAGCTTTCCTTAAGGGTCATCACATGGCTCTTTCCCGGGTTCCAACCCTAGGAGGTCCTGTGATTTCCCCCACAACCATTCTAAGGGGCCATCACTTGGGTCCTCCTTAGGGTCTGACCCCTAGGGGCCCTGTGTCCCCACAGATTAAGGGGATACTACCACTTGGTCTTCCTCTGGAAGTCCTGTGGTCTGCATAGCCTTCCCTAGGGATTATCACAGGGTTCTTCCTCAGGACTTTGGCCCTGCCTAGGAAGTCCAGTGATCCCCAAAACCACGTTTCTCGCATGAAGAACAAATGAAGGGCTTCATCTGTTTAAAGGGTTTCTTTATTATATGTGGGGCACTCAAATATGTCTCCAGGTTAATGAGATTTAGTCTTAGATAGTTTGAGTGTAAAGACAGCTAGGTGACTCAGCAGATAGAATGCTAGGCATGGAATCAGGAATACCTGAGTACAAATCCGGCCTTAAACACTTACTAGCTACATGACCTTGGGGAAGACGTTAATCGCTGTTTGCCTAAAATTCACTGGAAAAGAATAGCAAACCACACCAATATCTTTGCCAAGACAGCATCCGAAGAGTTGGACACAACTGAAACGACGACGACAATTTGAGTATAAGCTATATCTGAATGCCTTATACTCACTAACCTCCTCTCTTGCGTAGGTTCCAAAAAGAGCTACAGCAAACAAGATACCTGAGTTAGCAAGATGGACCAGAACAGTACTTCCTCCTACCTCTACCTTCTTAGATGAGACCCACAGAAAAATGCCCAAGTGAAAGAAACTCCCCCAGGCAGTGTACCTCCACTAGATTTGAGTCCTGGCTATTTACTTGGGCCTGATCCCAATGATATCTGCCAAAGGCAATAGGGTTATAATTCACAATATGAGTCACTGCCTTCTCAAATATCCCGGCTAAATGCCTCCTTTGTATGCTAGCAATAATGGTAGTTTAAGTTCACCTAATTTTGGTTCTGCTGGTTGCCCTAGTAATTGTGCTAAAAAGAGTTACCTCAAATTTCTGCCTTTAGAATTACTCATTTAGGTTGAAGGATTGTTTTCAGTTAAGTCTCACTTAATATGAAATATCTGAGAAAGGTAGCCCATGAATTAACTGGCACTTATTATTAGAAATTAATTTATTAGGTTCCTCTCAAATCTTTCATACCCATTCTTTCATTATGTCAGACCTCTATCTATAAAGTTACCTACTGCTTATGCTCCAGATTCCTTAGCCTGCCATTCATCAGTGTCTTCCATCACTCTCTAGTAAGATTGTGCGTGACTAATCAATGGGTCCTCAATCAGGGCACATTTCCATATATAAACCTTTTCTTGTACAGCTTCTAACTGGAAGGTCTTGTCTTCTCCTCTCCTATGGACTAATATTCTACAGGGAATATATGTTCCCAAAAGGATAGAAAACTCTCAGGAATGAAATTCTGAAGATACAGAAGGAAGTAGTTGCTGTCCTTCATAATGAAAGAGGACCAAAATGACATCATGATGTCAGGGTCAAAGTACAATGTGTCTGACTGGCTGATCAGACCAATATGAGCTTGGAAGGCTTTGCCACAGGTTGGGCGCAATGGTCTGAACACTTGGGATGGAAAATGATTCTAAATTCGCACATCTCGCATTCTTTTGAGCCACTGCCATTCTGCTTTACTCATAGAGCACAGTTCCTTCTTTGATGTGAGCATGTCTGGATAGTCCTGTGCCACTGTCTCACAATCTACATCAAAGTTCTTCAGAGAGACCTTGAGAGCATCCTTGTATCGCTTCTTCTAACCTTTGTGTGAGCGCTTCCCTCGTGTGGATTCTCTGTCAGTCTTTTAGGCAAATGTATGTTTGGCATTTGAACATTGTGGCCAGCCCATCGGAGTTGGAAAATACTTTTAAAGAGGAGAAAAAATGGGAGCTGCCTGAAGAGATTGATGTGGATGTATAGAGATTAACCAGTTTAAAAGAGATTTATATAGACAATCCTTGATGCTGTAGGGCTGCTGATGCCCTCTCTTTGTTCACACCAAGCATCTTAAAACTAGTCTTACAGTCTCTTATCAATACTACTTAGATGCATGGCTGTACTTAGCTCCACCTCCAGCTTCAGGGTCAGCTAAGTCCTGGCCTAGGATACTGCTAATACTTTCAGAAAAAAATCTGAACCTATACCCAGGTACAGCAGAAACCTCCGCTCTGGGTTTGTTGTCTCCTGAGCAGGATCCCAGGCTCCAGGCACCAGATTCTCAATTCCTTTCACTGACTAGACTTGATTCTACAGGTGGACCATGTAGTGGGTTTGACTTCTTTGTTTTTGTTTTTATTTTTTTTTGTAGGTTAAATTCTTTATTGATTTAATATTTTAGTTTTCAGCCTTGATTTTCACAAGAGTTTGAATTACAAATTTCCTCCCCATTTCTACCCTGCCCCCACTCCAAAATGGCATATATTCTGGTTGCCTCATTCCCCAGTCAGCCCTCCCTTCTGTCATCCCACTACCCCCCATCCCCTTGTCCCTTACTTTCTTATAGGGCAAAATAGATTTCTATGCCCATTTCCCGTATATCTTATTTCCTAGTTGCATACAAAAACTTTTTTTTGAACATCTGTTTTTAAAACTTTGAGTTCCAAATTCTCTCCCCTCTTCCCTGCCCACCCACCTTCCCTAAGAAGGCAAGGGATTCCACATAGGCCACATGCGTATCATTATGTAAAATCCACAATACTCATGTTGTGAAAGACTAACTATATTTTGCTCCTTCCTATCCTATCCCCCTTTGTTCAGTTTTCTCCCTTGACCCTGTCCCTTTTCAAAACTGTTTGCTTTTGATTACCTCCTCCCCCTATCTGCCCTCCCTTCTATCATCCCCCCCTTTTTTATCTTCTTTCTCCTTCTCTCCTGTGGGGTAAGATACCCAATTGAGTGTGTATGGTATTCCCTCCTCAGGTCAAATCCGATGAGAGCAAGATTTACTCATTCCCCTTCACCTGCCCCTCTTCCTTTCCTACAGAACTGCTTTTCTTGCCACTTTATGAGAGATAATTTACCCCATTATATCTCTCCCTTTCTCCCTCTCTCAATGTATTTCTCTCATCCCTTAATTTGATTTATTTTTTTAGATATCATCCCTTCATAGTCAACTCATCCCATGCCCTCTGTCTCTCTATGTAGTATATTCCCTCCGCTCCCCTAATACTTGAGGTCTCATGAATTATACACATCCTCTTTTCCAGTAGGAATGTAACAAACAATCAACCTTAGTTGACATTTGACCTCCGGAATATTCATATTCCAAGCATTTGATTCCTTAATGTAGAAGCTACTAGATCTTGTATTAATCCTGATTGTGTTCTTATAATACTCCCACTTGTTTCTTCTGGCGTGCTGGCATTTCTTTTCTCCTTGATTCTGGAGAAGCCCCGGAATTTCGGTGAACAATATTCTAGGAGTTTTCTTTGGGATCTTTTTCAGGACGGTGATTCAGCGGATTCTTTCAATTTCTATTTTACCTCTGGCTCTAGAATAATCAGTGGCCAGTTCTCATCATACTTTCTTGAAAGATGATATTAGGCTCGTTTTTGATCATGGCTTTCAAGGTAGGTCCAATAATTTTTGATTATCTCTCCTGGATCTATTTTCCCAGGTCAGTGGTTTTTCCAATGAGATATTTCACATTGCTTCCATTTTTCCATTCCTTGGTTCTGTTTTATAATATCTTGATTTCTCATAAAGTCACTAGCTTCCACTTGCTTCAGTCTAATTTTGAAGGTAAAATTTTCTTCAGTGGTCTTTGGACATCCTTTTCCATTGGGTAATTCTGCCTTCGAGGCATTCTTCTCCTCATGGCTTTTTGGAGCTCTTTTGCCATTTGAGTAGTCTATCTTTTAAGGTGTTATTTTCTTCAGTATTTTTTGAATCTCCTTTAGCAAGTCCTTGACTTGTTTTTCATGGTTTTCTTGCATCACTCTCATTTCTCTTCCCAATTTTTCCTCTACTTTCTAACTTGCTTTTCCAAATCCTTTTTGAGCTCTTCCACGGCCTGAGACCAGTTCATGTTTTTCTGGAAGCTTTTGATGTAGGCTCTTTGACTTTGTGACTTCTTCTGGGTGTATGTTTTGGTCTTCTTTGTCACCAAAGAAAGATTCCAAAGTCTGAGTCTGGAATCTGAGTTCATTTCACTGCTTGGCCATGTTCCAGCCACCTACTTGACCCTTGAGTTTTCAGCAGGGTATGACTGCTTGTAGAGTGGAGAGTACTTTGTCCCAAGCTTGAGGGGTTGCTCTGTTGTTTTCAGAGCTATTTCTACACAGCAAGCTCTGCCGCACTAGCGCTACTCCTCCCCCAAGAATCACCAACCTGGACAAGACTCAGATCTAAGCAGGCTGTTCACTTCTGCTCTGATCTGCCACTTAATTCCTCCTACCAGGTGGGCCTGGGGCCAGAAGCAACTGCAGCTGCAGTTCTGTCCTCAGAGCTGTACCACCTCCGCTGCCTTCGAGTGGTGGCTGAACCGCAAACTCCTTTCACTCCCTGCAGCTTTTCCCAGTAACCTTCTCTGTTTGTGGGTTGTGTTTGTGGGTTGAGAAGTCTGGTAACTGCCACAGCTCACTGATTCAGGGCACTAGGGCCTGTTCCGCCCAGCTCCCAGTCTGGTTGGTTCTGGCACAGACCACGCTGGGCTCTGCTCTGCTCCGCTCTCAGGTGCCTGTGCTAGGCCTTACCCAGTAACCATCCAGGCTCTCCTGGGCTGGAGCCCTGCTTTCCTCTGCTATTTCATGGGTTCTGCAGTTCTAGAATTTGTTCAGAGCCATTTTTATAGGTGTTTGGAGGGACCTGGGTGGGAGCTCACACAAGTCCCTGCTTTCTAGCCACTATCTCAGCTCCGCCCCCCCCCCCAACTTCTTTGGTTTTAAAGTCCTGTGTGTGTAACTAGAAAATAGGGGTAGGCATAGAAAAGGCACTCAGGAAGTAAGTCACTTGCCTGGCCAATGTCTAGCACTTCCTCACCTTTTCACAGGCAAATGGTATGGTCAAGTTTTCATCTCCTTTATAATCCATGAATGAGCCACTCAATGTTTTTAATTATTTATAATCTTCCAAAAGGCTTACTGTGGCCACTCAGTCTGAGAGGGCAAAGTCTAAAATGGACTTTGACACACATACTTTTTATCTCGATTTTCACAAAACATTTGGTAAATTATCCTATGCTACTCTTGTAGAAAATTTGGAAAGATGTGAACTAGAGAGGCTAACACAATTATATAGATTTGAAACTGATTGAATGATTGCACTAAAAAAATAGTTGTTAATGGTTCAAAGTCACATGGCAGGAGATACTCCAATGAAGTGCCCTGTGTCTCTATTCTTGGTTTTGTGTTGTTTCAGATTCTTATCAATAACTTGGATAAAGACATAGGTAGCATGCTTATCAAATTGACGATGACATAAAGATCAATTGGATAAGAGAGTCAGGATCTAAGAAATTTTTGACAGGTTAAAGCATTAGGTTGACTCTAATAAGAAATAGAGTAGGGATAAAATCCAAGTTTTGCCTCGGAAGAAGCTACCCTTATCTTACAATAGAACTTTTAAGAAAAGGGCCAAAGAGGGAAAGCACTGATGAATTCTTAGTGAGATAACTAATAGTTTAAAAGCAGTTATAATTTACTTTAAAAAACAAAAACATAGTAAATAGCTATTAACTCTTGCCATACAAGCATAAAAACGTTGCAATAAATTATAAATAAGTGTTCTGTTTAGAAAAGGAGTTTTTCAACATGAGGTGTATATAACAATTAATGAATGAATCCAGTTTTACACAGGAATTTGGTCCATAATTTAGCCTTCTACAGCAGAAATTAATATATTAGTGGTACCTTGAATTATGAGGTGGGATGCAGTTAGGTTATGGGCCAAAATATATAACAATATGTATGCATGTAGTGTACTGGAAGGCAATGGCTATAGTCTAATTTACTTTTAGTTAATATTTTACATTCCTCAGTGCCAAACAAAATGTTATACATATAGCTGGCCCTAAGTAGATACTTGTTGAGTGAATTAATACAGAACCAGAAAAAATAGAAGGGAGAAGAAGAAGTGTCATGCAATCCAGGCAACTCCAAACTGACCTATTTTAAAGAGTTATTGACATGAAAAATAAGAATTGGACATTGATGCTGATTATATCAATTTTGTACATAAATTCCTGATGTAAGACAGTTGCCATAAAGAGGTGACCCAAATAGCCTAAAAACCACTCTCATTAGAATTCTCTTTATCTCTTTGCCAAATTGAGGGATATGGCAGCCAAGGACTATACCGATTTAAAATATAGGCCCTTTAGTGAAATCTTTCAGGGGAGTGTGGTGAAAAATTGTGAGCAGTGTCATATCATAAAACAGCATGAAGGAAAAACAAGTATGAAGAAAGTTTTGAGAGATGCAACAACTAAGCAGTCATCACAATGGTGTTTAAGGATGAGACTGGAAGGACAACAAAGGGGCAAATGACACAAAAGATCAATGAAGATTTTTATGACAAACTTTTCAACATAAAGGACAATAGGGTTGACACATTTATATTCTAACATCACAATTCAAGATATAATTCTTGAGGAAGTTAGAGTGGCATTAAAAAAAACAAATGGAAAAGCAGCTGGAACAGACCTATAGAAAATGTTGTTTATCAGACCTATTACCAAGAAAAAGACAATGAAGAGAATATCAATGACCATCAAACTATATATCTACTTTCCTCCCTATAGATGTTTTTTTGTAATAATAATCTACCTATGCATTGAGGACATCAGTGATTGGGATGGAACAGTCAGAATTTTGCAAATGGACTATAATAGACTACATCTTTTCCATCACAAAATTGACTCAATGATGTAAAGAATGCAAGATGCTCTTGATTATTTATTTTTAAGTATAAAAAAGTATTTGATTTGATAGAACCAAACACTGACTACTTATCTATTCCTTACAGATTTCCCTTTGTCTCTATTCCTTTGCTTCTGGGGGATGTTGATGATTGTGGCACTTAGAAATTCCTAATTTGATGAAACGTGCCTTCTTCAAGTTTTGTTCTAGAAATAGTGTCTCCTAGAGGCCATGAGTCTTTTTGGCTGGCTATTGCATTGCCAAGTATCACCTTTATTTGCAACTGTTCTCTATGAGACTGCTATCTACAAATATCACTAGTAGACTAAAATCTTCCTATTTCAAAATTCTTCCCCTTATTGGTCCCTTTACTAATTTTCCTTTTTTCCATACTGGGAACCTACTTAAACCCTTTATCACCTTGGCAAGTGGGCATTATGAACTTATTCTAAGTTCAGTAAATTATCATGGCTTAGATAATTGGTTCACTTACACTTTTTCCTTTTGTACCCTTGTGGAGTACTTCCCCTAAGATTCCATTCCTTCAATTTTACAGTATCAAAATTACTTTAAACACTGAAAAATAATAAACAGTTCTCATCATGAGCAAGAGACAGGTCATTTCCTTACAGGAGATGACAAATATCATGGAGGTTAATATCTTATTGTAGAAAGCATTTATCTTACATAGGTCCAGTTTCTAGATAAGTGTTTAGTTTTATACTTTTAACTTTGCATACTTATTGAGCATCTATTGTAAACAGAACACTCTATGACTAGTCAGGAGTACAAAAGAAATAGAAGATGAGTCCATCCCCTCAGCTTACAATCTAGTTGAAAGGCAAACATAAACATGAAACAACTTTAAAAATACAAAGCACCATCTTACAAGTGTTATATAGTATGAGAAGCAGCATGGCACAGTGATTAGAGGATTGGCCTTAGAGTCACAATGACCTGGGTTCAAGTTTTGCCTCTAAAATATATTAAGCTATATGATCATTGGCTAGTCATCAAACCTCTCAGTCACCCAGGGAACCCTCCAAGACCAAGAACAAGTAAATTGCTGATCTGTGTGGCTACAAAGCCCTTTCATACCAATGAAATCATGGGGCTGAATCTGTATAAGTGCACTTCATAATAAATACGGCAATATTTTTTTAAAAGTTACAGTAAGGATATAGAGTTAACAAATAACAGTTCTTGAAGGAAGTGAGTTTTGACTCTTGTCTTGAAAGATATGCTTGTCAATTGGTAGAAAGGAAAAGAAGGGATTCTAGGCTGGAGCTATGTTGTTAGAGTAAGCGCAGAAGCAGGAACTAGCAGGAACTTTGTGTTTGTTGGAATGGACAGACTATGTTGGGAAATAAAGAGAGGTTAAGTAGAGACCCGATAGGGGTACTTAATGGAAAATCTTGAATACTATGACAAAGATTTTTGTTTTCATCTGATAAGCAATAAGGAGTTTGTAATATTTGTTGTTACTTTGCATTTGTTCAAGTAAACAGAGATCTGTAGAAACAGGGGCATCCTAACCCCGTCTAGGAGGTGCCAGCTTAGTTTGAAATCATGCAAAGGCAAAGAAAATTCAGGCCAGCTGCCTGGTTTCAATTTTTTTTAAAAATTCCAGTCTCAGTGAAGGTGTTAAAAGTAGTACATAAAAGATAGTGACAGAACTTTTCTGGTGCTGAGGATTAGCTAGACTGTTAATATCTGTTCTAGAAGACACAGAGCCCACTGCAACAATCCTGGGGAATATGGGTAAAGGTTGGATTAAGGAGTTTTCCTATAACCTCCTCCACACAGCAATGTATAAAGAGTTCTTAGATCAGTTTGAGAAGATAATTAGTTACTGGGTGAGGGCAACAGACATCACATGGGAAATATCCAATGGCTGGTTGAAAGCATCAGTCACACCTCTTGGACCTTCATACATACAAATATATACATATATGTATATATATCTATATATATATACATATATACACACACATATATATGCATACAAACACATGATGCATATATTTTTATGTGTGTTTATATGCATATATACATACACACATATATACGTATATATGTATGTACATAGTGGACACAGAGCAGTCATTCCAGGAAGGAAATAGCTTCCAGGATTGGTACCTTTAGAAGCAGAGAAGGGAGCTGACTGTGGATTCAAGAGTTAGACTTGGTACTCGAGTTGGTTTGCAGAGAGGGTGGCATGAAGAGAGAAAGGACTTTCAATCCCTATAGTACCACAGTAGTAAGCAGCCTTGGCCACAAGTTTCCCCTACATGTGTTCAGTACCATTGTATTCTGTGTTTGTGCTTATTCTTCCTACATATGCTATGTGTATTAGTGGGAGAGTGAATCCTAGGTTTAACCAGGGAGGGGAATATTTTTTTTAATTTAAATTTATTTATTTGACATATTTAGTTTTCAGCATTGATTTTCACAATAGTTTGAATTACAAATTTTCTCCCCATTTCTACCCTCCCCCCCCACTCCAAGATGGCGTATATTCTGGTTGCCCTGTTCCCCAGTCAGTCCTCCCCTCTATCACTCCCCTCCCCTCTCATCTCCTTTTCCCTTCCTTTCTTGTAGGGCAAGATAAATTTCTACGCCCCATTGCCTGTGTATCTTATTTTTTAATTGCATGCAAAAACTTTTTTTTTGTTTGTTTTTGAACATCTGATTTTAAAGCTTTGAGTTCCAAATTCTCTCCCCTCTTCCCTTCCCACCCACCCTCCCTAAGAAGTGGAGCAATTCAACCTAGGCCACATGTGTATCATTATGTATAACCCTTCCATAATACTCATGTTGTGAAAGACTAACTACATTTTGCTCCTTCCCAACCCATCCCGCTTTATTGAATTTTCTCCCTTGACCCTGTCCCCTTTCCAAAGTGTTTGTTTTTGATTACCTTCACCCCCATCTGCCCTCCCCTCCATCATCCCCCCCCCTTTTATTTTCTTTTTCTTCCTCCCTCTTCTTTCCTGTGGGGTAAGATACACAACTGAGTAGGTATGGTATTCCCTCCTCAGGCCAAATCTGATGAGCGCAAGGTTCACTCATTCCCCCCTCACCTGCTCTCTCCCCTCCTCCAACAGAACTGCTTCCTCTTGCCACCTTTATGTGAGATAATCCACCCCATTCTATCTCTCCCTATCTCCCTCTCTCAGTATGATGCTCTCTCATCCCTTAATTTCATTTTATTTCTTTTAGATATCTTCCCTTCATCTTCAACTCACCCTGTGTCACACATATATATATATACACATAGATATATACATACATACACATTCACTTATATATATATATACATAAACATATATATATATGTATATATACATATATATATATATACATATATATATATATATATATGCATGTTCCCTTCAGCTACCCTAATACTGAGGTCTCATGAATCATCCGTGTCCTCTTTCCATGTAGGAATGTAAACAAAACAGTTCAACTTTAGTAAGTCCCTTGCAATTTCTGTTTCTTGATTACCTTTTCATGCTTCTCTTGATTCTTATGTTTGAAAGTCAAATTTTCTATTCAGTTCTGGTCTTTTCACTGAGAAGGCTTGAAAGTCCTCTATTTTATTGAAAATCCATATTTTGCCTTGGAGCATGATACTCAGTTTTGCTGGGTAGGTGATTCGAGGTTTTAATCCTAGCTCCATTGACCTCCGGAATATCGCATTCCAAGCCCTTCGATCTCTTAATGTAGAAGCTGCCAGATCCTGGGTTATTCTGATTGGGTTTCCACAATACTCAAATTGTTTCTTTCTGGCTGCTTGCAGTATTTTCTCCTTGATCTGGGAGCTCTGGAATTTGGCGACAATATTCCTAGGAGATTTCTTTTTTGGATCTATTTGAGGAGGCGATCGATGGATTCTTTCAATTTCTATTTTGCCCCGTGGGTCTAGAATATCAGGGCAGTTCTCCTTCATAATTTCTTGAAAGATGATATCTAGGCTCTTTTTTTGATCATGGCTTTCAGGTAGTCCAATTATTTTTAAATTATCTCTCCTGGATCTATTTTCCAGGTCAGTGGTTTTTCCAAGGAGATATTTCACATTGTCTTCCATTTTTCCATTCCTTTGGTTCTGTTTTATAATATCCTGGTTTCTCATAAAGTCACTAGCTTCCACTTGCTCCAATCTAATTTTTAAAGTAGTATTTTCTTCAGTGGTCTTTTGGACCTCCTTTTCCATTTGGCTAATTCTGCCTTTCAAGGCATTCTTCTCCTCATTGGCTTTTTGGAGCTCTTTTGCCATTTGAGTTAATCTGTTTTTTAAGGTGTTGTTTTCTTCAGTGTATTTTTCAGTATTTTTTGGGGTCTCCTTTAGCAAGTCATTGAGTTGTTTTCATGGTTTTCTCACATCCTTCTCATTTCTCTTCCCAATTTTTCCTCTACTTCTCTAACTTGCTTTTCCAAATCCTTTTTGAGCTCTTCCATGGCCTGGGACCAGTTCATGTTTTTCTTGGAGGTTTCTGTTGTAGGCTCTTTGACTTTATTAATTTCTTCTGTCTGTATGTTTTGGTCTTCTTTGTCAGCAAAGAAAGAATGCAGAGTCTGAGACTGAATCTCGGTGCGTTTTCGCTGCCTGGCCATAATCCCAGCCAACTAACTTGACCTTTGAGTTTTTCAGTGGGGTATGACTGCTTGTAGACTACAGAGTTCTATGTTCCACGTTTGGGGGGGAGGTGCCAGCTCTGCTGCACCAGCACTGCTCCTTCCCCAAGGACCCCCAACCTGAACTGGGCTCAGATCTTCGGCAGGCTGTGCACCCCTGCTCTGATCCGCCACTTAATTCCTCCCACCAGGTGGGCCTGGAGCCGGAAGCAGCAGCAGCCGTAGCTGCCCCACCTCCGCTGCCCCCGGGGCTGGAAGCTGAACCGCGAACTCCTTCCACTCCCGCAGCTTTTCCCACTAACCTTCTCAGCAGTCTTTGGTGTTTGTGGGTTGAGAAGTCTCGTAACTGCCGCAGCTCACTGAATCAGGGCGCTAGGGCCCCCTCCGCCCGGCTTCTGGTCTGGATGGTCCAAGTTGCTCAGGCTGGGCTCTGCTCTACTCCGTTCCCAGCTCCCAGCTCCGTGCGGGATAGACCTCACCCAGAGACCATCCAGGCTGTCCTGGGCTGGAGCCCTGCTTCCCTCTGCTGTTCTGTGGGTTCTGCCGTTCTAGAATTGGTTCAGAGCCATTTTTTATAGGTTTTTGGAGGGGCTCGGCAGGGAGCTCAGGCTGGTCCCTGCTTTCCAGCTGCCATCTTGGCTCCGCCCCCCCAAGGAGGGGAATATTTTATAACTTCTTTTCTTAACTTTGCCTTTTAGTAAATGTCTTTTCTATGAACTAATTGTGTCTACTGGCTGATTAATAGGAAGCATACCTATGGGGGCTCATGAGCTACAGTGTTGGGAGTGCAAACCCACTAATAGTGTTATCCCTAGAACCCAAATTAGCAGCCATCATCTAGGGATTATATGGGAGGGGAACAATCCAGAGGGGTTGTTACACATGTCATGGATAACAAATTAGTAGCAGGTCAGATTCTCAGGTTAGCTTATAATTGCACCTGTGGAGTTCTTGTTTCTTCACTACTCTGTTCGTGAGGGGATGATCTGGATGATCTCTAAGATTCCTTCAACTACTCACTCCAATCATCTCTTAAATTCAAACTCTTAGATGTAATTAGATACTCTTCTTACTAATGTTTATGTATGTCATCACCCAGATTTTCTTTATGGTAAGTAGATCCATGTCACACTGAATATCCTTACTTAGCTATAGAACTTACTGGGTATTAGGCAGGGGTCTGGAGCCAGCTTAAAAGCAGAGAGCCAATTGTTAAATTTTTAGTGTGAGCTAAAACACCTTGGAATCAGCAAATACTATGAAGCAGAGCTTGATTTACTGTTTTGTTGATTTTCTAGACTTAGGAAAATGTTAATATAAATTAAATTTAAAGGTATGTCCTATGGACATTTCCCTTCCTCCTAATATTGTTTAAATGTTAACATTTGCCAGCACAACCCTAGTTTCAGGGTTGTCAGACATCAGTATCTTAGACTTAAGTTACAGTGTTACAGTGTTAAAGTTATGTCACAATGTGTCCAACTGTGGCTGATCACACAAGGTCAGAATGCTCTGCCACAGGTCAGGCACAAATAATCCATGTGAATATCTGGGATGGATTCTCTAAATTTCTGCACAGCACTGTCTCTGATCAGGGCATGCCATGCTGGATAGTCCTGTGCCAGTGTCTCCCATGTCACATAATTGGTTCCAAAGTGCTTAAGAGAAACCTTGAGAGTGTCCTTGTATCACTTCTTCTGACCACCATGTGAGTACTTATCCTGTGTGAGTCCTCTATAAAATAGTCTTTTAGGCAAGTGTGCATTTGGCATTTGAACAATGTGGCCAATCCATTGGAACTGTACTCTCTGTAGTAGAGTTTGAATGTGTGGCAGTTAGTTCGAGAAAGGTCCTCAGTGTCTGGTATCTTATCCTGCCAGGTGATCTTCAGAATCTTCCTAAGATGTTTCAAATGGAAGCAATTCAGTTTTCTGGCATGGTGCTGGTATACTGTCTGGGTTTCACAGGCATACAGCAATGAGGTCAGCACCACAGCTCTGTAGACCTTCAGTTTGAATCAATCTGATATCTCTTCTCTCCCATACTTTCCTTTGGAGCCTCCCAAACCCTGAGCTAGTTCTGGCAATGCATGTGTCAACCTTATTATCAACATGTACATCCCTAAAAAGCATATTGCCAAGGTTAGTGAACTTATCCACAGCATTCAAAACTTCTCCATTTGCTGTAACCAATGGTTCCACATATGGATGGTGTGGTGCTGGCTGATGGAACACCTTTTTTTTTCAGGGTACCTCTGCAGATAGCTCCTACAAAACCTTTGAAACTTTTTAAGAAGAGAGAGATTATATACCTTTTTACTTACAGTTTCTCAGGAGTAAGGCTTTGGTTTGCCCTTCCAATTAATTGATGGATCAGAAAATTCCTTTTAGGAGACTGTCTCAAGTAATATAGAAGGATATGCCAAAAATAACACATACTTGGGCAGAAAATTATTTTAATACCCTAAGTACGCAAGAAACTCATTAACTATACCTGATGAGTAATTAACCACAATGTGACATTTAACATAGGTAGATAGGGTTCATGTTAGCCAATCATCAGGAAGGAGAGCACTTTAATTAAAATTAGTTCTGTTACTGGAAGGCAGCCTTGCAATAGATAATATATAGTCAGTTTATTCTTACATAGAATTCAGCTATAAAATTGGCTAAATTTAAAAAAAATCTTGAGATGGTAGTTACTTCATTCATACTTAATCATTGCTTAAAATGAAAAAAAATGCTAAGGAGAGGGAGAGTATGAGTCATTGAACTATATTATGACTTTTACAAAGATAGTGGTGATGTATATCAGGTGTTATAGCATATAATCCCTGGTAAAGTTGCCAGACATCCCTGATTTATGAGAATGGCTGCCACTGACTTATTTTGTTCTCAGTTATAGTATATCTTTCGGAGTATTCTTGTCTACATTAGCATGAGAATTAAGAATTGCCAGAATAATTGTGAAAAAAACCCACAAACCTCAGTGTATCTATCTATTTAAAATACCTAGCTATCTTCTGTTTAAATGTGTTATATAATATAGAAATTTAAATTTAGGGGGGGAAAAACATGGCCTCCACAAAAGCAATTTGTATCAGCAACTAGCTTGTAAAACTTCAGAGGCTAATGTCAGGGTTCCTGTGGCTAGGTTCCTTGGCTAATAGTAGAAAAGACAGGGAGAAGGATGGGGAACTTACAATTTTCTCTCCAGGATCCACTTTCTGCAATGGGAAACAGAATAATTGGAATATTGCCTGTTTACCAGCCCTAATATTTGAAAGACTTGGGTTTATTTTTGTGGTAAGAGTACCTCATATTGCTTAAGTCCCCAACCATGTGAAATAGGCAATAGAATGTTAGGTCTAAATACTCAGTTATTACATGCTAATAGAAATCCAGGCTGGCAATAGTCAGTCAATACACATTTATTGAGCACCTACTATATGCCAGGCACTGTGCTAAATGCTGGGGATACAAAAAAAGGATGATAGACAGTTTCTGCTCTGAAGGAGCTCACAGTTTAATGGAACAGACAATTTGCAAAAAAATAACATTTATGAACAAGCTATATACAGAATAAATGGGAAATAATCGATTAATAGAAGGCACTAGAATTAAGGGGACCAGTATAGGACCAGTAAAGGCATTTAATTTGAAGAGAAAATACATCAGAATCAGTCTTAAATCCATTCTCCACATGAATATATTCTTCTACAGACTCATGAAAGGATATGCCTTTGTTGAAAGAAACAGGATAAGTAAAGTGGAGGGTGAAGGGTAGCTGAGTAATACAGATGATAGACACATGTTATTAAAAAATCTAGGGACCAGAGTGGAGAGCATTTGGATGAAGATCAGAAGAGACTTCTGGTCAAGATGGTGGAGTGAATAGAAGGAAAATAGCCCAGTTCTCACTATCTACTCCAGAAACAGATCATCATACCGAATAGTGATTAAGAAATAAAGTAAGAAACTATGGTACCTTCAACCCTTCATTGTTCTGCAGAAAGGAATGCCCAGAAACTTTCAGGAACTAAGGAGGGGAACCAGCAAGAGGAGCTGGGAGTGGAAGCAAGTGTAGCACTCACAGACCTTCCATCTTCAACAGCCTTAGAATGCTCCAACCAGGAAGCTTCAGAGTGGTCAAGTAGTATAGGAGCTCTGGGCCCAGATGTGAGGATGGGAGTTGGCACAGAGGTAAGGCTTCTACTAAGAGGTCAGAGATTAGTCTACACTTCTTTTGGACTCTAAAAGTTTGCAAAAAGCTGACATGAGTTGCCCCTGATAGTCTTAAAGACCTCAGTTCTCTGTACTTGGAGGATAGAGGTGAGACTAGGCTCTGCCAACCCTTTGTGCACAGCAATCAATTCTGATTATATAAAATTTAGAAGTTTTTTGCCCAGACAAAACCAATTTGGTTAAAATTGGAAGAGAAACAATCCACAGCAGGGTGGTGGGGGAGGGGTGTGTGTGTGGGGGGGAACTTGGTAAATAATTTCTCTGATAAAAATCTGATATCCTTCATATATGTGGAGTTGTGATTAAATTTATAAGAACAGAACCATCCCTCAAAGGATAGATGGCTAAGGGATGAATATGCAGTTATCAAAAGGAAGAAATTCAAGTTATTAACAAACATATAAATAATTGAATAATCACTAATTAAAAATACAAATTACAACAATTCTTAGTTTTAAACATGTCCATCAGATTAACAAAGAACAAAAAAAAAGAAAATCATAATTGGTAATGGTGTTACCGGAAGAAAAGCACAATAATGCACAACATTTTGGTGAAGTTGTGAATTGGCCCAGCTTTTCTGGAAAGCAATTTGGAATTCTACACCCAAAGTCACTAAACTGCACATATTTTTTGAACAATAGGAAGGCCTCTACCCCAAAGAGATGAAAGAGGGAAGAGATCTATGTATACAAAAGTCTTTTGGGAAGTTTATTTGTTGTTGCAAACAACTGGAAAATAAAGACATGCCCATCAGTTGGGGAATCCTGGACAAATTATTTATGAATGTAATAGGATATTATTAGCATATAAGACATTGTGAAAGGGAATGCTTCAGGGAAACCTGGCGAGTCTCATAGGACCTGATGCAGAGTGAATTGAGTAGAACCACGAAGACTATTCATACAATAAACACAAATAACTGAAAGATTCAAGACATTTGGTCACTAAAATGACTAGCCATGAGAGCTGAGGTGATGGTCTCAAGGTACAGAATGAAATATACATTTGCAGATGTGGCAAACGTATGAATTTGTGTTGTTCAATATGCAGGTTTGTTACTAGGGTTTTGCTTTTTCCTTTTTTTAGAATTCAGTCTTGTGTTTGGGGAAGAGAGAACTGACAATAATATCCTCCTGCCCCCCAAAAAAGAAGGAAAAAGCAGTCATTGAAGCATTTTTAAAAATGCATGAAAGCAAACAAAAGGAAATTCAGAAAGAAATAAACAGGATAGCTTTGAAAGTAAAGTATTTATTATATACTTAATAGAAAAGCAAGTTATACGTAATAGAGATTCCTGGTTTTGTGTACAATTCTTATTATCTACTCTGCTTGGCATAGGGACATGTTAATTTTATTTGGCATTTGTTAAATCCAGGATAAATTTTTTTAAATCTCAAAGGAAGTGGAAACAGAATGAATACTGTTATTGGAGATTACAGACCACCTGGACAAAATGAATAAATAGATGAGGAGCTTGGGAAAATAGATAACAAGCCTGACATAGATTATACAGGTAATCTGCTGGCACTTTCTCTGCCAAAAGCAAAGCAAATTATATATAAAAATTTTCTTTCAGTCAATCAATCAACATGAATGAATGAATGAAAGAATGAAAAAGCATTTATTAAGTGCTTACCATATGACAAGCATTGTGCTAAGTACTGGAGACACAAGCCTCCTCACCCCTCCCCTCCTTTACCCTCTCCTCTCCTCTCCTCTCCCCAAAGGAAGGTATATTTCGATGGCTGAAGGGACAATAGGTCCCTGCCCTCCTAGCACAGAGCGAATGTAAATACTGTATAGTAACTGTTTCTTTTTTGGGCAGGACCCTTGAGGATCTTCCCTTGCCAGTTTGATTTTTTTTTTGAGTTTTTGATTAAAGGGGCCATCCCTGATTAACTTCTTAAAGAGGCTTATTCATTGAATGGACATTACCTCACTCAAAGTGAGAACCTGAAAAGACCTTAACCTGAAAGGGCCAGGGTCCCCCAATGCAGCCTGGGCCACCTCCAGTCATCCTGGTGAATATCAGGCCACTGGACCCAGATGGCTCTGGAGAGAGAGTGAGGCTGGTGATGTTGTACAGCCCTCCCTCACTCAAATCAAAGTCAACTGCAAATCATGTCATCGTTTCCCTGATGTCATGGTCCTTTTCGAGAACAAAGGACAAACACAACAAGGAGACGCAAGCAGAAAAATCTAGGTAGTCTTTGTTCTTATGTAGCTGACATTCTAACAATATATAAAATAAACTTCAGCTACAGAGCAAATGGAAAGGCCTAGAAATCCTAAGGGTGCATCAGAGGGGTGGATAGCAGGACCTAGAGGTCCTTAGGTTACAACAGTAGGTCAAAAGATGATAGTACCAGTGGTTTGCAGAGTGTTGAAATAGGGCAGATGGTAAGCCCTGGTAATCTTCATTAATTTATTAAGTAGGTACTATGTTATATACCACATTGTGCTAATTCCTAGTATATACAAAGTTAAAAATGAAACAGTTCCTGCCCTCAAAGAGATTACATACAACTGAGGGAGACAATATGTCCATAACCAAGACAATATGTTTTCTGCACTGAAACTTTTGCAAAATGTTGGATAAATAAACAGATAAATAGACAGCAAAATAGATAAAAGAATGAATGAATGAATAAATGAATGAATGAGCAAATGAACACACACAAACTAAATTAAGGATGGTTTTTGGATAGAGGGCACTAGCAACTGGGAGAATCATGAAAGGCTGCAAGTAGAAGATGATTTTGAGCTGAATCTTGAAGGAAATAATGAATTGTAAGAGGTGTGTGGTTGGAGAGAGAATGCATTCTAGGCATGGGGAACAGCCAGTACAAAAACATAGCAACTGGAGATGGAGTGTCATGTGTGAGAAGGACAGTTTGGCTAGATTTTAGAATGACTGATACAGATGAGATGGTAATGGGTCTAAAAAGGTAGTTTGACGTCATATTGGAAAAAGCTTTGAATGCTATGCAAGGTAGTTCATGTTTTATCCTAAAGGTGATAGGAAGCCACTGGAGTTTATTGAATAAGGTAAAGATATATTGAAGACATGACCTAGGGTGGTGGTGACTATGTGAGTAGTGAGAAGGGCTAAAACGTGAGAAGTATGAAGTATAAAAGACAAGATTTTGCAGCTGATTGGTTATATGAGGTTAAGGAGATTGAAGAGTCAAGGATAATGCCGAGATTGGTTGGGAACTTCTAATATAATCACCAAACTCTAATATGATCACTTTCTGAAATAATCTCGCCTGTGTTTGAAGCCCTTTCAAAAATATTTCCCCTCTAATTATCAGTTTTCCTGTCAGCTAAGTTTTTACCTGTTTTTGCTTCCTTTTATTAGAGTAGAAATCCTGGTTTCCATTTCTCTCATAGCCAATAGCTTAGCTAGCACAGTGAAAACAAGCTGCCCTTAATTGTTTCTAAAGCCACCATCTGCCCTCGCTACTACAGACTGCCTTCTTTGAAAAGACTACCCACTTTCCAGCAACAACTGCTTAAAGAGGCTATTACATACACACACACACACATATATGTGTGTGTATATATATGTATTTATATATATATATATGTATATATATATATATATATATATATATATATATATATATATATACATATATGTATGTATTTGGCAACTTGAGAGATTTTGAAGGGTAATTTAGACTATATGGATTTTCACTTTATGTGTTGATTTTAAACCCTGACCCTGTGAAAGGTTCAATTATACGCTATTCTTTATATTTTCCTTAAACTTCTTTTTTCCTCCTTGGCTTCAAAGGATCCCTAATAGTCTTTGATTTGGTGTACAGATTGGTGTTTATCTTATTGATACCATGCATTACTATGTAAACCAATGGTATACTCTTTCAGCTTTTGTCTTTTCACATAGAAGAACCCCAGAATTTTTAGCCCAATTCTCATTTGGTAGTCCCTTTACCTTCAAGAATTATTTGAATTATTTTTCAGGAACTATGTTTGTTTGTTTTTTTTTGTCATGAGGAAGCTAGGTGGTATAGTAGATAGAGTGCTGAGTCTGGAATCAAGAAGACTTGAGTTCAAATATGGCCTCAGATATTTAACTGTGTGACCCTTTGTGAAATTGTGACAACTAAACTGACCCCATTTTGTGAAGTCTTCCATTTTGAGACTTTAGTTTTGTTTTCCTGGGGAAATTAGGAGATTGTTCCCGTCCTCCCATCTCAGAAAGTCCCAGAGCTTTCCTCCATTAAGAAATCAGGTTACCCAAACCTTATATCCTGTTTTACACCCTGTTTTTCACTCTCTTTGACTGTATAAATGCAAAATCTGCATTTGTGGTCCCTATGCCTACTGAGGGGCCCTGGACTTAATTTGTTATGTAACCATATGTTTTGCAAATAAATCACATGGCTTGGATTTTTGTCTCCTTAGTTATTATAAATCCACTTGCATGCAACTAAAAAATAAGATACACAGGCAATGGGGCGTAAAAATTTATCTTGCCCTACAAGAAAGGAAGGGAAAAGGGGATGAGAGGGGAGGGGGGTGATAGAGGGGAGGGCTGACTGGGGAACAGGGCAACCAGAATGTAAGCCATCTTGGAGTGGGAGGGAGGGTAGAAATGGGGAGAAAATTTGTAATTCAAACTGTTGTGAAAATCAATGCTGAAAACCAAATATGTTAAATAAATAAATTTAAATTTAAAAAAAAATTAAAAAAAAGAAAAAAAGAAAAAAGAAAAAAAATAAATCCACTTGCAACAGTTTCTGGTGAGCCAGTCAAGAGGTCGAGAAGGGGACCCTGGCCCCTGAGATAGCCTTTCAGAGGAACCATCAAGAGCAAAATGGTTGACCTTTTTACTGAGGCACTTCTTCATGGAAGACTGACCTGGAGGTCAGACTTCCCATCAATCTCAAATTCTTCCAGGCTAAGGTAAACCCCACATTGTTGGGGGAGCACCCTTAAGAGAATGATAAGATCTGCTAGTAGCATGCCAAAAGAAATCCTCCTGGAAAAAAAAAATTTCTTATATTCTAGGACCAGGGGAAGCTCCTGGTTCAACCAGGAATGACTAAAAAGTGTGTTATTGAATTATGTGAAGTCTGGGTTAAAACTAGAAGAGATTCAACTGGTAATCTGTTTTGGCTCTAATATGGCACTTTTCATTTTTACAAATTAAAGAAATTAAGGCTAACCATTGAAAATCCTCATTCACATCAGACATAATACTTGCTTTGATGGGCCACTTTATCTGGTAGACTGTGCTCGACACCCGCTAAACAGCTTTCTTCTTTATATCCTGTCTGTTCCCCTTCAGCTTCTTCTGTCTAGCACCACCCTTTCTGCCACTCTGGCTTTCTATTTCATGCCTCTAAGCACCCTCCTATGCAGGCCCACCCTCCTCCTTCCTTCTCCATCTTACTCCCCTCCTACTGTAACAAGAGATTTGATATCTTCTGAACATGAGGGACCTGCTACCAGTGTCTTTCCTGTCCAAGAAGGGTTTGTGCCCATTTCAACTAACCTGGGGAATTATACTACTCATAAGAAATCATCGACCTTTTATTCCCTCTGCTCTCTCCATATGGAGGAGAGATACTCTTAAATTTGGTGAGGATTCTGGGGCTGTAATAACCCAATTTCAGGCCAATTTTAGGAATTATAACTCTACATAGGGAGACATTATTGATTTAATGGAAACTTTACTATCCCCAAGGGGAAGAACTATTATTATAGACTACAAACAGACAAGCCCCACTGAGTGGGGGAGGGGTACCTGCTGGTTTTACATGTCTTCTTAATTGGCTTCTTCAATGTCTACACTGGAACCCCAACGTCCTGGCCAATTCTACCAAATTACAATAGGTCAGTAAGTCCTTAATCAGGGGCATGGAGGTGTGTGCTGTTTACTTAGAAAATTGGAGTAAGTTCCAAGAAACTGTTGAAGAATAAAATGAAACCCCTAGCCATTTTTATGACAGGCTATGTAAGGTTGCTAAGCAGTGCACAGGGTTAGATCCATTCAATCTGAGAGATGCAAGAATTGTTCATTTGACCTTTGTTAGCCAATCCATGCCAGAAATATGAAAATATTTTCATAAAATTTGCCCTGGTTGGCATGATAGGGGCATTTGTGTGTTTAAAAGCGTTGCCTAATATGTTTATGAAGGGAGAGATAAAGTGGAAGAGAACCCTGAGCAAAAAACTCGGAGAATTTTGATCTCTGCCCAAGCAGCTTCATCTTCCTTTCAGACTATACCAGGAAACCATAGACTATGTGAGTCCATCTTATCAGAGAATGTAGAAAGAATAAAGGGTACCATAGAAGAACCAGGGATGGGGGAGGAGGTTGGCATGAGGGAGGTGGGAGAGGGGCAGGGATTGTAGATTCTGATGGAGACTTTTTAATTTTTTCCAATCTTGATATCTTTACCCCAACTATTCCAGTCTCTACCTCTCCCCACACCAGTGAAACTCATGTCTCCCTTAAAGTTGGTAACATAATTTATAATGGCTTATTAGATACTGGAGCTTCTAATTCAGTTTTTTAAAAATTTATTTTTAGTTTACAACACTCAGTTCCACAAGTTTGTGAGTTCCAAATTTATTTCCTCTCCCTATTCTCCTTCCTCCCCCCAAAGAAGGCATATAATCCAATATCGGTTCTACATATACCTTTACGTTAAATTTATTTACACAATAGTCGAGTTGTAAAGAAGAGTTATAACCAATGGAATGGACCATGAGAAAGAAGGAACAAAACCAAAAAAGAAGAAAAAAAAGAGGCCTAATAGTTTGCTTCAATCTGCATTCAGGCTCCGTAATTCTTTCTCTGGATGTGGATAGCTTTTTCCCTTGTGAGTGTTATGCAGCTGTCTTAGAACCTTGTATGGCTGAGAAGAGCCAAGTCTATCAAAGATAGTCATCACAGATACCATGTGTCTGTAATCATGTAGAATATTCTCCTGGTTCTGCTCTCCTCACTCAGCATCAGATCATGTTAAGTCTTTCCAGGTTATTTTTTTTCGTTATTTATTTATTTAATATTTTTAGTTTTCAGCATTAATTTTCACAATAGTTTGAATTACAAATTTTCTCCCCAGTTCTACCCTCCCCCACTCCAAGATGGCATATATTCTGATTGCCCCATTCCCCAGTCAACCCTCCCTTCTGTCATCCCACTCCCCCCATCCCCTTTTCCCTTACTTTCTTGAAGGGCAAGATAGATTTCTATGCCCCATTGCCTGTGTATCTTACTTCCTAGTTGCATGCAAAAACTTTTTTTTTTGAACATCTGCTTTTAAAACTTTTGAGTTCCAAATTCTCTCCCCTCTTCCCTCCCCACCCACCCTCCCTAACAAGGCAAGCAGTTCAACATAGGCCACATGTTCCACCGTTCCACAATACTCATGTTGTGAAAGACTAATTATATTTTGCTCCTTCCTAGTCTATCCCCCTTTACCAAATTTTCTCCCTTGACCCTGTCCTTTTTCAAAAGTGTTTGCTTTTGATTATCTCCTCCCCTTATCTGCCCTCCCTTCTATCATCCTCCCCTTTTAAACACCTTCCTCCTTTTTTCCCATGGGGTAAGATACCCAGCTGAGTGTGTATGTTATTCCCTCCTCAGGTCAAATCTGATGAGAGCAAGATTCACTCATTCCCCCTCAACTGCCCCCTCTTCCCTCCCAACAGAATTGCTTTTCCTTGCCACTTTCATGTGAGATAATTTATCCCATTCTATCTCTCCCTTTCTCCTTCTATAAATATATTCCTCTCTCATCCCTTAATTTGATTTTATTTTTTTAGATATCATCCCTTTATATTCAACTCACCCTGTGCCCTCTGTCTATATAAATACATATATAATATATATATGTATGTATATATACATATACACACACATACATACATATATATATTCCCTTCAGCTACCCTAATCCTGAGATCTCATGAATAATACACATCATCTTTCCATGTAGGAATGTAAACAAAACAGTTCAACTTTAGTAAGTCGCTTATGATTTCTCTTTCTTAATTACCTTTTCATGCTTCTCTTGATTCTTGTGTTTGAAAGTCAAATTTTCTATTCAGCTCTGGTCTTTTCACTGAGAAAGCTTGAAAGTCCTCTATTTTATTGAAAATCCCTATTTTGCCTTAATGCATGATACTCAGTTTTTCTGGGTAGGTGACTCTTGGTTTTAATCCTAGCTCCACTGACCTCTGGAATATCATATTCCAAGCCCTTCAGTCCCTTAATGTGGAAGCTGCTAGATCTTGTATTATTCTGATTGTGTTTCCACAATACTCAAATTGTTTCTTTCTGGCTGCGTGCAATATTTTCTCCTTGACCTGGGAGCTCTGGAATTAGATGACAATATTTGTAGGAGCTTTCTTTTTAGGATCTTTTTGAGGAGGTGATCAGTGGATTCTTTCAATTTCTATTTTACCCTCTGGCTCTGGAATATCAGGGCAGTTCTCCTTGATAATTTCTTGAAAGAGGATATCTAGGCTCTTTTTTTGATCATGGCTTTCAGGTAGTCCAGTAATTTTTAAATTATCTCTCCTGGATCTATTTTCTAGGTCAGTGGTTTTTCTAATATTTGACATTGTCTTCCATTTTTCATTCCTTTGGTTCTGTTTTATAATATCTTGATTTCTCATAAAGTCACTAGCTTCCACTTGCTCCAATCTAATTTTTAAGGTAGTATTTTCTTCAGTGTTCTTTTGGACCTCCTTTTCCATTTGGTTAATTCTGCCTTTCAAGGCATTCTTCTCCTCATTGGCTTTTTGGAGTTCTTTTGCCATTTGAGTTAATCTGTTTTTTAAGGTGTTACTTTCTTCAGTATTTTTTTGTGTCTCCTTTAGCAAGTCCTTGACTTGTTTTTCATGGTTTTCTTGCATCACTCTCATTTCTCTTCCCAATTTTTCCTCTACTTTTCTAACTTGCTTTTCCAAATCCTTTTTGAGCTCTTCCATGGCCTGAGACCAGTTCATGTTTTTCTTGGAGGCTTTTGATGTAGGCTCTTTGACTTTGTTGACTTCTTCTGGCTATATGTTTTGGTCTTCTTTGTCACCAAAGAAAGATTCCAAAGTCTGAGTCTGAATCTGAGTCCATTTTCACTGCCTGGCCATGTTCCCAGCCGCCTACTTGACCCTTGAGCTTTTTGATAGGGAATGACTGCTTGTAGAGTGGAGAGTACTTTGTCCCAAGCTTGAGGGGTTGCACTGTTGCTTTCAGAGCTATTTCTACACAGCAAGCTCCGCCACACCAGCGCTGGACAAGACTCAGATCTAAGTAGGCTGTGCATTCCTGCTCTGATCTGCCACTTAATTCCTCCTACCAGGTGGGCCTGGGGCCAGAAGCAACTGCAGCTGCAGTTCTGTCCTCAGAGCTGTACCACCTCCACTGCCCTCGGGCGGTGGCCGAACTGCAAACTCCTTTCACTCCCTGCAGCTTTTCCCAGTAACCTTCTCTGTTTGTGGGTTGTGTTTGTGGGTTGAGAAGTCTGGTAACTGCCACAGCTCACTGATTCAGGGCGCTAGGGCCTGTTCCACCTGGCTCCCAGTCTGGTTGGTCCTGGCGCAGCCCACACTGGGCTCTTCTCCCCTCTGCTCCCAGCTCCGTGGAATAGACCTTACCCAGGAACCATCCAGGCTGTCCTGAGCTGGAGCCCTGCTTCCCTCTGCTATTCAGTGGATTCTGCAGCTCTAGAATTTGTTCAGAGCCATTTTTATAGGTTTTTGGAGGGGCCTGGTGGGGAGCTCACGCAAGTCCTTGCTTTCCAGCTGCTATCTTGGCTCCACCCCGCCTTTCCAGGTTATTATAAAGTCTATCTGCTCCTCATTTCTTATAGCACAATAGTATTCCATTACATTCATATACCACAACTTGTTTAGCCATTCCCCAATTGATGGGCATCCAAAGAATTTCCAATTCTTTGCCACCACAAAAAGAGCTGCTATAAATATTTTTGTACATATGGGTCCTTTTCCCACTCCTGTGATCTCTTTGGGATATAGCCCTAGAAGTGGTATTGCTGGGTCAAAGGGTATGCACATTTTTATAGCTCTTTGGGCATAGTTCCAAATACAACTCCACCTCTAATTCAGCTTTGATGAGCAAACCAGATTCTGACTATTTCTACTGAATATCTAAATATTATTGAGATTTTGGGGAAGCCTCAAAGTGTCCCCAAATTGTCTTCCCATATGCCAACTGTTCATCCTCTCTCAGGAGAGCATTCTTTTCTCCTTATTCCCCTCTTTCTGTTAACCTCTTGGGCTGTGATTTCCTTTGTAAACCTAGGACCACTATTTCCTGCTTCTCCAATATATCTCTGTCCTTGCAACCCCCTGAGGACTCGTTCTCTTTGTTCTTTGTATTGGTTCAGAATGCCCAAAAGACCCTTGATGATAATCTGGGGATTCCATCCGACATCCCTGATTCTCTATGGGCAACTTCATCTGTAGATGTAGAATTGTTAAATTCTGCTGTCCCTGTCACCATCAAGGCTAAGGGGGACCTCCCACCACCCATTCCTCAATATTCTTTGTCCAGGGAGGCCACTGAAGGCATCACACCCATTATTGACTCTCTGAGGAATCCAGGTACTGTTGTTCTATGTAAATTACCTTGTAATGCTCTGCTCCTCCCTTTTAAGAACCCCAGGCCAGGCCCTGATGGTAAACCTGTTTGTTCCTTTGTGCAAGACTTATGTGCTATTAATGCTTATGTCACACCCAGACACCCAATTGTTCCCAGTCCAGCAACCATCAACTCCTCAGTTTCCTATGGGGATACTTGTTTTCACTGTGACAGATCTTTGCTCAGCATTTTTTTTCCCAGCATCCCCATTCACCAAGACACTAAATGCCTGTTTGCCTTCACCTGGAAGAACATATAATGGATGTGGATTTGTCTTCCTCAGGGAAGCTCCACCCAGTTCTCTCAAATCTTAATACAACACTTGGCTTCCATTACTTTCAAAGTCTCCTCTATGATTTAGTATGTTTATAATTTTGTTTTAGGTGCCCCATTTGTAGTACAGTGCCCCCATGAAGTTGAGGCCCTCTTTTTGAGACACTGTACTCAAGCTTTCTCTGATCAAAGACTTGCTAGATATGAAGTGACTATTGGGCAAAGAAAGGATGACTCTAAAGTGTTGTTTGACTCTCAACCCAGCCATATTACTCCCTGATATGCTTACCTCAGGGAAGACTCTCCATGACAATTCCTCTGTTGTTGACATGGCCAAGAAGCCTTTCGGTGACCTTTCTTACACCTCTTTGCAGAACCCTTTCCACATGCTATACATTGGTGGGTTCTCTTTTATGAGTGATGGTGTCTGGTACACAGGTGCTGCTAGGATTTCAGACCATGACACTGGGCAGCCTCTCTGTTAGCTGCTGGACAAAGCACAACCATCTATACTGATTCCTGTTATGCCTTTGGATTTGCCACGCTGTCAGGATGCTATGGTTGCAAAGAAGTTTCTTGACTTCTTCTGGTAAGGTCATTATGAACACACAATGCATGGGTGAACTTTTTTCTGCAATATGGCTTCCTAGTTCTCTGGCTATTGTCTGTTGTCCTGCCTACACTATTGGTACTGATCCTATTTCAAAAAATTATGATAGTGTTGATGCTATCGTAAAACTTGCTGCCTGAAGGCCTTGTGTATGTGTTTCATCTTTCTGCTTCTAATGTTCACTTCTCTGGAAGTGATTGAAATTACAAAGTAAAAACAACGTTTTTATGTCTAGGTAATTTCAGAAGGCAAGACACTTCTCCCTTAGAGTTTCTACCACTAGGTATGTCTGTCCATAAGGAGGAGCATTTTGGTACACAAGGGATTGTAGATACGATTAGAAGGATGTGGATCTTTCCCAATATTACCCTTTCTGCCATGCATATTTGTGCTTCCTGTCCTACTTTGTAGGCGTTTGATCAATATGTATTTCATGCTGTCACTTCCACCAGTCACCCCCTAGCTTACACTCCTTTCGAGCAGTTGCAAATTGATTTCATTAACATGCCTAAGTCTGGTCACTGCAAAGTTTTCCTTGTAATCATTGATCAACTGAATCACTGGGTAGCAGCCTTCCCTAGTGTGAAAGCTACTGCTGGGTACTTTGCTAAGATTATTCTGAAAGAGATTGTATCCTGTTTTGGCCCACTGTCTTGTAGTAATTCTGACAGAGGGTCTTACTTCACTGATACAATACTGTCCCAGATTTAATCTTATTTCAGGGTGACTCCTCAATTCACACCCCTTATCACCCTCAGAGTTCTTGTCCGGTTGAATGTATGAACAAAGCACTTAAGTCCATGTTTGGCCAACTTTGTATTGAAACACACCTTAGGTGGCCTGGTGTACTCCTTCTAGCCTTGTTCTATCCGTGTAGAGACCAAGGAGGGAATTATATCTCTCCTTTGGAAGGCTTTTTGGTCACCCTTCTATAAGATTGAGACCTTTCTCCCCAGTATATATATATCATTACTGGGAAGAGATACTTATCTTGCTTCTTATATACAGGAACTACAAAATAGGCTAAGGAGACTTCATGACGAAGGTGCTGCAGTAGAGACTGGATCTTTGGACTTTTCACTACATGACTGTCGCCCTGGAGATGAAGTCTACATCAAGAATTTCCAGTGGACCAGTGAACTCTACCTGCTTGGGAGGGTCTGTTCCAAGTGCTGCTGACCACCCCTACCATGATCAGTATCAAAGAAAGGGACTCTTGGATGCATTATTCTTACATGAAACCTACCCCCGCCAAATATTGTTTCCTAATGTTTTTGCTGTGTTTGATTTGTGCTGTTCCATATATGGCCTTTTCTTCTCCATCACCCAGAGAAAAAACTCAACTGGACAGCTCCCTAAGCTAGTGCCTTTGCTAAATTAGAAAAGAGTAGATTCCTTCTATAGCTTGATGATTCCACAACAGCTTATAAGAGTCAGAATATTGTTCTACCTGTATTGATCCCTAATATGTGTTAAGTGAAAGGAAGAAATTAATGCCATTTTGGACTCAGGTGATACTGTTCATCAGTTGTTTTACAGTCGTATCCAACTCTTCATGAACCCATTTGGAATTTTCTTGGCAAAGATACTGGAGTAGTTTGCCATTTCCTTCTCCAGCTCATTTTTATAGGTGAGGAACTGAGGCATAGAGGGTTAAGTGACTTACCTAAGGTCACACAGCTACACAGCTAGTAAGTGTCTTAAGGTCACATTTGAACTCAGAAGATAAGTTTTCCTGACTCCAGGCCTGGCAACTCTATCCATTAGGTGATATAGTGAATTGCATTTGAAACTAGTCTAGTTTCTCAATGTCACTAAAGCAAATCCTTTTCTGTGTGCCACTGTATCAATGTACAGCACCATTCCTAATTATAGTGGGGATTTTTTTTGGCAACTTGACCTTTAATAGCTTCATAGCTGGCACCCTTTTGTGAAGGCACTTGGGGTGCTGGCTATCATGCTGCTAAGACCCTGCCACGCTGGTCAGGCCCACTTAAACCATTTGCAAAATCTCTATCTGCTCCATCTGAAGCCCTTGGGGACTAGTGACTCCTGGACAGTTCTTTGGATAAGATAAGTCCTTTATCTATGGATGAGAATAAAGTTTATCCTTCTCTTCCCTTGAATTGGTTGGAGACATGTGGGGTTGCCCATTTGGCCCTACCAATATCAGTTTGTAATCACATTGTAGCACTCGTAGGGGGAAAAATCTACCAGAAGCCTGAGAGCATGGTGGTTCAAAGAACAAAAAAGAGACATAGTTATAATCCAAATCCCATAAAACAACATGAAAAGGGGATGACATTCCTCTGGTTCTTATTTCTGTTTATTTAGATCTCTGCATTAGAGTAGGCTATTAGGAATCTCTCACTTGAAATTGAGAAACTTGCCCAGGCCACAAGTTTCCCTCCAAATCAAGGTAGGTTTTTTTTTTGTTTGTTTTTTTGTAGCACATGGTCTTAGACCTTAAAGCTTGTCAAGCAGGGGCCTGGACTATAATCAATATGTCTTGTTGTTCCTACACTAATCAATCAGGAGAGGTTCTAATGAGCCTTCAGAAAATCCAACAAGTTATAACAGACACACAGCTGCCTAAACCAACAGACCCCCTGGCGGAATCCCTCCGGGTTCACTTGGTTGCAGGGAAGTGGCTTCTTAGCCGCCATAGGCAAATGGCTCTCCTTGTTTTAGGCTTCAGTATTGTTCTTCTCTTTGTATCAGCTGTTGTACTAAACTATGTGAAAGGGTACTTCCTAGTGGTCTTTTCTTGATACATAATGCCAATAATGGGCACATAAAAACTTTATTGATTTGGCTTTTAGATAGCAAACAATAGTGTGAGGGGCAAGTCTCCAAAGGATCAAAGGAGGGGAATTGTGAAATTGTGACAACCAAACTGACTCCCTTTTGTGAACAGCCTCCATTTTGAGACTTGGGTTTTATTTTCCTGTAAATCACCTGATTTTGAAGAACCTCAAAAAGTTCCAAAGTTTTCCTCTGATAAAAAATCAGGTTATCCAAGCCTTACATCTTGTTTCTGACTCCCTTCGACTACAAAATCCATATTAAGGGTCTTTGTGCCTACTGAGGATCCCTGGACTCTGTTATGCAACTGCATGCTTTGCTAATAAACTGCATTGCTTCGGCTTTCTCTCCTCGGTTATTATAAATCCGTTCATGACCTGGGCAAGTCACTTAACTTCTGCTTGCCTTGGTGTCCTCATCTGTAAGATGGGGATAATAATAGCACCTACCTTCCAAGGTTATGAAGATCAAATGAGATGATTGTAATATCTATTATAGTTATTAGTATTGATATCACTGTTGATGCCCGAATTGGGCTTTCTGAGTACACTTAACACTTGTCTACAAAATTTCTCTCTCCTCTTCTCTCCCGGACCCCTCAAGCCTGCCCCCAATTGCATACTCCTACAAGCATAATTTGTATTTTTTTCTGTTATTTTGTTTTCTTGTTCATCCTTCTCTCCTTCCTTTCTTTCCTTCCTTTCCCCCTCCTTTCCTCTAGGTTCATGTGTCATAGTTATTGATCCAGGTTTCAGAAGCCTTACTTTTGACTCAGCCTTCATATATGAAAAGGTAAAAAAAAAATGACAACAAAGGCAGTCAAATTTTATCTATTTATTTCAAGTTCATTTCTTCATATATTATAGTAATTAAGAACAGTCAAAATTCATCTCAAAGATCAAATCATTCATTTGGGGAAAAAACAACTAGAAAATTTATTTCTAATTTTGTGCTTGGTTTCTACTGGTAAATAAACCTCCAAGATGAAAGGAAAAAATGAATATTTATGAATATTCCAGATCTTGAATGTTTCTTAATTTGACTCTTCATTAATTATTCTTTTAAACACATGTCATCACCATATAAAAAATTAAATGTGTGATTCTCTTTCTATATATATATGCATCTGCATTGAAATATATGATAATATGAAAATCTGTGGTATTTATTTTTCAAATTAAAAGGCTTTAAAGGTTTCCTAGTACCAACTATGTAATCAGAAAAAAATCCCACACAATTAGCAGTATAATGGCAATTTCAATCTATATAATAGAGGTCAATTAAAATGTATATTCAAAGGATAGCATATATATTATTTGTTTAATTAAAATATATGGTTTTATGTAATCTAGTTACTATAGATATTTTCAAGTAGGCAGTAAATTCGAGCTGGATATTATTAGTATATCTGTAATTACATTAAATTGCTGATTTTAACCAAATGCTTTGAACATTTAGTGACAAGGAATTTTTCAATAGTTTTCAGTTACTGATTTTTAATCCTCCTTGGCTAAATAAATCTCTCAAGAGGCTACAAATCATCATGTTTTCTGCCAAATTTGTCCTTTTCCATTTAATAAGCTTGGGTTACTAGATCAGTTAGTCAACATGTGTTTTCGCAATAGTGTATTTAGACTTCATAAGCAAATACCATGAAAAGAGAAGATTTGATTCCTACTCCAGAGGAGTTTACATTCATTGAGGTTTTTTAAAAAATAAGTACAAGCAAACATGGCTTTATTTCATGTCCATATTCTTATGTTGACAGCAATGATGACATTTGTTGGGAAGCAGGTTCTGCTTCTTCTGATGCTGGTACCACTTTTAGCAGACAGGTTTTATGAGTAAGGGTTTTTTTTAATTGATGACAGAGTTGGTTGTGAACCAATAGAATAGTTCTTGGAAGTTACTTGAAATCAGATCTGGAACATGAAACACCTGATAGACATTTTGCCTTTCACACATTAAAATGAATTGTGCTTTGTATATTATGAATAGAAAGTTAGGACATTTTTGTGATTTCCTCTAACCAGCAGGACAGGAGGGAGGTTCTTTGTGAGGATTTCTAGCCAGGCCATGTACAAGATATCTGAGATAGTGGCTTTTCTAGCCACTGGAAGACTCCTGTTGGAATTGGGTTGGGGAAGAAAGAAAGAAACACACACATACATGCAGACACACAGGCGCGCGCGCACACACACACACACACACACACACAAAGAGAAAAAGTTAAAAAAAATTACGATAGAGGCTAACACCAATAGCATTTCTGAGCTATGTGTTAACTAGTATCCTGACTTGTTATATCAAGGAAAACCAAAACACTTAAATGAGTCTGAAAGTAAACCTTAAACTAATGTTCATTCTTACAAAACACAAATGTTTTTTAAACCAGACAAATCAGGTCTGGGTGCTGTATTACAGGAAGGAGAGAAAAGTAAATAATAAAAATGAATGAATTATATCATTTCAGAGTTAGAAGGTAGCTTAATGATCATCTTAATTCAACTTCCTCTTTTCATAGACCTAGAGGTTTATTCAAGATTACACATTGGTTTACTGGTTTACTGAAGATTACACATTGAGGGAGTGGTAGGTAGATAACTAGAATTGGAATGTTCTGATGACCAGTTTTCTGTTCTCATTATTCCAGTCTACTGCCTTACTGATCTTTGGAAAAGCCAAGGTTTGCTTTTTCTCAAGTTTATGTTATCATAAGAGTTTTAGGTAAAACACTTTTCAGTTGTTAGGGACCTTAGAGGGTCATCTAGTTTAGGCTCCTACCAAAGCTGAAATCCTTTCAACAAAATCCAGCATTAGCTTGAATACTTATATTTCCATAGGAGTCAGCTCTTAGAGGGTAGAAACTTGTTGTTTGTCCTTTGTTCTCGAAGAAGGTAAAAACAATACAGATGATAAACCTTTCATGCTCAGCTATCAAAGTTTGCCAATTTATATTTCTACTTGCTCTATAAAATCACGTATCATTAAAAAAAAATTTTAGTTCAGTTCAACTTGCTTTTTTTTAAACCTTAGATCAGCATGGTTACTTGCTGTTATCACATTTTCCTTATGTGACATTAATAAGTAAAGTATCTATTTAGATATTGTATGTTCATGTTATATGTGCACATATGCACACATGTGTAAACATACATATAAAATTTCATATTTTGTAACATAATATATAGATGCACTATTTTACATGTGTTGTATAATACATGTATATATAACACATGCTTATAACATGGCAATGTATGCAGATAACACACACATGTATGTGCATAACACATGTGTACACACCATGTACAATATATGACACAGTGCATATGACATATAAATAATATTACATGTATATATCACATGCACATCATGTACATGCAAACGTATGCACACATGGGTATGCCTACATACACATATATGTGAACACACATATACATATACAAAAATATAGAATGGTACTTACAGAACAATGAGATTAGCAGCTCTTGAGTGTTCCTGTAAGAGTTCATTCAACCGAACTTGACGGTAACTCTGTGGAAAATAAATCACATTTTGCAGCAAACCACTTTGGCCTGGGCTGTTACCTGTACATAGCATCATGGCATAATAAATCTAGACATGAAAGGGACCTTAGAGTTCATCTAGTTCAATGCCTTATTTTATAGATGAGGAAACTGAGGCTCAGAAATGTTAAGTGACTTTCCCAGGTTAGGCAGATATCAAGTGTCATAGGCAAGATTTGAACTCAGGTTTCTTGCCTCTAGAGACAATGTTCCTTTCACTTCAGAGTGATAACTAGGAATTTTTGTGCTGGGGGCAGTCACCAAAACCTAACGTAAGTGGAATGGTAGGCGCCCTTAGTTGAGAGAGAGTAACATCCCTCTACAGCAGATAGAAACCCTGGGATACTGGTATGAAGCTACTGTCAGGAATCCTGAGATGAAAAAATGTGGACTGCGGTAGGGTGGGTGAGTGGCTCATTCTACCCCACCACTTCTGTGGCTTTCCATTTTATTTTATTTTATATTGTAGCTTCCTGTTTTATTTAATAATTCTTGCTGACTCTGTTTTGTTGCCACACTGCTTGAAGGACCTTCTAAATTTGAAGCTCTGGGACAAAGCCCTGCCTCCCCACCTAGTTAATACCTCTTCTTATTTGTAGTTCCCTATTCCATCCAATCTCTCAATCTCACAGTAAAATTTCCCCTTTAATTGTTAAAACCTTAATTGTTAATAAGTGCAATTCTTCTGTTCAAGTTACAAAAAATTTTATATAAAACTTATAAGAAACCTTTGCATAACTTTTAGAATAATGATGATAATAATAAGCTAACATTTATATAATGCTTACTATGTGCCAGGAACTGTGCTCAATGCTTTATAGATATTATCTCATTTGAACCTGGGAGGTAGGTGCTATTCTTATACCCATTATACAGATAAGGAAACTGAGGCAGACAGAGGCTCAGTGACTTGCCCAGAATCACATAGCTAATAAGTGTCTGAGGTTGCATTTCAACTCAGGTCTTCCTGACTCCAGGCCCAGAGCTTTATCCACTGTGCCCTCTAGGTATTATTGTAAAGAATGTGTTCTAAAATAAATAAAAATGCATTAAAAATAACCTCAAAAGTGGGTAACAGAGTGAAAGAAGGTAGAAAGGACTATATTTAGGGAGTTAGGAAACTGATAAGGTGGGGTGAGTATGCCTATTCTTAATTTCAATAGGATATTCCAAGAACAGAAGTTGAATTGCATTCCATCTTCCCAGGAAGCACAGAGCACTTTTCAGTCATAAGGCACTCACTTCTATCAGTGAAAAACAAATAACTGGCCCATTTTTAATAGTTGCACTAACCACTTAAAGGTTGGAGGGTCTGTGCTGTTTTCTAGTAAGAATCGGCAACTTAGTGAGATAAAACAGTTAATGCATGTCTCTAAGTGAGTCATTTGCTACATAAGAATGAAAAGCCAAATCTAATTTATCCAGTGACAGAAGCAAGGGATGGCAATTATCATCATTTCACTGGTTCAGGAGAAAAAAAATGAACTACTCAGTCACAGAATGATAGACCTGACATAGCTACAACTTTCTTGGCTTGGTTTGGTTCTCTGTTTGCTAGATCGGTGATTCCCAAGCTAATTTGGCTGTGGAACATGGCTAGGCTTGAAATACATTGATAGAATTATAAATGCTTGTTCAGAGGGCTGGAAGAATTGGACCAAAGCAGAGGAAATAAAGCTATATTTGTATTTTAAAAGTATATAAGTGATAGACATTTTCATACATATTTTCAGATATCATAGTTTAGAGGGAAAATGCTGCCTATGTTAACATTTTTAAAAAATTGAATCTCAGGTTCCTACCTATGGAAGAGCAAGGTTCTCTAGAAGACATTTTTCCTCCTTAGATTGTAAGCTCCTTGAAGGCAGGGCTGTATTTTGCCCCTCTCTCTCTCTCTCTCTCGCTCTCTCTCTCGCTATGTCTCTCGCTCTCGCTCTCTCGCTCTCGCTCTCTCGCTCTCTCTTGCTCTTGCTCTCACACTGTCTCTTGTTCTCTCTCTCTTTTTATTCCCTAGCAGCACAGTACCTGGTACATAGTAGGCACTTAAATGTTTATTTAATTGAATTGAATAGAATAGACAATAATGTTTATAAAGCAAAATGTCCTATACTAGTTTTCCAATACAGTACTAGTATTTTTTGGTCATTGAATACCATTCTCTGCTTCCAATCAAGTTCACTTTGGTACTATGTTTGGATGCTCTCCCTGTCTTCTATTGTAAACATTCAAATTAGGTATTAAGTTTCATATCATAAAATGCTTGCATTCATGGATTTTTCCCCCTCAGTCTCTACTTACCACCTCCTCCATTCATATTTGGTGGTATGATACTTGGTTTACTGAAATTTCTGAATAAGACCTGTTCTTTTCCAAATTGTTCTGTGCATTAGTCTATTTACCAAAACCATTTTTGAGCCACACGAATGAATGAACCATGTGACCCACCTCAGATCCCTTCAACAAATTTTCATTGATATGCTTACATTAATATCGAATCTGACTTAAACTCCTTATCATGGAGTATCATTTTAAAACTCTCAGTCAATCCATTTCATCTACTTTTTTCCTTTTATTGCTTGATCATTGCTGTTTTTAGTAAGCTAACCTCTTCACCATGATCTATATTTACCCCTCCTTGATTTTGCCTTGGATTTTTTCACTTTTTTAGTCTCATACCTAGAACAACATTACATCCCTTCCTTTAATGCAAAAACCAGAATTCAACACATCTAAAAATCCTTCCTAAACTTACAAGGAAGATATAATGGGTTCATATTTGATCCAAATCATATCCTCATGGCATATACATGTGTATACATACATATGTACATTATATATATGTATACACACATAAATGCATAGCCTTGCATCCATTTGAATATTTTCTTTGATTTTGAAATCTATTTGGGATAGGGATAATAACTTTTTCAAGTTCTTTGCTTTTACGCCAAAGAATAATATCAAAAACTGCATTAACTGAATAAAAAGTAAATTGATAAGAAAGAAAGAAATGGACCTTAAGAGAATACTGCTCCAGTGGTAAGGGAACTAGTAGAACTCATCTTTGATTGATCTCAAATTGGGTAGTCAATTAATTAGAAACACCAAATCAAATACCAACCCATCTGTCCTTATAAAATAACAATCTCTAAGAGAAGAGAAAAGCCTCAAGCATTTGGTAACCTTGAAAAAAAGCTCATTTGTACATGAAATAAATAAATTGTGGTTTGTTGTATTATTACAGTTCATTTATACATTAAAGCAACCACAAATTCTGTTTCGTGGTATAATTTCCAGTTGTTTCCCTGGGTTTTGCTATTCACTTCAGTTGGAAAAGGAACCAACTGTTGGAAATCCTGTGATAGAACAGTGACCAATTCCCTTTGATCTAAATACAGATAAGTGTAATTAGTTATGCATACCCTATTATAAAGTCCAAGTAGTTTTTTGATCATTGATTCTTCTTTAGATTTTCCTGGAACATTATGTCTTGATTTCTCCCTTGCCCTATCACAGTCTATGTTGTGGATACTTTATTTGTGTACTATAACATTTTAGTTTGCAAACTCCTGAAGGACAAGGATGATATAATATTTCATCTTTTATACCTAGTACCTCTTACATTATATGTATTGGGTACTTAAGTGTCAAATTTAATTCTGACTATTTTCTGGAGAAAATCAATACTCCGCATCTGATATCCAAATTTATCACCACCCCCATTTCCTACTTATAACAGTCCTATAATAAGAGCGTCACTACTATTGTTGTTCAGCCATTTTTCAGTCATGTCTAACTTTTCATGACCACATTTGGGATTTTCTTGACAAAGATACTGGAGTGTTTGCCATCTCCTTCTCTAGCTCCTTTCATAGATGAGGAAACTGAGGCAAACAGGATTAAGTGACAGATAGTAGTGTCTGAGGCCAGATTTGAACTCAGGAAGATGAGTCTTCCTGACTCCAGTCTTGACACTGTCCACTGGGCCACCTATCTTCTCCCTACTATGAAACTATCTTTAAAATGATTTTTTAATGCAATGACTTTTGCCTAAACCCTTCATTGAATTTGTTCAACTTAAATCTTTGCTGAGACTTCCATGGACTCTACATTTTTTACAGATGTAAATGGTACCTAAAGCTTGACTTACCTGGTAATGCTCATCAGCCATTCAGCCTATATTCCTACATTTTAAAAGGTCTGCACCTAAATGACTATACATGGATATCTACTATTCTTTGAGATAACAGAAAATTTCACAATTCCTGTGGCCAATCTACTTTTCTTCTTTTTTCAAACAACATTGATTTTATAAGTCAAACCAAAAGAAGTGGAAACAAGCAATTTTTAAAGTAGTTATACCTAATAAGATGATTGAAAAACACCTAAAAATGCAGAGCCTCTAAATGCCCAAACGATGAAAGCAAATAATAGAGCTTCCATTGTTGCTCTTTCAACCAGCCACTGTTTTCTTTTCAGCTATTCACACAGCAATGTAAGAATTAAGGGAAGACAAGGCTTTACCTTTTCCTTGAACGCTTCCAGTTCTGAATCTGTAATTTTCCATGGAGTTTCTCTTTTTAATTTCTCAGCAGTTGTTAAATCTTTGCAGCTTTCATGGAGACGATACGGTTCAATCATCTCTTCAAAGAATTTCCAGCTGAAATTGGAATTATAAAGGATGCCTCACAGTAGGAAACTAACTCATCATTTCACAGATACTCTAGGTATTACTCGTCCTGCTGACTCTGGAATCAGTGCTGAATGTCATGCAAATCTTTTAAGAATTATTTATGCAGGCAACGTTCTGTGAACAAAGATGTATCTATCCTTTTGGCTATTTAGAAGATGGCCAGAGTTGGTTTAGTATGTTGCCAGCCCATGAAGTATTCATGTTGAGTTTAAACACAAAAATACAGGAATACCAGGTCTTCTGGTAATAGAATTTCCATTCAAGCAAATGACTTTAATATAGACACATTAGAACATAAAGTAATTTTCCATTTGGTTGCTGCACATGCTAATTGGGAAACATCCTATGAACTAATGTAGGGCATGAATTGGGCTTTAGTAAGAGTCGAAAAAGGCCTGTTTTAGCTTTCAGACCAACTGTGCAATTATTAATCATGTTACTATGGTATGGGCATATTGTATGAGGAAAGTATATAATCTTGTGAATTCCATGACTATAACAACACTTTGGGTGTTTTTTGGTAACAGTTGTAGATGCTGCTGCTTGTTTATTTTTGTGTGTTCTGGTAGTAAGAGAAAACTTTTCAGTTGACTGGTACATGAGTATACTTTGGGGGGTGGTAGGGTGGTTGGGATAGATTTTAATACCTGAAAATCTAGGGATACTTATGTATGATTAAAAGGAAAGCATATTAGCGGGAGAGATACCTACTTAATAGGAGCTTCATAATGTTTTAAAGTATTGCGTATCTTATTCTTGTCTTTCATAAAATATTAATATGAATTTATTCACCCAATCATAGCAAAACAAAACTTTAAAATGTGTAATATAGAACATTAAATACTTTCAACACGTTGCTCTCAACTCTCAACTTTAAACAAAATCCTTTTTTTGGTCTTATATATAACATAATTTAATTTTAATTAATAACTTCAGTAATGAAATTTAGTAACTTTTGGAAATGAAAGTCAGTGTGATACAATAGCTGGAGGACTATCATTGGAGTCAGGAAGACCCAGATTCAAGTTCTACCTGGGACGCTGTGTGAGCACAGTCAAGGCACTGAACTCCTCAGGGCCTGAGCAACTTTCTAAAGTTTATAAGTAATATCAGAGGGCTGGACAAAACCCTTAGGAAACAGTAAAACTTATAAACTAGGAAAATGATAATTAACATTGGGTTGATGAATCAATAAACGAAAAACCTAAAATAAGTCCGATTCTTTAGTCTGTGGGTCAGAGAAAGATACAGATTATAGGAAAACATGCAAAGAGAGAAAAATGAACCCACCCGTGTGAGCTTTTGTTAGAAATGCTAAGGACCGATATGATACATCATCACAATTTCTTTTACACAGTGCCGTTTAGAGGTAAGCAGATAGCATGGCAGCTATGAAACTAGTAGCAAGTGCCGCCTAGTAGGGGCTTTTATACGCCACTTAGTAGGGGCTTTTATATGCCTGCCTGCAACCATTTCCTAAAAAGACTTCTTAGAGACAGCCTGGTATAATGAAAAGAATATTAGACTAGGAAGGAAGGAAGGAACTAAGCATGTACCTACTCTGTGTTAATTACTTTCCCAAGTTCTTCACAAATATTGTGTTATTTAATCCTCACAGCAACTCTGGGAGGCAACGATCCCCGTCTTATAGCTGAGGAAACTAACGTTAAGTGACTTGCTCAAGATCACACAACTAGGAAGTGTCTGAGGCTGAATTTGAACTCAGGTCTTCCTGATACCACCTGGCTGCCTCCACGTAAGTGGGTCTGGAGTCAACAGACCTATATTTTAGTTCTCATCCTACCATTGACTTATGGGGGTAAGTCATTTAATGGATCTTGCCTTCAGTTTTCTCATTTGTTATCTATCTTACCGAGACTATGTTGAATGATGGAGGCAACATGGTAAAGTGGGATGTGTGCTGAAATTTTACTACCATCGAAACCTTGGACAAGTCATTTAACCTCTATGGGCCTCAGTTTCCTCATCTGCAAAATGAGGGCCTGTAAGGATACATCCAGATATAAATCTATGGTTCTTCGAAAATACAAAGTGTTCTTTAAATTAAATTAGTTTTCGTTGTTGTTTTTTGTTATATAGGAACTTGTTAATTAGTTAATAGTGTCTACTGGTTAACAGGTGAATTGCTTTCTGCTAAAACTTGACATAAGTTTAGATTGAACAGGGTAAGTTTTTTTCTCAGAGCTACAAAGCAGAACAATTCCCATGTTCTTTGGAAAATGACAGGTAAAAGCTTTAACAATCCTTGTATTTTTCTATTCAGCCCAGCTCCCCTGGGTTCCTTTCTAAGCCTGATTACCCTAATTAAAGAACTTTCTAATAGCTCTTTATGGTAATCTATGTATAGTGTGATATTCCGTCGTTAAGTATAATTCTTATTTAACCCAGTTTTTTTTTTGATGGTGGTGGTGGTGAATTATCCGACAACCACTCCTTTTCTCCCCTCCCCTGGCTCAAGTAATTCATCTACTATGCCAAGTAACAAAACTTTTACTGTAATTGCATAATTTTCCTTCTCAGGTTCCCACATCAAGATTTCTTTTCTTCTTAGGTAATGCACAAGATTCTGCTGTTAACTACCCTGTCATCACTGTTAAACTAAATTTCTCTGCTTAATTGCGTCTAATTTTCTCTGATTCTCATCTGAAGATTCTTGTCTTCTTCCTGGCCTATGACCCCTAATTCATTCCATATTGTTAAAGAATGAAATTCAACTACTTGAATATCTCAGTTTCTCCTGGCTCAATTATTTTCTCATCCATCCATCCGTCCATCCATCCATCCATCCATCCATCCATCCGTCCGTCCATCATTCTCATTGCTAGGACAAGCATAAATACAGTTCCCTCCAATGCCAGAACTGTGCACACTGTCTACTTTAGTCTAAACGACAGAGCAAGTAAACTCATTAGGGTTTAATTTCCTAAACTAGTCAAAATTGTACTCTGAGTCTGTTCCTATAACTGGCTATGAGTATATAGTTTGGCCATTATAGAAAGCCTCATCATGTATAGTAACTTACTTTTAATTTCACTCATAAAGACTGGAGTGAGACTGTGTTACAGATAACTGACTTGCCCGTTGGAAGGAAGCATAAAGGAGGTAAGGGAGAAGGGGCACATTCCCAAGGCAGTAGCTGCCAAACAGTCCTGATTCTTGGAAGATGCTAACTAGAGGTAAGAATTTTCTATGCCAAAATGACATGGTGCATCTTCTGGTGCTTTTTTAAACACATGCTTATGAAAAGGACATCAAGTGATATTTAGGAATAAAAGATGTATTTTTTTATGATGGTGATTACCAAGTGGCTTAGACATTCTCTTTTGGAACCTACAAGATTCAGTGGGGTCTCATATTTCACGGGGGAGGGCCAGAGACCATCATTGTTAAGGCATCCTGTGTAGATATGAAGAAAAGTTTATTTTGTGTCAGGGCAAATTTTCCATTATTAATGATGCTTTTGAAGTAAGGTCCTGATGTGTATTCTAGAAGAAGTATTTGAGAATATTCTGTGACAGGCACTCTTGTCAGTCAGTAACCATTCATGAAGCACCTACTATGTGCCAGGCACTGTGTTATGCACTGGAAGAGCTGTGCTAAGTGCTGATTCTGAAATCAAGCCACCCAGATAGTCATGTTTTTACTGATCTTGAAGACCTGTAAACTTTGCAGTTTCTTCAGATGGTTTGTGACCTTGTGTATGGAGGAAAGTCTTGCTCAGTGTGACCCTTAGATTACATTGTTGGGGATCTTGTATGCCTGCTGGTATTTCCCAAAGAAAAATGGTCTGAGGGGACGATTCAGATTAAAAATGGTCAACTTAAAACTATTAAAGACTAGGAATGATGGTACAGGATTATAGCAACTGGTGGTAGCTGTGGCTAACCTCTGACACAAAGCCTGACTTTATTGGAATGCTAGCAGCAGATTTGCCCCATTCATCTCTATAGCATCATAGGCCATCTATAGATGTCATCTGTCACAATGTCGTTGTACCTATGAATAAAATGTAGTGCTTGGAGGAGGGGGAGAGAGAGAGAGAGAGAGAGAGAGAGAGAGAGAGAGAGAGAGAGAGAGAGAGAGAGAGAGAGAGAGGACAGTTTCTCTCACTTAAAGATACTTCTTCATTTAGATATACTGAATGGTATCAAAATCCCTGGAGTATGCTAGGCAGAATAGTGTCTGTTTTGTGTTTGAGTGTGTGTGTGTGTGTGTGTGTGTGTGTGTGTGTTTTGCTGCGAGATCCCTGAGCATCTCTATTATATCCAGAGATGATGTAGAATTCTCAGAAAGTTCTCAAAACAAAATTAACTTAAATTCACTTTAATATGAAAAAAATAGGTAGAATATGTTTGTGTGTCTCTGGGGAAGTGTTGCCAAGAAAGATTAGCAATAACAGGATGTTACAGTTGAGAGACAGTTGGGAATCACCATAGTAGAGGAAACAACTTGTGATTCATAATCATGAACCCAAAAGTTCTGGTTGTGAGGGTCATTTGTCTGTCAATGTGAGAAGTGACAATCCTGAGACCGTAGCTAGTGTGTTGTGTTCCCTTATATTTTAGAAAGCACATTGACAAAGCCAAGTGCCAATGAAGCCAGGAAGGTGAGAACATATAAAGACTGGCTGAAGGAACTGTGGCTGTTTTGCATGGAGGATAGCAGACTTAGGGAAAACATGATTACTATCTTATAATGTTTAAAGGATTGTCTCATTGAAAAGAAAGTAGATTTATTTTGCTTGATCCTCAGATGAGAAAAGTAAGCCCAATGGATGGAGGCTGGAGAGACAGATTTCAGCTAGACACACACATATGGATATAGATGGTGTGGACCAAAGGATCTCTTGGAAGTGAGTACTCCCTCCAATGATGCATATTGCAGCCCATCCATGCCTGCCCTTCTGTGACTCTTGTCAGGATCCTTCCATCAATTTGCCAAAGGGATTCCACCTGATGTACTTGGAGCTTTTTTTCTTGTTCTTTTGACATAATGTAGATTCTAGTGGAGCACATGAGCTGCCTATTGCTTGCTTTTTCCTCATTCTCACTGTGTGATTAGCCATTTTTTCCAGCCATGCATTTCTGTGATGGCTTCCTTTATTCTATTTGTCCTGCATAGTCCTGCATTTGTCCTTGTAAGTATGGTGTTTGTGCCTGCAGAGGTCCAACATATACCTCGTCATTGCCCTTTGAGTGATACTCAGTGTTGCTTTTTTGGAGACAGTAGTATCCATGGCTTGTTGCCATGTAATATTATCCAAATATTGGTGTTCAGGACATGGGCCATTGTTTCAGAGAGAAGTTGGAAGTCATTGAAAGAACCATGCAATTTCCCAAAAGCAATTCGGCCTGTTGCCTTTCTTCTGTTCAATTTGGTAGTTGGTGCATTATCCATTTGCAGCGTCTGTCCATGATATATTTACTGACGGGTGAGTTCTATGGCTAATTGGTCCAACTGTATATCATAATTTGGACAATAGTCATTCTTTATTCACATATTTATTTTTCCTGAGTGAATAGTTAGGCTGCTATCTTTTGAGTAATCTTGGATCTCATTTAGGAGGCTCTGCAGTATTAGAGGCTTGATGTAATCAGCACAATGCTATTCACAAACAAGAGCATCTGGAGGAAAAATCCCTCTCCATTCGAACTCTGTTGTGCATATCCTCAGTGACAGTGGTAAATACCTTTGGCAAGCATATGTCTTGCCTGATAATCATAACCAGAGGGTCAATGAACAAAGTTATTTCTGTTGTTACCTTATTCAAGCAATCTTGAATGACATTTACATATGCATGGGAAACATCTTAGTTGGAAGAGGGCCTTTAAGGTAATATTTTGTTCTATTGAAAAAAATGCTTTTTTCATAAGAACAAAAGCAATGGAACCTTATATTCTCTATACCTTTCATTTAGTTGTGTGATTAAAGACATGACCCGATGTAGAATGCCATTTGAGAAAATCTGCCTATTGCCTTCTATCTGGGTCACTACTCTGCAACTGGCGCAATATATTCAAATATTTCTGGGAAAAAGCAGTTCTCTAGGTGACTAAAAGAAGTCCAGAGGATAAAAGCAGATAAAAGCTACCAGCAAGAAGGTTAAAAGTAGTCAGCAAAGAGGTTCCCTGGGGTTTCAGAAGCTCTTTTCCAAAGTCCTAAAAAACTGCTTTTATGTCTACAGGGCTTATAACTAGGTCTCAGATCAATCCATCTTGGGCAAAATTAACCCAAATCTCCCCAGTTATGCACCACAACCTCCTTGCTCAAAATAGTCTAAGCCAGTGTTATGAGAGTATAAGTTATACATATATATGCATATATATATATATATATACATACATACACACATTTGTTAAATCTTATTCCTCTCCAAGTCCACCAGTGTGCTGGCCCATAACACATTCTCATACTCTCAAGGATACCCTCGATGTACGTATGTACCTTACTCTCATATAAAACTTTGTGTAGATGGGAACAGGCAGACGGGTCAGTAATTACTGATATTTTCCACAAGGTCCAAGTTGTTTCCCCTCCTCCATCATGCTTTTGGCATCTTCTCCTTCAGAGACCTTGAGAATTAATCCTTTAGTGCTCCTAAAATTGTGTTGCCTCTGATCTAACCTCCTCATGCATGGTTTTATTTTCACCCGGCTTTTTGCCATACATAATTTCTGCAGGGCCATGTCTTCTTTCTCACGCAACAGCATATCTGTGACCAAATGTGGTGGCTCTGCTGTCCTTGACGATAAAAGTTTGTTACAAAAATCCTAATAAATATTTTTCGTTGTTCGTTTGTTTATTGACCTTTTGCTGGTTTCATCTTTGAATGGTGTTGCTTGAAGTAAGGAACATATTCCTAAAATTTAGAGTTGTCTAAAAGTAAAACATGTGGGGCCGCTAGGAGGCACAGTGGATGGAGTGCCGGGCCTGGAGTCAGGAAGACCCATCTTCCTGAGTTCAAATTCGTCCTCAGACATTTACTAGCTGTGTGACCCTGGGTAAGTCACTTCACCCTGTTTGCCTCAGTTTCCTCATATATAAAATGAGTCAGAGAAGGAAATGGCAAACAACTCTGGTGTCTTTGCCAAGAAAACCTCAAAGGGGTCGTGAAGAGTTGGACATGACTGAAATGCCTGAACGACAACAACAGTAAAACATGCAGCCTGTATCAAGAGAGTTTGTTCCTTTCAGTGGACGCCTCCTGTAAGGGCCATTGTGGCAAGAATTCCTGCTTCAGGCATGTATTAGACTAAATGAACCCTTTTAATCCAGAGAGTCTATGATTCTGCAGCTTTTAAGGAGGAGCAGTAATGATCTGTGGAAAGCGGCCTAGCCTGCCTTGTTGACATCTCTCTGTACCCTTCGTATCCTGTAGCTATTCTGGGTCCTCTGGTGAGCCTTGGAAGTGTGTTTCCACAATAAGACAGTTTCAGAGGACTCACCCTGGGGAAATGAATGCTTGATAAATGATATTTTTTTTGCCTAGTTTGTCTTTGAAATCCTAGAGAACTCCTGTGTGGTAGATTAGTTCCAAATCTCTTTTAGGAATTCCAATCACATGGAAAAGGATTTTGGAGGCTAGGATTGAGTTATATTCCCACAATTCACTCCTGTCTAGCCTCCTGCACCATTATACAGATCCTCTAAGTGAATGGGCACCTCAAGGTAGCTTTGAAACTGACCCACCTATCCCAGCAGCTTCAAGATTATTTGATTATATAAAAGAAACATACTAAGAAGAAAGGGCTTAAGGTGAATTGAAATTCATCTATTCTTCAATTAAATGAAAATTCTGAAGGCCACCAGAGAGTATTATACTAGAGTCCAGTTCATGTAGGCATGTTAATTCTATTTTCCGAAGAGAATTGCAAAAAGGCTCATTTTGATTAAGAATGTGTAGTAATTGTAGAATTTATTAAAGCAAAGCATTATAGATCTGCCTGGCATAAAATGCAAATATGACAGCGGAGTGACTTAGACAATTGTATCTCAAGTAGCTTTCTTATAAAATGAAGGCATAAGTTCTGTTACAAAGCCATTTGAATTGGCTGATAGTACAGTCACAGAAAGCTAGCATGGTATATTGGATAGAATTGGCCTCAGAGTTAGGATGACTGGGCTTCAAGTCTTACTTCCTACACATACTGGCTCTGTGATCCTAAGTCGCTAATGCCCAGTGCCTCAGGCAACTCTCAGAGACTATGAGTGCCAGAGAAGGTGCTTATATGCACAGGCAGAGGGAAATTCCTCCCTGGGAATTCCCCATTCTGATGAACCCACAGGTCTAGTTCATTACTATCCCTCTTAAAACAAACAAACCAACCAGTTGTACCAGACTCACAAGTCACCAAGAATTTAGTGGTTGTTGCTTTGGTAATAAGATAGAATTTTGACATTCGAATAAAGTGGCATTTATTATTGGTCACATATACAATGGGAATTTATAAGCAGAAAGGTCATAGATGGGAAGAGGGACAGTCAGAGATTTAGAGAGCAAAGAAAAGTAGAAGTAGAAAGAAAATAGAGATCAGAAAATAGAATGGCAGTAACCCTCGGGAATGTAAATGTGCTGGGCTACACCTGAACGACCTACTCCAAAGTACATTTATGCCCCGTACAATGCAACGATCTGTTTCCCCAAGTTGTTCATCAGTGCCCCTCCCCCCAGTTACAGAACATCGTACATGGCTGGGCACAAAAATTTCTATCCACTGTCATCACCATCATCATCATCATCATCATCATCATCACCATCATCTATTCAGAGAATTTGTCTGACTCTATGGCCATTCCCCATGAAGAGACAGCTCAGAAAGAAATATGAAAGACAACTCTGAAATGTTGGCAGAATTTCCCTTGAAATTTTCAAGCATTTTCTTCACTGTGCAAATCTCATTGGCCATTTAAAAGTAGCCCACACAACAATTTATTGGATAGTTTCATTATTTTTTAGGTCCCTCTTAGTTCCATGATACCAGAAACTGACTGCAGTAAAAGCCTAACGTTCTCATCCTTTGATAATGAGCATAAAAGAGAATAAGAGATTACTGTGGAGGTAAATAATGGATTTCAATAAATGCTTCATACCTTTCTTTGTTCGGTTTAATATTTATGTCACCAATGATATGGATGTCTGCAAATTTTATCCTAAATTTGCTCAAAAGTGAAGCCATCCTGAAACATAAGAAAGAACATTTCATCACTACATATTTAACTACTCTCAATCAAACAATATTTGTATTTGAGTTAAGATATCAAAGCAATCATGTTTCATTTCAACTTCGCTTCTCAGGCAAGCTAATTTATCTAAAAGATTTTAGTTAGTATTTGATTTTCATTACAACACTTGATGGATATATTAAGTTTGGACTAAAGTCGCTACACTGAAGACCCAAGAAAAAGTTGTATAGGTACAAAAACCAGATCTAGGAAACCAGACTAGAAATGTACATTTAAGGAAGAACAGTGATAATTTGTTCACATTTTTTTCCTCTTGGACTTTTTGACAGATCTTTGATTTCATCAGTGTGCATACTCCTTCCATTTCTACCTAGTGCCGTCCCTCCATAACTTTTCATTCTGTGCAAAATAATTATCGTCCACATCTGCACGAATCTCCTAGAGAAAATCTACTCAACACACTAAAGCCTTTCTTTGATGCTTTTGGTAGCCAGTGAATACCAGTGGAATGCTGTGATTATCTATCTATTATTCACCACTTTTGCTATATAATGGGGATTACTCCATTTTCTAGACTTGATACTGCCTTTTATGTCATTTTTTGCATGCAAGTCAACTTTGGCATTGTATTGTAGTGTACTTATGCCTAATATTCCTTTATCCGTTGTCCTTTGGGTCACCTAAAATCTCAGTTCTTCTAAGATTATGGTGCTTCATGATCACCAGGTATGTAGCACCACTGGAGAATAATAGTGATAATCATAAATGTGTACACCTCCACCTTTTTAAGGATATAATTACTCAGTTGCAATGCCAAGACCTGAAGGTTAGTTATTGGGTTAGTCAGTTGCATCTATAAAACTGAAATCATCACTTGTATTTTCTCTTCTATCAAGCAAACGTAGGCATAACTTTAGGAGTCTCTATCTTTTGAATAATTAATTAGATAAAGCCAAATAAACATTAAAGAAAGTAATGATATTCCCATTCAAGCCTGAAAATGAAGATTCTGTGCCAACACTGGAGAGAGTAATGTTTTAAAAGCATTTAACTCTTCCAGTGGGGGAAATGTGGTGATAAAAAACAAACAAACAAACAAAAAAACAAAGCTAAAGTATTCACCAGTTGCCTAGAATAGTGAATTATGGGAAAGAAAGAAAATCTCAACTCTATCAGAATGGCTTTCTTTTTATTTCAATTGTACCTGAAAGATTCTTCGAGATTTTAATAGGAGCTGTTAAATAGTATTAACTATAAGCCACACACATATTTTAAATGACAGAAATTGCCAATACATACGCTATTTTTTCTTCTTCAATACGGTTTATCTTGCCTCCAACATAAATCCTTAATTTGCAGTCTTTCCATTTTTTCCTGAGAGTCAGGATATAGGGGATTAGGAGTGTTAACCCTGGAGGGGAAAAAGTTTATTATGACTCTGTAAGATGAATGAATGTGTGTCAGTGAAAGAGAACATCTCAATTTCTTTAGCCTTACATTTGTAGCACCTATTTTTTTTTAAACTCTTTGGAAAATATGGAAATTTCGTACCTCATCAGCTAACTTTATCATATGTTTCCCATACCTTACACTAAATTTGTCAATAGAGAGATTCTGCTCCCTGCTGTACTTTTCAGCATCACTTACCTCCATCATCAAACAACCACCAAACATCAATGGTGCCTTTGCCTTGCTTCTTTTTAAACTGAGTGCTGGCTTCCACTAGTCTCTGATTGAACTCCCCCACATGCATTGATTGGATTGTATTAATGCCACTATCTGAAATGAAAAAAGAAAAATTTGAAAATGGTAATAAAGTAACTTTCCAATAAATCAGCTGACTAAAACAGAAGGCATCAAATGATATTTTTTCCCTTGTGGTAGGAAGGGTTAAATTCTGAAAAATTGGGTAGATAAATAATGGATTCCATTTTCTCTCTTTTTCTCTATTTGCATAATAATTAATATCACTTTTTACTTTTGAATAAAGATTTAGGACTGGCCTAAGAATCACAAATTTTATTATTGGAGATCTGTGTGTGTTTTTCAGTCCTTGGTCCTCTGCCTCAAAGGGGAATTGCTGTTTAGTCATGTGTCAATTCTAATAATATGACCAGTTTATATTTAGTAGTTTAGAAATCCCAAACAACCACAAAACCCCCAAGACAATTTCCAAATTCCAGATGCAAATCTACTTGATAATTCTAATATTTCTGATTTACATAAAAATAAAAATATTGTTACAGAGGTCCTTAAATATGTAATATATGACAACATATTTAGAATTTTATAGTTACAGGATGTGTGAATGTTTTCTATATCACATGAAAATCTGGATTTACAAAATTCTCCGGGGCTCGTCTACCATCTTGGCTCTAGGCCTCCTCCCCTGGTTTTGAAGGTTCTGTTATCTCTATTCCCTAAGAGTAGTTTCCACCTCCCCACCCTTTCCTTAAGGAATCTAGTAATAAATATAGAAATTAGAATTGCATAGGTTTTAAGGATATAACAGAATTCACAATATAAAATTTCAAAATAAGAGCAACTTTTGTATATATAAAGAACTCCCTATTGAGGACAGCGAGAGCCATTTGGACCAATATTAGTTATGGGTGGGATGTTTGAGGGTGTTTTAAAATTGTTATTTCTCTCTTTATATCTACTTTTTAGGATCTCTGGTTTCTTTGAAGTTCAGCTCAAGCTTCACCTTCTGCAACAAACCCTTGACTGACCCCTGCCCAGCTACTATTGACTTCCTTTCCTCAAAAATTACCGTGTATTTATTTTGTGTGTATTTATAGAAGTACTTCTTAGGCATGCATTGAGCATGTGCCAGCAAACAAACTCTGGAAGAGCATTCCCATTGGCCTTTCCCTTATGCAAGTTACTTTCTTCAATAGAATGTAAGGTCCTTGAGGGCAAGGACAAATTCATTTTTGTCTTTGTATTCCTAGCCTTTCACACATAGAAAATGCTTTTAATAAGTATTTGCTGATTGATTGAACTCTAGTTTACAATTTGTAAGCATCTGAAAAAATTAAATCTTTCCCCAAACTAGAAACCTTTGATTTCTAAAGCTATAACACCTAAGCTTTTAGGGGCACCTGTTAAATAGGTTTCTTTAGCTTTGCATCACACCTTCCTTCTTCATCATTATGACTCTTTCATATCTCTCAAAGAACATAAAAGAAAAATAGATACTGAAACCAGTTTATTGAAGCAATTATTCTCATGTTCTAACGACTTTCCTCCCACTGACTTCTCAGTAAAATATTTTTTTTTAAATAAAAGTGCCAAATTTTCGCTAAATTTAAAAATCTTTCAAAAAACCTAACAAAAGTAGGCAAACTTTGTTATTTTTAAGAACTAATTATACCTTAACTTTGACAGTAAAATTACTAACAGGGAGACAGTAGCATATGGTTAGGACTCTTCAGCCAATGTGCAAATAGGCCACAATGGGCCTTAATGTATATATAACTTCAGATTCTAGTTTTCTTTGAATGTTGTAGCTTTATTATTATATTTTTAAAGAGTGTTAGGGCAATATTTAAAGTAGAGCTGACAACCTTCTTTGCGGTTTCTCTCTGATCTAACAGGCTTCATGGATTCTTTGTACTATCTTTCAGTATTGCCATATTTTGGGATTGAGAATTCTAAAGCAATTATCTACTACTATCCAGTTTCAACTTCCCTAGTCTTGATTGGACCCATGAGAGAGAAAGAACATTTATAAACAAAATGGTCTGAGGGTTGCCTCCAGAATCAAGGAAAAATACTGAATGTTTAAATTACTAAATGAAATACATACACATACAGTTTATATAGAGAATTTTTCACACAATGATTGGACAGCCACTTGTACAGTGATTTGTATTCAGACTGCTCTTACAGAATCCCGGGTTTGGCTAGCTCAGGAGCTTATAAACATTTTTTGGTGTCACAGCCTCCTTGGGCAGACTTCTTCTTAGGATAATGTTTTTAAATAATAGAAGGAAATACTAAATTTTAGTTAGAGGTTAGTGAGAATAAAGATGTAACTTTTTTTCCCACTCAAGTTCACAGATCCCTTGAAATCTATCCACTGACCCCAGATTAAGAACCGCTGGATCAAATGGTTGTCAAAGTCTCTTCTAACTCTGAAATTCTATGATTTTGTGAATCTCTGGCCTGACTTACATGCAGATCTGTTGCAGTACAGGGAATGTGCATATGAATAACTGAGGGAAGAATTAGTTCTGATGTTATGGTCCAGAAAAGCTACCAAACAACTAAAACAAACAATAGAATGTGTTTGAGATGCTAAGTATGATTTGCATCACATGCCCCTTTTTTAATTTTAATTTTTTTTTGCTTTTCTGGGTCATGTGACAGCCTGAGTTTTAGAGAAGGATACATATTTGCTAAAGCAGTACATAGAGGAAAAAAATCTCCCATGATAATATGGCTTCTTTTCATTGATAAGAAAGGGAATTAGATAATTTACCTACTAGGAGAGAAATGTACCCAGGAAAAATCAGTGAGGTACAACGGAAAGGACGTCCGATTTGAAAGTCACAAACCCTGGATTCTTAGTCTAACCTGGCCACTAACTAGTATGACTTCAGCCAAGTTAAGCCTCTTTGGATCTCAATTTCCTCATCTGTAAAATGAGGTCATTAAAAGATAGGGAGCCCAGTTTTAAAAGCTCTATCATTCTAATGCCAAGTTTTCTAAATTTCACATTTGGAGACAGGGATGCATAAGGTCAGATTTGCTTTGTGAATAAATGCATTCCCCTCACTAACTACAATGGAAGCTCTCTGAGGGCAAGGACTGTTGATATCCCCAGTGCCTACCATAGTACCTGGCACATAGTGGGTACTTAATAAAAGCTTGTTAATTGATTGATTAATGGATTTCTCTGGATGAAACTGAAGTCTTTGTAAAAGAAAGAGGAAGCCATTTCGTATTTGAAGAATCGGTGTGATGTAGTAGAAAGGACACTTGGTTCCATTCCTGTCTGCCTCTTGCTACCAGTGTGACTTTGGGCAATTCTCTGAACCTCTGTTTCTTTTTCTATTGGCACCTCAGCTCCTTGACCTAGGGTTGTGAGGTAGCTAAGCTTCAGACAATGTTAGACAAATGTGAATTGCTGTTATTATCCACATGGTAGGGACTTAATAAGTGCTCGTTTCTTTCCTTCCTTCTTTATACTAGCCACCCAGTCAAATAGTCTGATAGGATCATAGATATAATAATAATAATAAGCACTGATATAGTACTTTAAGGTTTGAAAAATTCTTTATAAATATTGTCTTACTTTATCCTACCAACAACCCAGGAGGTAGGTGCTATTATTATCCTCATAGGATTCTCATGAGGAAACTGAATCAGACAGGGATTAAGATTAAGTGACTTACCCAGAGTTGCATAGCTAGTAAGTGTCTGAGTTCAAATTTGAACTCAGGTCTTCTTGATTCTAGTCAGGGGCCTTGAGGCCACATGTGGCCCTCTAGGTCCTCAATTGCAGCCCTTTGACTAAATCCGAACTTCACAGTTCTGGAATATTGGCATTGCTGGGTCAAAGGTTATACGTAGCCCTTTAGGCATCATTCCAAATTGTTCTCTAGAATGGTTGTATCAGTTCACAATTCCACCAGCAGTTCATTAGTGTATTTTTTTCTCTCATCCCTTCTAGAATCTGTCATTTCTGACAAGTATGAGTGGTCCCTCAGAGTTCTTTTAATTAGCATTTTTCCAATTGATAGTGATTTAGAGCATTTTTATACAACTATAGAGAGCTTTAATATCTTCTTCTGAAAACTGCTTGCTCGTATGCCTTGACAATTTATCAGTTGGGGAATGGCTCCCATTTTTTTTTATAAATTTGACTCAATTACCTATATATTTAAGAAAAGAGGCCTTTATTAGAGAAACTTGCTGTATATTCTTTTTTGTTATCTGTGGCACCTTTTATCAAAATGTGCTCTCTCTGACTATCTCTTTTAATTAAATCTATTTTTGCTTTTACTCTGTCTGATATCATGATGGCTACCCCTGCCTTTTTTAACGTCGGTGGAAGCATAATAGATTTTGCTCCATCTCCTTATTTGGAGTCTTTGCATATGTCTTTCTGTTTCACATGTATCTCTTTTAAACAACATGTTGTTGGATTCTGGTTTCTAACTCTCTCTGCTATCTATTTCTGTTTTATGGGTGAGCTCATCCCATTCATATTCACAGTTATGGTTATTAACTGTATTTCTCTTCATCCCATTTTCTCTCTTTCTTTTTAAGCTATTCTTCCTCAAAAGTCTGTTTTGCTTCTGACCACTGCTTCCCTTAATCTGCCTTCCCATTTATCACTCTCCCTCCCCATTTCTTTTATCCCCTTCCCCTCCTATTAACCTATTGGATAAGACAGATTTCCACACCCAACTGCCAACTGAGGGTGTGTGTGTGTGTGTGTGTGTGTGTGTGTGTGTGTGTGTATCTATCTCTATATCTATGCATGTGTGTACATATTTGCATATATACACATATATGTGCATATGTATGTATATATATTACATGAACTATATCTATCTATCTATACATACACACACACACACACACACACACACACACACACACATTCTTCTCTCTTTGAACCAATTCTGATGAGACTGAGGTTCAAGTATTGCCAACCCTCCCGTTTTCTCCTCCATTGTAAAAGCTCTTCCTTGCATGACTCTTTTATATAATTTCCCCCGTTCTAGCTCTTTCTTTCCCCTTTTCCCAGTGCATCCCTTTTTCTGTTCCCTCACACTAGTTTCTTTTCCCAGTTTTTCCTTTAGCATTCTTATGTCTTTCTTTAACTCTTCTAGGAATTCTTGTTGTGCTTGTGTCCAATTAGGATTTTTCTTTGAGGCTTTGGTTGTAGCTACTTTCACATTGTCTTCTTCTGAGTTTGTGTTTTGGTCTGAAGCTTAGGAGAATGCCTCCCCACCCCTAGGTGAACAGAGCCCAACTTTAACATAAAGTTCAAAGTTAATAAATGGGCTGGGAAAATGATCAAACAATTGAAAAAAGAACTTGTCCATAAAAACCTCCTATAGTGACAAGGAAGACCAAGACAGAAAGGGTATTATTTTAAAGTTGTTTGGAGGGAAATGTTGGGAGAGTTTGGCTGCATTGGTGCCTTTAATCTACCATCTTTTGGTGCCACTTTTTTCAATAAAGCCTTCTCTTATCCTTCTAGATGAAGGAAATCTCTTCTTTAGTTTCAGGAAATGTAAGTCTTATTTCCCACCCTTCTCTCCAACCCCACCATTGAAGGTAGACACTGTGCTTTTTCTTCTTTGTGTCCCTGTTGGCTAGACCAGCGTCTTCAACATGGTAAATGCTAAGTAAATGTTGGTTGAATTGAATTGAAATTGATATATCAAGGGCAGCTAGGTGGCACAGTGAGTAGAGCACTGGCCCTGGAGTCAGGAAGACCTGAGTTCAAATGCGGCCTCAGAGACTTGACATGCTAGTTATGTGACCTTCCCCAATTGCCCTGCCCTCCCCCCTCCAAAAAAACCCCAATAAGTTGATATATCAGATAATATAAGATAATTTCATATAATAATCTCACCATTTGAAACAAATTATGGTACCTTTATAAATACCTAACTTAAAAATAATGAACAGGTCTTTCTGGATAGCCAAATGTTAGGTGTAGGGGAGGAACAGAAACCAGCAGATAGTTGGGTATCTACACAACTTAGCTGGTTTTTCAGAGACCCACCACTTGAAGGATCCTTTCTGTTTCTCGTAGTTAAAAGAGCTAGTTTGGCAACTCCTAGCATCTTCTGTAATTGGGTAAGAAAGTCATATGCCAAGTTCAGAGACTTTGCACCATAACTGTAGTAAAATATATCTGTATCTACATATATAGACCTATCTATCCATCAATCCATCTATCTATCTATCTATCTATCTATATCTGTCTGTCTGTGTCTTTTAAAATCCTGTTCAATTAGATGATTACCCTACAACTCTAAACTTTTGAGTATTTCAGGTAGAAATAAATAACATACTGATGCAATCCCAATTTTAAAATTCTGGTCTGATTCTGGAGATATCGAAAGACATTATCTTTTCCTGATTTAATTAATACCAGTAAATGGTTAAGGTATACCTTTAGCACCACCCTCACCCCCAAGTATATCCAAAAAGTTTCCTTAATTTTCTTAGAAATACATGTTAAAGCTTTCGTATTTTTGTACCAGCAGAGGCCACTACAAACCTTTCTAAACTTCTCAAGTCTGTTTATGGAGAACGAGTACAAAGCATGAACCATGCAAATCTTTTTTTTTATAAGATGACCCCTGGTTTATTGAGTCATGTGCTGTTAATCCAAGACTACCAAGATTAATTTTAATGTATTTAATAATTTAAAAGTATATGTCAATGTAATTTTTCCAGGGTTCTGTAGCTGTGATTTCATTGCTCTATTATCATACGAGAGGTAATGTGGTATAGTAGCTAGAGAGATAGCCCCTTAGTCAGGAAGAACTGGGTTCAAGTGTGACACATACCAGCTGCATGACTGTGGACAAGTCATTGGACAAGTCATTGAACAAGTCAGTGCTCTAACACAGTAAGTTTCAGGGTTGGTTCCAGTTTAGCACTGGGAAAGGGAGTTTCTACACTGAGAGTTCCATATACCAATAAAAATCATAGGTCTAGTAAAAACCTTATTATACATAAAAGTGATTTAATATCTTTAATAATAAATACCTATGAAGTCATGGTTAGTGTCCAAGGAGTTCTTTGAAAATGAGGAGGACAGGGCTTTATGGATTGTTGGGTCTTCATCTTCCTAGTCCCTCATAATTGTTCAGAGATGGGAAGCAGATGGGTCAGATTCTCTGACTCAAAATCCCAGTGCTTTTTGGACCACAACATGCTGTGTCCCTTCTCTCTTATGTTCTTAGATTTCTCTTCCCCTTCCACCTTCGTCTTTCTCTGACAATCAATACTCCTTCATTTCCCATCCCTAAGCCTATTCAGGCAGTGGTGCAGTGTGGGAGAAAGAGTCTTGATTGGGAGTCAGGAGACCTCGTTTTAATCCCACCTCAGCTAAGAACTAGCCATGTTAACCTTGGGCAAATCACTTTACCTCTCTGGTGGTTTGGCCTTCATACCTTCCAGTTACCTCTCTCAAGCCCTGTCCGGTTCTAATAGTCTATGAATCACTGTGAACTCAGGTGTCTGCTTCTCAAACCAAATCATCTCTTTATTATGTAAAGTCCCTCAAGGGACTTACCTCTAAATCCTCACCAGATTCTCTGTGGAGACCATCAGTCTCCAGACTTAGACCTATTTTCTTCTTTATACCCTTGATCCTCCTGCTGGCCCCTGATCCTTCTGATCCTGTCTCATCTTCCAGTCATCCCCCCTGCACATAGAGGTCAGTGAAAAATTGCAGATGGCCTGATTTTTGAAATTCAGCTAAAAGAATGGAATAGTTTAACAGTGAAAATGTTATCCTTTTTTGGGTAAGGGGAAGGGGGGGATTTTAAAGCTTACCTTTTTTGGGAATTTGCTTGGTGATATTCAACTTTCCAGCCTTTTTGAACAGTCCCCGGATACCTTTACTTCCTTCTTCACTCTCATTATCTTTAATCGTGGCTTCTAATGCCAATCTCTCTTGTTCTAATTTTTCTAATTCTTCTGTTAAAAGAAAACAAAGCCAGTAACAAATTATTCACTTGTTTAGCTCAGAATGAAAGAGTTTGCCATGATACTTTTATCAAATCCATGCAAATGAGGTAGATTTATGTTTCTCTCTCACTCTCTGTATATATGCGTGTATGTATGCATGCATGTATATATATGTGTGTGTGTGTTGTATGTGTGTGTATATGTCTATATATATATACACCTGTGATCAGCTAGGTAGCACAGTGGTTAGAGTGCCAGTCCTGGCATCAGGAAGACTCATCTTCCTAGTTCAAATCTGGCCTCAAATACTTCTAGTTGGGTGACCCTGGGCAAATCACTTAACCTTGTTTGCCTCAGTTTCCTCATCTATAAAATGAGCTAGAGAAGGAAATGGCAAACCACGCCAGTATCTCTGCCAAGAAAAAGAATTGGACATGACTGAAAAATTACTGAAAATACCCAACAAAACAACTACTATATGTCAGAGGCATAAATTGAATCCAAGTCTTCCTGACTTATAGGCCTCTGCTCACTGGCTCACACTTTCATATATGTGTGCATGTACATATGTCTACATGATGTCTATATATACATATGCACATACATATGTGTGCATATTTACATATGTGTGTATATCTGTATATATTTGCATACATGTATGTATGTGTGAGAGAGAGAGTGGATTACACAGCTGGAGTAAATGAAGAGATACAAAGGGAATTCAAGTGGGTAGCAGGCATCAGTACCATTTGCTTGCCCTTCCTCTACTTTCTCCCATCAGAAGAATGTTTCTTAAATCCATAGTTCATTTGCTTTTTTAAGTTATTTATACACTCAAGTAAAATGTATGCTGTTTTAAAATTGGATTTCTCTAGATAAAAATTAGATGACCTTAACCACTTTTGATTCATGTATTCCCTTAATTGTAGATTTTCTATGTCTGTGTTGTTGAGGCAGTAAGGAGAGGAGGCAATAATAGGGAGAGGATTCTCCCACCCCCTGGCTTGAGTCAAATGAGAGAGGTTCTTGTGGGTTCTGACTTTATCGGTAACTCTTATCAGCTCCTCAATAACAGAGAAAACCAAAATTGAGATGACTCAGGACCATTAGCCTTGGCAAGGCTGTGAGTCATGAGTAAGTAGACTTAGGTGGCTTAAGAAGGCCTAAGGGGAATCATCCCTTCCTAAGCATTTTCTAAGTATCTCTCAGCTCCTGAGTGGAGGGTAGAGTAGTTAGAGGGAAGATCAAGTATATAGGGCTGGCTGAAGGCAAAGGCTGGGAAAGAGTGGGTATATCCTCATTCCAAGGGTGAGTGCCATCCAGGAAGGGGTAGTATCACACTTGCCAGGAAGTATATCTGCCTAATTACATAGATATACATCTATACATAATGTAAGTCTCATATAAACATATATGTACAGATACATACATGCAATTACACACACACACACACACACACACACACACACACACACATATATATATATATATATATATATATATATGTATGTGTTAGTAACATAGCGAAGGTGAGGGATTACTATTGGACAGTCAACACTGGTAATCACGCATGTCAAAAGAATGAAAGGGAGGCTAAGGGGACATTTTGGCCGGTGTTTAGGGGGTCTTGAATTTAAATTTGCCAATCACTGGTACTGAGTAGGCTAGAAACAGAGAATATCTCTCTGAATGTGTGTATGTGTGTGCATACATAATGCAGTGAAAATACATCAGGCTGATCATTTAAGTCTTATATTAAGGAAGTCTTATTGAGATTAGAGTAATAGTTGTTCATATTGTAAGGAACAATACAGATTTTTTTTTGGAGGGGTGAGTGGAAGTACATATTGAGTCTTCTTTTTAATCTGCACAGAAAAAAACCCATTCCAAATCTGAGGTATGTGGTATCTTTTTCCCTATGAGTGACTAAAGTACCTGATGAAGGTATCTGGACAAAAATACAGGGTACAAAGCAATAAACTTACAGGAGTGTGCTAGGCATATAGTAGATACTCATTAACTGCTGGATTAAATGGAAATCCAAATGCAGCAATTAAAGATCATCAAGCTAAATAATAAATTATAGCTGCCCTGGGCAAAAATTTACCACTTAGGGGAAACCATCCATCAATTGCTCCTTGTGAGAGTCAAATACTCTGTGATGGTAACTAGTACATTCTCATATTCTCCTTTTTCTTTGGAAATAAAAGGGAAAGGGAAACAGCAAGTTCTTTTATCTCATCACTCAACTGAAACCCCCTGCTCTAGTTATCAACGATCTCTTAATTGCCGTATTCAATAACCTTTTCTCTTCTTTCTCTCCTGTCTCCCTCTCTGTCCCTTTCCCTCTTTTCCTCTCTCTCCCTCTCTCTCTCTCTTTTCCTCTCTCTCTCTCTCTCTCTCTCTCTCTCTCTCTCTCTCTCTCTCTCTCTCTCTCTCTCTCGCTCTCCCTCTCTCTCTCCCTCTCCCTCTCTCCCCTTTCCTCCCTCCTGACTTCTGGTCTTGCATCACCAAACATCTATTGGATATTTCCAACTAGATGCCCTGCAGGCCTCTCGAACTCAATATAGCCACACAATTCATTCTCTCTTTTTGTTTAGGGTACTACCATTCTTCTACTCACTCACTCAGAATCATTCTTGACCTTACTTTCCCTCACCCCACATAATCAACTGGTTGTAAGATCTAGTCTCAACCACGTTTCTGTCCCTTTCTCTTTAGTCACACATCCCCCACTCTAGTTAGGATCATCATAATTGGTCTCCTTGCCACAAGTCTCTCTCCTCTTCAATCTCACTATCAATGTGACATTCCTAAAGGACAGGTCTGAGCATATCACTCTTTAGCTCAATAAACTTCAGAGACTTCCTAGAACCAAATACAAACTCCCCTTTTTGTCATTTAGAACCCCTTTCAACTTGGCTCCAATCTACCTTTCCAGGCATGGAATACATTACTTCTCTTAACACACTGGTATAGCTAAACTGGCGCTCCAGATGTTCCACACTCACAACATTCCATTTCCCATCTCAATGCCTTTAGGCTCTATACCTAGGAGGCAGTCACTCATCACTTCTGACCCTGAGAATCCCTAGAATCTTGGCTCAAATGCCACCTTCTGTAAGAAGTGTCTCTCCAGATTCCTATCTCCCTGTTATTGTTCAATCATTTCAGTCATATCCGACTTTTTAAGACCCTATTTGGGGTTTTCTTGGTAAAGATACCAGAGTGGTTTGCCATTTCCTTCTCCAGCTCATTTTGCAAACAGGGAAACTGAGGCAAACAGGGTTAAGTGACTTGTCTAGGGTCACACAGCTAGTAAGTATCTGAGGCCAGATTTGAACTCATGAAGAGGAGTCTTCCTGACTCCAGACCCAGGATTCTCTCCACTGCAACACAGCCTCCCAACTAAAAGTACTTTGTATGCCTCTTGTATATTTTTGTAAGTACTTATCTTTATATGTACTTATGCATACTGTCTCCCTGATAACATGTAAGATTCTTGAAGGCAGATACTGTTTCATTTTCTTTTTTTGTAACCTTAGCACCTAGCCTGATACCTGGTACACAGAGGGTATTTACTAAATGCTTATTGCTTGATAGTCAGGTATAAAGATATGGTTATTTTCTTCAGATTTTGGTTTCTTACTCTCTTCCAAGAAAAGATGTGTACTTCAATATGTCTTATTTCAAAAGTACCAGAGAACCATGATTTCATCAATATGGTCCTCCCTACACATACGTAGAACACAATTCCTTCATGCCTCATGAGTTGCTGGGGCCAAAAATCATTACCTCATGGCCAACAGTCTTATGATAAGCCTTTCCAAATTTAGTGACACTGATACTCAATTTAAGTTGATACATAGTTCATCATCTCTGACAAGATATTATTGTGGAACTTTCATAGAGGTTTCAAAGAAATAGAAAGACTATAACCAATAAACATAGTCAGAAATGTTTTGGGGGAATGGACAAAAATTCCACCGATGTGGTTACCCTTTTTCCCAGAGAGCAAGGCTGTATGTTCTCTTGATTTATCAATTATGTACTAATTAACTTTCAGAATGGTCAGATCTCCCAGATGAGTATATTCTACAGTTCCACTGAATTTCCTGGCATTTTTCCAGTACTTAACAATTAATCTTTTGTCAATGGCGTTAGATTTAAGGTCAAATAATTCATATGATTTACCCAATGCCCAGAAAGTCCTTGAGATCAGTAGCCACAGAAAATCAGGGAAACAAGATTGTTGGCATCAAAGATCAGATGTGAGCTTCTCAGTACTCCCTAGTAAGGGACCAGTCCTAGACCTAGATAGCATTACATTAGGGGTCATGATTCTTAAACTTCAATGATGACTATGTAACTATAGGCAAGTTTCACCATTTCTGTACAATCAGAGCTGGACCTAGTAAGTTTTGTACTCATGGCAAATGACATGAAAGGTATTCTCAGTTGAGCGGTGGGGGTTTGGAGTGAGGGACAGGGGCCAGAGAACAAGCTTACCACAGTGTACCATTTGGGAGCTAGGTGCTAAGTAAGTTCTGTTGTTTCTATGCTTCTAATGGCCTTCAAGAGCAGCCAGTACTCTAAATTCAGAGGCAGGATGGCATGGTGGCTAGAGAGTTGGCCTTGGAGTCAGGAAGGCCTGAGTTCAAGTTCTGCTTCTGAAATGTGATGGCTTGTGTGACTCTGGTCAAGACACTTAAACTCTCAGGGCTCTAGGCAATCCATTAAGACTGTAAGTTGCAAAGTGGTCCCTTTTTTTTTGGTGAAGGGCATTTTCTTATCTTGGCTATCCTATCAATATATTAGTTAAATCAAGTGTCTAGTCTCTAATCTAAATTCAGCACCTTGGGGAAAACCCCCTAAGTAGTTGCCCTGCCTAGTTTTGGCTCTGTGTAAAATAATACTTGCTTCCCTCTATCTTCCTCTATCAATGCCTATCACAATCTATCCTTTTAGCACTTGTCCATGCCCTCTCTTTGGAGCAGCTAGGTGGTGTGGTGGATTGAGCATTGGGTCTGGAGTCAGTAAGATCTGAATTCAAGTCTGGTCTTAGACACTTACTAGCTTTGTGACCCTAAGCAAGCCATTTAACCTTGTTTGCCACAGTTTCCTCCTCTGTAAAAAGAGCTGGAGAAGGAAAGGTCAAACCACCCCAGTATCCTTGCTCCAATTGAAAACTCCAATTGGGGTCACAAGGTGTCAGACACAACTAACACAGCTGAAAACAACAACAATGCCCTCTCATTTGGTAGATGCCACAGGGTTTCTTGACCATGTGGTAACCCAATATACTGGACTGTAGGAAGAATTAGAGTGCCTTCAATCCTGAAAAGTGAAACTTGAAGAAAGACATTCTAATACAGGCCATCAGCAGCAAACTAATGCAAATTCTAGAACTGGTTTTTATTATACAATAAAAATTGGAGTATTTTCAGAACAGTGTGGTCCCATGAGGTCCTCACTGGGATTATTTTAATTTTGGTCAATTGATTTCCATTTCTTCATTATTAAATAAGCAGAAATATCCTTGGGCACCTGATATAACACAATTAATTCCTCCAAAGCCACAGCCTCTGACTTTTATATTTTTAAGACCACACAGATAGATGTGGATACAAATGGGCTGTGCACAGACATTTTCAGCAGTGTCCTGGCTAATGGCACACTGTCCATACAATGAAACTAGAGAGCATTCTTTGGCTGTCTTACTTTACTGGATTTTTTAGACAGGTCACTTGTGGGTTAACAAGGATGCTACAGGGATTTGAATAGAGCCAGCTTCTTCTGAATAATGGAGTGGGAGGGGGGTTGCCCTGAGAGTTTCTCTGTTGGCCCAGCCCCAATGCACCCTGTGATTCAGCCACTAAATGTCTTACACTTTCTCCTGCAGTCTGGGCAAGGGAGAAAAGATCCTCCTTTGTGATGGAGTCGGCAGGCTGACTGAAGAACTGGGCACTGTTCCAACTCTTTGACTGAGTGCTTTGTAGGAACAGCCACACAGGACAGAGCAGATTGCAAAATGCCAGGCCAAAGAGACAGAACTGACTCCAACTTACCTTTCTAGCCTTCTTTGACACGAACCCTCTATCTTCATAGGAGCAGAAAATTTGGAGTTAGAAGGGACCTCAAAGGACATCTTGTACAACCCCTTCATTTTACAGAAGCAGATAAGGATTCAAACCCATTACCTCTGACTAAATCCAATGCAGCTAAAATGGACTATTAATTGTCTTTTGTTTGCTATTTACCTTCTTTTTGCCTCTTACATTTGCAGAGGCTATCTCTTATGCCTGGAATTGACCCTGCTTACTGAATCCTTTCCCCTCCTCCCTACTTGTTTTTCCTTTTAAAGGCCCATCTTATACGCTACCTTCTCCATGAAACCTTCTCTGATTTGGTTCCTCCCATCCCATCTTGTTTTTTTTTTTACATATCCCCCAAAATAGTCTTAGAGGTTAGTTCCTTGAAAGGATTTAATGGATGCAAAAGGACCCTGGATCTGAGGTTGTAGATGAAGTGCAATGCCAAAGCAGCTATGGGTAGAGTTGATTTCAATACTTCGAGAACCGGATTAGGCTGCAATGAATAGGACTGACCAAGTGGTAGCTCAATATGGTGGCTAATTTTTGCTCCCTCTGCCACGTCACCTGCTCGTTAGTATGGTCAACTCTTGTTTTTAAAATCTCTTAGGTTTATTCCATGAATTCCTGTATGTGTTAAACCCTGAAAACATGGAACAATCACTACTTGGGCTGATTACAGAAGGAACGACAGACAGGAAAGCCTGTTTGGGAAATCATATCCTTATTCAATGATATCTCTTTTCTTTATTAATCATAAACTCGGATTCTTTCTGTGGTCAATCAACCCTGAGCTGCAAATGTTAATATGAATAAAGTCTAGTTAAGATAAGTGCACTTGGCCATCCTTCAGTACTTGCCTTACAATCGAGTAATTATTTACTACATCACCATCTGTCTTTATTTTGCTAAGCTCTTTGATCACATACAGCAGCATCAATGAGCTGCCGCCATGCTCATAAATCTTGCCATGCTTCTGCTCAATTCTTGACCAAAATAGATGGTGAATCACAGTTCAGCAATTTATTTACTGTTGGTCCAATCTGGGCTGTTTGCATAGGTAGAACATTTTTGCCAACACACAGGGGAAATGGAAAACAAAACAAAAAAGAGATACTTTTTTTTTCTTTTAGGAAAATGGATTAATTTATTAAGAGAAAGTGGCCTCCATTAGTGGTGAATGAACCCTGATAAGAGACTGGTTATGAACACCGATCTGTTTCTTTGAAAAAAAAAGAGTTGCTTCCATTATATTAGATTGTGACATGGTATAGAAGTAATCTTCATTAACTGGTAAATTACCTATAAAGCAGATTTGTATTCAGAGACTCCACTTTATTAACTACAGTATACGGGCATTCTGAAATGGCTAATATTTTCTTTAAATTAGAATCTCTGATGACTCTACGTGGCCTGGATTGGATAAGATATTATGATGATCATTAACATACTGTAATGTAATACTGAAGATTTATCTGGCTCTTATTAAATCCTATATTAGAGTATAACCTAGTGGAACCCAAGATTATTTTCCCCAATTCAGAACCTAATATGAGATTTGCATCATAAGTTACATAAACTTCAAAACGATGCACGGAAATGTGACTCAGAGTTAATTTCTGTCATTACATTTCTGTTGTTCATGTGCGTCATGTATATTTGTATTTCATTGTTCTTTGTTTACCCTAGATAGTTGGCGCTTATAATTATTTCATTAGAAACAGACTCTACTTTCTTTTTCTCAACTAAGAAGCAGAAATATTTCAAATATCAAAGTTGATTTAAATAGGATATACATCCCTTGGGAAATTAAGAGGGGATGTAGTTCAGTGCTGGAATTCTTTTAAAAAATGCTGTGATATTTTTTCGCTGTATTGCTTTACAGAAACTAAACTGATGGTTCATGCTGTGGCAATCAGGGACATGGGGGAAGAGGGGGGTTCATGCTTTCTCATTCCTCTCTCTCTTTTAGCTTGAAGTGTACAAAGCAAATGCTTACCAAGTGCTTTCTGAATTGTAAAGTGCTATGAAATGCAAACTATTATCATGAAGACTTTAAGATTTTAATTTAATATTCAGTCCCTTTCTCGTATCTCTCATAGCACTTTGTCTTTACTTCTCGTTTGAATTACTGACGTCCTTTTCTTGTGCCCCTATTTGTTTATGAGCTCCCTGAATTCAGAAGCTGTGCCTTACTCATCTTTGTATCTCCAAGTCCTAGGATGGTGCCCTGCACATAGCAGCCACTCACTAAATATTTCTTAAATAGAATCGAAGTGGCAGTCTAATTTTTAAGATAGAAGTTAATTGGTAGATACAAGCACAGATGTACCGAAGAAGCTAGGTCAGATACAAGAGCAAGGGGACTTATTTCCTACCTTGAGTCCATTCTTGATTGGCTTTTCCCTATTACTTGTGTCCTATATCCAATCATCTGCCAAGTCTTAACAATTCTACTTCCCCATCCCCCCTTTGCATTCACATGGCAGACCCTCCTCACCTTTCACCTGGCCTATTACAGTTGTCTCAGAATTCATCTCACTGCTTCTAGTATGTCCCCTTTCTAATCCACCCTCCTCTCAACTGCAAGAATAATCTTCCTAAAACATAAGCTCAACCATGTCACTCTCTTACTTAAAAATCTCCAGTGACTCCCTATTGCCTTTCAGATAAAATATGAATTCCCCAGCCTAGCATTTAAAGCCCTCCATAATCTGATTGCACCCAACGTTTCCTGGTTTATTTCATGATACGCTCCTTTACATGCTTTATGTCAAAGCCAAACTTCCTTGTTAGCTGTTCCTTGAACTCACCATTGAATTGTACATCTCCTTGCCATTGGAGACTGTCTCCCATGCTTGGAATTCACTTCCTCCTTACTTATACCTCTAGGAATCCTCAGCTTTCCTCAAATTACCTTAAATTTACTTGTCACTTTACATGCTATATCTCCTAATAGAATGTAAGTTCTTTGAGAGTAGAGGCTATTTTTATTTTTGTCTTTTTGTCCCCATTTGAGAGGCAGCATATATCCTTAATAGAAAACTGGCCTGGGAATCAAAAAGGCCTGGGGTCATGTCTCTGAAGAGTTCTCTTAACCTCTCAGTGCCTGGAACATCTCTCAAAAACTTTGAATTGCAGAGAAAATGTTCATCTGCACTGGTAGAGGGAATTTCCTCCTTGGGAGGTCCGTATACCAAAGAAATCAGCAGAAGTCTGGACTTTAAAAATAAAGCAAAAATAAAAATCACTTCCCAGTACCCTGTACATTGTAGGCCCATAATAAATATTTGAATTAAGTTGGTTGAGTCAGGACTGTGCATTCTCACTGGCCTACTTTTTTTTTACTTTAATTAATGAACATTAATCTTCAGAGCCAAGACTGGCTTCTTTTGTAGGCATACTAGGTGACCATCAATGTGGTTTTGTTTTATTCTATTTTGTTTTGTTTTGGTCATGATGAAAAGGCTTCAGACTTGAAGTCAAAGGACCTGGGTTCAGATCTCATTTCTACTCTTTATGTTGTAAAACACGCTTGGCAAATAATAGACTCTAGTGTCTGAGGCTGGATTCGAAATCAGGTCTTCCTGACTTGAGCCCTAGAAATTTATCCATTGTGCCATCAGTTGTGGCACCGTTGTGCCTCGGGTAAGTCCCTTTACTTGCCGGGGCTTTAGTTTTATTATCTATAAAAAGATAGGCTTGGGCTAGATAATCTGGCATGCCTTCTGACTCCAAATCTTCTATTTCTTTGAGGGGCAGCAGGGAACATTTCCCTCATTGACAGCTGAAATTATGTGATTAGTTATTTTTTATTTGTGTTAATTATCATCCTCTCCAGGATCTCTTTGAAAATGTTCCAGGGGACTAACCCTACAAGACCTTGATGTGGATGAATTAATGAATTTATCGAATATCTTACCTTTGGTGACAGGAGAGACAGAGAAAGATGGAGAGTGAGGAGAGACAGAAACAGAGAGATAGAGACAGAAAGGCAGACAGAGACACAAAAGCATAAAGAGATACAGAGGAGGGAAATACAGAGACAGTCAGAAAAACACACAGAGAGAAAGAGACGAAGTCAGAGAAATACAAAGAGAAGAGAAGAGAAGAGAGAGAGAGAGAGAGAGAGAGAGAGAGAGAGAGAGAGAGAGAGAGGAAAAGGGAGAGAGAGAGAGAGAGCATGCACCTTAGGTCCTTGTGTCCAAGGTACTGAAAGGGAAAAAGAAAACATAGAGGCTGACACCACAGACAGCAGGTGGTACAGTGGATTGAGCACTAACCCTAGAGTGAGGAAGACCTGAGTTCAAGTCCAGCTGCAGATACTGTGTGATTCTGAGCAAGTCACTTAATTTCTATTTGCCTCAGTATCCTCAACTGTAAAATGGCATAGTAACAGCACCTACCTATTAGGATTGTGTGGATTAAATGAGACAATATTTGTAAAATGTGCTTGGCAAATAGTAAATACTGCAGAAATGCTTATTCCATTCCCTTCCTCTCACATACAAATTATGTCTAATTAACTGTTCAGTCCAGGTTTGGTATGTAAAGCCCTTGATCCATTGTTGCAAATAATGTAGTCAATATACTTCAAACTTATCTTCTCAATACCCAATTCCTAATATTTTTCCCCAAGGGTTCATTCAGAAGATTTACAAGTTCTTTTAATAATAGGTGGTATAGTGGGCAGAATGCTATATTTGGAATTAGGAAAATCTGTGTTCAGGTCCTACATCAGGTGCTTATTAGCTGTGTGTCCCTTGACAAGTTACTTAACCTTCTCTTAGCTTCAGTGTCTTCATCTATAAAAGAAGAAAGTTGGATCTTATGGCTTTCAAGGCCCCTTTCAGGTCTAAATCTGTGATCCTATGATCCCTTCCATTATAATGGGAATAATTTGTCCAGATCAAATTTGCCACAGGCAAATTGGACATGCACCCCAAAATGGCATGTATTTTTCCCCACCTCCCCAGCTGAATAGAAAAGACATGCAGTCCTGGATCATATGATTAGGTCACAGAGGTCAGAGCCTTTGTATTGTGCATTAAAGGTTTGCTTGTACTTCAAGAATAAAAAAAGAAAGTGTATTTTCAGTGGAAAGCAGAAGTCACAAATCAGAATTAGTGTTTCTGTCTACTCCTTTAGATTACTGTTTGACTATGTGATCAATCTTGGCCTATTTCCATATTAGCTGCAAACCAAATTGTGGACTCATAAAACAAAATTGTTTTTTTTTTCTTGCAAGAGATGGATTAATCTCTATTTTATGAAACAGTCTTCAGAAATTACTTTAGTTGATTATTTAACTGATGATGTTTATTTTTTAATAATTCTTGCTTTAAAATTTGGTTATTGCTAGTATTGTTATTATTTTAATTCTACTGCTAAAATTCCCCTCTGGTACTTGGTTATGATACGAAGAAGATCCTAGCTTATCAAAAGCCATGTCAATAGAGCTTAAGATCTGTCAGGTCCTACTATCCTAGAAAGGCTCTGAGTGTGGGTGGATGATAGGTTAGATATCTCTTGTTAGACAAGTAGCCCCCCTAAGTTTAGAGAGGCTATCATCCCAATGGCTGCAGGGCAACGGATTTTTTTACTTGCAATAACTTCTTGAACATTACATCAATTAAGGCACAGAAGGGTTTTCACTTATATCAGTGGAAGGAGTATTGCTGTTGTTCAGATGTTTTGACCACATTTGAAGTTTTCTTGGCAAAGATTTTAGAGTGATTTGCCATTTCCTTCTCCAGCTCATTTTACAAATGAGGAAACTGAGGCAAACAGGGTTAAGTGACTTGTCTAGGGTCACATAGCTAGTAAGTGTCGAGGTCAGATTCGAACTCAGGAAGCACCATCTAGCCGCCCCAATAGGAGGAGCACACATGCTGAAATCATAGATTTGCAGTATTGAAGCTTTGTTATTCTTTATTTATGCATTTATTTGGGGGGGGTCTGGTCCAGTAATTTTGCTGGAGTGGAGAACTCCCAGTGAAGAAATCCCTTCTGCCAATGCAGATGAGCAACTACAAAGCAACATATAGTCTTTTAGAGTTGTTTGAAGAGTTGAGAAGTTAGTTAGCAACTTGTCCAGAGTACAGAACTGTCCATGTCAGAATTAAGACTCGAACCAAGAACCTGATTCTGAGACTGGCTCTTTTTATTCACTGTGCTACGATGCCTCTAACACTACCTTATGTCATGGACTCCTTTGGCAATCTGGTGAAGCCTATGAACCCCTCCTCAGAATAATGTATTTAAATGCATAAAATAAAATATATAGGATTACAAAGGAAACATCATATTGAGATACAGTTATCTATACATTTGTCATGTCTAAGTTCATGGAGTCGCTGAAATCTATCTTAGGATCCTTTGGATGCCTCTGGACCCCAAGTCAAGAACCCCGGCTTTTGTATATGACTGATAACAATAACTAGCCATGACGTGGGCTATTTAACATAAGTGATCTCATTTAAGAATAAGGAAATCAGGGTAAGACCACCAACGGAGGTGCATTTTCTCTTAATTGATAACTTTTTAACTTTTGCTTATATTTCTAGCATTTAGCTGGACCAGGGCTACAGTTATAAGTCAATAGAGAAAAACTGCTATTTGGGGGAGGTCTGAATATATACTTTCCATCTAAGAAGCAAGTATGTGTTAGTACCTACCTTGTACCTGTAGAACCTGAGAGATGTCAAACCCTTGGCTAATTCTGACAATAACGACGCCGATCTCAAAGTCGAAGGCGTCACTGAAAATCAAATCAAATCAAATCATTGTTTTATCCCAGAAGAGACATTTTAAGCTGATATCATTGAATAGGCTTCACAAATGCTAATACTGTCAAGTGATTAAAAATGATATGGTAAAAGCCCTACAGAGGATGGGCAAGAAAGAATGATTCATTTTCCAAATTTCTCCTTATCCCTTATTTTCCTGACTTACGTCAAGCATGAGAGACAAATGGATCAGTTAGGAGCCAGTTTAGTCAATCAATAAAAATCAATGAGAAACTGGATTGATCATAGGATTATTAGGTCCATTTTCCTATCTTGGAAAAATGGGAACTTGGGTCTTCAAAAGGTAGCCAAAAAAGGGGACGCATTCCCATATTTAAGATCAGAGAATGTTCAGGCTGGAAAGTACTTTCGAGATAATGCATGGTGGGAAGAGAATGCATGGGGAATTGTGAGATCTAGATTCAGATACCAGCTGTACCATTTAGCCTCTGTGTGACAGTGAGCAAATCATCTTGCATCTTTTCTGAACCTCAGTCTTCTCATTTCTAAAAGGACAGCATCATTCTGAGGATCTTTAATATCCTTTCCAGCTCTGCCATTTTGTGATTCTGTGTTTCTGTGACTCTATTGTGTAACGATCTATCTGGCCACCTGTCCCTGCGTCCTACTAGTTGCCACTGTGCAGGGCTTCAGTAGACACTTCAAAGCTCTGCCCTGTCTCAGATTGTCAGCTGGGGGTTGATGCCCCTAAACATGACAAAATGATGTTTGTTGAGCCCAGCCTTGTCATACATTAGCTGACGGCCAGATGGCAGTGAGCACCAATAAACAGAACTGTGTTGATTGTAAGGTTAGATGTGCCTACTGATGAAACTGCAGGACAGTTTCTCTAGGTTATTGGGACCCTGTTTTGTGAGATTCTGTGCTGTTTTCTCTTTCAGGAATCTTACGTAAGGGGGAACATTCGACTACTCCCTGGGAGGAGTGAAAAATTCTGGGGAATCTCTACTTGTCTGTGCACCTACCCAAGTTTGCAGGAGGAAGTAGCATTCAGATAGGAAAAATCAGGGTAGGAATTGACCTCTGAGAAAATTCAACCCCTGGTTCTGCTGGCAAGTACATGGCTCAGAGAATCGTCCCACACTGTCTGTTCCCTTTGGGCAGTAGGAAAAAAAAAGCAAAGGATCTTAGTATATTATGACAAGCCAGGTACTCAGGTAATAGAAGCAGCAGCAGGGACACAATAGCAGAAGGGGGTACCCAGATTTGAAGTTTGGGGAGTGTGGTTCAGTCAAGGAAATGATTAATGAGCTATTTTAGTTTATTCTGTTGAATAAATATTTGTTGGGTGAGATTGAGAGGCAGGATAGTGTGGTCCAGTCTTGGTGTCAAAAAGAGCTGGGTTCAAGTCTTGCTTCTGATACATATTAGTTGTGTGACCATGGGCAAATTACTTATGCTCTTGTGACTCTTAGGCAGTTCTCAGGTACTTCAGCTAATAGAGAAGTCACTGATCTGTCTCATAACAGTTAGTATCCAAAATGGATGAGGTCCAGACAAAGTAAATGGTACATTTAATTTCAGAAGGTGAAGAACTTAACCTTATATTTTTCAGTTCACCAAGGGACAAAATTCTCAGTTAAAAAATTCATAGGCATGTTATTAAAGTCACTTCATGTGCAGAGTGCTGATGTATGGCTACAAATATAATTGTCATCTTGATTTCTAATCCAGCAGAGGGGGTGAGGAATTGGACTAGTTTAAGAAGTATTCAGTATGTACAGAAGGCTCTCTTCTTTACACAAATGGCCTGGTTCTATCATAGTCCCTAGCACAGAGTAGAAGGACAGGACTTGCCTAGCCACTGACACACAGTACACAAAATGGTAGGAACCCTTTCAGCTTGGTGGCTTAGACCAGGAAGGATGCTGGAGTGTACTCTGCACTATAGCTTCCCGTTACCCTATGGTAAAGTCCTCCTTAGATATACAAGCCAGGGGGAAAAAACTCAAATCCCACCCTCCCAGAACTATGACTATTACAAATTAGGCCAGTAGCTATAAGAAGTAGTCAGTTAATTTCCCATAAACTTTTGGGAGAGGGAAGAAAAGAAAAAAAAATTTCCCTCTTTTGAACTTCTGGAGTATGTGCTCTTTGGTGTGAATCAGACAACTGAACCAAAGGGTCTTTGCGTTTCTTGTTTTTAAAGGGGGCCTTTCACTCCATTGGCTGTCAGTACTGAGGTATCAGCAATTACAGGGAAATTTGGGGACTATGATTGCTGCAACCCTTGAATAAGAGCAGGGACTGTCACTATCAGGAAGAAATTTATAGGTGTGGGGAAGTGCCTGTTGGTGGCCTGTTGGGGCCACCAGCAACTGACAGCATCTGAGAGAAGAGTCAGAGGAAGTCTACAAAGTACAACGTGAACATTTTACTCACACTGGTGATTGTAAACTGACTATGGAAGTTCTGCTGACACAGGATGTGGAGAGCATAATTCTAACCCTGTGGAGGAGTGGTGACTTGGGGCTTCATCTAAGACTCGGATTTGGCGCTGCAGCTCATGGTGGTGGTGGGTGACAGGGTTTATGCCCTTTATGAGTTATGTGACTTCCTGTCAAGTTCTGCCTATGGGAGTGCAGTGAGAACTGTTTTATATATGTTTGCCTTGTAGAGAAATGGGTCTCTGGATAGCTCTGCCGATTTGGTCTGTTCTTGGGTTGTGGTATTGACTTAGGTGAGAAGTTGTAGGAAATTACTATCACGTAGCATCTTGTGATGATAAGATTTGATCCTGTGAAGCTCTTACCCTGATTACTATACTTCCTTTGTCAATAGGGAGAAGCAATAGCTACATTAGACATATTCCACCAATACTATAATAATCACATAAAAAATCCTATGCCTAAATCAGTTCACATCCCACTAATACTTGCACCCTTCAGAAGGAGACAGCATTTAGGTGTTTTCTTATTACATAGGGGATCTTGAGGCAAAGGAATATTAAGTGAGTCATTCAAGATCCAGAAGAAGTCAGGAGGCTGAGCTAGGACTGACATTTGACCCGGCTATCTCTTTAATAATTCTATAGAGAAGTTTTATTGGGTAAAACCCCCAACTTTTTCTGTTTTGAAGCTAAAGGTGAAGGTGGCATGAATGGAAGAGCCTTCACCTCCTCTAGGACCTAGGAACATATGATGTTATCATTAGGTTGTTTTTTTTTTGAGAATCCAGAGTAGTTTCAGATTATGTTTTCCTTGAGGTAAAAGCAATTTAACATGGCACATGCATGTCTTAATCACTGTTCTAATTTGGATTTTATTTTTTTTAGAGGAATATATTTAAAAGTCATCACTTACTGTATAATTCCCACATAGTTCTCGATCTCTGCAGGGGGAGCTTTCCTCCAGTTTCTTTTAAATCCAATCACCATAGTGTTTGGTTTCATTCTGCCCAAGCCTGAGGCCTAAACAGTACATAAAAACATGGACACTCCTTACCATACATATAAAACACTGCAGCAAATGAGAAATAATGGTCCAAAGATCACTGAAGTAATGTTCTAGAGATTTCGAAGATTAGATTACATTTTAGTGTGTGTCCTTCATGCCCGTACCCAAGCATAAAATAGAAAGATTAGTTCTAAATCATCTCAGCCATAAATGGTTTTTAGATGACAGAAATGTAGCTTTTCTAAATTAGCATTCATTTGCATTTCTTCTGACACACACTCATTAAAATGGTTCAATAATTTAAAATCAAGAGAGGGTTGGTTTAGTGGCTGGCATGCTTATTGTAACAGAGTGGTACCAAGCTCGTTTCCAATTGTAACATCTGTAATGTCGCTAGTAATGAGGTTCATCTTTAGATTTCTGACATGCAAAGGCCACTAAAGGATGAATCTGTGGCAGCAGTTGAAATGGAACAGAGGCATGTTTCCAGAACCAAATCTACTCTGCTGAGTACACTATATACACCAATTCCAAATCTTCCAATTGGTATCTATACATACACTTAATTCCCTTTTGGTTACATAATCTGAATACCAGTTCCATCAGTTAATACTTTGAAGTTGATTTGAGTGATAGAAATATGTGGAAATATATTTGTCACCAGCTTAATCAGAGTAATTAGAATCTCTCTAGTCTAAATGTAGATCTACTTGAAGTAACTTTGTTCATCTCTACCCTGATCTGGGCTCTCTTGTCTTCTCCCTCTCTACTGTTTCACTTGGAATCAATCTTCCATGGATTCAGTTATAATTTCTTTGCATATGACTCTCATATCTACTTGACCATCCCTAATCTCTTTCCCGACTTTCAGTCTTGCATCTACATCTGCCTGTTAGACATCTCAAACAGGATATCCTGTTAACATTTTCAACACAGCATGTCCCAAACTCAATTCATTATTACCATCCATTAACAATATAATATTTATGAAATTGACAGCTATGAGTGGAGGGGTTAGCCTAGGCAAGTAGAGGTTTACCTCTTCATCAAAGACTAGAGAAAATGAGGAGATAACAGAATTAAGAGGAGTTTGGAGGTACAGAGTGGGACAGAAAAGCATAGCTTCTATTTCATCAGTAAAGTAGGAGATATCTTCTGGGAGGAGGAGCAAAGAAGATCTTAGAAGAGAAGAGAATGTTTGGAATAGTCACAGAGGAGAGTGTGATAGAATGCTAACAAGGGGGCAAATAAAAGTATTGCTATACATCAGTAAAGGCTCAACTGAGATTAGATAGCACAAATTTGTAGGAAACCCATCTGGTGGAGTTGAGTGACTTTATCTAGGAGTGTTCAATAGCATATGAGTAGGAATAGAGAAGGCAGATGATGGCCATGACCCAGGATCAAGTTTGCCAAGGTGTGTCTGATGACAGGACAAAGGAACAAAATATTCAAAGAAAACTGGAGACATATGGTTGAATTGGTCAACAATATGGTCAAGACCGTGAAAGATGGGAAGCGCAGCTATAATAAGGGTAATGAACCTTGGAAAACAAGGAGGGATAGAGAACTAGGGGTTATAGTCACTATGGAGACTGGGAGTGGTGAGATAAAAGAAGAGATTGGACAATAGATGGCTGTGAAGGTCATAGAGGTAAACTTAAGAGTTCTAGATCATTGGTATAGTTATAGGGTATAACGGTCAGATCAGAGGTATGACCATTTCTGTGTATGACTGAGGTGAAATGAAGAAGGAGAGCACAGATGTTTTGGAAGATAAAGCAACTGGTACAACTTTGGCTGCAAACAGGAACATCTGGAGGACCCCTCCATCTATAGGAAATCTCTCTATTGTTTTGACTCTGTGCAGGACATTCTCCATGACAATGATGGATACCTTTGGCAAGTGTATATCTGTTTTATACCATGCTTAATGATGATAATCAGGACTATTGAACAAAGTCATTTCTGTAGAACCTTATATGGTCTCATATATATCTTATATGATCTCCTTATATAAAAGAACCTTATATGATCTCAGCAATCAATAATAAATCCAGCACTTGTATTCTCTACCCTTTTCAGCTAGTTGTGGAACTCTGAAGATGAAGCCTTCCTCAAAAAAGTAAATCGTTTGCAGAAGTATACCTGTTTATTTTTCCTGTTTTCATCTGGAGTACCCTTGACATAGAGGCAGATCATTTTCATGCAAATTTTATAGAGATGAGCATGTACACATATGAATTTTTAGTTACTCATGTTCTCAGTAATAATATTATTTATGATTTCATTTTCAGAATCATTTGGTGTGCTCTCTACTTTCAAATATCTTGAGAATAGATCCTTCAGTGATGACAAAATTGTTACACAGCCATCATCCTGGTACAAGCCCTTGTGCCTGGACTGTTGCAAGAGCCTTGTAGTTGGTCACCCTGCCTTGTCTCCCCCTACTCCAATCCATTCTCCACTGAACTGCCAAAGTGATTTTTCTGAAGCACAAATCTGACCATCTCACTGCCCTCAGCCCTCATTACCCCATTCCACTTTGGATATATCGTGTATGCTCATAGGTAATTTTGTTTGCATATTGTCTTCCCCATTAGAATGTGATCCCCTAAAGGGCAAGGACACTGCTTTCTTTCTATCTCCAGAACTTGGCACAGTGCCTGGCACATAGTAAGTACTTGTTGATTGACTGTCACATCCAGCATGATTCTCTTTATTTTTTTTTCCTGCATCTGTTCCAACTTTTCTTCTTGATTGCATCTTTAGCACCACTTCCTCTTCTTCATGCAGCGTGTAACTTATTTGTCTATGAGATTTCCATAGAAGAGACAGTGAAGCACACCTACCCCCTTATAGCAGAGAAGTAAGAGGCTCTTGGGACAGAATGCTGTATACATTGTTAGATTCAGTCACTGCAATTGATTTTGTTTAATTGGTTTTCTTTATCAAAAGAAAGATTTCAATCTGGAGTAAGGCTGGGACATAACAGTGATTTAAAGACAAACTATGTAAATAAAATGTATTTTTGAAAAGAAAAAAGGCAAAGTTGCTAATATTTACTCCTAAGGGTGTACCTCATCCTTAGATGTCTGAATTTCCATATTCAAGAAAGTCACAAGTTGGGACTGTATACAGATGATAGAAATGTGTGTCTGCGTAGGACAGGAAATGAAAAGGGCAATGCAGACCCAAATGGATAGTCTTGGAGACTGGGAATTAAGGATTCGGAAAAGCATCACTATCTTCCTATCATCTGAAGAGCATTCACAAAGTCATTCAGTAAAGAGGAATGAGTATTGACACAACAGACCCATGTGTAGATAGAGTCCATCACAAAATCTCTCTGGCTAATGCCCCCACTCATGGAAAACGTGGGAACATCAGCATCTGCTTGTTTTACTTTTTCCGAAAGGCCCTCCATTTTCTACATGTATTGAGGGTAACAAAAATCGACAATGGGGCAGGTTTTGTTTAACTCCCCCAAACTCGCTAAGTAGGCTCTAGAGTCCATTTACTGTCAAGACAATTTTCTGGAGGTTGTCAAGCAGCCCACCCCTCTGGCCCTAGTACCTACTGGGCCACTTGAATCACATCACCAATAAAGGATTATCAGTCTGGAGCTGGGAAGGACCTCAGAGGCCATCTAGTCCAATGTCCTCATTTTATACATGAGGAAACTAAGGTAGTCAGAATTTGAATCCACTGACTCCAGAGCCAGTGGTCTTTCCATTGTGCTATGGTGCCTCCTGAGATAGGTCCAAGTTGCCTCTTGGTACATTTTGTTCCCTGTTATGCTGACGTCTCCAAGTCCAAGGACGTGGTCTGTGGGGTAGTTTTTCTTTGATATGACTCAATTATAATCCCAGCATCTGTCTCGTGTAAGGTGTTTGATACACACAATTTCCTGCATGGGTCATGTAGCCATACAAGCCTCTCGCCAGGTCCATGTATAGCTCTCCATCTCTGTCTCCTGTCCTTGTAGCTTGTACATTTCCTCCAGAAGCATATTCCCTCTTGTGCATACACATCCCCATGAATAAGAGGAAAGGACTAGGCTGCATACCTGTTACATGCCTGATCAGAAAGCGAGGTCGATTGGTCTCATAGGAAGAACAAAGAATAACAGATGGATGGTCCAGATGATGTAATGGAATTCACAGTACAAAGGCCTAGAAGAAGGCCTCCTGTGCACTGAGGAGTTCCTCTCTAGATTTATGAAAGGACATGAAGAAGAATCCCATAGAATGAGAAGGCATGCATTGGTTGCAATCTGTCCCCATATCAGTGAGATCCCAAATCTACTGAAACATTGAAATAAATATCCTTCAGTGTCCTAACCATACCTATTTCCCATAGCCTTGTCGACAGTGATAGCGGTTCTTATCTGAATAATTGCAACCTCCTCCTTACCAATTTTCAGCACTGGTTGATTTTTATTTCTGCTGCAGAAGTTGTCTTCTTCGATATACATTATTTGACCCTGGCATCCCTTTCACCAGGGCCTTTAAATTGCTTCTATCCATGAGCACCAGATCTTCACTCCATGGATTATCTCACATGGGTGATGTTCTCATATGCTCAGGATATCCCCTAACCTTGTCTTGGTTCATTGACTCAGAGTCCTCTTAATTCATTGTCCCATTCTTGTTTATAAACTTTCTCACAGCACTGTCATATAACTAAGTATCTTCCATCTCCACTTACTTTGATAAGCTCCCCCTTTTTGTGGTCCAGTCATTTTTCAGTCATGTCTGACTCTTCATAACCCCATTTGGGGTTTTCTTGGCAAAGATACTGGAGTGGTTTGTCATTTCCTTCTCCAGTTCATTTTACAGATAAGGAAACTAAGGCTAATAGCATTAAGTGATTTGCCCAAGATCACACAACTAATAAGTGTCTGAGTCCAGATTTGAACTCATGAAGAGGAGTCTTCCTGACTCCAGACCCAGGATTCTCTCCACTGCACCACATGGCTGCCCCATAAACATCCTCTAGTCTTAGGTAAAGTGGCTCCTGAAATACCTTCATAAAAGCCATCCTAGATAGATCAAAGATAATCCATGTTCTTTTATGTATTTATTTTGTTAAGTATTTCCCACTTACATTTTAATCTGGTTTGGGCCACACTCAGGTTTGACACCTCTAGACTAGAGCACTGAGATATTATCCACAGTTCCACAATTAATAGGTGTTTGAAGTAGGATTTGAATCCAGATCTTTCTGCCAGGAAGGCTGGCCCTCTAGCCACTGTAGCAGGCTCCTTCTATGGGTTAGGATTACTTGTTGAAAAAGCAAAGTTTGAATAAAATATATGCATGCTATATGTAAGCAATGATGATGAATGGGACAGAAATGCTGACTTTCTATATCAAACTCCCTTTATGAACAGCTTTAGGCTGGATGTTGGCTTTCTCAGCACAGAGGAGCTGCTTAAAAAGTAACCCATTGCAATGATACATTTTTGCCATGGTTAGGAAAATTAAAAAGAGATGAGAGGATCACTAGGAGATAATAGTTTTTCTGGTCCTTAGAAATTATTCCCCTTGGGTGAGTGACTTGGTGCATTCTCTTTAGGTGCAATAAAAAGGGAGTTTTTAAGGACACTTTATTCCTCATCTCTAAGACTGTCATTTGAGTCTGCATTCTCCTGTATGCTTCCTATCCTGCCTGCACTAACATTTACAGTATCTGGATGTGGTCCTGACTTCCGACTCCCTTGAATACAAAAATTCAGAAAGTCAAGAATAGGGATGTGCCAGGAATATTTTCAGCTAGAGCTTTCCTTCCTTTTTTTAAAAAATAGTTTATTGGATGCCTTTTGTCTTTATATCACAATTATTTTCTAGCTCCCCTCCAGGTCGAATGCTTCCTAATGCGAATGAAAGCTATTTAAACAGCAATATGTGATAGAGTGACTACATCTGACAATGTATATAACATTCTGTCCACTTCTCTGCTACAGAGTGGGAGAAGATGGTGTGTTTCATTATCTACCATCCAGGAGCTTCATTGACTTTTCATTTACTCAGAGTTTGGCTTCCTTTTAGTGATCTTTCCATTTACACTGTTGTAGTCATTATGTATATTTTTCTTTTGATCCTTTTCATTGTTCTGCTCTGAATATGACCATATAACTCTTCCCATGTATCTCTGAATTCCTTATTTTTAACATTTCCTACTGAATAACATATTATATTTACATATCATAACATTCTTAGCCATCCTCCAATCGATAGGCGCCCACTTTGTTTCTGATTCTTTGCTTTCCGCAGAGAGTGCTAGTCGATCAATAGTTTGACATATGTTGGATCTCTGTTCCTTTCTTTGACTTCCTTGGGGTGTGTGACCACTAGTGGAATTACTGGATCCAAGGGTATGGACAGGTTAATCTCTTTCTACCCAGAAGATGCTATGCTTTATAATAAAGCATTATATAAATTACATGTATATAATATATATAATATAAATTATTATTAAAGATATAGTTATGTATTATATAATTGTTATGTATAATATAATTATTAAATATAGAACATGTTGTATTGGTGGTATGTTTGAAAAAGGGAAGTATTTTCCATCTGGATATTAAATATTAAATATTCTCATACTCTCATTATGCTAGAACCTAGTTTATGTATTTGCTGTCCATGGTTGAGCCATGTTGAACTGAGTAAAAGGTTTTGTGATAATCAAGGAAAGGCAGCAAAAGTGGGGGATCTTATTCATTAATCATTGGATTGATAATGAGCTTCCCTTTATACCCCAGGGATGTTTTGAAACACTCCTTTTCTCATCAGTCAGTATATCATTTTCTTATAAATGTTTAGAGATTTTAGTGAAACGAGCTGTGCACCCTGTGTAGAAAGCATCCTTCCATGTAATTGGCCTGTATTTGAATAGCCCACTGGTGTTCTCATGTTTTGGTAATAAATATGTGATATCTTCTGTGAAGAACGATTGGTACAGACTTGCATCAGAAGAGAAACTGGTAAAGTACATTGCTGTTTTTTTGTGCACCTCTCTGAAGTATCTGATTCAATAGTTATACATCTTATTCAGATCGTCTGCTTTCAAGTTTTTTTTTAAGGGAAATAAGTGTTTTAATCACTTCCTTGATATAACCATTCTTCCCTTGGATACACAAACTCATTGTTTCAAATCTGATCCAAGTTGTGCTTTTTTTCTTGGGTAGGACTTCTTTTGACTATATAGATGGACAAGCAGCGAATAGAGCACAGGACTTGGGGCCAGGAAGACCTGTGTTCAAATCTTGCCTCAGATCCCTAACAGCTTTGTGACCCTTGGCAAGTCACTAACCCCTCTGTACTTTATTTCTTCATCTAATAATAGCACCTACATCAAGGGATTTGGGAGCAGCTAAGTGGTCCAGTGGATAGAGTGCTGGGCCTAGGGTTAGGAAGATTTGTCTTCATGAGTTCAAATCTAGCCTCGGATACTTATTAGCTGTGTGGCTCTGGCCAAGTCACTTAATCCCATTTCCTCATCTGTAAAATGAGCCAGAGAAGGAAATGGCAAACCACTCAGCCACTCTGGCATCTTTGCCAAGAAAACCCCAAGTGGGGTTACAAAGAGTTGGACATGACTGAAAAACGACTGAACAAAAAACATGGAGGAGTTGTAGTGGGGGTTAAAAGAATAAACATGTAAAGTGCTTTGCAAACCTTAAAGTGCTATATAAATCCTAGCTGCAGTTGTTGTTACTGTTGTTATTAAAGTGGCGAGAAATTTAATTTTTTACATTCTCTTTTGGGTTTCTCTCTCTCCTCTAAGTTTTTTTTTGCTTTTCCAACTTCTAGTGACTGATTTTTAAAATTGATGTTCCATTTTTATTTTGACCTTCGAATTGCTTTGAATCCTTCTATTGCCCCAGGTTTTGGACTTTCTCTTTCAATTGTTGATTTAGAGTATCAAGAATTTCTGATATCCTTTTGTTTTCCAAATTCCATTCTGTGTATTTCTTTGTCATTACCTTTAATTGGGTAATTTAGTTTAATGACTTTTCAGCTGCATGTACCAGCTGGACATTTATATAATCTTTAATATGTCTTCAACAGTTTTATTAAACTGCTTCCAGACATTGTCCTTAGGAACATTCCTAGATAGTTCTACCTTTCCTTCTAAGGTCCTTGGCATTGTAATACCTACAGTCTATACTGTTGTTTCCAAGACCTGAAATATTGTGGGAGAATGCATTGCTTCATGATGGCTAGTTTGAATGCCCCTGTTTTGGTAGAATTTGTCTGCTAATTGTATTTATATTGTCAAACTCAAAAAGGACTTATAATTCCATTCTAAGTATGCTCAATCTTTTGAAAAATCATGTTATATCTGCACTGCTTTTGTCATGTCTCATTATTAGGTAGTTCTTTTGGAGTGTGTGTTAGGTGTAGACTTTCTTTTTTCTAAGATTTAAAAAAAATCCTTTCTTCTTTTAGGTTAGTACTTTGTTCCCACAATTAGATTTTCCTGAATGACTTTGATGCAGTTCTGTTCTCATAGGCTCTTTCCCCAACCCTGATGCCTATTTCCCTTCCCTTTCCCTAGTTTGGAGATTTTATTTAAATTCATTCTCTTTCTCTCTCTCTCTCTCTCTCTCTCTCTCTCTCTCTCTCTGTCTCATTCTTTTTGTTCCCTTATGCTTCTTTCCTTCTTTTTTTCCCCTCTCAATGAAACGGTTCTAGTTAAGGAACTAAGCATTTTATGAGGCAGAAGTGAGAAGGGAATGCATTCTAGATGTGAGGGATAGCCAATGCAAAGACATGGAGAAAAAGAGGTAGAGTGCCAAGCATATGGTATTTCCATCCCAATTATACTAAAACTTTTCCTCCTGAGATTATCAATGACTATCACAAAATCTAATGGCTTTTTTCCCCAGTACTTTCAGCATTTGAGAAGCTTGATTAAGCTACTAGAGGGAGCAGAGTCAGGAAGATTTGAGTTTGAATTTGACCTCAGATACTAGCTATGACCTTGAACAAGTCACTTAACTTTTATCTGCCTCAGTTTCCTCAATTGTAAAATGGGAATAATAGCACCTGCCTCACAGGGTTCGTCGAATCATCTAATGAAATGATACCTGTAAAGCACTTAAGTGCTTAATAAATGTTTTTTTCCCTTTCCCTCTGACCACCTTCTTGATATTCTCTCCTTCCCCAGTTTTTATGACATAGTGATACCATGATTTGCCTTCTATTTCCCTAAGTATTTCTATATTGTCTCTTTCATTGATTACTCTTTCTTTTCCTGTCCTTTCAATGTGGGTCTTCCCCACATTGTTCCCTTTTGCAATCTTCTCTTTTCCTTCTACACTCTCTTTTTTTAACCTTATCCACTCTTAGGGCTTTAGTCATCAACTTTAGGCAGATTACTCTTAAATCTGTGCCACTATCCCCAAACTCTCTATAGGGCTCCAGTCTCATATTTCCAACTGCCTGATGGCTATCTCCACGTGAAGGCTCCATCAGCACCTCTGTATGAACAGAGGGCAAAGGGCTGGATCTAGAGTCAAAGGATCAGGGTTTGAATCTTGGTTTTGTTAAATATAAACTGTTTGAGCAAGGGCAAGTCAGTTAACCTCTAGGTGCCTCAGTTTTTTTTAATCTGTAAAATGAAGGTGTTGATCTAGGTGACATCTAAGTTACCTTCTGGCTCTAATTCTGTGATCCAAAAATGAACATATAATCTTTCTGTCAACATCTATCCCTCCTCTTGCTTTCTCTATTTCTGTTTGACGGCATACTATCATCCTAGTTTTCCAGTTGAAACGTCCAAGTCATCTCTATTTACTTTGCTTGCCCTACCCCCACCTCCCCAATCCAGTTAGTTCCCAAGCTCTGTTGAATAGTTCTTTACAACATCAATTCTATCCTGATTGGAATATTACCTCCTTACACACTGGGATGGTTTCATTCTTTGTATTGGCATCCCCAGTGCCTGGCATACTTCCTGGCACATAGTAAGTACTTAATCAAGACTTTTATTGATTGATCTACTCTCTTCACTGCTTTCTACTCTTTCCACTTCCACAATGCAACCACTTCTAGTTCCTAACTGGTCTTTCTGTCCCTAGCTCCCCTCTCTTTAAGTTTACCCACATTCCTCTGATCACATAAAAAACAAGCTCTCTATTGCCTACATCTTAAAGTATAAATTTCCTATATAAGCATTCATGACCCTCCTTGACTAACCTACCTTTCCATCCTAATTTCTCAGTTATATCCTTCACATACTCCATATTCCAGTTAATTCCAGACCGTTTGCAGTCCCCTCCCATTCTCATCCTGTTCTCTCCCATCCCCATGCCTTTGCTTATATCATTGCCAATTCCTAACAATTCTGTTCCCATCTCTGCCAATTAAAATCCTTTTCTTCCTTCAAGAATCACTTACATGTTACTTCCATGATTATGTCTTACTTGATCCCAACAGGTGGAAGTGATCTGTTCCTCTCTAAATTTTTCACACTTTGAATCTCTCCTTTACAATTAGTATATTGTCACAGATACACAGAACTGGAAAGAACTTCAGTGGCCATCTAGCCCAACCCAAACTTGCAAAAGAATCCCCTCTAAAACATATCTAACAAGTAGTCATCTAGCTTTTCCTTGAAAGCCCCCAGGGATGAGGAATCTACTACCTCCCAGATACTTTTAGGTACTCGTTAAGGAAGTAATCTTAAATTTATCTTTTTGTAGCTTCTAACTTATGTTGTAGGTGCTTAAATGTGTGCCTTTTTCTTCTTTCTAAACTCTAAATTTCTTGAAGGGAGGACTTCTGTCCTAAGTCATCCTATATCCCTAGCACCCATCACTTTGCTTTACATGCAGTAGGTGCATAATAAATGCTTTTTGTATTAAATGGATTGAATTGTAGTTCATGATAACAGGTGTGGGGCAAAGACTTACTAATTTACTCTGTACTAAGGGCAAAAAAAGGTCAAGGCTCTAGGGAGAATCCAGAGAACTAAAATAAGCGTGCTTCAGTCTTGAGCAGCTCTGAATATTAAATTTCATTAAATATTCTGGAAATAATTTAGGCGGACTGTGAGATTTAACACAGCAGATCATCATTCATTTATTTAGTCGAGTCTAGCAGCTGCCTTCACATCATTTGCACAAAAAAGGAATAAAATGCCTAACTCTTAATGCTGTATATAGTATGAAATGCAAAAATAATTTGAAGTTTTAATAGGATATTGAATGTTGCCAACTATCGGAAAAAATTTGCATTTCAATATGTGTGGGCGCAGATTGTGTTATGGTGGCCAAAGGCAACCTCATTTCCCATTTTCCATTGTTCTCATTCGCAACTCAAAGACACCGAAACCCTGGGCATCCTTTCATCACGGCTGGTGCCTAGGACTAGACTCCTTCCAAATCCCGAATCATCTGTATTGATCTCGGCAGTTGGCTGGCTGGACCATTTCACTTTAGAGCTTCATTAACATTCGGTGTTAATTGTCTTTCACTTTTCCACTCATTGGCCTTACCTGAAGGAGACTTCTGACACCGTCCCTAAAGCAGTCTGCTGCTACTGCGGCATAGAAAGCCTTAATTTTGTTCTTGAGAAGCCAGGCCTGCTTCTTCGCCATGCCGCTGTTCATCTCCTTCACACACTCCTTGCGCGGCCCCTGGATGACATAATGAAATATTGGTCGGTCAAAAGCCGTGGCATTCTACATCAAGCCATGGTTGTTTTTAAAGGACAAAAATAGGCAGCTGAGCCCTGTTAGGCTAAGGGATGGGAGAACACCTCCCCAAAGTCCACACTAATTCTGCCTTCCCTCCCCAAAGCTGCCACTGTTTATATTCACATTCTAGCCAAGGAGTCTGGGGTTATTAGCATGTGATTAATTAACTGCAATGATTCTAAGTGAAGTGGGAAGGGGCAGGTGGTGATGAGCCTGGACTCGTGGCAGAGGAAGATGCCAACAGCCCTTGGCTCAGCCTTTAGGGTCACTTTTAGGGATGGTGAGTCAATCATAGCCATGGCAGAAATTTAAAGAAACATGGAACTTATTGGGCAGAGTTGGTGGCGGACTGTAGCCCTGCATAGTTCATACACCATAAGAATTGAAAGGGACCTCAGGAGGTTGGACGAGGTGACTCTCTCATTTTGCAAATGGGCAAACTGAGGCAAGGAAAGTTAGGTAACTTGCCCAAGGTCACAAAGTAAATGCCAGAAATGGAGCTTCTAACTTCTCTGTACCGCACTAGGTTACCACTGTTAGGTTTCTTTAAAAAAAACTATACCTAAGATTTTTATTAGTATAGGGAGTTCTCTATTAGTACAGATCAGAACCTCCTTTGTAATTTCTAGTCTTAGAGAGCTGTCTCGGTGCTGGGAAGTTAAGTGACTTACCTAGGGTCACACAGCCAGAATATATCTGAGTCAGGACTTGAACTCAGGTCTTCTAAAGTCTGAGACCAGTCCTTTTCTCCAGCATGCCATACTTTCATTTACATGTATCTGCCCTAGTCAGATAACTGGGGGAGGGGAGCATTGAAAAAGGCGGTCTAGACCTTTGATTTCATCAGTTTCCTAATGTGGAAACTCCCATCACCAATGCAGATAGGCCACTAGCCACCCAGAGCATAGTTTTAGTGAGCTTTCTAGAACACTGAATGGTTAACTAGGTTGTTTATATCCTCACAGCTAGAGTGTCAAAGGCAAGCTCTGTGCCTGGGTCTTCCTGCCTTTGGGGCATCTTGAACAGGACATTCCAGAGGCATACTCCATAGGCAGCCATAGTTGAGTTCCATAGGCAACTCGAACTCTACATGTCCAAAACAGAACTCATTATTTTTTCCCACAAACCCTCCTCTTTATCCAAACTTCTCTATTCGGTCAATGGCACCATCATTTTCCTGCTGTTGTATTCCCAGGCTTGCAATCTCAGTTCCTAAATCTCAGTCACCCCACATTTCTAATCCATGGCCAAACCACCTTCACAATATCCCTGGTATTGGTCCCTTCTCCCTATTTGCATAACATCTCTCTATTCATGTAGCCATCACTTTAGTTCAGGCCCTCATCACCTTTCACCTGGACTGAGGCAATAGCCTTCTCATTAATTTCCCTATCTCAATTCTCTTCTTATTCCAACCCATCCTCAAACTCAATTGCCTGTATTAATTTTCCTAAAGAGTAGGTCTCCTCACGTTATCTCCTCCTATTCAGTAAACTCCAGTGGCTCTCATTTAGCCTTCAGGATCAAATATAAAGTCCTCTGTTAGGTATTTAGAGCTAGTCACACCCTGGCCTCTTCCTACCTTTCCAATCCTTTCTTTCGTCCTCTCCACACAGTCTACAATCCAGGTACATTGGCCAACCTGCTATTCCTGGCACATGACACTCCATCCCCCCGCTCCACACCTTTGTCCCCCATTACAAGAATGATCTCCCTCTTCAGCTTCATCTCTTAATTTCCTTGCCTTCCTTCTGGACTCAGTAAAAATCTCACCTTCTTCTGGAGGCCTTTTCCAGTTGCCCTAGTCTTCTCCTCTACCATTACTTCTGTCTATCTTTGTCTTGCATATACCTAGTTATTTACATGCTATCTTGTCTCATTAGAATATCAGCTTCCTGCAGGCACTTTTTTGCCTTTCTTAGTATCCTTAGTGTTAAATTCAGTGCCACCCTAGAACATAGTTTTTGTGGTTGCTCAGTTGTTCCAGTCATGTCTTACTCTTCACAACCCCATTTGGGGTTTTCTTGGCAAAGATACTGGAGTGGTTTGCCATTTCTTTCTTTCCAAATAGTTAATGAATGCTTGCTGCTCGAGTGACACCTCTCTGTTCATTATATCAGAGGTGTCTAACTCAAATAGAAATGGATCCCTACATAGACATATTGATTTAAAAAATGACAACATTAACATTATCTTAAACATTTCCCAATTATATTTTAATTTGGTTCTGGTGCAGTTTGACATGTGGCATCTTATTATCACTTCCTTAGACAATATGTTAGCTCCTTTCTCCTTCCATTTCAGCTTAATTCAACAAGCATTTTTGGAAGGAATCTTAGTGGTCATCTAGTCCAACCCTGTTGTTTGTAATTATGGGAAAGTGAGGTCTTTGAAGGCTCAGTAACTTGACCAAGTCACTCAGATAGCAAATGGGAGAAAGAAGACTTAAACTCGGGCCCTCTGATGCACTTTCCATGACGTCATGGTGGCTGGTATGGTGTAAGAGAAGTATGAGAGTTGGCCCTTATTCTTAGAGAGTCTTCAATGAAGTTGGAAGACTAGACCTACTTATAAACTTGGTAAGAAGCTTTCTTTGGAGGGATTTTATTTTTCAGTCATTCTGAGAAATGATAGAATCGGAGACTTTAGAAGCCACTAAGAAGGCAGTGTGGTTGAGAGTAAAGAGAGCTGTGGTAAATATCAAGAGGTTGGGATTATAGCCCTGGTTCTAATCTTAGCTAGCCACATGACCTTGGGCAAGTATCTTGGTCTCTCTGAGCAGCTGTAAAAGGAAGGAGATGGACTACTAACCTAGGGGTTCTTCATCTTTTTTGTGGTATTGCTTTTTATGGAAATCTGTGGACCTCTTCTCAGAATAATGTTTTTAAATGCATAATATAAAATACATAGGATTATAAAGGAAATCAGTTGCATTAAAATATTGTTATCAAACTATCTTTTTAGAAAACAAGTTCACAGACCCCAGGTTAAGAACCTCTGTACTAAAATGATCTCTAAGTTCCCTCTCAGTTCCAAAATTCTATTTAATATGGGATATGAGTTGGGTCAATCTTGGGTCTCTCTGCCCTACTGTGTAGCACAAAGCAAAGAAGGAAAATTTGATGAGGGGTGCCCCACAGAGAGAGTAGGCATGGGACAGAGAAATTGCTGCCAGGTCTAGGAAGGATGTGCCTTAGCATCAGCCTACGAGTTGAACTACCATGACTGTGAACCCCTGGGGAAACTGGCACTTATTTAAATAAATACAGTCTAGCATATATCTATTAGTATTACAAAAATCCAAATTAAACATTAACTGTGACAATGAGATTTACTTTAGTGCCCGAGTTTTCCATATTGTGAAGTCATAAAAATATTTCATGCAGAATCTCTCTTTGCTGAAAGTTATTACACTATCATTGTTGTACACATATTAATGTGGAAGCAAAGCTGCCATACAGCTGCCATGGGAAAAAAGCAAATAATAAAAAAAAGAGAGAGAGAGAGAGAAAGACATGCAGGGACAGTGTCCTCTAACTTCTCACCACGAGTCGGAATCACAGAAGTGGATTTTATCGTCCAATTAAAATACTTCTATAGCTGACTTCATCTAAAAATGAGTTTTAAAATGAACTCAGCATTCCAGTAGACAAAACTATGGGTTGTTGGGCAGATTTTTTCCCTTTCTTTTTAAAAGAAACATCAAATGCGACAACATAGGTCTGAGCAAAGTGTGAAGAGTTGGCAATTATTTAGTCTACAGACTAAATACAGACAGGTGGTGACGAGGTGACTGGATCACTGTCTTTGGATAGAGGAAAGGTTATGTTCTCTGTTTCTACTGAAGATAAAAGAAAAGAAATGGGCCTACGTTATAGCAGGAAGAGTTAAGGCTAAATACAATGCTATGGTGGAAAATACTGTGTTCTGTTCAAGTTCCTCCAACAGCAAATTATATATGTGTGTGTGTGTGTGTGCGCGTGCGCGCACGCATATATATATATATATATATACACATATACATATACATATACATATACATACATACATAGGAACAAATCTACAAAATAGATATGTTTATTATAGCTCTTAATCAGAAGATTAAAACAAATCTTCTTCTTTTCTTTTCTTTTGGAATCGGAAGAGGAAAACGAAAAACAGAAAGACTTGTCATATTAATCTAATCCAATCCAATTAAAAAAATCTTTAAGTGACTAGAGTGTGTAGAACATTGTGACAAGCATTGGGGGAGATACAAAATTTAGATAAGACAGATTCCCTACCCCATGACGCCTAGTAGAGGGATTTGAAATATACAGAAATTCATTCTGTATCTAATATATATGTATATACACACACACACACACATATATATATATTTATATCTCTACATAGGCACAGTATATATATACATATATAAATAGTCTCCCAATACACACACATATATGTGTAAGTATATAGTCTCCTAATTGATTTCTCTGTCTCAAATATCTCCCCATTTTACATAGCTGCCAAAGATTTTGCTAAAGTACAAGTGTGAACAAGTGAATATTGATGTTGCTGAGAATAAAAATAGGGTCTGGATGGAGTGGAAGATTGTAAACTGAGTGCTAAAGTTGTTGAATGTGTATATATGTATGTAAAATACATCTAGCATATATATATGTATATTTATATTTGTGTATGTATCCATATAAGATCATAGAATCATAAGTCTAGAACTAGAAGGGACCTCTGAGGTTATCTAGTCCAATCCCTTAATTTTACAGATGAGGAAACAGAGGCCCAGGGAGCATAAGTGACTTGCCCATAGTCACAAAGGTAGTAAGTATCAGAGGTGGGATTTGAACTCATATGTGCGTATACGCATATATACATGCATACATATATATACAGCATATTCCTATATGTTTATATACACATATATACATGTATATGTAAGTATACAAAACATAGAAAGGGAGATAAAATATTTAAATGATAAGTTTCTATCATCCATGAAGTTTAGTAGGGGGATTTGGCTTATAAAGAAATTTGTTCTGTGTAATATATGTATTATATATGTATTTGTATACATAATACACCCACAGTCTATTCATTCTATATATATTTCATATCCGTATGTATAAACACCATACAGAAACATATGTGTATATATGCATATACATACATACATACATGGGTCCATATACATATACACTCATGTATATGTGTGTATGTGTATCTGTGTGTGTGTGTGTGTGTGTGTGCATTCAGTCTCTCAGGAGACCAAGGAGAAGCAGTCACATAGGTAAGAAGAGAGCCAAGAAAGAATAATGTCATGAAAACCCAGAGAGGAGAGATCACTTAAGAAGAATGTGCTCAACAATATCTAAAACTACAGACAGACCAAGGAGGATGAGAATTGTGAAAAAAGACCTTAAATCTGGCAATTAAGAGGTCATTGGTAACTTTAGAGGGAGCAGCTTTAGTTGAATGAGGAGGTTGGAGGCCAGATGGGAAACAATTTAGAAGAAAGAGAGAAAAGAGAGCGAAATGATTGAGTGAAGACATCTTCTTCAAGTTTAGCTGAGGAGGGGAGGAGACATAGAGGATGATACCTAACAGAAATGGTAACATCAACTGAGCGTGGCTTTAAAGATGAAGGGGACTTGGCTACATGGGTGAGGATGAGTAAATAAAGAAAGATTGAAGATATATGTATGGGAGTTAGAGAGAGATGGACAGAAAGAGCCAGAGAGCCAGGGGCAGGGCCAAGGAGGGTAGTAGTGAGGGGGTAACATATTGCAGATGTAGAAGGGGGTGGTATCACTTGCTCTATCACTTCTGAACTGCTGGGGGCAGCCACAAATCAGTGCTCTTGGATCTACTTCAAAATTATGTTTTCTAACTTCAAGTGGACCTTTAATGCTTTATGGAAACTCCCTTTTCCTTCTCTTATTGAATTCCAATAACCTTCTCACATAATAGCTATACCAAACTTTCTCTCCTTTCTTTAAGCTCCTTAATTCTGTTACTTGTCTCACTTTCTGCAGATTTTTCAACTCTACTGAAAAGATTAGGACCTTTCGACTTCAGTTCATTCAATTCTCTTCCTCCACACTTAAAGAGCTCTTATCTCTTACTCATCTTTTCCTTCTTCCTTTTTGTCTAAGAGGATGACAGAGTCCTTTTCCTTGCTAGCTCTAACCTGGTATCCTCGATCTCATCCTCTCTTGTTTCCTCCAGGACCTTGATTTTTAAATCACCCCTATGCCCTCTGTTTGGTCGCTCTCTGCCCCCACTGGCTCCTTCCCTTTTGCTTGCAGACAGACATATTCAGGTTTTGTGTGTCTTAAAAACAACACAAAACAACCCACTTCCCTTTGCTGCAGATAGCCCCACTTGAGAAATTGTCTCTTCTTTCTCCTCCTCTTAACTGCCAACCTTCTAGAAAGATTGTCTCCATTTATTATATTCTCTTTCTTTTCAGTCTGACTTTGACACTTTACCGAAATTTTTCTTTCCAAACTGATTATAGTTTTCCTGGTTTTCCTGCTACCTCTCTGATTGCTCCTTTTATGTCCCTTTTACAACTCCTTCTATTGACCCCAAAGGTGAACATTCCCTAAAGCTCTGACCATAGCCCTCTTTTCAATTTTGACCAATCAATTAAGTATTTATCAGGCACATAGCAAATGCCAGGAACTGTGCTAGACACCAGGGATAAAAAGATACAAAAAATGAAATAATCCCTGCTCTCACAGAGCTTACTTTCTCTAATCATAGGCACCATGGACATAAATCAGTGGATAGAGGTTTGAGGACTCACTAGAATCCTGGAATCCTTAGAAGGTCCTGAATTTCCTCTTAGTTCTGAGAAAGATTTTGGATTGTTGTCTTTATGCCAGGAGGCAGACTTAGAGGCCTGGGAGACACACTCAGTCTGTGAGAGAGGAGACTTCGAGGAAGCAGTCCTGAGGAGTATGAGGATGAATCAAGCAATGGCAATAGATGACATCCCTGGTATCTCCAGGACCTACACCAAGATGAGAGAGTTGGCACCATAGGGGCAGCAGGGTAAGGAGAGCTGAACTTGCCAGAGAAGGAAGAGACGGAGGTGGTCCTTTGAGCCCGGCAGGCATCTTGGAACAGAGAAGTGAGATTGAAGTTGCTAGTTATGATGGCCTCTTTGAGGACTGAGGGAAGTTCCAAAAGGTCAGCTCTTTCTCAGTTTCTCCTCCCTTTGCCTGACCAGTAGCAGTCACTGTAACATACTCTGCTCACTTCTTTTAATTAAACATTTCCTGTATTCTGATTTTGCCTCAAATATGAATAAGCCAGAGGTTAGCTAGAAATATGCAAATTTTAAATTAGGACAGAGAGCCAAACTTTTCTCTCAGTTTTAGGGATTTTCTTTAACTGGGAGATCTGAATTATTGTTATTGTATTAATAAGCTTTTTGTCTGATATATACTACATCACGTAAAAGAACCACACAGACCAAAGGGCCATTATATTGTCTCTATGCTAAATACGAGCTCACTGGTCTAACAGTGTACAGCTAATTAAATCCCTGCTCTCTAATGTGGGAAAGAAAGAAAGTCAGGGTGGAAACAGGTGAAATCTGGGGGGAAATTAGCTTTGCCCCTTCTGGAAGAGAAGAGGGAACAGAAAGGATCAAATGCCTTCCACAGAGCTACTCACCAGGATCATAAGTATATATATATAAAGAATACATACAAAATAAATGCAAGGTCCTTAGTGAGGGTGTTGGGAGCAACTGGAGTATAAGGACAGGCTTTGTGTAGAAGATGGTTCTTGATCTGCATCTTGAAAGCAGTGAAAGATTATGAGGTGTGGCTGGGGAAGGAGTGCATTCTAGTCATGGGGGCTAGCCCCTGCAAAGTCTTGAAGACATTATTGCTTTCAGAAATAGGAGGAATGAATGATAAAAGCTAGAAAGATAGGTTGGGGCCAGGTGGTGAAGGGCTTTAAAAGTTCAACAGGAGAGTTTATATCTTATCCTAAAAGCAATAGTGAGTTTGTTGAGTAGGGTAGTGACATGGTCAGAGCCGTGCTTAAGGAAAATCACTTTGGCAGCTGCATGGAGGATGGATTGTATTCCGGAAAGACTTGAGGCAGAGAGACCAAATAGAAGACCATTGCAATGGTGACAATATTCACTCTAATGATTTCAATTACCACCTATGTGCAAATGATTCCCAAATCTACATATACAACCCTTGCATTTCCAGCTTTCTGTTGTATATCTCCACCTGGATGTGCATGCCGTCCCACCAGCATAACTCAAACTGAAACAGATAATTGCTTAATGGAATCTTTCCCCTCAAAGTCTGACCTTCCTGACTACTCCATTTCTCTTAAAAGTATCACCATTCCCTTAGTCATACAGGCTGAAACTTCCTATGACCCTCACATCCATTCATGGTGGTTAGTCTACCTCCCAATATCTCTCACATCCATCCCTGTTTCTCTATGCATGCTGCCACTGGTTCAAGCACCAATCCTTTCTCAACCGTGCTATTTCAGAACCTTCTAATCGACTTGCCTGCTTCTAATATTGCCTTCTCCAGTCCATCCTCTATTTGGTTACCAAAATAATCTCCCTGTGGCATAATTTTGATCATGTCATGCCCTGGCTCAACAACCTTCACTGGTTCTCACTTAACCTTTAGGAAAAAATACTATTGATGCCTGGAATTTAAAGCTCTCCACAATCTGACTCCAACCTGTCTTTACAGACTTATTTCATATCACATGCACTCAATGTTCCTGCCAAATTGATATCGTAGGTGGACCCCAAACTTGACATTTCATTGCCCATCTCTTTCCCTTCAAACAGGTTTTCCTACATGACTGGAATGTGTTCCCTCTACCTCTTAAAACCCTCTGGTTTCTTTAAGACTTAGATCCAGCACCAATCCCTATGTGAAGCTTTTCATGATACCTCTGGCTTTTGCCGCTCTCTTCCTTATTCTATCTACCCTGATTCCTTCTCACAATCTAATCTTCAAAGGAGAGACATATTTTTTCCCTTTTGAATCCTCACTAATTTATGTACTGCTTTGCATTAAAAAGATATTTAATAAATATTTATTGAATTGAATTGGAGTATATCTGATGAGGGCTGGTAAAAAATGTATTTGTCTAAAGACTTGAAAATCTTATAGGGGCAGGTTAAGCTGAAAAGTAAGGGAAACCAGGAAAACTGGATATATTTGTCAAGGCAGGTTCCATGGCCTTACAGGTATAATATGTGAAGGAAAACCAGCAGAGAAGAAAGTAGGTAATAATATGCAAGGAAATAGCTAGCAGCAAAAGCCAAGACCTTATATGTCTCTAGTCAATTATACAAAGTATGTATAACAAAGTAATTAGACATTCTAAAGGAGGGGGACAAATTCATTTAGGAATGACTGAGTTGTAGTGGGATAGGACTTAGGACTGGAGGATGTATATGGAAGGGTACAAGGAAAGAGGCTGCTCCTGTGGTTTCAACGATTTAGGGCTGAGATGTCAAAGTATGTCCCTCCCCAAACCCTGACCAGTCACACTCCCAAGTGCCAAGGGAACCAGATTAAAATGTAAATGGGAAATGTTTAATAACTTAAAGTAAAATGTAATAAAACATAGATAATATTACATTTTAAAGCCAAGTCAATATATGACGTGCAGAGATCCTTCCGTACAGCTTCATGGCCTCTCATTTCTATTTGAGTTTGACACCACCGATTTAGGGAACTATTGAATGAAAAAAGCTCCCTCTAACAATGCAAGTCAGCACTTTCCCTACAACTTATAGGCTTAGAGAATTTTGTAGAGCACTGAGAGGTTATCTGAGTTTACCCAGGGTCACGCAGCCAGTTTTTGTCAGAAGTCTTACCAGCTCTGAGGCCCGCTCTCATTCTCCTGAGCCATAGTGCATATCCCATTCAGAAAGAACAGAATAGATAAAAGGGATCATGAAATATTATGCATTAAGAAAATGTTCTAGTGAAGAGACACAGGAACTTCAGTAAGGAAACATGGTGGAGAGTTTTTGGGTGAGGATCAATGGAAGGAAAAATAGTTGTGCTATTGTATACTATTGACCACCTGGATAGAAGGAAATAGACATGAGACTGTAAAAACAGATCACAAGTCTATATTGCAGTATGACACTGTAGCAATGAGGAGATTCAGTTTTCTGGATATCATCGGGAACTCTTTCTTGTCAAAACCAAAACAGACAATAAGTTCTTGCTTTGTCTTAATAATTTCATTTTTTTTAAAAGGTAGAGGGGGCAGTGAAGGAAAGTTTTGTTCCAGATCTCATTCTGATCAATAAAGATGAACTGGTTGCTAAAGCAGAAAGGACCTGGGTAGAACCTGGGTAGAAAAATGAATGGAAAGTTACCATCATAGAATTTGTGGCAGAGATTCAGAAGAAAATAATGTAGTCTGACATGCTTCCTTGATTTGGGAAGAGTAGATTTCTTCTCAGAGAAAGGATAGGTAGGAACCCATAGGCTAAAGCCATAGCAAGATGGCAAGATCAAGGGTATGACCATCTCTGCAGTCGAGGTGGCATAGGTCATGGGAATTGAGCAGACTGAAGAACTGGAACATTTGGGTATTTGACAGATCAATATATGTGATTAAGGAGTTTGGACTTGATTCTTTTGGCCGTGGGGTTAAGTGAAGGTTTTTTGAGCAGGAAAGAGCAGGGGAAGTTGCCCCAAGACAATTGGGAAGGTCTTAAGAATGAACTTCTGAAAACATATAGAAACAGTTCTAATGAGGAATAAAGGGCTAAGCTGCCAAAGATCCAGAAAAAGGATAGGCTAGAAAAATGAGCCAAATCAAATAAGATGAAATTTAATAGAGATAAAAATAAAATCCTTCACTTACATTAAAAAACAAATAAACTTCCAAGGTCCAAAATAGGGGAAAGATAGACCAAGTCTGGGACTTGTCATTCTCAAAATTATCATACTTAGCACGTTGCATTATATTTATTTGCAGCTTTTTTACCTCTGTACTAGAATCTAAGTATCTTGAGGGAAAGTATTATGTTTTGTTTCATCTTTATAGAGGACAGTGTAGGTAGTTAAGGAATGTTTGTTGAAAGTTGATTCTGTTGAGTACTTTAGAAAAATTACTTTGACAGTTTGGTGAAGGACAGATTGGATTGGGGAAGGACTTCAGATGGGGAGACCAATTAGAAGGCTGTTACAATAGTCCAGGAGAAAGGGGATGAGGGCCTGAATTTAGGTGGTGGCTGTGTGAGTAGAGAGAAGTGACCATATGAGATCAAATGAGATCATGTTTGTAAAGTGTTCAGCACAGTGCCTGGAATATAGTAAATGCTTAATAAATGCTTATTCCCTTCCCCTTCTCATATAGGAGAGATGTTGTAGAAATAGATTCCACAAGATTTGGCAACTGACTGGATACATGGGACAAGTGAATGAATGAATGAATGAATAAAAAAGCATTATAAATTAAATGTAAGATGAATCCATGACACATGTCATCAGTCATATCCCTTTTTTGATCTGCTCTGTGTCTTAGCTCTTTGAAGCAGTACAGGACCTGACTGCAAACACATGTACAGTCACCTGGTAAACAAAGACTACATATTGAATTCCTGACTCTTTCCTCAGAGAATTAGAAGCCAAGGATACATGAGGGGAAATGGTCCCAAAACAGAAAACATTGAGGGGAATATAAGTGAACAATACATCACAGCAATCAAGATGGTGTGTCACTCCCTAGATCCTTACTTGGCCATTCACTTCAAGTTTACTGTGTGATGCTTGTTAAACGTCACCAAGGCTTGACTGGTAGGACATCTGTACATCGATGCTGTTTTGCAGCACTGATTCTGCCTAAGTATCTAGATACAGGCAGAGCTGCTGGAGTTCAAATACAATGAGAGGGAAGGGTCACCAGGCTCTAACATCTATGAATTTCCTATGAGACACAGTGAGGCGTAGTGGGCAGACAGCTAGCTTTGGAGTCAGTAAGAGTAGAGTTCAAGTTCCCCATCTCATGGGGATACCTGTTGATGTATCTGATATGTGTTTTCCATGTGTCCCTGAGCAAGTAATTTAACCTCAGTGTCTTTGAAGATAAGTCTAGGAAGCATGGCTAAGGAGGGACTATGAAGATAAGACTAGGAAGTAGATTCTGGAAGCAACTGAATGAACTAGACAGCTGACAACCCAGATTTATCCCAGGTTAGGAGTATAAGGGCTTGGTCTACTACCCAGCCTAGAAAAGCCGGAGTGGGGCTTGCTTTTGGGATAAATACTAAAAGAATGAGTCATCAGAAAAGGAGAGAGCTAAGAAAGACAATCCCAAGCTCCATTTTGACTTTCCTTAAAGACCAAAATCCCCTTTTAAGACTCCTTGTAGCTTTATAACTTTTGCCTTCTGTTAGATGTTTGTAAATCTGTTTTCCAATGGTTAGAAAGCCTATGGAAAGGTTGTGTGCGTATCAGAGGGGCAGCAGTGGTAGAAGATGGAGAAGTTGGGGTCATGGGTTCCTTTTTATATGTAACAGAAGGAACAGAGGTAAAAGAAAGGATTATGATACAAAGGGAGGTCTGGAGTCCCACAGGTGAAAGAAAGTGCTTCTGGGCCAAGTAGCTCAGGACCAAGAAATAGCTTCATAATTTGAGGCCAGCAGGAGGTACGAAAAAGACATTGCATTATGTTATTTGGCAAAACAATAAACGAAGACATTCCAGAGGTTCATAGGTTAGACTTCTAGTCTGTAGCTACAGAAATGGACTTAGGGTGACTAATGTGCTATTGCAGAGAAATCTCAAGTGGCTGTCCCTCTATCGTCACACAATGGGAAAAGAGCTCGTTTTCAGACCCTCTTGAGGAGGTTCAAGGCTTAAGATAGTTAAAAGGTAAGAAAAATAAATGTTCCTTTTTCAGAAACCAGGCAAGTTGAATAGAATTATGTATTTAGTATCCTAAATGAGCTTTAAAATTAGAAAAAATATATATGTAAAGGAAAATTCAGAAAACGAGAATGGAAAAGATGATTTTGTTATATGTGCCTTTTGGATCCCAAAAATCATTGGTCGACCTGTCTCGTTATGTAGTATGTACATATACATATACACATACATACACGAATATGTATATATTTATATTTATATATGTATATATACATATATGAGGTTGCATAGTGTTGTACAGAAATGCTCAAACTTTTTGACCTCAGGACCCCTTTGTACTCTCAAAAATTATTAAGAACCCCTTCCCCAAGAGCTTTTGTTGATGTAGATTATGTCTATCTGTATTAGAAATTAAACTACCTTATTATTATGGAAATAACTGGCTTCAACTCAAGCATGAAAAGAACCTTGGATCTGGAGCCTCAAGACCCGAGTTCTTGTCCCAGCTTTGATACTCACTAGCTGTGTGGTCATGGGTCACTTATATGTAGATTTCTAGTGGTTCCAGAGCATGGAGTACTAGACCTAGAGTCAGGAAGACCTAAATCAAAATCCTCCTTCAGACACTTACTAGCTGTGTGACCTTGGGCAAGTCACTCAGCCTTAGTTTTCTCATCTGTAAAATGGGGATAATGAAAACACCTGACTCCTGGATTGCTGTGAGGATCAAATACAATAATACATATATATGTATTTATATATATATTTATATATATACACGCACACATATATAATGTATTGTAAATGCAGCTATCATTATTACATTATTCATTCTTTCTAACTCTGTTTCCTCATCCCATAATGGAAATAAAAATACTTTGACTATTTATGATTAAAGTGCTTTGTGAAGGATAAAATGCTATCTAAAAGAAAGCTGTTATTCCTATTACACCTTATTTCAAGACTCACAAGCGTTAGGTGGTGGGGAAACACTAATGTTACTGTTGCAAGCTGCCAGCATTTCAACCTTAGAGGCTTCCAGCCCTAGCCCTCCACCGCCATGGCCAGGTGTCAAGGAAGGGGATGCGCCAGCAGCCTGTGGTGTGTCTGACAGTGATCCTTCCCTCCAGCCTCAAGGTATTTGGAAGGCCAGTGAGCCATGGGCCTTACCTTCTTCCCAGTGACTCACATGCCCGTCAGTCATTTGTAGTCAGGCATGTGTAGACAAAGGTTACAACCTCCATGACCTCCCAGGTGACAGGTTGCTCATTAGGTTAACTATTGAGGACCCTAAAAGAACCTAAATTTTGTTATTTCCAAAGGTGGAAGTTGTTGGTTTATATGTGAAGTAGAAATACTCCTAAGGCTGAAAACGATAACTACAGTGTAACACCAGCTCCCTGGGGTGAAAACCAAAATTGTTTTTCTCCTTCTTACATCATTATTACAATTAACATTTATCTCCCCACCCACTGCTTGCACCCAAGGCCAGCCTAGGCCAGTGCTTTAAGAAATCATTTTCTTGTGGTAAAGCTTCTCTCCCTGCCTCCCTATGTTCTTTTGCAAAAAGATGATGAACAGTTAAGCCTGGAGCATAATAATGTTGACAACATCTCCAGTCCCAAGGGCTCCCAGAAAGCAAATGACAAATCATAACAATTGCAGAAAGTGCTTTGAGCCCCCCAAGAGAACAAAAGCACCTGGGATCAGAACTCTTGGGCAATCAACATGGAAACATGATATGGTCCAAGACACATGTTATGCAGACAAGGAACTCTCCCAAAGGTGGTGGTATAGCTGCCAGTCAGATTTCTTGTGATAAAACTGAGTTTTGGAAACAATTGCATCTTTTTTCCTAGCTGTGGTAATGAAGGGGTTAAAACCTACGACCTTATGGGCCCCTTTTTATTCTTCCCAATCTACAACTGTTTTACCCCCCCTTCCCCAATTTATTTCTCCATTTCTAAAGAAAGCAGGGAGTTTCAAACTCAATCTTATTTTCATTGCCCACTAAACTCAATTTTGCCTAAATTGCTAGATAAGGAAAACACACCAAACTGCTTATTTCATCAAAACAGGCCGTTGTCGCATATTGGCAAAAAAATGAAAATCTATTAACCCAGGATGCCAAAGCTGATAACATTAAAGAAAGGTGCTTAAAAAGATTAAAAATGGTTGAAGTCATAGTTTGTCAATTACTTAGCCCATCAGTGCTTTCTAGGCCGCCATCTTTTCTTTTAGGGGATTGATTGAGGTTGTGTCTTCTCTGATGTCAGAGTGTAAACTCCAAGAGGTCAGGAATATGCCTAATTTGCTTTGCATAGCACCTGGAATATTGCTAACTGCAAAAGTAAGCTTGAATTATGCCTTGCTGACTGACTGGCCTCAGGGCCATATCACTTCTCAAGAGCTTGTTTGCTAGAAGGTATAAAAGGTCTCTGGAGGGAGCAATGCCATTCATGTTAGATCCTAGGACCATGTGCCTAAATCCAGAAGGGACCTCAGAGGTCATCTAAGCCCCAACTTCCTCATTTTACAGGTGAGGAAACTGAGGCTGGTGAAAGTTAAGTGACTTGCCCAAGGTCACACAGATAGTAAACATCAGAGGTAGAATTTGAACCCAAGTCCTCTGATACCAGAACAACTGTTCTTTCCACTGTGACATGCTGTTTCCCAATAGGTCTAAGGACGTGGGTATCAATGACTGTTATGATTCCTAGGATAGTGTCAGAAGGATCATTGGATTTGGAGTACGAGAGATAAGAGTTTGAATTCAGGCTTTTTTATGGACTAGGTGTGGGTCTCTAGCCCTTAACCTCTTTGGATCTCAATGTCCTCATCTATAAAGTAGAATGATAATACCTGCTCTACTTACCTTGAGAGATAGTTAAGAGAATCCAGTTGGGTAATTGATATGAAAATGATTCGAAAAAATGAAAAACATGATATAATAGCTCATCATTATAGCTCTCATAAAACATACCCTGCTATGGTTTATAAAGCACTTTGCTAATTTCCTGTACAAATTAATAGTTGGGGCCTTTGATAGAGATGTCTGCGCACATATGGATTATGATAATAATAATAGCTGGCATTTATATAATACTTTAAGGTTTGCAAAGCATTTTACATACATTATCTCAATTGATCCTCACAACAACCCTGAGATAGGTGCTATGATTATCTCCATTTTACAGGTGGGGAAACTAATGCAAAAACATCGGAAAGGATCGAGTATGTTTTGGGCAAGATGAGTGGATTGCTTTATTGTCGTTCCTTCCTATTTCACAGATTGGTGATGATGGTGGTGGTGGTTAAATTTTGTAATCCACTTTCCTTCAGAGGAAAGATACTAATAAATTATGGCATCAGTAACTATTAACAGGCTTCCTGAAGAACACACACGGACCAATTTCGGCCTTTAATGTTTCTATGGGGCCTGGATAAATTTGCTTCATTCCCTGGGTAACCTTAATGTAACTGATTTTTCCAAATATTTAACCTAAATGTGACGTGCTGTCATGGAAGCTCATTATGCTTGCTTCTGTCCTCATCAATTACTCAGAAAAATTGATCCCTATTCTCTCTATTACATCCCTTTGTGCTTCCACTCACAGTTATCCCCCTAAACCCCCAATTTTTTCTTTGAGTTGTACACAGTCAGTTCTCTTACTTTTTATTCTGAGGCCTTAATTTGCAAATATTTATCACTTTTAGTTGGTCTCCCATGAAATCTGAAACACATTTCATCTGCCCATTTAAATTCAGGATCACAGGTACTTGCTGGTCATTGCTCTATGAATCAGAGGAGAGAACTGTCCTGGCTGCTCCTAGCTCTCTTGCTAACAATCCTTCCCCTTCCCTGACAACAACAAAGGGAAGGGCAGGAGGCAACAAGAGTCTTCTATGAACATGACCTTCCATTGGTCCTGGCATCCATTCCTTGAACTCTGCAGTTCTACCCTCAAGGTGCTTACCACATAGACTTCACAGCAGATGCAGAGACCGCTGTTCTTGGTAAATGCATGTGTTATGTCCAGTAGAGCTGGTCTTGTCATGGGTCCACCAGTTAAAACAATACACTGGGGCCTAGAAATGGAAAATAAATGATAAGAACTAGCCATGGGAATGGAATCACATGCATAGAATCACAGCATTTTGGAGTTGGGGAGGTCCTCAACAGTCATTCAGTTCAAACCATATTAAAAAAGAATCCTCACTAATACATACTCCAATGGAAAACCTCTAATGAGAAGGAACCTACCACCTCCCAAGACAGGTGATTCCACATTTGAACCTTCATCGCTGGTAAGACTTTTTTTCTTTTTCTGACATCGTTTAAATTTGCCTCATCACAAGGTCCACCTATTCCTGTTTGTTTTGGGGCCAGATAGAACAAGATGAACTCCTTCCTACTCCACAGGTCGGTCCTTCAAATATATGAAGACAGTTAGTTATCTTGTCTCCTCTTGCCCTGAGTCTTTTCTAGGCTAAACATTCCCAGTTCCTCTAATCTATTCTCATGGACTGAAGGCCTTCATCATTCTACCCCTCCTCTACACTTTCTTCAGATTGTCAATATTCTTCTTAAACTGGGTTCACCTTGAACTGAACAGAATGCTATGGATATGGTCTGATTAGAGCAGAGTACAGAGAGGCTATCACCTCATTATTCCTAGAAACAAAGCCTCTCTTAATACAGCCTGAATTTACATTGGCTTTTTTGGCTGTCACATCACCTTAGTGATTCATAGTTAGCTTGTGGCCCACTAAAATCCCCAGACCTTTTTTTTTAGATGAGCTGCACTCTAACCATGCTTTCCCCCATGCTGTACTTGATTTTTTGAACTCAAGTATAATACTTTACATTTATTCATGTAAACATATAACCAGGACCACAAAGAAGCCAAGGTGACAACTGTAAAACTTATGGCGAAGATTGAAAATGTACTTAATTATATTTTTTGTTAAAATTTTTCATGGGGAGTTGTATTTGGGGAACACTTCTTGGAGTTCTTTGAGCTGCCTTCTGTCCAGACACTTTTGGTTTATAGTGAAGAAACTGGAAGAAAACAATGAAGCAGGGCAAAGTTTTCCTCAACCTCAAGCCTAAATCTGCCTTTCTACATCTTCTGTCCCTTTCGTATCCTTAGTTTTGCCTTCTGGGGACAAGAAGAATGAAAATCAAACCTTCTTCCACACACTATCCCTTCAGATACTTGAAGGCCCATGTCATGCTACTCAAGTTCTCTCAACAGACAGTATGGTCTTCAGTCTTTACCTGCTTCACCTGTGTGTAAGGCTAATCATGCTTGGTGATATAGGAAGCAACAGGAGAGGATGGGCATGACTAAGAAGGGAAGTGGTACCAGACGTAGTATTTTTGTAGGTAGAGATCTGATTTTTTTAGAGTCTGCGCTCAGCTCTTTGTCTGATTTGGCAAGAAAATGTTCTTAAAGAGTACCTGTCTCTAATCCAAAGCATTATGGTGCTTTGTGGTTAACTTTACCTGAAATTTTTCACATGATCTTCTACAGCGGTTAATTCCAGAGCATTGTCTAAAGCACTCACATAGGAAAGAGCTTGAGTAGAGGATCCCCAGTTCACATCTACGGATGAAGAGAGATAATAACAGAACTAGGTTTAATTTTTTTTCTCTGAATTAGGAGAGAGCACTGAACCCGAAGTCAAGAAGATTTGAGTTCAAATCCAGCCGCAAACAATTCTTAGATGTGTGACCCTGGGCAAGTCACTTCACCCCTGTCTGTCTCAGTTTCCTCCTCCATAAAATAGGAATGATAATGTCACCTACCTTCCCTGGTTGTTGTGAGGATTAAGTGAGATAATATTTATAAAACACTTAGCACTGGAATGTAGTCCTTCTTAATGAGCAAATGTTTCCTTCCTTCCATCCATCCTTCCTTCCTTCCTTCCTTCCTTCCTTCCTTCCTTCCTTCCTTCCTTCCTTCCTTCCTTTGTCCCTCCTTCAGCTTCATCAATAGAAAAAAAGTGTCAAAACTGAAGGAATCACAATGTAGGATTTATAGGATCATAGGGTTAGAGTTAGAAGGTACCTTTAATGGGCATCTAGTCCAACCCCTTCTCTTTCCAGATTAGGAATTAAAGGCCCTAGGAGAGTTAATGATTTGCCCATGGTACCACAGGTAATAATAAATTTCCTTGGCAGGATTTGAACCTTCATCCTCTAATTCCAGGGTCAGAGTGCCTTCCATTATACTACACTGTGTTTTTCAAATGTCTGAGAGAAAGAATGTCTTGTGTCTTCATAAACAATACCCAAGGGTGGGAAACATCATTTTGTATAGGGAATTGTAAGTCATGTAGCCTTTTTACCGGGTTCTCATTTTGGGGAGGGGGTTGTGTGAAGATCACATTCTGGGCAAGCAGACTCAGGAAGTGAGTCAGCCCATGAATAAGACCTGTATGCCAAACACAGAGAGTTTAAGGGGCCATTTTCAAGGGCATGAGAGAAAGAGACAGAAGGGATGGATGTGCAAGCACATGGAGCTCAGCAAATGTTTTTCTGAATAAGTAAGCTAACAAAGTGGGCAAGAATTCATGCAAAATGGATGTCCCTAAAGAGCTTTACTGATTTTCAGTATTTCTGCTAGGTCTGGCCCTCCAAGGACTACTTTAGGTCGCAGGGGAGATGTGTCTGCTTCCTTTTTCTGTTTTCTGAAACTTAAAGGTAAAAAAAGATGTTCCAACTTTAATGAGTCCAGAGAGTCCCAGAGAGAGGAAGGGGAGCCCCCAGCCTTCTATAGGTCATCTCTGGGATGAAGGCGACACTTTTTCCCGTCAGTCTTATTCTGGATAAATTGGGAAAATCGTGGCTGGTAAGTGTCGGGGAAAGTCAGTGGATGCTAAGTGACCATTTTCAAGATATTTCAATACTTGGAACAGCAAACAAGCCCTCTTCCTCTTTCCCTAGAATATTGTCAAGCAACCAGTATGCAAACTTGTCCATTGGTTATTTTCTATGGTTAAATGAAAAGTGGTCTTGACAACCGTGGTTGGTTCATCAAATATGATTTGACAGCTGTATAATGAAAGGGACTTTCTGAGCTTACCTGGCTTTTTGTATGTCACATAGATATACAGGAAGAACTCAATAACGTAGGTGATGACAGCTGCCCACCAATTTATAACAAACATGACTGCACAGCACAATATGGCTCCAAAAAGAGATACCCACATGTTGTAAACTGCATAGGCAGGTCTCCAGCCTGAAAATCCAGAGTAATTTTATTTAATTCAATTCTGTTCAACCTCAATTCAGTTCAGTATTTATTGTATCCACTATATGTGAAGGACTGTGCTTGCTTTTGGGAAAGACACATAAGACATAATCCCCATCCTCAAGGAGCCTAAAACAATAGTGCATAGTTCGTATTTCATGTAAAGTTTTACGTGGATCAACTAACTTTATCTTCTTAATAACCAAACTCTGAATAGTAGATCATGAAAGAATTGTTATCCCCATTTTACAGATGAAATTGAGGCTCAGAGAAGCTACATGACTTGTTCAAAGTTATCTTATTAGTAAGCAACAGTAAGGACTCAAACCCAGGTCCTCTGACTCCAAATTTCATGTTCTTCCCATTGCTCCACGGTGCCTCATCATCTGGTAGGAGGGATAAGTACATCATTATGATGCCAGTTATAATCTCCAAGCACTGTCTCTGGAGTTAGAGCACCTGCATTCAGATCTCGCTTCTTATACTTACTACCTTGTTGATAATAAGGGAAGTCATGTAGCCTTCTCGGATCTCCGTTTCCTAATATGCCACTTTGATCATGCTGCTCATGAAGCATGCATTCCTGATACTGGCATTCAGGGCTTTATGTAATCAGGTTCCAACCTGTCTCTACAATTTTATTTTATACTGGAAATACTCTGCCCCTTTCCCCTGCACCACACTCCCTCATATTGGCTTCTCTGGTCTCCATGGCATTGCTCATGACAACTACCAAGCTTAGCATAAGATTCACTCATTTCTCTCCCTTACTTCAAGGTCCAAGTCAAGTGTCACTTTCTCCACGAAGCCTTCTTTGATCATCCCCCTCTCCATAAATGGAGGGCAATGTTTTGGCAGTACATTGCTTATACTTTTATCAGTGCTTGGTACATTTTATGTGCTTAATAAATGCTTTGTTATTCATTATCACCTTATGACTTACATTATGATTATTTGTACATGTCTTCTACTACTTAGTAGGTTGTAAATTACTTCAGGGAAGCCTATTTAATTTTGCATCCCTAACACTTAACACAATGCCTTGGCTATTATATAGTTGGTATTTAATGCATATTTACTGTTGAATTAAAAAAACCAGAACTATAGATATCTTACCCATTAAATATAATGTTTTTAAATGTAATTTTATTTTTATATACATCATCCTAAACTGATTTTATGGATCAGTAACTTTTTTGTAAGAAGGGTTTCCCCAGCCCTTCCCTAGGGTCTATATGTCTTGGTTAGACATCTTTCAAATCAGATTTCTAGTAAAGGAGATGGCAAGAAAGAAGGGGGAGAAGCTTCAACATCACACAAATGGTTCTCAGTGATAATTGCCTGATAGTCAAAAAGCACTGCTTTGAAGAAATTGCAATCCTGAAAGTCAAAATTAGGACCATGAGGTCATCTAAGTTGGAAAGAACCTTAGAAATCCATTATAATCCAACGTTCTAATTTCACAGACGTGAAAACTTGTCCAAAATCACTTAGACGTAGCAGGAGGTGAAGCAGATAGAATGCCAAGCCTGGAGTCAGGAAGACCTGAAGTCCAACCTGGCCTCAGATACTGACTAGCTCTATGACTCTGGTAAAGTCACTTAATAGCTGTCTGCCTCAGTTTCCTCAACTAAAATGGGGGTAATTTTAGCCCCTCCTTCCCAGGGTTGTCGTGAGATAATATTTCACATAAAAATGAGATAATATTTGTAAAACACTTAGCCAAGTGACTGGTTTGTAGTAGGCACTTCATAAATGCTTCTTTCTTTTCCCCTTTCTACCTGTCCCGTTACCCCCAACACATAAACACAGGTGAAACTAAAGAAGAAGCAAGTAGCAGAGATAGGATTCCAATTCAAGTCTTTTGACTCCTGTCCCATTAATGTTGTAGAGATTTGGGTAATGGAAGGAAGAAAGTGGTAGAAGTACTGACAGTGGGGGGAGAATGTGGCATGGTGAGGAATTACTCTTTGGTTTACAATTTTGAGCCACTATTAATCCAGGTAAAGAAATATATAGAGGTCATCTGTATTTGAATGATGGTTGTCCACCATGGATCTGCCTTTACTCTCCTCAGTAGGTGATTATGGAAGCTACTCATCCTTCTCCTCTGTACCACTGGCAAGAAGCAAATTGATAGTATGGAAGTTTCAAATATATACATTTATTCCACTTCTTTGGTCACTTTCACCCTGGAAATAAATAGTGGTGTTTTTCTACTGCTGAAATAAATGTGGTTTCTCTAGCAATGAATAATTTATTGCAGCAGGAGAAAATTGACTTTACGGTTGGTCAAGAAGGCCATTGCTCATATGATTTCCCCTTCAATTTCAGAAGCTATCCCCCAACTCACCAAAATAGAGTGGATTACACTGCCCACCACCAAGATATAAGTATAGAGATGCTTATAAATTCAGTTGTGCAAGCAGGTTATCCTTCTGATTTTTTGGAAGGGAGGAGTGAGGAGGCAGGAAAAAGAGAGGTGGGAGACAAAGAGTTTACTGGTTCTTTGGTTCATTCTGAAACGTCAAACTCAGCTTACCTGGAGATTTTGCATAAGATGCATGAAAACAGGAGAAGTTAATAAGTGCATATGAAGCCAAGAAGAAGTTGGAGATGATGGGAGCAATGGTGTTCAGTTCCGCTGTGGAAGAAAAACACAATCAGGTGCTGACATATGAAGGATGAAATCTAGGGGTGAACAACTATTATAACCTTGAAACATGACCTTATTTAGCTACTAATGGCGTAGCTGGCCTCTGTCAAAATTTAAGGAGTTGGAGATTTTTCTTCAGGGCTGCATTATTTACTCGAAGTCTATAATCAATTGGATCTTTTATAGAGTAGCTGGCAAGAAAAAATGCAGCCAGCAGGCAGGTGGGGCAGTTGATCATTTTATCCCAATGCAAACATGGGTGAGATTGAGAAGAGGACTGAAGGGGAAAACAGCCAAAACCTTGCCCTGAAATACAGTAATGGTACTGGTTCACCACCTGCTATTTCCCTAAATCCTTAAGTTTCTGAAGGAAACTTAAGTGTCATCTCACCCCTGTCTCCTTTCTCTCCTAGACTACTTGGAGCAAGCTCCTACTCAAACCATGTAGATTCTATATGTCTATTGCATAAAAGAGACTACCAAAATGGCCCAAGTAATTTGTACACTTTTCCTGTCAATTAAATGTTCATAGAATATTAGATATAAGTCCCTTGGGGCCAAGTAAATGCTTAATAAATTATTGATTTTTATCTTTATATCCCTCGGGTCAAGAATGGTATCTTGCGTACAGTAGATGCTTTGTTAAATCAAATATAGAAGGGGCCTTAAATGTTACTTAGTCTAAATTATGAGTCAGATGGGTGGCACAGTGCATAGAATGCTGGGCCTAGAGTTAGGAAGACCAGAGTTCGAATCTGGCCTCAAACCCTTAATAGCTGTGTGATTCTGGGCAAGTCATTTAAATGTTTTCTGCTTCTGTTTCCCCATCTAGAAAATGAGGCTACCAATAGCACCTCCCTCCCAGGGTTGTCATGCAGAAAAAAATGAGATGTGATTTATAAAGTGCTTTGCAAATCTTAAAGTGCTATATACGTGTTTGTTATTATTTAGATATCTATATAAATTCTAGCTATCTAAACTTTCCAGTGATCAAATGGGATAACACATGCAAAGCACTTTGCAACCTTAAAGTCCCATATAAATGCTAGCTATTATTATTATTCTAATCAATCAATGAAAAAGAAATTATTAAATGCTTGCTATGTTCCAGGTACTATGCTTAATGCTGGCCATACAAAGGTAAGATCCCAGGAGTGGAAGGGATTAGTCCACTGGGATCCACATATACAAAGTACTAGAACCCAGTTCTCTTAATTCCCAGCCTAATGTTTGTTCTTCTATACCAAAGTGCTCATCATGAAGCCCCAAGTACTGGTGAGAGAGGACCTTTGATAATATATTAGCTGTCTCATGCAGGGGGTCTTCACCTTTTGGGTGTCATGGCTACCTGTGACAGTCTGGTAGAGTCTATGGATACCTTCTCAGAATGATGTTTTTAAATGCACAAAATAAAATACATAAGAATACAAAGGGAACCAATTATATTGAATTATAGTTATCAATTTTAGTAGAAAAGTTCATAGACCTCAAGTTAAGAATCCCTGATCTAATGAATCCATCTAATGGATTTGGTTATGGCTTTCTATAAACACAGGGCTGACATTAATCAGAGTGTGATTTCAGAAGCCTGGGAAGTCTCACTGCCTCCCTCGAATATTTTCACTACTTGCTCACTAACGTTTCTAATATTTTAGAATTTTAATTGAATTCTTTAGGATTATTTTTTTAGTACAAGGTCCTTCAGGTCAAGGACTATTTTCATTTTAATCTATGTACCCCATCCTTACAGTGCCTGACACACAGTAGGCACTTGACTAATAATTCTTGTTGAACTGAATTGAACAAACGACAAAGCCTTTTGTTTCACAGTTGGGGTTGGGGTAGGAAGAACTCTTAAAACAAAAATACTCTTGGGAAATACAACTCATTGCTTTCAATTTGCACTAAAGTATAACTGATTACTATAAGAACAATCCCAATTAATCCAAGTTTTTAAAGTTTAATTTTTAAAGCTTCAAGTTTTTAAAGCTTTAATTTTAAAAGTTTAATTTTTGACAAAGGGAGAGGTCATTAGAAGCACGAAAAGGTGGGTGAGGCAGGATTGTGAAGGGATGAAAACAGTAGAGAAGGAGAAGACTGGAGTTGCAGATAAACTGCCTATTTCACAGTGTATCTCAAAGGTGAGTACACTAAGAAAAGCCCACCTTTTCTTCAGTTCAATTTGATAATGCACTAGGTAAAGCATGGGTCTTAAAAACCTTCATGCAGACTTTTTGATAAATGATTTAAACACTAGAGAACCAGGCTCTCCCAGTCCTAGAGATCTCTGCACATATCCGTGGCTGTGCTGGAACTAGCTCTAACTAGCTCATCAGAACAGACTATTAAATTTTCAGTGTGAACATTTACACCTCAGAAATCAGCAAATATTATAGATTGGGGCTTGATCGATTGTTTTGTTGTCTAGACTTAAGAAAGAGATGGAGAAAATGTTAATAATGCAGCTTAAACTCAAAAATGTCTTGTCAGATTTCCCCCTCCACCAATAGAGTTATTAAATATTTACAGTACTCCTGAACATAGCTTCAATTCTATTGGTCCTGGCTTTAAGGAAACTTAGATGCAGATCATATCTTATTCTATATCACTATAGAGCCCTGTGTGGCATATATTCCTCTGGGTTACTTGTATATTTAGGGCCAAAAAGTTCAGCCAGTTTGAAATGAGAGGATATATAGATCTTAATCTCAGCCCTGCTCGTGGTATATATGATATAGGTAATGTCATTCAGTAACTCCTCATTTATCTAGAAGTAAGACTTCCAGCAACTGCTACCATCTGGAACACAGGCAAGAAGCAGAAGGTTATGGAATTTTAAATGTTGCCAAGACTCTGTAATAACTGTCACAAAGTCCATGCACCAAAGTTGGTATACTTTGTAGGAATCAGGAAGATCTAAGGGCTTCATTAGAGCTTATTAGCCCAATGTACGCACAATTCCAATAATGTTGGCCTTATCATTTCTAGGACCATAGAAAAATAGGAGGAAATTAGAAAGGGCAGTGCTTTACAAAGCAGTCCACTGATGAATACATTGACAACCAAAGGAACAACTGGCAAAGTACTGTATTGTAGCATATTAGAATAGTCGATGGTAATGAGGATGGCTCTTAGTCATCAAAAAAGTTCAAAGATGTTCAGTGGGTGCTGCTTAAGAAGGTAGAGGAGTATGTCATGCATTCTAGAAAGATTTCTATCAAATGATGAAAATTAAATCGAGTATATGGAAAAATTAATCACATGGAAAATATCCCCAAGGATGCCAGATAAGTGAGACATTGTTAGACTTTCTTCTTTGGGGTTATTCTTTGATATAGAAATCTGAAAGAGCAATATTTGCTTTATCTTTGGTAATTTGTAAAGATTCAGGAATTATGGTCAAATTTCTCTTCAGTGGGAGAGTGATGGGACTGGGTCTGTTAATTAAATTCAGTCATAGGTAGGAATTGTTTGTTCTGCATGTTGTACACATGTACAGGTGGCAGGGCTTTTTACAGCCTATACTGTTAATGCTTTGTCCCAGACACAGGGACCCTAATGAGGACATGGCTTATGGTGGAGCAAGGAAAATGCAGGCTGAAGCTGGTGGGTTTGACCCAAAGGTGATTTTACAGATATCTTTTGCTTAGGAAGGAGAGATAATCAAGCCTAGATTTTGACACTCATTTGCCCATTTCCAAGACATGGTTACATAGATTCAATTAAATTTAATTCATCAAACATCTACTAAGCATTTATTAAGTGGAAAATGTGCTATATTTGAGATAAATGGATATCCTAATACGTATCCCTACATGTAACCCAGTGTATAAAAAACACTGTCCCTACCTTCAATGAGCTTACTTTTTTTTGTCAAATGTAGGTATAATCTGGGCCTTTCTTTGGGATTAAAAAAAAGACAACAGAACCAATCAAAATTGAGAGGAAAACCTTCCCAATGAGCTATCCAAATGTGGAATGGACTATCTCAAGCTAGAGTGGGTTTCTCTTCTCTGGAAGTCTTCAAACCATAAATGTGGATGACCACATTCTGAGTATGGTATAGAGCAGGGGTGGGAAACCTGCAGCCTCAAGGCCACATGTGGCCTTCTAGGTCCTTGACTGTGGCCCTTTGACTGAATCCAAACTTCAGTCAAAGGACCACACTTGAGGACCTAGAGGGCCACATGTGGCCTTGAGGCCACAGGTTCTCCAGCCCTGGTATAGAGGATTCTTATTCAGGCATGGTTTGTATAAGATGTTCTCCGAGATCCTTCCAACTCTGAGACTCTGATTCAGAGCATGAGTTTAAAATTAGGAGTTATATAGAGTCAGAGGACCAATGTCATTATACTCTTGGGCTCAAAGGGTTGCCAGATGTCTCCTTGGTCCTGTATAAATTCAATACTTTCTCATTTCCTTCCTAAGCAAGCTTAATATCCCAAAGTAGGGTAGAAAACAAGCATGGATTTAAAACTTTCAAGTCCACCTTCTTATTTTATAGATAAGAATACTAAGGCCCAGGTTGAGTGACTTGCACAAGGTCACAGAGGTAATAGACCTCAGAGGCAGGATATAAACCCAGATTCTCTGGCTACAAAGTCAATGTTCTTTCCACTCAACCATGCAACTTTACCACAAACTAACTTTCCAAATCTGAAAATAAAGCCAAATTCATACTCAAAAATGTTTCTTGACTTTTAGTGTTACCAAGAAACCTACTAACCAATCAAAATGAAGGCCATCGCAATAATGAATGTGAGCATATATCCTCTTAGAGGCTCATTGTTTTTCCCATATCCTTTTGCAAAAAATTGAAGAGCTTTGTAGATGTTGTCCTTGCAAAGAGCCTGATGGAAAAAAGGAGAGAAATCAGTCATTTATATCTGCACACAGTCATTACCCAGAAGTGACTCTTAAACAAGGAGATTTTCTCAAAGATTAAGTGACATACAATACTGTAGCACTGGTTAGCATCTGTAGTTTATCATTCTTTATATTATTTGCATCCATCTTGAATATGTGGCAGATAGAGCACTTGGGCCAGATGCAAACATTAAAATGTTTCTGAAAATGATTGCTAGTGAGAATAAGTATTTTAGCTAGATCCATGCAGAGAGAAAACGATGAGAAGAAAATCATGTTTCTGGGGATACAGTACCTGGAAAACTTTTGGTGCACTGACAAGAGAGGCCAGAGCAGAGGAGAGGGTGGCAGAGAAGATCCCAGCAGTGATTAAGGGTCCAAATCCTGAGACCATGCTCATTACCTTTGAGAGAACAAACGCTCAGGTAAGGATAAGGTTAATACTCCTGGAAGAAGGGTACAGAACTTGCAGATGGATGTTGATCACCAAACTGTCCTCATTATACTTTCATCACTGTCTTGGGCACTATGGGTAGGGTGGTTCAGATCATCAGATGCAGGCAGCCTAGCATAGTGGAAAGAATGCTGGATTGGGGGCTCAAAGGACCTGGGTTCCAATGCCACTCTTTTCCATCCATGTGGCCTTGGGCAAGTTTCCTAATCTCTCTAAGCCTCATTTCCACATATATAAAATGAGAGGGTTAGACTAGATTGTTTCTAAGGTCCCTCTCCTGATCTAATTGGGTTAGGGGTCCCTTCTCTTTTTTACTACCACTAGCCCTCACTTAGTCTCTGGGATATTAATTTTTCTCTGGAATTTCCTGACCTAGAGGGGACAAAACTTCTTTATCTCTTAAATTTGACCAAGATGATGGCTGGATTCTCACCCCCCAAAATGACTTTATTAAATAATTGGAGGTAAAAGTACAAAATAGCAAAGAAACGAGTTACTGAAAAATCTTGCATGAAAATCACCATAATCCAGACAGACTGGATGTGGCTGGTACAACTTGCATAGGATGCCTTGTTCCATATCTGTTTTTTATTTTGACCTAGGGTCTCCCTCTATCTTCTCTTCTATCTGAGAGGTTCTTTTCTTGTCTTTGACTCATTTGTTTGTCTATACTAGTAGCCCGAGTATATTCACTAATCAGTGGGTGAAGCCTGGCTTCCTCATTTCTGGTTCTTCATAGTTTTATACTAGGGGCCCATCCACTTGACCATTAATGATGCTAACAAAAAAAGCCCTTAAACTTCCCTTTATTTCCTTGTTTTCAACCTTGTGTCCCTTACCCAATCTCCAGTCATATTAGTTTTCCCAGTTGAAGGTACTTTCAGCCATTCAAGATAACAAATCTACCCTATCTATTATTCTTCAATAAACATTTGACCCTTTCTTGACCTAGAGTTAGGAAAAAACTAACTACTGTCTTGGATGAATTTAAGAAAAGAAAAATGTCTACATCTACATCAGCAGATTCTAGAGAAATCTGAATATCTCAGGAACCAAGTGAGAAACAATGTCAACCTGAGAGAAAGAAAGGGGTCTCTAACCCAAAGAGGAATAAATAGAACAGGCATGGTGATCGACATCCGTAATCCCTGCTGCTGGGAGAGGCTGAGAATGGTGGATTACTTGTGTTCAAGAGTTCTGAGGTGCAGTAAGGGAAGACCTGATTGGGATATCTGTACTAAGTCTGGCATCATGGTTGAGTCCCTCTGACCTGACTCAGGTTAAAAAAATGGAGCAAGTTAAAACTCTCATGCCAACGAATATTGGAATTGGACCTATAGGTGGCCACTGCACTTCCAGCCTAGTTGAGAGAGGGACACCAGGCTAAAAACAGCAACACTTAGAATAAATAATGTAAGATCAATTAAAAAGAATAAAAAAAGCCGTACAACGCCATATCAGAAAAGTACATCTGTTATCTTGGATGATGGAAGATGCCCTCCACTGGGAAAACCAGTTTGGCTTGAGATAGGACAGGAGACACAAGGTTGGAAACAGGGAAAGAAGGGGAGGCTTTAGGGCTTTTTGATGAAGTCATTAATGGTCATGTGGACAGGACCCTATTATAGACCTAATTAGAACCAGAAGTGAATCCAAAATTTACCCAATGAGTAGTAAATTTTCAGTCTACTGACAGAGAAATGACTCAAAGGTAGGAGAAAGAAGGTAGATGGAGACCCTAGACCAAGATTAGAAATGGATGTGGGGCAAGGTATCCCTCTGGAAGTTGGGACGGTCAATGTTTGGCTAAATTATAGTTAGTTTGGTATAAGAGTTCTATGTTTGCCCCTTCATTCCTCACAACTCCCAGTAGTTTTTCTTATTGACTTTCCATTCAGCTGCTTTATTTTACAGATATATTAAGCATATAGTGATGATTATAACAACTAATTTGAATCATGCTGGTAGGTTTTCCTTTACAACACTGTGCATAAATGTGTAAATTTTAGTTTAAAACTACACTAAGACTTTTAGAACATTATATATACATACATACATATATATATATACATATATATATATATATATATACACACACACACACACACACATATATTTGCATGTGTTCAGTTCCCATTAACAGTAAGAGAAGGGTGTCTAGGGAAGCTTACCAAATAAATGTAAAGAACAGGACTCAGATCCTTGATTAAAAAAAAATCAGCTCCTAAGACAAATGTTTCTCTTTCCACTTCCTAGAGCTCCATTTTCTCAGCAAATGGCTTCTAAATAGTTTTTCTCTTTTCCTTTCAAAAGCTTCCAGGATTTTTTTACTAGTTCTTTCCTCTGTTTGGTATAATTGAGTTTTCTTAGATGATAGGAAGTTCATTCTAACAAAATATGACATATGAATAAGGCTTTGGGAATAGAGTTATAATGTTATAATGTTTATATTTCAGTTTCTCTTCTTCGTGCCCATGGAAGAATATTTTCTATTTCATTATTCAATTACTCAATATCTCATTATTTTCTCTGTGTTTACTGAACAGTCTGACACAAAATGAGATCTGCCCAGTTAAGTCCAGTTTTATAGCAAATAACTTTGAGCTAATTTACTTTTCCTTGTTGGACAGTTCTAATAGATAATAGATTCATTAAGAGTTGACTAATAAGAAATTCTCCTTAAGCCAGCCACTTGGGACAATTATTTATGTTTCTAAGCCTTTTTGCCTGTAAACATGACGACTCTCAGACATTCCTTCTTATTCTAGTCAATTCCTCGGTCATCTCACAGGTTTTTCCAAAGCTATAGTTGATCCTCAGAATGTCTTCCACTCTGTAAAACACCATGCCTTTCCCCCTCAATCCCCAAAGCCTTCTTTGATTAGTTAGAAGACAGGCAGTAGTGGCTTAGCAGATAGTAGAGAAGTAGATTGGGAATAAGGAAGATCTGGGTTCAAGGCCCACCGCTGAGACCTACTAGCTTTGTGACCACTGGGAAAGTCACTCTCCCTGCCTCCAGGAACTCTCTGAGATCAAAAGTTAGCTGGCACATTGGATGGAGGGTTGAATTTAGAATTTCACAGAATTTGGTGCAAGTCCTTCGCCTGACTCAGTAACTGTATAACAACGTCACTTAATTTCTCTGAGCATCATTGTCCTTATGTTTCAATTAGTGCACTGAATTGGACGAACTCTGAGGACCCTTGTAGCTTGAAATCTATGATTCTAAATTGAAGATTTGTGGCATTGGTGGAGGGACTTTCCAATGCTGAGACTTTCCCATATCAATGAAATAAATCATAGAACTTGGCTGTTCTCTCCACTAAAAAGAAAGTAGCGGGGATGGAGTGATCTGTCCCATTATCCAATTCCTCTTATTTCTAATTCTCTTACCACTACATTAAATGAATTTAAATTATTTTGCTTAGATGCAAACAACTTAATTTATATATTCAATTAATCTTTGTGCATCCTTACTTTCACTGTCATTATGGGATGTCTTAGACTATAAACTCCTCAAGGGACTGACTTCATTATTTCTTGCTTTGTGCTTTGTATTGCATATAGTAAGTACACTTTATAAATAGGTATTTGGTAAATAATTTCAACTCTTAAATATTTGGTGACATTGGCTGAAGCACTTTTTAAAATATGAAGGCAAGTAAATAATGTCTGTGAATTTGCATTAAGGTGTTTAGATAAAAAATGTTATGATTGAGCCCGATTTTTGCTTTGGTGTGCTCTAAGTCTCTCTATGTTGTATACTACTATCTTCTCTTTTCTGCTTAAGACAATAACATGGGGAAATAGCCAACCTACTATGTGATCTATGTTCGTGCTGTATCAAGTCTATTAGAAAGGATACACATAATTGTAGCCTTCTGGGTGGGGGTGGGGTGGGAGAAACAAAGTAAAAAGTGCACAGCAGAGAACAAAAGAAAACTTACAAGGAAGCAAAGGTGGATAGCTTTCGACACAACCTGTAGTATTTATTACATAGGCTTTCTTGAAATGGAAATTTATGGCTATATATTTTGAATCCTCTCTTACATTCTGCTGTGTATATGACATGATTTTTTCTTTTCTTATTTTGCATTTAAATTTCAATATTTAAGTTAATACTATTTATTTTTCTTTTCTCTATTGCGTATTTAAGTCTAAAATAAAAAATAATTTTTTTAAAAAGCAAGGATACATACACTGCCCTCATTCCCTCCCCCTCTCCCTTACCTTGTAGTTTATTACAAAGAACAATAGAAAGAATTCATCAAGTTCCACTTCTCTTAGTAAATGCCACTCAGTGTCACTATTGTGTGGTGCCTACGTAGTCCGCATTTCCCCAGATTCTAGGTCTGCTCCTCCCTACCCTACCTTAGAACTTCTAAGGCAAGCCAAGGAGTGAGTATATGGCCATTGGTGGGTTGGAGGGCACACTCTCAACTCTTGACCTTCCCTGGGAGATCTGCTTTGAATCTAGAGAAGCTTTGGGTAAGTTATATTGGTCCCAAGGTCCCAGTCTTCTCCAGTGGAGCCCAGATTCCCTGGGGAGTTTCCCACCACCCGCAAATTGGAACTAAAGCTGGAGGGTTGCTCCAAATATTAAGTTTGGAGTCAGAAGAATTGAGTAAAAATCCTGACACTTCTACTTGTTCTGTGACATTCCTCATCCAAAATATAAAAGCCTTAGATTAGATGATCTCTCAGATTTCCTCCAGTTTGAATTCCTGTTATCTAAAATGATTTGCCTACCCAGAGATTCTTTATAACTCTAGGACTGGCAAGAACCCAGAGTTGATAAGAACAGGTCTTTTAGACAAAATTGATCACAGATAAGCTGTTTCTGAATACAATTCTTAACAAGTACATTGAACTAAGGCAACTCAAGTCCAATCAGCCAAGGACAACAAAAGTTTTAAAATAAAAATCCAAACCTGGAAATTGTTCATCAGCCCATATGGACATTTTTGGTCTAAACATCTGGAAAAATCATAGCCCAGACCACAGGCTGCTGAGCCATTGCAGCTTATACCAGAGATGATTGTGTCATTCACATTTCCAGTGGCATCCCGGACAACACAGGCTCCTGTGGAAAGGAAAGGGAATAATTAATTAAAAAATAAACATCCTGTCCAGTTGGGGTTCCCTGAAGAGGCATTCTTTTCTATTTCTAGGCTATGACCAGGCCTGTTCGGATCTTTATCTTCTATGAAACCTTCCTGAAGATTCCCGCTCAGCTCTCACTTCCCCTTCCTCTAAATCCCTAGAACACATCACCATCAACTCTGGAAAGAGTGTGCCAATTGACTGCCCTATTGTCCCACTTACCATCTATGGGGCTTTCCAGACCCCAAATCCCTTCCCTGGCCTCCACTCCACTATATGTATTGTAAACTGTTTGAGGGCAAGGACTAGTTCACGTTTGTATTTGTATTCTTAATACAGTATTCTTTGCAGAGTAAGCAATTCATAAATTCTTTTCATTCATTTGTTCATTCATTCATTCAGTCTGTGCTACTCATTTGATCCATATTTATATCCTTTACCATATTGCATCATTAGTTTAATTTTAATGTGTCTATTTCTTGTTTCTTGAACTAGATTTTGTGTTCCTGGAAGGCTGAGACCATATCTTATGCTGCTTCTTTTTTTGCCTCTCCTCCTCCATAATAAATAATAGCTATAAAATTCTTCGAACTCTTTTAAAAGAAAGGAGCTCTTGAAAATAAACATCAAAAAAGAAGTTCCACCCCTTATTCACTGAGCATCCTTGATTTCTCATTTCTGAGAAATGGCCAGCAGCCAGATACTCACTCAGTTGTTTGACCCAGTAGGGATCTCTCAATTCTTAGATAAAGAATGCCATGTCCTCCGGGTTGGGAGAATTTGGAGAAGAGAAGTCAACCATATGGAGGATTTTATTCTAACTGGTTTGAAGTTATTTGGTTATGAATGATAAAAATGCAGTAATGTCACTGTTCCTAACCAGCAACACAGCTAAAGTGGTATTCATTCCATTGTTGAACCCTTCCTTCTAATTGTTAGGAACCACTTCAGCTGAAAATCACCCCTTGCAGTGTGGGCACACTAGAAAAGAACATTGGATTCAGAGTCAGCAGTGCTGAGTTCAAATTCTTCCTCTTTCACCTGCAGCTCATGTCACCTGAAATATTCACTTAACCTCTCTGAGCATTGGTTTCCTGCAAAATGGGAAGATTAGGATATGTGTCTAAGATTCTTCGGTGCTCTGAAAGCAGGAAATTTTAGCAAAGCAGTCCAGAAAAGTTCCCATGGCTCTATATCATTAAGCATTTTCCAGGAGTAGTCCACCACTGCTCTACACTGTTCTTTCTTCTCCATGAGAAAAATTGCAAGGAATACACATTACCCCAGAGGCCCATGGGAAAATATGGCATTTAGGGTAGTCTGGCTGGTGCTGGAGCCATTCCTAGTGGCATGGGATAAACTGGAAAACATCCAGATGGTGGAGGATTTTAAAGCTAGACCACTGAAGGATCCATTGAAGGAACTGGAGATGCTTAGCCTGGTGAAGAGTTAGTGGGGGACATGATGCCTTTCTTCAAATATTTAAAGGCTGCCATGTAGAAGAGGGATTGGACATACGAGTTTTGACTCCAAAGAGTAGGACTAGGAGCAAGAGATGGAAATTTGAGAGAAGTAGATTTAGTCTTGATGTGAAGAGTATTTGGAGTTCTACCAAAGTGGGACGGTCTGCCTCAGGGGCCCCACACAACTCCCCCAAATGCCTTCAATTAAAAGCCAAATGATGACTTGTAGTTCTTGTTGTAAGAGGATTCTTGTTCAAGTATAGGTTGGGTTAAATGACCTATGAAGTTCTTTCTAATTCAGAGATCCTGAGACATCTATGACATGGTCCGTGTCTTTGATGTAGGACCTCAGCCTTGACTTTTCTAAGTTAAAAAGGAAACCCATTTCTGAAAAATCTAATTCAAACATATTTTTGCTTCAATGTTATTTTTTAAAAAGAAGAAAAAATCATAGAAGCCCCCAAATCACCAAAACAATGTCTTTTCTAGATGGGGAAGGGAACAGGAAAAAGCATTTAATCAGTATCTACTATGATGTGAACTAGGGGCTATTATTATCTTCATTTTACAGTCAAGGAAACTGAAACAAACTGAGGTTAAGTGACTTGCCCAGGGTCACCCAGCTAGTGAATTTGAACTCAGGGGCTCCTAACTTCAGACCCCAGGCCTCATCCACTGCACCATTAGCTGCTTGAAGATATCTGAATATTCAGGAAATCTCCCCATCCCTAAAACAGTTATTTAGGAAAAGTTTCAAGCAGACACCACTAGGGTGGGATGATGGGCTCTTTGCCCTGGGTTATTGAATTTGAAAAGCTCTGACAGTACTTGTAGTCATTTAGTAGCTCAGAAGCCATAGGGCTTTGTACCTCGGTTGGTAAGAACGATTCAAATAGAAAGCTACCAAATGGGCAGCTGGGAGGTCTCTTATCTCTATTTCTCCCATTATCACCCTCTTCCCCTACCTATCACAAGGCAGCTTGCCCAGCAATGACTTTTCTCTAGTATCTGAAGGTCTGTTTCTACCCCATTCCATCCCCACCTAGCCACCCACCTACACGAGGGCAGAATTCAAAATTCATTCAGCTTACTCTGGATGTGTTTGGTGGTGCAAAAGTTTCTATTTGTGACTCTGTATGCAAGTCGACCTGTTTCATCTCTTTTGTATGTTGAGGTCAAACTAAGGGGGATAAACACTCTTGAAGCAAGCAGGGAATGAATAAAATTCAGGCCGCTTTTGAGAGCTGCTCAGTCAGGTTCTATAGCATCCTTAGCTTTTGGTGAATTTTTTTTTTGGCCCTCAACAACCATCCCTCCTCATTAATTTGTTCCTGAGAAGGAATGGATTTTCTTGATTATAGCTTTGGAAATATGATTTCTGTCTCCCTCACATTAAGTGCTGCCAGGGAATGATGGAATTAAAACAACAGGTGCTACCATAGCAGAAAAAGTCACAAAATCCTGTGAGCCATGTGAGCAGGTCTCCTGCACTGATGGGGGGCTGGGTCAATTTAGAATGCTCAGACAATTGGCAATAGTGAAATTTTCCCTTTAAAGAAAGCAGAGTCATTAGCTCCAATTCCATGCCCTCCCTACAATCCCACTGTTCCCTCAACCCCCAGTTACTCTGGCCTTTCCCAGATATCCTCACATAAACTCTATTCCCACCTGACAGGCAGGAGTGGATGACGGTGGTGGAAGCAACCTAAATCCCTTTATGCCTCTCCTAGTGGTAGTGGGGTCAATATCTGAAGTAGCAAAACTAAGCTCTCTAGTATATATTGATAAGATAGATAAATAGATACACACACCTCTATCCACATCTATTTGTATAGGAAAATATGGATACATGTATCTATATATAGACATATAAATATATACATGCACTTAATACATATATAATAATATGAACTAGCACTAATAAGTATCTATAGCTATCCATCTTTCCGCATGCCTGCTTGTTTACTAGCTATCTAGCTATCTGTCTGTCTGTTTCTCTCCAACTATGACAATTATAATCAAAACACTAAGCTGCCAGGATGATAATAATGGGAGGAAGACATTTCACAATTTACAAACTCAGTAGCTTTCAATAATTTGCAGATTTTGAGAGCTTTATCCTCTGTAGCCCAAGCATGACAGAAAGTGTAGGAGACTCCAATAAACACTGAGAATAATCTGAAGGTTGGTGCATAATGGTATAAAGGAAACAACATTGGGCTTGGGGGCAGGAAGTCTTGAATCTGACCTCTGATACTGTGTCACCAGGGAGGGACTTAAGTTCACTTAATCTCTATAAGCCTTATTTTCCTCAATTATAAAAATTGAGCTAATAATGACACACTTTACTAGGCTGTTGTGAAGAGCAATCGAGATAATGTGTGTAAAACTCTTTGTAAATCTCAAAGCACCAGATGAATTTCAGCTATTATTGCTGTTACTTACCTACACAAATAGCAACCGCTATGTAGGCAATGGTGGTGATCAGAATGGCTAGCATCGTTCCTCTGGGGATAGCGTCTTGTGGGTCCTTGAAGGGGGAAAAAGGTAGGAGGATGAAAGAAGAGTGGCATAAAGTGGGGAAATGAGATCATCTGGAGTTTATTCTGTCTTTGTAAATCTGCAGAAAAAGAACCCTGTATCTTGATTCTAGAAAAATCTACCAACTGACAAAAGTAGCAAGCTGTGAGGATGGGGGACGTTTTCATTCACTACTCAGATGACAAATTTTTTTTTTCATATGTCAAAGATTTTTATTAAACCCCATAGTCCTAAGACACAAAACAGTGGTGAGGCTTTGAAAAAATATAAGCTAGGCTGGTTCAGTTTGTGTGGGAAAAGACAGAAGTCTCACCACGCTGGAACAAGAAGCTGTGTCTTACACAATACATGTGGCAAAGAGGCCTATAAAGGGGCAAAACTAAGCTGGTATAAAAATCATGTTGGCATTACTCCAAGACACTGGGCACATCCCTGGAAAATTTTGATGGGCCTGAATATAACAGCATGTACTTTTTACAGAGCCAGGGTCATTGTAATCTTTGGCTGACCCTACTTTTGCCTGGAACATGAGACTGAACTCTCATTTGTGTCTGGCATTCAGCTAGTCCTTAGTAGCCACATGCCACCTTGGATCCCTATGAATTGTCTTTAATTTTAAAGATGGCTTACAATAACTGTGCAGTAAGAGTCCTGCTTTGTTCGTCAGAGTTTCCAAGCACTAAAGTCTATGTACATTCCTTTATAAAGCCTTTCCTGATTTCCTTCTCCCTCTTCTAGCCAGCTGCCTATGCCTGCCCCTTAAAAATTATATTTTACTTATTTTTTTTGCATTTTTAATGTACTTATATAGGTACGTGTTGTCTCCCCTGATTGAATGCCAAAACAATTTTCTGACTATGTCACTCTCTTGCTCAAAAATTTCCGGTGGTTTGCTCTTCATCCTGCCATTTAAAGCCCTTTACGATCTGACTCCAGTTGCTTTTCCTGACTTATTGAATCTACTCTATATCCTAGCCAAGGACAGCTAGGTGGCACAGTGGATAGAGTGACAGGCCTGAAATCAGGAATACTTTTCCTGAGTTTAAATCCAGCCTCAGGCACTTACTAGCTGTATGACCCTGAACAAGTCACACAACTCTGTTTGCCTCGGTTTCCTCATCTGTAAAATGAGCTGAAGAAGGAAATAGCAAATCACTCTAGTATCTTGGCAATAAAACCCCAAGTGGGGTCATGAAGAGTTAGACATGACTGAAAAACAGTATTTTAGCCAAATGGTCCTACCTGGCATACCCTAAATCCAACCTCCATCTCCTGGATCAGTGCATTTATACAGGCTTTCTGACATGACTGAAACTCCTTTTATAATTCTCAGCTTCCTTCACAGCTCATCTTTGGTGCCACCTCCTACCCAGGATGCCTTTCTTCATTCCTCTCATTAGTGTTCTCTTTCTCTTCGAATTATTCGTTATTTTCCTTTTTTCCTTATATCTTGTATTCTCTGGAAGAGTATAAGTTCCTTGATGTCAAGGACTGTTTTTTATGGGAGGAGGGGCTTTGATTTGAGTGCCCAGTATAGTGCCTTGCCTATAATAAGCATCTTATAAATATTCCTTGAATTGAATTGGAGTAAAGGGAATGTATAGTCTTTGATTTTGTATGGCACAGAATATTCCCACTCTGCCATCAGTTACCTGCTTCAAGGGAGTTTTACAGGTATAATGGCTATAAACTGGAGCCTACTTATCTGTCCTTTTCATAATTGACACCCCTATTATTTATATTACTTTTATTGTGTAAAACCACAGTCATTAACAGTAACTTGACGATGGAAAGCACACTGGACTTGGCATCGGATGACCTAAATTTCGATTCTAGCTCAGTTTCTTCTTAGCTGGATGACCTTCAGCAAGACCACTTAAATTCTTAGACCCCCATTTTCCTCATCTTTATTAATTTGAATTTGTCTGATTTCCTAGTGAAGGTCACACTTGCCATAAAACCACAGTTTAGCTTATTATTTCTGCCTATGTCTTCATGGCATGCCTCTTGGTCCTGAAGATAATAAGGGCTACTCCACAGTATTCTTTTAGGGGACCAATTGAATTAGTGTAAATGACAGGCCTTTGAAAACTATAAAGAGCTATGCAAATATAATTATTGCTACCATTACTATCATTAATATTTGCTCTTTATTGAATTCAAATTTGTCTTATGGGATAATTCTGCCACTGCATTCAATCAACAAGCACTATTTAGGCACTGTTTGCCATCCGCTGGGCACTGTACCAGGCATGGGGAATATATTCAGACAAAGGATCATTGGCCTATGGCAGCCTCAAGATCAGGGGTTTTTAAACAAACAGACACAAATCTTGTATTTTTTTAATTATTACTTTGTAACACCAAATTTTATTTTATGCATTTAAAAACATTATCGTAAGGAACCCATAGGCTTCAGACCAAAGGGATCCATGACACAAAAGAAGGTGAAGGACCCTTATTCTACATCCTGAAGGCATAGTGTGACAGTGTTGAAGGCCTGCACTGAAAAAAAAAATTCATTTCCTCAAAATTTAAATCTAGGACTGCTTTAAGGAATCACTGCAAGAAAGAATGTTGATGGGAAGGTAAATATAAGCTTATGCTGGAGTATTACTTTTTTAAAGATATGTTTTATTAGTCCTTTCTGCCTCTACATCACTATCATTTCAACCATTCCCAACTTCACACTCCTTTAGAACAAAAACAGTTAAGCAAAACCACCTGATACAAATAAACATATCAGACAATGTATATAATATTCTGCTCTAGTAGTACACCACCTGTATGCAATGCCATGAATAGGGAGGAATACTTCATTATAGGTCTTTCAATTATAATTGGTCCTTTAAGTACTCAATGTTCAATGATATTTTTACTTATATTATGTATATTATCCTCTTTGTTCTGCTTATTTCACTCTCAATCACTTCACTTATCTCTTCCCATGTTTTTCTCATTCCTTATGCTTGTTATTTTTTACTGCATATTAATATTCCACTATATTCATATATCATTTTTTCAGCAATTCCACAACCGATGGTCTTCTATTTTGTTTAGAGTTCTTTGCCACCTCAAAGAGTACTACTATGAATATTCTGGTACCTTCTGGGTTTCTATTTTGTTTTTTTATTTCCTTGGTGTAGGATCACTAGGTCAAAGAACATAGACAGTTTAACCATTTTCATTGCATAATTATAAATTGACATCCAGAATCGTTGGACCCTTTCACATCCTCATCAATAGTGTACCGCTATGCCCATCTTCCCACATTTCTCCAATATTTATTGTTTCCATTTCCTTTGCCATGTTTGCCAATTTGCATGGCGTGAAGTGAAACCTTGAAGTTGTCTTGGTTTGAATTTCTCTTTCTAGTAGTAATCTGGGGTATGGTTTCATGTAGTCATTTTAAATCTGCAATTCTTATTCCCTTTGGCCACTTAAACACTGGGAAATGTCTCTTGGTGTTGTGTATTTCCTTAAAATCCCTGTATATTTTGGGTATCAGGCTTTTATCAGTAATACCTGAAGCAAATATTTTTTCATTCTTTTTCCCCTCTAGTTCTACCTCCACTGATTATATTTGTGCAAAAGTTTTCAAATTTGGGTGGTAAAATTATGTATTTATTATTATGATCTCTCCCATCCTTTACTTAGTTAAGAATTCTCCCCTTGACCATAGATGTGTAAGGTAAATATTCTCATTCCTTTCTAATATTTTATGGTATTACTTTTTATATTCAGGTTACATATTCATTTTGAGTTCATTTTGGTATAGGATGTAAACTGTTGGTCTAAACTGAATTTTTGCCAAAGTGTTTTCCAGTTGTTCTAGTGGTTCTTGTCAAAAAGGGAGTCATTCTCCCAGTAATTTATGTTCTTGCATTTACCAAATGTTAGGATGCTATTTTTGATTGTTTTTGTTTCTTCCTTATCTAGTCTGTTCCACTGTGTTTTAATCAGCATCAGATATAATTTGAAAGCTGGCCATGCTATGCCACTTCACTTGTATTTTTCCACATTAATTTATGTAGTATTGTCATTTTAAATTGACGTTTGCCTTGCCATGAATGGCAAATCTTTCTCCAGTTATTCGAGTTGACCATTATCTTTACAGAGAAAGGAACTTTTATAATTTTATTTATATTATGTGTGTTGGTAGGATAGCTTTCAGATATTTTGCACATTTCTTGGTTATTTCGAATGGAATTTCTTTTCCATTTCTTTTTTTTCAGAGGGGGGAAGGCAGGGCAGTTGGGGTTAAGTGACTTGCCCAAGGTCACACAACTAGTAAGTGTGTCAAGTGTCTAAGGCCGGATTTGAACACAGGTCCTCTTGACTCCTGGACCAGTACTCTACTTACTGTGCCACCTAGCTTCTTTTTGGAATTTATTTTCTAATTGTTTCTTCCTGGTTTTTGTTAGCACTGTATAGAAATGATGAAAATTTTAATGGATTCATTTCTTGAAACTATTAGTTTTTCAATTAGATTTATTGCTGATTCTCTGGGGTTTTCTAAGTATACCAAAATGATATCTCTAAATAAAAGACTTTTTTTTCTTTTCTTTGCTGATGATTAGTGCATAAGTTTTTAAAACTGCATTGAAACAGAATTTAATAATTTTTTTTACTTTAAAAATGTATTAATGTAGATTCCTCAAAATTTCAGTATGCCTTAGTTTTCCCACTAGAGGACTAAAGGGTTTGTCATTCTGGGAGTTAGAACTAGCATAGAAAATTAACAATTAAATTCCAGATCATTTAAAAATAACCAGATGACTTTGCACAATCATTTCTATCTTGAAATGGAATATAGTGTTCTCGTTACTAAATATCTGTTATCTTACTCCCACAACCCTAGAACTACAAATCAGAGAAGGTAACCTACCTCCAAATCTCCAGAGATGTTAGCTCCAGCAAGAATGCCAGTAGCAGCTGGGAAAAATATGGCAAAGACAGAGAAGAAACCTTCTCCTTCTGTGAAGCTTGGTCCAAAGTTTTCAGCAAAGATAGATGCTGCAACACAGATGACAGGCAAATTTATTACTTGGATACTCTTCATACGTTAGGAAAATTTAAAAGCCTTTTGTTTCTATAAACCTGAATTAATATACTTCCTAGCTCCAAAATAAGATAAGCTTGGTGGACTTGGTCAGTTTCCTATTAAACATCATATTTGCCATGAGACCATAACTTAGTTTATGACCCTGCTCAGTTTATGTCCTCAGAAAATACCCCTTCCCCCTCCGATACCTCAGCAATGCCGGGTCTCACCAGGGTTAAAGCTTCCTAACTTTTTTGTCCCCATGCATAAAGCTTCCTAACTTTTTTGTCCCCACGCAATAGAAAGATCAGGCAATTTAGAACTGAAAGAGTCCCTAGAAATGATACAGTCCAAGCCCCTCTTTTTCATATAAGGAGAATGTGGCCCACAGAGATGCCATGACTTTCCTAAGGTCAGACAGATAGTAACTAAGAGAGCCAGGATTTGGATCCAGGACACCTGACTAAATTTGTGGCTCTTTCTGCCATATGATACTGCCTCTTAGGAAGGGATAGAGCACCTATACCTTTCCTGGGCCATAGTAAATGTTTAATATATACTCTGTGCATTTATATCTGGGTGTGTGTGCATGTGTGTGTGTGTATGTGTGTGTGTGTGTGTGTGCGCACGCGCGCGTGTGTGTGTATGTGTTTTTAATACTTCACCTATTCATACTATAGGTATAGGGAACTCCTGAGGAGAAAAATCATTCTGATGCAGATTTGTTTTCCAGTTTCCCTAACAATTTTTACCAAATAATGAACTCTTATCCCCTAAACTTAAATCCTTATACTTGTCAAATACAAGATTACTATATTTGTTTGTTGCTGAAAATTGTATCTACCTTTCTATTTCTTAGCCAGTGCCATATAGTTCTGATAATCACTATCTTATAGTATAGTTTAAAATCTGGTAATACTAAAGCTCCTTCCTTTACATTTTTTTCATTAGTTCCTTTGATATTCATGACTTTCTGCTCTTCCAAATGAATTTTGTTATTGTTTTTTTCTAATTCAGTAAAATAATTTTTGGTAATTTAATTGGGATGGTGTTGAATACATAAATTAGCTTAGGTAAAATTGTCATTTTTATTATGTTGGCCCCGCTTATCCATGAACAATTTATATTTCTACAATTATTTAAATATAATTAAAATAATTTAATAAATTAAATAATTAAAAGTAAATTAAATGAATGGCACCTGTACTGCCATTTATACTATCTGAGAGTTGCCTGAGGTACTTAGAGTTTAAATCACTTGCCCATTGTCAAATCCCACATTTGGCAAAGGCAGGCCTTGAACTGGACTCTTCCTAAGAAGACCCCATTCTCTAGCCACTAAACTACAGTGGTCCTATTCATGTGTACATTTACATATGCACAGATATACCTACCACACACATTTGTAAATGTGCTGAAACCTCACTCGAATGATATCCTCGAGGTCTATGACTCCAGATGATCTTATAGCTGAAGACTATCTTCTAATGAGATCTTCTTGTTACTTCAGTGACTAATCTCCCCTTGGGAAGAATCCCAAATCTTTAAGCTTCCTGACATTGTATTCTGCCCTAAAGTGAGTAAGATTATAAAAACCTGCCATTGTGTGGTGGAAAACAGCAATCATTTTAGCGTCAGAACAGCGGAGCTTAAGTCTCAGCTAATTTTGTCACCCTGGGCAAGTCAGTTATCCTTTCTGCACTTTGGTTTCCTCATCCATAAAACAGGGACAATAATACTGGAACCTCCCAGAATTTTTGCAAGGAAAATTATTTGAAAGTTTCCAAGAACTATAGAAATGATCTTATTATGATCACTAGCATATGTACCTACACAAATTGTCCTAAATATGGATGGAGTTTAGTTCATTATTAAAATGAAAAGGGGTAGCTAGGTGGCGCAGTGAGTAGAGCACTGGAGAAGTGCAGTGAGTAGAGTCTGGAGGACCTGAGTTCAAATTTGACCGCATATACTTGACACACTTATTAGCTGTGTGACCTTGGGCAAGTCACTTACCTCCAATTGCCCTGCCTTCCCCCCTCCAAAAAAAAAAGAAAGGAAATAGAGCATGGTAGAGGAGAAAAGGGAGGAAAGGAACAAGAGGTTGAAAAAGAAAAAGAAAAAAGAAACTGGAGAAGCAGAAATAAAAAGGAAAAGAAATCAGAAGATTCCTGAAGGCAGAAAGAATAACAGTACATAAGGAAAGGAAAACTTATGTGCAAGAAACAAAAAAGGGGGTTGGAGGAAGCATTAAAACAGAAAATAACAACTCATTTATATAGTGGATTTTTCCTTTCATTTGATCCTAACAACAGTCCTTTGAGATACGTAGGGCAAGTATCAGGTCTCCTGACTCCAGGTCCAGTACTCTTGTCTCTCGACATGCACACACACACACACACACACACACACACACACGTGTACCCATAGGCATACGTATGTACACACATGTACCTATGCACATACACACTGTAAATGGATGGAGGGAGAAGGGGAAATGTAGTAGGGAAAGAAGGGAAGAAAATTATAAGAAAGTGAGAAAACAGAAGTCCCAGCATTATAGGAACAGAGATTTTAGATTGGAAGGAGTCTTAAAGATCGTCTAGTCCAACACCCTTATTACAGTTGAAGAAATTCATACAGATACAGGAAGACTTGCCCAGGGTTCCCTGGGTAGGAAGTAGAAGAACCAGGATTATGATCTAAGTTCTCTGACTCCAAATCTGATGTGTCTTCCCCCAGCCCACAGTTCATACACAGCAAGCAGAGAGATTCCTGAGTAAGCAAGAATGAGCAGGTGGGACAGATTGGATGGATATGTGTGAATTGGGAGTTGGTGAAAGAGATTTGGAAGTTAATAAAGAGAAAGGATGAACTTTATGACCAGCGATTATACCATAGCAGGCTCCTGTGATTGCAGCTTTATAGGTTCCCTGTCACAGGAAGCTTTTCAGGAAAAACCCAGAAGATAACCTGTCAGAGAGGTTGTTAAAAAGATTCCTACATGCAATGGGAAGTTGAACTAAGATGACTTCTAGATGGTTCATCCAACTTAGAGATTTTGTGATTCCTTTATGCTTGGAAACCTAGTTAGTGCCTTAATATAGTTTCAAGATCCTAGAGGACAGTGGAATAAGTTATGATAGCAGGGTGGCACAGTGGATGGAATGATGGAATCAGTAATCCAAATCCAGCTTCAAACACTTACTAGCTAGCTGTGTGACCCTGAGCAGGTCCCTTAACTTCTCTATGCCTCAGTTTCCTCATCTGTAAAATGTATATAATAATAGTACCTGCCTCTCGGAGTTGTTGTGAGGGTCAAATTAAAAAATATATATTTGTAAAGTGCTTTGCAAACCTTAAACCAATATCCAAATGCTTGCTATCATAGCTATTTTGAGTGAAATGTTTGGGTGTTTTTTTCCAGGAAGAAAGACGCATAGAAGCTTGCATTGTATTGCCGTTTCATGGTAGTTGCAGTCTACTTACTTGCACTTGACCTTCACTCATGTTTGTTCTCAGTTCCCAAAACAGTATGATGAAGGCTCCTGAAAAATCAGAAAGTCTTAGCAGCACTCACCTTGGTAATTAAAAAAGCCCCTCGATTTCTTCTCATGGTTGGATGGAATGACAGTTCCAATGAAGAAATTTGCAATTGCAATGAGAAGGATGATAAGAAGTATCACTTGAGCCTGGAAAAAGAAATTCAAATTAGACCATTGCATTTAAGCAGGTCTTTGGATGATCAGGAGAAGGACAGGTCTTAAGTAACTAAGATTTGTACTTATCCTCTTATGCAAAGACTATGCTGTAGGACTACAAAGTATTGGGTCAACTTTTAAAATATATACACACCAGAACTCATTCATTCATTCAACAAACAAAAAAGTGTGTGCAGAGCATTATACAAGGTGTGATATAAGGTTCAGATAAGACAAAATCCCTTTCCCTCATGAAGCTTACCATCTAGCAGGATGATAAGAAGGAAACATAGAAAACGATAATAGACAAAACCGAGTGATGGGTGCATCAGAGAGGTAATCAAATGTTCTATGAAGATTAAAGGGAAAAGTTATTACCTTTAAGGGGAATTCAAGGGAGACTTCAAGAAGGATGTGACATTTGAATTGGGCTTCAAGGAATTTTAGGAATGTAATAGGCAAAGGGGGTGAGGGATAGTGTTTCAGGTATATGGAATCATGTGAGCAAAAGCAGAGATAGAAGAGTATATCGTACATGTAAAGGACAGAGAGTAGAGCAATTTCACTGGAATTTATGGAAATGAACTAATATAAGACTAGAAAGATAGGGTGGTCAGTTTACGGTGGAACTTGCATGTAAGGAAAGTGAGTTTATACTTGATTTTGGAGGCAATCGAGAAATACTGGAGTTTGTTTTTGTTTTTTGTTTTTTTAGCAGGACATTTGTGATCAAAATTTCAAACTTTAAAGTACTATCTAAATAACAGCCATAACCATTCTTATTGTCACTATTAATCGTCAGAAATGCAGTGATTACAAAGAGCCACCATGACATCGAGTGTAGGTTGTGCCAGAATAACCTTGTTATGTTTTTGACAGGATTACTAAATTAGTAGATGAAAAGAATGCTTTGGACATAATTTACCTAGATTTTAGCAAAGTTTTTGATAAAGTATCTCATAATATTATCATGGACAAGGTAGAGAGAGATAGTAGTTAGATGATAATATAATCTGATAGATACAGAAATTGCTGGATGACCAGATTTGGGGAGAGGTTGTTAATTATTCAACGTCGACTTGGCAGAAGGTTACCAGCGGAGCATCCAGAGATCTTTGCTTGGCCCTATGCAGTTTAAATTTTTAACAATGACTTGAACAAAGGCATAGATGGTATACTCATCAAATTTATAAATGAACAAAATGTGGAGACACTAGAAGACAAAAAGATCTTGACAGATTAAAGCATTGGGCTTAATTTTTTAAAAATGGAATTCATTAGGGATCAATGTAAAATTTTGCAGCTGGGTACACGAAGATCAACTTTACAGAAATAGGAGGAGGGAGGCATAGTTAGATAGCAGTTATTCTGGAAAGAACGTAGGGACTTTAGTCGATTACAAGCTCAGTGTGAGTCAGTGGTGTGATATGGCAGCCAAAAAGGCTAAATGAATTTTGAAAGAGGGGCAGAGCTTCCAGAAATAGGAAGGCAATAGTCCCATTGTACTATGCATTCTTCAGACCTCATCTAGAAAATTGTGTTCGATTCTTGGTGCCAAGGTTTAAGAAGGACGTTGATATGCCAGAGAGTGTTTCTAGGAAAGCAAAGAAGATGGTGAAGTCCATGACATTTGAGGATCACTTGAAGGAACTGAACATTTTAGCGTAGAGAAAAGAACACTCAAGGGGAAAAGTAAGCACCATCTTCAGTATGTGATGCACTATCACAGGCAAAAGGACGAGGGATTAGAGGAGTTCTATTTGGCCCCAGAGGACAGAACCAGGAACAATGGGTGGAAGTCTCAAAGAAGCAAATTGAAGTTGGATGTCAGGAAAAAACTTCCCAACCACAAAAACTGTCCCAAAGTGGAATTTCCTGCCTTGAGAGGTTTTAGGTTCCCTCTCCATGGAGCTCTGCAAGCAGAGGTTAGACAATCACTTGGCTGGTATGTTATAAAAGAAATTCCTTTTGTACATGGGTTGGCCTAGTTGGCCCCTGAGGTCCCTTCCTGCTCTGAAATTCTGTAACTTGGGGTTGAGAATTTTCTAAAACTATAATTATAGAGGAATTGCCAACATGTATTCACGGAGAGAGGTTCCATACTGGAAATTATAGGGCAGGGTGGAGGTGGAGGAATTCTGAATTGCTCCTATTTAGCCCAGAACCTGTGGCATCCTCAAGTTATACTTCTGAAAAGCATATGGCTCCTCTGCCATGGTTATCAACCATGCTGTGCCATAGGGCTGTGTGAGGGAAGGAGGTGGTTATATGCTGTCATCCCCACAGCCTTTCACCTCCCTTGACAATTCTTGTGGGCTCCACCAATTATAACTCATTCATTCAACAAACACGTATTAAGCACTGACTATGTGCAAGGCACTGTGTTAAGGGAACTTGGGGGTCTCAATGAAGAATATGACCTAGTCTCAACCTTCACAGAGCTAACAGCTTAATAGGGGAGATGACATGTCCAGAAATAATTATTTATTACAAGATAGAGTGTGAAAGTAAAAAATGAGAGCCAGAACCAAAATAGCCAGAGTGGGGGAGGGGATGGGGAAGAGAATGGTGAGAGGCACAAGTAGCTAGACTGATCGCAGGTTCTAGGGGTCTGGAGGGTGGGAAGGGGGAAGTGGACCCTGTGTGTGACATGTTGCTGGAAGTGCCCCCCGGGAAACAGAAAGAGCATGTAGCGCGTGGACATCGTGTTCTGACTCGGCCTGAGCCCAGCACTTTGGACGATCTTATGTTCCACGCAGCTTTAAACTGCTCTTGTTGCCATGACAAGTAATAGCCGAGCAATTCTCTTTGAGCATATGGTTCTCTTTGCTTCTCTCCTGGCCTGCTGTAATTTGTTCAGAAGTGGACTGGCAGCTATTGATACATCATTTTGAAAAATTCACCTTGGCTTCCCATTCCATTCCAGCCAGCGAAATACCTAAAAGAATCACCACCGTAATGGTGCCTATTATTCTGATGTCGTTGGTTTTATCCACCATCATTGAGTTGCTCTCCTAGAAGAGAATAATAGGTATTATTGTGAACACAATTTCTTGCAGATAGGGGTTATTAATACAATTAAAGGGAAGCAGAGATACTATGAATCACTGTCTGCAGACTATGTGAAATTAAAGAAAGTGATGGATTGATCAATTTCAGGGAATTTTAAGAAAATCTTATTAGGTCTTGTTTTCTGTGATTATATGTGCCCTTGGGACATAAGGTTAGGAGCTGGAATCTTAGGAGTCTGTCCTCTTTGCTTTTGGGGGGAAGCTATCATAACACCAGACAAGGGGAATTCATCATAAAGGGGGCATCCTGCTCAGTTTGGGAAGAATGCCACTTTGTTGGAGGTTTTTTGAACTCCCGAGTGGGAGAAAATGGCTAAATTAAAATGTAAGGAGTAAAAAAATAAATACTTGCTTAAAGACTTATTAAGTCATATTCCTGAAATTGTATATATTAAAGATGCTACCTTGTGATATATATCTATTTATTTATCTATACATATACATATTCGTACATACATGTGTATACATATATACATTAAAAACATATATATACATATGTGTGCATATGCATGTGTGTATACACACACACACACACACACACACACACACACACACACACATATATATATATATATATACACATACATATATTTCACTTGTCTATTCATTTGATTCTCAAAGAAAGGTACTTTTGTACAAATGAGTTAGAGTCACTTAACCTACCTGGTCCTCAGTTTCCTCATCTGTAAAATGAGGAAGTAGAACAGATTGTCTCTGACATCCCTCCCCTCTCTAGATTTATGATCCTTTGGTCCAATAAATCTAATAATCCATGCTTTGGACAAATAAGAATCCTTTGGAGCAGGGAGGGGCAATAGAAACCCAAGGAAAACATTTAAATATGAAAAACCAACCACTGATGGATGAGGGATTCTATTCCAGGAGAAAAATGAATAGTTTTTGTAGGTGGAGAGTGGAACAATGCTCTCCAGCCCTTACACAGGGGTGAAGGCCTAGGGATCCTATTCAATTTAATTCAACAAGTATTTATTATGTGCTTACCTGCTATGTGTTAGGCACTATGCTAGGTACTGGAGATGTGAGGACAAAAATAAAGCAACCTGTACCCATAAGGATCCTGTGTTCATTGGGAGACTTGGACATCAACTAATATGTCCCCAGGACTCAAAGGAAACCTATTTTTTCACCATGCCAGACTGGTGAGAATCTAATCTGGAGGACTCTACAAACTTCTGAAGGAGCGACTCATGATTCAGGGAGGGGTTCCCAACCTATGTCAGTCCCCATCTCCCTTAGCTTTCAGTAAACCTTCCCATGTCCCCTATTCACTATGAAAGGAAATAAATTCTAGAATTTATCATGTATTTGCATATAAGAAATAAAATATGATTTTTTTTGTAAAGAAAACTTTGTTAGTTGCATAGCAACATTTTTAAAGAATCATAAAATTGTTCTGTCCCCAGTCCACAAATTTTTTTCACTAACGCTATTACTTTTTAACCCTGATTTCCTTCAAGTCCCACCTTCTTCAAGAAGACTTTTCCATTTCTCCTTAATGCTAATCCCTCTCCTGTGTGATTGTCTCAAATTTATCCTGTATATATCTTGGTTGTGCATAGCTGTTTGCATGTTGTCTTCTTCTTCCCCCTCCCCCAATTAGACTGTGAACTTGAAAGTAGGAGATGTGGGGTTTTGGCAGGGGGGTTGGTCTTTTTTGTATCCTGTGCACTTAGCATTGTACCTGGCACATAGTAGGTGCTTAATAAATGCTTGTTGACCTGATTTGATCTTTGGAATATATCTATAGGATAATATAGTTATTTTTCCAATATTTCCTGGAATTTCTGGAAATTCTGCAAATTAGGAATCTCTGCCTTATTTGACACACCTTACTGTTTGGAAATTCTCACGCTACAGTTTAAGCCCATTTTGCCTTGTTTTTGCATGGGCAGAATTTATTCTAAATTCCGTTCAATCCAACAAGTATTTGTTAAATGCTTACTCAGTGCAAGGTACTATCTAGTACCCTAGAGAAACTAAAAGACCTAATTCTCTAGCCCAAAGGAAAGAACACCCCAAATTGTAATTTACCGCAAGAAGGTCAACCACGGTCTCAGCAAATCCTACTACATACATAGCGACAGCCACTGCATTGGCAAAAGCAAAGATGAGGCCTATGGAGCCACCAAATTCTGGCCCTAAGCTTCTAGAAATTAGATAGTAGGCTCCACCTGTAACAGAAAAAGAACATTATTTATATGAGATTTCTCCAAGAGTCTATTTGGTGACTAATTGTATTGAACTTGGAATTGTAAATATTCCAGTGAAAATGTAGCAACTTCCTAATAATCACTGGGACTTAGAGGCAGTGTAGTACAATGGATAGAGAATTGGCCTTGGAGCTAGGAAGCTCTGAGTTTGAGTACTGCTTCTAAAATATGTTGATTTGTGTGACCCTGGGGGAGTCACTTAATCCCTGAGTCCTCTGGGTAACTCTTGAAGTCTATAAAATGCAAAGAAATTACCAACCTGCATTAGTGAAGGGAGTTTCTTCATCTGGGAGGCCTATATGCAGATAAAATCACAGGTCTATTCCCCATCCCTAGATGGGAATTTGAGGAAGGACCCGATCTGTCTCTGTGTTTTGTAAGGAGTCTAGCATCGATGTTTTTATTTAGTCGATTAATCATGTTTGGCTCTTTGTAACCCCATTTGAAAAATACTGGAGTGGTTTGCCATTTCCTTTTCTAGCTCATTTTACAGATGAGGAAACTGAGGCAAACAAAGGTTAAGTGACTTGCCCAGAGTCACACAGTTAGTAAGTGTTGAGGCTGGATTTGAACTCAGGTCCTCCTGACTCTGGGGCTGGCACTCTATGCACTGCGCCATTTAACTACCCCTAGCACAGGCATACCTTCTTTTAAACTCAATCAATATCTGAAAATCTAGATTCACACAAAGGTGAATTATGAAATCATTAGTCATTCTATGAAATAATTCTTTGATTTACAAAATAATTTACTATAGAATTCCTTTGTGTAGGAGCTCCCCAAAATATAATTTAATCAATGTAATTTTTATCATCTCAGAAATATCTATTATATAAAGCAAACTATTCCAGCACAATGCTGTGCACACTCTTTAACATTGGTTTGAATTTCCTTTTTTTAGTCCAGGAAGCTGTGGACTTAGATAGCACACGTATGTGTCCAAATGTGGATGGTAGGGGAGGCTGGCATTGGGGAATGGTAAAGAAGCTCAGAGGTAGAGAGTTTTCCATTACCGGAAGTAAATAAGCAGAGTAACCTCTTTAAGGGAGGGGGCTACTAGTTGGGAATTCTCTATAGCAGATCCTTGCCTTAGCAGGAAGTTGAATTAGACATCCTCTGAACTCTAAGATCATTTTCAACTCTGAGATTGTATGATTCTATGATTTTATTAATAGCTGCCCCCTGAGGCATAGAAAGCAATTAATGGCTATTAGTGCCCTTACAGGCATAGGACTAGTAATTCCATATAGTAATGATGCCTCTTGGTGCATAAAGAGCTCAGAAAAGGACTGATTAGGTAACTATGAAGTATCAATCAATGAAAATTCTTTTTTTTTTAAAAAAAAAGGTTTGAATACTACAAGCTATAATAAAGAAATGCCTTCTACTCCAGGACCACACTTGGAGGGGCGACGCGGAATAATGGCTCGAATGGGGGGATGGGGGACCTGGGTTCAGTTTCCACATGGGACACTAGTTGTGTAACTCTGGGAAAGAAATAGGTTCATTGATTATAGGGCCATGGGATCTAGAGCTGGAAAGGACTTCAGAGACCATTTAGTCCAAACCCTTCATTTTACAGATATGGAAACTGAGGCTCAAGGAGATTTAAGAGCTTCCCCAGAATAGATAGGTAGGGTATTTGAGGTAGGATCTGAGCCCAGGTCTTCTAGATCCCTTGACTCAATAGACTGTTGTCCTATGTTGTCTTCCAAGTCTCTTATAAACCTTCATTTGCTCATCTACAAAATGGGGTGAATAATAGCCCCTCCTACACAAGATTTTTGTGTGGATCAAATGAAATAATATGTGTTTATGTATGCATATGTTTGTTGTTCAGCCATTTCAGTCATGTCTGACTCTTCATGACCCCATTTGAGTTTTGGGTTTTTTTTTGTCAAAGATACTAGAGTTGTTTGCCATTTCCTTCTTTAGCTCATATTATAGATGACGAAATGGAGGCAAACAGGGCTAAGTGAGTTGCCCAGGGTAACACAGCTAGAAAGTGTCTGAGTCTGGATTTGAACTCAGGAAGACTCATCTTCCTGACTTCAGGTATTATTATGATCACCATTTTACAGTTGAGGAAACTGAGGCAAACAGGGTTAAGTGACTTGCCCACAGTCACACAGCTAGGAACAATTCTGAGGCCAGATTTGAACTCCGGAAGATGAGTCTTCCTGACTGCAAGCCTGGCCCTCTATCTTCTGCGCCACCTAGCTGCCCCCATATGCATATGCGTATGAGTGTATTTATATTTTACAAATCATAAAGTGCTATATAAAGGCCAATTATTACTAAATGTGGGGGGAGGGAAGGTACAGAATGAATTAAGTAAGGCCTTTGAAAGGTCCCTCCCTCTTCAAAATATTTCCTTTACTGGTTTGAAATTCCCATTGTCGGAAGAATTTTTTAGGTTAAGGAATCAAAAGTGCAAGTTAATGAACGCTGGGTAATTAGAGTGGTTAACTCTAGCTCTCAAAGAAGAAATGAGAACGAATCTCCCTCCCTTCTTTGAAGAGGTGGATGGCTGTAGACACGGAACACTCTGCCGATCTGTTGGATCTGACCACTATGCTGGTTAGTTTTGCTGAAATGCTTTTTTCCCTCTTTCTTGTCCTTTGCTATAAGGGAAGGATAGATAGCTCTGTGTTGGGGAGAACAGTGGTATATACTGGAAAATGAAGTGATATCAAAGGAAAAGGAATCAACATGTTTTAAAAGTCTCAATTAAAAGGCAAGTGTGCTATCAACAAGCGTTTATTAAGCCCTTACCATGGGCAGGCACTGAGTTACAGGGTTATTCATTAAGCCACTGTCTCACGTTAACACCTTGGTATTGATTAGTGTACCTAAATAGCTAGTCACCTTGGCACTGAGGAAATCACAAGAAAAATAAGTATCATTTATATACCTCTTTGAGGTTTGTAAAGTACTTTACAAATATTATCTCATTTTATCCTTACAACAACTTAGGGAGGTAGGTGCTATTTGTTATCCCCATGTTTTTCAGATGAAGAAACTGAGGCAGTTTTTTTAAGAAGTAACTTCCCTAGGGTCATACAACTTGTAACATCCTGAGGTTGGAGTTGAACTCAAATCTCCCTAACTCCAGGTCCAGAATTGTAGCTGCTATGCCACTTAGCTGTTGCAAATGCATAAAACATAAGCTTAATAAAGGAAGTCAGGTGGTACACCTACTACGTGCCAGGCACTGTGCTAAGTGCTTGGAAAAGAAAGGAAAAAAAACAGTGACACAAGCTTCAGTCAGCTAGAGGACAGATTGAGGGTATTGAATGAGAAAAGGGTCATGGAAAGGAGGATGAAAGAGTGTTTTGACAAACTTTACTCATTTCAGAATCATGCCTATTCATAAAGCCTTGTATTGAAGCTTTAGAATTTAATTTCCCATGCCTCTTTGCCACTGGTAGTATGGAGCGGTAGGTGAATACTGGAGACAGCCTGTAGAAATTTGGGGAGAGGTTCTCAGGACTGGAAGTATAAAATGAAGACAACCAGGTGTGTTTGTCTCGGGCTCTGGGGAATCTCCTGCTTTTCTCCATTGCACAACTTTAGACCTTTCTACCAAGAAAGGTAGCCTTGACATAATGACTTTTGGACTGGAAGTCAAGCAGGCCTGAATTTGACTCCTCCTTTTGACGATCATTACCTCCCTGAGACACAGTTTTCTTATCTATGAACTGGCAATAGTAATACCTGCAGTACCAGTCTTACGCAGTTGTTGAGAGATGTTCGTGAAATAATTCATAAGATGAATTCATGTAGCCATACGTATAAATGCCAGTTATTTTTATTATTAAGACACCTTGGCCAGTGTCCATTTTCCCAATCAGGTTTAATCACAGGAAATGGATCAGAGACTGATTCTAAGAGAATAGTTCATCTTAGTTGAGGAGAAAGTTGACTGAGAATTTAAATGTTTTTGAAGTTTTTAAAGTACTGGTAATTTGCCATAGAGCTACTAATATCACTTTCAACTTTCAAAAGAAACCAGGTTTAGATATTTCTACATTACTAAAACATATACCCCATGATTTAAATGAATTAGCTTACCTCCTCTCACTACTCCATTTGTGCAAATAGCAGACATAGAGATACCTGTTAACGTTGTCACTACCACGCTTAGGCCAATGACGATGACTGCAAGACCTGAAAAATTCCCAGAAAAGGCATTTGGCTCCAATACCTAGTGATGGGATCAGCACTTAACAAAGGAAGACGTCCGCAGAGTCCTGCTGTTTGGAGAACCTGAAATGTTCTGAATGCTCTTACCATGCTGGGCCCTTGTAGTACCTGAAATGCACTAAACTTTAGAAATGAACTGAGTTTCAAGATTTGTTCTCCAAGAAGACATTTGGGTATTAACCTGAAAAATGAAATGTTAACATGTAGATGTCAAGGATTGGGGAGATGTCACCTGAAACGCACTGAAGCATAAAAAGCATAACTGGCTTGATCTTTACACATATTACCTCATGGTTCCTTTTGTGACTGGTCGTCTCAACCAGCTGACTGGTGAAGTCTTCCTCAAGGACACTGAGCCACTTTCTTGTTCTCACCCCCCAGAAAATAGTGAATGAAAAGTTTTTGCCTACCCATGGTGAGTACTGAGGGCATTAGAAACCTTAAAGATTTTACCTCCACGTACAAACCCGTTAGTTGCTATCGCAGAAGTTGACAACCCAGTAATAGAGGTTACCATGGTGGAAAGAAGAATTATGAGAACTCCAAGACCTGTCAGCAATGAAAGATAGAAGATGTTATAGTTAACTTGTATTCCCATAACCTTTGATTTAAGCTTTCATACCCAAGCCAGAACCTGAGGGCTATATTGGGTGGGGGGGGCGGGTTCTCTGTGCTTGGAAGAAACAGATGGGGCTGACATGAAACCACTCATTCTGATGGACAGTTTTTAAAAGGGAACACAATTCATGGTACAGCCCTGAAAAGAAAAATTGACTAAAGCAAACGTCCTGGGAGAGAAAATATCCAGACATGATGTTTGACCTTCTTGCCTGAATGCGAACCTGAATAAGAAGGTTGTAGGGTTGATGATGATTATGGTTGTTCCCATTTTATCTGTGTCCATCTTGGCTGAAAAGAAATGATCAGCTGGGATTACCTTTGAAAACACTCCAGAAAGGTCAGTGGAGGTCTAGTTGAGCTTATGTTACCTTTATTTTGCAAGTGGGCATATATGTTACAATTTTGATTACCTCCTCTGACAAATCCATTTGTGGCAATAGCAGAGGTGGATAAGCCAGTGATAGCAGTCACTGTCACGGCTAAACCGATGATAATCACACCAAGACCTCAGTTGAAAAAGGAAAAATAAAGGTAGTTAAATGGTGGAACAAACCATAGATCGTTTGTATAAACTTCAACAGGTCTATAGTGATCATGGGAGATCTGAACTTTTTAAGACTGAAGTCTAAAAAACTGGATGGGAAATGTTCTCAAAATATTTTCCCCTCTTTACTCTCCTACTCCTAGTAGGGATGGGGATGAAGACCAGGAAATACAGTGCTATGATGTCACTATGCCCGTGATAAGCCAGCAACTCTGGCTGATCAAAATGGGAATGTGATTCTTGTAATCGACAAAGTACTGGAAAGTTATGGACTGATTAATTTTGTGTGCCATAGATATGATTTGTTTGCCTATCTGATATACACACATTTCAGATTCTGTGTAATAAATATTTATTTAGTATTTACTATGTGCAAGGCTCTATATCCATTTTGTCACATAAGGAGAAATATATTTAATATTACAGATAATTCTTATTGTAGGAATATGTACCAGCCCATTTCCTTAGAATTCTCCCTTTTAGTAGAATTATTTCTGGGTGAAAAGTGATAAAAAATGAATACCTCTCTATCAGAGGACACCTGTGCAGGGTGTTTTGCAGAGAGGAGAAAGACTTTGCCCAACTGAACTGAGCAGAGGAAGGACATGGTGACTAGGTGGTAAAGCCATTTCACCTGTCTCCCAGCATGTTCCAGGCCAAACCCACTTGTCCTACATCAAAGGAAGTCTCAATAGAGATGGTTGCCAGACCTAATTGTTGAGAGATTATTTAACTGATAGGCAATGAAGGGCAATGGTGGAATCTCTGGCCATGGCCTTTCTGAAGAGTATACAGAGGGGACATAAAGATGGAAACAGGATGGACTTTCAAAGTCAGAGGTTAACTCTTGTCAATTCTAGCTTCAGTTAGACCTTTGGGAAAAGCAAAATAGGATGATATTTCCTGACATCAGAGCCAAACTTGTTTACTGCCCTGTCATGCAATGATCTAAGGCCTCTAGGACAGAAAAGGGGACAAGCAACAGCTAGAATTTCCAACAGAAATATTCCATCATTTTTCTTAGGAGCCAAGAGAGTTGCCCTTGGCTACTTGCACATGGTTTCCAAAGAGATGCTGCTTCTAGCATTACTGTTGGTCAGGTCCATTTCTACTTCTTCTAGGTATCTGGGCATTTTATTCAGGTCTGCCCAAGACTGACCCTGAATCAAAGTAATTGTCTTTCCTTTTGTCTATCCCAATAAAAAGAATACAAATGGGACCCAGGGGATGACTTAATCAACTCACTTAACTTTCAGTTCATGAAAATACCTACTAAAAAGTCACAGTAGCTTATGCCATAATAAGTTTTAACTGCTCACTAAAGTGCTCTCTTTGAGAATTTCTTTCTGTCCAGACTAAGGATGTTCAAAGGAAAAGCCCACTGGACACCTATTCAAGTAGAATTTTATCCCTCTCCCAAAGTCTGCTTTAATTACTTAAGTAAAAGGTTCATAGTAAAATAACACAAAAACCTAGTTGTGTAATAAACAGTTAAGCAGTGATTCTTAAAGAATCACAGTTTCACGCTAGACATGTAAAGGGAAATGACTTCGAAGAGTAATGTAAGATCTGATTAAAGTTCAGATGATTACCCAAACATATGGATGTTAAATAAGTTACATTAAAAAGAATTACTCTTGCCCTTGGCTACTCTCACACCTCCAAACAAAGTAATGTTTCTTGATGATCTCAGTAAGTTACTAAACTGCCCTTAAAAAACTAATTTTGCATGAAACCCTAGAGCAAAAAACTTGGCAATATTAAGATGCAGATTTTCCATGGAACGGCATCTACTTATCTTAGGCCCTCTGGCAGTAAGCATTCATTTGATATGCATCATAAAACCGGCAAGCAGCCCTTTGTCAGGAACTGGGCTATTGCCAAACATGGAACATGGAAAACTATGTGATTTGGCTCCATTTCTGGACAACAACTTGCCTCTTGCTCTTTTGGGTAAGTCTTTGGGTGGTTCTGAATGTGTGTGTATGTTGAGGAATGGTGGTAATAGGTAATGACCAACTATATCCCGAATTGGAAAGTGGTTAGATAATGGTATGCTGAGAGAGAAGGCTCTAAGCTGGAGCCCCTAGAAGACCATTGAACACTAATTGCCAACTCCTCTAACAAGATGAATACATCCTGTATTTTACAGATATAAGTACAACAAAACCACCACCTTGGATTCCACAGATTCTGAGTTTGTGGACTAAAGTTTTTGTTGTTCAGTCTTTTCAGTTGTGTCCAACTCTTCTCGAGCCCATTTAGGGTTTTCTTGACAAAAGTACTGGAGTGGTTTGCCATTTCCTTCTCCAGCTCATTTTACAGATGAGGAAACTAAGGCAAATGAGGTTGAGTGACTTGCCCAGGGTCACACAGCTAGTGTCTAAGATCAGATTTTAACTCAGGTCTTCCCAACTCCAGGCCCCTTCTATCCACTGCCACCCAGCTGCTCCCTGACTAAAGTTGCCTATCTGCTCTTCATAGGAAGGGAGTGTGTTGAGTGATATAATAATGTACACAAGATAGTCAATTGAATAAAGCAAACTAAACTTTTCAAGCCCTCTTAAAATCTCTTTGGTGTCATTGGAAGTGTCCAAACAATGCTCTAGTTATAAATGCTTATGATCCGGTCATTAAAGTTACTCAGCCAGAACCTTTATCTGGCAGTACTTCGTTAACCTTGATTACTGTGGCTGTCTGTACCTGAAAGGAGTGAAGTTACATTTCTCTAAAAATATTCTATAATTCAACCTTATCACTAAAATCAGATCAACTTTTCACTGACTTCCTCTTCTTTTCCCAAACTTCAGCCTTCAATTTTTTTGATTTTATGAAATGTTGCTGCATAGTCTTGTATGCTTGTTCTATGATGAAGGAAAGTCAAGTATGGTGCAGTAGATAGAGTGCTGGAGTTGGAGTTAGGAAGACCTGAGTTCATATCCAGCCTTAGATGCTATATGTGTGACCCTGGGCAAATCACTTAACCTTTGTCTCTCTCAGTTTCCCCATCTGTAAAGTAAGGATAAGAATAGTGCCTATTTCTTGGGGTTGTTGTGAAGATCAAGAGATTTTTAGTAGTGTTTTGCAAACTTTAGAACAATATATAAATGTTAACTATTAGTAATATAGGCATTTATTTATTTGAGAATAGGCATATGTTTAGCCGAAATGTGATATTTGTGTCCATAAGTATATGCATATATGAATTTAGAGCCATAAATGTATCCATATGTCTGTATATGCATACATGTGTGCACATGTATGCATTCATTCTGGTTTAAAACTCTCAATGAATATATGTTTACCTGAGCATTGACTGGGTTAGCAGTCTGGAAAATTCCAGTTTGACAGGGGTTAATTTTTCACCTTTTCCCCCTTCTGACAAACACTGTCAAAGACATTTACAAAAGGGTCCCAGGTGTAAATGATTTCCCCTAACTCTCATTTCACATTCAGCATTAATGGTGAAAAAATATTGCAAATTGGGTATATCAATGACACTGATGAAAATTATGCTGGGGGGGGGGAGGGAAATGCCTACCAATTCCAGCTTCCCCTACAATCCAGGAGAGGCGAATGAAAAGCATCACTCCCCAGATGTTCAGCATGCATCTCACCTGTGGATTAGAGGGATAAAGATCTCTCATCAATAGTGTTAAAAGGAGATAGGTCCAAAGTGACTATGGTAAAATGGAAGACTTTCTTTTCCAAGCTGTATTAACACTTAGTATATTAAACATAGCCCGCTGACTTTTCATAGAACACAGAGTTTTCTCACCAGCACACCTTTCACCCATCCAAACTTCACAGTGCCTGCATTAGGGTCTTCCTCTTTGTTTTCGGATTGTTCCTCACCAGGCATCCCATCTCCATTGGCAACTCTGTCAACAGAGCCCGGGGTGACAGCCACGTTCTACATTTTTACACATGACAAAAATATGTTGTTTAGTCAAGGAACAACTGCCTCCACAAGAAGATCAAAGTCATATGACACCAATGACACATACCTTTCAGAAGAAAGGAAAATAATTCTTGTTCTTGCCACTTTTATAATGTATTGTCTGTTACCCATAGAAGCTAAGTGCTTGATTTTAGACTTCTCAGTGAATAGAACAGAGGCCATGTGATTTATCTTGGACTTGGCAGTGACAGAACTCTAACCCCTACTCCCAACTCTGCCGCTCAAAAAAAGTAATAATGATAACCAACGGGGGGCAGCTAGGTGGCACAGTGTACCAGCCCTGGAGTCAGGAGGACCTGAGTTCAAATGCGGCCTTAGACACTTGACACGTACTAGCTGTGTGACCTTGGGCAAGTCACTTAACCCCAATTGCCCTGCCAAAAACAAACAAAAATAATGATAACCAACATTTATTTACACAGTTCTTTATAATTTTCGAAGTGCTTTCACGTGTGTCATCTCTTTTCATTTTTTCCACAACTCTACAAATTTAAGTAGGACTAGTGTTATCCACCCCATTTTAAAGGTAAGAAAACTGAGGCCTCAAGAGGTTAAGTGATTGGTGGAAGGTCATATAGTGAGTAAGTCCAGTGCGAAAGACCTGAGTTCAAACCCTGCCTCTGTTAGTCACTAGCTGTGTGATACTTTGCAAGTGATATAACTTCTCGGCCTCATTTTCCTCATCTCTTAAATGGAAATGATAGTAGATAAATGATAATAGGTTGTAAGGATCAAACGAGGTGCTGTACGTCATTCAGTCATTCAACCAATTGGATTAAGCACTCATTATTTACCAGGTACTGTGCTAAACTCCAAGGATACAAAGAAAGGCAAAAGCACAGTCCCTGTTCTCAAGTTGCTCACCTTCTAATGGGAGAGAAAACAAGAGATGTTTAGTATAAATGGAAGTTACCTGCCTGTACAGGGTGTCCCAAAAGTCTTAGTGTAGTTTTAAGCTATTAGGTTTAAAAAAAATAAGCTACTGCAGCTATTAGCTTAAAACTATACTAAGACTTTGGGAACAGACTGTATAAATGAAAAATTTTTCTTCTTAGAAAGGACTGAGTGTGGGGTGGGAGTGCGGGTAGGGGGTAGAACAGGACCAGAAAATGGTTTCTGCAGATGGTAGAATTTATATGGAGTCTTGAAGGAATCCAGGATAGCTTAGCATGGAAGATGAGGAGGGAGAGCATTACAAGAACGAAAACAGCCAAGAAAAAGGCACAGAATGAAGGAAATCAAAATTCTTATTGTAGGCCACTGTAGCAGGATCATAGAGTGCATGGAGGGGAGGAAAGCAAAAGAAGACTGGAAAGGTAGGTAGAGGTCAGTCTGCGAAGGACTTTAAATGCTAAACAGAGGATTTTATATATGCAAGCTATTTTGCAGACCTTAAATTATTATATAAATATTAGCTATTATTATTATTATTAGAACCAAGATTATCTGACTGCTCACCCAATGAACTTTCTCTTATACCACTCTGTTTTTCCTTATTAAATGTATATTGTTATAAAAATGTGTATTATTCTAAAGTGACATGATTTCAAATATACCAATATAGGACCCAGGGGATTAACCCTGGTAGATCTGTCATCTTTGAAGACTGAAGGGAGAAAAGTTACCCTTTGGGGTTATACAGTCTTATGTGTCTTAGTTTCCTGACTTGCTGAGTAAAAATGGATGAGAACAGAGAAGGGAGAATCTATTAACAAGTGCTACCGTGGATTTTCCGGAAAGTATAAACTGAGCTATACTTTATTAAATAAACATGACTTCTGTTTTTAAGAGAATGGGGCAAGGCGGTCTAGAGAGAAAGAAAGGAAAAGAGAGACAAAAGAAGAAAAAGAGAAGGAAGGAGAATGACCAAGTGAGGGTCATTAAGGGACATTTTGGGGGGCACATCAGGAGTGACAGGCATTTGAAATCCAAAAGTGTACACTCAAATGTAGGACACCTGGTCTCCTTGCCTTAGGCAATTTATTTAACCTCTCTAGGGCTTGCTTTCTTCAGCTACAAAATGAAGGTAACACCTACCCTACTTAATTCATGGCGTCTCTAAGGTGAAAATGAAATAACATGTAAAAGTGCCCTGCAAAACCATGCAAATGCCAATGCTAATATTATTTCATGGGAAACACCTCTCAGATCTGACCTTGAGACTTTTGCCTGAGAGTAGTTGGATATGCAAATAATACTACACAAGTTTGTTTAGAGTCTCATGATTCCTGGGCAAACTAGCTGAGCAGGAAAGGGGATTTTCTCATAGTTTGGAGCTCTTATTTGTCCAAGTAGCAGAAAATAACAAGTTAGTCATTGATGTAGTGAATATCTGCCTTCTTTATCTGGTGAGAAAGAATATCTCAATTATCCTCATGTTGAGCATTATTCTTTTTGGTCTCTTTTAGTTCCAAAATTTTGTGATTATAAATGCCCTTGAATTAAATAAGTGGCCTAAGTGGCCCCTGAAGAATGTAGGCACTTCAAATGCTTGAATAAGCCCTACAGAGTGGACCGCCTCCCTAAAAAGTAATCACTCCATGTTTCAAAAAGATAAGACAAGCTCTATGGACAAGTTATATATATTTGCTTCGAGTGGCACCGTCTTTGGTCTTCAGACCAAACAATTCTCCATTCTCGATAATTTCTCATCAGTCCCTTTTCTTAATCTTATTATTTTCAAACTTAGTTTGTCTCAATTCACACTGAATAAGGCTACAAAATAGCAAGTTAGTGTTTCTAGTGAATCTTTATTCTGAGAAAGCTTAGGTATGCTACTGCTGTTACAGTCATATCCATTGTAACATTCTATCTTTGGCCATTCTGATGTGGAATAGACAGCCCTTAACCGTATTTAATCCTGGCTAACTTTAAAGGTGGAGATTGTTCCAAGTGATACAGATTTGGTTTCTTAGAGACCATCTAATTCAACTCTTTCATTTTACAGATGAATGGTTTCTACTCTATAGTCTAGAGTGAAGGTGTCTCAAAACATGGCCCACAATACTCATACTGCAGCATGAACCAGACAAAAGTGTATTGGCAAATATTTGACAAAATAAATAAAAACACAATAAAATATAATGTTTTCTAGGTCAATATGCAGTCCACAAGGATCCATGTGTATGATATAATGACCCCCATTTCATTTGAGTTTTATACCACTTCTCTACTTTATACTACCTCTACATTAAGTGGTTAATGAGTTAATGGCACAATTGAGACTTGAAACCAAGTTTCCTGCCTCTTATTCCAGCGCTTTTCCCAAACTTTCTTTCCTTTTTTTTATGCATGCCTGTTATTTTGTTCCTCTCATCCTCTTCCCCTTGTCTTTTACCAAATAGTTGAGTAAATATTTGGTATTGAATATTTTAATGATTATTTAAAGGACTCCAAGTCTACATGATTGTCTAGCATTTAAGGGCTGATTTAGTCTTCTTTCTAGCCTCTTGTTTCCTTTCCTGTTCTTTTTGTATCACTCTATTCTTTATTGGCCCTTCTGTTAAAGAGCAGATAGGAAAAGGGAGAGAAAGTGAAATTCAAAATAATTCATTCTGCAACTTGGCAACACTGATGAAAAGGTTTGGGTGGGTAGGGGGGTAGTGCTGAAATAAATAGTTATAATTATGCATTTGGACCTGCACTGGTAGAGAGAGCTGCCTACACCAATAAAATAACAGATTTGCCTTTTCCTCTTCTCCCCACCAAAAAAAAGAAATTAAGTTTATTGATTACCTAGGATATCTCTTGTGCCTACACTTTCTGTTCCCTACTAGCACAGATTATTGAAAGTTGTCTTGATAATTTTTTGAGGGAGAATGATTCTGGAGCTCTGTGGACCCATACAGATCATCACTTCTTGTGTAGCTTGGTGGCTTAGAGAGCTGCCTGGGAGTTGAGGTCACATAGCCAGTATGTCAAACGCAGAGCTTGAGCTCAGGTCTTCTTGACTCTAAGACAATCCCTCTATCCATCTTGCCACATTGGCTGTTTGGCTTCATGGGGTCGCAGTTTGAGGGAGGGAAAGAGGGGATAAGCTTTCATATAGTGCCTGTTATGTGTCAAGTACTATGCGAACGTGTGCGTGCGTGCGTGTGTGTGTGTGTGTACAAATATTGTCTCATTCATCCTCAAAATTACTGTGAGAGAAAGGTGCTATTTTTTTTCTTTTACAGCTGAGGAAACTGAGACAAAAAGAGTTTAAATGCCTTGTCCAGAATGACACAGCTAATAAGTATTTGAAACTGGATTTGAACTCAGGACTTTCTGACTCCAAGATTTACATCTCAAACTTCAGGTTTGAGATATGTAGATACAAAACTTGAGAAATGAGAGCTGCCTGGCTGTGTGCCTTTTGAGTTTGTAGTTTAAAGCATAAATATTGTTTGGAATCATTTATGAACCATTGATATTCTTTTAAAGGGGTCTTAGCAGATTCCAGAGATTAGGTCCTTTTGGGGGTTGTTTCCTCACCTGTAAAATGCTCTAAATCTATGATCCTGTAATTGGAACTTGCAGGTTACAGATTTAACTTTGAATTCCACAAAGGAAAGAAATTGAGGAATTTGTTAAACAGTAACTGTGAAAAATCTCCATGGTGTTGAAGTGTTGATTCGTGGGAACTTTTAACTGACATTGCCATTCTTTCAACTTATTTGGAGAAGGAAAAGAGTGTTGTGTTTTTGATGCTTCCATTGATCAAGACCCTGCCAGGTATTCACCAGCTGTGTTCATTCAGGAACAGGGCATTTTCTGCCCCTGGATGGATATGGGGGCCCAGAACTTAGGTCATTTACCTATTTGTGGCAGAATTATGAATGGAATCCAAGTTTTCAAGATGGAAAATCTATACTTGGGGCTTCAGTCTACGAAAGTGATCTGCCCTGAAATGAACTCAGCTGGTGATCAGTGTCAAGATATTGATAAATAAGAATCCCAACAATTGTGAACTATTTTTCCCCTCCACAGTAAATTCAAGTAAAAGGAATGTATAACTTAAACAAAATTTTCCTAAAAATGAGCATTTTGTCCCAGTGAATATTTTTCCTTGTCACAGTTAACAAATTCTTCAATTTATTACTAGCACATCATATGAATGGCATATTGTAAACATGGCCAAAAAAGCTTAATAAAATAATCGGCTTTCTCAATTATTCCCAAGAGTGTAAACATTGGTTCATTTCTCCATTGGATGAGTATGTTCAACTCCTAACTAACTCTGCAGTTTAAAAAAAAGGAACTGTAATTTCTTTAATACATATATTTTACTCAATATACCAGTATATCAGCAAACTTTACAAAATAGAATAAGGATCTATTCAGAATTTTCTCATACTTTTGGTTCAGCAAAAAGATCACTGGACTAGGAGACTTGTGCTATAGTTTTGACTTTGCTACTAACTCAAGGTATGTCTTTCTTCAGACACTTAACCTTCCTAGGTTCTAATTTTCTCATCTGTCAAATGGGGAAACAATACTACCCTACCTACCTGCCAGGGTCGTTGAGGGAATTGAATGAAATCATACATACATACATATATATATATATATATATATATGTATATATGTATATATATATATATATATTTTTTTTTTAAATAACCTTTGGAAAGCCTAAAGTAGTGAAGCAACAAAAGGGACATCATTGTTTTAATGGAGGAAAGGCCGGCCATGGAGTTGGTTTGTATTACCGGACTGTACTGGTTCTGTGTCAGAGTGATAAAAAGTAGAGGCTTGTTCTTTTGTAATTTCATCATTCTCTACCTATATTTCTCAGAGAACACAGCAACATCAAGTTTCTCTCACTTTTCTTGAGAATCGAAAGAGAAACTGTGACCATTTTCCTTCAAAATAGGATAAGGGGAGCCATAGCCAGGAAGATGCTCGGTACACCTAAAGATTCTGGGCCAGTGTAGGTTTAGATGACTCAAGTCTCAAAGGAAAGAACTCAGAAAGTTTTGTCACTGCCACTTAAAACCAGTTATTTCCTAATACTTTGAATTAATTTGTTTGTTCACACTCTATTACCATAAATGATGGCTCGGAACCTTCCATAAATGCATTTTAAATTGTTTAGCTTTAGGGAACTATTATTTATTTACCAAGAGTTTTACCTGTGCATTAAAGACACTCAGGGGGTAAAAATCCAAATCGTATGGGGTAAAAGGTTTTCTATACGTTTTCTGAATAGTTAAGCATGTACTTCACACAGTTCATAATGATTTCCCCAAGAGAGAGTAATCATAGTGAAGAATCAATAAAAGAAGAAAGGTAAAATAATCATTTGATTTTATTTAGTGCATGCTGTGATTGCTAGATCCAAAGGAAATAACTTTCTATCTTGCTAGATCTCATTAGGGCAAAGGTAAATACCTAAGTTCTGAAAGAAGATATTTTACATTTATCAAATACAATTTTTGTCTTGAAATCATAGGTCCAGTCCAAAAATAAAATAAAATAGTTTTGGAGATTTGGCATTTGCTTCTATGAAATTTTTATAACACATATGAGAAAGAGGGAGAGTTCTGGCATGATCTAAAACCTAGAAATGGGGATACTGAGGCAGAAAAATTAAACAGATTTTCCTGATCTAATAAAAGACAGTGATTGAATCTGAGTTTCTCACTACTGCAGTTTGTCCTACACATAGCTGTCAGAGTAATTTTCCTTAAGGGTAGATATGCCCATGTGGCTATCCTATTCAATCAACTAGTGGCTTCCTTTTGCCTTTAGATAAAATGTAAGCTCCTCTGTTTAGCTTTTTAAGTCCTTAACATCTTGGCCCAGATCTATTTTTTCCAGCATCAGTGGATGTCACTCCCCCTCCAGCATTCTATGATGTAGCCAAATGGTCTTTTCTCTGTCACTTACAAATGATACTTCTGGGTCTTTGTTCTGGACTTTCTGCATTCCTAGAATGCATTCTCTTTTTTACCTCCGACTTGAAGATTCTCTTCCTTTAAGATGCAGCTTAAGCACCATCTTTTGCATAGAATATTTCCTGAGCCTCCCAACTGCTAGTGCCCTCCCTCCCTTCCACACTACTTTGTGTTCAATTATCTTATATATACATATTAACTTCATATTTATACTGTATACACACATATATATCTATATCTATGCCTATATATATATATATATATATATATATATATATATATATATATATATACACAGACACACATACATACTTGTCTCCACCATTTGAATATAAGCTCAGTGTAAGTCTTGTTTTATTACTTGTATTGGTGACCCCACAGCCTGACATAGTGCTCAACACATAATAAATGATTAATAAATGTTTGTTGAGTGACTGATAAGAAAATTGTTTGATTTGCTGATATCCAATTCTGTCAATGAATAGTTTAATTACCAAATTTCTATGTTCAGAATGACTTTAGTATAATTAAAACATTTGTACAGTCCAATAGGGAAGGATAAAAAGGGTTGAGGAAGATGGGTTTTACTCTCTTTTAAAGTTAGAAAGGCCTCTTGCAGTACCTTGAGCTCAATAGATATGTAGTGAATTTGTATTGAATTGATAAGAATTTATTATTTTTTATTAGGGTCTACTAGGTTTTTTCTTTTTAAAAATTTTTATTTATTTTTACAAGCACTTATCTTTTCCTCTAGTAGGTACTTAATAAATGTTTATTGAATTGAATAATAAAAAAAGAAAGAAAAACTCTTGAAACAAACATGCAGACAAATTCCCACATTAGCCGTGTCCAAAAATGTATGTCTCATTCTGTATTTTAAGCCATCACTTCTCCAGTAGGAGGAGGCAGCATGCTTCGTCTTCAGCTCTCTAGACTCAAAGTTAATATTGTTTTGTTCAGAGTGATAAGAATTGATTTGAGATTATAATAGACTAAAGACTTGGCTTCTAGAACCAGCTCTTCCACTAATTACCAATATGACCATGGGAGCTTAATCCCTCTGAGCTTTAGAGTCCTCATTTGTAAAATGAGAATAAGGTTAAACTTAATGAGTCCTAGGGTTTCCTCCAAGTCTATCATTTGATGACGCTCTAATTCATCTTTGTGGAAGCTCCCTGCTCTTTCCACTTTGCTGTGCACTGACCGATTACTAATAGGAGGTCCATATTACAGTCATCTCTTTCTAAAGGCTCTATAATTGCAATGTGTTCTTTAAGGGACTACCTTGGAAAATTACTTGGAAACTCTAGCTGGCACTAGTACAGCTCTCTATAAGTGGAGCCCACTTAAATTCAAATCCTGGCTATATTGTATAGTTTAGTTGTGCTTTCTAATCTTCCCTGGCTTTGGAGGGTATTTATAATATTGATGTAAATTTATGTTTTATTGGATTCCAGATTATGCCTTTTTTCCCAACCATCCCCAATCCAAGTAAAAAGTTTCTAGATTTGAATTCTAGGGCACTTGAGGAAAGTATATTTCCCAAAGTGGGATTACATAACCCTTTGTTCCTACAGAATTTAAATATTTAAATGCCCTGAGTTATGTGTTCAGTGTGTGTCAGCTTGGTATATACTTTTCGTTTGTCCGGATCAATCTCATTTGCCTTAGATTGTAAAATATTACAGGGTAGATTACGTGAACTCAACTCACTTATATCATATACCAGTAAGTGCTTAATAAATGCTGATTGGTGGCAATGATTGAAACCCACAATTAATTTAACAAGATGGATGACAATCTTGTGTAGGCCAAAGGATGAGAAAGGAAGTGAGGCCTCCTATTTAGTCAGATATTATTGAATCCCCTAACCTGGCATCTGGACTCCCCAGTATATATAATTGTACTGCTTAGAAACAGGGCCACTAGGGGCAGCTAGGTGGTGCAGTAAGTAGAGCACCAGCCAGGGAGTAAAGAGGACCTGAATTCAAATCCGGCCTCAGGCACTTGACACAGTTACTAGCTATGTGACCTTGGGCAAGTCACTTAACCCCAATTGCCTTGCCTTCCCCCTTCCAAAAAAAAAGAGAAAGACACAGGGCCACTGGAAATCACTCTTGAAGTTATTAGTGGCAAATAATTTTCATTCTGCAACAACTAAGAACCTAAAGATGTAACCAATCCATGAAACCACATAGCAGTCCCTTTTATGTCATTCTGGGTCCTGTTGATTATCTTAATAATACTAATGCTTTAATTTGAATATATCTCATAACTTTTGAAGTACTCATGTTCATTTTTTCAAAATATTCACCAGAATGACATTTTATTTTTCTGAATATGATTTACATTTTATAATGTAGTATATTGAGTTAATGTAAAAGACAACATGATGTAACGAAAACCTATCTATCTTCAGAATCAAGAAGACCAGGGTTCAAGTCCCATCTCTGATTCATCCTGGTCATATGACTCAGGACAAATCATTTAACCCCTCAGTGGCCTCAGGGAAATCCCTAGAAATATCTGTTACAGAATAATTGTCAATCTGTAAACATTAAAAAAAAGTGTCCCCGTAGGAGCTCCCTACGCTGATGGAATCGGGATGAAAATAATAATAGCTGCCATTTGTATATCACTTTAGTGTTTACAAAGCCCTTCACAAATACTGTTTCATTTGATCCTCACAACAACTTCATGAAGTATGATTATCCCCATTTTATAAATGAGAAAACTGAAGCTGAGGATAAACATCTTGTTCATTATCACACATCTAAAGTGAATCTGAGGAAGAATTCTAGCTCAGGCCTTCTTGGCTTCACATCTGCCCCTCTATTCACTACAGCCAATGGTGTCAAACTTAGAAATGAGGTCACTAAATGTTACATAAGGATCCTTAGGGCAGCATATTGACTTAGAAAACCACATATTAACGTCATCTATATCCTATTGCATTTTTATTTATTGGATTATTTTATTGTATTTTATTGTTTTATTATATTTTTGTTTCGTCAATTATCTCCTAATTTTATTTTAATCTGATTCAGGCCCCAGTTAGCAGTTGTTGAACACATATGTTATATCACTCCTTGTCACCTCGTGCTAAAGTCGTATGTTATATAAAAAAAATAAGCTGTATTCAAGAAATTACTACAACAAATGCTTCTTTTTAATATAATTTTACTTCGAAAGGGTAACTGGAATGGTGATCATTTTACTGCTAATGTTTCATGGTGAGCCCTAGCAGTAGGGAATTGTGTTTTAATAGATGACCCTTAGGGCAGTTAAATGGCATAGTGGCTAGAATGCCAGACTCCTCTTCCTGAGTTTAAATCCAGCCTCAGATATGTACTCACTATGTTATCCTGGCAAGTAACTTACCCCTATTTGCCTCAGTTTCCTCATCTGTGAAATGAGCTGGAGAAAGAACGGCAAATTTTTACCAGGAAAACCCCAAATGGGGTCATAAAAAGTCAGATACAAGTAAAAATGACTGAACAACAACAAAAGATGACCATTATCGCTGGTATCATAACTTAGTGCCTTATATGGAATGTATGTGTATGTATATATGTATGTATGCCCAGAGAATGTTTGCCAAATGAATAAATGAATGAACAATGAGAAGAAAATTTAGCAGATAGGTATTAGAAGTTCTGTTTTCATTAGAAATTCAAAAGGTTTTGCATGCAACTAGAAAATAAGATACACAGGCAATGGGGCATAGAAATTTATCTTGCCCTACAAGAAAGGAAGGGAAAAGGGGATGGGAGGGGAGTGGGGTGATAGAAGGGAGGGCTGACTGGGGAACAGGGCAACCAGAATATATGCCATCTAGGAGTTGGGGGGGAGGGGAGAAATGGGGAGAAAATTTGTAATTCAAACTCTTGTGAAAATCAATGCTGAAAACTAAATATGTTAAATAAATAAATTTAAATTAAAAAACAAAAAATGCTTGTAATTTGACAAAAAGAATGATTGACTCTAATTATGAACACTGCATCCATTGAAAATAATTTACTCAAGTATAAATAGTTGTAAAGCAAATTTTTTGTTGCTACTCAGTATTATTTACAAAATGTTATTTCAAATAAAAAAGAGAATGAAGGAGGGAAAAAAAAGAAATTCAAAAGGTAGGTGGAGAAAAGGCTCACTGAGGACAGTCCCTCCAGTTTAAGCCCCTAAATGGGCAATTAGGATCTGAATTGCTTGATTTTTGCTTTTACCCATGGGAGGTTTCAGAACTCTCATTTCCATCTCTGCATGGACCTTTGATGAATCACTACTTTGAAAGAGAAGATAATTTTAATGAAATTAAAATCCTAGGACCACAGACTGGCCACTTAGCCACAGGAGATCATTGAAGCTAGAGACTTAAAATTTCATCTGCACTTCAAGGATTTGTGATTTTTCTCAGTATGAGGACTCCCCTCACTAGTAGAGAGCTAACTTCTCTATGATTTAGTCTTTGAAAGTTACTGTATGAAAGAAAAAAAATCTATCACTCTGGCACACGTTCTAAACTAAGTCAGGTCATACCTGGTAAACACCAGGGCCCTAACAAGATCCTTTCCATTTGGTTATCTTCTGGCCTAGCCTTCAAGAATCAAAGTCATCTCTACACTACCCTGTGGTATTGGAGTAGGGTTTTAGTGACTGAGACACTTAGGATAATCTAATTTATGTCCTAATCTTGTAAAAACTTCAGATACAGCAGTTATAATGATCAGTTTTTCCAAAATTCCAGTAGCCTAAGTCCTCTCTGTCATTTAGGTTGTAAAGGGCACTATTTAGTTGTGAATTTAGCAGAGCATTCTAGTGATGAGAGGCAACATGGTGTGCTACATAGAGTGCTAACCTTCAAGTCAAGACAGACTTGGGTTCAAGTCCCGCCTCTCACATATAATAGATGTGATCTTGGACAAGTCATTCATTTAACTTTTCAATGATCCAGGCAATGGGCAGCTAGATGGTGCAGTGGATATAATGCTGGGCCTGGAGTCAGGTAGATTCATCTTCTGGAGTTCAAATACAACTTCAGACACTTACTAGCTGCATGACTGTGGGCAAGTCACTTAACCCTGTTTGCCTCAGTTTCCCCATCCATAAAATGAGTTGGAGAAGGAAATGGCAAACCACTCCAGTATCTTTGCCAACAAAACCCCAAATGGGATCACAAAGTGTCAGACATGACTGAAAAGTGACTGAACAGCAGCTCCAAGCAACTGTTGAAGACTATAAGTCATGAAGAAGGTGCCAAACTGTATTAGTAGAGTAAATTTCCTTATCTGGGAGCTCCTCATATAAATGAAGTCACAATTCCAGGTCCAATCTCTAGACTAATGACAATAAGAATAACTGAGAGAAAAGTTTCATTTAGCTCTTGTCATTCCTATGGCTTTCTCCTTTCAAAGCCTTTGACCATGAATTATCATTTGTGTATAAAGCTTTTGTAATTTCAACGAATTGTTATACGTATTTTACAGAGGGTATCTAGCAAGTGACTCTGGAATTTAAGTGCCAAAATCTGTGAGGGAGAAGATATCTAACTAGCTTGAGGTAGCTTAGTTCAGTAGAAAGAGTCAAAGGTCTTGGGTTCAAATTCTGCTACTTATTCCTCATGCAACCTTAGGAAAATCACTTGACCGTGCCTCTCATCTCTTGACAGAAATGTGGTGAACTGAAAATATATAATGAGGCATGTTTTTTTCGGACATGACCAATGTTAATTTTGTTTTGTTTCCCTTCATTCTTACTTATTACATGGGAAGGAAGAGGGTAAGTCAGTAGGAAATAATAGTGATACAAAAAATAGAAGAATATGAGTAAAATATTTTTAAAAGAAACTTTGTTTCTCTCCCCTAGCTCAGAGAAGAAAAGTAACTTAATGTCTTGGGACCTCTGTTTCCTCATTCGTAAAACAAATGAGTTGAATTAGAAAGTCTCTAAGTACTCTCTTAGGATGAAATTTGTGCTAGTATGTCTTCATCTCTGACCAAAAAAAAAGGCCAAATTAATCTTTCCACCAAAGACTGAATTGAAAAAAGAATCAAGAATTGTTGTGGTATGCAGTGATTCACAAGCAGAATGAAATGAATAATGGAGACATAGGATTCCCAGCAATACCTAAAGTGAGCTCAATGGCAACTGTGGCCATTTTAAACAATGTGCTTCATTTGGATTCCATCCCTCCCTGCTTCCAACATGGGTATGAAAAATAGATAGTTGTAGATCTAATCATGGTGAGCTATCAAGATGACTGAGAACGAATTTTCTATCAACAGCTTCTTACCTGGAGAACCTTACCAAATGTAGCATTAACATTCAGAACACTGGGCTCCAGTCCAGTTGCTAATCATTTACATTTGCTATTCCTTTATGCAGGAGGAAAATTCAGTTATTCACTATAAGTCAAAGCTAAATACTAAGTGCCACTCATTTTTTTAAAAATTGGAAATGTATTAAAAGGAAATAACAATGTGGGCCCCAGACCTGTCAAACACAGATGCTTCCCTCTTCTTCTCCTATCATTCAGATGGAAATCTAAACAATTGTTCCTTCAGAATTGATTTTTTTGGGGGGGGAAGGATTTATTTAACAATAGTTATGCTCCCTATAAACCTGCCACTGCCACGTGCAGTCCCAGGGACAGCACAATGATCAACCATGTAAGATTTTTTCCTGGCCATTTTCATTTTTAGAGCATTGCAACTTTATTGATTTTCTTTTTTGGTCAAAATGAATGGGACATTTTGATGACAATTTCAGTGGCAGAGGCAATTTAAAAGGCCGGGGGTGGGGGGTTGGAAAGCAGGCTTTAAGGTAGGCTGGAGTAAAGTGGGATATAGTTCCAGGTTCTTTTTAAAAAGAGGGTGGCAGTCTTACTCTACTTCTGAGTGGCTGCAAATTTCTCCACAATGCCTTTCACAGCTCTTTCTGCCTTCCTTTCTATCCTGACTCCTCTCTTGTCTTCCTGGAAGTAGAGGCTACCACTACTGCAGGTAGCAGCTAGCTGCATGGTAGATTTGAAATGCTCCCCAAGGCATTCCTTTTTGAAATAATCCTTTCCCTACTGCCCTGTGCCTGGATTTCTCTTATTTCTTTGGGTTACAAAATTGAAGGTTTTGGTTAAAATCTAAGTATTATTTGAAGTGATAATGCATTAACCCATGGTTAATTAAAAAAAAACCAACAAGCTAGTCAGTCACCTATCAGGTACCTAAGGGGCTGGTTAGGACTGGTGGGCTCTGATTAAGAAAGATCTGGATCAAAATGAGCTTACTCAGGAAATTAATTTCTAGTGAAAATTGAAATTAGGAGAATCAGGGTAGCGTGAGGGCTCTGGGTACCAGCCAGAGAGTATCTAAATGGAGGACAACATGCTGAAATAAGACTTTATCAAAAGAACATTTTGATAAATAATTCCATTCATTCAAATCGAGGTAATATTCAAGAACTGCAGGAAGTTTAAAAGTTCACCAGGATGTTTGAGTATAAGATACAGAAGAAGAAATTTATTTGACCTGTAGATAATTTATTACTGGATTAGAAAAATCTCTGCCTTAGAATTCTAATAGATTTTGGCATATTAGCTGTATTGGGGAAAATAATAGAATGTCGAGCCACATCTGCTGCTTCTGTGTTGAAATTTCAGTGGACTACATTTAAGTCTGTATGCACACTCAGAAACCTCAGGCAGTACTTTAAAGAGAAAAACAATAAAATCCCAAATCTCCCTTTTCTCCTTAAATCTAACCAAAGTATTCATATGGATTAAATCCTTAAGGAGACCAGTACTAGTTGCAACAAACACTATAAAACATATAAAACTATATATGTGTGTGTATGTATGTATGTATATGTATGTGTGTATGTGTATGTATATAAAACTATATACCAACATGAAAAATATGTTTTACAGTGTTTGTTTTACATATAAAAGTATATATAACTATATATGCATGGGTGTATATAAATGTGAGGGTGTGGAGAGAGAGAGAGAGAGAGAGAGAGAGAGAGAGAGAGAGAGAGAGAGAGAGAGGAGAAGCTAATTTGCCCATGAGTTAACCCTATAGCCATATGCTAGAAATTCTTGTACCTAGGGCAAGTGACAAAAAGTGGCCAGGCACAGGTTAGTAAATGTGTCTTCATATAAACTTTATTTTAATTGGAGGCCAGGGGCAAGGAGATCTAGTTTGGGGGTTGTCAGAAATCCTAGACACTGGACCAGGATCAGACCTGGTAGAATCTCATCTGATGACAGGGGAAAAAGAGAATGCCATCGATAGCTTCCTATTTTAACTAATTATTCTTGATATTTAGGTAGTAAGCTCAGTTGTTTCTAAATGACTGAGAGACTACATGTACTGTCAGCTTGCTCCAAATCTGTGTGCCCTGAAACAAAGGTACTGTTGTCTCATCCTGTTTACCCATCCAGTTAATCCATGCATCAAGGAAAACAGAAATTGAATCTGCCATAATTGTCAATAGGATAAGGCACCTTGGGGCATCAACTTTGGAGAAAGATAATCAGTATAGATTCTTGGATCTGGAGTCAGGAGATCTTGATGCTAGTTCCTGTTGATAGAGCCCTGCCCTTGAAGTCACAAGCTCTGAGTTCAAAGCTTGCCTTGGATGTTTACCACTTCCTAACTTCTATGGATTTGCTTCCTTCTCTGTAAAAGGAAGGGTTGGTTTCAAAGATCCCTTCCAGCTTTAAGGCCACGATTGATCATAGCAATGTGACTTTGAAAATGGTATTTTGTCATCTGAGTACATTTCCTTATCTGTGAAATGAGGAGATTAGACTAAATGATCTCTGAGGCCCCTTGTAGTTTTTAAAGTTCTCTTATTCAATTGTACCTTGGGTAAGAGAAAGAAAAATAGACTGAGGGTGAGAAGACTTTGGTTCTAGTCCCTGACCTGCCATTAATTTTCTGGGTGACCTTAGGCAAGTCACTTAAACTTTCTAAGACCTCTTGTTTTCTCATCCATAAAATAATGGGTTTGGCCTGGCTGATCCCTAAGAGCCAAATTTCTATGACATTATAAATACAAATGAATGAATTCTCTAGTTTGGAGTTTTTCTGCAGCAATTGTCTTTCAAATCAGGAAACAGAGAGGACATTTTTAGCTAGACATTTTCATAAGCACCATAGGATGGTAGAATCCATTTTTGAGTTGGAAAGAATCATAGATTAGCTAGTCCAGCCTCTTCATTTTATAAACTAAAGGACTGAAGATCAGATTTACCTAAGGTCAAATGGATAGTAAGCCTCAGAGACAAAATTGAAACCCCGGTCGTTCAGACATTCTAGAAATTGAAGCAAGTACAATTTTAAGGCCATGGAAGAGTGACTGGGAATGTTTACATACCTTTCCTGAAACTTACCTTGGCAAGTCGTTCATGTATCTCATATAAAGTAGGTCTGTTCATTTTGGCACCACTGATGCTCCCAGTGTTACGGTAGTAATCAATCTTGGGAACCGCATCCATGGTGTTGTGACCAAAGGTTTGTAGGTAGTACGTGTTGGTATGAGAATCGTAGACATGATAACTTGCATCTGTCTTAGCAGTTTCTCCATTTTGGAGGAAATTGTCATATAGCTCCTGATTCCCAGGCCTAAAGCTGATTCTCAGTCTGTTCTGGGCTCCATCAACAAAGGATGTTTCTTCATAATGCGGAGGGTCATGATTGTCATCAGCAGCTGCGCTACTTTCATGGCTCTCATTAATTACATTAACTTGAAAACGATTTGGATGATTGGGGGCTGCATCCAGGAATACATTGGAAGAGTTGTTCATTGACATCTTCTGAAATGGATTCGTCTGACTAAGCCGTGCCCCTTTATAGTTGTCAAAAAATCTGTTCCTTTACCTTGTCAAGGTAAACGACTAATGAAGTAACGCTTGGCTTTCAGTCTAGAAGAAGCCTGGTTCCTACAAGTATTCTCTTCTAAACAGCCTTCAGAATGTCTTTCTTCTCAGTTCTAACACCAAAAACATAAAATAGGTTTGTTTCAAGTTTCAGAAATGAGTAGGGGTTAATTTAGTTAATTTAGTTTTCTTTCTAAGTACAATATCCCAGGAACCCTAGGATTCGGGATTTAAAATTCATTCTCTTTATTCAAAACTACCTTTCTATGGAATCTAATCACCTGGGTAATTAAATCATGTAATAAACAACTGGAGACCTGCTTTGGCAGACAGAATTTCCACTGGATTCATTAGAAGTTTGACTTGTGCTGGGAGCATTAGGTTGAGGCTAGAAAACATTTAACCTGACTAGCTGGGTATATTAATAGTTCATTACAGTACTTTAAAAAACTTTGATAATAATAAATCACCGAAACTTCAAAAATAATTATTCTAAAAGTACAGTTGGAAGAAAAATGATGCCAGTAAATGAGAAAAACATTAAAATCAAAATCTTCTTAAAGATTTGTCTTCTTAGAAGATTATAGTTTAAAATGGATGTTTCCAAGTAATTAAAGTTGTTCCAGTTATGTTTTGGTAATGCATTCAATTAGAAATTGATTATGCTTTTAAAAATGCTTTAAAAATATAAATTAAGATTTTAAAACATTCTCAGTATGTCACGAGTTATTACAAATCCCTAGATCTTGTGCCAGTCTTGAAAGATCTTTTTTTCTGTTTATTCGTTTTGCAAATTCTGTGTGGAGGCTTTATTAAAGATATGGGTGTTTAGGGAGGAAATAAATCACCAGAAATTAATAAAATGGTTATGTTATATCTATGTATAATAGCCATACTCTACAGATTGTTTTTAATGGAATATTATCAATCTCCATTATGAGGCAGAGATTTGACTTGGAGATGAAAGGAGTACATAATAATTTTCATAGTTCCAAATAATGAGAACAATATCTCATTAGATTCTTTCTTTAGGACAATGTTATTTTATAATGGCTCAAATTTTGGTTTTCAAAGAAACTTCTAGGAAGATCACCATATTCAAACTGATAAAAATCACCTTTTCTCTGTGTGAATTTATTTTAAAATCTCAACTTTGACTCTCGAATAATTCATTCCCAGAGAAATAAATGAGTATATAATAGCAAACATGTCTAGTGCTTAAGGTTTACAAAGCAGTTGCCTACCTTTAGCAGCTCTTCATACAACACTAGGGTATTTCCACATTGTCCTAGAGGGAACTCTGGGTAGGTAGCTTCTGAAATTCCTTCCCAGCTTTAGTGGAATAAGTCCAACCCAATGGTCTAATGCTAATTCATAACTGTACATTACTGTACGAGAGAAGTGAACTTACCACACAGGGCCAATCTTCAAGGGAAGAATAAACTGCCTCTACATCCCTGGGGCAAAGAAGAACACTTTGTTTTCACTCTTCATCCTAGACTGCTTTTTATTGTTTAGAGTCTTACTTTTGTGGGAGGACCATATCGGGATTGGCTGCGAATAAGATCATAAGCCCCTCCTACTCATTAGCTCCAAAGGACCTTAGATACTGTCAACCAGTGACTAGTAGTAAACCATTAATTCCTACTGAAAAGTAGTAAATGAAAATGCCTTTAATTCATTACAGGAAGTGGGTTGTGTAACCATAACTCTCCAACAAAACAACCAGGGACGCTTCAGTTGTTTGGAGGTAGATGAATGGCGTTCCATCTTCCTGAGTGAGGTTATTTCAGATGAGTGATTACATACAGTGACCCCACTTTGTTCAGCATGTGCACTAAAATATAGGCTTCCAGAGATGATGTCTATACTTTGTAACTTAGAGAATCATGTTTTCAAGGCTTTTTGCTTTGATCACAGTGGCTATTGGCTCCTTTCTGCATGTGAAGTGGGCAGGTAGGGGATGGAAGCTGGGATTTACAGAGAACATCTCTGCCCAAGGGCGAAAAGTTTTTCATGCAAGAGTATAACAGGGCATAATTTCCCAGTGGCGTTTCTAAAAGATCAAATTGTCTTCATTCAACAAAACATTTTGTCAAATTTGTGTCACCAAAGTTAATGCATCCTGTTCTGTCAGAAGGAAGCCTTCACCCACACCAGCTGATTAAGGCTTATTCAAAATACTTTAGACTGTCCATATGAATAATAGAACTAATGGAATGTCAGAGTTGGAAGAAAACTTAGAGATCATTCAACCATTCCCCTCATTTTACAGATGAGGAAACTGAGGTTCAGAGTAGTCACAGAGACAGTTGGTGGGTAACTAGGGCCATGTTACCTCCTCTGTCTGAGCCTTTTTCTGTCCCCTCTCAGTTGCTTGCTTTTTAACTACAACAGTTCAAGGGCTAATCTCAAATACATGTCATGATTGCATTACCTCTCTGACTTAAATATACTGGCTCCACACACAAGCATAAAGGGAGAGCCAAGTGTCCTGGCACTTTATATACATGCCTGTAACTGGCTGCATGTAGTACGTACGTATGTCTGTGTGTAGTCTCCCAGCCTCCCAAGGATACCTGTTTCTTTCCCACTCCCATGACTCATCTGCCTTGCTCTCTCTGCTGTATTAGTATAGAGTCCAAATGGCATAGTTTTAGCAGGGAAGGAATAATCTGTATTATTTCCAGATGTTGACATGCTGCATTATAAAGTATGAGCATTTATGAAATGGACCTGAAAATTTAATATGAGTAAGTAAATAAATGTTTGATCTCATAAGTATCAGTCAGACTAAGTGGAATAACATCCATGGCTACAAAGATTCAGGACTTTTCCATCTTTCATATATTCCCCTTCCCTTGATTAAAGTATTTTGTGTCCTCTTTAGCCTCTTCTCCCCATTGCAGCAGGGGTTTTGGGGGATACAGCAATTCTGTGCAGGAAGAAAGAAGTCTTAGGCACCTAGCTGTGTAAGTTTCTGGGAGATGCTTGTTTCCCCTCACCTAGAGGAATAATTATCACCAGACAGATGATGTTTTGAGTCACAGATGATGTACCAGAAATTTTTTAAACTGAGTATCAGCGTGGCAGTGTGGCCATTTGGAGTTCAAAGAAGGTTTGGATTTTTGTTTGTCAATCTGTGGGTGAGTGGAGATAGTGATAAAGCAGGATGCTGTGTGAACAGGCTGTAAAAGTGGCTGAGGTCTCCTCTTATAATAGATGGAATATGTCTGGGGCTAAGTCAAGAGATAGATCTGGTTGTACTGAACTCTCATGCTTATTCCACAGGGAGAAGAAAAAGCAAATATAAAAATTTAGCTCTATTCTTTAAAACTGTTTGTTTTCTGTTTAATTAACATTTATGTTAGCTAACTAAAATGCTGTATCATAACTGATCTGGCTTAAGTGCTTTAGCTTTTGTGAGAGGAAGTTATAGAGAAGAGGGTCAGTAATTAGCAGAGGGTGAGAGAAGGAAACAGAGAAGACAGACCTTCCCTGTGTGGAACCACTCCTTGTCAGAGCAGAAGAAATTCTTTTTCGCCCTCTGTGAATGGGGGCCCCTAAGCTAAATGAATGAGAATTTTATGGATTAGCATATTTTATAAATTTTCCAAGAAAGAGCAAAAACTGAGTCAGGGGGCTTCTCTTGACAGAAGTCTGAATTATGAGTAAGTAGATTTAAAAGGTGGAAGGAGATTTGATGAATAATGAAAGCAGGTGCTTATCTCAGTGGCATACATTGCAAGTAAATTTATGCCCTGTATTGTTCTTTCCTGGTAGAGTTACCAGCCATCTGATCTTGAGTAAGAAACAAAGCAAAGACATTGACCAAGGGTAAACTATACCCCTGGTATGGCTGAAGGGAAGAGTTGTGGAAGAGCTCCATTATATAAAGGTCAGGCCAACTAAGACAGCGTAGACAGTTTTACTATCAAATTAACCAATTCAAACCCCACACCTTGCTATACCATCAAAATAGAAAAGACTCAAACTTGTTTGTTACTTGATTAATGAACATTGCTCACATTTCTATAGCACTTTGAGACTGACAAAGCATTTTCCTTATACTAGTCCTGTAAGGTGGTAATATGTGTTACCCCCATTTTGCAGGCGGGAAAACTAAGGCTCATAAAGTTTCAATGACCCACCCCGGCTACATGGTTAGTAAATAACAAAGCCTGAAGTTGAATCCATGGTTCTTTGGTTCCAAGTTCAGTGTTTTTTTCCACTATAACAGTGTTGTTATAGTTGGAAAGAAACAGCAAGATCATTTGATCTCTCTCATTTCACAGATGAAGAAAATGAAAGGGAAAGCCACTTTCATAAAAATTAGTCAGTGACAAAGCCAGGAATGGAACCCAGGTCTACTGACTCCCTAGTTCAGTGATTTTTCCAATGTTCTATACTACTCTTTTATATTTTAGAGTGGATGATTTTTGGTCAGTATGCTAAAATCAAGGCATTTCAATTATAAATTTTTCATCTATAATTATGGAAATAGAAACTTTGTCTCCAGTTAAAAGAATGTCAGGCATCAATAAACAGAAACAGGTAAGAAGGCTTGGGGGTAGGGCTGGAAATTATACTATGCTGACCTTGAAAGGTAAACATAGTTTAGTCCTTTTAGGGTCCTTTTAGGCTGATAAAAAAATGTGGAGGAGGATTGGGGGAGAAACAGAGCAGGCAGAGGATCACAGATCTAGAGCTGAAAGGCACTTCAAAGCCACTTAACCCAAGATCTTTGTCTGAGGTCCCAGGAGGCTAAATAACTTGTCCAGGGTCACACAGGTAGATAGGCATCCTTCAGAAGTGAGATCTGAACACAGGTCCTCAACTTCAGAGTCCATGGTCATTCCAACTCTCTCATTAGATATAGAAGAAAACTTAATCCTGGAGAAATTAAACAACTTGCCCAAGGTAGCAAGCTGCTTACAGGTAGTAAGCATAAGAAGAATTGGAACCTAGATCCTCTGACCCCAGAGCTCAAGTTCTTTTGATAATTGACTAGGGCAAGTTGGTCCTTTAGTAATGCTCTAACATTCCAGGTCTAACTCTTACAGGGCTTTGGAATCTCTCCCAACTTTCCTGAGGTCACTCAAATTAAAGGTAAATTCTAGTTAGTAGTAGACATCCCTTATATCTTTCCCCCCATCTGAACTTACTATGTAGACAGAGCTCAACGTGTTTTAATTTTAGGCTTAGTAGGAGACAGAGTTTCTGCCACTGGAGCTCTCACAGGCATAGGTACCATACTGGGATGGAGTACCCAATAGATTGTGGCACAGCGCCCAACTCCTGAATGGTACAGGTCTTGCTCTGGCATAAACATGGCCTTAGGAAGAAAATTCAGAGAAAGTTTTCTGAAGGAGTCAACATGTTCAATGCAGATATACTGGCTCTCAAAAAGGAAAACAAATACAGAACTTCAGGGAGCAAAAATGCCACAATTTGCCAGAGACTGTCTCCAAGATTAATCTAATCAGAAGAGTCCAAAGACTCACAATAGGGGTGGCTACTACCATCTCCTCTGACTTCTATGCCTGTCCCTCTCTCCTCTCTATTTTCTAGGAGTTATGAGAGCGTTTGACCAGTGAAACAGCAGTGTTCCTTCTGCTTTCTCCAAAACTCCTGGCTAACTGAAGCATTCCCCAGTCCCCACCCACAAAATACTAATGCAATCACCCCACACCTCATCTTAGTTGTTCTCTCCTAGGAAAGAATGTCATGGAAGTTTCTAGTATAAGCTATGAACAGTACCAGTGACTACCCTTCCGATTTCCATGATGTTTTTAATGAAAGTTTTCTTATACTCTTCTTTTCCATATATTCCAAGGGGGAAAAGTAGACATCCTGTGAGAGTTGACTACTTGTTGATTTATAATTTATTTTTTTTAAAACCAATTATTTCTTGTTTTAAAAATTCTTAAAATGTTTTATTAATACTGTTTATTTTTTAAATTAAAGTGCTTTCTAAATAGATATTGCTTTCTCCATCCTGACCATGCTATTCCCTACACCTCCTCCCAACTCTATCTTAGGAGTCCTCTCTTACAGCAAAGAAAAACAAATAAAACCAACCCATACAATGACTGGGTCTGATGATGTACATAACATTTCCACGCTTGTACTCTTCTCTCTCTCCTGAAATGAAGCTGGTATGTTTTCATCAACTCCAGGGTTGTCCGGGTCCAAGACTGGTCCCTAGCTAGTTTGGCTTTCTTTCAGAACTGTTTTCATAGACACCATTGTGTTTACAGATTGTGTATGTTGTTCTTCTGGCTCTGCTTTCTCTTTTGCTTTGCATCAGGTCAGAGAAGCCTTCCCATTTTTTTTCTGAATCCCTCATATTCATTGTTTGTTATGGCACAATAATATTCCATTACACTCATAGACCACAATTTGTGTAGCCATTCCCCTTGATGGACTTTATATTTCTAGAGTTTTCTTACTGCCATAAAAAATATTGCTACGAATATTTTGGCACATACAGAGCCATTCTTTCTACTTTGATTTCTTTGGAGTACATTTTCAGAACTAGGACAATGGTCAGCAGGTATGAAGAATTTAGTAACTTTTCTTTTAATTCCAAATTGTTTTCCAGAGGATCCAATTCTCAGCTCTACCAATAGTGATACCCATCATTTCTAAAACAGAGTCAGAGTTAATAGACATTTATTAAGACCTACTATGTGCCAGAACTGTGCTTTAGGGATACAAACAAAAGCATAAAACAGTCTCTGTCCTTGAGGAGGTCATATAATCTAAAGGCTGACCTAGGTGGCACACTAAATAGTTTTGGGCCTAGAGTCAGGAAGTCCTGAGTTCAAATCCAGCCTCAGACACTTACTAGCTGTATGACTCTGGGTATGTCACTTATGCCTCAGTTTTCTCATTTGTAAAATGAGGCTAATGATAACCTTTACCTGTCAGGGTTATTATGAGGATCAAATGAGATAATCATTGTGAAGCACTTAGCGCAGTGCATAGTAGGTGCTTTATAAATGTTAGCTATTAGGGGTGATAATATATAGAAAGAAGCTGAAAAGGAAGGCTACCTGGTGGGACGGAAGAGTGGAATTGTGAAGTTATGCAACCTGGGGGTGGGGTGGGAGGGAAGGAGCTGATCTGAGGAGATGAGATTCTCAACAGAGTAAGAAACAAGGTGAATTCCTATAGAACCCTCCTTATCTATGGGAGGATCAAGGAGGAAGTCTTCAGTGTCTACCCACTACCCTCTCCAATCAGAGGGAGGGAAGTGGCAGCAGGAGCAAGAGGTGAGAAGAAGGAGTGAGTTCCAGGACTGATTTCATCTTGTAGAATGGTGAATTTCTGGATATCACGAATTCTAGGAGAGCAGTAGTGTGAGAAATGAAATGATGAATTCCCAGGGAGCCTTCCTTATATGGTGGAGGATGAGGGAGGAGGTTTCCACTTGTGCCAGTGTTTGTTTGGTCTGGCAGATACAACTGAACAGGAAACAAATATATACATGCACATATAACATTTTTAATATATGCATATATTTTTATATAAATATATTCTATTTTTCCTATATGCTGAAATAAATACAAACAGAATTTTGGAGCTAGGAGGGATCTTAAAGATCTCATGCTCCAACACACTAATTTTATGCTTGAGACAACTAAAGTCTAGAGATGTTAAATGCCTGCCCCCAGGTCACAAAGTTACTTAGTGCCAAACTTGCATCTAGAATCTAGAATTAGATCCTACTTTGCTCTTAACTTGTAATTTTGCTCATGCCCTGTGCTCACGCTTGGTCCATTTGTATCCCCACTAATCCCATTTAGTACCCTCTTTTTTCCACAAATCAATTTGGGGTTCAGAAGTCTGTCATTCAAATATATTATATATGAGGGACTTTTTAGTTACTGTCCTCAAAATACTGGAATCACTGCATGAGAAAGTGCTAGGACCCAATGAATAATCAATCTCACCCATAAACTGCCCAAATCCTTAGTCTCCTTGGGTTACCCAAATCAAAATTTGATTTGTATGTCTTGTATGTACATATACACACACGTACATGTTGTCTCTTTTATTAAAATGTAAGCTCCTTGAAGGTAAGGACTATTTTGATTTTGTCTTTGTATTTCTAGTGCTTAGCACAGTGCCTGATCTATAGGAGGCATTCAATAAATTCTTATTAATTGATTACTAATTTCATCAGGGTCTGGGCAGCTTGTGAGACTGAAATAACAATGGTGATTAACATATGTTAATTACATTCAATGAATTAGGTCTTAGGGATGCTAAGAAAAAAAATGAAACTGTCCCTGCCCCGGGGGGAACTCACATTCTACTGGAGGGAAAATAAAATAATTTACTTGAATCACTTTGATCTATTAGTTCCTTCTTTCCCAACCAACCACAAATTCTTTTCTTTGTTTTCTATCCCCAGCTAGACATAACTGCCACCACTGCTACTGTTTCTAATAAATTTATCAACCAGATCTTTAAAACTCATTCAACTAGGCCTACACCCACACAATAAATGGTAGTGAGGCATTACAAAGCAGTTACTTTAATGAGAAAAAAAAGGGGGAAAATGTTGTAACTGCTAGTAATCACCATAGTAAATATGAAGTTCTAAATGAAAATCTCAGGGCTCCTATTGGAAAAGTATGCTATCCTCAAATATTCCTCCAAATCAACAGACAAACTGATTGAAGGTACCTACATCTCTGCCCCTCTGATTGGACCCTTTGACTGGAGGGCGGGGCTATGGGATCTAGAGTCTCTTTTTAAAGAGAAGATTCAGCACATTCCTGGCCTCTGCCACTCCCCACATTTTCCACCAGCTTCACTGCTTCTGGACCTTTCTGGTACTCTCCATCATGCTCCTGTGTCAGGTACCTTCTTCTGTCCCCTAACCCACTCCTCTTTTCAGCTTCCTTTTGGTTACTGTCTTACCCCACTAGATTTTAAGTTCCTTGACATCAGGAACTGTCTTTGTTTTTATTTGTATTCGTATCCCCAGCTTTAGCACAGTACCTGGCATATAGTAGGCACTTAATGAAAGTTTGCCTTAATCATCTCCCCACTTGCTAATCTTTCTCAGATCCAAATAAATACCAAAGGCAAGAAGGAAAAGAATGAGAGAATTTTTGTGCCATCCAAACATTTCGTACTGGCCTGGTCTGACATCTTGGCATTGATGGCAATAGTCTGGATGTAACTGGAGAGTTAGTGGTTTAATAACAATAATAATAATGATAAATGAAATGATCAGATTTCAACTTAGTTCCTGATTAACTGAAGGAATGTCTATGGTCTTGGGTAACATGGTGTAAACAGCATTGGACTTAAGATCAGCAGAACTGGGGTTGAATCACAGAGGAAGTAGGATGGAATTGGGGGAAATGTAGATGATCTAAACGATATGTAATATTATACACACACATATCTCTTAAAAAGCCTCCCTATGAGACTGTTCCCTATGGCAGGAGAAGGGTACGAGGAGTTTTAAAAATAGAGTTAGGCATTCTGTCTGAAAGAAGGGAGACATAGGATCCTTTAATGGGTGGAAGATCCACGTACTGAGACTACAGAAATGAGTTTGTTTGAACCATCTACTGCATCATTTTCAGGCTGGAGTGGTAGAGCAAGGTGGCATGTGTTCCTTTCTTTCTTAGGTCCCTTTTTTGAATGAAAGACCTGATTCCTTTCTGATCTCTGGAAAGAATAATAATAGCTGATGTTTATAAAGTACCTCAGGGTTGCAAAGGCCTTTACCTTTTTAACTTCTTTGGTCTTTACAACAACCCTGTAGGTGTAGGAGAGTCTGATGGTCTGGAAATGGAGAGGGAGGAGTGGAGTCATGCAGAAATGAAACAGAAAGAACTAGCAGCCCAGGAGCAACCCACAAAAGGAGAAAAAGAAAATAGAATCGAACTTTGGCAGAGGTGAGATATTGAGGAGGGTCATTTGCCCTTCAGGCATATTGGTTTAGAAGATGCAGGCTGACATCACCAATTGTACCCACCTGCTAAAAAACTAAGAGAAATTCTAAGAAAATGGTCTGCTCTTTTCCCTGCATTCCCTCCCAGGGCCTATGGATAATCTACTTCTTTATTATCCAAATATATTAGGCAACTTAAATCTTGCCTCAAAGAGGTCAGGGGTTAGATATAATTAGGGAAAGATATAAATGTAAATTAAAGCAGAGAGTCAAACTTCTGTATAAATGTTAGGAATTTTCCAAACTGGGTGCTCAGACCGATTGTGATTATACTCACAACTTCTTATCTAAAATAAACTCCCTAGAGCTGCAGAGGAGGAAACCATATGGACTTTAGAGGCCATTAGAGTACCCCAGTCTTAAAATGAAATAATTATTATAACAAGATGGTACAATGCTGTGAGGTAGAAAATATTATTATTATCCCCTTTTTACAGATTAAGATGCTAGGGCTCAGAAAGGTTAAGTGACTTCCATGGCCACAAAACTAGTAAACGTCAGAGACACAATTTCAACCCTGGAATCTCATGAATTTAAGTACAGTATGCTTTCTGCTACACCATGTTGTTGGGAGAGCAGGTAAGAAGTGAAATTTCAAGATAGGTAAAGTTTATTTTTGGCACTGAATTGCCTCTCTGTGTTCTTCTCTTAGGTCTTAGAATCCCTTTGATTTTGTCCGCCCTGTCCCTCTCCCCAACATGCATCTGCTATATTTTAGGACACTTAGTACATTCTGGATGCCCAGGGAGAGCTGGTAGCCTAGACTTTCCTGAGTTATTTGGATCCAGGAATCTTTAGCACACATCTTTTTATACCTGGGAACTTTGGCCAAATTATTTAATTTCTCTGGACCTCGGTTTTCTCATGTGTAAAATGAGGAGGGTTGGAAAAAATGGACTCTAAATTACTTTCCAGTTCTAAATCTATGCTTTTATGATTCTATGATCCAATGATTATTTCCTTTTTCAAACTTCATTCCACATCTTTGGAGATTGCCAACACCCCTCAGAAGGAGCAAAAATATAATGCAACGGGGCCAGATGTTTGTGCATTGAATGAATAATTTGTTGTATATCCAAGGACCCATTAATTTGTAATTTGTGTATTTTGTAAATAAAGGTTTTAATAAGGATGTTCATTCTAACACAGTATTTTATATTTACATTTCCTTTAAAAATTAAGCAAGGTTATTGAATTTTGCTCAGAGGTCTCAATTTTTCATAGTTTTAATGCATAAATCTGCTGTAATTTCAAGTTATAGTGAGGGAGGCAACCAAGTTCCATAGAAAATTCATTATACTGGGTGTCAGAATATCTGGGTTCCAGCCCTGATTTTACCACTGATTAGCTGTGTTATGGAAAATCTCTTATTCTTTTTGGGCCTCAGATTTTTTAATTGTAAAATGAGGTTTGCCTCAATGATCTCTAAAGTACTTTATAGGACTGTGATTCAATGTTTGTTTTTTAATTTCTTTGTGTAGCTCAGGATCTGACAGTACCTTTAAGATAGACCTTTGATGGTAAAATGCCACTGAGAATTAATTGATTTTGTTGTGCTGTTGTTGTATTATCTCAGCCATGTCCAACTCTTTGTGACCACTTTTGGGATTTTCTTGGCAAAGATACTGGAGTGGTTTGCCATTTCCTTCTCCAGCTCATTTTACAGGTGAGGAAACCAAGGCAAACAGGGTTAAGTGACTTGCCCAGGGTCCCACAGCTAGTAAGTGTCTGAGGCTGGATTTGAACTCAGATATTCCTGACTCCAGGTCCAGTGCTCTATCCACTGTGCCACCTAGCTACCCATTAGTTGAATTTAACTGAGGACATTTAGCTTGGAGAAGAGAGGATTTGGGGAGTCTAGGGTCAATATTTTCAAATGTTTGAAGGGTTGTCATACAAAAGAGGGATCAGATTTGTTCTGTTTGGCCTTTGACAATCACTTAAATTCTCTGAGTCTTAATTTCCTCATCTGTAAAATGAGAGGGCTGGATTAGATAGGCTCTGAGATCTTTTCCAGATCTAGCTATGATCCTATGAGTGGAAAGTTACAAGGAGACATATTTTAGATCAACACAAGAAAAAATTTTTTAGCTATTATGTTCATTAAGTGGAATGGTCGGCTAGGAGGAGTAATGAGTCCTCTGGCACTAGAGGTCTTCAAGTAGGTGATGAATAACTACTTGTTCGATATGTTGTTGATGGAATTTATGTTTTGGGTAGGTATTGAGCTAGAACCAGATGGATTATAGCACCAAGTGGGACTTTAGAGATGGTCTAGGCAAACTTTATTTTACAAATGAAAAAAACTGAAGCCCAGAGAGAGTAAGAGCCTTGTCCAAAGTAAATACCCTTCTTACTTGGAGATTTTATGATTCCACCATTTTAGAGCTCTCCCTTCATTCCCCACCTAGGAGCACATGAATTTCCAACACAAAAATCTTAAATTAATGTGCCAGAGAATACAACACTGAGTTGACTTTAGACATTTATTTAATCAAATGGATGCTGCAACCTTCCCTTCATTGCATCAGTGATGGTTACAGATGTATGAGCCACAGGTTATTGGTTTTGTTTTGTTTTTTAATTTTTTTCCATTGAACTTAAATAAACATGTAAATGAAAGCAGGGTCTTCATGCAAGCGCATATTCAAAGGTTCCTTTGTCAAACTCTTCCACTTCATCTTCCCAAGTGGAGGATGGCATACTACTGTAGGGATCCAGCAGGATTTTGAAGCATCTGATAATAAGAAGGCCCAAGAAAATGCACAGGATTCCCACAAATGCAAAGCCTGTTTTTTGTTCCATTGTCAATGAGAAAGCTGAAACTTTGTTGACACTCATGCTGGCTGGTCCGTTGCTATGGTGGATGCTACTCATCATTTGCTACCACATCGTTGGAATTCTTCAGGATTTCTGCTTGTGTCATATCTTGGGCTACACGCAAAAAATACAGGCAGTTTAGTTGCAATCATATACTCAACAGTGTCAAAATAGGAAAATGTTAGGAAAAAAAAAGAAGAAAGCTTCCCATCTTTAAACTCTTCTGGCATAAAACATAAAAAGCCATTATACACAAAGACCGATAATGATCAGAAATCTTACCAAATAAATTTTCATGTTAGAATGAGATTATTTTGTCCAATGACATAATAGACTATAACACACTATAATACAATATGATGTGATGTAAAAAATGTATGATATTACTATCTACCCAATACTATAATATGATGTAATGTAACATATAGTGACTGATCAGTCATTTTGGTTGAATTTTGTTGAAGTGGTCAATTTAATCAAGGTTTACTTGGTTTATTTGCTTTTTTATACATTCATTCATTTATTCATTTGCTTATTGCCCCTGGAGCTACAACTATATGAAGCTAAAACAACTAATTAACTAGGTGGAAAAATTATGAAACTGGTTAAACTTGTTAAACTAGTTATTTGACATTAGGTAAACTAAAATACCCATGTGTTAAAATGAATTTTTTTGCCTTAATCAACAAGCATTTATTAAATGTCTATTCTATACTAGGTGCTGTCCTAAAAACTTAAAAAATGAAAGTCTGTCCTCGAGGAGATTACATTCTAATGGGTGAGATTTCATCTACGTGCATAATTATGTATAAATTAGGTATATACAGAATGCAAATTGATTTGGGAGAAGAGGTATAAGCCATTGGGGAATCTGGGAAGGCTTCATGGAGGAGGTGGCTTAAGAGCTGAGTTTAGAAGGCAACTAGAAATTCTAAGTGTCAGAGGTGAAGAAGGAATGTGTTCTAGGCATAAGGGGGAGAGCCAACACAAGACATGGAGACAGAAGAGAGAAAGCCATGTGAAGAAGAGAAGGGAGGCCAATTTGATTGGATTGTAGAGTATGTGAGGAAATAATGTATATTAAGCCTAGAGAAGTATATTGGAGCCAGGTGGTAAAGGGTTTTAAATGTCAAACAGTAGGGTTTGTTTTTTATCTTATGGATTCAGCAGAGCTGAGTATATTTATCAGAGCATAGGAATGACAATGGTCAGAAATATCCCTTTGACAGCTGTGTGTGGGCTCCTTCATCTGAATGTGACCTTCCTGACAGCACAGGCTTTGTATATGACTTTCTTTTTATTCCATCATTTAGCACACTTCCTAACACTTAGCATGTACTTAATAAATACTTGCTGACTGATTGACTGAAGGGTGGATTGGAGAGGGTAGAGATTTGAGGCTGAGAGAACAATTAGCCTGAACTGGAGTGGTGGCTGGGGGTGTGAAGAGAAGGGGAAAGATGAAAGATGTGGAAGTAGAATTAATTTGGGGACTGATTGCTATGCGAGGTGAGGAAGAGAGAGGAACTCAAGGATGACACTGAGACTGCGACCTTGAGGTGACTGAAAGGATAGCGGCGCCCCGAATTGATTTTGAGATGCTTATGGGACATCCGATTTTAAATGTCCAACAGACAGTTGGTGATACAGGAATGGGGTTCAGGAGAGAGACTAGGGATAGCTCTATAGATCTGGGAGTCATCTTTAGAGATATCATGAGCCCATGGGAGCTATTGAGATTAGAAAGGAGGGTGGGGGAAGGGAGGGAGGGAGGGGAGAGAGAGAGAGAGAGAGGAGAGAGAGGGAGAGGGAGAGAGAGACGGAGAGAGAGAGAGAGAGAGAGGAAGAGAGAGAGAGAGAGAGAGACAGAGAGAGAGAGGGACAGACAGGGACAGAGAGAGGGAGAGAGAGAGGGAGAGAGAAAGAGAAAGAAAACTATGTTCTATACTTTGTATAAGCTGTGTCGCTGTCCTGATGAACAGCCTAACTGGACTTGTTTGGTTAAATTGACTAAATACAACAGTTGTTTTGGCCTCATGCTGACAGAACCACAGAAAGTTAAGTGAATTACCTAGATTACAGTTTGTCATGGGGGATACTGAAGTCTGCTTGCTGTTGTTTCAATATTGTTCCAATCCACTAGATTGCAGTGTTCCCTTAGACAAAATCAACACCACTGAAATAGTCAAGTTGTTTATTGACAGCAGGATGTGAACCACAGGGCATTTGTTAAAATGAAACAATTTCTCCCCTGAATCAGAATGCAAGCTCCAAATTTGCCTATGATATAACCAAGTAGAGTGGTTTTTTCTTTAGCTCCTCAGGAAGCTACAAATTACAGTAGTTACTCAGTACCTTGGAAGAAAAGTACACTGAACTTACAAGTATGTAATTTGTGATGAAGGAAGTTTTGGTTTTAAAAATGCCATTTTTTTAATAATTAGCAAACAGGGAAAATAAAATCAGTTCAAATATGAGTAACATGAAAACTTATTTGTATCTTAGACTAAGAACCAACCTTAAAAAAGCATCAAGTATCAAAAAGCATACCAGTCCACCCAGATTTTTAATGAGCTTGTTAGTTTTTGTAGAGATATGCTGTTAGTAAAGAAAGTAAAGCAGTATTCTTTTCCACTAACTTGGAGTATATTTTTACTCACCTTGGGTGAGCAGGCAAATGGCTATTTCATTACTGTTTATGACCATTTAAACTGACAGTTTTACTTCTAAACAAATGTACAAAGGATGAGAAGAGGGGCATACAAACAAGGTCAAGTACAAAAGAGTAATATGAATCCTTAAGAATGGTGAGCCAGCATAGCATAGAAGCTAGAGTTTGAGGTGTGCAGTCAGGAAAAACACAAGTTTAGATCCCATCCCTGACACACGATGTGGCTACAGGCAAGTCACTTAATCCTTGTAGACCAAGTTTTCTCATCTGTAAATTGGGGATCATGGACAGTATCTATCCCATAACATTTTTAGGAAGCTCAAATAAGATAATTTATGTAACATGTTATATAAATTTCATAGATTATTAGTGGCCTCACTGCTTAAAGTTTAAGTGAGCTGAGTCTAGGAAAAAAATCCCAAAGACAACAAAGATGGCTTTTAAAGTTATTCCATAATGAGAGACTCCATCACCCAACTCTGGACATCTCCACTGGCTACTCCTCTCTTGCCTGGAATTCTCTTGCTCCTCATCTCCATGCCCTTGCCTTCCTATCCTCCTTCTAATCCCAGCTAAAATCTCATCTTCTACAAGAGCCTTTTCTGATCCTCTTTAACTCTAGTACCCTCCCTCTGTGCTTATCTCTGTTTTGTCTTGGCTTTATCTCCTTTGTAAGCAGCTGTTTTCCTGTTGTCCTCCACTAGATTGTGAGCTCCTTGAGAGCAAGACTGGTTTGGTTTGGTTTTGCTTTTCTTTATATCCCAAGCCCTTAGCACAATGCCTAGCATGTAAAGGTGCTTAACACTTTGTTGACCAATTGACTGACCATCTCCTTGGCTTGCAATGGCCTCGGTGTTCAGGTATTCGATCACCTCTTCTGATGATGTCCTTCCTGAACTTGCATGTGCCTAGGCCCTCCTCTCTTAGTTCCTAAAATTCCTGCTATCTCATCTTGAAGTCATACCTCCCTTCTCTGAATCACCCATCTAGCAGCTTACCCTGGATCACCATGGACCGTCCCTCTGCTCTCCACCTCCAAAGGAAATACATCTCAAAGTGCAGTCATACTTGCAAAAGAACATCAGAACCATTATTATTCATTTTAAAGTAATGGAGAATTAGATAATGGCCAAAAATAGCAATAGATGAATGATATCCCAATATTCAAAGAGCAAGAAAAAGGTAAATCTTAGAAATTGTTATCTTATAACCTTAACATTGATCTCTGGCTAAATTCTATGACATATTCTTGAAAGGATAGTTTGCTAGAGTTTAGAAAAGAGTACACTGAGTACCAATAGCCAACATGGCTCTAAGTGCCATGAGTCTAAGTGCCAGGACTCTCAGACCACATTACACCAAGCTAACCTATCTAGTCTTCTAACAAAACAAAGTTTTCTTTTTTGACAGTTTGATAAATCAGTTAAATATCATATGACATATATTGATTTGAGCAAAAATATTTAACAAAGTCTTTTGTAATGTCCATGGTGGTGAAGTATGAACTAGATAGCAGCACTATTACATGGGTTGATTGAACATTTTTGAGAAAAGAATGTTAATGACTACTCATCAACTGTCTATCTCCGGTAGAGTGCCACAAGGCTCTATCTTTGGTTCTGAGCTACTCAGCATTTTTATTAATCATTTAATGAAGACATAAGGAAATTATTTTCAAAGATAAGCTAACACCAACAATAGCATAATCAAGATTCAAAGCTATCTTGATAAGCTTAGAATAATAAGCCCAAACTAAGAACACAAAATTTAACAGAAAGAAATATGAAACCTTAAATATGAGCCTTAGTTCATTTGGAGAAAAAAAAAGACAGTTTAAGCTTGCAATAGGCTTTTTTAAAAGTTAACAAAATCTTAGCTTGCTTTAATGTAAATATAGTATCTAACTCTTAGGAAGTAATATTTTCACTGTTTCATGTCTTAGACAATATCTAGAGTATAATGCTCATTTCTGGGTACCACATTTTAAGAGTGAGATTGACAGACTTGAGTGCATGCAGAAGTGGGCAACCAGAATGGTGAGGGTTTTGGAAACCACATGATTTAGGGGGGGAAATGACAGAACTTGGGATGTTTGACCTAGAAAGAATAAGAAAAGACATGAGAATTGTCTTCAAATATATGGAAGTCTGTGTTGTGGAAGTGGAAATAAATTTATCCTGTGTAACTTTAGGCAGCAAGAAATTTACTTATATGAAGAAATCAGGAACTAAGTGAAGAAAGGACAATAGAAGAGCATTTGGATGAAGATGAACAGAGAAAGAAATGGAAGAAGTATCGTAACTAGATATAGAGAGAAAAATAGATGAGAAATGTAAGAAAGAGTTCCTAAGCCTAGCAACGGAGGCATGATATGGTAATTATGGTGGATTTCAATTATCTAAATATCTGATCTTTTCTGGTCAGTCATTTCAGTTATGTCTGGCTCCTTGTGATCCCATTTGGGTTTTTTGTAGGGCAAAAATATTAGAGTAATTTGCCATTTCCTCCTCCAGCTCATTTTACAGATGAAGAACTAAGGCAAACAGGGGTAAGTGACTTGCCCAGGACACAGATAGTAAGTATGTGGGGCCAGATATGAATTCAGAGTGATTTCAGACCCAACACCCTATCCACTGCACCACTTAGGTGCCCTACATAATAGGCAATAATTTCTTAATATGCCTTAATGATAGCTTCATCCTTCAAAAGGTGGAATAATTGAGAGGAACTTTTATTCTTACCTCTCAATAACAAGTAGTAACTGGTTTTGGTGGTAAAAAATGGGAACTATATTATCTTAGCATCTGTAAAAGAGGAAAGGAAACTTGGGTATGTTCTGACATCTACCTTAGATTTTGGAAGAATAGATTTCAAAGGCTTCAAAAAAACCAATAGGTATGAACCCGTGGACCGATACTCTAAGGGGAAAGCTAGCCCAGGAAGGATGGGAAACTTTCAAGAATGAATGTCTGAAGACATAAAGGGAAATAATCCCCATGAGAAAGAAAAGGGGAGTTGTCTAAAAAGACTAATGCAGATTACATTGAAACTCATCAATCATCTTGGATTTTTTTTAAATGTTCAGAAGATGGCATAAAGCAAAAGAAGTAAGAGGATGAACAGAAAAATGGACATGTAGGAACAGTGTCAAGAGTACTAAAACTAAGAATGAGTTGAGATTGGTGATTGAAGATAAAGATAATAAGAGTTTTTAAAATTATATTCCACAAAAGAGAAGAATCAAAAGAGGAACGGGACTATTGCTCAGGTAGATAAAATGATAATAGACAATAAGAGAAATGTCAGAACTACTGAAATCTTACTTTACTTACATTTTCTATGCCAGGAAGAATGATCTTTAGAATGGAAAGGACTGAAAAGAATTCTAATAAGAAATGTCTTATGAAGATAAGTAGGGAGATACTAAGACAGCATTTAGCTACCCTTGATGAGGTTAAGTTACCAAGCCAGACCAGATGAACTATATTCTGGGGTAATAAAGCTGCTAATTAACATTTGCCTAGTACTTTAATGTTTGCAAAGCACTTTAAGTATTAGGGTATTAAAAAATTTGACATACTTGATTGCTAAGCCATTTTCAATGATCTTTGAAAGACCATGAAGAGTCTCTGAAGTCCTGGAAAAGGGTTGATCTTGTCCTGATCTACCAAAAAAAGGGAAAAGGGTGAAGTCTGCAACTATAGATTAGTGAACTCGACTTCAATTCCTGTCAAAATTCTAGAGTTGACTCTTAAAGAGATAGTGAACACCTAAAAAAGAAGCAGCGATTGCAATGAGCCAGAGTAGCTTCATCCAAGGATAGGTCATGCCAGGCTAATCTCATTGTATTTTCTGACATGCTTATGTCATCCATGAGTGGATTGATCATAGGAATGCTGGAGAGTAGTTCAGCAAAGTATAAGGGGGTTGGGGGAAGAGAAGGGAATGAGCATTTATTAAAGGCTTACAGTGTGCCAGGCAGGGGAGCTAGATGGCTCAGTGGATAGATTGCTGGGTCTAGAGTCAGGAAGACTCATCTTCCTGAGTTAAAATCTAGCCTAAGATACTTACTAGATGTATAACCCTGGGCAAGTCACTTAACCCTGTTTGCCTCAGTTTCCTCATCTGCAAAATGAGCTGGAGAAAGAAATGGCAAACCACTCCAAAAGAAAACCCCATGGACAGTATTGGTGTGTTATGGTCCACTGTGCCACAAAGAATTGGACACGACTGAACAACAACAACAGACAGCCATTTATCTTAAAGATCTAAGGGTTTTAAGACTTTTTATGACTTCAATGATGTCATATGTGACACTATTATATAGCATCATAGCTGCATTAGGAGAAGGATAGCACTCAAGACGAGGGAAAATCTTCTGTACTCTGACCTACTTAGATCACATCTAGAATATTGTGTTTAGTTCTAGGTAGTCTATATTTGGAGGGATATTTATAACCTGGAAAGCATCCAGAGGAGGGTGACCAGGATAGTGAAGAGCCTCTAGATCTGATCAAATGTAACCAGTTGGAGGGGAGAGGAGATGTTTAGTCTAGAAGAAAAATTAGGGAAGAATATAATATCTGTGTGTCTGGGTAATTGAAGAACTTTTGTCAGTATGATGACATATGGTTCTATGGACAGTCTCCTGTTCTCATTTTATTATGACACAGTCCTCATTTTATGGGTGTTGCAGGTGGTCAGTGAGCTAGTCCCAAAATTAAATGGGGGGGGGGGTGGAAGAAAGTGGATTGGATTGAAAAACTCCATAATGCTCTCAATAATCCCAAGCTACTGCTTGAAACAAAACACCGTCTTTTGAATACCAATATTCTTTTAGTTGATACTAGATGACAGAAAATTATGAAATACCACAGTCTCTGCCAAAAGGGTTGGAATAAAAGGATGTTGCATATTACCAATAGTGAATACAAGAAGTGGCATAAAAGATAATGTCCAGAAGATTTTATTAGAAAAGAGCAGGAGAGTCATGTATTGAGTTGGGTAAGAGTAGAAACAGTGTAAGGTCCTGCAATAAGATTCAAATTTAAAGGAATGATCCTACTATACTGGATGAACTTCCTATGAGGATTTATGAGAGGAATAAAACAAAGTCATACAAGTCGAGAAGATATTGTGATTTGCAGTGGTAGAAAAGTTATTGCATTCATAAGTTCATGGATAGTGAGTTGACTCGCTTGACTGGAGTAGAGTGTTTGTGTAGGAGAATAGAGATATAATTGAAAAGGTAGGTTTGAATCAGTCTGTGATTGTTAAATTTTTAGTATGAGCATTTATACTTTGGAAATTGGCAAATGCTACACATCAGAGCTTGATTTATTGTTTTGTTGATTGCACAGAAGTAAGACAGTGATGAGTAAAATAGTAACAATACAGATTAAATTTAAAAGTATGTTGTGCATGTTTTTTAGAGAATTGGTTGTTAAACATTTACCAAAATCATGGAGTGCCTTGCATACCAAGTGAAGGACTTTGAGTAGGAAAGGGACAATATAAAGTATTAGGAAAATTACCATAGTGATTATGTGAAGAACAGATTGGATGTGTGAGAAGCTAGAGACAAGATACTATTTTTTGAGGGTAATTTATCCATGATATGATAATGGCCTGAACAAAGGAATTTTTCCTAGGAATAAAATGAAGGAGTAAGGTGCAAAATATAATATAAAGAAATATTGCTAGGATCTGATTAGGTATGTAGACAAGGGATATCTAGATGGCAGAAACAGCTAGGTGGCACAGTAGATAGAGCACTGGCCCTGGAGTCAGGAGACCCTTAGTTCAAATCTGGCCTCAGACACTTATTAGCTGTGTGACCCTGGGCAAGTTACTTAAGCCTATTTGCTTCAGTTTCCCCACCTGCAGAATGAGCTGGAGGGAGAAATAGCAAACCATTCTAATATCTTTGCCAAGAAAACCCCAAATGGGGTCACAAAGGGTTGGACATGACTGAAATGACACAACAACAACAACAACCACAACATGGAGGAAAAGGAAGAAAAAGGTAATGATGACTCCAGGGTTTCAAGCTTCAGCAACCAAGTGGTAACAGTGCCACTCACAGAAACACAGAAATTAGAATCAAGGGCCCAATTACTGGCAAGTGAGAAGGATGAGCTCAGTTTTAGATGTGCTCATTATTTAGCAGCTTTAATGCAGCAAAATGAGGAAGTTTACTAGGCAGTTAATTATAGAGGACTAGATGTGAAATAAATAACAAGAATATAGATTTTTAGAGTCACATCACGCATCTAGATAAAAGTCACAGTTGGAGCCTTATGAGTGAATTCTCTAGAGGAAAAAACATAGAGAAAAGGACAGGAGTTCTTCTTTTTGCACCGTACCTGTGTACATTCAGATAAGGAGGCTGGAGGAGACCCAGCATAGTTTCATATCACAGAGGCAAGGGAAAGAGAAAATTTCAGATAGAAGGGGTGGTCAAATATCATGGTACATCAAGTAGAATGGGAGGGAGAAAAGTCACCAGATTTGGCAATTAAGAGATGATTAGAAATAGAAAAAAGAGTAGCAAGATTTCAGGACGTTAAGGAGTAGATGGATTGTCAACAAATGGATCACAGATTTCAGAAGGTTAGTGGTTGTTATTTTATTTTATTTTATTTTTTGGAGGGGAGGGACCAGACTTACGATTTCATTCCCACTGGGTAAACTTCTTCATCCAGTTCAAATCAGCCCCTTATCAGCAACTGTGCTGCCTAACTGGAACTTGCCAGTTGGATCCCCAGTGGGGTAGCTTGGACTACTCACAGGTTGTTGTTTGTCTTTCATTCTTGAATAGGACCTTGACATCAGGAAGGTGATGTCATGACTTGCAAGTGAACTGAATTTAAGTGAGGGAGGGCCGTGCAAAATCACATTTTCAAACAACAAAAAAAGAATTTTTTGGGGGGGAGTATTTTTCTTTAATAAGAAATTTCCTTAGAGATAAAAAATGAAACTATATTCTTGTCATGTTAAAAAAAATTAAAAAGGTGACACAAAAAAGACAACAGATAACAACTCCATGGCATAAAAAGTTTGTAAAAAATCTGATTGTTATTGTAGGCCTTATTTATATCAGCAAAGAAAATATAGCCAACACATTCAATTCCTTTTTAGGGGTTATTTCAGGCCTGGAATATCTCACTAACAGCCTCAGTTTTCCATTTCACTTGATCTATGAGAAGGGAAGCCAGAGAGGGCAACATTCAATTTGACTTTTTTTTGAGAATTTCCTGATGAATGTTGTCAGATCGATCCTTCAAGACTACTGAAAAGCAATTTATGATGAACTCATTCACATTAAGACAAGTTGATATGAATCACAACAGACAAGAGTTCCTGAAAGCCAGTAGAAAGCCTAAAAATTACCTGTCAGCTTTTAATGAAAGACATTTCTAGGGGCAGCTAGGTGGTGCAGTGAGTAGAGCAATGGCCCTGGAGTCAGGAGGACCTGAAACACACTTACTAGCTGTGTGACCTTGGGTAAGTCACTTAACCCCAATTGCCCTGCCTTCCTCCCCTCCAAAAAAGAAAAAAAGAAAAAAGAAAGAAAGACATTTCTAGTTATTAAATCTGTGGTAGAAGTGGGAAAGTTCTGCACATATGGCCTAAATCAAAAGGCTTTTAAATTTTACTTATACTTGAGAAATGGCAAACACCCTGAACTCTTAGAAACCGAGGAATAGAACGTGAATATTCTGAGGGCAGTGGTCTTCAAGATAACTCATGAGTACATAAAACAATAAAAATCAATCCATCTAAGTTGAGGGTTCTAAATATATATACATATAAAATTATATTTCAATATAATTAGTTTCCTTTGTAATATCATCTATTTTATTTTATGCATTTAAAAACATTATTCTTAGAAGTGGTGCATAGATTTCACTAGAAATTTATGGGGTCAAAGGAGTCCATGATACAAAAAAAAATTACTAAGGGCCTCTGAAATTGGAGATATATTTAATGACTAAAATGAAACAAAAGCTTAGATTTAAAGAGAATCAAATACAATATAAGCTGGGGGAAGGGAAAAATATTCTAAAACATTTGTAGGCTATGCTGTTACCCAAATAGATTAAATGATAATTTTTGCAGTATTTATTAGCAGGAGCTTTCATTCATTATCTTTAAAATTAAAATTGAAAAACTTCTTTTAAAAATTTGCTTTAATTATGGTGTTTTGACATACCAGTGAAGAGTAAAGTCCCATGTCAAGCCATATTCTCAGGAATACATGCCTATATGTGTATACATATATGTGTGTGTATATATTATATGTAAATATGTATATATATATATATACATTCTAGCATTAATTGATTAGATTGGTGATCAGAGCAAAAACAATTGTTCCCCACTGGCAACAAACATAATTGTCATTCCGTGGAACTTGAGAGTTTTGATGAGTCACTGGATTGGGCCCCAGTGGCCCAATGGTTGTCAGGGTCCCATAATTTCATTCAGTTGCTAAATAGTAACTATTATATAAAAAATTAAGGCACCAAATAAAAAAGCAAATTGTATTTTCCTGATAAGTAACATGTATCATAGTCATTCAGTAAGTATTTATTAAGCCTGCTGTTTTCAATGCATCTTTCAAGCGTAGTTACAGAAAAAAGCTTCCAAACAAAGATAGAATCACCTTTATACATAGCATTTTTTATGCACAGGTATTTTGTGGATAGTAGTTTTCTGATGGAGAAGAACTTATTAACTAGGTTGTATTTTTAATTTGATATTCATAAATTGATACAACTCACTGTTTCATCTGCATCACCAACAATGCAAGGCATCTGGATTAGTACTGAAAATCATATACCTAGTTTTTTTAAAATAAGAAATTACTTTAATCAACAGGTTTTTCCTCCCTAGTTATCTGTAAGTGGCTTTCAAATATTATTCCTGAAACTAAGGAAATTAGGATAGAATCTGATTTTTGTGTTTGTAGAGTAATTTAATATTTTGAATGAGAGATACACTCTTACCATGCAAATGAGAGACCAGACACTGCAATCATTTCATATAAAGAGACATATACATCAACTCAGACGCAAATAAACACCACCACCACACCAAATGTGAAGATTATTAAATTCTATGAAGGTACAGAGGCAAAGCTATATTCAAGCCATCTTTACACAGAGCTCATTTATCAATTATGGGGTATGAGTACGTTAGAATCAAAAGAAAACCTGAAAGTACAAACCCAGATGTCTTCATCTTGATGTAGTGTAAAAGTTTCAGGGCTTCCCAGAGACCTAAAACCTCAAGATCTGGTAGGATCCACTCAATAACAGTCCCCAAACTAGATCCCCAGAGTTCCCTCTTGAGAGAGTCTGAGGTGGTCCCTAGAGAGCTCTCACCCTCATTCTTTTCAAGGCAGTGGAAAACTTGGAAATTCTCAAGGTATCTTATGGACAGAAACCCAGACCTTCATTATCATTCTGCCTTGCTTGTCCTTAGTGCTCTCTCTCTCTCTCTCTCTCTCTCTCTCTCTCTTCTCTCTCTCTCTCCCTCCCTCTCTCACTCGCTCACTCTCTCCCTCTCTCTCTCTCTCTCTCTCTCTCTCTCTCTCCCTCTCTCTCTCTCTCTCTCTCCCTCCCTCCCTCCCTCCCTCTCTCTCTCACTCTCTCTCTCTCTCTCTCTCTCTCTCTCTCTCTCTCTCTCCCCTCCCGCTCTCTCTCTCTCCTCTCCCTCTCTCTCTCTCTCTCCTCTCCCTCTCTCCTCTCTCTCCTCTCTCTCCCCCCGACTCTTCTCTCTCCTCCTCCTCTCTCCCCCTCTCTCTCCCGTCTCTCTCCCTCTCTCGTCCCTCTGAAGAAGCATGGAAACTTCCTACAAAACATTACGTGAGAAGCATCAGCAAGCTGACTGCACACACAACATACACCATGCACACACCCAGCAGCAACAGCAGCAGCAGCACCAGCATTAGGACTCTTTCCCTTAAAACCTGGATTCCCTGGGCTTGCAGACCTGTTTGCTTCAGAAACGTAAGATCCTAAGGATGTGGAGCTAGACCCATGCCCTTCCTGTTTGTTCATGCAGGGGGTGGGGAGAAAGTTACTTCACAGGCAGCAATGTCTCACCTTCCATGCTTGTTGCCATGGAGATGAAATCCAGCGAGTTGACTAAAGTGTTTGCAGGTTTCTCTGTATTAGATGATCTGTTCAGGAGCAATGCAAAAGGCTTATCCTACGTACCTGCGTGGAATCTTCCCTGGCCTACGTGTGTATGTACTTATCTGTGTATGTGTATATGTGTGTGGGAGTGAGTGGATGAGAGTTCTCGTCTCTATTTGTGTGGAAATGTGTACGTGTGCGTATTTTTCTCTGTGTGGATGTGTGTACGTATTTGTGTGTGGGTATGCGTATGTCTGGGTCTCTGTCTGGCTGTGTATGGGAGGGAAGAAAGGGGTGGGAACTAAAAAGGGAAAGGAAGTCTGGGCTACATTAGCAACAGGCTTATGTGTCTTTTAACAATTCTTCAGTTCTGAAAAAAAAGAGCTCATTTCCATTTATATCAAACACCTCAGGTTAGCAATTAGGGTTCAACGCCACATTGACTTCCTGAAGCAGCAGGAGTCTAATTAATTTATTGCTAAAAATCCTCTCTCGGTTTCCAGCTATATCCCCGGTATCATTCTGTATGCCGTGGCAGTATCTTCCAGTCCAAGTTGTGCTAGTGTCTCCTGAGCCTATCAGCCAAAGAAGAGGTTAGCTGAGAACAGGATGCGTCATTTTGACCTCCTCTCAGTCCTCTCTAAGGACAAAAAAGGAAGGATGATGGGAAGGAAGGAATGAAGGAAGGAAGGAAAGAAGGAAGGAAAGGAAAGGAATGACAGAAAGGAGGAAAAGAAGGAAGGAAGGAAAGGATAAATAACAACAAAAAAATGCACATTCACCAAAAAAAAAAAAATCGTTTCCAGCTGCATATGACTGGGCGCTGTTGGTGGTGCTGAAGCTATTTATATGGTGTCTAAGTAGAAGACAGTTTTGTAGCTAAGGACAGTATTAAGCTGAAGGACTTAGCTAAAGGACATGCATAGAATCACAGGCTTAAAGCTAAAAGGGAATTCAGTGATCATCTAGTCCAATCTCCCTTTTTCTTTTTTTTTTACAGATGAGGAAACTGAGGCCCAAATAGGTTAAAGTGGTTGCCTAATGTCACTAAGCAGCAAAGCTAGAATTCAATTCCAGGTCTTTTAATTACAAATCTAATGGTCTTTACACTGTTGCTGTTATAGCTATGATATTATTTCCATGGAATGGTTTATGTTGACTTCCAAATCCTCATTTCTGACATTTCAGAATTTATTACCTTACAAATTTAATTTTAATATTCCCCAATGTTTTTCTCATTAACCACACAGTCATTAGAGAGGATTTCGAAGATTGAACTTCTATGAAATTGTTTTTCAGCATACAATGTGGGGAAAGTTTTTCTTAAGAAAAGATACAGATTCTATTTTGAAATACACAGGCTAGACCTATTTCACTTTTATAGAGAATTCTTACTAAGGAATCTCTCTCTACTAATAATGATGTAGTCCCTTCTCTTTAATTTGTAATCTTAGAAAGTTGCCTAGGGCAATGAGAAGTTATGTGACATGTCTATAGTAATACAGCTAGGAAGTCCCAGAAAAAGCACTTGAACCCAGGTCTTCCCAACTCAAAATTGACTGTATCCACTATATCATGCTACCTAAAATACTTTGCATATTTAAAAAATACTGATACCTCCATCCCTCCCTCCAATATGCTTCAATATACTTAGGGTTCTGGTGGTTTCTTCAAACTCAGCTTCAAGGCTTCCTATCTATTTTGATCACGTAAGTCTGTAAGTTATAAACATCTGTAGATTTTCCCAAAGTGTTGGCTTTCTTTTTCTGACCTGTTATTGATGTTTAATAGCTAGGAATATATGTTGATATAGCTTCACAATATTTTCATGTTTCAAAGTCTAATAATTATGCATAAAAGGGACACATAATAATCTGTTTATAGTTTAATTGAAAAAAACCTCCCACTATTACTTCAAGAATTGAGTAATTGAGATGGGCTTTTAAGACTTGAAGACAAAAAGTAAGGTAAGGTAATACTAGGTGCTTATGTATGTCCATATTGAATGCTAAGTGCCATGTTTGCTCATTATGTAAATTTTCACCTTATCTGTACTGTCTTAGTTTGACTGTACTACACACAGAAGGTATTCTGACTAACCTGTTGTCCATCATTCTTTAAAAAAAAGCCAAACCTAGCCCATAAACTGAGTTATATTGCTTCAATAAGTATGTACTGATTCTATGACCTCTTACAAGCTAATTGTCAGTTGGTGTTTGTCTACTAAATGGTTGGTGGCCTTGTCTTGCCTTTTGATCTTAGTTATGACTCTATATACATATATCTGGGACAGAATTGAATGGGAAGAGAAGAGTGGAGCCTATTGCCTTTGTAAAATTTCACTGTACTTTTAATGATCTCAAACTTGCCCTTGAAACAAAAGCTTATCTTTTTAATATGAGTATTCTGTTCTTATTTTATGGCTGTAAGTCATAGAATACTACAATCTCTGGAAAACTGAAGTTAAGAAATACTCAAAAGGCAATAGAAAATGCATAGTAGATGTGAGTATGCTGCAATCTAAAGGCAGGCTGGTCATGTAGTGAGTGTGGAGCACCTGATGGACAGCCTATGTGCTCCCTGGTATCATCCAATGTCAAGACAATTTAGAGATATTGGGCGAACGCCTCTGTGGAGAATTTATGGTCAGGCAAGGGTGGGAGTGACAGAATGGGCAGGATGGGTAGTCATAGATGGAGTAATCTGTACCATTGGAGAGAATAGCCACTTTGATGAGATCACAGATCCTTCAGGTACTGATGTATTGCTTCAGCTTAATATAATGAAGCTACTTAGGAATCTTTTTGTTATGTTAATGGATGGTACAAATTTCACAGCATTCAGAAGGTTGGATAATATTGCCATTCTACACCTAGAGAGTATTTACCTACATACTGATTATATATCAGGTGCCATATACTAGAAGCTTGCTTCTTAAAAGTGGCACAGGATTTTTTTTCTTTTTTCTTTTTTTGGTCCATACTTGCTTCATTTGAAAAAGCACTCCCATTGATAGCTTTTGACTCTATGCCAAAAGAAAGCTCTAACTGAATATAGCTTTTCTTAGGGTAAGGTTCATGACCTTGGCCTTTTTTCAGGCCTATTGTCTGTTGCTGTTGTTTTGCCAAATCTGTAAAGTGGCTCATAATGGAAAAAGCACTATGCTAATAACAACCCACATTTATTCAGCATTTTAAGGCTTACAAAACACTTCCTTCACCACCCTATGAGGCAGATAATTATTTCTGTTTTATATATGAGGAAGCCCAGAGATTTTAAATGGCTTGTCCAGGGCCACGTATTAAAACTGGGATCCAAACCCAGTTCTCTCCTGACTCCAAGCCACTCTTTTAACCCTACTTGTTAGGGATACTGTATTTTCAAAAATTAAGTTGTATCATTTTCAATGAACAAAAGTTTATTTTCTCTTCCTCCCATCCCCTCCCACCCCAGCCACCATTGATAAACAAAAACAAACATTTGTTAGCAAATATATATAGGCAAACAAAAAAAAATTCTAGCATAGACCATCTGATGTCTAATTCTGTACCCTTATTTCATCACCTTTTCATCAGGAGGTGAGTGGCATGCTTAACCCATCACTAATCCTCTGGAATCTTGGTGGGTCATTGCATTGATCAGAGTGCTCAGGGCTTTAAATATGTTTGTATAGAGTTATTGTCATTAGGAGACAGTTATCATATCCCTGAGTCTTCTTCAGTCTAAACTCCTGTAATTCTTTTAGTCTATCCTCATATGACATGAACCCAAGGCCTCACCATCTTCATTGACTTCTTCTGTATACTCTTAAGTTTAACAATGTCCTTCTTCAACTGTGGTGCTCAGAACTAAACCCACTATTTTGGCTGTAGTTCGACTAAGACCTAGTACAATAGAGCGACTATTGCATCCGTATGTTAGAAGTTATGTTTCCCTTGAAGGTCTTTAAACAGAGAGTAGGTAGCCTGTTTTCAAATATGTGACTGGGGGATTCTTTTTGTGTATGAATTAGACTAGATGACCTCTGAGGTCCCTTCCATCTGTCAAATTCAGTGCTTCTTAATATAATTGAAGATTGTATTAGCCTTTTGAGCTGCTATATAATACTATGGTCTTACAATGAGCTTGTATTCCACTAAAGCAGCTTGACCTTTTCCAAACATACTGTTGTCTAAACATATCTCCTTCATCTTGTAATTGCAAAATTGATTTTTGAGCCCATATATAAGTTTACATTTATCCCCATTTTTTTCATCTTATTAGATTCAACTCATTGTTGTAGTCTGTGATCCTGGCTCTATCATCAAATGTGTTCATTGTCCTTCCAAGGCTTGTGTCAGCTGCAAGGAGAGTAAGTGTGCTATCTTTGCCTTTGGCCGGATCTTTGATAAAAATGTTAAATAGCACAGGGCTGAACACAGATCTCTGGGGCATGCTACTGGAGACTTCTTGAGAGTTTGACATTGCCCTATTAATAATTCATTCAGTCAGATCATTCAGCCAGTTCCAAATTCATCTAACTATATTATTGCCTAGTCCCACATATTTCTATCTTTTCCATAAAAATAGTTGAGATACTTTATCCTGAGTTGCCCAACTGGGACTGGCCAGCTGGGTCCCCATTCAGGCAGCTCAGACTACTCACAGGTTGTGGTTTGTCCTTCATCCTCAAAGAGGACCATGACATCAGGGAGATGATGACATGACTTGTAACTGACATTGATTTGAGTGAGGAAGGGTTGTGCAAAGTCACCAGCCTCACTTTCTCCTCCAGAGTCATCTGGGTCTAGGGGCTAGATATCCATCAGGATGACTGGAAGTGGCCCAGGGTGCAATGGGAGACCTCGGCCCTTTTAAGCTGAGGTCTTTTCAGGTTCTCATTTTGAGCAAGGCAATGCCAATTCAGTGAACAGGCCTCTTTTTTGGTTGTTTTTGTCAGTGCAATTGAGGTTAAGTGACTTGCCCAAGGTCACACAGCTAGTACATGTGTCAAATGTCTGAGGCCGGATTTGAACTCAGGTCCTCCTGACTCCAGGGCCGGTGTTCTACTCACTGCACCACCTAGTTGCCCTTGAATAGGCCTCTTTAAGAAATGAGTCAAGGGATGGCTCCTTTAATAAAAAATCAAACTGGGAAGGGAAAACCCTCAGGGTTGCTAGCCAAAAGAGAAACCGTTGCTATTTACATTCACTCTGAGCCAAGAGGGCCCAAAAAATAACCATTAAGTTATTTTGTTATTATAATTAAGTTATTATAAATAACCATTAAAATACTTTATCCGATGCTTTGCTAAAATCTAGGCAAACTATGTATATGATATTCACTAGTTATGTAGGTTTAATTATGAATATAGCTATAGATAGATATAAATATATTTATGAATATGGTAGGGAAAAGTTCTCTACGTTGCTTATTCAACTGTATATTGTAATCCGAGCAATTGGCATTCTTCATCCATTTGGTTTTTCATGTGTGGTGTTAGGCTGAATTATTTTGAGAAGTTATGGATCTCATTTAGGAGGCTCTGAAATGTTCAGCACCACATAGGTACATCATCATCACTATTATAAATATATAGTACTTATAGCTTGGCAGCTAGGTAGCACAGTGAATAGAGCACTGGACTTGGAATCAGGAAGACTATCTTTCTGAGTTCAAATCTGGCCTCAGCCAATTGTGACTCTGGGCAAGTCACTTAACCCTGATTGCTTTGATTTCTTCATCTGTAAGCCAGAGAAGAAAATGGCAAGCCGCTGCAGTATCTTTGCTAAGAAAACCCCAAATGGGGTCATAAAGAGTCAGACATGACTGAAAACCACTGAACAATGGCACTTATAATTATCCACAAGCAATATAAAAACTGCCATAGGACTACTGTGAAAGCATTACATAACATATCCGAGAGTGAATGTCAATGGTAATTGTTTCTCTTTGGAACAGCAACCCTGAGGGTCTTCCCCTTCCAGCTTGATTTTTTTTTTCTAATTGAAGGGGCCATCCTTTGACTCACTCCTTAAAGAGGCCTATTAGGCCTTAGCCTAAAAGGGCCAGGGTCTCCCAATGCATCCTGGGCCCTCTCCAGTCATCCTGATGGATATCTGACCACTAGACCCAGATGGCTCTGGAGGAGAAAGTGAGGCTGGTGACCTTGCACAGCCTTCCCTCACTCAAATCAAAGTCAACTGCAAGTCCTGTCATCATTTCCCTGATGCCATGGTCCTCTTCAAAAATGAAGAACAAACACAACAATATAACATGTCTAACCAGATATAGAAACCTAGTTTCCTTGATAGATTTCTCAAACATGGCTCTGTAAAATGAGTTGATAAAAATATGGATCTATTGCACAACAACTCTGACTCACTCCACTGGAGTGGAGAATAGAAAATAAATACTATTCTTAACACAACTATTTTATCATTTAATATCATCACACAAAAGTTTGGTGATCCCAGTCAAATTCTTTGGAGAACCATAGTTTCATAATGTCCGATAGAATCCAGAGCAGTAAGTTTTTAAATGAAGTACAGGAACATATTATAGAAATCCCAATATTAGCTTCTCAATTTAAAAAACCTGACATACTGCAAGTAAAAGGGTATTTCTGTGTACATAATGGCAGAACTGTTCCAAAATTGCTATGACTCTAGCTTTTGGTCAGGCCACTCTCTATTGGAAATGTGATTTGTAGAAACTCTCCACTGCCCATATTATAATATAAATAAATCATGGCTGATTTATCTGAAATTCAGAACTAGAACATTTCTATGATGGTTCTGTTGACACATTTCTATGTTCCAATTTCTATGATGGTTCTGTTGACACATTTCTATGTTCCAATTATTTGGGGTTTGGGAAGCACAGGGTTAAACAGATATTATTGCATAAATCTACCCAACATCATGCCAGTGATGGAGAGTTCTGAAATACTGTGATAGTTCTTTTAGCCAGGCTTTTGAATTTGGCTATTAAATATAATAATCTTATTGATGGCATCTGAAAATTTCAGACATCTTCTCTGTGTCATATAGTGTAAAGTATTATTAATAGTCAGTTTGAGTCTTCCTACTCTTGACAGAAAACCACACTATTTTTCCCAAGGGTGGAAACTAGAATTGTTTTGGTATGTAGGTGCCCTAATAAGGAAGGGTAGCTCCCACATTTGAGTATTGTTTTCAATGATAAAGTCAAAAAGTAAATTCAGACATGTCACATGGGATGTTGAGCCATAATATATACATCTGGCACAAATGACCTAAGTGCAGACACTTAGGTGGGGTCCAAAATCATGCAGTCTGTAAGAAAAACCACTGAAGCAGAGCTCTGAGCCATTAACTATTTATTAACGGGATTGGCCCCCTTCAATGAATGGGACCTTGGATCTTCCTCACAATCTGAGTTTCCCTCTTTCCCCAGAGCCTTACTTTTATATGGCTTGACACCCTGAAGAGGCAAAGTAAAAATATAGAGTTGCATCAGCATGGGTGGGCACAGGATGGGCAAGGCAAAGGTCATCTCTGTTGACTAAAGGGTTATAAGATAGTCCTTTCCTCATGTTGGTCTAGATATACAAAAACAAATTGGGGGACTTTCCATACCATATCAAGACATCCCATCCACACTGGTTTTGGTCATCAGCACTCTTGTGGTTAAGCAAGTGAACTTTATTACTACTGTTTTAAAGTTTGGGACCTAATATAAGAAAGAATCTATCTAACTTTATCTAATTATTCCCATATCTAACATATGTAAAACATGTATCAACATATGTAATTCCTATACTCATGTTAATTGACTAGACTAACTAAATGTATACTACTAGATGAGTATATGACTAATAATTGCTAACAATCATTACCCCTATGGAATCACACTGAACTGATTAATAATGATTGGAGCAAAACAGGGGTCTAATTAAATCGTATTTGTCATTATCCCCTTCAGTCCAAAGAAAGACCCCAGTCTTTCTATGGATTGTCATAATCTAGATGCACAGAGAATAGTCCTCTATGAGCACAAAAATCAGAGGAGGTAGTTAACAGTATGAGGGGGAAAAGGGAGAGAGATTGACTGATGCATTGACAAAAGACACTAGGTCAGTCCCCTTTGGCAAATAGGCCTTACAGAGAGAGGATAATGGCATAATCTATTTGTTTTTTTTTAACAACCCATTCCCATTCTCCATTTCATTAGTTCATCACATCTTAAGGTTCAATCATCTCATCTCATACAGTCGTCTGGTTTCTGAAGCTGATACAGTCCTCTGCTCCCCTGGAAACCTCTCCTGTTAGACATACTGGAATGAGGGGGACTTCGGAGCAACTTCTGATAGATTTGCTTCTCTGTTTCAGATCACTTGCAGAGATCTCTTTTTGGTTAAAATTAAACCAAATTACAGTAATTAATTTAATTTGGTTTCATTATAAGTGCCATTGGGGGGCGGAGCCAAGATGGCCACATGAAAACAGCATCTTACTGGAGCTCTCTCACAAGGTCAGTCAGATTCCCATAAAGAAGTGAATCTGAGCAGATTTGAGAGAGTTAGAAACCACGAGCAATCTGAGTAGGGCAAATTTCCGAGCCAGGAGAGTCTGAAAGGCCGAGGGCACGGATCTGTAGGCTTGGAGAGTGCTCGGTGTGGGGAGCTGCTCCAGACCAAAGTGGAAGCGGCTGGCCAGGAAAACCACGTGGAAGACAGGCTGGGAGAAAGCTGGGTGCCCAAAACCGATGGAGATCCCCAGTCCTCCCAACACAGGACGGCAGTCTGTTGAAGCGACGAGAGGCAGCGCAATGCCACTAGCCATGAAATACCAACTCCTGATGCTTGCAGCCCAGAAACTCGGCTTCTTGAAGTTCTGGGAGACATAATGACCAGGTAAACTGCTCTAATCCCTCCCCTCCCCACCCAGAGAATTCCTCTGGGGGAAAAAAAAGAACCCTGGAACAGAGGAGAAAGAAGTGGGGCTTCAGTGGTCAAATAGCATAAGTTCATTAGTCCCAGAGGGGCAGAGCTGGCAGGGGTCAACACCAGGAGCCCAGACATAATCTTGCTCCCGCAGGGGAAGGGACAGAAATCAGCTCAAACAACAAACAGCTGAAACCACTGCTGAAGAGCAACAGTGCTGGAGAGCACCCCAAGGGAAAGAGACATCAGGGAGCCAGACCCCTCCCCCATGCCTCAGGAAACTGAACGCTATAATTCTAGACTCACAATCTCCAGAATAAGACAGCTGGGACAGACAGCCCTGAGCCCCAAAGGGAGAAATTTGTTGTAAAGCCAGGAAAAGGCAAACCAACATGAAGAAGAACACAAAAAAAACTGAGGACCATCAATTCTTTTTATGGAGACAGACAGGATCAAAATACCAATATGGAAGAGAACAGCAATGACACTATAGATACATCTGATACCTCAAAAGGTAATGTGAACTGGTCTCCAGCCCAAAAAGCATTGCTGGAAGAGCTAAAGGAGGATTTTAAAAACCAAATTAGGGAGTTAAAAGAAAATATGGAAAAAAAGATTGGAGAAATGGGGACGGAGATTCAGAATCTAGAGAGAGAAAATGATACCCTGAGAGGCAAAATCAACCAATTGTAAAAGGAGACTCAAAAGCAAAATGAAAACACTAACTCATTAAAAATTAGGGTTGAGCAAGTGGAAGCTAATGAATCTATGAGGCACCAAGAAGTAGTAAAACAAAATGTAAAGAATGAAAAAATAGAAAAAAATGTGAAATATCTGATTGGGAAAACAACTGACCTGGAAAATAGATCCAGGAGAGACAATTTAAGAGTTATTGGTCTACCGGAAATCCACAATGAAAAAAAGAGCCTTGACAGTATCTTCGAAGAAATTATCAAAGACAACTGCCCAGAGGTCCTAGAACCAGAGGGCAAAACAGTCATTGAAAGAATTCACCGAACACCCCCTGAAAGAGATCCCAAACTGAAAACACTAAGAAATATCACAGCCAAATTTCAGAACTACAAAGTCAAGGAGAAAATACTTCAAGCAGCCAAAAAGAAACAATTCAAATATTGTGGAACTACAGTCAGGATCACGCAGGATCTCTCAGCTTCCACATTAAAAGAGAGGAGAAATTGGAATATGATATTCCGAAGGGCAAAGGAGCTGGGACTGCAACCAAGGATCAACTACCCAGCAAAACTAAGCATAATTTTTCAGGCAAGGAGATGGATGTTCAACGAAATAAGAGAATTCCAGACCTTCCTGATGAAAAGGCCAGAATTCAGTGGAAAATTTGATCTCCAAATACAAAACTCAAGAGAGACATAAAAAGGTAACAAGGGGGAAAACTCCCACAAATATTATTAATCAATAAGGGCAAATTATTTGCATCTTTGTATAGGATTATATCATCTTATGTATGTTTTATATATAGACATATATATATGTCAGTCTTGAGAATGGTACAGCTATTATGACTATTGAAAGGGATACACATAGATTGTGAATGCCTGTATAAAATAAGTGATATAAGGATAAAAAACATAAGTAAGAGATGTAAAGGGAGGGCTATGAGAGAAGAGGTAAAGAGACAGTAGAAAAGGGTAAATTACACCAAATGAAGAAGCACAAAAACATATTATAGTAGAGGGAAAGAAGGGAGGGAGAAGAGCAGTATTTGAGCCTCACTGTCATCTGATCTGGTTCAAGAAGGGAATAACATACTCCGATAAGTATTGAAACCTACCTTGTCCTACAGGAAGTAGGAGGGGAAGGGGGGAAAAAGGGAGGGGGGTGATCAGAAGGGAGAGGAGAAGTAACAAGTGGGAAACAATAAGATAAGGGAGGGGAATAAAGAGGGAGGGTAAACTGAGGAAGGTGGTGGTTAAAAGCAAAACTTTGTTGAGGAGGAAAAGGGGAAAGGGAGAAATAAAAGCATAAACAGAGGGAAATAGGATGGAGAAAAAGACACAGATAGAAATCATAACTGTGAACGTGAATGGGATGAACTCTCCCATAAAATGGAAGCAGATAGCAGGATGGATTAAAAACCACAATCCTACAATATGCTGTTTACAAGAAACACATTTGAAACAGGGGGATACACACAGGGTAAAGGTAAAAGACTGGAGTAAAATATATTGTGCCTCAGCTAAAGTAAAAAAAGCAGGTGTAGCAATCCTAATCTCAGACAAAGCAAAAGTAAAGATAGATTTAATTCAAAGAGATAAGGAAGGACATTATATCCTGCTAAAAGGAACCATAAACAATGAAGCAATATCATTGTTTAACATATATGCACCAAGTGGTAAGGCATACAAATTCTTAGAGGAGAGGTTAAGGGAGTTACAGGAAGAAATAGACAGCAAAACTATAATATTGGGAGACCTCAACCTCCTCCTTTCTGAACTTGACAAATCTAACCTCAAAATAAATAAGAAAGAAGTTAAGGAGGTGAACAGAATTTTAGAAAAGGCAGATATGATATGATAGACCTCTGGAGAAAACTGAATGGAGATAAAAAGGAATATACTTTCTTCTCAGCGGTACATGGCACATACTCAAAAATTGACCATGTACTAGGGCATAAAAACCTCCCAATCCAGTGCAGAAAGGCAGAAGTAGTCAAAGCACACTTTTCAGATCATGATGCAATAAGAATTATTTGTAACAAAGAACCATGGAAAAATAAGCTAAAAATTAATTGGAAACTAAATAATCTAATTCTAAAGAATGAGTGGGCCAAAGAACAAATGAGAGAAACAATAACTTCATTCAAGAGAATGACAATAATGAAACAACATACCAAAACTTATGGGATGCAGCAAAAGCAGTTCTTAGGGGAAGTTTTATATCCCTAAATGCTTACATGAATAAAATAGGGAAAAAGGAGATCAATGATCTGGACATACAGCTGAAAAAGCTAGAAAAAGAGCAAATTGAAAATCCCCAATTAAATACCAAATTAGAAATACTGAAAATCAAAGGAGAGATTAATAAAATTGAAACCAAGAAAACTATTGACTTAATAAATAAAAGAGCTGGTTTTATTAAAAAACCAATAAAATTGATAAACCTTTGGTCAATTTGATTAAAAAAAAGAAAGAAGAAAATCAAATTACCAGTATAAAAAATGAAAAGGGTGAGGTCACCTCTAATGAAGAGGAAATCAAAACAATAATTAGGAATTATTTTGCCCAATTTTATGCCCATAAATTTGACAACCTTAGAGATATGGATGAATATCTACAAAAACATAAATTGCCCAGGCTAATAGAAAAGGAAGTAAAATTTCTAAATAACCCCATCTCAGAAAAAGAAATTGAGCATGCCATCAATGAACTCCCTAGGAAAAAATCTCTAGGGCCAGATGGTTTCACATGTGAATTCTATCAAACATTTAAAGAACAACTAATTCCTATACTTTGTAGACTATTTGGGAAAATAGGTGAAGAAGGAGTCCTACCAAATTCTTTTTATGACACAGATATGGTACTAATACCCAAACCAGGTAGAGTCAAAACAGAGAAAGAAAATTATAGACCAATTTCTCTAATGAATATTGATGCAAAATTTTTAAATAAAATATTAGCAAAAAGATTGCAGCAACTTATCACCAGAATAATACACTATGACCAAGTAGGATTTATTCCAGGAATGCAAGGCTGGTTCAATATTAGGAAAACTATTAGCATAATTGACCATATCAACAACAAACTAGCAGAAACCATATGATCATCTCAGTAACGCATAAAAAGCCTTTGACAAAATACAACACCCATTCCTATTAAAAAAACCCTAGAAAGCATAGGAATAAATGGAACTTTCCTTAAAATTATAAATAGCATCTACCTAAAACCATCAACAAGCATTATTTATAATGGGGATAAGCTAGATGCATTCCCAATAAGATCAGGGGTGAAACAAGGATGTCCATCATCACCCCTACTATTCAATTTGGTACTAGAAACGTTAGCTGTAGCAATAAGAGAAGAAAAAGAAATTTAAGGAATTAGAATAGGAAAACAAGAAACTAAATTATCACTTTTTGCAGATGATATGATGATTTACCTAGAGAATCCTAGAGAATCAAGTAAAAAACTACTTGAAATAATAAAAAACTTTAGCAAAGTTGCAGGATATAAAATAAACCCACATAAATACTCAGCATTCCTATACATTACTAACAAAGCCTAACAGCAAGAGATAGAAAGAGAAATTCCATTCAAAGTTACTGTAGACACTATAAAATATTTGGGAGTCTATCTGCCAAGACAAACCCAGGGCCTATATGAACATAACTATGAAACACTTTTCACGCGAATAAAGTCAGATCTAAATAAATGGAAAAATATCAGTTGCTCATGGTTAGACCAAGCTAATATAATAAAAATGACAATTTTACCTAAATTAATCTATCTATTCAGTGCCATACCAATTGAACTACCAAAAAATTATTTTACTGAGCTGGACAAAATAATCACAAAATTCATCTGGAAAAACAAGAGGTCTAGAATATCTAGGGTATTAATGAAAAGAAATGCTAGAGAAGGTGGCCTAGCCATACCAGATATTAAACTGTACTATAGAGCAGCAGTCATCAAAACTACCTGGTACTGGCTAAGAAACAGAGGTGTGGATCAGTGGAATAGGATAGGAACACAAGATGGAGAAGTCAACAACTATAGCAATCTACTCTTTGATAAACCCAAAGAGGCCAGCTTCTGGGCTAATAATTCACTATTTCACAAAAGCTGTTGGGAAAATTGGAAAATGGTAGGGCAGAAACTGGGCATAGACCAATATCTTACACCATATACCAAAATAAAGTCAAAATGGGTTCATGATTTAGGAGTAAAGGTTGATACTGTAAGTAATTTGGGAGAGCAAGGAATAGTTTACTTATCAGATTTATGCAAAAGAAAAGAATTCATGACCCAACAAGAGATAGAGAGCATTACAAAATGCAAAATGGATAATTTTGATTACGTTAAATTGAAATGTTTTTGTACAAAAAAAGCCAATGCAACAAAAATTAGGAGGGAAGCAGAAAATTGGGAGAAAATCTTTGCAACTAGTTATCTCTGATAAAGGCCTCATTTCTAAAATATACAGGGAACTGAGCCAAATATATAGGAATACAAGCCATTCCCCAATTGAGAAATGGTCAAAGGATATGAACAGGCAGTTTTCAGAGGAAGAAATTAAAGGTATCTATAGGCATATGAAAAAATGCTCTAAATCACTACTGATTAGAGAAATGCAAATCAAAACAACTCTTAGAAACCACATCTCTCCTGTCAGATTGGCTAAAATAACAAAACAGGAAAATGATAAATGCTGGAGAGGATGTGGGAAAATTGGAACATTGTTACATTGCTGGTGGAGTTGTGAGCTGATCCAGCCATTTTGGAGAGCAATTTGGAACTACGCCCAAAGGGCAATAAAAATGTTCATACCCTTTGACCCAGCAATATCACTTCTAGGGTTGTATCCCAAAGAAATCACACAAGCAGGAAAAGGACCCATATGTACAAAAACATTTATATGGGCTCTTTTTGTGGTAGCTAAGAATTGGAAATCAAAGGGATGTCCATCAATTGGGGAATGGCTGAACAAGCTGTGGTATATGAAGGTGATGGAATACTATTGTGCCATAAGAAATGGGGATGATACGGACTTCATAACAAACTGGAAAAACCTACACGACATAATGCTGAGTGAGTGGAGCAGAGCCAGGAGAACATTATACACAACCACAGATATATGGATTCTGTGAGGACCAAGCCTGACAGACTTTTCTCATCTTAGCAACACAAGGTACAAAGACAACTCCAAAGGACTCACGATGGAGAATACTGTCTACATCCAGAGAAAGAACTATGAAGTATGAATGCAGATTGAGGCACACTTCATGCTCACCTTTTTCTCCTCCCCTTTTTTTCTTCTCTTTTGTTTTTGTTTTTGGGTTGTTGTTTTGTTTTTGTTTTTTTTGGTTCTGTTTCTTCTTTCTCATGATTCATTCCATTGATCATAATTCTTTTCCACAACTTAACTAGTGTATAAATTAATTCAATGCGAAGTTATTCATGGTAGTTTTATGAGACTCCATGCCATCTTGGGGAGGGGAGAAAATCTGAAACTCAAAATTATGTAGAACTGTGTGTTGTAAACTAAAAATAAAAATTAAAAAAAAAATCTCTGACAAAATAGATCTCAAAACAATTTAGCATAGTCCCTTCAAGTTTGTTTTGCCAATAACCAGGTCAGGTAGTGAGAGCTAGCTCAAATATGATAACTCTAATTAAAGAATATCACTAGACCAGACAATTTACATTGTTAAGCTAATATCAAATAACAATTGAAAAATTAGAAAATTCTGAACCCAAATTTTGTATTTGGCACATATAATCACCTAATCTTATTATTATCTTTTATAAACAAAATTGATTTTCAAAACTTTGTAAAGTTGACATTAAATGGGCTCGTGGATATGGAAATGCTTCAAATTGTAGAAATCATCATATAGTCTTAAGATCATAGTATTATCTGAAAATTTACTTTTAGATCAGTACTTACTGAATGCCCATGATGTGCCTGATACTCTGCTAGTCTCTAATGGGAGTGTAAATGATGTGTGTAGCATATAAACACCATGGAAACGGCCATTTGCAGCAGTGGAAAGAAATTCTAGTGCATGGCACATTGATAAATGATATGTGAGTGGCCTTATTTGGCTTATAAACTGTTTCCAAGAGCCATATTAACGATTATGTTTATAAGAGCCAATGTTACCAAAAGCCACAAGAAATATAGGAGCTTCACGAATGCCAGCAACTGGGTTTAACCCCTGATTCAATACGGGCATCATTGGACCAGTCTTTTTTAATCACTGACCAGGACTATAGCAATGTTGCTACTATCTCTACCATCTATAATTACCATTAGGAACTCTATGTACTTAGACAGTGCTTATATCTTTTAAGTACTTTAAGTACTTATGATAGTACTTATGTCCTTTAAGTATTTTAAGTACTTATGAGAGTACTTATTCTTTAAGTACTTTAGACACTATTTATGTCTTTCAAGTACTTTAAGTACTATGTACTTAAAAGCATAAATTTTTGCTCTGAAAGTGATCTTAGTGGTTAATCAATCCAACTCCCTTATTTTACAGGTGAGAAAACTGAGGCCTGAAGAGGTTAAAATGACTTTGCATTTTAACAACCCCTTTCAAGGTTAAGGTAGTATCTGTGCTATGATTTTAAACTAAGTCCTCAGATTACAGATCCAGTACTCTTTTCATTTCACGTGCTAAAGAATATGTTTGTTAGTGTGAGTGCTCTCTCTACAAGATGAATTGCAACCCTTTTGTGACTTAATAGATATCTTTAACAATTGCAGTGGCCAAAATAAATTGTCACCTTGCAACCAATGTAATTGGTAATGAAATGTTCTGGATTTAGTTAGGCTAGTCTTCAGAAAAAACATATAGTAGGTTTCCAGACCCATAATTTATTAATAATAATAATGATAATAATAATAATAATAACAGCTAGCATTTATATGGTACTTTAAAATTTGCAAAATGCTTTACAAATATCTTGCTTTATCCTTAATAAAACCCTGAGTAGTAGTAGATGCTATTAATATTCCTAATTTATAGATGAAGAAACTGAGGCAACAAAAGGTTAAGTGTCTTGTGCAGGGCCAAAATTTGAATTCAGATCTTCCTGACTGCAGGGCCAACATTCTATCTACTATGCCATCTGCCTCTTAGAGGTGATTAATCACGTAGTTACATGTAAAGACTTTCAAAATAATAATAGTTATATGTGAGGAATAGAATTATGATCATATGATTTATTAACTAAATCATCTTTTATGGATATTAATTGGATATGAGGTTTTATTTTTATTTTTTAATTTTATTATTTAATATTTTAGTTTTCAACATTGATTTCCACAAGATTTTGAGTTACAAATTTTCTCGCCATTTCTACCCTCCCACCCAATCCAAGATGGCATATATTCTGATTGCCCCATTCCCCAGTCAGCCCTCCCTTCTGTCATCCCACTGCTCCCCCATCCCCTTCTCCCTTACTTTCTTGTAGGGTAGGATAGATTTCTATGCCTCTTTCCCTATATTTCCCAGTTGCACTCCTGCAGCTTTTCCCACTAACCTTCTCCGCAGTGTTTGGTGTTTGTGGGTTGAGGAGTCTGGTAACTGCTGCAGCTCACATAGTCAGGGTGCAAGGGGCCCCATCCACCCGACTCCAAGTTTGGTTGTTCCACGCCGCTCAGGCTGGGCTCTGCTCCACTCCGTTCCCAGCTCCCAGCTCCCAGCTCCCAGCTCCGTGTGGGATAGACCTCACCCAGAGACCATCCAGGGCTGGAGCCCTGCTTCCCTCTATTTTATTGAAAATCCATATTTTGCCTTGCAACATGATACTCAGTTTTGCTGGGTAGGTGATTCTTGGTTTTAATCCTGGCTCCTTTGACCTTCAGAGTATCATATTCCAAGCCTTTTGATCCCTTAATGTAGAAGCTGCTAGATCTTGTATTATCCTGATTGTGTTTCCACAATACTCAAATTGTTTCTTTCTGGCTGCTTGCAGTATTTTCTCCTTGACCTGGGTACTCTGGAATTTGGCTTTGATATTCCTAGGAGTTTTCTTTTGGGAATCTTTTTGAGGAGACAATCAGTGGATTCTTTCAATTCTGTTTTACCCTCTGATTATAGGATATCAGGGCAGTTTTCCTTGACAATTTCTTGAAAGATGATGTCTAGGCTCGTTCTTTTTGACCATGGCTTTCAGGTACTCCAATAATTTTTAAATTATCTCTCCTGGATCTATTCTCCAGGTCAGTGGTTTTTCAAATTATTTCATATCATCTTCCATTTTTTCATTCCTTTGGTTCTGTTTTATAATATCTTGATTTCTCATAAAGTCACTAACTTCTACTTACTCCAATCTAGTTTTTAAGGTGGTATTTTCTTCAGTGGTCTTTTGGACCTCCTTTTCCGTTTGGCTAATTCTGCCTTTCAAGGCATTCTTCTCCTCATTGGCTTTTTGGAGCTCTTTGACAGTTGAGTTAGTCTATTTTTTAAGGTGTTGTTTTCTTTAGTATTTTTTTGGGTCTCCTTTGGCAAGTTGTTGACTTTGTTTTTCGTGGTTTTCTTGCATCACTCTCATTTCTCTTCCCAATTTCTCCTCTACTTCTCTTACTTGCTTTTCCAAATCCTTTTTGAGCTCTTCCATGGCCTGAGACCAATTCATATTTTTCTTGGAAGCTTTTGATGTAGGCTCTTTGACTTTGTTAACTTCTTCTGGCTGTATATTTTGATCTTCTTTGTCACCAAAAAAAGATTTTAGAGTCTGAGTCTGCATCCTTTTTCGCTGCCTGGCCATGTTCCCAGCCAACTACCTGACCTTTGAGTTTTTTTGTCAGGGTAGGACTGCTTGTAGAGTAGAGAGTGCTTTGTCCCAAGCTTTAGGGGTTGCACTGCTGTTTTCAGAGCTACTTCTACTCCACTGTCACCACAAGCTCTGCCACAGCAGTGCTCTTCCTCCCCCAAGAACAGCCAACCAGGACCGAGACCCAGATCCAAAGCAGGTCACAGCAAAAGAACCTGCCTCTGCACCAGCAAAGCACTCCTTGCACCCCTGCTCTGATCTGCTGCTTGATTCCTCCCACCTTGTGAGCCAGGGACTCTGGAGGCAGCTGATGCTGGAGCTCTGGATGCAGCCACAGGAGCTTCCTGCTGCTGACATCTCACCACCTCCGCCACCCCCAGGGCTGGGGCCAGACAGATCTCACCCCTAAGCAGCAGTTTTTCCACTAACCTGCTCCATGGTCTTTGGCATTTGTGGGTTGAGAAGTCTGGTAACTGCCACAGTTCAATGATTCATGGCCCTCAGGCCTGCTCCACTCAACTCCCAGTCTGGTCTGTCCTGGCTCAGCCCACACTGGGCTGCACTCCGCTACTAGCACCATGCAATAGACCCTTCTCAGTGACCATCCTGACTGTCCTGGGCTGGAGACCTGCTTCCCTCTGCTATTTAATGGGTTCCACAGCTCTAGAATTTGTTCAGAGCCATTTTTTACAAGTGTTTGGAGGGATTTGGGGGACAGCTTAAGCTTTCCTGCCACCATCTTGGCTCTGCCCCCTCAACTAAGTAATCTCAATACAATCTTTATATCTGTATTTTGGGCTAAAAATAACTACCAAAGATGCAACAATAGAAAACCCACTGCAGATCATCCTAATTCCCCAGTGCTCCCCTGAGTCCTTCATTCCTGCTTCCTTTCCTTAGTCCCTGTCTCACTTTCCATGACCTATTATCCCTGACTCATTCATCATTCTTCCCCCCCTCCCCTATGAAGATAAGACAAAGAGAAATAGTCCCCAATTTTAGAGACCCCCAAAGCAGTCTCCCTTCTTGATTTCCACTTCTACCACATCCCCTCATTAATAGCCACTTGAACTACTACGATAACCTCAAAAGTCTTAAGTCATTGCTCTTCCGCGGGTCTCAGTTTCTTCATCTGCAAATAAATTTCCCTTCCAACTCTAAATCTATGATCCTACTTTTACTCTCTCCCTTTCCATTCTATCAGTAGCAGGAATTTGCTTTATCTTTTCTTTTATTCACAGATTAATCCTTCTTATGTATAGATCTGATCGTGTCACCTCTTTTCATCAGCCTTCATTGGCTCCCTATTGCTTAGCCAGTAACCTAACATTCAAGGCCTACCACACTCTAGGACCATCCTACCTTCTCAACTTTGCCTCATACTGCTCTTAATGTTTCATCTAGCCAACTTGGATTATTCATAGTGCCTTGAGATTTTCTGCTCCTGAGCTACCTCCTACTATTCTCTGTGCTGGGAGGAAAAAAAACCTGGTGGCTATTATGTGAGGAAATATTATAGAATTAGAATATGACTTTATACTTGATGCAAAAAATGGAGAAAGTAATTTACCATCCAATTAGATGGAGCATAAAATGCTGTGACTTATTATTCCTAAATGATAAAATGTTGTTAGCAGGAAAGAAGCTTTAATTTTAAAATTATGCATTTGTTTATCTTGAACATGCCATTTTTTCCTTCCTTTTCAGTTTTTTTTACCTTCATTTGACCAGGACTTTTTCTAACATAAAAAGCAAATTTGTCAAGTTAATGCACTGGATAAGTGGAATGCTAACTTCAAAGACATTTGGGGAGCATAGGAGCAATATTTTAGTAACTATAGAACAATGAGCAGGACCTTAAGTTAGGGTGTCATTAAGAAGCAGAAAATCAGATCTATTCCTTAAAACTAATCCCAGTATTTGTCCTAGGGACATATTTTGCTTTAAATTTCCTGCTAATACTCCTATTCCAATTGTCTTGCTTTTAACTTTCAGGTGTTAGATTCACCTCTTGGACTTACATGTCAGGACAAAAGCTTTCCTTTGGAATATCATTTTGAAAAAATCTTCTCTGGAATATCATTGCCTCCTCTAGGACAGCAGTGTCAAATTCAAATAGAAACTAGTGGCCACCAAACCATACATGGGAATCCCTCTGGCCTGAATATTGACTTAGAAAACCATACAGTAATGTTATCTATGTTTTATTGTGTTTTTGTTTATTTTGTTAAATATTTCCCAATTATAATCTTCTTTGGGTCCCACTCAGGAATGATCCTCATGTGGCCCAGAAGCCACATGTTTGACACCTCTGCTCTAAGAGAAGCTGGTTAGCTTTGCATATTTTTCTGAGCTTGGTCTTTTCATTATAACTACATTTAAAAAAATGTGAATCCTTAGGAGAGCAGATATTCTGCTGGTTTTTTAAATACATAAGAACAAAAATGCAATCCAAAATAAGACACAACTGATTTTTGGATTATTTCCTTTGGGTATAATCCATGATTTGTTTTGCTTAGCTTAGAGAGGCAAGCATAGAAAGAAGCATTGGTTTGGAAGTCAAAGGACTTAGATTCCAATTCCATCTCTGATCCTTAATAATTATGTGACTTTGGACAAATCACTATCCATTTCTGTGACTCAGTTTCCTCATTGGCTAAATGAAGAGGTTGGAGCAGATGGAGTCCAGTCCAATTCTAGATACATGGTAGTATAATGTCTTCAAAAGGCCTTTGTATATTAAAGTAATTGTGCCCAACTCTATAAATAAAAACATTGCCCATCTATTTTTAATGTCCTCATTTTTTGACAGGTTAGGCCTGTTTCCTTCATTTGATGGTCAATAGTCCTGTTCAGCTGCTAGCAGATTTTGATTTACTCAAAATCCTCTAATCCTTTATCACCAGTTTTTCATTTTCTGCCCTAGGTGCTCTTTTCCCAAGTTATCTTCCTTTCTCCTCTCTCTTAAGAACCTGGGATGAGTCAGTGCTAAATGTGCTGAAATAGGATTAGAGAGGAGAGTAATAGGGTGATTAGATTTGGTGAAGAAAATATCAAAATGGGTGGGCCCAAAGATAAACTGGAAATAGTGACAGTTTTGGGCAGTGATGGTCCCTTGAGGGACGATTACTGGTATGGTAAAACTGAAAATAAAACTTCATGTCCTGTGATAAACTGTTTTTAAAAAGCAAAGTACAAAGACTGTTTAATGTGTAGAGTGAACCATTTAAAGGAAGATCCATTTAACTGGCTTTAATTGGACCACCTCATACCAATTATTACAGCTCATAAAGCTAATTTTTTTTCTGTTTTATAGTGCAAACTGAGTACATTATTGTATTTACAATTCTGTCTAATGAATCTGGTAAGATTCCTTGGGCTCTATCTGAACAATATGTATGAACAATGGCCATGCTATAAGATATGGCACTTGTGGTTAAATGCTTCTATTGGAAACAAGTTAACATAGGAGTAAATACACTAGATTACAGATTTCTAAAAAGTAAGCTAGTCAATTGAAATTTGAACCTCTTCCATATTAACACAAAATCAAAAGCTAAACTAAAGTTTAATAATTAATACTTAAGTCTTTTGGGAGAATTAACCAGAGGAATGGGAACAGTTCGAGGAAGGTAATTTTCTTACTCTCCAACTATGAAGTCTCTTAAAATTATGAAACCTAGACTTGCTGGTTGCTATTTTCTGAACAGTTATTTGAAAATCTGAAGATGTTAAGGAATAAATTTAAAATTGATTTGTTGTGGGTCATTTTTGTTGAACATACATCTTCACAACAAATCCCAAATAACTAATTTTATTTTTGATGTTTCACAATTGCTTCCAGAGGATTCCAGGACTTTAAATGATTCTTGTAGCTTATTCAGTTGAAAATAGTTTGTGTTTCTGGGTGGCCGATACTAGTTTCCAAGCACACTAAGCACAGATGCATATAATAGGTTCAAATGGTGTTTTATAATCCAAATTTAGTGATAAGGGCCAGTGGATCGAACATCAACTTTAATGTTCAACCAACCATACTATCAGTTATCTTGGTGAGATGCCAAGATCAGATCTGAATTCTGTCAATGAATCTTCTCCAATGGAACTATGACTTCATCTATGTGGGTATTCCTTCCAATGATGCAGATGTTACAGATCACCACCTATCCATGCTTATCTACCCTGTGTGACTCTTGTCCACATCCTCCCACAACTTCACCCCAGGGTGTCCAGCCAATGTGCTGTGGGATTTCTTGACACTGAGAGGAAACCAATGGAGCATGGGAGCTACCTATTCATTATCTCATCATGGGACTGGCTCAATTGATTTTTTTTAATCAGTTAAATGTTTTTGTAATATAGAGGCTCTTGTACTGTTCCCTAACTTCTCTTGTGTTTACCATGTTTGTTATAATGAAGTATTGACCAAAGTCATGCTGTGATAGGGGAACACAGATGATAACCCAGAATTCAGAAAGTTTCTGGCTATCATCTTGCCAGCAAGATGATAGCAAAGTGTGATGTCCCATTTAAATTTATTAATTTCTGATGTGTGCCACTCTTGAAATTTTCTGGAATTTCCTTAAGTGATCCTGTTGAAAAAAAAGTTTCCATAAATACTTAGGGAGATCCTCCCTTTCTTGCTTGAGAATCTCAGCATTTAGGGAGGATCCCAGCTGGAAGTCCAACAGAATCCTCTTGCCATCCTTACTGCAGCTCCTACTCCTCCCCACCAAGAGCTGCAGGCTATAGACTAGACCTCAAATCTCCAGGACCTGGGGTCAATTACTCAGCTTTGGAACTTATGCCTTCAGGCTAAACTCTGTTAACTGTTGAATTGGTCAGTTAATGAGTAAATGAAAATTCACTCAGCCCACTCCATCTAACCAGACCATGCCTCCTCACATTCGATACAGGTATCCATCCTGGCCATCCTGCCTTCCGTCCCCCCACATATCCCACTTATCTCCATCTGCTCTTCTCCCCTTCTCCCCGCATCCCAATTTCCATTGCTTTGGGCACAGTAATCAAATCAATACTACCATTCCTTCTGGAAAAGACATGTCAATAGGCTGCCCTATGGCTACACTCAGCATCCTAATGTCTCCCCAGACCATACCTCCCTTTCTTGGCTACCATCCCCTATATGTGCTGTCTCTCCCCCATTAGGATGTAAGGCTCTTTATGGCAGGGAATGTCTCTTTTTTGTATTTGTGTCTCTAGTATTTAACACAATGCCTGGCATTAGGCTCTTAGTAAATATTTTTCTGTCTATTCATTTACTATTTTTTTCATGTATGTTTGTAGGATGAATTAGGAATGAAGGTTTCATTACTGCATTTTGGTAACTTTTCCCTATTGAATGAGTCAAACAGAAAATAGAAAACTGCAGTATACCAAATCATTTCTTTTCAATTGGTCAAAAGAAACCATTCAGAGATGTACGGAAGTATGATGTGAAACAGCATGTTCTAACCACAGACTATTTGGAAGCTACAGCTGTGGACAAACCAGCCTGGTGAGCAGAAATCAGGAATAGAGTGATTCTTATTGCACAAAGATTTTGAACAGACCATGAGCAGAGGAGCAGTTTTACAAATAATGTCTATACTGAGATGTCAAAAAATACAAAAGAAACATAGAGAGGCTGTTTTTTTTTTAATTCATCTGTTTGTTTTAACACATGAATCTGTGTACACTTGACTATAATCACCGGAGTATCAGGTTCCCTCTCTCTTTAGCATGGTATGATTGGAATTGGAGGATGTTTCCCTCAAAGAAAAAGTTCGTTTGAATTAAAAAATTTCCATTAATAGTATGTTTTCCCGAAGATATTGACCCATTCCACTTAAACAAATATTTATTAAGTGCCTTCTAGGTGAAGACTATTGTGTAAGTTTATGGGAGATGTGAAAATAAATAAGAGGGCACTAGGTACAACCCATGTATTAAATAAGTGTAATATGAAATAGAACATTACAACTGCATAAGAAAGTCAAGGAAAATACTGTTCAAAGACCAAGGGAAAGATCAAATGAAAGCAGTTAGTATGGAGCTTAGATATTGTTTTATATTCAATATTTTTATAGACTCACACCTACAAGTTATCTATCCAGAGATAACTTATCTGAAACAAAAAAGTTAAAGATAATTTAATGATTTATTTTTAAAAACCACATATGCACAAAAACCAAAATGCCTTAAAATGGATGGATTGTAGGGTTATAGAAGGGGAGTTTAAATGGACATTAGAGCTCAACTAACCCAAACCCTTTTTTTGTAAAATGGAACTGAAGCCCACAAAAATTAAGTGACTTGCCCAAGATCACACAGATTATAAATGACAGGGCTAGTATTTGAACCTATGTCTCTCTATTCCAAATCCAATACTCTTTCCATGATAGCATGATGTCTCCAAAAGTGCTATATAAATATCAGTTGTTGTCATTCTTTGTCATGGCTGTCTAATTGAGTCAAGGACATTATGACGGTACTTGCTATGGATACTTAGAATTTCAAAAGTACTAAGGGGAGGAAGCATTAAGGAACAAATGATGTTTGGGATTGAGAAAGATGATGCAGTACAATTAGGGTAGAGCTCTTGGAATGTGGTTCTCCTATTCAAAATTCCTATTGAAGTTTTGGGTGTCGGTGTGGGGATACGATTCAGCTAAGTTCAACAAACATTTATTAAGGTTTTCATAGGCAAGAAACTGGTAGTTGTTGGAGGAGATAAACAAATTGTTGTTGTTTAATCATCTAACTTCTCATGACCTCATGTGGGGTTTTCTCAGCCAAGATATTGGAGTCGTTTGCCATTTCTTCCTCCAGCTCATCTTACAGATTAGGAAATTAAGGCAAACCAGATTAGGTGAATTGCTGAGGGTCACACAGTAAGTGTGTAAGATCAGGTTTGAACTCAGGAAAGCTCATCTTCCTGACTTCAGGCCCAGAACTTTGTGCCACCTAGCTGCCCCATACAAAGTTTAGGCTCCTGCTTTCATGGAGTTGACAATCTAGTCATTTTGATGAGTAGCCTTAGGGTGCCAGGTCAAATATCTAGAAATAAGAGAAGAAAATAAGAAATATCTCAAAATTTTACAAAAGTGTTCAGGCTTGAATGAAATGAATTCTCAAAAATTAAAATTAAATGAGTAAAAAAATAAAAATTAAATTTAAAAATTTTCAAATTAAAATTTCAAATTAAATTTAAAATTAAAATTAAATAAGTAAAAAAATAAAAGCAATGGTAGTGAGCCTAGCAATACAGAGCAATAGCAAGATGAAGCACTTCTCTAGCTAATTCAGGCAAAATACTCAGATTTTTCCCACTGAAATTATTTGGATGATTGAAGCAAAAGTGGAATTTATGCTTGAATTATTCATATAATAATTGCCTTGAATCTATGATTCACTCTGCTATAAGTGGAGATTGTTCCTCTGAATGTATTTTTGGAAAATATTCTCTGGCAAAAAGGGATCCCTAAAAATTATCTTGTCAGATGAAAATCAGATGACGTGCAAAAACAAAGATTTATTTGTAAGAGAAAAATAGGGAATAATCAGCAGAGAAGGCACAGCAGTTCAGACAGACAGAAAAAGAAAGAATAAGAGCAAGAGAAGGTGAGAGAAGGAGGAGGGGGGAGAGAGAGAGAGAGAGAGAGAGAGAGAGAGAGAGAGAGAGAGGGAGAGAGAGAGAGAGAGAGAGATAGACAGACAGACAGACAGACAGACATATGACCAAGAAGAAGACTGGACGAAATTTGTTTCTGCCCAATATGCCAAAGGCAGTAAGATGATATCAGCATAAACTAACCATTTGCTTCTAGTGAAAAGTTAAGCACACAGACTAACACAGTCCTTTTAGCTCTTCCTCAAAGAGTCAGCTTCTCAATAAGAAATTAAAGCTTCAAATAGCACAAAGAGCAACTTTCAGTGTTTACAGGTATCAAATGAAGGCCACTTACAACTTGCTGAAAATGATTCAACTCCTTTTGAGTCTTCTAACAAACTCTTAAAAGTAAAAAAAAAAATTCAGTGGCTCCTAATATAGACAAAATCTTTAATATAAACAAAGTTTTCAATAAATTCTGAAATAATAATCATGGTATGTACTCCCTTTCACAACATTTCTTTTTTGTCATTTTCATCCTTTTAGCTACTCTTTCTCTTAAAGGATGGATATTGTTACCATTAATCAATTATCGATTGAAATGGGGAGACTGGACTATATAAAATCTCTTTCAGCTTTAAATCTCAAGATCTGATGTAGGTTATGCTCTTAACTTCTAGGTGTATTAGTCATATTCACAGATTTTAGCAAGTAAGAAAGAAAATTGGGTAGTAAGCAGCTAGAACATTTTTGCAAATGCCTAAGCAGTTTGACATGCAAGGGAAGATTACTAGGCTTAGAGATAGTAGATGGGAGAGAAGCAAAAAAGTGTCAGGGGGACCTTAGGTAGTCATTTGTCAGGATAGCTGAAACTAAATTTAATATTAAGCGTGGGAGACAGCTTCAGAAAATCAAATTATGATGCAATGAGGGTCTGGCGTAAAACTGCAAATGGGCCAACTGCTGGGCTGAGTTGTCAACTAGTTTGTTTTTTAAAGCACCTACTGTGTGCCCTGCAAAAGCCTTCTTTTTTTAAAAAAAAAACAAACTAATTATCTCCTGGAGGCACAATATGACTGAAAATCATGGTCAAAAAGATTAAAATAGCAAGTTAGCATAAGGGTACCTTAATGTAATGGATAGGGGACTGGGCTTGGAGTCAGGAAGACTTGAGTTCCTCTGATTTACAGATGAGTTGCCAGTTTGTATCTGTGGAGGGAGTTTCCATCCTGGGAATTCCCTACACCTATGAAATAAAAGATCTGGACTTCTCAAAAAAAAAAAAAAACTTAAAGGAAGAAAGAAGAATGGTGAGTGTGACCTCAGCCTGTTACCAGTAATCACAACTTGTGAGGGAGAGATGGTCTGAATGACAATAATAAGGACATCTATGGCCAGTACAGTAGGCAGTCTAATTACAAATGGAGAACGAAAAATAACAGAAAGATGGTCACCATGAGCGGCACATTGGTGCCCGCAGAGATCCTAAAAGAAGAAAAAGAAAGGCCTTCATTATATTATAGGTCACCTATCAAAGTTTTATGGGTAAAATGTAGGGGAAAAAAAGCAGATTAGAATCTGATAAGATGAGAAGGTTTGGAGGGGTAAAAGAAGTACCTATATCCATAAAATCCACCCAAGCGTGAAATGTGTGTTGAAGGATGGAGAGGTGACTTGGGAGACAGGCTGAACGCTCCCTGCTTGGTTTGTCTCAGAGCAATCACTAAGTGTAGTTAACATTTATGTAGCACTCTAAAGTTGGTAAAACCACATAAATACACGTAGATGTGTATTTATGTACATACATATATGTTTACGTATACATTCGCAGCATAGTGTGTATGCATGTATTTATGTATTTTCTCAGAGATAAGATCTTTTATTATCCCCATTTTACAGATGAGGAAACCGAGGTAGAGAGATGTTAAGTGACTTGCCTAGGATCATACATCTAGTAAGTCTCTGAGCAAGAATCTGAACCCAGGTTCTCCTGGCTCCACATCTGGCTTTCTGTTCTGTCTTGGGAAGCGCAGAGTGGGCAAGAAGAATGTATGCTGAGGTAGCATAAATAAAAGTGTATGATTAGAAGTGGATTTGATTCTATGATGTTACGTGAAGTCCCTTCACTCATTTCCCAATAAATATGATGTGCTTTGGGAACAGGTTTGGATAGTATATCATTTATTTAATTTCCTGAATATGTGATTTTGCTAGTTTGCTAGTTTGAAGAACGTTCTCTACCTCTGCAGATCAGTACCTTCTCTGAAATGAATGATCCTAAAACAGTTAATTGGGGGGGGCATTGAGATGTGAAGTGGTTCTCCTAGGATCACAAAGTCAGTGTGTGTCAGAGGCAGGATGTGAACCCACCAGGAATCCCTGACTCTGAGGCCAGCTCTCTATCCATACTCATGTCCTGAGTATGGGAACTGATCAAATATTACAAAATATGGGTAGGGAGGGGAAAGGGGAATGAGAGAACTAATGGGAGGTAACATGATATAGAGGAAAAACCACTGTTTCTGGAGTCAGAGGACCTGGGTTCATGTCTTGCCCGCCTTGCTCCATGCATGACCTTGGGCTTACTTCATCCAGACTCGGTTCCCTCATCTGTAAAATAAAGGGGTTAGAGAGTATCAAACTCAAACATAAACAGATCCCTGCAGCAACATAGTGACTTAGGAAACCACAAATTAACTTTTTTTGTTGTGGCTGTACTGTATTTCTATTTACTTTGTTAAACATTTCTCAGTTACACTTGGGTTTGGGACCTGGAGTTTGACATTTCTAGGAGCAGAGGACCTCTGAGGCCCCTTTCAGTTCTAAATCTTTAGCCCTGTGAGCTATCTGAATTTGCTTTGTTGGTGTTGACTAGGCTTTAGATCCCTTTCCAGAGATCAGAGGGGAGGACAAGGAACTAGAGTCTCAGCCTCTGGGTGGTACAATGGAGAGGGGACTGGATTTGGACTCCGAATTTGGACTCCTCAGCTCTGCCACTGTCTGTGTGAACACAGGCGGGTAACTTCCTCCTTCTAGGCCTGGGTTTCTTCATTCCTCAAATGAAGGGACAGGAGACTGTGAACTTCAAGGTCCCTTCTAGCTCTGAATCTATATAATCCTGTGATTCCAGCTTTATCAACAACTTTCTGTGTGACAGTCTATAAATAACTTAAACCTCTGGACGTTCACTTCTCCATCTGTGAAATTAAACTTTTGTGAAGAGCTTTGAAATCTTTAGCTGAAGCAGACCCTATCAGTGTGAAGTGCCATTATAGTACTTAAGAATGTGTGGGAGTTAGGAGCTGATTCAGTTTGATGGGTTTCCCTTCTATCCTTAGGGAGGAAAAAAAAAATCATGATGATATTTAAAAACTCGTAATGGAATTTACTTGATTGTCCTCAAAGGCTTCAAACAAGCATGCGATAAACACATAATCAAAAGCTGAAAAATACTTGATATTTGCAGAATCCAGGGCAGGAATGTTTATGAAAAGGATAGACATTTTCCCCCCTCCCACGGACGGCTGCCCACAAAACTTTAAAGTACAACCCCATTATCGCGGGCTGAAGTCTTAAGCACCGGGAAAGCGCAGCAGCAGCCGCGTCTCTTGTCTCCTAGGAACCTAAAGCCGGGCACCAGGGGAGTGGGAATCATCCGGTCAATAAGTATTTATTGACTGCCCACAGGGTGCACACGCGCTGAGTGGTTTATTTGCAACGCTGCCGGGGTTTCCCAGGGGAGCAAGGAGCCACGGAGAGGTCCCCGAGCTTCGCACAGGGAAGCGTCTCCTCCGCTAGCGCCTGCGTCCCGGGCAGGGGATGAATGAGCGCCGGGGATGAGCTCGGTCCTAGTGTTTAGTGTCCCACGAGGGGACCAATGCCTTTGTTTCTCCCAACTACAGAAGCGCAGCTGGTGGTCTGGGTGCTGGGGGACAACTGAGCTACCCCCTCCTAAGGGAAAAGGGGGCGATCGGGGTGCTCCGGCTCCGCCCTGCTGGAGCGACAGGGTCAAGGCAGGGCCTTGGCCGCCGCGCACCTGGCCGACCCCTAGTGGCGCTTTCCCCCCCCCCCCCCCCCCCCCCCCCCCCCGCCTCGCACCCATCTCGCCCCATCCTCTCCCCCATCCCCTCCCGGACCAGTCCCGACCCGTTCTCGCGAGATCCAGGCAGCCGAGCGCTCTGGGCCTTTTCAAATCGGGATCCGTTACCGCTTCCCCCGCCGCCGCCATTGTCGCGCTCGGAGCCCCCCTCAGCGCAGGTGGCGGAGGCAGCGGCGGGCGGAGGGATGGCGGAGACGGACAAGCCCGAGGTGCCCGGAGCCGCCGGCGACGACACTCCGCGTCAGCAGTTGTCGCCCCCGGAGCTGCCGGAGGAGTCGGGTCAGGAACAGCTACAGCCACAGCAGGAGCTGGAGAAGCAGCAGCCGCCACTCGGAGGCAACTCCAATGGCGTTAAAATGTATTGTCTTTTCCTGGGGGTGGGGGAAGGGGACCGGGTAGGGTAGGGAGGGGCCGGGACGATGCAGGCCACCCCCTTTCCCGAGGCCTCGCTGCGGGGGCTGCCGCGGGGGTGGGGGGCACAGCCAGGCGGCCAGGCTACCCGAGCCCGGGGCTCCGAAGGATCCCGTTAGGCCTCTCCCGCAAACGATGCGCCCTCAGAGCAGGGCTGACCCCCTTCTAGAGGCCTCCCCGCGGAGGGGGGCGGCGCCGCGGGACTACGGCTCGGGTTGTGGACCCCGCGCTAGTCCGAGGCTTCCCCAGCCCTTAGGGGAGGTGGCGGGGGTGGGGGGGCGGGCTGCGTTATTCCGATTTATCATCATCGTCGTCATCACCATCATCATCACCATCATCATCATCATCATCATCACCACCATCATCACCACCACCACCATCATCATCCATCTCAGGGGCAGGAGGTCCCGGCCTCTTCATCTCGCCCCTTCTGTCCGGAGCGAGTGACTTTGTGTCCAGGAGAGGCCGGTGTTCAGAATCCGCTAGGACTTGCGGGGAATTTAGTGTTCATTCATCGCCGGAAAGTACCCGGCGATGACATCACTGCCATCTGTCAAATTGAGATGGTGATATTTTAAGAGGCTTTAAAAACATATGCCGGGTGTTCCCCACGTCCCGGTGTAGGTTTAAGACCTTTGAGAGGCACGCGTGTGTGTACATGTATGCACACATGTATGTACGCACCCATCTGTGTATGCATACGTGCGTATAGGCAGGCACAGACATTTACATACGTATAGATGCCTCTTAATTCATTCTGAATTAGGAAACCCCGCGCCAGTTCAAAGGGATGCGATAATTTCCTTAACTGTGAAACTTATTTTTTTGAATTAACCTTTACCGAAGGGAAGTTTAGTACTGTGGTGTTAACGTCGGATGCTTTGTGAATACCTCGATACGGGCTGCTGTGCTAAAAAGGAAAACTCTTCTCTTTACAATAAAACTTTGTCCAGTTCTGAGCCCCGATGTTTATCTGTTAAAAAAAAAAAGATGGAGCTGGGGAGGGAAATGTTTAAAAACTCAGGGCTGTTATGAGAAGGTAAGTCTCTTCTGTGGTAAAATTAAAAGAATTTATGGCATCATCGATTTAGAGCTAGAAGGGTCTTTGGGCATCATCTAGTGCCAATGTTTCCGCGTTACAAAATCGAGGAAACCCAGAGAGTGAAAGTTATTTGCCAAGGGTCACTCACATAGGTCGTTCACTCTCGTGTTCTCTACTTCCAAAGCAACACTATTTGCGCTGCAATAACTTTCAGCCTCAGTCTTCTCTTCACCTCCCCAAACCAACACACTGTTGTAAGGATTATCCTATTTGTGTGCGGGGCGAGAAGAACTTGGTTAATAGGAACTCTAAATAATTTCTGGGTACCTGAGAGTTTTGTGAGTTACCATTATCCTTTTTTTTCTGCGTGTTAAGAAGGGCAATCTTGTCATATGACACTAAAATTTTATTTGGCATTTCATAGCCCTTTTACAATAAAGTTGGAGACACATTAATCTATGAAAATATCTTTTTAATTCTCTCAGACATCTTGAAGAAGGTAAGTGATATGTTGACAAAAGAGAATATTTAGTTACTGGTCTTTTAATTAAAACGGGGAAGGGGGAATTTTGCTAATATTTTCACAATGAATTAGGGAAAATTATTTTCATTCTTCACCCTTTGCTAGGCACCACAGAGCTTGGAATCCAAGATTTGTTGGGGTCACCAGAGTAAAGGAGGAGGTTAGGATGCTTCTCTCTAGCCTGGTATTTAATTTTAGCTTGCTTTAGAGTGGGTTTAGAAAAAGTAGGGGTCACTTTTTGGATAAAGGGCAAAAACAGGTATAAGAAACTTTAGGTAAAATGAAGTTTCAGAGAAATGAAAGTCAATGAGTTTTATTTATTTATTTCTGCTGTGCTTATCACATTGTTTAGGTTGAGGGACTTGTGATCTTAAAGTGAGAGTAGGAAATAGTGGAACTGTTAACTTTGAAACACAGGTGAGCCTTTCTAGTTTATATGTAAACAACATCCAAAAGACAGTCTGGACATGAGGGTGGAGCCTTAAATTGTATGAAATGACATCTATTTATTGCAACCAATTACATTTAGAGCCTTTACTGATACAGTAAATGGTGCTTGTGTCCAATAGATCTAGAAATTGTCAACCCTCATTGTGCCTGCAAGTTCAGGTGGAGGGAGGGGAATTATGTATCTTCTCTTCAGAACTGAAGGAGACTAAATGATAACAGGAAATGATTGTGAATAAAGAGATGAACTAATTTTTTCACACTTCTTAGAATTCCACTGAGATGGCACAACTCTTCTCCTGAGGCATTTATTGCTTTATATTTAAATATTGCAGGCCATGCTTATGATATGACTCTTAGATTTCTGGACCATTTTGGTAATTTAGTCTGGATTCTACAGAAATGTGATAACTAGGAGCATTACTTTTACTTAAAGTAATATTTGAAAAAGATCATGGCTTGATAAGAATAGCTGTGAAGTACTTGGCTATCTTATCAGTTTTAAATGTTCCCTTTCTTAGTGTTGACTGACAATTTGCTGTGGAGTTGCTGATTTCTAGCTATCTTTGAGATATAAATAAGCTGTTTGGAAGTGACCTAGACCTAGTCTTTCAAGTTTGGAGAAGATCAGGACTTATATAGTATACGGGAAATGGCTATTATTTCTTCCAATATGGAATGTATCTTTGTGAATGTGTAGGTTATTTGTCAAAATTATTTTCACAGATTTCTATGGAAGCTCCTCAGAATGAGGTGAGGATCAATGTCATGTACTTCCTTAGTAGGATTTGTCTTTCTGCTATCAGTGTAGCTGCTGTAGTAATAAAATGTCAATTTTTTTATCCACATACCTCTTTACCCTGCTATAAAAGCAGGCAAGTTTTGTGTTTGCCAAGATCTTCACCTCCATGTCATAGAATCCTTAGCTTCCTTAAGCTCAACTCAGAAGCTTTCTTCTATAGGAAGTCTTTCCTGATTTCTCCAAGTGGTTAGTGCCTGCTCCTCAAATGGTTGTTGATTGAAGAAATGAATGAAACAAATAGGTAATCACTTTCTCTGTGATTTACCTGATCAATACTTAATAGACTTGGTTAGTAATCTTCTGAAAAAATGTCAATTAAAACAAATGCCCAGGTTCTGTTTCTATGATTAAGCCTGCTTGCTATATGTGCTACCTGTTCTGTTTTTCAAAATCTGCAGGTCATGCTGTTACAGCTTTTATTAATTCAGTTATGCTCAAATAACCTTTTTGAGGAAATAGAGACTAAGAATTTTATTAATTTTTGTTGTTGAAATAGGTAATAGGGGAATACTAGTGAAATAGCAAATATCAGCATATGTTGTTTGAGGAAATGGCACTGGATTGACTTTTAGACCTCAAACTATCATGGAAATCCTTTGATGTTACATATTAAATATTAAAAGTTTGGTGGAGGGAGGGAAATAACTTTAGGTTCTTTAGGCAGTATTGAAGCTTTTTATTAATAGGTGGAATATTGCATGTAGGTTAAAAAATGTTAAAGTTAGCTTTCATATTGCAAGTAAGCATTCTAAGTCTTTTTAAGCTATTGCTTTTGATTGGAGAAAAACTGAGAAACTCTAATTTGCTTTTTTTAAAAAAAATTTAATTTTAAAAGGATTCTCTGAATGTATTGTTATGCTAAAAAAATTGGATTATTTCAGGCTCTTAAATCTTTACTGTCAGGAAAAGTGCTCGATGCAAGGGTGGGAAACTTGGACCTCTAAGGCCAGATGTGGCCCAGATTTGTTCTGTGAAGTTTGGATTCAGTCAAAGGGCCACATTTGAGGACCTAGAAGGATACATGGCCTCAAGGCCATAGGTTCCCCACCCTTGAATAGAGATATCAAGTGTTTGGTGACTTACTTGAAGAACAATTTTTAGAAGTTTCAAAAATGAATAGCCCAGAAGGAAAGTACATTTCATAGTAAAAATATCAGCTTATTTAAAATGGCAACTTGTATGGCAAGTAGCAATAACATTTTCCGATCTTTTGTTTCTTATTTAAAAGGTAGGGATTCCCTTATATTTCATTTAAATAAATCATGGGGTAATTTTCCTTTTATATTCTCATTCTGGAAGGAATTTGAGATCAACAGGAGGCTAAAATCTATGGGGTTAGAGGAATGTTTGGAGAAGTAGAGAGAGGAGTGTCAAGTTGGCCAGAGCTCTGTTACTTTCGGCATACTTGAATGAGCCAATGAAATGGCAGCTGAGTTGAACGCACTAGTGTTGATTTAAACAGCCTGCAGCTGCTTGCCATTGTCATTTCCTTGGGACTGGTGCCCCCTCCTGGAGTCAAGTAGACCCCTTATCTTGTGCCAGCTCTAGAGAAGTAGGTTTGAAAGTGGTGATAAAACCAGGTCTCTTTGTTACATTCTGTTTCTTTTTTGTTGTTCATAGTTGTAGCTTGCATCAGGTGTTCCCTGTTCCTGAAATTTCTTTCCTCTATTTCTTCACCTCTTGACTTTCTACTCATCTTTTTAAATTAAAAAAATTATTGATATTTTGCTTTTTACGTTGCCTGCACTTCCCAATGTTTCCCTTCCTCTTCCTTTTCTCTCCTCTAGAGAGCTATACCTTATTAAAAAAAATTAAAAAGTTGAAAATGTTGATTAAAGTAAGCCAACATATTGTAATTATTTGACATCATAGACTTTGTTTCAAACCCACATATGCAATGAAGCAAGGGAAAATGCTGTCACATATCTTTTCTTTGGGACCAGGTTTGATCATAATTTTGTAGGATTTTGTTTTTGTTTTGTTTTGTTTTCACTTAACATTATTGTAGTCATTGTCAGTATTGTTTTCCTGGCATTTTGTTTGCTTCACTTTGGATCAGTTCATTAGTTCTTCCTGTGCTTATTTGTATTTATCATATCCATTAATTCTTACAGCACATCAATGTTTTATTAGATTCATATACCATACTTTTTTTTAGCCATTTCCCAATCGATGGGTGTCTACTTTGTTTCCAGTTCTTTGATGCTATGAAAAGTGCTACTATAAATATTTTGGTGTATCTGGAGTCTGTATTATGAGCTCTTTAAGTTGCATGCCTAGTAGTGGAATCTTGAGGTCAAAGGTTATAGACATTTTCTTTAAATAATTCTAGATTGCTTTCTAAAATGCTTGAACCAGTTCACATCTCCCTTTGCCAATTTGCTGCTTACCTAATCTTTTTAAAGCCACCTCAGATGTCATCTTCATGGAGCCGCCCCTCAACTTTCCTGTCCCTTCCTTCCCAACATACCCAACCTCTCTCTCACACCTCACATAGCATTTTTATGCCCTTATCTTATAGTAGTATAGAGATGTCTGTATCTTTTCTTCCCCCTCTCCCTCATTAGATTGTAAAATTTGATAACAGCCATCTTGTTATGTAGAAACTATTTCTTTCTTGGAGCCTGCTCTGAACAGAGTAGGTATTTAATATTTGTGGTTGTTACTGACCTGCGAGTCAGTTTACTAAGTGCTCAGGTTATAATGGTCTGTTAAATCCCACTTACTTTAAGCTGACTGTTTTTGTACAGGGGGGAACATAGTACAGTGGAAAGAGTGCTGGATTTAAATCCAACCTCTGATGCACTACCTGTGTGTGACTTGGGGCAAGTTATTTAATCTTTCTTGATCTCAGTTTCCTCATCTTCAAAATGAGGCGAGGGATTGAACTAGATGACTTCTGAGGTTCTTTTTAGCCTTAGGATTATGATCTTATGATGATAGTGCTATGTAATTATTGTTAACTTATAAAAATTTCAAAAAGCTTAAAATAGAATTTGATAGTATTTGTCTAGTTCTTTTTCTAATACAGATATGCTTTAATTCATCATAATTTTATGTATTTTCCTAAAGGTTAAAATTGATACTAAAAAGCTGTCAGTAAACTGAATTTTTATCAAATTAGTTAAATGTTCTAGGGAGTTTTGCTATTTTTCCTTTTTTAAATAATATTTTATTTCCCTCCCCAATTACACTTAAAAACTATTTTTAACATTTGTTGTTTTGTTGTTGTTTTTTAAGTTTTGAGTTCCAAATTCTATCTCTTTCTCCCTGCCCTTCCCCCTAAGCAATCTGATATAGGTTATACACGTACAATCATGTAAAACACTCCCACATTAGCCATTTTGTGCAAGAAGACAAGAAAAGAAAGGAAAGGATAGAAAGTGAAAAATAGTATGTTTGTGTATTCAGACAACATCAACTCTTTCTCTGGAGGAGGATAGCATTTTTAATCATGAGTCCTTTGGGATCGTATTGCTGAGAATAGCTTAGTCATTCACAATTCTTCATAGCACAGCATTGTTCTTCCTATATACAGTGTTCTGGTTCTGCTCACTTTACTTTGTATCAGTTTGTGCATATCTTTGCAGGTTTTTCTGAAATCATCCTGCTTGTCATTTCTTATACCACAATAATATTCTACTCCAATCATATACCACAACTTGTTCAGCCATTCCCCAATCGATGGGCACCCTTCAATTTCTAATTCTTAGCTACCCCAAAAAGCTGGCATAAATATTTTTATACAGATAGATCCTTCCCCCTCTGTTTTTAAAATCTCTTTGGGATACGTACCTAGCAATGGTATTGCTAGATTAAAAGGTATGCACAGTTTTATAGGCCTTTAGGAATAGTTCCAAATTGCTCTCCAGAATGGTTGGATCAGTTCACAACTCCACGAACAGTGCATTCATGTCCCAGTTTTCCCACATCCCCTCTAACATTCATTGTTTTCCTTTTTTGTCATTTTAGCTGATAGGTATGAGGTGGTATCTCAGAGTTGTTTTAATTTGCATTTCTTTAATCAATAGTGATTTAGAGCAGGGCTTCTTAAACTTTTTCTGCTGGTTATCCCTTTTCATGTTTCATAATTGTGTGGCCTGACAGCACGCACAGTGCAAAGTGCTCATGCTTTGTGTTCAGAACCAAGGCTCCAGTGAAGTTGCGTGATACAAGATGGGCAAGCACTGCCAGAAACACCTTGGATTCATTACATATTTGAATTTTAATTAATTTTTGGTCATTGTGTTTCCAGAAAAGTTTTGCTGTTGCCAGTTTTTTTGTGTCCCCGTATGGGGTTGTGACTCACAGTTTAAGAAGCTCTGATTTAGAGCATTTTTTCATATGACTATAGATAGCTTTGATTTCTTTGACTGAAAACTGCCTATTCAAATCCTTTGACCATTTATCAATTGGGCAGTGACTTGTATTCTTATAAATTTGACTCGGTTCTCTGTATATTTGAGAAAAGCCTTTATATGAGGTACTTGTCAAAATTTAATTCTAGTTTTCTGTTTTCCTTCTAATCTTGGTTGCATTGTTTTTGTTTGCGCAAAACTTTAATTTTATATAATCAAAATGATCCTTTTCATATTTTGTAATGGCTCTCGATAGCTTGTTTGATCCTAAATTCTTCTCTTATCCATAGATCAGACAGGTAAACTCTTCCATGCTTTCCTAATTTGATTATGGTATTACCCTTCATGTGTAAATCATGTGCCCATTTTGACCTTATCTTGGTATATGCTGTGAGATGTTGGTCTATACCTAGTTTCTGCCATGCCGTTTTCTAGTTTTCCTAGCAATTTTTGTCAAAAAATAAGTTTTTGGCCCCAAAGCTTGGATCTTTGGGTTTATAAAACTCTAGAATACTATGGTCATTTACTGCTGTGTATTGTGTTCTTAATCTAATCCATTGAAGACCCCTCTTTTTCTTAGCAAGTACCACCTGTTTTGATAATTACCAAGTTTTGCTATTTTCTGAAGTTAAAATACTCTGTAAGAGAAAGTCCATATATTCTTATATTGGGTTTGCTTAAAGTAGGGGGTACATGGCTTGCTATAGTAGTCTTACATTAAAATTTATTAACTTATAAAATCATACTTTTTCACTTATGTACTTTTTAACAGCTATGTTGTGGTAAAAGAAAAAATAACAGTATTGCTGTAAAGCGTTGTATCGTAGTTTGCAGTTAAAAAACTTAAGACATGAGAAAGTTAAAAGATCTTTTAAAAGCACCAGTCAATAAAAACTGAGAACAAGTTAGCCTAGAAGAGTTATTTTTTTAAAGAAGTGGTATGTGTAAGGAGAGTTCTTGTGATCCAGATTGCTTCCTGGGAATGGAATAGACTGTACAAAGATGAGAATGCTATTTTTCATTTAATTAATAAATTCCATTTTGGAGCGCACTCATATTAGTCCTGATGCCCCAAAAAGGGATAGAGTTTTACTTACTGTCATAAATGCTTACCAGTAGAATGACCTCTTTCCTTCTTCTCTGTCTCTTTCCTTTACCCCTTCAGTCTTATAAAAGGAGTGTTGGGATTTATTACATACTAGGTTAAGCAAAGAAAACTTACCTGGGAATTGGGAAACCCATATTTAAGTTGTACCATGGTCACATATTGGCTATGTGGTCCTGGGCTCTTCACTTTAAATTTCTTAAAAGTCCCAGGCAACTCCCTAAGATTCTAAGTTGAAGAGTAGTTCTGGTTCTGAATTGTGTCGATAGAAGGATTTTCCTTATTGAGAGCTCCGTACACTGATGAAATCATAAAAAAAAAAAATGATGTGCAGAACTTGATGGCGGTTTTAAATATTTGCAGCCTATTGGTGTATAATTCCCAGGTGAGGATTTGGGCACCATATTTTGAAATGGAGCTAGGTTAATTACTGTGCTTTGCTGAACATGAGCTAGTAGTCTGATACCCTCAGCTTCCTCTCTAGAGTCTATGCCAGGGAAGTGTTTTTTGAACTGTCAGATGTGAAATATTTATTTGATGTAGATTGTCACTTTCAAAGCACAGCTAAATTTTCCTCTTCCTTTTTTTTTAAATTTAGGGAGAATGATGACTCTGTAAAAGAAGAGAGATCTGACTTAAAAGAAAAATCTACAGGAAATAAGAAGGCAAATAGATTCCATCCCTATTCAAAAGACAAGAATTCGGGCACTGGAGAAAAGAAAGGTCCTAACCGTAACAGAGTTTTTATTAGCAACATCCCATATGACATGAAATGGCAAGCTATAAAAGATCTTATGAGAGAAAAAGGTAACTATTTCTGAAATAACTCACTCCTGATAAACCATTTCATATAGGAAAGGGAGATATGAGGGAAGTAGTTAATACAAATTTTTTATTACCCGGAGCCTCAGATTCATTTTTGAAATTTTTTTGTTTGATTTCTTGAGACCTGAATTATTTTTCACTCTTTTTTCCCTTGAGGCATCTGAATTCCAAGGTAGCATATGTAAATTAAATAGCTATATTTTGCAATATTAGTGTTATACTAGAGAGCCATTATATATGTATATGTAAATTATATACATATGCCACCATGAATTTTGTTAATCAAGGTTTTGTCTATAGTTGATGTTTTTTTCTAGATAAAAAGAAAACAAAAACAATATGGGGGTATTATATTTGTTAAGCAATACACTTAGCGAGCTAAAGTATGAATAAGGCTTGATTTTTTTTTTTTCAAAAGCTGTTCTGTATTTCCTTGGAGGAGTCTGGAATCTGGCTGTGGAATTAATTTCGTTTGCATTGTCATGACTGCCATGATGCTGTCTCTTCTGTTCTTTATAAAAATTGCGTTACTGCTGTTACAGTTTCGATATCAGAATAACCTAAAAACACTAAACTTATTGTATTTGGATGGTTTGGGGGGGATCATTCCAATACTTGATCTTGCAAAAGCTAGTTTTGTTTATCTTTTGATAATTTGAGTTTCAAAAAGTTCTGCAAAGTATGCACTTGGCTTTGAGGCTGCTCCCTTTCAATAAATAAAAACTTTGCACTGGTGTATCTGTTGTAAGGTGACAACTATTTGACTGGTTTTATTCATTGAACTCATTTAGAAAGTGTGTGGCTTGCTGTGAAATATGACTTGTAAATTTAGTTTACTGAAGGCAAACATGATTGAAGACATTCAGGTAGAAAGTCACCTTAAAACAGCTGTTGTGTGTAGGATGACAAAAGCTATTTGAAAAGTGCTAATGTTGATGTTTTTAATTTGATAGGTTAAGGGACTATCTGTATATCTGCATTTGTTCACCAACTATATCATGCTGGCCAAAATATGATCTGTAGTATGAATTAGGTTAAATATAGTTGTTTAGCTCCTTTAGAGAATGTGGATGCTGTATATTTTTGAAAATTAGTTAAACTTATATAGCCATTGATAGGAGGTATGTTGGTCTGGTTTTGATTGTTGGTGAATAATAGGTGCTTCTCTGTAGAGTTGTGCACAGGGGCACAGTAAAGCAAGATATTGGTGTTTAAATGCATTGTTTCTTGGTATTTTCCTTTTGTATGTCTTATGTAGTTGGTGAGGTTACATACGTGGAGCTCTTTAAGGATTCGGAAGGAAAATCAAGGGTAAGTGCTGTGGGCCATAATCTGCTAGAGGTTTAAAAAGTTCCTCAGCAGTTTAATTTTTGCTTAATAATTGTACCAGTTTTTGGAAGTAAGTTTCATTTTTATTTTACTTTATTTTGAAAGATTTGAGGTTTCTATGCTGGAAAGTTTGACACTGTCATGAAAATCAAACTAGCTGATGGAAGGGATGAGTGTTGTAAATGCTTACAAAAATGGTGTTTACTTTCCTAATGCTCTAAGGTAATGCTTCTTAGCCAATAGATTTTAACATAGGATTTTTGTTGTGTTCTGAATGTCTTAAGGGATCTTCTTTTTATTTTTTTAAGTCACCGAACTGATAAAATTTCCTAAGTGTAAGGCCTATGGCAGGCCTGTAGCTTAAAGGTGTTAATTCAGAATGTATGTTTGAAACGCTTGAAGAGCCTAATTTAGGAGCTTGCAGGACTACTTAAGAGGCAGTACTCTTACCCATTGGTATTAATGAACTAGATTATTAAATTGAAGTGGAAGGAATTGGTTGGTAGCAGACTTTGATTGCCAGCAACAAAGAATGTAATGTAGTGAAGGGTATACTGAGAAGTCCCTTTTTAAATAAATGATCATATTTAGCCATTTGTATCCCCAGCGCCTAGCAAAGTGCCTGGCACATAGTAGGCGCTTAATAAATGCTTGTTGATTGATTGATAGTGAGCAAAAATCTGTTGGGTGCATGAGAAATATAACTTAGTAACAACATTCCACTGCCAATTGATTGGTACTAATCATTTGTGTAATTATTTTAAAATTCTACAATTTATTTAATGTACCTGATTTTTTCATATATTTAATTTTGGTGCAGCCTTTCATCTGTAAAAGATCTATTTTTTTAGACGTGAGAATAGTTCTATGGTCAATGTTTTGTTTTTGGTAGAATTAAAGACTATACATTTTAAAAACTGTTTCCAATACAGGATTTGGAAATGCTTTTGACATTTTAATTATTCAAAAATAATTATATTGGGTATCTTAAATGATTCCTTCTGGCTCTTCTTATTTTTATTTGCGTAGTGGCATTTTTTTTACTTTTGTTTCACAGAAGATGTAATTTCAAAATAAGACCTTTTTTAACATGACAATGTTAGATGTCTGTTGATACAGTCTTATTTTAAGAAGTTTACAGAGAACTTTTTTGTGATTTGGAAATTAGAATTTGTATCTGTTCAGGAGGTGGAAATGATTGAAATGATTGTCTTACAGTGACTTGAAATGTCAGAATCTATTGTTAACTTTATTGACCAAAACCTTTTTTTCTCTTACATATATTGACAAATCTTCATGGATATAGGGTTGTGGGTAAGGATTACTTTTAGTATCCTAAAGTACAATTTTGAACTTCTGGTTTAAAGAAATATAATTACTTAGATACTTTCAATATTTTTTTCCTTCTCTAAGTGTGGTTGAGTTCAAAGATGAAGAGTTTGTAAAGAAAGCATTAGAAACTATGAACAAATATGATCTTAGTGGAAGACCCCTGAATATTAAAGAGGTAAGAATTTTTTTATTCTGAAAATGTAAAAACTGGAGCAGTTTTATTTTTGTCTTTATGCTTTCATTTTTGTTTTGTGGGTTAGCTTCATTAGGAACATTTTCTTTAGCACAGAAGCCTGCTAAAAATTTTATAGTAGTGGTGGTTATGCTTGTCATTTCATAAATTTTCTCTTTGCCCTTTAGTAGCTACCCCATGTGTTTGTTTTGCCCCATGTTACCATAAGCAGAAGTTGAGAAATTTAGTAATCTAAATGAGCTAGAAATTTAAAGTAGCCAGTTTCAAGTGCTCAGTGTTGTTTAGCATAGAAATTTTCCATTGTCTTTTAGGCAATTTAACTTTGTAAATGTATGTATTGTACAATTGTACAATTGATAATGTAAATTATGTAAAGTTAATATTTTGTTGCTTACCACAAATCAATAAGAACCCGATTTTTAAACAGTGATGATGGATTCTGCCCCATATTAGCCTGCTTAATGACTTTAGGACAATTTATAAATCAGTCATTTGAATTTGTTACTAAGACACAGAGTCCCTTAATTAATGGACTTAAAATATAAAACATTACATTTTGAGGGGGAGAAAGACAAAGGAGGAAAAGTACTCAAAAGATATATGAAGACTTATTTTAATTGAACATTAGGTTTTCAAAATGCTAAAATGATCATGGAAAGTTCAGTATGGGAAAAGCCAACTCATTAAGACCCTATCTTCTACAGCTATAATAATTTTAGTGTTTAGATTGTAGATTAGTTCTGCTTTTTTTTCTCCCAGAATTCTATGAGAGAAATTTTAGAGTTAGCATAGAGAAAAAACAGGTCCTATCACCATTGGAGATTCAGTTTGATGTGAGCCATTGGCTTGATGACAAATTCTCTTTAGATTAAACTACCAGTTGTAGTCTAGTGTGAGAATGCAATTGGATTGTCAGAGTGCAAAGCCTTAATAGCTTAAGATGAAAAGTTATGCTAAAAAAGATATAGCCACCAAAAGTGGTCCTTACTTAATAGTTGACACTTGTATTCTTCTTTTTTCCTAAATCTTTTTATTTTAATTTTTACAATTACATGTAAAAATAATTTTTAACATTTGTTTTTTAAATTTTTGAGTTACAAATTCTTTTTCCCCCTCCCTTCCCCCACCCTCCTTGGGAAGGTAAGCAATTTGATATAGATTATTATATATGCAGTCATGCAAAATGTATTTCCATATTAGCCATTTTGGGAAAGAAAACACCAATATTCTTCTAATTCTGATTCAGAAACCATAGTATTCTTTTGAGGAGTTTAATTATCTAAACCTCTTCATCTTAGAGATTTCTCTTTCTTATCCAATTCTATCCTATCTAAACTTTGTTTCCTCTGCTACCCAGCCTAGTATACAAATGCTAATAATTGTTTACTAAATTCAATTTTTTTTCTGGAGTGGAAAAGGAAAGAGATTTGGGCCAATGTGATTCATAATTAAATGTTTTCATCACCATTTTATCTGACCATATTTTTTAAAGCATTTTGTAAGAGAAATGTGAGTAACTAAGATTCAAAACTTCCTATAGTTCCTTAAATGTGTGACATTTATAATGTTTTATATATGGCAAATAAAATCATGGAAGTAGACAGAATGATAGGCTTGGAATCAGGAAGACCTTGGCTCAGATTCAGCTTCTAATACCAGTGTGTGAGCCTAAGCAAGTTACGTAGCAACTTTGAGTATCAAGACTCAGTTAACTCTCTCAGACTTATCTACTAAGTCATAACCATTGAAAAAGTTTGGGGGTGGCTAGGTGGCGCAATGAATAGAGCACTGGCCCAGGAGTCAGGAGGACCTGAGTTCAAATGTGGCCTCAGACACTTGACACATGTACTAGCTGTGTGATCTTGGGCAAGTCACTTAAACCCAATTGCCCTGCAAAAAAACCAAAAAAAAAAAAGTTTGCTAAACTGAGAAACTCTCAGGTCTTTTGTTCAATCTTCTATGAGGGATATCACTAATTTGGGGTTAAAAATTAGTTGTTCGGTGATAATACTCTTTTTCTTTTCCAAATATTGAAGTTGTAGTATATTCACACTAAAATGCCCATCATTTCCCTCCCTTCTCCACTCTGCTATAAAAATTGATTGTGAGATCATACGTTGTGGCCTTTTCAGCTTCTAGCACAGATGCTCCATTAATATTTGAATAAGGAGTCTCAAACACTGGAATGAAGTTTATCTGACCTGTCATACTGGTTACATGTATAATTACATGTTCCAAATGAAATTAATACCATGTTTTCACTCCTAACTTGTTTCTTTTTTTCTCTCTAATATTGAAGTTTAAAAGTCTTAGATAGTAAAGCTCTCTTAATTTTAATGAATCATTAATTGTCAACATTCGCACTGACAGTCTCCAACTTCTGAACACTCACAAATGACTTGAACATGAACAAGTAGTGTAGGTGGAGTCCTAGAACTCACAAGGCTAGAACTGGGAAGTCCTGCTGCTATGCATTTTCCCATAGAAATAACATTGTAAATTATGGTTAGGTATTATTTAAGATTGTGCTATTAGTACTATGCCTCAGGTACAATCCAGACCAAAAGGTTTTTGTAGTTGTTTTCAATAGGGCAACCTATAGTAACTGGAATAATTTATAACATTATTTCTATGAGGAAAATGTATAATGAATTTGGTCAGCCAACTTAAAAAATAAACTTTTATAACAAACATATTCCTAAGTTAGAGGCAGCTTAATTCAGATGAAGTAGGATGATTGTATTCTATTTTCACTCATAATTTAATGTTTTTGTTGTTATTTTGATAGATAAAATCTTTTAGGTTTCACTTTTTCATGTAGGAAATTGACCTATATTTGTTGTTTTTGTCAACATTGTAGTGACCTTAATTATCTTATTAAGTTAGCAAATTTAAAATTCAAGGTTTATGATTTGTTGAAAAGAGATAATTACAAAAGAAAAATGTTCATAGTGAGCACCTGGCTGTGTTGTGTGCTAGATTTTGTAACCTAACCTGTATCCTGAATCTGCCACTAGATGACCTTGGACAAATCACTTAACCTCTCTAAGCCTCAGTTTCTTTACTCATCTCTAAGACTATGGAGTTGGGACTAGACCTCTCAGGTCCCTTCCACCTCCTAGGATCTTAAACCATATTCCATTAATTGCATGAGTATCTTAGCATCAGCATCATTAGCTGTTTTTATCTACTGAAGTTTCCCTAAATATCTGTTCAGAATAAGCCATCAGTGCACCTGAAATTTATACTGCTTAGTTGATTTTTGTCATGGTTCAGTAGAGCATAGGTCATGGTGTTGATCTCACTCCAACCCCAGTTAGCTTTTTACAGAAAAACAACCCCACAATTTGTTCCCATGAAGTAGGCCTTCAACCCTAGTCAACTTTCCAGCAAGCATGCTGTTGATCACAAAGGTGTGAATAAATCTAGATGACTCTATGCAACCCTCCTCTATTCCTAATAAATACAAACTACTTATTGAAAACAAAACTCAAGGCATGTATGGTACTGGAGAAGTAGATAATGTTTGTCTTTGTATGCAAAAGACAGCCCATAGTTGTAGGGTAAATCCATTCTTAAATGAATATTCATGGAAATTCTGTACACATTCGTATTTATAAATTTGTCCCCCCACTCATGATAGATTTTTGGCTTGGCCTCTTGAGAAAGGTACTATTTTTATGTATTGGCTCATTTTTTATTATTGTCTCTGTAGTAATATTGGAGACCAAGTTTGTTCTAGAGATCCAGTTTCTAGAGAGTGCTTGTTTCTTCCCATTAATAGAACTTCTCGACTTTACTTTTCCATTTTGAAATATGACATTAAATTTTTAGGTTTTGTGAAAATTTTCCTCATTTAACTTAAAAAGCAAAAGTTGCTTGTTTTCCCACATACTTTCCCTACCAGTGTTAATTGTTCAGCAGTAATAACTTAATGTATCTAGCAACTTCAACTGTCTAGAACAGAGTGGAAAGTCAAGAATGAAGCAAAAACCAAAATAGATGTCACAAAGTCTGTGCGTTAAAGGTAATGTGCTCTATTCACAGATGAGCCCTTCTGGCCTCTTAGATTCCCTTTACTCTTATTTTAGGTCAAGTTCTAAAGAATTTGATTATTCTATTTTACCACATAAACTGGAGAAAATTAGAAGTAACAAATTAGAAGAGATAAGGCACTGCTAGAAGTCAGCATAGGGACATGTAGGAAAAAGACTAATAAATAGATGCTATTTGAAGTCAAATCAAAAGGGATTTATATAGTGCCAATTTCCACACCTAAAGGTCTTCACATTCATGAAATTTCAGGTCTACTTCACATGTCTGACCCAACAAACAAAAATAAAACAGACACCAGAGCTTTAAAAAGCATGACTATCTAGGACCATTTAGCACGGGGGCAGATAGCTCTTAACATGCTCCATGAAGACATCAGCTTTGGAGGCCTGAACCATTATTTCTGCCTTACCTCCTATGACTTTTGAGGCTCCCCACAAGCTCCAGGGCTCCTCTCCCTTTCTGATTAGCCTTTTGTTATTATAGCCTAATCGTTCTTGCAATGAAATGTATTCAATGGATGATGAAATGTATTCATTTATTTAGCACGTGGTATATTACAGATGCTATTGTGTATTTTGTAAAGTAGGGGAAGAAGTTCTTCACATTTTCAGCTTATTTCACTTCTTCTTCACTTAAAATTAAAATATTTCTTAGATAATAGAAATCTTGTATTATTGACTCTATGAGGGCTTTAATCTCTAATCCAGTTTGTAACTAAAAACTTTCTTCTCCACTTTTGGCCTCAAGATCATGATCACTTCAGTAGAGTGACAGGATTTAAGGAGTAGGTAAATATTCCCATTTAGGAGAGAAACTAAGACTTCATAGAGAAGGAATTTTAAAAATTACTTTTCCTTCAAAGCCCTGGGTCATGTAACTTCCAAGGCTTTAAAGCCTTGCATTTGCTAATCAGTCCAAATATTGTATTTCACTGGGGGCATCAGTAGTGACAATTCACTACAGCTGCATTTTGGAAAGAAAGAAGCCACAGGTAAGTACTTTTCTTCTTCTTAGGGTGTATATTTATGTATATATGTTATGCTATGTAGTATGAGGTAAACGTAAATTAATTTCAAGTTCTTTAAGTGACTTTAGTGATTGGAAAAAGGTGCTAAACTGACATCCCTGGAGATTGAAATCTTTTATCTATCCATAGACTTTGTACAGGGTTCCTTTCTATGTATAAGAATAATTCAGTCTCTGCCTGTAAGTCCTTGACACTTAAGCTGGGTCTGCAAGATGGTCATTAATATTGAGCCAGTTGTGTTAGTTTCTATAGAATTTCAAGTTGTTTTAAATGATTTTAGACATATTGATTCATCTAGTGGTATTTAATATTCAATGTGTGTTATAGGATCCTGATGGAGAAAATGCTCGTAGGGCACTGCAACGTACAGGAGGATCATTCCCAGGAGGACATGTCCCTGATATGGGTTCGGGGTTGATGAATTTACCACCTTCCATTCTCAATAATCCAAATATTCCTCCTGAGGTTATCAGTAATTTGCAGGCTGGTAGACTTGGTTCTACAATTTTTGTGGCTAATGTAAGTTTAAGTTTTAGTCTCAATTTTTTTGTTGTTCAGATGTATAGCTCTAATTTTTCATTAGTTCATTGTCATTGGCCAAATTGCTTGTGGGTTTTACAAGAACATTTTGCTTATTTTTAGTAAAAATAAGTGAAATAGTAACTATTTAAATTCTTAAATAAAAATACATTTGTACAAATTGGGAGTATCAATGCAATTATTTTAGTTTAGGTTTTTTCTTCCCCAGAAGAACTGTGGAATTAAAGATTTGTACAGTTCTTAACATTTATTTTATCTGCATGTGCTCTTATTTTTATGTTGGCAAATGGGTTTCTTCTTGGTAGTTTTGCATATCTGATCCATGAATTATATGTATTCATGAATTGTCATGTGTTGTAGTTGGTTTGTTTGGAGAATACCTGTCCAGCTGTTCTACACTTAAGAAAGTAAATTAAATTAACAACACTGTTCAATATTAATTTCTTTTAGTAGAATTAGATGTACAAGTATCAAATGTGTAAATTTTTGGTCAGGGCTGAGATGTTTCTCAGAGCTAACTGAGCAGGTGAGACTTTTGGGAATTAAACTTTTAAGGAGAAGGGAATGTGTAGATGTGACTTATTAAGTGAGTTTAAAAATACTTAAGGAGATTTACAGTTTATTATTTGAGAATTATTGATATGTTGTATGATGGTAGTAAGAATTATAGTTCTTTGGTATTTATAATTTTGGAGTTTAGAAAAGATTTTGTTGTGTATAATTGGGGAGACAGGTGTATTAGTAACATAACTTTGATATAATTTTATATTAAGCTTGACTTCAAAGTTGGTTGGAAGAAGCTAAAGGAGGTGTTCAGCATAGCTGGAACAGTAAAACGGGCAGATATTAAAGAAGACAAAGATGGCAAGAGCAGAGGAATGGGCACAGTCACTTTTGATCAAGCAATTGAAGCAGTTCAAGCAATCTGTATCCTAATTTACATTTTAGTATTATATCTAATGTGGTTGAAGGAGTCTGATACCATTTTTCCCTTGTTTTTTATTGTTAAAGTTCAGGCCAGTTGTATTTGGTATACTTTGTTGCCTTGTGCCTTTTTGCACTGTACTTGGCTTAGCTGTATGTTAGACTTTAGTCTCCAGTACACGCAGACCTTTATTACATCCAAGTACTAAAGTCACTCCTGAAACTTGAAATAGCATTACAGTTCTGTCCTGGTAAAATACTTGGGGTTTTTTAGCCATACATATAAAGGTAGCTGTTTTATATAATCCCTTGTACACTAATAATATACATTAAAATGAAACATCATGTTTTCTTTTTTCAGTGAGTGGATTAAATAAGTTATATGTGCCTTCTAAAAATAAATTTCTTATTTGCCAAGAGAAAAACTAAAACCTTGTATACCTAAAAGAGGCTATTAATTATAGTACTTAGTAACTTAGGAAATAATTGTTTGAAGTAGTTGTAATTGTTTAAGTATAAAATGGGATTTGTTTGGTTAATTTCTCCAATATTCATATGCAGTAATTTGATTTAGCTTTCCTTGACTGACTCTTCAGCTATGTTCAATGGACAGTTTTTATTTGATAGACCTATGCATGTGAAAATGGTGAGTCCTTGCCCCACCCACCAAAAACGCCTCCCTTTGCCCTTATATATATTATAACATCTTTGTGCTTATGCTTTTTCACAGTTTAACCGCATAATATATGTTTTCTTATTAGGATGACAAATCAGTCCCTCATGAAGACTATCGCTCACATGATAGTAAGACACCCCAATTGCCCCGTAAGTGAAGCTATAATTAAAAAATGAAATATTTTGAGACTAAATAACTATTTTTGGTGGACTGGGGAATAAATTCATTCTTAGTCTGTAACATGAGTTAACTACTCAGAAATGCTTATGGTTTTAGGTCATTAATTAGTAATTTTAAAATACATAGAGTTCTTTGCTATATTTAGTTAAATGGAAATAATATTATTTACGTGAAGTTTTCATCTATAGTTAATGGACATGGCTTTGTTGCTGTTGGTCCTTGAAATGTTTTTATAACTAGATTATTAGAAAGGCAGTTAGTACTTAATGGAAATTGTGAAAACATTATCCTGTTTTTACACGTACAATATATAATCTACTATTACAAATAAATTTTAGTCATTTTCAGGTCCTGTTTTGGAAAAAATAAGCAAAAATTATCTATAGCCAGTAGGAACCAAGATATGAGAAAATAAGGAGCTTAAACCAAGAAAACTTTGGTGATGGAGTGGGTCCTTTAATAAAAATGTGTTGTTTGGTGTTTTTTTTTTCCTATGGTGATGTACCAGAGTATTGTGTTCCTAAATTTCTTTGTCAGTTTTTTCGGGTCTATAATTTTGTAACAGCTTAGTATGTTATAATAATTTATTTGATTTCAGGACTGGATCCTTAATACCACCAGGTTTTGTGTATTGTTATCTTTATTTTTAGGTGGTCTTGGAGGCATTGGAATGGGGCTTGGACCAGGTGGGCAGCCCATTAGTGCCAACCAGTTGAACATGGGAGGTGGAATGGGAAATATAGGACCAGGAAGTAAGTATTTTTATGTTGTTGTTTTTTCTTGAAAATTGCTCTGCTTGGTTAGTAAGAAAGTTTATATCCTTTTCTGCAGTGTATTAAAAGCCTCCTTTAGAGCTTTGTGGATATGGTGGCATCACTTGAATTGACAGTGAAGCTAAACCATGAGAACAGCAAAGGGAAATGAGAGTGGAAGAAAGCAAGTTTTCTTTTGCAGACAGCTGTGCTGTGACTAATCATTTAACACAACATTAGGGGAGAAGGGAATGTGTAGCACATTGCCTTGCACAGAGTATGGCTAAAGATTTGTTGGTGGAATGAAATAGAAGTATATCACTACTTATTTATTAACAAGGTAGTATAAATTTGAATATCAGATTAAAGATAAATATAGGTAGATGTGTCCATTCAAATGAAACTTAGCTGAGATGATTTTTACATTTGCTTACTTAACCAACGAAAATTGCATGATTTTTGTTGGCTTCTATAATTATTCCATAGAACTTGAGGTCAGTGATAATAGTAGCTTTTTCAGTCCAAGCAGAAGTGTTCTTAGCCCCTTTGTTGTGTTGTTTTTTTAGCTTCCTTGGTTGAATTACCTCTACATATCCCTTAGTGGCTTTATAGTGTTTGTGCTATAAAATAGAGGTGCTTCTGGACTTGGAGATCTGAGGTTGAAGGTTTTATTGAACAGTTATAGCCAACTGAAGAGAGTATACTGCTACATAGATGTTTGATTTTCTAATACCTTCTCCCTTTTCTTCTCTGAAATGTTTGTTGAATTTAAACTGAATTCTTGTACTCATTAAAAAACACTGTGGGGTGGGAATTGGATCTGGGAGGTGGGAAAAATGGAAGCAACACTTTCCTTTCTTGTCCTCCAGTAATTTCTCAGGCCTAATCCTTGAACCTTCACAACTGGATGACTGGCATAGGGGGTCAGGCAAGTGACCCCACCCCAAATATTCCATTGTCACTTAAAGCATTTGTTTATGCTTTGTTGCATCATTTTGTGGCCAGACATGAAACATTACATTCTTTTCCCACATTTTTCTAAAAGTAAATATTTTGTATTTCATTTGAGGTATGGGAATGGATGGTCCTGGTTTTGGAGGAATGAATAGAATGGGAGGAGGTATGTACAAGACTTTACATTTTGTGTATATGATCATCATCATTTACTGAAAAACTGTCAAACGTGAAACATAAATTCCTGCTTCCCTTAATGCTAACTCATTTCCCTGGGAGCTTTTTGTAGGAATTGATTCTACACAAAGGCTTTTAGTAGAGTTAGGAAGCAGCCACATAAGGTTGGTGCAGTAGTCTGATGGGTAGAGGAAAAACCAACAGGTGGCACTTATTGCTGACAAAAGTATACCTTTAAACTATGTAATTAACAATACTATCTTCAAATTTATCCTTATTATGTAGGAGTTGGGTTTGGTGGCATGGAAACAATGAATAGCATGGGAGGATTTGGAGGAATTAGCCGAATGGGAGGTAGGTACATTATTAATTTGGAGGAGGGAGGGGAATTGGAAGTATGTTATGTGTATAGCTCTTCCCTACTATTAAATTGTTCCCTCCTTCACTTAGGAATGGGTGCTATAGATGACTTCAGAGGGAGCATGGGCAGTGGAATGAGTGGAGGGATAGGGACTGGCATGGCAGGAATGGGAACTGGTATGGGCGGCCTGGGAAGCAGCATGGGAGGTAAGTTAGGTAAATAACATTTTCATATTTACAAGTTTTACTGTCATCTTACTTTTATTTTAGGCATGTTCTTAAAGAAATATTGAAATGCTTGAAAATACTTAAATTGTTCCTACTATTATTTTCACATTCTTTACAGAATTGTACCGTGGTGGAATGGCTAGTAGCATGGAAAGAGACTTTGGACGTGGTGACATTGGAATGAATCGAGGCTTCGGGGATTCTTTTGGTAGAATTGGTAGGGCAGTGATGTCATGTTGTGCTTCTTTCTCTTTTTGTGGGTCATGTCAAAATACTTTTATTTCTTCTGTCTTAAAAATAAGGAATATTATGTATAGTGTTTCATTCAATTTTGTTTCTTTTAGAAGGGGATACTTTTGATAATAAGCTGGCAAGACTAACATCCTTGTAGTTTACTCTAAAAACAGAATATCTGCATACTTGAGAGTAAACTCTTTTAGAAAGTCCTCAATGAACTCAGTTTTCTTACTTTAGCTTCTTATAAGTGAAATATTAAAATGTTGTCAGATTAATTATACTCTATTGAAAGTAACTGTAGTTAATTAGCATATTATCTGTCTTTGTTAAGGTGGTGCAATGATTGGAGGTTTTGCAGGAGGAATGGGAGCTTCTAACATGGGTCCAGTAGGATCTGGCATGAGTAGGTTTTAAAGTTTTTCCTAAAATTAATTTTTAAATGTTTATTATATGCAAAAAATGCTAGGAATTTATAATGACAGTGTAAAAAATCTCATATTACGCTTATTCTAGAACTATACTTTTGTCTGGTGAAGACTGTTATATAGGAAAACCTTGGTAGTTTGATTGATGGCTCTTTTTCTTGACTATTGATTTTTACTTCTTTACTATTCCTGTGCAGATATCTAAACATGTATGAACTAAAGCCCCACTTTAGGTTTCTCTTGTCCATCAAGAGTTTCCTAAACATATGTGACCATGTGTAGAACAGAATTATTTTTGCCCTAGCATCAATCTTATCTACCTTGTTAAGCTTTGCAGCTGCCACTGTTTTTTAATTTATTTAAGAGGTAGGGAGAGTTGTCCAGTGGATTGCTTTACATTTCTCATTTGAGGGGTTCCTAAGATTGTGTAGGCAAAGATTGGGAGGTGGATTTCTTTCATATCTCATAAACTTTGTCAAGTAGAAAAGTACAGAAGAGTAGCTTTATAACCTTACTTAGAAACAGATGTTGAGTTTCTTCCACTTTAGTCCTCTTCCTCTTATTTGTTACCTTATTTTACCCTTCACCTTACTTACTATTTATACCCAGTTTATTGATCCCACTTCCTTATTAAACCATTATTTTTCCTATGAGCTTTTCTTGAAGTACTGGCTTTTTGTTGGTAGACCTAAAATACTCCCTACATTCCCACTTTGAACATCTAAACTCCAATTCCTGAAAACTTATTAACAATTCTTCCACTGAACTAGTCTCTTCTCTGGCTTCCATGTTGTCATAAACTGATCAGTATGTGATTTCTGTCAGCTTTTCTTATCCCTAACACAGAATCATAGAATTATAAAAGTTGGGAGTGACCTTTTAATAATGCCTTGCTTTGGTGCATTTTCACTGGCTGTGCCTGGAATGCTCTCCCTCCTCAGTTCTATCTCATGGTTTCCCTGGCTTCCTTTAACTCCTAGCTAAAATTCTACATTCTACATGAAGTCTTTTGTGTCCCCCTTATTGCTAACACCTTTCCTCTGTTAATGATTTCCTATTTCTGTATATAGCTTGTTTGTACATATTTGTTTGCTTGTAATCTCTCCCATTAGAAGATGAACTCCTTGAGGGCATAGACTGTCTTTAAGCTTTCTTTATATCCTCAGCTTTTAGCACAGTGCCTGGCACATTGAGGATGCTTAAATATTTATTGACTAATTGATTAGTCATTTAATTCAACTAATACCCAAATAGGAATACGTGGCAAGTGGCCGTTCAGCGTCTACTTAAAGACCTCCAGTGAAAGGACACCCACTAGCTCCTCAGACAAACTATTCTTTTTTGAAAACTGATTATTAGCTTTTCATTAAATCAAATCTAGATCTGCCTCTTTGTAAGTTCTACCCAGTGCTTCTACCTATGTCATCCAGGGCCAAGCAAGAGGAATATAGCCCACCTTCCACAGAATAACTCTTACGGATAGCTGTCATATCCTCCCTTCTTTCTCTTCAGACAGACATTGTCATTCTCTTTCCTAAAATTATATGCCCAGAAATGAGCATACATTACTCCAGATGTAGTATAAATAGGGCTTATTAAAGCAAGACTCCAGCCTATTTTGTTCCCAAACACAACTTAGAGAATAATAATATTGAGCATTTGTATAATGCTTTCGTTATTGTCATTCAGTCATTTTTCAGTCCTCTCCAAGTCTTAGTGACCTCTCTTGGGGTTTTCTGGATACTGGAGTGGTTTGCCATTTCCTTTTCTAGCTCATTTTGCAAATGAGACAAACAGGGTTATGTGAGTAGCCTAGGGCCACACAGCTAGTAAGTATCTGAGGCTGGATTAGTACTCAGGTCTTCCTGACTTCAGACATAGTGCTCTGTCTACTGTGCCATATCTAGAGCTGGAAGGGATCTCAAAGGCCATCAAGTCCAACCCTTTCATTTCATGTTTGAGACAACAGAGGCCCAAGGTCATATAGGTAGTAAATAGCAGAAACTAGATTTGAACCCAGGTCCTCTGACTTCAAAACCAGTGCCTTTTCTACTGCACTACCATTATCTAGCCTAAGGTAACCTTAACTTTTTTGGCCGCTACATTACATTGCTGACCCATAGTGAATTCATTGTTCATTAATATCCCTAGTTCCTTTTTTATGTGCACTGTTGTTTAGCTATATTATCTCCATCGACTTTATTAGATTGCATCTTATTATATTTAGCCAATTATCCTCCAGGGTTGGGGAACCAGCAGCCTTGAGGCCACATGTGGCCCTCTAGGCCCTCAAGTGCAGCCCTTTGACTAAATCCAAATTTCACAGAACAAATCCCCATAATAAAAGGATTTGTTCTGTAAAACTTGAACTCAATCAGAAGGCCTTGCCCAAAAACCTAGAAGGCCATGTGTGGCCTCAGGGCCACAGGTTCCCCACCCCTGTAAGCCTGTCAGGATCTTTGGGAGTCCTGTTTAACTATCCATTGTGTAAGCTATACCTTATAGCTTCCTTCATCTGCCAATTTGATAAATATTTTAATTGTATCTTCATTTAAATTATTGATAAAAATAGATCCAAGGATAGGTGTCTGAAACACTCTGTCAAAGACCTAGCTTGACACTGATCCATTAATTACCACTTTTTTGGTTCTTGTTATTCAACTAATTCCAGATCCAACTATCATCCAACCTACATCTCTCTACCTTGTCCACAAGGATGTAATGAGAAATTTTGTCAGATGTCTTGCTAAAATCCAGGTATACTAGGTCTGCAGAATTTCCTTGACCCACCAAAGTAGTAACCCTGTCACAGGAAACGAGGTTAGTCTGGCATGACTTGTTTTTTAAAATAAACTTATTTTTTTTTCAGTTACTAAAAATCTATTTCTCTCTCTACTACTTCTCAGCAACAACAGCAAAAAATCAAAGCCCTTATAAATGTGCATAGTAAAGCAAAACAGATTCCCGAATTCACCATGACTTGTTCTTGATAAATCTGTGCTGACTTTTAGTGATTGATAATCTTTTCAAAGTCCCCCCAAATCCATCCCTTTAATAATAAGTTCTAGAATTTTACCAGGAATTGAAGTTAAACTCATGAAGCCTGTTGTTTGAAGAATGTACTTTATTTTAGAAATTGCAAGAACTTTTGGTTATCTCTAGGCCTCTAGCATCTCTTCTATTCTCCACATTTTTCCAAGATCTCCAGTAACAGCTTAGCCATCACATTCACAAATTCTTAGGATATCAGAATGCCCAAGTTTGGTTACTTCAGTTCATTGAGTATCTAGGTCATCTAATTTTTTTCACTTACCTTGGTTCTGATTCCTTGCTCTTAGTTTTCCCAGTCAAAAGATCCTTCTTCTTAGTGGGGAAAAAAACCAAGCAAAAAAGGAGGTAATATGATTCTATCCTTAACCTGATTTCCATTATCATTATTCTGTTTACCTCTAGCAGTGGTCCTGTCCTTTTTAAATTTCCTTATGCCCTCAAAAAAAGAGTCTTTAAAAGATTTTTATTGCTCTTCAACATTAATTGTACACCTTGACTCATTTTAGCCTTTTTAGCATTCCTAACATCCATCTTAGGATTCACCCTTGCCTCTGTCTTCTGTACATGTCTTTTAATATAAATTAATCTAGTTCCCTTATGTATCTCTTCAGATAACTTCTATTCTTTCTCATTGGAATTATTTGTGTCTGTTATAAGGATTTAATTCCTCTTGAGATGATTTCCCCTTAGGCCATGAGTTCCTGCCTGTTCTTTTTCTGATCTCTACAAAACCTACTCTCCTAAAGTTTAGGATATTCATTAGATTATGCCAGGCATTCTTTCTCTTAACCTGCCCCTTTCCTGTTTTTCAGTTATAAGCTACTAGTAGTCAGTGTATCTCCAAAGGCTTGTTTTTTCTCATTTGACAACCAGTCTGGTATTTTTCATAACCAGGTCTTTGAAAAAAGTAGGTTGAAATTTCTCAGCTGTTCTGATTTCAGTGACTAGCAGACTTCATATGGCTGAAGTGATCCATCACTACTCTGTCCTTCCCCTATGCTATTTTTTCCTGCTTCAGGAACCCATCATCCATCTGTGATTATAATTTAAATCTTCACCATGCTTTTCTCCTACAGTTGGTAGACTTTATACCCTAGACTATATCTCCTTGATATTAATCTCCTGATTAATATTGAACTTAATGATCTTGCTGTTAGAGGATGATATCTATCTTATATAGTATCTATTGACTCTTACTATCTGAGGAAAACTGGGAATAATTTTAGCAAACAAGTGGAAATGTATAAGGAAAACTGGGGAAGTAATATAATAGCAGAGAATTTGTTTAGAGTGGCAAATTAAGAGTTTGTAGGAATTGCTATCTATGAATTTACTTACCATAGTTCTGGGTTTAGGAATGATCAAGTAAAATAAGGGATGAAAATTAAAGGCAAAAACCCAAACTATGCAATGTTTTGTGCAGGTTTTGTGTAAGTTGGATGTATTTGGTCCTGATAGAAGCACATAGCTGTATATATGTAATATGCTCCATGTATGTATAGTAGGTAGTATATTGTAGGTATTCAGTTAACCAACAGTAATCTAAATTAGATTTTGTAACAATTTTTAGGAAAACACTTGTATTTTAATGTTAAATGTGTTAAATACTAATATGATTATATTAAAAGAAGTAATTTTTTCCTCTCCCTTTTCTCCAACAATGACTTACTCCCCTACCTTTTTGTTTATCTAAAAAACAAATCATCAAACTACAAACTCCCAAATCTTCTTTTCCCTCTCTAAAAACCCCAGGTGGTGGAATGGGTGGTATGAACAGCATGACTGGAGGAATGGGGATGGGACTTGACCGGATGAGCTCCAGCTTTGATAGAATGGGACCTGGCATGGGAGCTGTACTGGAAAGAAGCATCGATATGGATCGAGGATTTGTGTCTGGCCCAATGGGAAGTGCAATGAGAGACAGAATAGGCTCCAAAGGAAACCAGATATTTGTCAGAAATGTAAGCAAATAAATATAAAAGATACTTTTTTTCTTTAATTTTCTTTGTGTATCTATTACTAATACCTGTTTTCATTCTAGCTGCCTTTTGACTTGACTTGGCAGAAACTAAAAGAGAAATTCAGTCAGTGTGGTAAGTATACAAATGATTGCAGATATGTTCATATTGATTGTGGAGAAGAAATTGGTTCTTAAAATTCTAAATACTGACAAAGGTACTTACTCATACCTATTGAAATTACTAATTCCTGGGTTGATTTCCAGGTACAGTTACTTCGGGCTTAAATGGGAAGGTAAATGTATTTTAAAATATTTTCTTGGAACAGTACAGGTCTGTGAGGTAGAAGGACAGAGATCCTAGGGAAGTCTGAAGGTGTTTCTCCTGCAGAGCCTTTGACTTGACGTATATAAGTTGAAATTGATGTATGTAATTTTATTGTTTGATTTTATTGTATTTCCATTATTGTAACTCACACTGTTGTCTAATTTGTTGTCAGTACTAGGCAAGTGACTTCATTCCATTCGTTAGTTCTTTGTTGTCTGTGTAGATGAGTGGTGTCAAACTCAAATAGCAATGGGTGCTACTGATCCATGCATAAGGATCCCCACAGGCTACATATAGGTTTAGTTTTAAAATATAATGTTACCTATGTTTTTTTTTATTTTGTCAGATATCGCCTACATTTTGTGTGGGCCACTCTCAGGAGTGTTGAGGGCCACATATTTGTCACCTCTGATCTAGGTCATGACAGGCTTGGGCATATAGCATAGAATTAGTAAAGTAGGGCCAAAATGATCCCTAGATTGAGGTTTTCATGACATTTCTGTCTCATGGTTCTCCCACTTCTCTGGCCGTTACTTTTCAGTCTTCTTCGTTAGGTCATCATTTATAGTCTCTTCCATATTTTCCCCTACCCTTTCCCACTACATTTAGGGTTACTCCAGATGTCCTGGTCTCTCTTCTTTCTCCTTACTCACTGTGAGCTCGTCAAATCCCATAGGCACAACTGTCATCTATGTGCAAATGACTCCAAAGTAATAAAATTCAGTTCTTTCTTTCCCCTTCCCTATTCATCTTCCATCTCTTCAAGCTATTTAATATTTGTCTTCTGTTTTACAACCATACTGTTTGGAAAAGCCTTCTACACTTGGTGTATGTTGGACTTTTCCAATTAGATATCCCATAAGCATCTCAGACTCAGCATGTGCAAAAATAGAACTCATTATCTTTCTCCCCAAAGCCTTACTTTTCTCACTTTTCTATTTCTTTTGAAATCTCCATCATTTTCTTCAAGTCACCCACGTTTGCAACCTTGAAGAATCCTTGATCATTCTCTCCCTTAACCCTCAAATCCAGTTACTTGCCAAGATTTGCTGATTCTCTTCTCTCCACTCTAGTGGTTACCATCCCAGTTCAAGCCCTTATCACCTCTCACTTGGCCTGTTATAGTAGCCTCCTGATTGGTCTTTTCTGCACCCATTCTCTTTCTTTTCCAGCTCAACTTCCACACAGCTGCCAGTGATATTCCTAAAGCACATCTGCTTAAGAAACTTTTGTGGTACCCTTTTGCATCTAGGATAAAATACATACTCTTCAATTTAGGATTTAAAGCCTTTCAGGCTGGCTCCAGCCTACATGTCTAGGCTTCTTGCCCGTTATACTCCTTCAGGTAGCCTGTGGTTTAATTGAACTGACCTACTTCCTGTTTCCTTTGCAAGGCATTTCATCTCCCTTTTCTGTGCATTTACACAGGCTGCTCCCTATGCCTAGAGCATTCTCCCACCTTACCTCTGCCTCTTAAAATACTTCAGCTTAGCTCAAGTGCACTTTGCTACACAAGGCCTTTGCTCTTCCTTCCTCACAAAATTATTTTTTGTTTATTTTGTGTATATTTTGTATTTACTTATCTGTATATATGCTGTTTTCGCCCAATAAAGTACAAGCTCCTGAGGGCAGGGATTCTCATTTTATGTTTATATTCTTAATGCCTAGCACAGTGATTCACACATAGTAATCATTTAGTAAATACTTTCTTAATGAAAATAGGCTGTCTTCAAGCAGTCTTGGGATGGATGAATGTGGTAATTTAGTTACTTAGAATAGAGGAGAAGTTAAGTGTTTTTGAGTACTTTTTTGGTTTGTTTATTTTTTTACTTTGAGGTTGACATCATGGTGGATAGCTTTGTTAATATTGGCACTAAGGGCATTTTATGGACAGCCAGTGATCATGGGCTTAAATACATGCCAGCCACTGTATTTAGTGCTGGGGATATGAAAAAAGGAAGGAAAAAAATTGCTTGTACCCTCAAGGACCTCACGTTATAATAGAAGAGAAAACATAAAATTGCTATATACATTCAAAGAATAAACAAAGTAGATTGAAAGTAATTTCAGAGGGAAAGGACTAGCAGTGGAAGGGATTGGGAAAGGCCTCCTACAGTGGGTGAGGTTTGAACTAAGTCTTGAAGGAAGCCAGGGAAGCTAAGAGGTGAAGGTGAAGAGGAAGAGCCCATCAGGCATGGGGACAGCTAGTACAGAGGCGTGGCATCAGGAGAAGGAATCTCATACATAAGAAATAGCAAACAGGCCAATCTAACTAAATCATGCATAAAAGCTATAAAAGTATAAACAACTTAGAAAAAGATGGTAAAAAGGGTAAAGTTGTGAATTCCCAAAAGAATAATATTTAATCCTGGCAATAAGAGGAAGCCACTAAAGTTTATTGAGTAGGGGTGACATGTTCAGATCTGTGCTTTAGGAAAATAATTTTAGCAGCTCATGGATTAGAGTGGAGAAAAAGTTGAGGGAGACCAGCCAGAAAGAAAGCTGTAGCAGACCTGAACTAGAGTGATAGCTATGTTGAGTGGAGAGAAAGGGACATATAGAAGACCTATTGTAAAAGTACAAATGACAATTTTAAAATACATTGGATATACAGAGTGAATGCCAGTGAAGAGTTAAGGATGATGTTGAAGTTGCAAGCCTAGGTGACCAGGAAGCTAGTGGTGCCTTCAACAATAATGAGAAAGGTAAGAAGAGGGGAGCATTTGGGGGCATCATCTTTAATAATGACTTCTCTTTTGAACAAATTGAGTCTGAGATGCCTATGAGACTTCTAGTTCAAGGTGTCTAAAGGTATATATGTGTGTATGTATATATATACATATGTATATAAACTATATCAGATCAATATAATTGGTTTCCTATGTAATTTATTTTCTTCATTTAAAAATATTAATCCAAGAGGAAACCCATAGTTTTCAACAGACTGCCAGAGGGGTCCATGACACAAAAAAGGTTAAGAACCCCTGGTCTAGAGGGAGAATAGGGCCCAGAACAGAGCCTTGGGGGATATTCATACTTAGTGAGCATGGCATGGATAATGAGCTAGGCAAAGGAAACTGCGAAGGAACACTTAGACAGACAGTAGGAGAATCAGGAGAGAGCAGTATCAGAAAAAAAACATTATCCAGGAGGAGACAGTGATTGACAGCATGAGAGGCTACAGAGAAGTCAGGAAGTGTGAAGATTAAACCCATCAATAAACAAATATTTTTCAGTGCCTTCTAAGTGCCAGGTGTGGTGCTAAGAGCTGGAGATATAATCACAAAGACTGAATACTTACTCACAATGAGCTAAGTACACATACAACATAAAGTTTGTAAATACATACACATATATACACACACGTGTATACGCATATGTACTTGTGGTTTATACACATATGTGTATGTGTATACATACAGAGACATATAGGCAAAAACATGTGAGTATACACAGACATTGTAGTTAAATATAAGGTAGCTTGGGAGAGTGGGCATTAGCAGATGGGGAGATTAGGAAACCCTTCACGTAAATGGTAGTTGAATTGTATCTTAAAGGAAGAAAAGGACTCTGAGACAGAGGTAAAGACAGAGTACATGCCAAGTATGGGGTACTGTCAATTCAAAGGCATAGAGATGAGAGATGGAGTTTTGTTTGTGAAAGACAGAGATGACTACTTTAGCTGTATAATCACAGTGTGGATGTGGGGTTAATATCCAATGAGGGTAGGGTCAGGTTGTGTAGGACTTTAAAACTTAACAAAAGAGTTTATTTTAGAGGTAAATAGGAAGCCTCTTGTTGGAGTAGAAAGTCACATGATCTGTATAATGGAAAATTAGCAGCAGTATGAAGAATGGATTGAAGGGATGAGAGAATTGAAGTAGCCAAGACCAGTTAGGAGGCTATTACAGTCATCTAAATAAGCTGGTGAGAGTTGAACTAAGATGGTAGCCGTATGGATAGAGAGAAGGAATTGAATACAAGAAATGTGGTAAACAGCAAGATTTGGCATGTAATTGGGTATATGGCAAAAAGGAGGGTGAAGAGTTGAGGAAAATGCTGAGGTTATAAACATGAGACATTGGAAGGATGGTGGTGCCTTCAACAGACAGGGAAATTTGAAAGACATGTTTGGGGAGAAAGATAATGAGATCGTCTTTGGACATTTTAAGTTTACATCCATTGTGAAATGGCCAATAAGCAATTGGTGATACTGGACTTAAGCTTGAGGGAAATATTGAGACATATGCACATCTGGGTGTCATCTGCATAAAGATTATATTTAAGCTCATGGAAGCTTATAATTTATCAAGAAAAGGATGGTAGAGGAAGAGGAGAAAAAGGCCCAGGACAGAACCTTAGGGAACACCCACAGTTAGATATCATCATGTGGATGATAAGTAAACAAAGGAGACAAAGATTGAATGGGTAGGAGGTGAACTGGGAGAGAGGAGTGTCATAAAAACCCAGAGAGGAAAGTGTGTCAAGGGGAGAAAAAGATGGTCAATAGTGTCAAATGGCATAGGGAGGTCTAGAAGGGTTAGGGTTGAGAAAAGACCATCAGGTTCGATAAAGAGATCATTGGCAACTTGGGAGGGAGCAGTCTGAATTGAGTGAGAGGAGAGGAAATTCAAGCAGCAAATGAAGAAACAATTTTAAAAGTTGAAAGGAGAGATCTAGAACAATAGCTTGGGAACATAGTAGAATTTTTGTAGGATAAAGGCTTTAAAATGTTTTTAAAGATTGGGAGACTTGGACATGTATGAAGGCAGTGGGGTAGGAACCAGTTAACAGAGGTTGAAAATTTGAGAGAGAGGGAAGGTGATTAAGGATGGAATCTGCTAGAGAAGGTAAAAGAGGATGGGATCAATACAGAGAGGATGGTCTTGGCAAGGAAGAGGGATGCTTGTTTGTCAGAGACTGGGGGAAAGAAGCAAAGAGTGGGAGAGAGAATTCAAACAGTTTTGGGATGAAGAGAATGGGAGAAGAAGGAGCTCGTGTTGAATGACCTTAATTTTTTCATTAAAATTGTAAACAATGTCCTTAGCTGAAAGAGAAGGGAGGTGGGATTTGGAGGGTGGGAGGGAGTTCAGAAAAGAAGAAAAGTCTTGGAATAGCTTCTGTAGGGAGTAAGAGAACCAAAGAGAAATAAAAAGATTGAGAAATGACATGAGATTTGGCAATGAAGAAATCATTGATAACTTTGGAGAGTACGTGCAGTTTTAGTTATGTTAGGATGTTTGAAGCTGCCAGATTATAAAGGGTTTAGAAGTGAACGAGAGGAGCTGAAACACCTAATGTAGGTTACTTTCTCTCAAGCAGTTTAGCAGAGAAGAGAAATATTGGATGATATTTAAGCTCATGGAAGGTTTATAACTTGTCAAGAAAGAGACTTCAGAGGGAGAAGAGAAAAAGGCCCAGGACAGAACCTTAGGGACACCCACAGTTAGATATCTGACATGAATTTCTGTATAAAAAAATGAATTAAGGACATTGTGGAAAATGGTAGAATGGCTTTCAGTCATTATTGGTAATTTGTATAGGGTAACAGATTAAGGGAACAGTACTAATGATTTCTTTTAATAGTTGGAAAGTGAAGATACTATGTTCAAAAGAAGAATTTAAATGATAAAAGCAGGGACTAGAGCAAAGAAGAATGTGTTTAAAATGTGAATTATGTGCACAAATTCCTTATAGGGGCATCGATTGAATCCTGTCCTAGCTGTGTAACAGAATTGAGAGTCAAGAAGGGCTTGTTGATATTTGTAGTTTGCAAGAGTGGTAGTCTTTTCAAGTAAGGAAGTAAGTTTTGAGGGAGTAGTTTTTCAAAGGGACCAAATATAAGATTAACAATATGGTTTTAAAAAATCAGTTAAGTGTACGGTGTAGTTAGTTAATAAAGTTAGTCAAGGTGGTAAATACGCTTTTCCTTCTAGATCCATCTGTATGTGATCATTAAGATTTGTATTCTATGTGCAGCAAAATTAATTCTTAATTCTTAATGTAAACCTTTAAGGTTCATAGTTGAAGTTAATTGCATGCTTGTTTACATGATTTTCTTATTTTCCCTCTGATTACTTTTTTGCTACAAAATGTGGGGATTGGAGGCAATGAAAGCACTGCCATGTTTGGGGCTCAGCTTTTATTCTGCCCTAGTCCTTAATAAATGTTTGTTAAAATGAATTGCTATCCAGCAGGTGATAAATTCAGGGTTTAGAAAGAGAAATTTTTTTGCACTTGGCCACTGTGGGAATGTATTTTGCTTGATTGTGCATGTTTGTTACGTGAGTTTTGTTTTTCTTTTCAATGGGAGAGGGAGGTGGAAAGGAAAGGAAATCTATTTTAAAGTGAAAAAGAAGTTAACTAAAAAACAAATGAACTAAATTGCTTCCTCTGTGCCTCTGGTAGTGTGAGCAGCCTGTTTTCTGTCTAACCCCAGGTGAATTCACTCTCGTTCTTTTCTGCCTTTAGCATTAAGCCCTAATAGAGGGTTTGGAAATAACAGCAGTTATCATAACATCCCTTGACTCCTAATAGATAGACAGGATTTATACCTTGACAAGTTATATAGCTTAAACTTATTGCTCCCACTTCCTCACTACCATGTTTAAATTTTATTTTTTTATTATTTTGGACTTAATAAACATGAACCCTGCCATATATAAAAAATAGAAGAAGAAAGGGTTGTATATGAAACCATGAATCTTTGTTATGTACATTTTAAAAACTATATAGTAAATGTATCATGGTAGTCTTAACACTTCCAGTTTTTTGGTATCTCCTTTTGAATTTACCTATGGTTGACTTTTGTATACTTTTTACACATTTAAGTGACTCTTCTTTTTTGTTCTTTTTTTTGCATCACTTTCACTGTCCCTCTTTCTTTTGCCCTTTATAAAAAGTATAGTCACAATCCATGCACATTCTGGAGTATGATTTCCTTCTTTACTCTTCTACTGAAATTGTTCTCTGCAAGTTCGTTGATGACCACTTAATTGTGAAATCTTATGGCCTTTTTCTCGGTTTTTAAACTCATTAATTTCTTAATGTTATTTAATGCTGTCAACTTCTCCTCTTCCTGTTTTTTTGTGAAAAGTAATTTTCCTTTGGTGTTATGATACTATGCTACCTTGGCTCTCTACTTGTTATTTCTATCTCCTTTACAGAATACCTAAATGTAGACATATCCCTGGAGTGATTTTTCTATGTTCTACTTTGGTAACTTTGCCTGCTTATATGACTAAGTATCCCTTTTATATAAATTAACACTTCATCTGTATCTCTAGCCTTGACCTTTTTTCTGAGCTACAGACCTATTGTCTATATTTCATTATTTATAATATTTGTCTATATGTCCGTATTTACTATTGGTACCGTAACTTCAGAATTTTCCAAATAGAACTCCCTTGTCTTTAGACACCCTTGTCTTTAGATACAGATCTAAATATGTTCTTGACTTGCCTGTTTCTGTTAATGGTTTACCATTATTCTAATTCACCCAGGCTGGAAACCTTGTGATTCTCTCTCATTCTTCTTTGCCTTTACCTTTACCCTTAATATCCAATCATTTGCCAAGTGCTATCATTCCTACCTTTGCAGTGTTTCTCCAACCTGCTTCCTCTCCATTTCCATTGCCACCATTCTTCAGTATTTATTATTTACACTGCTATGATAACCTCTTCACAAATCTCCATGCCTCTCATTTCTCAGTCAGTTACCCAGTATTTATTAAGTCCTTCTATGTGCTTGGAACTGCGCTAAATGCTGAGGTCATAGAGAATGGCAAAAAAGCAGCACCTGCTCTCAAGGAGCTCACAATCTTATGGGGGAGACATGCATACAAATACAACTACAAACAAGGAACACAAATTACGTATACATATATGTGCGTGTATATATATTTATATGCACATACATATGTCTACATGCAGAGAGGGAGAGAGATGAAAAATCCGTGTTAGTCTTAGAAGGAAGGTGACGCTAAGATTAAGAAGGACTGGAAAAGCTTTCTTGCAGAAGGTGGGATATTAGATGAAATTTGAGGGAAGCCAGGGAAGTTAAGGAAGTGAAGATGATGGGAGAGAGTTCCAGGCATGGAGACAGAGCCAATGACTTGTGCGAGGAACGGCAAGGAGGATAGTGTCACTGGATCACAGCATATGTGGTGAAGAATAAGGCAAAATCGGACTGGAAAAGTTAAAAAAGGCCAGGTTATAAAGGGTTTTAAAAGCCCAACAGGATTTTATATTTGATTGTGGAAGTAATGGGAGCCACTGGAGTTTATTGAATAGGTGGGTGATATGATCAGACCTGAGCTTTAAGAAAATCAGTTTGACAGCTGAATGGAAGATGGATTGGGGTAGGGAGAGACCTGAAGCAGAGAATGATCAGCAGACTATTAAATTTATAGAGAAGTGAGGTGATAAGGAATTGTACCAGGGTGGTTGTACTGTCAGAGAGAAGAGGGGCATTTAAGAGATGTTTCAAAAGTAGAAATTACAAGACTTGACACCTGATTAGAATGAGGAGAGGGTGAGAGAGTGAAGTCAAGGATGACACCTAGGTTGTAAACCCGAATGACTGGGAAGATACTGGTACCCTCTCCAATAATAAGGAAGTTAGGAAGAGGGGAAGATTTTGGAGGGAAGATAACGAGTTCAGTTTTTGGACATGTTGAACTTTAGATGTCTTCTTTGGAACATCCAGTTGGAGATGTCCATTTGGCAATTGGAGATGAGAGACTGGAGGTCTTAAGAGAGATTAGGCCTGGACAAGTAGAACTTAGAGTCATCTGCATAGAGATAATTGAAACCATGACAGCTGATTAGATCACCAGGTGAAATAGTATAGAGGAAGAAGAGAACACTCAAGACAGCATTGGGCAACACCCATGGATAGTGGGTATGATCTGGATGAAGACCCAGAATGGAAGACTGAGAGCAGTCAGATGAATAAGAGGAGAGAGCACTGTCAAGAAAACTTAGAAGGCAACATCAAGGAGAAAAGGGTAATGGATAATGTCAAAGGCAACTGAGAGGCCAAAAAGGTTGAAGAAGAATAAGAAAAGACCATTAGATTTAAGGCACTAGTAAATTTGGCGAGAACAATTTCTGTTGAATGATGAGGGTTAAAGCCAGACTGTGAAGAATTAAAAAGAGAATGAGAGGAAATGAAGTGTAGCCACCTGTTATAGCACCTTCTCGAGGAATTTCGTCAGGGAAGGGAAGAGAGCTATCGGACGATAGGTAGAGACGGACAGATCAGTCGAGGGTTTTTTTGAGGATGAGGGAAACATGGGCATATTAATAGGCAGTAGGAAAACAGCTAATAGGCAGTAATTAAAGATTAGTGAGACAGTAGAGGTTATAGAGGAAGCAGTCTGCTGGAGAATACAGGATGAAATTGGATCACTTGTGCATGTTGAGGGATTTGCCTTGGTGAGAATGTGAAATGGGTAAAGGAGGATATAGTTGCAGAAGGTGATGTGAGTCAGAGAAACATGAGACAGTGTTTTCACCTGAAAGGGCAGAGAAAGCTTTGGGAGTTACAAGGAGAGATGAAAAGGTTTGGAAAAGCCGTCTTGATAGGTTGCTAGTGAAGTCAGTAAGGGAGGTATAAGAGGATTGCCAATCCCCAGTAAGGGCCTGTTTGAGATTATATAATGTAATTTTATAGTAAATTCAGTTAGGAAGGTTTCATGATTTTCTCCAACTTCATTTAACAAGACATGAAGTCACCATAGAGTGGGAGTAACCCAGAGCTGGAGTTTAGTAGGGCAAGAACTTCAGTAGGATAAAGGGACAACGAAGAGAAGAAGCCAGCATAGCATTGTGTGTGGTTTGTCTTTTGTTCTTGAAGATGACTGTGACATCAGGAAGATGATGCTATGACTTGCAAGTGAATTGGATTTAAGTGAGGGAGCACTGTGCAAAGTCACCAGCCTCACTTTCTCCTCTACAGCCATCTGGGTTCAGTGGCCGGATATAGATTAGGACACCTAGAGATGGCCCAGTGTAGCATAGAATTCATTCACCAAAGGATCAAGATGGAAAAAGGAAGAGTGTATAGCCAGTGTGGGGGTAATGGCCTGGGAAAGACCTAAGGTGTGGAGGGATTGGAAATTTTGGTAAGAACAAAGAATAAATTTTAGGATTGCAAGGCCAAGGAAGAAGTAGAATCACAACAGATTATGATCAGATAATGGAATTCAGATTTAATGAATCTGGATGTGGAACACTTGTAGATGATGGCAAGATAAAGGGAGTAACCCTCTCTGTGTTGAAGCCAATAAATAGGTTAGGAGAAGTTAATAATTTGTGAAATTGGATATTTAGGGTATTTGAAGGAGTAACAGTGTGTAGGCTGAAGTTACTTGGTATGATGATGAGAAGATATTCTCTATTCTTACTGATAAATTAATTTTTCTAAATCATGGTCCAGTTGGAGGTGTGGTATAAGTAGGGTGTGCTTACTTGCTCAAAAAATCTTTCAGTGGTTTTTCACTGCCAGTCGTCTAGCAAATACTTGTTGAGTGATTACCATGGATAAGACAATATGCTGGATATAAAATTTGTAGAAGATAGCATACTGTCCCTTAAGATCTCATAGCCCCATTCAGAAAATATACACACGAAAAGGGTTGAGATACATACAAAAAAGGTTTTTACGTAGTGTAGAGAAGTGTGATTTTAGTGGAAAGAATGTAGCTTTGAAATAAAAGGATGTGAGTTCAGATTTCGGTTTTGCCATATCTGTATGACTGTGGGCAAATTAATTAGCCTCTAAGGGCCTTTTTTTCCTCAACTGGAAAATGAAGGGGTTAGACAAGACTACCTAAAGGTGGTCCTTTCCAGCTCTAAATCTATAATCCTATGAAGATAATGAGTGGTATGGATAGTAACTGCTTATTTGGGGAGTATGCCAAGGCATCGTACTAGAGGACCTCATAGAAGAGGTAGGCCTTGATAGATTTTGGTAGGTGGAAAGTATTCTAGGCTAGGAAAATAATGTGGTTGGAAAAAGTTGTTCTAGGAATAGCAAATATATCAGGATGGAAAAAGTAAAAGTCTGTATATGGGGGGATGGGAATGATGAGAAATAAGGGTGTAAAGGAAAATTTGAGAAGGCTTTGAATACCTTTTTTAAAGACTTGCCATTCATAGCACAGTTATAGGAAATAAAATACAGATTATCATTTGCTGTGTTCTCATCTACTAAAAGTCAGCCCTTGTTCAAAAACCTTCATTGGTTACCAATTGCCTGCTGAATAAAGTCCTTATTGCTCAGCGTAGCATTCAGTGTTCTACAGTCCGGCCCCAACATCTTGCTACTTTATCTTTTATAATTCTCCTACATGAATCCTACACATCTGCCATACTGGATTACTCATTATTCCTCAAAATGCATGTCCTTTCCAGTTTTTCTACACATTCTTACTTCTAGGTGAAATGTCCTTCACTTTTGTCACTGCCTGTCAAAAAACAACCAACCTTCAAAGTTTCTGTCAAATGTTTTTTCCCAGCAGTGATCCTCCAACCAAATGTGATCTTTCCCTGTTTTGGACCCCTGTGACATTTTAGAATTATAATAATTGTTGTTATCAGCAATGATGATGACAACAATAACAATGGTCATCATCTATGTAGTGCTTTAATGTTTCCAAAGCACTTTATAAGCATTAATTCATTTGATCCTAACAACAGCTCTGTGAGATGGGGGCTATTATTATCCCCATTTTACAGATGAAAAAACTGAGGTGAGAGGTGAAGTGCCTGGCCCAGTCACAGAAAGAGCAACTGTCTGAGGTGGGATTCAAACTCAGATGTTCTTGACTGTAAGACCAATATGCTATACATTGAGCCACCCAGCTGCCTAACCTATTTTGGTTATTAAACTTATAGCACTTAATAATTATTTGGATACTTGTCTCTTCCATATTAGATTGTAAGCTCTTTGAAAGCAGTGATTCTGTTGTAGTCATCTTCGTTTCCTTTGGTTGAAGGCACTGATGATGTTTAACCTGTAGAAGGCTTGTATGGAGAAATGGGGGTACTGGTGGGGTATCACTGTTTAACTTCAAATATTTGAGGAGCTGTTATATGGAGGAGGGATTGGACTTATTTTGTTTGGCCCCAGAGGGAAGAGCCAAGACTAAAAGACTGAAATCACAGAGAGACATATCAGATCCTTACCAGGAAAACTAATTGTTCTATAATGAAATAAGCTGCCTCTGGGAGTTTTCCCTGTTATTGAAGCCACCAAATAAACAAGAGTAGATGACCAATATATCCTCAATAGAGGATATATTAGAAAGGATTCAGATTTTAGATCAAGGATGGACTAGATGACCGTCTGAGACACCGTCTGTTTGTGAGAAACTATGATCTAATTTATACTTAGCAGAGTCTAACACAGAGTAGGCATCAAAGTATTTGTTGAATTAAATTTTAAATTTGAAGGGGCTCTTGGGAAGGAGGGGAAACTTTACTTCCCATTCTGATCTGAAGGAGGAAAGAATAGGTGAGTAATATAATTTGTTATTGTCACATTTCATGATCAGCGTTTTAGTTTTAAAAACTATGTTCTTTGTGTTTGTTAATTGCCACTTTTCAACATATTAGTGTAACAGAAAAATTACTTTTGTAAAAAACTATTAGATAGCATAGATAATAAATACTATTGTTCTTTATTACTAGGATGTCCATTTTGATTTTACCCAAAAGTATAAGTGTAATTTACTCATTCATACTTTTTTGGCTCTATTTCTCTTAGCATGCTTTTCTACAATGGCTGATGGCTGACTTTAGGGCTATAATTGCAGGCCATGAAATATAATAATATTAATTGGCTAATGGAATTATAATTCACCTTTGCCTCAATAACATAATAGTCTGGGCTAACCCTTTACAGTATCTGAGACATCCATTAATCCCAGGTTTTCCACAAAATTCTTCTACCTTGGTTCAACGAAGTATAATAGTGTATCTTTTGGAGCTATAGAGGAGAGAGAATCTTCTTCCAGACATTCCAATTAAGAAGTGGTATGGCTTGGGAAAAAGAGAATGCACTTGCTCTTCTTATAAGCTGAATAGACTTATTTTCATGAATTTCTATTAAGTGACTAACCTACTTATTCATAACACACAACAGCAACTTGTAATAATCTTTATCCATTAAAATATTTGCTGTTTCAATGGTAATAGTGCTTTGAAAACTTCATTGCCACTCTTCTGGGTAGGGAGCAAAATATATGGTATGTCTGTTGAAAGAACAAAGTTATTTTGTTTGGTCCTTATACTGAAATATCTTCTATATATTTTTTCGCTTGGTATCCCAATTCTGCTATATTTTATATTTTAAAATCAGTGTTTCTCAGGATTGTGCCTCCATTGGTTGATTCACTCAAGGTTATAGGATGAGCTGAAAAGGACCTTAGGATCAACTGAAATAAATTTTAGCTGCACGCAGTTAAAAAAAAAAAACAAAAAACAAAATAAGGTAGTGATCACATAAAAATGAAATTCTACAAATGTATTAACCCTCAGTTTATAACAATGAATTGGTAGGATCAATAGAATTTTAAAGCTGGAAGTGAACTTAATGATTATATATGATATAAGCTCTTCATTGGGCAGATAAAAAAACAGACCCAGAGAGGTTGAGAGACTTGCCCAAAGTCACAAAGCTAGCAGAGTTGGGACGTAAACTCAGATCTTCTGATTGTCAATCTAACGTTCTTTCTACTCCATGATGCAACCTCTTAAGTTTTTTGTCTACTGGCAGAGTACTTTTCCTTTATGGTCTGAAATCAAATGTTAGTCTGTGCAGGAAGTGTAGTACTAGAAAATAGCCGCAACTGTTTTCCTTAGTAAAGATCAGAAACTATCTGATATGTCTGTGGTTGCTACACAGACTTATTTACCTTACTTTATGAGGCGTAAGTATAAAGTAAAGAGATTTTTAAGAACAAGCATGCTAGAATTTAATACATCTAGATTAGTATCAGCCTAGAGTATTCACCATGGAATTCTATATTCTTATTAGTGTTGCAGTTATTGCTTAACAATTTAAAAACATGTAATGCATTCCTTTGATCATACCAGGAAATGGTCATTTCATTTCTGAAAACAGCCAAAAGTCATTTATTTAGAGGCAACTCTGGTGAATGAGGTGAATCATTAAGCTCGCTATAACTTGGTCTCAAACAAGATATGACTAAAAATTGAGTCTGTTTGATAATTTGTGTTTATCCTAAAGTTAGTTTCAGAACAGAAGTTGCAAACATGTTTTGAGCAATGGCAGTATATTCAGAATTAGTATATATCTCCCAAGATAACTTTGAAAGATAATGTGCACATGGATGTATAAATTCTGTGATGTTAATAAGTAATTAGTCTCTTGTTATGTTACTAGTCATATTACTGTTGTTAAGTCATGTCTGACTCTTCATTACTCTGTGGACTAGTACTTACATGGAGTTTTCTTGGCAAAGATAATTTCCTTTTCTGGTGGATTAAGGCAGACAGCAGTTAAGTGACTGGTTCAGGGTAACACAACTAATAAGTGTCTGAGGCCTCATTTGAACTCAGGTCTTCCTGACTCTATGACCAGCTCTGCATCCACTGACCTATGTAGCTGAGTAAACTTTTGTGGAAATGTTTACTCAAATATTTCCCCTTCAGCTAATTAGTTTAAGTTGGAATGGTATTTAGTTTTCAGAATTCTCTGCCTAGAATACTCAGCTATTAAAGGAGCTAAAAAGATTTTCTGTCATGCAAGGTAGGTTTTGATCAGATTCTAGTGTTTTATGCAGTTGGTACCTATTTGGAAACTTTTTGGTCTTTCATTAAGAAAAGTATGTTTATTTAAAATTAACTAAGAATGTCATGTTACATTTTTCTACTTTACATAAAAATATGGATTTACTTTTCTTACATTATACTAGGCAGAAAAACATAAATTTCACTTCTCTTTTGGAGAAGTAGAAAAAAGTGAGGAGAGGAGAAATATAGAATATATTCTAAAGTGCAGGGGTCTGTGATAGATAAAAAGTGTCCAAAACTATGTTAAGAATGAGGAAGCGTGTCATAGCTGCTCTTTGTTATGACCTCACATTCCTTCAAGTGTCCTTAGTTACTACCCACTAAGTTCTGTTACTCATATGCCTTTGTGGTTCTCTAATGAATTTGGTTGAGGTAGATATAGCTTAATAAATACTTTAACATTTTGGTCTTTCTTTTAGATAAAAGCATAGAAAACTTTTTATTTTTAAACATTAATATTAACATAAACATATGTAATCTACATAATTAGTGTGTATTACAGTTATATGCACAAACATCTTTTAATAATACTTGGTGATACATTATTTCATTCATATTGGCAGTAGGAATTATTTTAATTGTCTTATTTTTCCCATTTGAAACCTTACGCAATAAATAGGTATTTTGATTCTTTGACAAAAAGGACCAAGCTGTAAAATATACCCAGAAAAGCCAACCAGACTTCTCAGTAATGTGAAATGTACGTTTTTTTTTCCTAAGTATCAGTACATTTGCCTCCACTTTGAGTTCAGCATCTCCTAGTGTATGTTTGAGGCGTCAGGGAGTGTTAACTAACCCTTGCTTTCATGAAGCTTATGGAGTAATATGGCATGGAAGACATAAAAATAACTGGTACATAATCCAAGTTGCTGAGAAAGTGTCAGAGAAGTCTTTATCAGGGAAGTTCATGGCATTTGGGATGAATAAGCGGGATTTATAGGTGGAAATAGGCTGAATGGGGAGAACATACCAAATAGAGGGCATAGCATGGGCAAAATAAGGAAGATGGGAAAGAATGGGATGTTTTCAGACTTGGGAGCAGGCTGGCATACACAAGATACTTTGGGCCCTGCCCCTCCATTCTCTAACCCCAAATCACAGCTCTGACCTTGGGGGAGGATTTAGAATCTGCTGGTGGGAGAGGCTGTGTTTGCTAGTTGCAGTCATCTCTTCACTGTGCTGCCTGTACTCTGACCATCATCCTTATATCTCTTCTCTTCTGTCCACCTCCCCCTACCTTAGACTACAACCCTGGTCTCCCAACTCTGGTGGGTTAGTTTTTTTACCTTACCTTGTAGGAATCTGAACTTCATGACACTTCCTGTCCTTCTCCACACCATGTTACCACATGCATGCCATCCCTCCCTCCAGCTCTCCTTTATGTGTTGCCTTCCTTCATTAGAAAGTAAGTTCCTTGAAGGCAAGAGTTGTCTTTTATTTGTATCACCATTGTTTGGCCCAGTTCCTGGCACCTGGTAAGCACTTGATGAATGTTCTGTATGTATTTTGTGGGAGTTGTGACATAGTATGAAGCCAGGGCCTGGGAGACTGTGCTGTTGAACTCACTTTCTTAAATTTTTGTTCCTAATCTGAGACAAGGAGAGCGAAGGAGATGAGAAATGAGAGAAATGCTTAGAGAAAATTTGTGGGAGGAGGAGATGGTGCTGCCACTTCCAGGGTTCCTATGCCCAGCTACCTGTTGGTAGCAGTTGGTCAGCTCTTGTTGCGGGTGGTGATGAGGGAGTTGGGCCCCCTCTCCACAATGATTTCTCCTCTCATTGATATCTCTAGGGATTGGGCATTGATATTTCTGGGTAGTTGGTAGACACTGCTATTCCCAAAGTTCTGGGGTTCAGGATCCTTTCAACTTCTCATTAAGAACTGACTCCTTCCTTGCACTTTTGAAACATATCCAGAACTCCTTCATTCTTTAAAAAGAACAAAAACATCTTGCCTTGACTATATCATCTCAACCTGTCAGCCTATATTTTGCCTCTTTTTTCATAGCCAAACTAATAGAAAAACTTGTTTATACTTGCTGCTTCTGCTTCCTCAGCTTCCACACTCACTTATCAAACCTTTACCACTTAATAGACATTGTTCTTTCTGAAAGGCCAACAGTGATATCTTTATTGTTCTTTTTCTCAGTTCTTACCCATTTTGACCTCTCCTATGTTTGACACTGTTGATCACCCTCCTTCTGAATACTTTTACCACCTTTGGTTTTTTTTTGACATTGTTGTATAATGTTTCTCTTCTTACCTATTAGTCTGATTCTTCTCTTTCTCCTTTGCAGGTTCATTAGATGAGGGTCTGCCCCATGTATGTAGGTGTACCCCAGCGCTCTCTTATATTGCTCTCTTTTCCCTATAATTCTTTTCCAGCATTCTTGTGATTCCATGGATTCCTATACAGATGATTTCCAAATCTATCCTATCACCTTTATTTGAAAATAAAGTTTTCAAAAATCATCTCCCCTAGGCCCCAGTTTTGCACATTTCCATAATAACCAATATTTAGTGATTGAGTGGTTACTTACTATTTATAACATTATTTCTTCGGGAAATTGTGTTTTTGATGATCATGTTCCATAATACCTGGAACGACCTGTCTTGAGTTGAAAACTACCTCAACTAGACTTAGACTCTGAGTCTAACTGAGTATGGCACCTGTGTTCTCTCACCACTTTGTTAATAGAGAGCAGATCTGCAGAAGAGACGGGTATCTGACTGCTAGTTGAGACAAGAGAGAACAAAAAAGTGGTAGACTCAAGAAAAGAGAACCGATGACCCAGGATACTATAGATAAGAAAAAAAACAACATAGTTCCTATCATAACTTTAAAGAAATTAAAAGAAAAAGATCTCTATAGACCTTTGAAAATAAAGTTTGAACAAGTAGGAATAACAAAAGTTTCCATAATCAACATATGGGACTTGTTATTTCAGTGTATTACAAAGCAAATAATTAGAGTGAATATCTTGCTGTCCTATCTAGTTGTTAGAATAAAATTTATTATTGGTAACCTGGAAAATAAACTTTTTGAACCCTATCATCTTAATTCATATTTTGAAATTTGAACCTGGAGAGTTTCTTCATCAGGAGGGGAGAGAGATCATGAATAGTTATACATATAAGTTAGTAACCTTTTTGGGTTTTAACAAGTTACCTCAAATACCTGTCTTTTCTCTCTGAAGGGCCTCAGCAGTTTCTTCTACTGTCCCTGAGTGGGGCAGGAGCAGGCCCAGGGTGGGTCACTCTCTCTCTCTCTCTCTCCCTCCACTACTAATACCTTCTCTGCCTTTCTTAAATGCTAAGCCTAGGATCATATTCTCTCTCTGATTCATTTTCATGTTGTGCACTATTGGACCTACTACCAGGTTCTCAATCTGGAGTTAGTATAGAAGAAATTGCTGTGGTACCTGTGGTGTCTCCTACTAATGGCAGAAGGAGCCTGGGAATGATTATATTTCTGTGCTGTTACTTCCAGTTGAGGGGAGTAGAATTTGAGAGTACAGATGGGAGAATTTAATTCAACAATATATTTGTTTGAATATATTTTCTGATCTAGTAATTTTTGGTGAGTTCTATGCAATAGATTTCTGGGCAATCTGATTTCTTTAAGAAATTGACCTAAAAAGTCTTTTTAGTGGCTTAACATGAAAACTATAAATATAGAGCACCTAAACCCTAAGCAAATTGATTCTCAATCTAATTGCATATTGTCTAGCAATATACGTATAATTTTATACTTGTTTCCCCTCATTTTAAATCAAGGGTTTTTATTTTTTTCTGTCATGGACCCCTTTGACAGTGCTCAAATCTATGGACCCCTTCTCATAATAATATTTTTAAATGTGTAAAATAAAATACATAAGATTACAAAGGAAATAAATTATATTGAAATAGAGTTGTTAGCCTCAGGTGAAGAATCTTTGTTTTAAATATAAAAACTTCTCCGAGTATTGCTTTCTTGGACTCTTGTTTAAAAATCACTAGTCTTAAATGTACTTAATTGACTTATGATGATGTTTAAACCCATATAAATGAAATAAAGCCCTTTTTAATTGACTCTAATAATTGTGTATTTTTGCTTTTACAGGTCATGTAATGTTTGCTGAAATAAAAATGGAGAATGGAAAGTCAAAAGGCTGTGGAACAGTCAGATTTGACTCACCAGAATCAGCTGAAAAGGCCTGTAGAATAATGAATGGCATAAAAATAAGTGGCAGAGAAATTGACGTACGCCTGGATCGTAATGCATAATTTGAAACTACATTCAGAACATTCCTGCACATGTTTAGCTTCTCTAGCCTAGTAAAAAGTCATTTTAGTAACATTGTATGCTTAAAGAAGCTGTAAAAATGAACTTTTAAATCCCACCAGCCTTTAACAGTATAGTGTTAAAATATACTGTAATTCTTGCTAACAAACTTGAGTTTTAGTTTTTAAAGACAGTGGCTCTGGTCATTCAGTTTAAATGAATGGTTATACTGTTTTTAATGAGATAAGCCATCTCCCCATTGTTACTCTCAGTACTGCATAGTGGGATTTGTTTAGTGTTCAAATTTCCCCAGCTTGTACCTACTTTATTGTAATGTAAAAAAATAGATGTTTTTCCACAACTTGTTTTCTATATGCATTTTAGTCAGACTTTAACTTGAAAAGAAAGGGCTCAGATAAATTAGGTTGTGATTTTGTTTGTTTAAAATTAGTTTTATGCCATGGTGCAGAATTAGTGTAAATAAGTTTTTCAGCCTAGAGGGAGTTTGGAATGTTTTATTTGATTAAATGAAATGGCTACTTCCTGCTCCCTATCCCTACACCACCCCCATACCTCTGTCCCAAACAGGTGGTTTTATCCCCATAACACTAGTAAAAATCAGTCCCCACAGCCCCTTATTTTATTGTTTCCTATAATTCCAAGTTCATATAGAACTGATAATGTAGCAAGCACCAAGTACAGTACTAGACAAACTACCCCCAACTTCTTGTCTAGTTTCCAGCCATTCAGGTGAACAGCTAGAAAAAGAAAAACAATGGAAAAAATGAGAGAAATAACTGTGTAAGTCAATCCACTGCTGTTAACTTTGACAGGAGCCGATGTATTTGTGAATGCAGTTTGAATAAACCATGGAGCACCTAAACACAACATATCAAACACATTGGATCCTATAATGTTAGACATAGCCATATCTCCTCTACCTGCAAAACAAAAGAATATGTTGTTGAAATGTGCACATTAAGTTAACATTTTATTAATAAGCTGCTTCATCAGTTACACTGGATACCTTTTTTTCTGTTTTGGAAAACTTGTTTTAGAGCAGAATTCTTACTGAATTTGCATTTGCTCATTTGTTTTTAGTTAGTATTTAAAGACTTAACATTTATTTATGAAATAGTAATTATTTTATTTATTAAACCATTTTTGTAGACTATGTAGATTACTTGTTTTTAATTCTAATTTAACATGTTTAAGCTTTAATAAGTTTTTTCAGGTGAATTTAATTTTTTACAATTCAGGTTTAGTGAACTTAAGCTGCTAAAATTGTCACTTTTCTTTCTTTTGATTTGCTTTGTTCAGTGAAGTATATTGAGGAAGTGAATTACTTTTACAAATGTCTTTTCCCTGTGTATGTGAGCCAGTTTAAGGATTGGGCATAAAAACCTGAACCAGTTCTTACCTTTTCTCGCAACCAACACACTTGCAACAGTGTCTGGTATGCTTGTTCCTGCTGCTAATACCGTAAGGCCCATTACTGTATCTGGAATTTCCAATGTTTCTCCTATAGGTGACAAAATGCTGATAAGTAAAAAACCTCATGGTGGTTTTAATCACCAGTTTGTTCATTAACTATTTTGTAAAGAAACTTTTTTCCCTGGACAAAACTATTTAAGTTGCAACACTACTTTGTGCTCAGTCATATTTTCAGCAATACTATTTAACAGAGAGCTCAGAAATTTTATGGACTTTTAGATGGCGCTGTTTCAGATGTTTATCAGCTAGAATTCTACTACTGAGTGATTCACTTTGCTTGTGCCCTGACAGAAGTTGTGGATGGCATTCATTGTTAGAGACCTTTATTTTAATCTGGGGCTCTAGCCCTTAAAAATAAACATCCTTTGAAAAACACTTTTTTCCCTTTAGATAATTTTGGTATCATTGTAGTTTTAGTCAAGAATTCTTGACAGCTGTTTCTGAGCTATACAAATATAATTCTTTTGTTATTTAAGCAATTTTAAAATGAGTTTCTAAAAAAGTCATATTAAATAATGAACTCTATGTAATGTACTCTTTGGGAAAGCATGTAAACTCCCCAACAGAGAAGAAATAGGGCTCTATTGAAGTCTTCCTAATGCAAGGTCCAAATTTTTTTATATTCTTTGATGTTAGCTGATGGTTAGTTTTTCAGAAATGTAATAGTTCTAGGAAAGGAACTGGAGGGAAGTAGTTATTGTAAGAATTGCTTCTTTTGTGTTACTTTGAATGAAAACTTGCTTTAGAACCATTTTTTCTTGTGTATGATGCCAATTAAAACAGTTTAACTAGAAATGTAGTTTGTTTATTGGAAGCTCATATGTTTATGTTGGAATGAGTTTGTTACTATTCACTCATTTTCCATCTCCATCTTTCACATGTTCATTTTGTATTTTGGTAAAGCTACCCTTAATTCTCATGTTTGTGAGCTTGGGGACTCTGATATGGCATACTTGATAGATTCTGTTGCCCTGAATGTTGGCAATTCTAAAATAGTGAACTAATACACTGGCCAAAATCCTACATAATCTTTGAGAAAGATAACATTTCTTAATACACTGCCATCTCCATAATAGTGATGTAGAAAAGGAATTCATCGTAGAGAGTCTGTTTTGGACCCTATTCGAGGGAATTGAGTTACTGGAGGAACAAACCATATCTGAAGGTGGGCCTACAAGGCTGGAACCCTACAGACTGTTACACTGAGATGGCAGTACTTGGATAATGACATTGTTATTAACATTTAGTCATAAATCCTTCTAAATAACATTAAACTTTATCCTTGCTGAAGTAGTAAACACTTTACTAAGATACCTTTTATGAAATAAAGTCTTTGTTCTTACGTTAAATGGAGCTAAAATTTAGCATACCTGGATAGCCTTAGATAAATCACCCAGTCTAAATGTTGTGGGTTTCAGTGTCCTCCTCTGTAGATGAGCAGAGATGAACTGTAAGATCTCTTTCAGCTGTAATGTTTAAGTCTGGATTGTATACTCAGAATACATACCAGTTATTGTGACCATCCAAACAAGAACATAAGTAAATGCAGAAATCCATATTGCAGCCATGAAAAAGGTTATCATGAAGCAGCTTTTCCAAGACTTTCTTCTGCAGTCTGGTGTAGTTAGGAAAAGTAATGTAACAATAGGCAGGGTTAGCACCCAAAAAATTCTTTTCAGGTCAGCCTCAGGCATGCTGAAAACACTTGGAGGATCTGTTACAAAGGAAAAGTTAAAATGATGCGAATTTCCTCAGCCAGTTAAATTTAAAATGTACACTAAGAAAGCCATGTTGCTGTAAGTAAGTTAAAATTTAGAGACAGAACACATTGAACATTGAATACCAAATTACTCATATTTTTGGCACAAACAATTCAACTTTTAGAGTGGAAGACAAAAATATCAAGCAGTCCGTGCTCCCATTCTCCATCGTTTTATCCTCTGAAACGTGTAAGGAAAATCACTTGGTAGTGGGATTATAATAAAGGTTATATAGTCAACTCTCAAGTATCTTCATGGGAATTTTCTGCAGTCATGTTTTTCTTGGATCAGTTTTTTTTCTACTATCTAGCATAGCACTGGGCTGCAAGAGGTTCCAGATCTGGGAGGGACCTCAAAGATAAGCCAGTACAGTACCTCTGTTGGATAAATAGACTGAGAGCCTAGAAGATTAGAACTTAACCCAAGTTACACAGGCAGGAAGTGCAAGGACCGGGATTCTACTCAGATTCTTTAACTTCAAAGCTAGTGACTTAGGACATAGCATCTGATGGTCTAATCTTAATAATCTAAGCAAAACCAAGGCTTTAAATAAGTTGTTTAAAGACAGTCATCACATTCCAAAGGCAAATATAAAAGGATTTTGGGATTTACCTGCATAATCGTCTCTATGGCTTTAGATAATTGAGAGTTGGCTAATTCTAAGAGATAACCTTAAGAAAACAAAAAGTATGTCATCTCTTGTGTTAATTTATAAACTGTGAATGTTATTCAAAGCAACTTTTTCCTTCTGGGCAGTGGTAATTGTGCTCTGACTAAAAATGAAAGTTGTATAACATTTAGGACCAACTTGAATTACAATGTATTTTTATAAGTCATTGTAAGGATCTCAGTGCCCTGAAAACAGAAGAGGTAATATGACCTAGCTGAGTGGTATCAAGCTCAAATAGAGACGGGGCTGCTAAATCATACATAAGGATTATGAATGCACAAGTCTGCGTATTGACTTGGTTTTAAAATGTGATACCTATGTCTTAATATGTTTTATTTTTATTTTGTTAAATATTTCCTATTTACGTTTTAATCTGGTGCAGGTCACACCTGAGAGTGTTGTGGGCTGCATGTTTGACATCTCTGACTTAAAAGATAGGTGGCCAGTTATAGAGACTTAGGTTCAAGTCCTAGCATAGAGAAATACTCGCTTTGTGACCAAGATCAAATCACTTCACCTTTTAGTGCCCCAGGCACTTAGCTCAGCACTTAGCTCTTCTGAATTATAGACAAGTTTCCAATCTGCACTGGAGAAGAGAATTGTTACATGTAGGGAAATCACAAGCCTTGGTTCTACCCCCTTTCCCCTCAAAAAAGCAACTCATTTTAATTAATGTTTATATGATGAAGTTCTACATGAACTACCCAATCGATTCCACTATAGTGTAGTAACCTTTAGGTGTATCCTGTTTATTCCAGTAAAACAGGAATTTATACATTACTCCCCCCAAAGAAATGGTATGGTATGCTTCATTCTCTTGAAAAATAAAACAGTAGAAGATCTCATTAGAATCCAAAATAATTGAAGCAGGCGATAAGCTTCAGAACTAAAACCACCAGTATTTTGGAGGGACTTTCCCCCAATTTGGAGTTTTTTAAAAGCTTAGCTTTTAGTCTTGCTATTATAATGAGGCACTCATATAAGAACTTAAAGCATTTATAGGTTCTTATAAATGTTACATTTTAAGAATTTAAGTTAAACTTGGAATCTAGTTCTTAATGCCTAATCTCATACTTAAATCACTTAAAACAAAAACCATCAAAAACCGAAGCATCTTGCCTCTCACACCCATTCATTTGGCCAACTTTTGCTGATTTTTACCTGTGAACTTGTGAAATATATTTCTGATTGACTCCTTTTCCTTTCCCAGTGTTGGTATTTTCATTCAGGCCTTCATTACTTTGGGCTTGTACTACTCGCAATAACCCCCTAACTATTCTATATGCTCCATCCATTCTAAGGCACAGTTACTACTGATCATATCACTTATCCATTCACAAACCTCCAATGAAATCCCCAAGCCTACAAAATTAAGGTCAGCCTCAGTCTAGTAGTCTAGGGCTCCTCCATGTTCTACTCTAATATCACTTTCATGTCTTATTCCTTAGACTTTGCTTCTATGTGCCATACACTCCACCCAGCCTAAGTTAGTTTTTGTCCCATGAACATATTTCACCCTTTCCTGTCTGTAAGTCTTTACTCATTCCATTCCCTTAATTTGAGGATCTTTCTCTGCCCTCAGCACCCTTACAGTCTGTATTCTGAATTCCTTAATACCCAATTCAATGATGCTTCTTTCCTGAAGCCTTCCAGGATTCCCATGCAAAGATGATCTCTAAATTTGTATTACATCTTGTATCCCTTCTTTTAAAATATTCTTCATCTTATTGTAGTTAATCTGTGTACTTGTTATCTCTTCTGCTAGATTGTAAACTCTTTAAGAGCAAGGAATATGTCTTAGTTATCTTTATAGTCCCCATAGCATAAGAGATCAATCCTCAGCCCAGACCTTATTATTCAGCTTTTAGTTCAACTCTGTCAATTGATTCAATAAGTAGTTCCAAAGATGACTAGAGGGGAATATAACTATAATTCATATTAATGTATTATATTGACAAAAAAGAATACACTCCAGTGGATCGTTGGGTAACTAATCTCATGCCTTAAATTATATATTACCAACAAAAATCTACTGAACGAATTTAGTCATTTGATGTGAATGAATACATAAATATCCCAGTCAGATTACATTTTGAAATCACACTCTGAAGCTTATACAGTGAATAGGGTAATAAGATTGATGGGGGGCACCTCTTACCTTCAGGAACTTCATTAAATCCTTGCAAACTTGTAGACAATTGTGAGTAATCAGAGTCTTCATGAAATATTCCACTATCAGTTCTTGATTGTCGATGGATGAGTGGTCGATCTTCCCACCCCATCAATGACTCTTCAGCTTGTCCTTCGATAGCTTTAGCAAAACAGGTACAACAGGGACTGCATTTCTTCATGACATATTGATTAATTTTAATGTCAAAACACAGCACCAAAATATACACTCCATATATCAAAAGCAGCACAGTTCCTTCATACCTAGGGAACAAAGAAGGTTGTGGCTTATTTTTACATTATTTGAATAATTGGTTTAAAGATATAATTGATGACATTCAAGAAAAAATTAATTTCTGGTTTGTTTTAAAATTGTGTTTCTTCTAAAAGCAAAATATAGTAATATCTGGAAGTATATTAAAATGAATATGCATGTCACAAGTACTAATGAATTAGGGGAAACTGCTCAGTCAGTATTTATTATACACCAACTTTGTGTCAAATACTGTGTTAGACATTAGAGATACAAATGCAAAAAAAGAAACAATCTCTACTTTCAAGGAGCTAGGGGAGACAACATGTTTATATGTAAACATATAGAAAATAAATACAAAGCAAATACAAGCTAGGGAATGAGGGTGCTAGCATTAGGAAAATCAAGAAAGGCTTCATTGTAGAAGGTGGTGCTTCATTTCTTGAAGGATGTGAGACCAAAGTGAGGAGGGAGTGTGTACCTGGAATGAAGATTGGATGGTCCAAAGGGAGATGGAGTGTGCTGTTATGTGAGAAACATAAGGGCACACTGGTTGGCCCATGGGGTAGATTTAGGGGAGTAATATAGTGAGGCTGGGAAAAAAGGTTAGGACCAGATTGTTAAGGGTTAAAAAAAATTAAAGGAGTTTTTTATTTTATCCTAGAGGCAATAGTGAGCCACTAGAATTTATTAAGTAATGGAGTCACCTGTTCAGATCGGCATGTCAGGAAAATCACTGGCAGTAGTATGAAGAATGGCTTAGAGAGGGGTGGGACTTGAAGCAGGGTGATTAATTAGGAAGCTGTGGTGATGTTCCCTCTAGATGAGAGATGATGAGGCTGAACTAAACATGGTGGCTCTTGGAGTAGACAGAAGAGACCAGATACGACGTGTCATAGAGAAAGGAATGGCCCGATGGGACAAGTGATTAGATATCTGGATTGAGATAGCATGAGGAAGTGAGGATAATGCTGAGATTATGAACCTACAAGGTTAGAAAAATGATGGTGTCTTTGACAAAAATACATAAGTTTGGAAGTAGGGTGAGGTTGTCTTCTGGGGGATGAGGGGGGAATGGGTTCTGTTTTGAACATCGATATTTAGATTGTGTTGATGTTGATGATACAGGACTAGAACTCAGGAAAGGGACTAACTTAAAATTGCCCTTAAACTTTTAAGACATGTTGTATATAGATCTGTAAGCCATCTGCTTAGAGATGATAATTAAACCCATGGGAGTAATGAAGTCACCAAGAGGCAGATTGTAGAGAGAAAAGAGATGCTTTAAATATTGAGGTACAGAGATTCACTTTTCACCCACTTCCCTGATTAAATTTAAATTAAATTTAATTGTGATAAAAGTTGTGCTTAAATTTGCCATAAGACTTTTCCTACTTTCCACATGCCCCTGACCTGGGCTGTAAAGAGAAAGAAGAGTGGCCCCAGAGGGAAAAAATAAAAGACTTTTGTGAAGTGAAAGGAAATGAAGCAAAAAGAACAGCTCTCTTGGGTACCACAGTGGGTCAAGAAGACAGCAGTGAGAGGAGCCTGAGCATAGATCATTGAGAGGCGATATGGAGAATAATATTCCAGAATATTAAAGAAAATAGCTGTTTCTTTTTCATTTGGCAGTCTTCTCCACTGACTCCCTTGACCATAACTTTTAATGGTTTTTGTTGTCTTACCAGTAAACCTGATTGTCAAATATTATGCCAAGAACCGCTGCTATACTGATTGCATACACCACACAATCTCTAAACATGGGCCAACAAGATATCTTTGAAACCTGTAACGTAAAAAAAAAAATTACTGTTTCCATTATAATAGTGACTTTTTTCATCAGATGTTATACCCATTCTATTTTTAAATGGTTTATATATTTGTAGTTAAATGTTAACGCTGAGAAAATTATTCCAATATAGAAATTGTAAAGAAAAATATATTTTGCTACCCACACTGATTTTCAGAAATTGGACTAATGCTTTTGGTGGGTTAATTGATATGTTCTTTTACTGCTAAGTAATAAATTTGATTGTATTCATTAAGTGCATTTTGTGGCTTTGTCCCTGCATCTTAAAAAGTTTATCATTTTTCATTTGAAAAGATGATCAGTTGTGCTACTATTGAGTTTCCTTCCATACCACATTAGAGAGCAGCCCACAAGCTGCACAGATGCCGAGGAGATTATAAATTGCGGATCCAATGATGGTGCTAATTCCAATATCTCCCTTGGTGACAAATACCCCTAGGAGCAACATAGTAACTGAGTTAGTAGTTGAATTTGAAAGAAAGGGGGGAAAATCTAAGACCCAAATGATTTATTTGGAGCAGCAAGGTAAAACAAACTGGATTTACCTAGAAAAGCAGTAACTAATTCAGGGGCTGAGCTGCCTGCTGCCATAAAAGTTGCTCCTGCGACATCTTGAGACATCCCAAGACCTGAAGACACATGAAATGATTGTTACTTTCGTAGTGACAGAGAAACAAGATGGATATGACTTCATAACAAAAAGAAATATGCTTTCAAAGAAACAGCTCCCCACTGCCTCACATAAGAATTTATTAATTTTTGAGAAAGTTAGAAAATGGAATTCAGGGAATAGTGAAAAGAAAAGAAATATTGCTTTATTTTAGGATGTTCTAATGCAAGAGTTCTTAACCATTTGGGGCATTATGGACCCTTTTTGGAAGTAGGATGAAGCCTACAGACCCTTTCTCAGAATTTTTTTAATAATTCAGAGATATACTAAATTTCAGTTGGAGGTTAGTGAAAATCAAGACGTAAATTTTTTCCCATCTAAGTTCACGGACCCCCTGAAATCTATTTCAGGTTTAGAACCCCTGGTCTAATGGCCATTGGAGTTGTAATGAGACCTAGATTTGAGTCCCACCCCTTATGGTTATTGACTGTGACCCTGAAGCAATTTTCTTCACATTTCTGAAAGCTGTTTTCTAATTTGTAAAGTGGGGGTGACCGTCATGCCCTGACTACCTTTCCAGAGCTGCTGTGAGGAAAAAAAGGCTTCGCAAACCTTTAAGTGTTATAAAATTCTGAGGTTTATTTATGTTTTTTAGAAGATCATTTGTTGAATATTGCAGAAAGGGAGGAGGAGACAGGGGACCTGGTTAGAGCCCTAGAGTTACAGGAGGCAGTGTAGTAGAATGGAATTTGTGTCCACCTTGGATTCAGAAACTATGGGTGCAAGGCCCATATTGGCTCCATTCTATTCATATGATCTTACTAGTTCTATGACCATCTAACTTCTGTGAGACTCAGTTTTTTCATTTATTGAATGAGAATAAAAGCTATTTCGTAGTGTTGTTGTAAGGATCAGATGAGAGCTTCTATGTAAAGTGCTTTTTCCTTATCTGTAAAATGAAGCTGGACTGGATGGCCTCTGGGGTCCCAGCTCTGAAGCTATGGTCCTTGATCCTAATTTACCTGAGAAGAATATGTTACTAATTAATAGGAGAGTCTGGCCTAGGCCCTAGGTCTCTTGACTCCCAGTCCAGAGTGTTTTCTAACAAACATCATTGCTTCACTAATTAATAATATTGTTATTGTTAGGACCACTACCAAAACAGACTGGCCACACATCTCTAAGTTATAGGCTTAGACAATCGCCTGGAGTACTGAGAGACTTGTCTTTGTTCACTTAGGCAGGACATTTTGAACTAAGGTCTTCTGCACTCCAAAATTAGTCTTCTATCCCCTATTAAGCTTGTGCTTACTTTCCCAGAAGACAAAATTGCATAAAGATATGAGTAGGTATCTCTAGCTACTGAGGCTAGCAAGTATCAGCAAAACACATCTTTACTCTTTCCAGACAGCAAGGTGGAGCAGTGGATAGGGTGCGGGCCCTGGAATCAGGAGGAACTGAATTCAGATCTGGCCTCAGGCACTTACTAGCTGTGTGATCCTGGACAAGTCATTTAACTGTGTTTGCCTCAGTTTCCTCATCTGTAAAATGAGCTGGAGAAGGAAACAGCAAACCACTCCAGCATCTTTGCCAAGAAAACCCCAAATGGGGTCAGAGTCAGACATGACTAATCAACCAAACAACAAAAATTATGTACATAGTTTAGTCAACTGATAATTTATTCATTTGATCAATGTCACTCTTCTTTTTTCCGCAAATCACTCCAAGGCTTAACTAATATTTTAATTTGGTTTCTCTGTCGGAAATTGCAAAGAAAAACCACATTTTCACTTGCCCAGAGACACAGGAAACACTAGTATTATGTGGTAGCCTTCTATAGGTTAATGATGATAGCAATAGCATTTACGTTATATAGTAGGGCTGCGAGGTTTGCAAAGTACTTTACAGATACCATTCTATCCTCACAAATAAGGAAAGTGGGGGAAACAGATACACTTACACAGGGTCAGACAGCTAAGTGTGTGGGCTGGATTTGAACTCGTCTTTTTGACACCAGGCCCAATGCTCTATCCACTGCACTACCTAGCTCTTAAGTGGTCTGTTGCAGTGAAGAATGGGGTTAGCATAGCATGCTAGCCCTCAAAGGAACTCTAGTTTGCTTACAAATCTGAGTGACTCAAATTGTAGTGAGCTCTTGGTATAAACAAGTTCCTTGAATTCTTGCCTCATCTTGGACCCTATTTTCCTGTTTTACCCTTAGATCTCACCCTGATTCTTCTGGACCTCAGACTCAACTTCAGACTCTGGTCCATATTTCCTGGATATCTTGGGCCAGCTGCCCTGATAACTAACCTTATTTTCACTAAATGTAACTGGGTTCAAATCCCATGTCTTTGCTATACTACATGTATGACCTAGGACAGAGCACTTAACCTCTTGGTGTCATTCTCTCATCTATAAATGAGAGTTTTAACTAGATGACTTACAAAGACATTTCTAACTCCAGATCTATGACCTTTAAAGTAAAATATCAGTGCACTTCGGATTGTTGCACTTTGACCAAGTCATGGAAGGGTCTCAACCACAGCCTGTCTAGTCCAATGCAGTCAAGGGCAAACTGTGTGGGATGGTATTTAAGCCTGAATATTAAAACAATAGGTGATTTATTTCTTCATAAAGCATACCCAGTCCAAGTGTTGACTTAAGTGAGAGCAAACTATTAACCCTACTTGATTAACCAAGAGAGATTAAGAACTATGTATATTCTAAGCTTAATGTATTATCTTAAGATATTGAGCTATGGTTTTTCTAAAAAATTATTTTGCTCTAGTAATAAGAAGACCTGTAAAAAGTTAAAATAGGCAAATAAGCAAAATGAATATATTCTTTCAAGTGGCTATCAGTATTTTTCATTTCCATTTTCAATTTCCATTTTTTATCCATTTCAAGTAGGGACATATACATTTTCATACTTGCATGTTATTTCATTAGCTTAAGTAGTAATAAGATTAGAGCTTTCAGTATATCTCTTGAGATATTTTTCAGCCTTTCCATTTGTTCAGATCAAAAGTCAAACCTAGAAATGAGAAGAGAAAGACTACTAAAAAGAGATAACTATGCTGTGCTTTCAAAAGGCTGAGAAAATATGCTAATATATTCAGGAGCTAGATAAAAGGTTCTCAGTGAGTAGATCTGAATTCCCTGGTAGAGTTTTGAGACAGTATGAACCTGGGGAAAGAAATTCCAGGCAGAGGAAACACCATAACCCTTAACACTGAGGCAACAAGATATAAAGCAATGAGAAGGGGAATAATGAATTAGTTAGACTGGAGTGTAGAGTACATCCAAGTAGTTAACAATGAGAATAAGGTTGGAAACACAAGTTAAGGAAGCCTTTGGATACCAGGCTAATAATAATAACTAACATGCAGTACTCCAAGGTGTACAAAGAACTATACATATGTCATCTCATTTGATACAAGCTTGGGAGGTAGGTACATTTCTTCATCCTCATTTTACAGACGAGGAAACCAAAGCAGAGAGAGATGTAAGTGTCTTGCTAATAGTCACTCAACTAGAGTGCTTGAGGCACTGGAGAATCTGGAGTCTGCTCTTTCTCAGACCGATGCGCTCACCCACTGTGGCACCTAAAAAGTCGTTTTTTTCAGTCATTTCCAACACTTCGTGACCCTATTTGGGGTTTTTCTGGCAAAGACACTGAAGTGATTTGCCATTTCTCTCTTCAAAAATGTTAAGATATTATTTTGTATTGTGAGCAGTGGTGGAAAAGCATTAAGGACTTCCAGAGTTGGAAAAGCAAGAATGAGGGAGGATAGATGCCCAGCTTAGTGTTGTGCTGGTGTCCACAAAATATTAAAAGAACTGGAGAAAGGCTTCTTTTCAATACATTAGGTAGATCCTCTATGGAGGATTTACAGAAAAATACAGTGAAGAATCATCAAGTCTGAAGAGGCGTGGGTGATCCTGACCCAGAAGTGATGGACTCAAGATGTGATATGAAATATACATCTTTGGACATGACCAATGTAAGAACTCGTTTGGCTTGAATATGCGTATTTGTTACAAAGATTTCCTTTTTTCTGTTTGTAGGGAGATGGCTTGGGAGATAAGGGAGGACTAATAATAAGGTTGCGCACAAAAAAAAAGAGTGGTCTATAGAACTATTTTTAAATGTGCAAAAGAAAACAGAAGGAAATCCAGACGGAAAAAGACAAGCAAGACAGCTTTGAAAGTTACATGTTGATTTTATTATATTCAAAGGAAAAGCAAGCTGTATAGAATAGATTCACATCTCCATGTATAATTCTCTCTGCTGTACTTTGTACATGGAAATGCTCATTTAACTTAGTGTTTGCTATGTCCAGATTTTTTTAAAGCCACGATGGTTTGTGATTTACACTGCCCACATCTATGAGATGATATAGCCTTCTAATTATCAAATAATGTCACCAGCTAAAAGGCAGAGAGCCAGCTTCAGAGTTAGGTCAATTTGGGGGTCAAGTGCTGCCTCTGACATACTGTATGTGCAACCCTGTGGAAATTATTTAATCTTTTAATGCTCCAGGAGACTTGAAAACTATAAATTGTGGAGCAGAGTCCAGTCTAAATTAATTGAGGGAGTTTCTTCATTGAGCATTCCCTGTACCAATGAAAGTTCAAGTCAGGTTCCAACCCCCTCCCCTCTGCAAAAAAGGCATATATGCAACTGCAAACTATGCGTATTGCTATGGGAATAGGAAGGAAGAAGGCTTAGCAGTACTGAATAATAATTGTAATGGCTAACATTTTTATATAGTATCGACCATGTGCTAGGTGATATGCTAAGCACTTTAATAAATATCTCATTTGATTCTCACAATAATATTGGGAGGTGGGTGCTATTATTCTCATTTTACACATGAGGAAACTGAGGCAAATAGTGGTTAAATGACTTGCCCAGGATTAAACAACTGAGGCTGAATTTGAACTGAGGACTTCCTAACTCCAAGCCTGGTGTTCTAACCAGTATACTATTTAGCTGCTGAATCTCAAGTGATACTATGAAGCTATAATCATTAAAACTATTTAGTACTGGTTTTAAAAGTAGATAAATTGATTACAAATTAGGGAAATGATTCAGAAGCAATAAAACATAATAGCATAGAACTAAAAAAACCCAAAGACACCAATTACTGGGGAAAATACTATTCAAACAAAATTCTGGGGAAATTGGAAAGCAGTCTGCCAGAAATTGTTTTAGAACAGTATCTCACACCACTTACAATAACACCAAATGTATACATGACAAATATAAAAGGTCATATCTTAAACAACAAAGAAGAGACAGTGACAGCTTTCACAACTATGGGTGAATGGGAAAGAATTCTTAACTATAGGAGTACAGATGATCATAGAAGAGAACACAATTACAATTACACAAAAGTGGAAAGATTTTGCACAAAATGAAATTAGAATTAAAACTTGAAAAAAACTTTATAGCAAATTTCTCTGATTAATATCTGATATCCACAGTACGTAGGGAAAGGATACAAATACATAAGGATAAGAATCATTCCCCAATAGATAAATATTCAAAAGATATTACCCTTTACAATGCAACATCACTGTACCATAAAAACATTATGGTATGGATGGTTTCAGAGAAATCTGGGAAGACTTATGTGAACTGAATCAAAGAGAAATGAGAAGAACCAGGAGAACAATTTATATAATAATGACATTCTGAAGAAAAATAACTTTGAAAAGCTGGAGAACACTGATCAATGCAATGACTAACCATGATTGTAGGGAACTAATGATGAAGCATGTTACCCACATGCTATTAAAGATGATGGACCACAGATCTAAAATATGATGTACAATTTTAGATATAGCCAACGTAGGAATTTATTTTTCTTGGCTATACATATTTGTAACAAAGGTTTAGTTTTTCTTTTTTTTCTAATGGTGCAAAGGAATATATACATATACATATATATGCATACACATATATTTAAATTGAAAACATTTTTTAAGTTGCTTTTATTTGCCATTCACTGTACTAAGCATTGGGGATACAAACTCTAAGACTGAAACAATCTTTACTCTCAAGGACCTTACATTTTATTTTGAAGAGAAAACATATACACATATAAATATAAACAGAATAAATGCAAATAATTGCATGGTAGTCAGAGAGGGAGGTTACTAGTAGTCAGGAAAGGCAGGAAAGATGTTGAAGATGGTGCTTGAGTTGCATCTTGAAGTAGAAGAGGAATCCTGTGAGGCAGAGTTGAAGAGGGAGAACATTGTAGGCATGAGAGATAATTGGTGCAAATATATGGGATACAGGAGATGGAATGCCATGTGTGAGGAACAGAGAAAAGGCTGCAGGTACTCTATGAAGTTAAGTGTTGTATTATAATAAGACTGGATGATAGTAGCTTATATTTGATCCTAGAGGCAATAGGTAGCCACGGCTGATAATTGAGTAGGAAAATTACGTGGTCAGATCTGTGCTTAAGAAAAATCACTTTAGAAGAAGCATGGATGATGGACTGGAGAAGGGAGACATTTGAAGTAAGGAGTATAATGAGATTATTTCAATAGTTCTGATGAGATCTGAGCTAGGGCAATGGTCACGTGAGCAGAGAGAAGGGGTCAGATTCAAGAGATATTGTAAAGGTAGAAATGATAATTTTTTTCTTTTGATTGAATATTAGGGTAAAGGATGGTAAAATGGTTCAAGGGAAACTCTGAGGTTGCAAACCCAGGTGGCTAGAAGGATGGTGGTACCCTCAACAGAAACAGGGAATTTTGGAAGAGGGGTAGGAATAAAGGAGATAATGAATTCTGTTTGGGACATGTTGAGTCTGAGATGCCTATGGGATATCCATTTTAAAATGTGAGCAAGTGGGAGAGAGAGAGAGACAGAGACAGAGACAGAGAGACAGAGACAGAGACACAGTGACAGAAAGAGACAGAGAGAGAGAGAGAGAGAGACAGACAGACACACACACACACACACACACACACACACACACACACAGAGATCTAAAAATTACCTACGTAGAGATGTTAAAAGAACCCAAACAATATTTATGGCACACTCTTATTTTCAAAATCTTATTGATTTTTTGTATTGTTTCCTTTTACAAATACATTTTCCCCCCTTCTCAACTCAAAGATCTGTCCCTTGTAACATAGACTAAAAATGAAAGAGAAAAAAAGTTTAACAAAGCTAACCCATGTATCAGCAGAGTCCACCAGTCTATACAATGTTTCAAGCCTTGCAAATAGAGGAAAGTGTATTTTCTTATCTCTTCGGAGGGACAAAATTTATCCTTATAATTAAACAGAATTTAATTTTTTAAAAAAGATGTTATCCTTTCAAAATTTTTCAAAAGCAGAAAAGAAAGCTGTCAACAACCATATTTTGAAAATGTTCCAAATCATGAACAAGAGAAATACAAATTGAAAAGATTCTGAAATTATACCTCATATTTATCAGATATAAAAAGATGATAAATGAGAGAAATGGCAATCATTGGGAGGAAAGGCACACTAACGCACTTTTGATAGAGTTGTGAAAACATTTTGGAAAGCAATTTGGAACTGTACACCCAAAGTCACTAAACCGTATGTGTCCTTCAACCAGCAATACCATATCTAGGCTTATATACCCTAAAAAGATTTGAAAAAAGACAGAAATAAAGGAAACTTATGAATAAAAATATGTAAAGCAGCAATTTTTATTGTAGAAAAGAACTGAAAACAAAGTAGATGGTCATCCGTTGGAGAATGGCTGAATGAATTAAAGTATATGAATGTAAGGCCATAAGGAATGATGAGATAGATAGGTTCAGAGAAACTTAGGAAGATTTGTATAAATTAATGTGGAGAGAAGTGAACAGAATCAGGAGAACAATTTATGCAATAGCTGTAATAATATAAAGAAAAGAAACTCTGAAAGACTTGGGAACTCTGGTGAATACAGTGACCAGTCATGATTTTAGAAGACTGATGCTGAAGCCTCCCAGTACAGAGGTGGGGAATGACTCGTACGTTTTTAGATCTAGCCAATGTATTGATTTCTTTTGCTTGATAATACCCCTATTTGTTATAAGGGAAGGTTACTGTTTGGTGGAGATATTCAGAGTTTATGGATAATCATAAAGAAAAAAGAAGAGAAAAGTGTCAATGAAACATCAAAATAATACATAGATTAGATGTATAGAGTAAGTAGAATAGATGATAGAGTAGAAGAAAGTTCAGAAGGTGACAAGCAGGGCAGTTTTGTTGTCACTATAAAATTTATTGTGCACCTAAAATAAAAGATATACTGCATATATTAGATTTTTCACAGTTTCATATACAGTCCTATCTTCTGTTCTTCTTTGTATATTAAAATGTTCATGGTTGTAAAGTTTCTAATTAAAAAAAGAACTTTTTTTAAAAAAACCTGAATATTCAAACTTTGGGAGTCTACTACAGAGACTCCCATATGGAGGGATGGTTGTGTTCATATAATCACAGAATCTCAAAGGTTAAGGAACCCCTGTTTCAACTAGCACTTGAATGGGGATGTCCTCAACAATATTCACAGGTGGTCATTAAACCTCCTCTAATAGACTTCCAGGGATAGAGAATTCACTTTCTTCTGAGACAGGATATTCCCCTTTCAGACAGTTCTCATTTTGGGGAAACTTTCCCTGATTCTGAGTAAAAATCTACTTCTTAGTAACTTTCACCCATTACTTTTAGTTCTACTCTCCAGGGCCAAACCAAGCACATTTCATTCCTCTTCCAGATGATAGCTCTTCAAACACTGGAAGAAAGCTAAAACGTTCTTTTGTTTCGCCGTGGTGTCTTCCTGACTACACTCACTTCCCATTCATGTCCTTGGCAAAAAACACCTTTGACTGAGTAGCAGGAGAACCTGGGGAAATCTCAGGGTTCACAATTTTAGTGCTAAAAAGAACCTTATAGATCATCTAACATTGTTCCTGTGGTCTCATTTAACAGGTGAGGAAGCTAGTCCAAGGTTATAGGGCAACTCAGTGTCAGAGGTGCGACTAAGTACCCAGATCTTCTGAACCTTCATTGTTTGATGCCACACTGCTACTATCAGCTAAGGTTTTCTGAATCTTCCTGGAGATTCAGCTCCATTGGTTGATGATCCTGATCCAGAGATAGGCCTAAAGAACCCAGACCTCTTGACTGCAAGTTCTGTCCTCTTTTGTCTTTGCCACTTGAGATCCCAGAAAATTCTGGAGAATTAATCTATTTAGTTATACTGGACAGCAGCACATTGTTGTTGTTTGTCCTTTGTTCTTGAAGAGGACGAGTGACATCGGGGGTGATGCCTTGACTCGTGGGTGAATTGGATTTAAGCAAGGCAGAGTCTCACAAAGGCATCAACTTCACTCTCTTTTCTAGAGTCATTGAAGTCTAGTGGAAAGACAAAAGTCAGGAAGACTGGCGATAGCCTGGGATGCAATTGATGACCTTGGCATCTTTGATGTCTGACTAAGCTCTAAGTGTTCCCTAGCATCTGCGTTAGCTACCTTCATGGACTTTGGAACAAATTGTTCTCATTTGCCTATTCCATGGGGAGAAGTCTTCATGTGCTTGGGGTAGACATCCCCCCCAACTCACTGAAAGTTTGAGGCCTGTCAGTTACCCTCAACTTGGTTTAGCCTATCTGCCAAAATGGTTTTACTGGGGTGTGGCCACTGCACATGCAACAGTTTCTTGGAGCCACAGGTTGGGTGAATCAAGTGAACACCAAAGGCTGAAGAGCAGCCCTGAAAAGGCAAGCTCTCACACCAGAGGTGCTAGGCCTCCCTAAACACTCATATACCCCACAGCAGCATATACACTCTCCCCAAATGACATCACATTAAATTAGAAATAAAGGAGCTTAATGAAGATCAAGAAAATGCCCAACTAGAAATAGCATAGAAAAGTGAAAATGAAAATTGAAAATGAGTACGCCAGAAGTGAGGTTTAGCTTCATCCATTGCCGGCTACAATATAATGTGCTTTGTTCTTAGTAACTGGCCCTGGCCCTTTAGATAAATATATTCCTGAGAGTGGGAAAGGGTCATTTCTCAGGCTATAACATCTTCTGAATAGAAATGATTCTCTCGATAGTCTTGAATTCCCTTCAAAAGGGAGTAAGGAAGAAGCCTATTGCTATCTTTTGGGTCTTGCTCTAATTGGAGGTAGAAGGAGCACTTCTATGCAGAAGTGTGGGGCAGGCTTCATTATTAGTCTAGTCATGATTGCTCACAGCATTAATCAGAATCCTCTCCTTTTTATTATTTTGGTCATCATATAAATTGTTCTCCTGGTTTTGCTCAATTCACCCTCTGTGAGAGAAAGAAGTTCACCCCATTTTTCACTGTACATGCTTATATATAAATGAACATGTCTAACTTGATAGATACGTCAATAAGCTGTAATGTATTAGGATTCTAAGTGTATGGCACAAACTCTGCTGTCTTTGAATTCTGCAAAGCACTGCTTTCTGTCTTCTTCAAAATTCTTGAAACACTGACCTCTACCTTGGGTTAGCAGAATAGATTAATTGTTCTGTTTTTCTCTATCTCCAGTAGAATCATGAATTTATTTTCATTATTTTGTGGTCACTATGTTTTGTATCCTCTTTGAGGTGTGACTTTAAGGTAATGCAATTGATTTTTTTACATATACAAATGTATCAGAATTTATACATTTAAATGAGTATTGTCTCCAAAGTAGTCACTTGGAGAGGCCATATACTTAGTACAATTACTTAAAAGAAATACTCTTTTTTTTTTCCAAAGAAACAGTGTTAGGTAATAGTAAGAGGGCTAGCCTCAGAGTCAAGAGAGATCTAGATTCAGATCCCACTTCTGACAGTGTCTCGGTAACCATGAGTATGTTATGTAATCTCACAGTCTTAGTTTCCTCATCTGTGAAATGGAGAGAAGAATACTTATGATTCTTGCTTCATTGGGTTAGTAGTTATAAGAATCAAATGAGATGATTTATGTAAAACACTTTCAAACTTTAAAGAGCTTCGAGAATTGCCTTCAGAACCTGTGAAGTACTTTTTAAAAATATCCTGAATTCTTTGAGAACAAGTTTGAATCTGGGAACTAGCCAAAAGCCATGTAGAGTGAAGTATGATGATCAAGCATGGGTATGCTGTTTGTAGGGCAAACATTACAAGGTATGATTATAAAGCAGGGAAATGTGTTTTCTTATGTGGTTCATCAACTGCCTCTTAAGACCATCCTGTGCTTGCTAAAAGTCCAGTTTCATCACTCTGTAGTCTGATTTTATAAATTTGTGCATCTGAACCATCATAGACACCAGAATCTAGGAGTCATGTATACAAAGGAAAAAGACGGCCCCACCTCCAAATCTAACAGCTAATGGAATTGTCACGGACCTTCACTTGAACTTGAACCATTTTCTCATTTGTTAAAGTGAAAACCACATTACAAAGATTTATTTTTTTGTTTGTTCAATACTATTTGATGCATACTCCTAGTAGTGCACTGCATCCCCAGGCTGCTTGCTTGCTCTCTTGGTTCAATGGAAGGCTCTGTATCACTAGCCTTTCCCCCTCTGCCCCTTACATGGCCTACCAAGAGCACCCCTACACCATGAGACTGTATTCTGTATCTACTGACCCTTTCAGCTCAATTAGTTAGACTGCACTGAGAGTTCCTCATGCCCTGTGTAAAATTAGAGGTCGTCCAAGGGAATCTCAATCAAGCTGAAAGGGAAAAGATAAAAAAGAAAAGAGATGAGAGAAACTCTTAAGGGGAGGATGAGTGTCCTTATGCCAGGGAGGAAATACTATTTGTAGGCTCTTTGTCCTTCAGAAAGGCTTATCTTTCATGAATTTCACAAGGATCGATCAAGACCCAGAGTCTAAGCTATCCAAATGTTATAAGCACCTACTCCCTCCCAATTTTATCAATGTGTTGCCAATTCAGCTTAGAGTTAGAATCTGTATTTCCATTCTAGAAAACATGGAGACATCACTAAGCAGACAAGTCTAAATTAAATTATTTCCCCCTTTAAATTAAAAACATATTTATATTAGATTTTTAAAATTAATGTTTTTTGTTAAAACAATGAATTTTTTAAGTCTTTAAAAGATTTAAGATAACATTATAGAATGGGAATTATAGTTTCTAATTATAGTCAGATAGAAAAAAAAAAGGAATTCCATTATATACTAATATTCAAGCAGCATGTTTTGTGGTAGTAAAGAGCCAGAAATAAGACGAGTGGCCAGCATTTGAGCAATGGACACGAGAGGCCAGCAACTGGGAAACGGCTGAAAAAATGCTATGTGGTAGGACCTGGATTTCCCTGTTTCCCCAAAACAAGGATTAGTTTTTTTCTAAAAGGCAACAAAATCATCCCTGGGACTTTACTGTTCTCTCTCTCTCTCTCTCTCTCTCTCTCTCTCTCTCTCTCTCTCTCTCTCTCTCTCTCTCTCTCTCGCTTCCTGGTCACCTAAGGGCATAAAAAGTCCTATTTATATGGAATTGGGATCTGATTGGAATTGGAATTGGCAAAGTGTGTTTTGGAAGACAAGAATAATTTGCATGTGCTTATAAAGAGAGAGGGGCAGAGAATTTTTGAGAAGTTTTCTGGAAATCTTGAGGAATAAGTTTGTGTAGCCTCTATTGATTTGAGATCAAGTAAGGTAATGAATTTCACAACAAAATAGTATTTCATTTTATTTGTCTTAAATTTATCTTTTTCTGATGACCCCTCAATTTTCTGCTACCCCCTAACCATGACTTTAATCACACCCCCTCTCAGTTTTCATTTTCTAAGATGAAAGTTACTCACCTTTTTTAAGCTGTCTCCAAAGGGCAGCCCTCCCTTCTTGGAACAGTACAGGGCTTTGCCATATATACAATTCAGAAACATATTCAAGAAAGGAAATCCGTAAGAAGGTCCCAAGAAGGTAGTGTAGAAGTATGACCGTAACGTGGCAGCAAAGATCTCTGTATGGCTCTCTACACTTGGAAATCAGAGCCTTTTGAATCCTAGAACCAGAGCCAATCCCAGAGGCTCTCTATCCAAGGCCCTCCTTTTAAAGATGAAGAAACTGAAGTCCTAGGAGGTTCAAAGACCTGCCCATAGTCCACTTACATTAAGTGAAAGCTGGCTGTGGTTTCTACTTCAGAAAGAGAAAGAACCTGCTCTTTCCAGTGCCTAGAGCACAAAGGCTTGCTCATAGTCAGCATCCAATACATAGTTCTTGATTGATATTTTACTTTTGAACTATTTCATTGCAAATTGAGAAACTACTTGTCAAAAGGCTTTTTTTCTTTCTTTGTCTGTGACCAGGAGGAGGAGCTTCCTGGGTTGTGTCCATTAAGTATGGACTTGTAATACTCTATTTTTTTTTGTTGTTGAAATTATGTGTTGAAGCAGCTCTCAAAATGTTTGGTCTCAGGACCCCTTTAAACTATTAAACATTATTGGGGATCCCCCAAAGAGCTTGTGCAGATTGTATCCCTCAAAGAGTTTATGTGGGTTGTATTTATCAATGTTTATAGTATTAGATATTAAAATATCTTAGTGTTATTATGAAAATAGATTTGACTATGTGGACCCTTTGAAAGGTTCTCAGAGACCCCCAGAGGTCCTTGAACCACACTTTGAGAACCACTGGTATAGTGGATAGAGTGGTGGATTTTAATCAGAAAGACCTAGACTTGTGCTTCCAGCACTTATAAGCTATTTGGTCTTGGACAAATTACTGAACTTCTTATTGGATTTTCATCAGGGCATCAGGACATCACCTGTAAAATGAGGGGGCCTGATTCAGCTAACCTTTAAATCTACGATCCTATGATACCATTTGGTGTGATGGAAAGAACATTGGTTTTAGACTCAAAAGGCTTATGTTTGACACCCAGCTTTTTCACTTACTATCTGTATGACCATGAGAAAGTCATTCTACCTCTCTGAGCCTCAGTTTCCTCATCTGTAAAATGTGGATGATTTGTACCTCATGGTTGTAGAAGGAAGATACTTTATAAACCTAACTGCCACAGTATAAATAAAATTGATACTTTTGTTAAAAATAAATTGTGCAGGTCGTCAAAGATAAATGACCAACGCATGTAGGTGTATTTGCCTTTTTAAAATGCCAGTACTGGTAACAGATTTACATCTATCAAACCTCTTTTACTCACTTAATCTCCCTCATAACCAAAGAGATGCTTGCAAAAAAAATCTGGCCAGCTTATGATCACTGAATAACTGATACTTATATTGTTCCAAAGTTTGCAGAGCACTTTGTATATACATAATCTCATGTAAGCCTCACAGCACTTACAATCACTGATGACTTCCAGGGAAGGTAAGAAGTATTCATCACATACGATCGATATGGCCATGAACATGTAAAGGATTATTAGGAAATAAATTATGATTCCTCCATCTTTTTGCTGCTGTTTGGTAAAAAATCCTTCTGGAAACTCCGACGATGGAGCAAAGACACATTGGGTGTTGTTTTCTAAGAGAGGAAAGTGAAAGACAAGAATAGTATGTGTCAACTATGTACCACTCGTCAGCTTATAAAAAGACATTTTGAACCTTTAAAAGAGATTTTTTATAAAAAGTAAAAGGTATGGAGATATAATTTTGATATCGTAAGTGAAAATAATTCATTTTATCAGTTTTGCTTATATATAACAATGCTCATGTCATATTATATTATGTTTTATATTACATTACATTAACAGATAGATAGATAGATAGATGTATATTATTTTCTAGAGGCAGCTAGGTAACACAGTCGCTAGAGCACTGGCTTTGGAATCAGGAAGACCTGAGTTCAAATCTAGCCTCAAACTAGTCATGTGACTCCAGATGAATTATTTAACCTTTCTCAGGAGGTCAGATGAAATTAATAATAGTACCTACCTCCCAGAGTTGTTGTTAGGGTCAAATGACATAATATATGTAAAGCACTTTGTAATCCTTAAAGTACTATATAAACGTGAGTTATAATTATATATTTGCTATTACGATTACGCTTTTTTAACGAGACCTGTGACTTTATTGATACAGGGAAATCATTGGTTGGGAGCCGCCATCCCCTCCCCATTCCCGCCTCTCATTATAGGTCTTCAACTACTTTGCAGCTTCTTTTTTTTGAAAGTTGTAGTAGCAATTCAGACTTGAAGATCTTTCCCACTCATTAATAGGCCATGTGACCTGCTCATGTCACAGGAAGCCTAAGTCACATGTGATGGCAGGAGCTTCCTGACAGGAAAAGGAAGTTATGTCACAGGAAATGCTGAGAGAGAGAGAGAGGGAGAGAATATGGCTGCTGATGGCCGCCCTCGTGATTGTTAGAGCTGAACAGACTGTGGTAGCTGTACTGTGAGTTTGTTTTGGGGAAGACCCCAGCAAGGGGTCAGAGAGATTTTGGGATGGTGAGGCTCCAGGTTGTGATACTGTGTATGGAATGTTTTACTGCTGCGGTAAGACTGGATAAATGGCTTGTGGGATCTGGTTCTCTGGTGTCTGAATCCACGGTTTACGTCTTCTACCTTCTACGCGGAGAGTCTCGTATACTGTGCGACACAGAACCACACAGGCATTCTGACAATTATCATCTACGTTGTTATCATTGCCTTACAGATACAAGAGTTTCCTGTTGACCCTTAGAAGTGGTCAGTCAGTCAGTGAGCACCGTCTAAGCCCCTACTATGTGCCAGGCACAATGTTAAACGTTGGGAATACAAATACGAAAAAGAAAGGTAGTTCCTGCCCTCAAGGAGCCTACAATCCAATGGGGGAAGGCAGGACACAAAGGTTAAATGACTTTCCCAGGGTCTCACAGCCACGATGTGTGAGAGGCAGCATGAACTCCCTCACTCAAGCTAGTCATTTCTCTCTTCCCTAGATCATGCTAACTCTTTATTTTAAATTCATTATCATAATCACTAATGTTAATAACAGTGATGAGAAACAGTGCTTCATAAAGGATAGAGAGCCAGTCTCAGAGTCAGGAAGACCTGACTGCAAGACTTGCCTCTGATACACACTGGCTATGGGATTTGGGAGAGTTTTTAAGACTCGAAGTTGTGGAACGGCTGCCAATCTGTCAATAGAAATCGCCTCGCTGGGAGTTTCCCACACTGATGAAATCATAGGTTTGAGTAAAATAACAACATCGATAATGATAAAAATAATAATAACTATACATTATATACATTATTACTATATTATGATGATTATATGATGGTTATATATTGGAATTATATAATCTTTATATTATATAAATATATAATACAAAATATACAAATATGTAATGATTTTACAATGTATAAAATAAATTATACATATATAATATATAAACAAATTATATAAATAAAAGTATATGATATATAAAACAAATGTACAAATATATAATTATTCTATAAGAATATAATTATATTCAAATATCATGTAAATATCTAAATATTATTATAGTGTATATGTAATTATATTAACTATGCTGTATGAATATATAATTATTATATACCATATTTATAAATATATAATTGTGCACAAATTATATCATATAAATATATAGTTTGTATCATATAAATATATGCTTATATGACATATAGAAATACATAATTACTATATACTATGTGTTACATACAATGTGTTATATAAATGTGTTCTAGTTTTATCAGCTTGAAATGAGTTATATAAAAATATAATTATATACAAAATATATAATATAAATAATGATTACATGCTGTATTAAATATTATATTTTTATTTTATAAAATACATTATATAAATAGAATTATTATATAGTATATAATATTTACATATTTATTTTACATGTTTATTTATGTTGCTTGTTTTATTATTATTAAGAATAATGACAGCCAACATTTATATTCTCTTTAAGATTTGCAAAGCTTGGTACAAATATAAATGCTTTTCACTCCATCCTCTTATTTAATCCTCCCAACAACCCTTGGCCAGGTAAACACTTTCATGATTGCCATCTCATAAATGAGGTAGCTAAGGCAGAGCTAAGCTAAGTGTCTTACAGAGGGTAAAACATCCAGGAAACATGGCACAGATTCTGGTCTTCCTAATCTGAGGTCCAGCATGTTACCCACTAGGCCACCTACCTTCCTTCCCTCCTCCCTGCTCCCCCCACTCCAGCTCAACTAAGGTCATGCTTTGTGTAGCTTCGCCACTCTCCGTGCCCCCAGACAGGCACAAAGTTTCCTAGTTATGGCTCTGTCCATAATTCTGGAACATGTGTCATACTTCAGACTGGGCTCTGAGGTAACTGGACTAGTTTATCTCTCTAAAGATTCTTCCCAACTGGCTCTGAAGTCGAAGGACCCAGATTCAAATCCTGCCTCTGATAATCAGTTGTCGTATGCAGCATTCCTATCTTCAGCCAAAATGCAGTTCCTCATCTGTAAAATGTGGAGCGGGGCGGGGGACGACCACATGGCTTGTGAGATCCCTGTCTCTTGAGATCTGTGAAGCTATGAGCACAGTGTTCAAGTTGGAAATCACCCTAGAAACCAGCTCTGCTGCTGCTACTCATGTGGCAAATTATCTCCCCTGTCTGGGCCTGTTTCCTCATCTGGAAGATGAGGGGCTTGGACTCAATGACCTCTAAGTCATCTTCCAGCTCTCAATCATTGGACAAGAGTCATTATTTGAGTTGGTCCATGGTCTGCGGCAGGTAAAGACACTTCTATGAAAGGAACAAGCGACATGGGTAGAATTAAAGGAATCACCTCTTCCTTCCCCACTCCTCCAGCCCTCTTTACTGTTGACCCTAAATCTAAAAGGTGCCCCAAAAGAAGATCAGGGCCTCCTGAATCCCATTTACCCTGCAGCCCTGCTGGCACTTTGTCCTTTTACTACCAGAATGTACTCCCTACAAAGAACTGGCCCGTGGAGGAAGGGGGAGAGAAAGTCTGCAGGCGTGTGAATGGAGTGGATGAACTTTGAAGAAAGCATGTAAGAGCCAGATCCAGACTGGCTGTCCTCCTCCCTCCAGTAAACCCATTAATCCCTCTTGGGGTATCTCTGAGGCTCCCTCTAGGAAAGTAAAACCATTTGATCTATTTCAAGCTGATAAAACTAGAACAAATGCACCAAAAAGCGTGAAATGAAATGAGCCAAGGGAGAAGACATTCCCCTCCCTGGCAAAGTTGAGAGGAAAGATTACAGCAGAAGCAGCGGAGACGTCTACCTGTGTCCCTCGGGAGCTGCTGTGGATGGGAAGCCCCTTGGGGAGGCAGGTGGGCTGTGGCCCAGAGAATTCCTAGCAGCATGAGCCTCCTGCAGTACCTCCGGCTGGCTCCCTCCTCCATTTCCCTGCTTCTTGGATGTTCTGTGCTGTGGGAAGGGAGACAAAGAGGATTAAGCTCAATCATGTGAGGCAAGTCTCCTGCCTAGTACCCTGCCCCCAGCACATCTCAGCCACGCCAGGGTGTTGTTAGGCGGTGATGCTGGTTGGCTGGCTGGGTCCATTCGCCTTATGGTCAGGAGACTTCAGCAGTCCTGAGAAGAGAAAGGAGAGAAATTAGCAGATTAATAGTTTACGGAAAGAGAAGCCTGGCCTATAGCCTTCCCCAGGACTGTGAACCTCTTAGGGCATTTCATATGCCATAGTACAAAGAGAGTTGGATTTTTGAGTCAGTGGATATGGATTTGAATCCAGGTTTTTCCACTTGGACATTGGGTATTACTTCATCTCTTGGGGTCTCATTTTTTCTTTTCTACATGCAACGGCCAGAGGTATCTCCCACTCACAGGTGACTGCTCCAGATTTGAGGAACCCTATGGATCTGCATGACTATAACTCAAAAGCCTTCACTGATGTGTTTTTTTTCTAGCTAGCTGGGGTGCATAATTAGTATAAACTGCAGAGGTTCTTTAACCTAGGGTCCATGAACTTAAAAAAATTATAACTATTTCAATATAATCCAGCTCCTTCGTAATCTATGTATTTTATGCATTTAAAAACATTATTCCAAAAAGGGATCCATAGGCTTCACCAGACTGCCAAAGGTTCCAGGACACACACAAAAAAAGTTAAGAACCTGTGGTTTTAAAGCAAAGGAATTTAATGAAATAATAAAAGAAGTAACAAAACAGTTCTTGCCATAAACCCAGGGCAAACTATCCCACAAATACATGTACCATCAAGTGGGAAGAATGGATATCTGTAGGGAACCCTCATGGAGAAGCACAGATGTAAAGAAGCACATTGTAAGGAATGTGTGTGGCGTGGGGAGTGTGGGAGGGTGCACACACAAAAGCACATACATAGAGAATATATATGGATAAGTCACACATACAGAGGCAACTCACACTTCCGCACTGCAAGGCTCTTAAAGTCCTTAGTGATACCATCACGCTGCCTGCTCCCTGATGGACTTGCATGGCATGAAGTCTCCCTGCTTGCTCCCACAAATCCCATACAGTCTCTGTTTGGTGTGGAATCTCTGTTGCGGCCAGCACAGTGGAGTGGACTTCAATGTGGGCTGACCGCGGTTGAATAAAGAGACGGGTTTGTCATATGCTAGTCATACACAGAGCTGTTTATTCCAAGCATAGGTGCAGCTTATATACTCTGGGGAGGGCAAGCCGATAACATATACATGTCCCGGGCCCCCTCCACTTTGGCATGTAGCTAAGATCCTGTTTTTCTATATTATCGGCGCAAAACACACAGCACAGCAAATATCAGTCTTGGGTCATCTTGACCTGGTAAATAGTTTTAGGTGGCGCCGTTAAGCAACAGTCACAAGACAGGAATCCTGTCCTTTAGGGTGAAAAACGTTGCCATAGGGCAGGGGAACTCGAGACCCTGTCCAGGGCAAAGGTTGTCTTCATCTGTTGAATAATGCGGGGACAATGCACAATCTCTGCTGACCATTTGCTGCCAGCTGGTCTTTCATGGCTGCTGGTTGGCAGTGTTCTAGTGGGGTCATGGTGGCCATCAGACCTGGGCCCCCTATTCGTTAGCTTGGGGAGCCTCTCTCTGCTTTAGCCAGAGGAGAAGTGAGTTCTGTTACTATTCTTTTAGCTTCAAGTACAGGGGGCTTTGGCTTTATCCTGCTCAGAAAAGCAAAGCCTTAAAGCATCTAATTACCAGACTGGGGGAAAAAATCTCCTAGCTTTTCACTAAGTTTTTTGGTTTTTTAGTCTGTTTCTCTTAAGACTTGAAAGAATAAGGGTTTCTTTTCTAGAAACTACCTCAGTTGGGCTACTGAGATCTTTGGAATGCAGAGCGACCCCAGCAAATCGGTGGCTTCAGGCTTAAATCTATTTTTATAACCTCAACTTCCTTCGTTCAATAACTTGGTTGTTGTTGTTCAGGCCTGTCCAACTCCTCCTGACCCCATTTGGAGTTTTCTTGGCAAAGATGCAAGAGTGGTTTGCCATTTCCTTCTCCAGCTCATTTTACAGATGAGGAAACTGAGGCAAACAGGGTTAAGTGACTTGCCCAGGCTCATACGGCTAGTGCCTGAGGCCAGATTTGAACTCAGGAAGAGGGATCTTCCTGATCCCAGGCCCAGCATTCTATCTACTGCACCACCTGATAACTGAAGGCAATGTTTTCTACTCACTCTAATCCAACCTCCGCAAAGCTGCCAAAGTGATTTTTCCTAAAGCCCAGGTCTGACACGACACACCCCTAGAACTTACAGTGGCCCCCAATTGTTTGTGGTTTGTCCTTTATTCTCCAGAAGGACCAATGACATCAGGAGGGCGATGTCTGGATTTGTAAGTGAATTGGATTTCAGTGAGGCAGAGCTGTGCGAAATCATCAGTCTCACTCTCTCCTCCAGAATCGGAGTCCAGTGGCAAGACATAGGTCAAGACAACTGACGATGGCCCCGGATGCAGTGGGAGACTCTGTTCTTTTTAAGTGAAGGTCTTTCCCAGGTCTCAATTTGTCCCAATTACCTCTAAGATCAAATAGCAACTCCTCCATTTGGCATTTAAACCTCTCCCTATTTTTCTAGTTATCTTGTATATTACTTTTCTCCACATAACCAGAGGCAACTGGTGGTACAGTGGCTCCAGAGCTACGCCGGAAATCAGAAAGGCCTGAGTTCAAATCCAACCTCAGACATTTTCTGGCTATGTGATGTTGGGCAACGCATTTAACCTCTGCTTACCTCCATTTCCTTAACTGTAAATTGGGGATAATAATAGCACCTACTCCACAGGGCAGTTACTGGAATTAGTGCTTAGTGCAGTACCTGGCACATGGCAGGTGGCCTATGAATACTTATTCCCTTCTCTTCCCCCACCCCGGGATCTGCTGTTTCTTACACATAATAGTCCATCTCCTGTCTCCATGTCTACCATGCCTGGAACGCTCTTCCTTCTTACTTTTTCCTCTCACCGTACCTCGCTTCCTTCACAACTTGGCTGGAGTACGACTTTCTCCAAGAAGTCTTTCTCTGGTCCTCCTCCCCCCACCCCCAGTCCTCCCCAGCTGCTAGTCCTTTCCATCTAAGGTCCTGGTACCTGGTCTGTACCTATCTTGTATGGATACTCATATATACATCCACATTGTCTCTTTCATTAAAATGTAACTTCCTCAAGGGCAGGAACTATCTTTGCTTTTTCTTTGTAACCTTAGCATTTAATCAAGTGCCTGACACAGAGTAAGTGGTTAATGAATGTTGGTTGATTAATTGGTTAAATCATACCCAGAGTTTGCATATGTACGAAGTGATAATTTCACTTCTGGGAATGAGGAAATTTTTTTATTAAATTATATGTTTTCTTTGGTCTCTTAAAATTCTATTTCCTGATTTATACTTGATAAAAAAAAATTGACTCTTTACTCAGTTATTTGCACATCAAATTCAGCACAGGACTGGTCACAAATCACAGATTTGCCCCTGCATCTCTAGCGATAGCCAAAGGGGTCTTTGTTTCTTAATCCTACTTTTTGTCCTGCAATCCCTATCCTTAGAGATGGACTATGTGCATGCCCACCTTTTGATTACCTATCCTGTGCACTACAATATATATATGCATATATGTATACGTATATATATATATACATACACACACACACATGAGCTTGCTAATATATGTGTATATATGTATAGATGTGTATATTTGTATATATAGATGTATATGTGTGTATGTATACATATAGATATATACGTGTGTAGATATATATACATATACATACAGATATACATGTGTGTGTGTATATATGTGTTTGTGTGTATGTCACTGTGTGTATGTATATATATATATATATATATATATATATATATATATACACACACACATATATATATTAATAAGTGCTTGCTGAGTTTAAATTTGCTTTGGTCTCCTCAATGCTTCTGAAAGTTGCTAAAGATCAATGACAGTACAGATACATAGATAGGATGTAATGATTAGGGCTCTCATAGACATAAAAATGAGGAATAAAGGAGATGCCTGAGCAACTAAAAATAGTCTTTATGAGCAATTCAAAATTGATTACTTGACTCTTGGTCAGTCTTTATTCTCTACCCATCTAATACTGTCCCTATGAAAGGGAACGTCCACAAATTTCCCGTAGAAAGAGATATGCCTGAACAAATAACCACCAACATGAATGAAAGGAGGTATGTATGAGAAACAGCACAATTCAAGCGGTGCTAGAGCAAAAAAACATCCTTCCCTGAGTGTTTTTGGGAGGTTAGGGGACCTGATGAGGAGAAGTGAGGGACCATTCCCGGCTGACATTTCGAATAATCTCTGTTTCAGAGGCACCTTAAAGCTGCCCTATATCCTCTATGTTTTATCAACTTTTTAAGAAATCAGCAGGAAAAAAATGATGAGCTGGCTTGGTTTTCTATTTCTGGCTGTGATGGGAAGCAGAAAGTACAGTCTGGGTGTTCTGGTCCTGGGTAGGCAAAAATTCCCAGGCACAGTTGAGTTTTGCTGGGAAATGTTTCCCACCATCACCATTTCTGCCATGGCCATTTCCAGGAACTAGATATCTCAATCTTCTGTGTGGCTGCGTGGCTGTGCTATGAATGAGGTTTTGGTGAATCTGACTCACCAAAGTATAGTCCAGGAACATAGCAGATACTCTTCAGCGGCAGAAAACCCTGCATGAATATATCCTGTGTAATCAAAATGTGGTCTTGTCCACAGCAGCTGAGGCTGTGGGAAGGAGCTCCTCAGGTTTATTCTATGCAAAGGTTTCTAATGAACTTTTTCCTCTTTGGACCACAATAACCTCATTTATGCCTGATCCTCAGCTCCACCTTTTCCCCTACCCTCTCACAATAAAACCACACAAATATAGCCAAGTGGTCTATCCAGTCTAGGTGTGGGTAAAACACTATGGGAAATGAAGCAGTGGTGAAGAAAGGTACAGACCAAGTACAGTGGAGCCACCTATTTGTTGTCTAAAATACCTATTGATTAAAATTTAACTAACTGAAAATATATTTTCCCTAATGCAGGTGTTCCTAACTCTACACAAATCAATAAATAAACATATGGAAGGAGGGGAGGAGATGGGAGACAAGAAAAATAGAATTTAAAGTAAATCAAATGAAGAGGCAAAGCAGAGCAGGGAAATCACTTGAGTCTGGAGAGACCCATGTTCAAATCCTGGCTCTATCACTTTCAATATGACCGTGGAGAAGACAATGACCCCCTCTGAGACTCACAGTTCCCTCATCTTTAAATGGGGATAATAATATTTAACCTATCTACATTACAAAGTTGTTTTAAGGAATGCTTTTAAAAACAAATAAACAAACCCTGAAGCAATATAGAAATATAAGCTATTTTCTTTGCTCCATAAAAGCTCTCACAACAGGACCCTTTTAATCATAGATTCTCCTTCTGGCTTGAGGTACTAAAAAAAAACAATTTACACAAAATTTTGCAGGAATGTATATGGGACCAAGATTGAGACCAGACCAAACAAAATCCTGTGTAGACAAGCAAGTTTCACTACCTTGGATAAATGACTTGACTGCTCTAGGCCTCAGTTTCTTCATTTGTAAAGTGAAGGGGTTGGAATGCATGGTTTTTTCCCTGCTTTGTCTTCCATTTCTATGATTCTGTGATTAATGACCTAACTTCTTCCAGTTATATTTTTTAAATTTTTGGTCTTCCAGCTTTGAAGCTGTGTGCTTATTTTAGCAATTAAAATTACCTTATTACCTTCCTTGCTTTATCTGCCCCAGAACATTTCTAGTGTGTTCATCTTAGATACAGCTGCTATAAGTCTTCCTTTCACAGTTCACCCTCCCTAATTCTAAACTCTATCATATATATATATATGTGTGTGTGTATGTGTGTATCTATCTATCTATCTATCTATATATATATATCACTCTCTGCATCTCACTGTACCATCCAACCTCTCTCGCATCAAGCAGTTCCTAGGATTCATCATCCTTCATGATTCTTTCCTAAAGTTATCAGAGGAAAAATCACTTAAAATAGATTTCACATTTATTTAATTTAATAAATACTATTAAATTTAGTAAGTACTATTTAATAATTTAGCATTACTATGATTTGATTACTATATTTAATAATATTAATATTATTGTGTGTAAGATATTCTACTCAGAACTGGGGGTACAAAGACAAAAATAAGGAATTCCCTACGCTCATGGAATTACTGTTTTATTGGGGAACACAATATATACACAGACAAAAAACCCCACAAAATACTCAAATGTATCTGTGATCTTGTTGATTTGGGAATTCCTTCCAAAAATGCAGATGACAACCCATTCATGTCCATCCATCCTATGTGACTCTTGCCCATGTCCTCTCCCTACCCAAAGTTCACTCCAAATGTATTAGAAACTATTCTTTGCTTTCTCTGCTAATGAAGAGGGTACCAGTAAAGCATTCTAGCCATCTTCCTGTCACCCCCAGCCTTTGCCATGTGATCAGTCCATCTCTTTCTGTCTTACAATTCTTTGATGACGTTCTTTGCTATTGTTCTTTTTTGGAGTTTTTCTTTGGCTATATACCACAATCTGCTCACATCCACCATGTATCTTTCCATTGCCCTATATAGGATACTCATCTTTAGTTCTGCAGAGGTCTGGGTGCTCCAGGTCTTACTGCCATATACCAACACCAGTTAAATATTCGTATAGAAAAGATAGGATTCAGCTGTTATGGAATGGGTAACTTGGGATCGTTAAAACTGCTTTGAAATTTTAAGCCACTGTTTTCCTCCTTTTCAGTTCTGGGTCCAGAATGCTTCCTATTTGTATTGTCTGTCCTAGATAAGCATACTGTTGGACAATCTTTACATCATGTCTATTCAAATGCATGTTGCAATACAGGCAATAGAATTCTTCATCCACTTGGTCTTTCCTGTGTGAATGGATGAGCCAAACTCCTTTGAATGATTACAGATCTCTCCCATGAGGCTTTGCAATGTCTGCAGGCTTGATGCAATCAGTGTAATGCCATTTGTGAACATGAGCATCACCATCCGTAGAACCCTTCTTTGACTTGGACTCTGCTGGATTTCTTCCATCACAGTGGTGAGTACTTTTGGTAAGCAAACACCCCTATTTTATGCCCCACTTGATGTTTTGTTGTTGTTCAGTCGTGTCTGACTCTTCATGACCCTGTGGACCAACCACACTGTCGGTGGGGTTTTCTTGGCAAAGATACTGGAGTGGTTTGCTATTTCCTTCTCCAGTGAATTAAGACAAACAGAGGTTAAGTGACCTGCCCAGGGTCACACAGCTAGACAGTATTTGAGGCCACATTTGAACTCAGGTCTTCCTCACCCCAAGCTCAGTGTTCTATCCACTGAACCACCCAGCCACCTCCAATTTGATGTTTATTAGCAGACAAACATTAAGCAAGATCATTTTTGTAGTTACATTTTCCAAGAAATCTTTAATAATCTTGACAGACAGATGTGACACACTTTGTTGTAAAAGAGTCTGTAAGGTGGCATTTTGTTCAGCTGAGTCAAATGCTTTTTTACAGTGATAATAAGTACAAGGGGATCTTATATTTTCTGCATCCTTCAGGCAACTGAGATGTTAAAAATTGATCCATTGTTGAACATTGTTCATAAAAGCCTTATTCCTTATTAATATTGTCATTAAGGATACCCTTGACGCATGTATAGATGAACCTTTTAAAGACTTTGTATAAATGGGAGTGCAGGCATACAGGTTGGTGGATTTTTTTTGTTCAAGTTTTTTAAACCAATAAGGTCTGAGATTTTTTCCCCCTATAGCTCTGGTATCTCACCCTCCTTTCAAAACCTTGTAAATTCAATCCTTAATGCCCTTTCAATTGTATTGCCTTCAGCATGGTTCTCCTTTATACAGCCTTGGTGTAATTTGCTTGTTTTTCCTGTCTTTGTTTTCTTTAGTTCAGTTCTACCCTTTGTACAAAGTAAGTGCTGTACAAAATGAATACAAAGTAATTTTGGAGGGAGAGACCACTAATGACTGTGGGGTGGAAGACTGGGAAAATAACTATTCATGAAGATGAGATGAGACTAGAAAAAAGCTAGGGAACTTTTAGAGATGTAGCTGAGGAAGAAGAACATTTCATAAATGGACGCCATTTTATGCAGAGGCATGGAGGCCAGAGATAAAAGATCATTTATCAAGAGCAACAGAAAGTGAGCCAAATAGGGAGGCAATTATGTCAAATAATAGGCAGAAGCCAGATTGTAAATGCCTTTAAACATCAAACCAAGAAGTTTACATTTTATCCTAAAGGCAATTTTGGAAAAATGGTGAAAATTCTTGAACAGGGGAATGCACGACCAGACTTGTGCTTTAGAAAGGTTATTTTGGCAGCTAGATGGAGAGTGGGTAGAAGGCAGAGAATGGGAGCAGAGATACCAATTAGGAAACCATTTGCAATAGTCCAAGGAACAGTTACTTGATGAGGCCTTTTAAACAAGGGTGGCAGCTGTGTTTGGTGGAGAAGAGATGGAAATGAAACATTTTGCTGAGGTAGAATCAACAAGATCTGGTAACTAATTGGATATGGAGGATGAGAAGCAGTGAAGAACTGAGAACAACTCCAGGGTTGTGAGGACTGAGAAGAAGGTTGGGTTGGGGGAGGGGGACAAAGGTCCATGTTAGACACATGGAATGCATATGGAACATAAAATTGGATGTGTCCAGTAGGTAAGTTTGGTGAAGGGGTACTGGATTCTCGAGAGAGACTATAGAGAGACCTATGAGTCATATGAATTAGTTCCATGGAGCAGAGGAGATCATCAAGGGAGAGAGTGAAAAGAGAGAAGTGTAGGACATTACCCTGAGATAGAAGCATCCTAAAGAGCTAGACATGGAAAATAGTGGAACACTGAGTTAGCAGAATGTCAGTTCCATAAGTGTAGGATTTTCTCATTTTTGTCTTTGTATCTCTGTTGTCTAATATAGGATCTCACACATAGTAAATATTTATAATTGTATTTGCAGTTGTTCAGCTTGTTATACGATGAGTCTGACCAGAGTAACTATGTATTTCTGTTTTTCACTGCTTTGCCTTAGAATTGTCGTAGCTATACCCACTCTTCATATTCATCATATCCAAATTTCATAAATATTTTATCTTCTAGTATTACTTTTTATATTGGTAACATACTGCATTTGGTGTCCAGAAACCTGAGTTAAAGGCCAGGAACTTTTAGTTAGCAGCTGTGTGATTGTGAGTATGCTATTCATTCTCTCTGAGTCTGTAATAACAATTTAGATTTGAAGATCTTTCCCATTCATTAATAGGCCATGTGACCTGTTTACATCACAGGAAGCCTAAGTCACATATGGTGGGAGGAGCTTGCTGAGAGGAAGAGGAAGTTGTGTCACAGGAAATGCTGAGAGAGCTGTTATGGCTGTTAATAGCCGTCGTGAGATTTAGAGCTGAGGTAAAGAAAGTCAACCTGTGATAGCTGTACTGTGAGTTTGTTTTTGGGAAGACCCCAGCAGAGGGGTGGATGGTTTTGGGATGGTAAGGCTCCATGCTGTGATATTGTGTTTTAAGTTCCTTGTTGTTATGATAAAGTGGGCTGACTGGTTGTGGGAACAGATTGCCTGGTTATGGGATATGGTTCTCTGGTGTCTGAATAAATGTTTTACTTCTTCTACCTTCTATATGGAGAGTCTTTCATACTTTGCAATATAGAACTACATAGGCATATTCACAACTATTGTTAATGTTGTGTTAATTGCCTTGCTGTTACAGAGTCTCAGTTTCTTTTTATGTAAAATGGAGAAAATGCTACCAGCACTACCTCAGAGTGTAGTTATGAGGATCAGATGAGAGAACTATGAATACCATGTTTTGTAAATTGCTATGAATGCCCTATACAGATATTAGCTATTTTTCCTCTTTATTCTATTGTCTGCATACATCGATTAGGGCATTTACACGATTATCAATTCTCTCAATTCTCAAAGAGGTTTCTTGGTAGTGATTACATTTATATTGCCAACTGCTTCCTATCTTTTATTTGCAGTAGCTGGTCATCTTGAAAGATTCATAGTATCTAGTCTGATTCTTTCATTTTACAGAAGTGTACACCCAGGCTAGGGATGTCAAGTGGATATTGATAAGCCACAGGGACAGGAAACTGGCTAAGATGATGATGATGATGGGATGTGTGAGGATTAGTTGATGGAATTGAGGATGTTTAGCCTGAAAAAGAGATTTAGAGACATCATTCTACCTGACTTCAAATATTTCAAAGGTTATCATGTGAAAGAGGGAATAGACTTTGATCCCAGAGGACAGAATTAGGAGTAACGAGTAGAAATTATAGAGAATCAGATTTTGGCTTAATGTAAAGCAAACAAATAAAAACACTTAGTTATTAGATTAAATCCATCCAAAAGTGGAACAGACTATCTCAGAAAGTAGTAGACCTCTCTTACTGGCCTTTGAATGGAAGTCAAATGAGCACTTTGACTGTGGTAGAGAGTTTCCTTTGTATGTATGGGATACTCAGGATAGCTTCCTAGGCCTTTCCAAGTCTGAGAGTCTTTTATCTTTGTGTGAGGGTATGGCTGAAACCAACAGCACCTTGTTTTAGACTAGATACCTTAACTAGGTGAAAACTGGAATGACATTGCCATGCCCTATGGACATGTATAAATTACCAAGCTAATTAGAACCAGATTCATTAGAAAGATTGGAACATGGGTGGTAGTCTGGTTTAGGCCTCTGAGAAGGAAACTTCATGGAGGCAGGAAGGAAGAAGGGAAAGGGGGAAGATAAAAAGAGACTTTGGCTTTGGCTTTGTCCAAGTCTCCTTCCGTCTTCCCCTTTTTGGCCAAAGGAGGTCCTTGTCAGTCAGGCAATAAACATTTGTTTAATACCTAGTATGTGCCAGTTCCTCATCTGTAAAATGAGCTAGAGAAGGAAATGGCAAACCAATCCAGTATCTTTTCCAAAAAAACCCCAAATCAGGTCAAGAAAAGTCAGATATGAGGAAATAACACAATAACAACATGTGCCAGACACTGTGCTAAGAGCTGGGATACAAATACAAAAAAGAAATGCAGTCCCTATCTTCAGGGAGATTATAATTTATTGGGTAAATAAAACACCACACAAAAGGTGAGGGTGGGGGTGGGGAGATGATGGAGAAATCCAAAGGAGTACAGCTGGGTCCTCTCCTTAAATGGAGGCTTTGGGAGAAACTCTGTGCTCTCCCCTCCAGTCAGAAGGGCAAATAGTACTGAGGGTACTGGTGAGGTATGAATACCAGGACTGGTGCAATCTTGTATGATGATGAGGTTCCTAGAGGGATGATGGAGATGCCCAAAGGAGTACAAAGGAAGTGAGCTCCAAGGATGCTGAGGGTATTGGGCTTCCCATCTTCCCACTGGTGTTGAGCCAATTATTCTCATTGTTCCACCTTAGCAAAGACTCCTCTTTAAAAGCTGAATGGATGATTAAATGATTCTCAGTGAATAATCTTTGGTGGGGAAAGTACACCAGTCTGGGTTCAAACATTAATCACCTCCAACTCCTCAGGGGGTACCCCTAAGAACTGAGGTGAAAATGGAGTCAAGCTTGAAGGTGACTTTTCAGTGAAGAAAAGAATTGGGATAAGGATCTCCACAGCTTATATGGGCTACATTTGTGGTTTGATACAATCAATAAGCATCTATTAAGCTCCTATGAGTTATGAGCTGGGGATACAAAGGCAAAAATTAAATAGTCCCTGATCTCAAGGAGTTTAAATTATCTGTGTATCTATTAGATTGCAAACTTTTAGAGAATAGAGATAAAAATCTGCATCATCCTTTGTATATTGCCCAACCTATTGAGCGCTGTTTTAAAATCTTTAATATGGAAGAATTTCATTTCTCTCAGTGCCCTTATAGATAGTGCTACAGATATATTGCTCAGTACTTCAGCAGGGTGTTGGAACATGCTCATTTGGAGATGGTCAGTCTTGAGATGGGTGACCTCTGGTTCATGGAGATCAACTTTCTTAGACTCTACTTCAATTTACAACCTTCAAATTTCAACTGTGAATCAGTGATCCCTTATATGGAATTCAAATTCTTTAAGTTGAGACCACATGAGGGTAGACATGTTCATGTTCAGTGTGGTTAGATTCAAAATGGAAATAGGTGGGAGTTGTTTAAAAACAAAGCAAAAACCCCAGCATGCAAAGCAGTCAACTAATGAAACCGGTCAGAGTCAGGACTAAACGGTATTTTAGGCAGGAATCTGGTAATTACCTGCTTTTTTTAGAACCAAAACCAACCACATTGTTTCTGTACCCTTTCTAGCTACTTCTTGCTTCTCAGGCTTACCCTTCTGATCTCAATCCCAGACAAGGTGTTATTGAGTTAGACAGCATATACTTACAACCTACACAACTTTAGGCAGTTGATTCCATGGGCCTCATTTTCCAGATGTGTAAAATGAAGGGGCTATATTTAGATGGTTCCTATTGTCATGTCCAGCTCTAAATCTAGGATCACATAAGCTGGTAAGATCAAAGTCACTTACTGAAACCAGTCACTTAAAAACCTGCATCCCAGAAGTATAGCCATGTTTCTTGAAAAGAAAAATATACACAAAGACTACAAGTGTAAATGAAGGAAATGAATATTTATTAAGCACCACTGGGGCCCTGTGCTAAGTGCTTTATAAAATCTCATTTGATGCTCACAACAACCTTGGGCGGTAGGTACTATTATTATTTCATTTTGCAGTTGAAGAAACTGAGGCAGACAGCTGTTAAGTCACCTAACTAGTCTCTGAACCCACATATGAACTGAAGTCTGACCGGTTCCAGGCTGAACTCTGTCCCCTGCACTATCTAGCTGCCTTCAAAAGGATAACTGAAAGAAAAGCATGGTCTGAGTAACTAAAAAACTAACAACACTCCCAGAGAAATGATAATGAAAAATATCTCCCCCATCCCCACCTCCATAAAGAGGCAAGGAAGGAATTAGGGAAGGGCTACTGTGTAGCTCACAGGGAGGCAGAAAATACATCTCTAGCCTGTCCTCCGTTCTCCTCTAAAGGAGACTAATTCCTGCCAGGAGGGGAAGCAGAAAGTTGGGGTCAGAGGCCATGCTCTCCTCAGACAGAGGGGGTACTGGGCTAGAATTCTATCTCCATGCTCCCTTAAATATTATGACTAGGGCATAGAATCAGGTTTGATCTAACTTCTAACCACTTTGTCATTATTGAGGAGAAGGGTGGACCCCAAGCTCTATATGTAAGGCTTGACCCCTTTCCAACCAAATACCTGTTCTACAATGAACACACATAGAGAATACAAAGAAACCCATTTATCCAAATCATAGCAAGACAGAAATCAGAGAAGGCATACATAGGAGAATACATACCAGACGATGCAGAGTGAAGGATCGCTCCCACTTGGAGTTAAAGAACTCAGCTCATCCAACAGAGATGGTCTTGGATCTCACCCAAAGGGAAAGTCCCTGCAGTCTAGTGTAGCAAGCTGGAGACAGGGGCATGATAGAGACTGCCACCTTCTCTCATGTCTTTTCCTTTAGCAACTTGAAGTGGGGTCATCCCCTTCTATCTTCCTTCTTGAACCTGGAAGCCAAAAGTGCCCAAAGCAACTCAATGTTTGAAGAGTCCCCAAGAAGATTTGAAGCCTGAAGAGTCCCAAAGAGGACTGGAGAAGGCTGGAGCTTTTTCTCACCAACTCTACTCTACGGGTCACACAGGGCAGAGCATTCATCTCTACCAATATGTAAAGAGCCCCATGCCAATGGGCTTTGGAACAGGGCCTACACATGTATTGTTCAACTTGGTCACTGCGTTGTTTACTTTTGCTGAACTGTTTTTCTTTGTAATGAGCAAAAGTTCAATTTAGAAGGAGCAAAAAGTAGAAAATACTTCAAAATAAGGCTCTAATATAAAACAAAAGTATTGACAAGCCTTGTTTAAAACTAAATTATAAAAAAATGCTTATGGTTCTCAGTGAGTTTTCTCTATTTTCCCATTCTGGGGCTCAATTGCCCAACTCCTAGGTACTTTGTATTGCCCCATTTAACCAAATAGGCTAAGGTAGCTCTTTATCTCCACCTGCCTGATGCAAATAAATCAAAGGTTATTTTGCAGTTTGCAGCCAAAGAGGAAATAGGCTATTTGACCTATGTGGATTTTGCCTACTAAGAAAAGAGCTTTGAAGTTTTGTTGATTCTTCTTTTGTTCAGTTGTTTTAGTAATATCCTACTGTTTGTGAACCCATTTGGGGTTTTCTTGGCAAAGATATTAGAGTGGTTTTGCCATTTCCTTCTCCAGCTCATTTTATAGATGAGGAAACTGAGGCAAATAGGGTTAAGTGCCTTGCCCAGGGCCACCCAGTTAGTAAGTGTCTGAGGTCAGATTTTGAATTCAAGAAGATGAGTCTTCTTGACTCTAGACCTGACTAGCTGCCCTTGATTCTCCTAGACAGTCTATTTCAAAGAAATTTCCAAGTGTTAACAGCATTTTGTTGTCTAATGGTTGGTCTCGAGAGGCAATTGCATGGAAGATAGCTTTCCCATTTCTTTACCCCTCTATTTCTTCACTGGGGAAATTAAGAGAGGTGATAAGTCATAGCATGAGGTGGAGGAGTGGCCTAGTTTGGCTGTTTTAAGTGGGGAGATTTATTTTCTTGACTTGATACAATAAACATTCTCTTGATTTGACTTACCACATTTTTCCCTTGGTCAGCTGTGTGGAGGCTGCCATCCTGTGTAGTAAGAGATTGATGGGAGCTTTTCCTTCTCTTTTTTTTTCTTCTTTCTAAATAACCAGGACTACAGCATTCTTGGGGGAGCTTCCAGACCTATTAAATTTGCAGGGATTGTAAATTTCCTCCTGGCATGGGGCAGAGAGGCATTTAATTCAACTGAATTCAGTTCAATTTAATTCAGTTTAATACATTTATTGAGGACATATTATGTGTAAAGAACTGTGCTAGGCATTGAATGGGAAATAAAACACATGGTCCTTGCTCTCAAGGTGCTTATAGTCTAGTCAGGGAGATCCATCAGCACACAGAGGAGCTATTAAAAAAAAAGGAACAGGATGCAATGTACAAGAGTTACAAAGAGTTATTTATAAGTACTTAGTATGTTTACAAAACACTGTCATTATATGGATGATGTTTGTAAAGTACTGAAATAGAAACTACCCTCTAGGTGCTTACAATCTAGGCAAGGAGATGTATGTATACAATTCATCATAATAAGAGCAGGTGATTCTTTGTAAGAGAGGCATCAAGTGTTATGTTAGAAGTACCAGTTTGAAAACTACTATAATTACTTGGACTCTGTTTGTAAAGTATTATGATTGGAACTGCTCCCAAGGTGCATTCTTTCCAGTCAAATGGATATGGCCTATATACAAATTGCTAGAATAAAGGCAGAAAGTAAAATCTTTTAAGAGTCATATAAACCAAGGAACGTGAGAATTCAAGACATAATGGTTATTTCCATACAACCACCAAAATGATTTTCCTAAAGTAAGTCAGTCAGTCAACAAACATTTATTAAGTGTTTTCTATATGTCAAGGCACAGCACTAAGTGCTGGGGATAGAAAGAAAAGCCAAAGCTATTTTTGCTCTCAAGGAATTATAGATTCTAATGGGGAGACCACCTGCAAATAACGAGTTACATACAAAACATGTATAGCATAATCTGTAAAGTGGTGTGGGCCTTAAGTCAAGAAGACTTGAGTTTATGCTCAAAGGGCTGTAAAAATGTGCATACCCTTTGACCCAGCAATACCACTTCTAGGGCTATATCCCAAAGAGATCACACAAGTGGGAAATGGACCAGTATGTACAAAAATATTTATAGTAGCTCTTTTTGTGGTGGCAAAGAATTGGAAATAAAGGGGATGCCCATTAGTTGAGGAATGGCTAAACAAGTTGTGGTATATGAATTTAGTGGGATACTATTGTGCTATAAGAAATGGGGAAGATACAGACTTCATAATAACCTGGAAAGACCTACGTGATATGATGCTGAGCGAGAGGAGCAGAACCAGGAGAACATCGTACGTAATTACAGACATATTGATTCTGTGATGACTAACTTTGATAGACTTGGCTCTTCTCAGCAATGCAAGGTTCTAAGACAGCTCCAAAAGACTCATGATGGAAAAAGCTGTCTACATCCAGAAAAGGAATTACGGAGTCTGAATGCAGATTAAGGCAAACTATTTGTTCTCTTTTTTGTTTTTTTTTTCTTCTTTCTCATGGCTCATTCCATTGATTATAATACTTCTTTACAACTTGACTATTGTGTAAATAAGTTTAATGTGAAGGTATGTGTAGAAGAACCTATACTGGATTACATGCCATCTTGGGCAGGGAGGGGGGAAGAAAGGGAGGGGGAGAGTATTTGGAACTCAAAAACTTGTGAAACTGAGTGTTGTAAACTAAAAATAAAAAATAAATTAAAAAAAGAAGACCTGAGTTCAAATGTGCCCTTAGACATTTACTAGTTGTGGGACCCTGGGCAAGTCATTTAACCTTTTCATGCCTCAGTTTCCTTATCTGTAAAACTGTGATAAGAGCAGCATTTTCCTCCCAGGGTTGTTGTGAGGATCAAATGAGATAACAATTGTAAAATGCTTCACACATTGTGTGGCACACAGTAAGCACTATATAAATGTTAGTTCTTTTTTTTCTTCTTCTTCATCTTCTCTTCCTCCATCTTGCTATTATCATTATCATTACTATTATTACCACCAGTAAAGGTCTCTTGCAGAAGGCAGAATTTGACTGTTACTCAATGAATTTCAGTGTTTCCTAATTATCTTAAGGATTAAATATAGTCTTCCACTTAATAATTAAATAATTAATTGAATACTACAACAACTACTATCAATACATAATTAAATTAAATAATAATTACTTGTTAATTATTTTAAATATACTCACAAATAATTATTAATGTTGCTGGCTTAAATAATAAATAAATAATTAATCTAGGTAACAGGGACCATGAAATAGATTTTCTTTTAAAATGAAGAGCAACTTTCTAACAATTCAGGAGAGCAGAATCAATTGGAAACCAACTAGTTCAAAGTCTTTGCTTTTTAGTGGAGGGCCAAAGAAGTGAGAAGTGCCTTGCTCAAGGTATTAATTAGAACTGTCCAAAAAGGAGATGGGACTGTTTCATGGGGGGCAATGAGTTTGTTTTAACTGGAAGTGTTTAAGCAGAGGTGGGATGACTAATATTGGGGATGGTGGGAATTTATGATTTGGGTAGCAGCTAGGCTACATGATTTTATAAGTTCTCCCCAATTCAAAGATTCCATAATTGTAGCATCAAATTATTATATTTTATTTTTTACATTTTAGTAGTATTTTATTTTCTCCCAATTACATATTAAGATAATTTTTAGCATTCATTTTTACAAGATTTTGAGTTCCAAATTTTTCTTCCTCCCTCTGTCCCCTCCCCTCTTCCGAAAATGGTAGGCAATTTGCTATAGGTTACACATGTGCTATCATGTAAAACATATTTCCATATTAGTCACGGTTGTAAAAGAAGAAACAGATCAAAATGAAAAAGAAACCATGAAAAAGAATAAAGTAAGTGAAAATATGCTTCAATCTGTTCAATCGGAGTCCATCAGTTCTTTATCTGGCTATGGATAGCATTGCACTTCATGAATCTTTTGTACTTGTCTTGGATCACTGTGCTGCTGAGAAGAGCTGAGTCAAATATAGCTTGTAATCACACAACGTTTCTGATACTGTGTACAAAGTTTTCTGGTTCTGCTCATTTCATTTTGCATCAGTTTGTACAAGTCTTCCCAGGTTTTTCTGAAATCTGTCTGTTTCATCATTTCTTATTGCACAATAGTACTCCATTACATTCATCTACCACAGCTTACTCAGCTATTCCCCAATTGATGGGCATCGTCTCAGTTTCCAATATTTTGTCACCACAAAAAGGGCTACTATAAATATTTTTCCACATATAGGTCCTTTTCCCATTTCAGTTTCTTTGGAATACAGACCCAGTAGTGGTATTGCTTGATCACTGTTTGGTTGCCCTTTAGGTATAGTTCTAAATTGCTCCCTGGAGTGGTTCCATCAATTCATCAATATCAGAACTCCACCAACAGTGCATTAGTATCCCAATTTTGCCATATCCTCTCCAACATTTGCCATTTTCCTTTTTTTTGCCACATTAGCCAATCTGATAGGTGTGGTGCCTCAGAGTTATTTGGTTTTGGGTTTTTTTAAATTTCTCCAATAAAAAGTGATTTAGAACACTTCTTCATGTGCCTATAAATAGTTTTGATTTCTTCATCTGAAAACTGCCTGTTCATATCCTCTGACCATTTATCAATTGGAGAATTAGATAATTTTAGAAAAGTAGATTGGAAGAGCATAAAAGGCATTGAATGCCAGGTGAAGAAGCTTTAATTTTATCTTTTTAGCCAATGTGGAGCCATAGAAGCTTTTTGAGCAGGGGAGTGAAGTAATCAGAACTCTCTGTTAGCATAACTAATCTGCCAATAACACAAAAGAGAGATTGTAGGTAAGAGATAGAGAGGAGAGATTTATTGGGAGGAAGTTTTTTGTAATAACTCTAATGTACCCTGTTGTCCTTTATAAGCAAAGATGGCAGACTTCTGTCTGTATGGAGGAAGTTACTGAAAAAATTAAAACATTAATTTCATTTCTTTTTTTTCATCTCTACCACTACCCACTACCCATTACCACCTAAATAGAAGCTCCCTCTCATAATGAATAAATGTCATCTAGCAAGATAAACCAACACAACAGCCATGTCTAAAAATATGTGTCATTCTGTATCTCTAGTCCACTATTTCTTTGCCAAGAGGTGAGCACCGTGTTTTATCAACAGTTTTCTCAGACCATAATTGGTCACTTCATTGCCCAGAATTTTATAGTCTTTCAAAGTTGTTTGCCTTTAGATTTTTGTGGTCCTGTGTAAATTGTTCCACTTATTTAGCTCATTTCACTCTGCATCAGTTCATACAAATCTTCCCAGGTTTCTCTTCCATGTTCATGATGTCTATGTTGCAGTAATATTCCTTTATATTCATATGGTACAATTTGTTCATCCATTCCCCAATTTATGGGCACCCTTCCTTCTACAACAAAAAGACCTACAGCACCTTCCAACACAGAAATGGTGATTCTCTTCACTCTACACACATGAAGATGTTCTTGGAATTATGGCTATAGATATCCTTTGTCATCTTTTTGTTTTTTGTGACTTTGGCTTATTAATGCCATTTTAATATGTCAGAGTTTTAAGGGACTGTAGAAGATATCTAACAAAACTCTCTTATTTTAAAGATAGCTAATTCAAAGCTAAGGAAATGGGTTGATCATCCTTGATTCCTATGTGGAAATCTGGTCTTTATGGTGCTAGAAGACTCCAACACTCTACAGAGTGGTATAGGAGAAAGAAGACTGGATTTGGATTCAGGGGATCTGCTTCATAACTATGTGACCCTGGAGAAGTTACTTGGCCTCTCTGGATCTCAGTTCCCCATCTGTAAAATGAAATGGGGAGGAGGTTGGACCTCTAAGGTTCCTTTTGTAGCTCTAATCTATGTTCTTATGACCTTTTGTGACCTTCCAATTAACCACTGAATGGAATTCAAGTTCCTTAACCTGGTATTCAAAGGCCTTCAAAGTCTTGCCCCATTTTATTTTTCCAGCTTTAAGACACCCCAGCACAAACCTTTCATTCTAGCAAAACTAGTCTATTTGCCATTTCCCATAGATGAATCGGAGTCTCTTGTCTCCACACTTTTTGTTTGGCCATTTCCTCTCTTTGAATTACCTTCTCCCTCATTCTGTTTCCTCTTCTTTCTCTCTCTCTCCCCGACACCTCTCTAGGTTCCTCTTTGTCTAGGAAACTACCCTGCAAGGTAGGGTCCTATAAGGTTGAACTGTAACTTCTTCCTCCATGAAACTTTCCATGATTACCCCAGCTAGACAGGATCTCTCCCTCCCCTGAGCTCCTTCTGTTTATACTACTTTTATGGCACCTATTGAATAGAGCCTTGAATTGTAGTAATGTGTATATCTTCTCCTCCAGGACTGTAATTTCCTTGAGGGCAAGAGTTGTTCCTTATTCACTTCTAGATCCCTCACAGCGTCTAATACAGTTCCTTGCACACAGTAGATGCTCAAACATTTGTCAAGTGAATGCATTCTATTGCATAGCGTAGTGTCTGGCACACAGAAAGTGGGTAACACATGTAAATTGAATTTTGGAAGCTATGATAATAATAAATAATTATAGAATGCTTTAAGGTTTGCAAAGTATCAATATTATTTGATCCTTACAACAACCCTGTGAGACAGGTTCTATTAATCTCTATTTTTATAATAAATGCTGAAACTGAGGCTGAGATGTTAAGTGACTTACCCAGGGTCACACAATTAGTGTCTGAAGGAAGATTCAAATCTGGTTCTTCCTGATTCCAAATTTGTTCTATCCACTGTAATGGCAAGCAAAATGGAGCTTTTCATTGTTCTTTGTTTGAATGGGGCAGGTAAAAGGGGAGATAATCGAGAGTCATTGAACTGTATATGATGTGGTGCTAGTGGTTGGAGCTTTCCTACACTCTTGGTGTTAGTGATTTCTCACACTCTAAATGGTGAGCTTCGCACCCTCAGGGCCCTGAGACAGGTATATAAAAACCGAGGTTGGTGTTTGACCTTTGGGGGTACACTCATTGAAAGAGTGATGAAACTCTGGGCAAGCCGTTGAACCGGCTCCCACCCCAGCTTTGTAACCTAGACAGATAGATGTCGGTGTGAGTGGGATGGTGAAGACCTCTCATAAAATCTAAATCTCAGCCTTTCTGTAAATTGAGTGGGATAAATAAAAGTGAGGATTTTTCAGCATGGCTCAGGGCTTCTGATTGACAGCTAGGCCTAAGTGTCAAGTTACTTGACCTGTAGGAATCTGAAACTTAGAGCAGCCTGACCCCCCCCTTAGCACGAACCTCGCCAAAGAAGGATAAAAGTGTTCTTAAGAGTTGGCATTGGCTAAATTAGTGTTTCCTTGTTCCTTGTATCTGGGGTAGTAGATTTCTGCGTTTAGATTGCGAGCCTGAACTCTACCAATGAGAGCAAAAAGGTCAGGGGTGGGATGGGGGTTGTTTGCGTTAGGGTATATAGCTGAGCTCTGCTTTCTGGGCGTTGCCTCTCCCTACTGAGTGTCTATCGGTTCAGAGACGGCCCTTTCCTGCGGGATCATAATAAAATTTCTTTCTACTTTCTACTTTGAGAAGCCTCTAGGTTTAATTTTGGATGAAGTTGCTGTCCCACACAGGTGTTTCTCTGGTAACTATGAATTGTGATTTGAATCAGACAAAGTCTGTCTGTTGATGTTTGTAATTTCAATTTGTATTTGTCTTGAAGTTAAAGGGGCTAATCTTTCCGCCCTGAACTAAGTGAATAATGTATGTATGTTTGATTAAAGTGAGACTGTTAACCCCTCAAAGTTGCTTTCCTTAGAAAAGCAGATCAAAGAACCTGTGCTGGCGGCTCTTGTTTCCGGTCTTGTTGGGTCTTATACCCCTACAGTCGCTGCTAGCCCCATTGTTGCTACATCCACCATACCACAGACATAGGTATTCTTCTATGTCAGGTAATATTCAGGATTCACACGCACACACACACAAGAAAAACAATGATTTCCTTGCCCTGAATAACAGAAGGACAATGCTGCCCTTCTTCCTCTTGATGAGGTTGGGGGTTGAGGGGTGCTCGAGACCCCAAAATACCAGCATGTTGTGTCCTGCCGAATGAATTCGACTCAAGCCTTCTCAGCCAAGAAAAAGACAAAGTTTATTAAAGCTTCACCTTAATGGTGACGCTTGTTTTCACAAGCAAGCCAGATTCAATCTACTGAGCTAGACTGAATCTGAGCACCTTCATGGAGGTAAGATGAGACTTAAATACAGAAAGATTGTGGAAGGGATTGAGGGGTGATCTCGACTAGTCTGGGATGACTAGAGGAGGTGTTTAGAGCAGACTGGGGTGACTGCGGTGAGGTCAGACTCCAGGGTGGGAAATAGCTGAAGGCTACCTGGAGATGACAGATAATAAGAGACCTAGGGTAACAGAGCTAGGGTATAGATATTTTGATCAGGATCAAGGGTGGGAAACAGCCAGAAGACAATCCAGAGGTAGCCAGACAATGGAAGGCTAGGCTAGGCTAGGCTAGGCTATTTGGGCATGAAAAGCCAGATCAAGTGGGAAGATTCAGGGTGGGGTTTAAGGGTGTTTCCACAGTCTAAACCTCATCACTCTGGCTACAAAGGAGGCTGCACTTTACTCAAAGTAGGGTTGAAGGCTTTGGGGGTGAGAGAAAAGAGAGTGAAGGGAAGAGGGGAGGAATTGACAAAGCAAATGGGAATAGAAAGTATTACAGAGGGAGAAGGATTTTGCTTTAAAAACTTTAGATCCACTGTCAGATTTTCATTAGACTCTCTTACTTATGTTAGACTTGCCCTAACATTTTGGCCCTGGGTATGTGAGGCAGTCTTTATTTTTATGGCTAGACTAAAGATCTCATAGTGGTCTATCCAGTCCTATATGTAATTCTCTAATCTAGTATCTTGTAATGTAGGGGACCTGAAATTTTGAAAGAACAACCTCTATTTGCTTCCCAAGGACTGGCTTCCCCAAATCTCCAGTCTGGACGGGTGTCTATGGTGTTTTTTGTATCTGCATATGCACGTATGCATTCATTCTTACAAGCACATATAACTCTAGAAAATGTGGTCATGGAAGCAGTCCCCAACTTCACCCATGTACTAGGATTACACATAGGATCCTTTAGGGATTTTGTAGCCCAAAAGATTGAAGACTGGTTTGAGTACTTAACATTCAAGTAGCTCCTCAGTCCCCTGCAATGGATTGGTCACCCCTCTGACTAAACCACATTGCTTTTAAGGAAAGAAACTGGATCATATTAGAGGGAAAGAAGAGAGGCACAGGATTGGCAGAGCAATGGGAAGGCCAAAAGGGCAGTTTATTCCTATCTCTCTCCAGCTTAAAGCAGGACCATGTGTCCAATTCATTATCTCCCACTAAAGTTAGAGAAGAGCTGCGTGGTGTTGCTCAGTCCCTTCTGGTTTGGGGGTCTTTGCTCAATTTATAAACTGTTTCTGGAATTTCCATCGGGTTGATGTTTTAGAACTTCTTTATTTATGTAAACACTTTTGAGTTTGAGAGAAGTGATTATTTCTCTCATATATTAATAATCAATTAGTGAATTACATTGAACTGAAGGGAATTGTTGATCAATGAGATTGCTTAAATCTCTGGGTACATGCCTTTTAATCCTGGGTGAGAGACTCCACGTAACTAGAGAACCTTACAAAGAATTTAATCTAAGGTGAATTCTGGCCTATTGTGTTTCACTCAGTCAGGTCTGAGCAGAGGTGGACCCACTTTTGTCTAGTTTGCCCTAGGTGGGGGTAGTTTGGCTAAGAGATAAGTCTCCTGCTCCGAGATTAAGTGATCAGCATCATGTCCCCCAGCCCCTCATTAGAATAGGTCCACCTCTCATTATGAGTTCTCACTAATTGTTAACCAGAGTCAATTGCCACCCTCAGCTTCCAAGGGCTGATTAGCATTGAGTGGGTTCCGTGAGGGGTCTTTGGCATTCAAGAGGGCTACTATCTCCTTTGGTTAATTATTTCTAGCATGATTAATAAAATGGTTAACTACCCAGAAACTATGTTTCTTGAACTTTTTATATGTCCCAGATTATAGCTGAAAGACTATGGATAGGTTATGATACAATCTATATACAATCTCTTTTCTCTACTTCTTCATCATTCCTTTGGTTGAAACCTATACACAGATATGTAGATATGCAAATATATACTATATATATGCTCAAATTTCTGCATATATTTATATCTATCTATCTATTTATCTATCAGTTGCTTCCAATAGAATGGTTAAAGAGAAGTAGAGAAAAGGACATCATCAAACTACGTATAACACAAAAAGACTATGGACTGGTTCCATGTCAAGAGCAAGGGATAACAAAAGGCACTCAGCCACTGTCTCCTCTGCTATATTTTCCAGGTTAAGAGATATTAAGGTGCCCAGCATATTAGGTGGACACCCAATGGTAAACTTAAGGGAAAGACTTGGATAAGAGTAGTCCAGAATGGGCAGGCTTGGATGAGTTACAACTCTGCATTTTTAGAGACAACACTTGAATCATTAAGATCACAGATACATATGAGGGTGTGTGTGTATGTGTGTCTATAGATGTGTAGGATGTCCCCCCAAATCCTAGGTTTTTTAGCTTAAAACTGCACCAAGACTCTTGAGACAACCTGTATATGTATTTAGTCCACATACTGGAGGAAGCTAGTTTGGAGCCAGAAAGACTGGGCTTCCTCTCATATACCCTGGCTGTGTGATCTAACAATTGAAAAAAGGTCATTTGTGACATCCCAGCCTGAGGCCTTAAAATGTCTGCCAATTTCCTGGTAAAAATATTGCTATCCAAGAAGGCATTAGACACATTTCCCATCAGTTTACAGCCATGTTTCACCGAAAGCCCTGCATACACCACTGTACTGGAGGAGACATGGATGAAGAGGCATACAATGAAGCACAAAGAACATCACATGATTTTACTTCTGATTATGATAATTTTCAGGGTACCGATGGAGATCGCCATAAATCACACAAAAAGCGGTATAAACTTTTTTATTTCCTTATAAGTCTACTTTTCTGATGTCTCACTTCTGACACTGTTAATAAACCCCTTCTCTTGGATACTCTCTTCTCTCTAGGTTTCATGACACCTCTCTACCCTGGCTCTCCTCCTACCTGTCTGACCACAGCTTCCCAGTCCCCTTTGGTGTGCTATTCATGCAGGTCATTCCTTCTACCTGAAATTGCCCCCAGGACTCTGTCCTGGCCCCTTTTCTCTTTTCTTACTCTACGCTACTTCACTTATCCCTCTCATCAGCTCCCATGGTTTAAGTTATCCTTTCTTTGCAGATAACTCTCAGATCTATTGGCTCTAACTTCTCTTCTTACCTTCAGACTCACATTTCCAATTATCTTAAGTTGGATGTCTCATAGATATCTTAAGCTCAACACAGCCAAAATTGAACTCCTTATCTTTTCCCCCAAAGCCCTCTCCCTCTTCTGAACTCCATTATTACTGTTGAGGGTACCACTGCCCTCCAAGATACCCAGCCCCCCAGCCTAAGCATCATCCCCAACTCTTCATACTGTCTTACCCAGCATATCTCATTAATTGTCAAGTCCTGTCATTTCTACCAGGATAACATCTCTCTTATACACCCCCTTCTCTCCTCTGACACTGTCACCACCCTGCTGTAGACCTCATCACCTCACACCCAGATTTCTGCAATAGCCTTCTTGTTTGTTTCCCTGCCTCAATTCTCCCCACTCCAGTTCATCCTCCACTCAGCTACGAAAGGGATCTTCCAAAAATGCAGATCTGACCATGTCACCCATCCCCCTCCACCTAATTCTATTCAGTAAACTCCAGTGACTCCCCATCTCCTTCGGGATCAAGCATAAAATCCTCTCTTTGACATTCAAAGCCTTTTATGACCTTGTCCTGTCCAGCTCTTCTAGTCTTCTTATGCCTCATTCACTCCACATACTCTGTGATCCAGTGACACTGGCCTCCTCCTTGTTCCTCGCACAATACACTCCATGTTCAGATTCCAGGCATTTTCACTTTCTATTCCCCATGCTCTCCTTCCTCATCCCTGCCTCCTGGCTTCCCTGGCTTCCTTTAAGTCTCTGCCAAAATTCCACCTTCTGAAAGAAGCCTTTCCTGATCATTCCTTAATCTTAGTTTCTTCCCTCAATTGATTATCTCCAGTTTATCCTGTATATATCTTTTTTTCCAGAATCATATCTTTATTTATTTTTAATTTTTTAACATTTTTATTTAAAGTTTTGAGATCCAAATTCTACTCTTCCCTCCTTCCTTTCCCTCCACCCTCCCTGAGATGGTAAGCAATCAGATATATATCCTGTACATATCTTGTTTGTACATAGTTGTTTGCAAGTTGTGAGCTCCTTGAGATCATGAATTGTCTTTTGCCTTTCTTTCTGTCCCCAGAACTTAGCACAGTGCTTGGCACATAGCAGGCGTTTAATACACACTTACTGACTGACTGACTTGCTGTATTTTATACTTACTATTTTCATGTTCTTTGACATCAATAACACCATGACTTCCAGGGGCTATTGGTTGCAGTGCCATGAGGATTAGTGATGCTGCTGCGGTGGTCACTTAGCAATATAGCATGCTGAGTACTTGATGTGGGTGAATTTAGTTTTACCCAATACTATAATGACAGAAACTATATACTTTATTGCACTCATCTGACAAATATTTATTAGGCATCTTCTATGTTGGCAAGCACTACCAATATAAATTGTCCACAGCTCTGGAAGACCTGCATTTTGGTCCCACCCTATTCTAAATTAAGAATCCCATATGTCCAGGAAGAGTGATAAACTGTTCTTGGGTTACAGAGTATCTGATAGTAATCTGGGAATCTTTTTTTTCTCATGTGGCATTGGCAGGGGGGAATCTTTGGGAGATATATGGTACCATGTGCTATGTATATTTAAACCTTGTAATGTGATGATTTCCCTGCATAATGTTTGTATAATGTTGATTGAACCAATTGGGTTCCAACATCATTGTCCTCAACACTGATTATGCAAAATATAGTTGATTGTAGTGGTAAGACATCTCCCCCCCTCCAACTCAGTTCCATTTAATTTAGAAAGTTTTAATTAAGTGCTTATTATGTGCCAGGCACTGAGGATACAAAAAGAAAAATGAACCCTGCCCTCAAGAAGCTTACATTTTACTGATGGGGAAAATGTATATAGCTAAGTACATATAAAATACAAAGGAGATTTTTTTTACTTTAATGATATTTTATTTTTCCCAACTACAAAAAAAATTAACAGTAATTTTTTTAAAATTTTGAGTTCCAAATTTTTCCCTCCCTGCCTCCTTTCTGAGACCATAAGCATATGACAAAGGGTATACGTGTGCAATCATGAAAAGCATATTTCCCTGTTAGTTAAGTTGTCAAAGAAAACACAAACAAAAAAATCATGAAAAAATTAAAATAAATAAAAATAATATGCTTTGACCTTCATTCAGACTTTATCAGTTCTTGCCCTGGATGTGAATAGCATTTTTCATTATGGGTTCTTTGGAACTAGCTTGGATCACTGTGTTGCTGAGAATAGTTAAGTTATTCACAGATGATCATTGTACAATATTTCTGTTACTGCGTTATGGTGTTTAGGAACTATTGCAATATTTGACTTGTATAAATATAATTTCACATACACACACACACACACACATCATCTCAATATAAATTTGTTTGCATTTATAGGTTGACCCACACATATACTCTTTACTCCCTGGAAAAGCTGAAAAGCAAAATGTTGTTGAGTCCACTCAGTGCCTTGCACATAGTAGGCACTTAATAAATGTTTGATGATTTTAATTGAATCAACTCTTTTTTTTCTTTTAAATTTTTTAATTTAAATGTATTTTATTTTTTCCCCAAATACATATTGAGAAAATTTTTTACCATTAATTTTTACAAGATTTTGAGTTCCAAATTTTTCTCCCTCCCTCCCCTTCCTGCCCCTCTTCTGAAAATGGAAGGCAGTTTGATATAATTTATACATGTGCTATCATGTAAAACATATTTCCAAATTCATCACAGTTCTAGAAGAAGGAACACATCAAAAGGAAATGAAACCATTAGAAAGAATGAGGTAAGTGAAATAGGTTTCTATCTGCATTCACAGTCCATCAGTTCCTTATCTGGATATGAGTAGTGTTTTCTTTCATGAGTCCTTTGTACTTGTCTTGGATCATTGTATTGTTGAGAAGAGCTGATTCATTTATAGTTGATCATCACTAGATGTTGCTGATACTGTGTTTTTTTCTTGGTTCTGCTCATTTCATTGCATCAGTTTGTACATGTTTTCCTAGGTTTTTCTGAAATCCACCTGCTCATCAGTTCTTATAGCACAATAGTATTCCATTACACTCATATACCACAGCTTGGGTTCAGACATTCTCCAATTGGTAAGCATCCTTTCAATTTCCAATATTTTGCCACCACAGAAAGGGCTGCTATAAACATTTTTGCACACATAGGTCCTTTTCCCTTTTCTATTTCTTTGGAATACAGACCCAGTAGTGGTAATGCTAGATCAAAGGGTATGTACTTTTTGGTTGCCCTTTAGTCATAGTTTCAAATTGCTCTCTGGAGTGATTGGATAAGTTCAGAACTCCACCAACAGTGTATTAGTATCACATTTTTGCCATATCCTCTCCAACATTTATCATCTTCCTTTTTTGCCATATTAGCTAATCTGATAGGTGTAATACCTCAGAGTTCTTTGGGATTCTTTTATTTCTCTGATCAAAAGTGATTTGGAGCATGTCTTCATGTGACTATGGATAGTTTTGATTTCTTCATCTGAAAACTGCCTGTTCATACCCTTTAACTATTTGTCAATTGGGGAATCAGATAATTTTAGGAAAGTAGATTGGAAGAGTATAAAAGGCATTGAATGCCAGGTGAAGAAGCTTTAACTTTATTTTTTCAGCCAATGTGGAGCCATAGAAGCTTTTTGAGCAGAGGAGTGACATAATCAGAACTTTCTGCTAGCATAACTAATCTGCCAATAGCGCAAAAGAGAGATTGTAGGTAAGAGATGGAGAGGAGAGATTTATTGGGAGGAAGTTTTACGTAATAACTCTAATGTACCATGTTGTCCTTTATAAGCAAAGATGGCAATGCACATAGGGACTTCTCTCTATGTGGAGAAATTACTGAAAAAAATAACACATTACTTTCATTTCTTTTTTTATCTGTACCACTACCACCTAAATAGAAGCTCTCTCTCATAATGAATAAATGTCATCTAGCAAGATAAACCAACACAACAGCCATGTCTAAAAATATGTGTCATTCTGTATCTCTAGTCCACTATTTCTTTGCCAAGAGGTGAGCACCGTGTTTTATCAACAGTTTTCTCAGGCCATAATTGGTCACTTCATTGCTCAGAGTTTTATAGTCTTTCAAAGTTGTTTGCCTTTAGATTTTTGTGGTCCTGTGTAAATTGTTCCACTTATTCAGCTCATTTCACTCTGTATCAGTTCATACAAGTCTTCCCAGCTTTCTCTGAATCCGTGTTCATGATGTCTATGCTGCAGTAATATTCCTTTATATTCATATGGTACAATTTGTTCAGCCATTCCCCAATTTATGGGCACCTTTCCTTCTACAACAAAAAGACCAACACAGAAGTGGTGATTCTCTTCATTCTATACACATGAAGATGTTCTTGGCATTATGGCTATAGATATCCTTTGTCAGCTTTTTGCTTTTTGTGACTTTGGCTTATTAATGCCATTTTAACATGTCAGAGTCTTAAGGGACTGTAGAAGATTTCTAACAAAACTCCCTTATTTTAAAAATAGCTTATTCAAAGCTCAGGAAATGGGTTGATCATCCTTGATTCCTATGCGGAAATCTGGTTTTTATGGTGCTGGAAGATTCCAACACTCTACAGAGTGGTATAGGAGAAAGAAGGCTGGATGTGGATTCAGGGGATCTGCTTTATAACTATGTGACCCTGGAGAAGTTACTTGGTCTCTCTGGATCTCATTCCCCATCTGTGAAATGAAATAAGAGGGTAAACTGCTAAGGTTCTTTTGGTATCTCTAATCTATGTTCTCATGACCTTTTGTGACCTTCCAATTAACCACTGAACGGAATTCAAGCTCCTTAACCTGGTATTCAAGGGCCTTCAAAGTCTTGCCCCATTATATCTTTGTAGCCTTATTTCCTAATACAACCCCTAGGTGGAGGTAGTTTGGATAAGAGATAAGTCTCCTCATCCAAGATTGAGTGATCAGAATCATATTCCCTTAGCCCCTCATTAGAATAGGGCCACCTCTTGTTATAATTGTTTTCATTAATTGTTAACCAATCAGAGTCAATTGCTACCCTCAAGAACACTCACTATTCCAAGGGCATATTCGCACTGATTGGGTTCCATTAGGGATCTTTGACATTCAAGAGTGCCACTGACCTCTTTTATTAATTATTCCTAATATTGTTAATTACTCAGAAACTATATGTCTTGTACTTTTTATACATCCCAAGTTATAGTTGGAAGACAATGAATGTGCTATGATAGAGTGTGTGTACACAATATACTTTCTCTCCTCCTCCTCCTCCTCCTCCTCCTTCTTCACCAGTTCATTGATTGAAACTTATAAATAGATATATAGATATGCAGATATATACAATACATATGTCCATATATTTCTGCATATATGTATATCTATAAATGTATATCTATCTTGTCTATCTATCTATCTTGCTTCCAATAGAATGGTTAAAGAGAAGTAGAGAAAAGGATGTCATCAGACTATGTATTAGAAAAAAAGAAGATGGTCTGGTTCCATGTCAAGAGCAAGGGATGACCAAAGGCCAGCCAACGTACTCCTCAGGCATATTTTCCAGGTCAAGAGACATTAAGGTGCCCAGCACATTAGGTGGACATTCTATGGTAAACCTAAAGGAAAGACCTGGACAAGAGTAATCCAGGGTGGGTAGTCTTGGATGAGTTACACTCTGTCATTGTTGGAGAGAACATCTGAATCATTAAGATCACAGATACATATGAGTGTGTGTGTCTATATATGTATAGGGTATCCCCTGAAATCTTAGGTTTTTTTAACCTTAAGACTGCACCAAAACTCTTAAGACAACCTGCATAGTTAATTATGTAGTCAAGGGGACATAACGTGCTGGAGAGAAAGCAAATTTGGAGTCAGAAAGACTGGGCTTCCTCTCACATACACTGGCTGTGTGACTTAACAATTGAAAAAAAGGTTATTTGTGACACCCCAGCCTGAGACCTTAAAATGTCTGCCAATTTCTTGGTAAAAATATTTCTAGCCGATAAAGCATTAGACACATTTCTCATCAGTTTACAGTCATGTTTCAACAAAAAGCCTTCTTACACCACTATACTAAAGAGAACATGAAGGAAGACGTATTCGCTAAAGCACAAAGAACAGCACGTGACTTGATTTCTGATTATGAGGCTATTCAGGATTCTACAATAACAGAGGATGGAAAACCCCATAAATCTCGCAAAAAACGGTATAAACTCTTTATTTACTTATAAGTGCGCTCTTCTAATGTCTCACTTCTGACATTGTTGATCATCCTCTTCTCTTGGATACTCTCTTCTCTCTAGGTTTCATAACACCACTTTACCCTGGCTTTCTTCCTACCTGTCTGACCACAGCTTCCCAGTCCCCTTTGGTGTGCTCTTCATGAAGGTCATTCCTTTTACCTGAGATTGCCCCCAAGACTCTGTCCTGGCCCCTTTTCTCTTCTCCCTCTCTACACTACTTCACTTAGCCTTCTCATCAGCTCCCATGGCTTTAGCTATCCTCCCTTTGCAGATAACTCTCAGATCTATTGGCCCTAACTTCTCTCCTTACCTTCAGACTCACATTTCCAATTAACTTAAATTGGATGTCTCATAGACATCTTAAGCTCAACACACTCAAAACTGAACTCCTTATCTTTCCCCACCCCAAACCCTCTCCCTCTTCTGAACTCCATCATTACTGTTGAGGGTACCACTGTCCTTCCAGATACCCAGCCCCCCAGCCAAGGTGTCATCCCCAACTCTTCATTCTATTTCATCCATAATATCCCATTAATTGTCAAGTCCTGTCATTTCTACCAGGATAACATTTCTCTTATATACCCACTTCTGTCCCCTGACACTGTCATCACACTGGTGTAGACCTCATCACCTCATACCCAGACTTCTACAATAGCCTGCTGATTGGTTTCCCTGCCTCAAATTTTCCCCACTCCAGACCATCCTCCACTCAGCTACCAAAGGAATCTTTCAAAAATACAGATCTGATCATGTCACTCCTCCCACTTCCCCCTCACTTTAGTGCTTTAGTATCCCAATTTTCCCATATCCTCTCAACATTTATCATTTTCCTTTTTTGTCATATTAACCAATCTGATTGGTGTGAGGTGGTATTTCAGAGTTGTTTTAATTTGCATTCCCCTGATCAAAAGTGATTTAGAGAACTTCTTCATGTGCCTATAGATAGCTTTGATTTCATCTGAAAACTGCTTCTTCATATCCTTTGACCATTTATCAATTGGGGAATGACTTGTATTCTTATAAATTTGAATCAGTTCTCTATATATTTGAGAAATGAGGCCTTTATCAGAGACATACTGTAAAAATCGTTTCCCAGATTTCTGCCTTCCTTCTAATCTTGGTTGCATTGGTTTTGTTTGTCCAAAAGCTTTTCAGTTTAACATAATCAAAATTATTCATTCTACATTTCATAATGTTCTCTATCTCTTGTTTGGTCATGTATTCTTTTCCTCCCCATAGATCTGACAGGTAGATTATTCCTTGCTCTTCTAATTTGAAGGCTTCATTGTCTATGATACCTTTTTAGCAGATGTAGTTTCCTTCTTTATCTCTTTTAATTAGGTCTATTTTTGTTTTTACTTTGTCTAAGATCAGGATTGCTACCCCTGATTGTTTTTTACTTCAGCTGAAGCGTAACAGATTCTGCTCCAGATTCTGTGTGTCTCTCTATTTCAAGTATTTTCCTTGTAAGCAACATATTGTAGGGTTGTGCTTTTTGACCTACTCTGCTACCCACTTCCATTTTATGGGAGAGTTTGTCCTATTCACATTCACACTTATGATTTCTGCCTATGTATTGCCCTCCATCCTATTCGTCCTCTTGTGTGTCCCCTCTCTCCTTTCACCCTTTCCCACCCCACCAGTATTTTCCTTCTGTCTACCATCTCCCTTGATCTGCCTTCCCTTATGTCAGTCCATCCCCCCCTTTACTTAATTTCCTCCCCTCCTACTTCCCTGTTGAGTAGAGATAGATTTCTATATTCAACTGACTGTGTATATCATTCCCTCTTTGAGACAATGCTGATGGAAGTAAGGTTCAAGCAATGTTCATCACCCACCCCCCCGTCTGCCCCTCCATTGCAATAGGTCTTTCTCACCTCCTCATGTGAGATAATTTACCCTGTTTTACCTCTCCCTTCCTTCTATACTTTTGTACCTCTCTTTTTCATCCCTTAATTTTTTTTATATCATTCCCTCAAATTCACCTCATACCTGTGTTCTTTGTTTATGTATATTCCTTTTATCTGTGCTGTTAATGATACAGTTTTGAAGAATTACAAGTATCATCTTCTTCTGTGTAGGGATGTAAACAGTTTACTCTATTGAATCCCTTGTGTTTTCTTTTCCCTTTTTACCTGTTTAATGCTTCTCTTGGGTTTTGATATTAGAGGTCAAATTTTTGGTTGGGCTCTGGTCTTCTCCTTATGAAGCCTTGAAAACCTATTTCATCGAATGACCATTTTTTCCCTTGATGTATTATGTTTACTTTCTCTGGGTAAATGATTCTTGGTTGTAGTTCTAGCTCCTTTGCCCTCCAGAATATCATGTTCCATGACCCCTGATCCTTTAAGGTTGCAGCTGCTAGGTCCTGTGTGATCCTGATTGTGACTGTCAGATATTTGAATTGTTTCTTTCTGGCCACTTGTAGTATTTTTCCTTGACCTCATAATTCTGAAGTTTGGCTATGATGTTCTGTGGGATTTTTATTTTGTGATCTCTTTTCCAAGGTGATCGGTGGATTATTTCAATGCTTATTTTGTCCTTTGGTTCCAGGACATCAGGGCAGTTTTCCTTAATAATTTCTTGTAAGATGCTGTCCAGGTCCTCCTTTTGATTATGGCTTTCAGGTGTGACTTTGCACAGCCCTCCCTCACTTAAATCCAATTCACTTGCATATCGTGGCACCACCTTCCTGATATTATGGTCCTCTTTGAGAAGAAAGAGCAAACAACAGCAACAACAACTTGATTCTGATATTATCTCTCCTAGATTTATTTTTCACGTCAGTTGTTTTTCCAATGAGTTATTTTACATTTTCTTCCATTTTTTCATTCTTTTGAATTTGTTTGATTGATCCACGATGTGTCATACAGTCATTAGTTTCCACTTGTTCAATTCTAACTTTAACATATTGATTTCCTCAATTAGCTTTTGTACTTTCTTTTTCACTTGGCCAATTCTCCTTTTTAAGCAGTTTTCCAGGCTGTCAACTCATTTTTATATAATTCTCTTGCATTACTCTTATTTCTTTTCCCATTTTTTCTTCTATTTCTCTTATATAGTTTTTAACCTCCTTTTTGAGCTTTTCCATGAGTTCTTTCTGGGCTTGAGACCACTTCTTTTACTTTGGGGTTTTGCTCATAGGTGTTTTGACACTGTTGTCCTCTTCTGAGTTTGTGTCTTGGTCTTCACTGTCACCATAATAGCTTCTTATGGTCAGATTCTTTCTGCTCATCCTTTTTTGGGGGGCGCTGCTTTTTCCTTTCTTTTAAATTTGAGCACTGCTCCCAGGGTGGAAGGGGCACTGTCTCCAGCTTCTTGTGCTGCAGGCCCTGGCTGTTTACCTGGAGCTGCACTAATGTTGCCCTGAGGCCCACAGGGGACCCTCATTTCTGGTGTTATGCTGCAGGTGTGGGGTTGGGGGTTGGCTGGTGCTGCCGGAGGCAGGGGACATCAGATCCAACCCTCTAATTTTACAGGCAAGGAAACTGAGGCATGAGATCAAGCAGCATGCCCACGGTCACACAGCTAATGAGGATTTTAAGAGAAATTTGAAACCAGGTCTTCCTGACATACCTTATCCTGCCTTCTATCCACTATATGCAATGGTGCCTCTTTGACCGCCAATAGGGAGGAAGGGAGGAAGAAAAGGAGAAAAAAACCCAAAAAACTTTTTTGGGTCAAATGGTAAATTATGGTTGGCAAATGTCTGCATTCAAGAGACCAGGTCTGGGCTAAGAAATAGGAGCTGATCATGTTCCTCATGACTGTTCAGGAAATAAATTTGTTTGTCTTAGGTAAGATTGTTGGGATGCCTGAAACTCTCTCAATTTCCTGAATAAAATGGCACCCATTATTGTTGCTCAGTCCTGTCCAACTCTTTATGACCCCATTTGGAGTTTTTTGGCAAAGATACTGGAGTGGGTTGTCATTTCCTTCTCCATCTCATTTTACAGATGAGGAAACTGAGGTAAACAGGGTTAAGTAACTTGTCCAGGATCACACAACTAATAAGTGTCTGAGGCTACATTTGAACTCAGGACAATGAGTTTTTCTGACTCCAGGCCTACTAAGGTACTCACTATGCCATGGAGCTGTTGATTCTCCCTAGACAGTCTATTTCAAAGAAATTGCCAAATGTTACAGCATTTAGTTGTCTAATGGTTGGTCTTGAGAGACAATTGCTTGGAGGATGGCTTTCCCACTTCTTTACCCTTATTTTTTTCCATTAAGGGAATTAAGAGAGGTGATAAGTGATAGCATGAAGTGGAAGAGTGTCCTGCTTTAGCCATTTTAAGTGGGGAGATTTATTTTCTTAACTTGATGCAATAAACATCCTCATGGTCTGATTTATCATATTTTTTCCCTTGGTCAGCTATGTTGAGGCTGCCATCCTGTGCAGTAAGAGACTGATGTGAGCTTTTCCTTATCTTTTTTTTTTCTTTCTAAATAACCAGGAGTATAAAATTCTTGGGGGAGTTTCTAGACCTATCAAATTTTCTGGGGTTGTAAATTTACTCCTGGCATGGGGCATAAGGGCATTCAATTCAACTGAATTCAGTTCAATTTAATTTAGTTGAACACATTTGTGTTATTTTTTTGTGGGGGGGAAGGTAGGGCAATTGGGGGTTAAGTGACTTGCCCAAGGTCACACAGCTAGTAAGTGTCTAAAGCTGGATTTGAACTCAGGTCCTCCTGACTCCAGGGCTGGTGCTCTACTCACTGCGCCACCTAGCTGCCTCCAGTTCAACACATTTACTAAGTATCTATGATGTGTAAAGAACTGCACTAGAGGGGTGCACTAGAGGGGAGACAAGATGGCAGCTGGAAAGCAGGGACTTGCTTAAGCTCTCCCCCAAATCCCTCCAAACACCTGTAAAAATGTCTCTGAACAAATTCTAGAGCTTCAGAACCCATGAAAAAGGAGAGGGAAACAGGTCTGCAGCCCAGGAGAGCCTGGATGGTTGCTGGGAAGGGTCTATTGCACAGTGCTCAGAGTAGAGCACAGCCCAGCATCAGGACAGACCAGACCTGGAGTCAGCTGGCTGGAACAGGCCTTAGGACCATGAATCATTGAGCTGTAGCAGTTACCAGACTTCTCAGCCCACAAACACCAAAGAACAGGTTAGTGGGAAACTGCAGAATCAAGTTTAGAGCTGTCCGGCCCCATTCCTGGGGGTGGCGGTGGTGGTTCAGTGGTGGTGGTGGTAGCAGCAGCAGGAAGCTCCTGAGGCTGCTTCCAGAGCTCCAGCATCAGCTGCTTCCTGAGTCCCTGGCTCACACAGTGGGAGGAATCTAGCAGCAGATCAGAGCAGGAGTGCAAGGAATGCTTTGTGGGCACAGAGGCAGTTTCTCTTGCTGTGCCCTGCTTGGATCTGGATCATGGGCCTGGTTGGAAGTTCTTGGGGGAGGAGGAGCACTGCTGTGACAGAGCCTGCGGTGATGGTGGAGTAGAAGTAGCTCTGAAAACAGCAGCGCTTGGACCCTAAAGCTTGGGACAAAATAGTCTCTATTCTACAAGCAGTCATACTCTGACAAAAAGCTCAATGGTCAAGTAGTTAGTTGTCTGGAAACATGAACAGATAGCAAAAACAAACTCAGACTCAAATGCAGACTCTAACTCAAACCTTACATTCCTTTTTTGGTGACAAAGAAGATCAAAACATACAGCCAACAGAAGTCAACCAAGTCAAAGAGCCTACATCAAAAGCCTAGCCTACAAGAAAAATATGAATTGGTCTCAGGCCATGGAAGAGCTCAAAAAGGATTTGGAAAAGCAAGTAAGAGAAGTAGAGGAAAAACTGGGAAGAGAAATGAGTGTGATGCAAGAAAACCATGAAAAACAAATCAATGACTTGCTAAAGGAGACCCCCCCCCAAAATACTGAAGAAAATAACACCTTAAAGAATAGACTAACCCAAATGGCAAAAGAGCTCCAAAAAGCCAATGAGGAGAAGAATACCTTGAAAGGCAGAATTAGCCAAATGGAAAAAGAGGTCCAAAAGACCCACTGAAGAAAATACTACCTTAAAAATTAGACTGGAGCAAGTGGAAGCTAGTGACTTTATGAGGAATCAAGATATTATAAAACAGAACCAAAGGAATGACAAAATGGAAGACAATGTCAAATATCTCATTGGAAAAACCACTGACCTAGAAAATAGATCCAGGAGAGATAATTTAAAAATTTATGGACTACCTGAAAGCCATGGTCAAAAAAAGAGCCTAGACATCATCTTTCAAGAAATTATCAATGAAAACTGCCCTGATATTCTAGAACCAGAGGGTAAAATAGAAATTGAAAGAATCCACTGATCACCTCTTGAAAAAGATCCCCAAAAGAAAACTCCTAGGAATATTGTCATCAAATTCCAGAGTTCCCAGATCAAGAAGAAAATACTGCAAGCAGCCAGAAAGAAACAATTTGAATATTGTGGAAACACAATCAGAATGATACAAGATCTAGCAGCTTCTACATTAAGGGATTGAAGGGCTTGGAATATGATATTCTGGAGGTAAAAGGAGCTAGGATTGAAACCAAGAATTACTGTTTCCCAGTTTTCCTAGCAGTTTTTGTCAAATTCTTGTCCCAAAAGCTGGGTCTTTGGGTTTATCAACACTAGATTACTATGGTGATTTACTACTGAGTCTTGTGCACTTAGTCTATTCCACTGATCCACTACACCATTTCTTAGCTAGTACTAGATAGTTTTGATCATTACTGCTTTTTAATATAGTTTGAGATCTGGTAGTACTAGGCCATCTTTCTTCACATTTGTTTTCATTAATTTTGACCTTTTGTTCCTCCAACTGAATTTTCTTGTTATTTTTTTCTAGCTCTATAAAATAATTTTTTGGTAGTTTCATTGTCATGGCTCCGAATAAGCAAATTTATTTAGGTAAAATTCTAGGCTTCTAGGCTTGGCCTACCCATAAGGAATTAATATTCTTCCAATTGTTTACATCTGACTTTGTGTGAAAAGTGTCTTGCAATTGTGTTCATGTAGTTCCTGGGTTTGTTTTGGCAGGTAGACTCCCAAGTACTTTATATTGTGCACAGTTATTTTAAAAGGAATTTCTCACTGTCTCTTGCTGCTAGACTTTTTTGGTAATATATAAATGCTCATGATTTATGTAAGTTTATTTCGTATCCTGCAACTTTGCTAAAGTTATTAATTATTTCAACTAGTTTTTAGTTGATTCTCTACAATTTTCTATACCATCTGCAAAGAGTGATAGTTTTGTTTCCTTGTTGCCTATTCTAATTCTTTCAACTTCTTTTTCTTCTCTTATTGTCATAGTTAACATTTCTAGTACAATATGGAATAACTAGTGGTGATAATAGGCATCTTTTTTTTTTACCCGTGAACATATTTGGGAAGGGTTTTAGCTTATTTACATTATAGATAATGCTTGGTAATGATAGTGTAGATAGGAAAGCTCCATTTATTCCTGCCCTGTCTAGTGTTTTTAATAGGAATGGGTATTGTATTTTGTCAAAAGCTTTTTCTGCATCTATTGAGATAATCATATGATTGCTGTTGGTTTTGTTATTGATATGGTCAATTATGCTGATAGTTTTCCTAATACTGAACCAATTTTGCATTTGTTGTATAAATCCCATCTGGTCATAGTATATGGCCTTTGGGATATATTGCTGTAATGTTCTTGATAATATTTTATTTGAAATTTTTGCATTGATAATCATTAGGGAAATTGGACTGTAGTTTTCTTTCTCTGTTTTGACTCTTTTTCGTTTAGGTATCAGCATCATATCTATGTCATAAAAGGAATTTGGCAGGACTCCTTCTTTGCTTATTTTCCCAAAATACAGTATTGGAATTAATTGTTCTTTAAATGTTTGGTAGAATTCACTTGTGAATCCATATGGCCCTGGGGATTTTTTTCTTGGGGAGTTCATTAATGGCTTGTTCAATTGTTTTTTCTACGATGGGATTATTTTAAGTAGTCTATCAGCTTCCATTTTATGGGTGAGTTCATCCCATTCACATTCATAGTTATGATTATTATCTGTGTATTTCCCACCATCCTGTTTTTTCCCTGTTTATACTTCTCTCTCTTTTTCCTTTTACCCTGTTCCTCCTCACCAGTGTTTTGCTTCTGATCACTGGCTTCCACAATCTGCCCTCCCTTCTATCACTCTCCCACTCCTTTCCTTTCTCCCTCCCCTCTTACTTTCCTATAGGATAAGATAGATTTCTATACCCAACCATATGTGTATGGCAATCCTTCTTTGAGCCAAATCCCGTGAGAGTAAGATTCAAGAGATATTCACCTTCCTCTCTTATTTCACTCCACTGTAATAAGTGTTTCATACCTTGTCATGTGAGATAATTTACCCCATTCTACCTCTCCCTTCCCTCTTTTCCCAGTGCAATCCTCTTTCTCAGCCTTTATATTTTTTACATTGTCCCATCAAAATCAACTTATGCCCACACCCCGTATCTATGCATACTCCTTCTAACTGTCCAAATAGTGATACAGTTCTTAAGAGGTACAAATATCATATTCCCATGTAGATATGTAAACAGTTTAACCTCATTGAATAGCTTGTGTTTTCTCTTTTCTGTTTATTCTTTTATGTTTCTGTTGAGATCGTATTTGTAAATTGAATTTTCTGTTTAGCTCCGATCTTTTCAACAGGAATGTTTGAAATTCCTCTATTTCATTGAATGTCAATTTTCCCCCAAATAATTATGTTCAGTTTTGCTGGTTAGGTAATTCTTTGTTGTAATCTTAACTCCTTTGCCTTGCAGGAAATCATATTCTAAGCCCTCTGACCCTTAGATGTAGAAGCTGCTAGATCATGTGTAATCCTGACTGTGGCTCTCTGTTTATTTTCTGGCTGCTTGAAATATTTTCTCCTTGACTTGAGAGTTCTGGAATTTGGCTATAATACTCATGGGAGTTTTTATTTTATGATTTCTTTCAGGAGGTGATTGGTGGAGTCTTTCAATTACTGTTTTACCCTCTGGTTCTAGGGAATGAGAGTAGTTGTCCTTCGTAATTTCTTGAAACTTGCTGTCCAGGTCCTTCGTTTGATCATTGCTTTCAGTAGTACAATAACTCTTAAATTATCTCTCTTCAATTTATTTTCCAGGTCATTTTTTTTCCAATGAGATATTTCACACTTTCTTCTATTTTTTTCATGCTTTTGATTTTGTTGATTGCTTCTTTCATGGAGTCATTAGCTTCTACTTGCTCAATTCTAATTTTTAAGGAATTATTTTCTTCAGTTAGCTTTTGTATTTCTTTTTTCCATTTGGCCAAATCTACTTTTTCAGGAATTGTTTTCTTCAATGAATTTTTGTACCTCTCTTTCCATTTTTTGTGCTCCCTCTCCCAAGCTGTTGACTCCTTTCCCCCGATTTTCTTGTATAATTCTCATTTCTTTTCCCAATTTTTCTTCCACCTCTCTTATTTGATTTTAAAAATTCCTTTATGAGCTCTTCTAGGAGTTCTTTTTGGGCCTGCCTGAGACCATTTAATATTTGTCTTTGAGGCTTTGCATGTAGGTATTTTGACATTGCTGTCCTCTTCTGAGTTTGTGTTTTGATCTTCCCTGTGGCCATAGTAGCTTTCTATGGTCAGGTATTTGTTTGTTTGTTTGTTTGTTTGGTTTTTTTGCTCATTTCCAGCCTGTTTCTTCACTTTTGAAGTTGAGCTCTGCTCCTGAGGAACAGGGGCCTCTGTCCTACACTTCTTGTGCTGGGGTCCTGAGATCTAGTAACTGGCCTTCTGTGCCAAGGCCTAAGGGGCTGGTCATGCCTGCTATTGCTGGTGGGGGGCTACAGGCCTCATAGCGAGCCTCAGACCTATTGTGCCAGGGCCATGGAGACCTCAGTAGCTTATCTGTACCTGGGTTCAGGGGCCTCCCTCTGACTTGCCCAGAACACCACCTGCACTGGGCTTTACACTACTTTTATCAAGGCAGACAAACCTTTCCTGCAGTCCTTCTAAGTTGACTTGGGCTGGAAATTTCTTTTACCCTGTTCTTTTCTGAGTTCTGCTCCTCCAGAAATAGCTTTGAGACATTTTAAAAAATTGTTCAGAGGGGATTTTGGGAGCACTCAGGCAAATTCCTGCCTTTTCTCTGCCGCCTTGGGTCTACCTCATGTGAAATCTTTTAAGAGTACTATAAACCAAGGAATGTGAGATTCCAAGAGATAGTCACTATTTCTATATGACTGCCAAAATGATTTTCCTAAAGTCAATAGGTCAACAAACATTTCTTTAGGTTTTTCTGTATGTCAGGCACTGGGGATAGAAAGAAAAGCTAAAACAATCCCTGCTCTCAAGGAATTGTAGGTTCTAATGGGGAGACAACTTGTAAATAACTAGTTACATACAAAACATATACAAAATTATCTGAAAGATGGTGTGGGCCTGAAGTCAGGAAGACCTGAGTTCAAATCTGGCCTTAGATACTTACTACCTGTGGGACCCTGGGCAAGTCACTTAACCTCTGTCTGCCTTCATTTCCTCATCTGTAAAGTAATGATAATGGTAGCACCTCCCTCCCAGGGTTTGTGTGAGGATCAAATGAGATACAATAATTGTAAAGTACTTGGGATGTTGAGTTGACACCTAGTAAGCACTATATAAATGGAAGGTCTTCCGCTCTTCCTCCTTTGTCTTTTTCCTCTTCTTATTCTTCCTCTTACCCCTCCTCCTTCCTCCTCCTCCTCCTCCTCTTCTTCTTCTTCTTCTTCTTCTTCTTCTTCTTCTTCTTCTTACCAGGAAAGGCTTCTTATAGAAGGTGGGATTTGATCATATCATCCCCTTACTCAATAAGCTGCAGTTTTTCCTGATTATTTTTAGGATCAAATATAAAGTCTTCTACTTAATAATACTTAAATAATTAATTGAATACTATAGCAACTACTACTATTAATAATTAAATTAAATAAGAATTACATATATTAAATGTATTCATAAATAATTATTAACATTGCTGGCTTAAATAATAAACAATTAAATATAGGTAATGGGGGCTGTGAAATATATTTCTTCTATTTTATAACTGTGTGATCCTAGGGAAGTTACTTGGCCTCTCTGGGTCTCAGTTTCCCATCTGTAACATGAGGTGGGGAGGAGGTTAAATATCTAAGGTTCCTTTTTTTAGCTCTAATCTATGACTCTATGACCTTTTGTGGCCTTCCAATTAACCACTGAATGGAATTCAAGTTCCTTAACCTGGTATTCAAGGCCCTTCAAAGTTTTGCCCCATTTACCTTTCTGGCCTTATTTCCTAAGACATTCAACATAAACCCTTCCTTACAGCAAAAGCAATTTATTGCCATTTCCCATAGATGAATCATAGTCTCCTGTCTCCACCCTTTTTTTGTATTGGCATTTCTCCTCCTTGGACTACCTTCTCCCTCATTCTGTTTCTTCTTCCTTCCTTTTCTTCCCTCCATCTCTCTAGGCTCATCTTTGTCTAGGAAACTGCCCCATGCTACAAGGTCCAACTGAAATGTAATTTCTTCTTCCTCCATGAAACTTTCCATGATTAGGCCAGCTAGAAGGGATCCCTCTGTCCGCCAAGCTCCTGTTTATACCATTTTTATGGCATTTATTGAATAGAATCTTGAATTGGAGTACTGTGTATATCTTTTCCTCCTGGACTGTAATCTCCTTGAGGGTGAGAGTTGTTCCTTATTCACCTCTAGATCCCCCACAGTGTCTAATACAATTCCTTGCAAACAGTCAATGCTCAAACATTTATCAAGTGAATGGATTTTATTGACTACTGTAGTGTTTTGCACACAGAAAGTGCATAGCACATGTAAATTGTATTTTGGAAGCTACAATAGTAATAAATATTTACAGGGTGCTTTAAAGTTTGCAAAGCATTTTATAAATATTATTTGTTCCTTAGAACAACCCTATGAGACAAGGTTCTATTAATCCCCATTTTTATAATAAATGTTGAAACTGAGGCTGAGATACAAGTGACTTACCCAGGGTCACACAGTGTCTAAAGAAGGACTTAAACCCAGTGCTTCCTCATTTCAAATTTGTTCTGTCCACCATGCCATAGACATATATTCTTACATGTCCATTATTATTCAGGATTCACATGCATATAGTAAATAGGAGAAAAATAACGATTCTTTGCCCTGAATGTAGGTTCATAGAAAGAAAATGCAGCCCTTTTCCCCTGACTGCCAAGAGAGGCTGCTCTTTACTCAAAATAGGGTTGAAAGTTTTGGGGGATGGGGGAGAGGAGAGCAGAAGAGGGAGAGGGAAAGGAGGAGTTGATAAGGCAAATGGAATTAGAAAGTATTACAGAGGGAGAAGGATTTTGCTTTAAAAGCTTTAGACCTATTGTCAGATTTTCATTAGACTCTCTTACTTATGTTGGACTTGCCCTAACATTTTAAGCCCTGGGTATGTGAGGCAGTCTTCATTTTCATGGCTAGACTAAAGATCTCATAGTGGTCTATCCAGTCCTATATGTAATTCTCTAATCTAGTATTTTGTAATGTAGGGGACCTGAAATTTTGAAAGAACAACCTCTATTTCTTTGCCTCCCAGGCATTGACTTCCCCAAATCTCCAATCTGGAGAGGTGTCAGTGTTGGGGTTTTTTTGTATCTGCATATGAATGCATGCATTCATTCCTACAAGCATACGCAACTCTAGAAAATGTGGTCATGGAAGCAGTCTCCAAGTTCACCCATGTACTACGATTACACATAGGATCCTTTAGGGATTTGTAGCCCAAAAGACTGAAGACTGGTTTGAGTACTTAACATTCAAATAGCTCCTCAGTCCCCTGCAACGGGTCAGTCACCCCTCTGACTAATCCATATTGCTTTCGGAGAAAGAAACTGGATCATATTAGAGGGAAAGAAGAGAGGCACAGGATTGGCAGAGCTACAGGAAGGCCAAAGGGGCAGTTTATTTCTGTCTTTCTGGGGCTTAAAGAAGGACCATGTGTCCTGTTCATTATCTCCCACTATAATTAAAGAAGAGCTGCATGGTGTTGCTCAATCTCCTCCGGTTTTGGCGTCTTTGCTCAATTTATAGATTATTTCTGGAATCAAAGTACTCTTTTTTTCCATTGGGTTGATGTTTTAGAACTTCTTTATTTATGCAAATACAGTTGATTATAGCTGGAAGACTATAAATAGGCCATGATAGAATGTGTGCACAATTCCTCACAGGAGAAATTGTTTCATTCTTTGTATCTCTACCTGGCACAAAACAGGAATTTAATAGAATATACATACATACATACATACATACATACATACATACATACATACATGTGTATATATAACACACAACACACACATATATATACATATATGTAGGTATACATATCTGTATTAGATATACATCTAAAGATACACATACATGTATCATATTTTTGATGGCATCCTTTTCTCTATGTCTCCTTTACCGTTCCGTTGGATGAAACCTATATGCAGATATGTATAAGTATATATATATTTCTGCATATATATATGTATAGTTACATACAGGTTGCATTCAGTGACTGAAGCGATGTAGAGAAAAAGATGACATAGAAAAATGGGTGAGAAAAAAGAGAATATGGTCTGGTTCCATTTCAAGAGCAAGTGATAACCAAAGACTCACCAGTGTGCTCCTCTGGTATATTTTCCACGTCAAAAGACATCGAGGAAGGTGCCCAGCCCTAAGGTAAATACCCTAGGGCAAACTTAAGGGAAAGAACTGGATAAGAGAGTAGTACAGGTTGGGCCATCTTGGATGAATTAAATTCTGTACTGTTAGAGAGAACAGTTGAATTATTAAGATCACATATACATACGAGTGTGTATGTATGTATGTGTGTATACACACATATGTAGGATGTCCTCCAAAGTCTTAGGTTTTATAACTTCAAACTGCATCAAGACTCTTGAGACAATCTGTGTATGCAAGCATGTAGCCATGGGGACATAACATACTTGAGAGGATGTTTGGAATTTGGAGTTTGAAGTTGACTTTGGAGTCAGGAAGACTGGGCTTCCTCTCACATATACTGGCTGTGTGACCTCACAATGGGAAAAAAGAAAGTTCACTTGTGACAGCACACCCCGAAGCCTTAAAATGTCTTCCAATCTCCTGGTAAAAATATTACTATCCAATAACGTATTAGACGCTTTTCTCATCAGTTCACCACCATGTTTCACAAAAAGGCCTTAAACCACTCTCCTGAAAAGGACACGGACAAAACTACAGTACATAAAAAACCTCAGAAGGACCTTACCAGACCGATAAAAATAGGCCATATGATAATTTCTGTTTATAGGAATTTTCTGGGTGCTGCAGAAATGGAGGAAAAACATCGCAAATTAAATGGAAAGAGGTTTGAACTCTTTAATTACTTATAAGTGTGCTTTTCTGATGTCTCACTTCTGACACTGTTGATCAACCTCTTCCCTTGGATACTCTCTTCTCTCTAGGTTTTGGGATACTACTCTACCCTGGCTCTCCTTCCTACCTGGCTCTCCTCCTACCTGTCTGACCACAGCTTCCCAGTCCCCTTTGGTGTGCCATTCATCCAGGTCAAACCAGGATTGTCCCCCAGGGCTCTGTCCTGGGCCCTTTTTTTCTTCTCCCTCCCTGTACTGTTTCACTTAGCCCTTTCATCAGCTCTAATGGTTTCAACTATCCTCTCTTGGCAGATAACTCTCAGATCTACTTGGCCCTAACTTCTCTCCTTACCTTCAGACTCACACTTTCAGTTATCTGGATGTCTCATAGGTATCTTTTTTTAATTTAATTTTTTAATTATGGAATCAAACAAGCATTTCCATAATGTAGCATAATAAAAAAAGATGATAGCACATGAACCTGCAAATCTATTACGTACAACTTGTTATTCCTTTAAAATATATAATAAAGTTATCGTGTAAATTTCTTTTTATTCTCCCTCCCTTCTTGGCCCTAAAGATGTCCACCAATAGACACAAATAGATGTGCATACATATACACACATACATACACCTATGTATGTAAAATTATTCTATACATGCTTCTGTTTATCATTTCTTTCTCTGGATGCAGATACAATCTTTCATCTTATGTCCTTTACAGTTAATTGGGATATTTGTATAGTAAAAATGACTTAGTCGTTCAAAGTCATTCTTAAAACAATATTGCTGCAACTGTATACAATGTTCTCTTGGTTCTGCTCATTTTTGCTCTTCATTATTTCATGCAACTCCTCATGTTTTTTCTAAGATTATTGTTTCTTATAGCAGAGTAGTATTCCATCACAATCATATACCACACCTTGTTTAGCCATTCCCCAATTGATGGGCATCTCCTCAATTTCCAGTTCTTTGCCACCACAAAGAGAGTTGTTACAAACATTTTTAGAACACACAGGTTCTTTTCCTTTTTCTCTAATCATCTTTAGAAATAGACCTATTTTTTTTAGTAGGGGTTTGCTAGGTCAAAGGGAGTAAATTGGCAGTTCAGTAACTCTTGGGGGCATAATTCCAGACTGCTCTCCAAATTAGCTGGATCAGTTCACACTTCCACCGACAATGAATTAGTGTCCCAATTTTTCCGCATCCCCTCCAAAATTTGTCACTTTCCCTTTCAATCATTTTAGCCAATCTGATAGGTATAGAATGATATCTCAAGGTTGTTTAAATTTGCATTTCTCTAATCAATAATGATTTAGAGCATTTTTCATATGACTATAAATTGTTCTGATTTCTTCATTGGAAAACTGCCCGTTCATATCATTTGACCATTTGTCAATTGGGGAATGATTCATACTCTTAAAAATTTGACAAAGTTTTTTATATATTTGAGATAGGAAACCTTTACCTGAGATAACTGTCTATAAAAGCTCCCCCCTCCCAATTTTCTGCTTTCCTTCTGATCTTGGCTACATTTGTTTTATTTGTACAAAACCTTTTTAATTTAATGTAATTGAAATTATCCATTTTGCATGTAACTTTGCTCTTTATCTCTTGTTTATTCATAAATTGTTTGCCTAGACTTTAAGTCTGATAAGTAATATGTTCCATGTTCTAATTTTTATGTAATATCTCTCTTTATGACTAGGTCAGGTATCCATTTTGACCTTATCTTGGTAAATTGTGTAAGATATTAGTCTGTCCCCCAGTTTCTGCCATATTGCTTTCTAGTTTTCCCAATAATTTTACCAGATAATGAATTCTTTTCCTGAAATCTTAAGTCTTTACACTTATCAAATACAAGGTTGTTATATTTATTTACTGTTGTAAATTGTATGTCTGCTCTGTTCCATTGATCTACCTTTCCAATTCTTAGCCAGTACCAGATAGTTTTTATAATTACTGCTTTGTAATATAGTTTAAGATCTAGTATTGCTAAACCTCTTTCCTTCACATTTTTTTTTCATTATTTCCTTTGATATTCTTGACTTTTTGTTCTTCCAAATGAATTTTGTTGTTATTTTTTCTAACTCAGTAAAATATTTTTTGGTAATATAATTGGAATAGCATTGATTAGTTTAGGTAAAATTGTTGTTTTTATTGTATTGGTCCTGCCTAGCCATGAACAATTAATTTTTCTCCAAATAAATCTGATTTTATTTGTATAAATTTTTTTTATAATTTTGTCTATATAATTCCTGGGTTTGTTTTGTCAGGTATACTCCCAGGTATTTCATAGTGTCTAGAGTTATTTTAAACAGGGGATCTTTTACTATCTCTTCTTGCAAGGTTTTGTTGGTGAGATATAGGAATGCTTGATGATTTATGTGGATTTACCTCATATCCTGCTACTCTGCTAAAATTATTGTTTCAGCTAACTTTTTACTTGAGTCTTTGGGATTTTGTAAATATATCATCAAATCTACAAAAAGAGATAGTTTTATTATTTCATTCCCTATTCTGATTCCCTCTATTTCTTTTTCTTATTGCTATTGCTAGGTTTTCCAATACAATACTGAATGATAATATTGTTGACATTGGGCATCCTTGTTTCACACCTGATCTTGCTGGGAAGTCTTCTAACTTATCCTTATTACAAACAATGCTTACCAATGGTTTTAGATAAATTCTTTTTATCAATTTAAGGAAAAATGCATTCATAATAATATTTTCAAGGGTTTTAATAGAAATGAGCTTTGAATTTTATCAAAAGCTTTATCTCCATTTGTTGAAACAATCATATGATTTTAAAAATTTATTATTGTTATAACCAATTATTTTGATAGTTTTCCTTATGTTAAACCATCCCTGGTATAAATCCCACTTGATTAGAATGTATAATCTTTGTAATATATTGTTGTAATCTTTTAGCTAGTATTTTATTTAGGATTTTTGTATTCACATTCATTAATGAAATTGGTCTGTAATTTTCTTACACTGTTTTTACTCTTCCTGGTTTAGTTACCAGTATCATATTTGTTTTGTAAAAGGAGTTTGGTAGGATCCTTTCTTTGAATATTATTCCAAATAATTTATTTAATATTGGAATTATTTGATCTTTAAATGTTTTATAGAATTTACTTATAAATCCATCCGGTCCTGGTGCTTTTTTCTTAGGAACCTCATTTATGGATTTTTCAAATTCTTTCTCTAAAATGGAACTATTAAAATTTTTAAAAAATAAAATAGATCTATTTAAATATTCTATTTCCTCCTCTGCTAATCTAGGCAATTTACATTTTTGTAAATATTCTTCCATTTCACTTAAACTGTAAAATCTATTGGCACATAATGGGGCAAAATAATTCCTTATAATTGCTTTAATTTTTAATCTTCATTAGTGGTATATTCACCATTTTCATTTTAAATACTAGTGATTTCATTTTCTTCTCTCTTTTTATCAAATAAACCATTTGTTTATCTATCTTATTTGTTTTTTCATAAAACCAGCTCCTGGTTTTATTTATTAATTCAATGGGTTTTTTTACACTCAATCTCACCTTTAATTTTTAGGATTTCCAATTTAGTGTTTAATTCAGGATTTTTAGTTTGTTCTTTGTCTAGTTTTTAAAAAGTGCACACCCAATTCTTTAGTCTATTCTCTCTCTATTTTATTGATGTGAGCATTTAAAGATATAAATTTTCCTCTGATCATTGCTTTTGCTGTATCCCATAGGTTCTGATGTGTTGTCTCATCGTTGTTATTCTCTTTAATGAAATTATTCATAGTTTCTATGATTTATTCTTTAACCCACTCATTCTTTAAGATTAGGTTGTTTAATCTTCAATTGGTTTTTAAACTATGTTTCCTTGGTCCTTTATTAAATATAATTTTATTTCATTGTAATCTGAAAAGGATATTTTAAATATGTCTACTTTTAACTACAAAATTTTTATGTACTAATATGTGGTCAATTTCTGTAAATGTACCATGAACCACTGAAGAAAAAGGTATATTCTTTTCTATTTCCATTCAATTCTCTCCAGATATCTACCATATCTAGCTTATCGAGCATTCTATTTATTTCCTAGACTTCTTATTAGAATAATCTAGTTCTGAGAAGGGAAGATTAAAATCCCCCACCGTTATAGTACTACTATCTATCTTCATCTGTAATTCATTTAACTTTTCTCCTAAAAATTTAGATGCCATAGTATTTGGTTCATATAGGTTCACTATTGATATTGCTTCCTTGTCCATGGTATCTTTTATCAAAATGTAGTTACTCTGTTTATCTCCTTTGATTAAATCTATTTTAGCCATAACTTTGTCTGAGAACCAAATTGCTCCCTTTGCCTTTTTCGCATCAGCTGAGGCATAATAAATTCTACTCCAACCTTCCACTTCAACTCTATGTGTATCTCTCAACTTAAATGTGTTTACAAATTTAATTTACACATAAATGTGTCTATATCCCTCCAGATGTGCATATCATTTCCTCTTCAACCCAGATGAGGGTAAAGTTCCAATATTATCAGCCCTCCACCACCACCTGCTTCCTCTGTATTAATTCTTCCTTTCATGCTCCATTTTCATGAGATGATTGCTCCTTTTTACCTTTTCCTATCCAATTTTGTTTTTTTAGAATCACCCTATCATACACAATTCAGGCCCAACCTTTCTTTCAAGATACCTCAGTAATGATGACATTTTAAAGAATACTGATGATATTTTCATATATAACAAATAAACTATATAAACTAATATAAGCAAGTAAACAGTTTGACCTTACTGAGTCTTATAATTAGTTTTTAATATTTTCCTTATATTTCTTCTGGATCTTTATATCAAATTTTCCATTGAGTTGAGGTCTTTTTGTTACAAATACCTAAAAATCTTTCAATTTGTCAAATGTCCACTTTTTCATTCAAGATTTGCTGGGCAAGTTATTCTTGGATGTAACCCCAGCTCTTTCACTCTTTGAACTATAATATTCCAAGGTCTTTTAGTGTAGAAGCTGCTAGACCTTGTGAAATCCTTATTGTATTTCTACAATATTTAAATTGGATTTTTTTCTTGTTGTTTGCAATATTTTCTCCTTAAGCTGGGAGTTTTGAAACTTGGCTGTGACATTCCTCTGAGTTTTCCTCTTGGGATCTCTTTCAGGTGGTAAATGGTAGATTTTTCTTATTTCTACTTTACCCTCTTGTTCTAGAACTCTAGGGTAATTTTCCTTAATTTATTGTATCCAAATTCTTTTTTTGATCATAACTTTCAGGTAGTCCGACAATTCTTATATTGTCTCTCCATATCTTAAACTCAACACACCCAAAATTGAACTCCTTATCTTTTCTCCTCAAACCCTCCTCCTCTTCTGAACTCCATTATTGTTGAGGGCACCACTGTCCTCCCAGATACCTAACTTCACAACCTACGTGTCATCCCCAACTTTTCATTCTGTCTCACCCACCATATCCAGTCAATTGTCAGGTCCTGTCATTTCTACCAGGATAACATCTCTCTTATACACCCCCTTCTCTCCTTTGACACTGTCACTACCCTGGTGTAGACCTCATCACCTCACATCCAGACTTCTGAAATAGCCTTCTGGTTGGTTTCTCTGCCTCAAGTCTCCCCACTCCAGGCCATCCTCCACTCAGCTTCCAAAAGGGTCTTCCAAAAATGCAGATCTGACTGTATCAACTCCCCTCCCCCACCTAACTCCATTTAATAAACTCCAGTGACTCCCCATCTCCTGCAGGATAAAACAAAATCCTCTCTTTGGCATTCAAAGCCTTTCATGAGCTAGTAAACCCCTACTTTTCTTGTCTTCTTATGCCTTATTTGCCCCACATACTCTGTGATCCAGTAAAACTGGCCACCTCCTTGTTCCTTGCACAATACACTCCAACTTCAGATTCCAGGCATTTTCACTGTCTATTCCCCATGCCTGGAAAGCACTACCAATCTAAATTATCTATAGATCTGGAAAATCTGCAGTTTGGTCCCATCCCAATATAAATCAAGACTCCCCTATGTCCAGGAAGGGTGATAAGCATTTCTCGGGTATGGCAAGAGGGGGAATCTTTGGGAGATATATGGTACCATGTGCCATGTGCATTTAAATATTATAACATGATGATTTCCTTGGAAGATGTTGGCATCACATTGAATCCAATCAGATTCCACTGTTATTGTCATCAACTCTGATTTTACAAAATATAGTTTATTGTAGTGGTGAGACATCTCCTTCTTCTCCAACTCAGTTCCCTTTGAATTATAAAGTTTTTATTAAGTGCTTATATATGTGCCAGGCACTGAGGATAGGGAAAAAAAAGAACCCTGCCCTCAAGAAACTCATGTTTTACTGATGGAAAAAAACGGATATAGATAAGTACATTTAAAATGCAAAGGAAATTCTTAAAGGGGAGCAACATACCAAGATCTAGGGGAATCAGAAGGATTTCATTTATTTTCCCTGTCACCTTGTGTGCATTACAACAAGATGAAGTCACGGACCAGCCACCTCAGCACCTGTGCACACATAAAGGGAGTAAACCATTTAATTTGGTTAATTGGTTTGCCCCAGAACATTCTGTGTACCTGGATTGCTCCCAAGCTTTCCTTCCACTCACCCACCAACATGTATGAAATCCTGACTGGGTCACATCTAAGAGGAATGAAGACAGATCCATACAACTAGATGGCCCAGTGGGTAGAGTGCCAGGCCTGGAGTAAAGAAGACTTGAGTTCAAATATAACCTCAGACACTTATTAACTGTGTCACCTTGGGCAAGTCACAACTGTGAAATAGGAATAACACAGGTTCCAATTAAGTTGCCATGACTGAACATATCTATGTTTTTTTTTAATGATATCATTTATGTTCCTATGCATTGTCATTTTTCTCACTTTCTCAGGGTCTTTTCATTCCCAGAATGTCACCAAGTACATTTTTCCCTAGGATCAGACCTGTTGGGTAATCACAATGAAGAATAAGGCACCCAGTGGATGTGGTTCAAATCTAGCTTCAGATTCTTAGTAGCTGTGTCAAACCCGGGCAAGTCACTTAACCTCAGCTTTGACTGTAAAATGGGATAATGATAACACCTGCCTCCCAGGGTTATTGTGAAGATCAGATGAGATCATAATTGTAAACTGCTTAGCATAGTGAAGGGTACACAGTAGGTGCTTAATAAGTGCTAGCTACTATTATTACTATGTAGAAGGGCCTTGGCCCTTGAATAAGCTGTTGTGGTGGCTCTATCACTTGGAGATACAGAATCAAATTCTTAAAACTTTGAGTCATGGCAGGACTCAGCTTTATCAAGATGAATCATGAAATGTTAAGGGTTGGAAGGAGTCTATAGAGAGCCTTGGTCCAACTCCTTCATTTTACAGAAACTGAGCCCCAGAAAACTTCACACAGCTCCAATGATAATTATTGGTGGTTAGGAACTATTGCAATATTTGACTTCTACAGATATATGTCTATGTGTGTGTGTGTGTGTGTACGTACATATATACATACAAAAGTGTAAGCAGAGAGAGAGAGAAAGAGTGTCTCAATATAAATTCAATTGCATTTGTATCCTGACTGTACATACACTCTTTACACCCTGGGAAAGTTGAAGTGCAAAATCTTATAGACTCAGCTCAGTGCCTAGCACGTAGTAGGTACTTAACAAATGCTTGGTGATTTGAATTCATCAACTTTTGCCAATTTCTAAAGAGAAGTTAGGCCTGCTAGTCAATAACTTTATTTTATTTTATGATTTATGATCTGTTTTCTACATAAAAGCCTTCCAAATGATCGTTTTTTGTCTTTCTGTTGTTCAGTATTTTACATCCTTGTCTGACTCTTTATGACCCCATTGGAGGGTTTCTCAGCAAAGCAACTGGAATGGTTTGCCATTCCCTTCTCCTGCTCATTTTACAGATGAGGGGACCAAGGCAAACAGAGTTAAGTGAACTTGCCAAAGGTTACATAGCTGGTAAGTGTCTGAGGCTGGATCTGAACTCAGGACTTCCTGACTGACTCCAGGTCTGATGTTCTATCTGCTAGACCACCTAGCTGTTGCTCCCTTGTCTACACCTAATCAATTTCCTTTTCTTTTCTAGATGATTATGTAGACAATTGTGTTTTTGATTCATACCAAGATTCTGTGATTTTTTTTGTATTAAAATTCCTTTGTTCAACAGATCTTATTAAGTGTATAATTTAGTTAGATAAATCTTAGGGATTTGCCTGAGCCTCAGAAAGGGGTCAATCAGTTAGCCATGATATAGAATTAGTATCATAGATGGGATTTAAGCCGAGGCCATAAGATTACAGATTTAGAGCTGGAAGAGATGTCAGGGGACATCAAATCCAACCCTCTCATTTTACAGGTAAGGAAACTGAGACAGAGAGATTAAGCAACATGCCCAGGGTCACACAGCTAATGAGGATCTTAAGAGAAATTTAAAACTAGGTCTTCCTGACATATCTCATCTTGTCTTCTATCCACTATGCAATGGTGCTTCTTTGACTGCAAATAGGGAGCAGGAGGGGAGAGAGAAAAGGAAAAAAAGAAAAAAACTTTTCTGGGTCAAATGGTAAATTATGCTTGTAAACCTCTGCATTCAAGAGACCAGGCCTGGGCTAGGAAACAGAAGTTGGTCATGGTTCACATTGCTGTTTAAAAAATAATTTGTTTTGCTTAGGTAAGACTGTTGAGATGCCTGAAATTCTCTCATTTCCTGAATAAAATGGAGTAGTTGGTACATATGATTGTTCATTCCTGTCCTACTCTTTGTGACCCCATTTAGGATTTTCTTGGCAAAGATAAGGGTGTGGCTTGCCATTTCCTTCTCCAGCTCATTTTACAGATGAAGAAACTGAGGCAAACAGGGTTAAGTGACTTACCCAGGGTCATACAGCTAGTAAGTATCTGAGGCCAGATTGGAACTCATTGGATGAGTCTTTCTGACTCCAAGTCTGGCACTGTAGCCACTGTGCACTTACTGCATGTGGCTATGGTCAAATGTAGAAGGTGACATGGTGTCATTAAATACACCAGAGATAGATAATCAAGGTTTTTCCAGAGATGGGAAATTAAGCAAATCAGGTCACTGCAAACTAGCTTGGCTTAATATGAATGGAGCCAGTGGGTGGGGTATTGTGGCTCCCCAATCTGTCAGCCCCCCACTCTACAGAAGTAGGCCAGTGGGTCAATAGGACATTTGTTAGCTTTTCTGTGCATTCACACACACAGAAGGAGGGATATGATAATTTAAAAAAGATAATACACTCACAGTTTTTAATTATTGTGTTCCTCTGTAATACTTTTATCATGCTTGATCAGTAAGATAGTGTATTTGTGAACATTAATAATGAATTAAAACAACTTTTTTGATGGAAGAGTACTGATAGTCTACAAAAGAGTAAAACTCTCAAGACTATTGCTGCCTGTGAAAGGTATCAAATTAAGTGAATTTGCACTAAATTACATTCTGCTAGTTTATTTTCTTTTAAATAAATCAGACAATAAACCAAAATATATTGCAAAAATGCCAGCTGTGTGCCTTCAGTTACACTGCTATAATACTTATCCCCAATCTGGAAACATGAGCATGCATTGCTAAATAAACCTTGGCTTACTTGATACACATGGTGATGCTGCTCATGATATTACTGATGGTGTGATAACTGCTAGATCAGTAGCTTCATTCATCATTGCTTTTTTTTAACATCCTGATTTAATTATAGACTCAGACCTACCATTCCTGCAAGCTTCCCAAGTGTGCTAAAGATGACATCCTCCTAGGTACCCAAGTTCATGACCTTGGAGTCATCTCTTGACTCTCCCTTACTTCCCATCTACAGACTTCTAATCAGTTGCCAAAGTTCTACTGAGCCTTCTCCCATAATATCTCTAGCATCAGTCCCTGAAGATTTTACTCTCAAGGTCACCACCCCAGATTAAGCTCTTTTGATACTCTCTTGGACCACTTCTGATTTTTTTTCCACGCTTCTAGTCTCTTATTCACCCTTCACACAATGCCAAAATGCCAAAATGCCTTTATTCTTTATGTCTGACCATGCCACCCTCTACTCAAAAATCCTCAATCCTCCCTATTGCTTCTGGGATAAAAATACAAAATCTTCAGCCTGACATTTAAGACTCTTCATAATCTCACTTTTCTAGTCTAACTTCTTATCGCTCCTCTTTATAAACTCTCTTCTCATCAAACTAGACCGTTACTATTCACTGTAAAGAACAATACATCTCCTGGCTTTGTTGGGTGCACAGGTAGGGTCCCTATGTTATACCTGTTATTTCATTCTCTCCTTCTCTTTCTTAATTTTTCTCCCTGCCATACCACCCCCTTTCTTAACTGGCCATAATGTGGAACTGAAGTATATTGGTTGTATTTATTGAAATTATCATCATCATCATTATTATTGGTGTTATGTGTGCTGGAAAAAAGACAACAGATATCAGGCAGTCCTCTCTCCCTGCTGCCCTACCCCAAGTCCTATCTGTCTGGATCCACTACAAATTTATATTAGTTAGGCCCTCATTGTAGCAAAGCAAGCCTTCTAATCCTTCCTAACTGATGCTCTATTATACCTACCAGAGTGGTTGTTCCAAACCTTTCTGTCCTTCTCAAGCCTCCCATAGCTGTTCTCCCCACCACTCTCCAAGTTTAACTCATAGTTCACTGAAAAAAAATGAAATTATTTGCCAAGAGCTCCTTCTTGCCTCTTACCTCATCTCACATTCCCGCTGACCTTATCCCCCATCCACTCCTTTATTCCAGTCTGTATAAAGATATGGCCCTTCTCTTCACCCAACTCTCTCTCTCTCTCTCTCTCTCTCTCCATATATGTATAGACATATATATATATATATATATATATATATATATATATATCCCTTTAATCCTATCATCTTCCATTTTCTTCAGTAAATTTCCCCTACTAACATTCTCTCTCCTTCCTTCCCTCTTCTCTTCTCCTTTCCTCTCCCTTTCTCTCTCCCTCTCTTCTCTCTTTCTCTTTTTTCTCTCTCTTATATTCAGTCTCTCCTATATACCAGTCCCTTCCCTGCAACCTACAAACATATATAAATCTATCTATTTTTTTAAAAAAATCCTCCTTAGAGTCTATTATTCCTGTTAGTTATCATCCTATAATTCTCCACCCTTCCTGAGCTTTTTGACGGAGAGTGAAGAGTTGAGGATAACAAACTGAGATCTGGGAACGACCTTAATTTAAAAAGGCCAAAGTCACCCACTGCATTCTGGGCCGTTGCCAGTCATCTTGACTCTGTCTTGCCACTGGACTCTGATGACTCTGAAGGAGGAGAGAGTGAGGCTGATGACTTTGCACAGCTCTGCCTCACTTAAATCCGATTCACAAGCAAGTCAAGACATTACCCTCCTGATGTCATTGGTCATCTACAAAGGACAACAATAGACAACAAAAAAAGATATACCATCATTGACTATGCTCCCTTTTCTCTTACTCTTTTCTAAACCTTTGAAGTTTTTTTGTAGTATTTGACACCATTGACCACCTTCTCCTCTTACTCACTTTCTCTTCTCTGGGTTTCTGTAACACAGCTCTCTCTCTCTCTCTCTCTCTCTCTCTCTCTCTCTCTCCACCCCCCCACCCCTGCCACCCCCTGCTTCCTAATGTCTAAAGTCTTTTCAACTGACTTTGTAGGATTTTCATCCATTTCACATCCACTATCTCTGGTTGTCTCCTGTTGCAACAATTTGGCTAGCAGCTGTTGTGGGGGTGGAAAACCAATACAAGCCCAACAACAAGAACACTGCCACCACAGGTTCTTTTGACCTGCTTTACTAAAGAAAGTAACGTTAGGGGGTTAACAATCTTATTTCAATCCAACATACAAACATCATTCACTTAGTTCAGGGGAAAAAAACCAGTAACCTGAAATTCAGAGCAAATACAAATTACAAACATACATTACAAACAGACCAAATACAATTCATAGTTACCAAGAAACCATCAACATCTGGGTTGATGAGCTGGGAAGCTCTTACAGCAGCTGCTCAGAGTCCCCTGCCAACACTCCTCCAGGAGTGAGAGCCCCAAGGGAGAATGCCAGCCTCTGGGTTTATATATCTTGTTCAGGGTCAAAGGTGAGTCACATATGTGACTCACCCACATGACCTAAAAGTGTCACAAAAATGCGACTTAAACCCACGTGGTCTAAAAGCCTCTGATGTCACAAACATGTCACTCAAACCCATGTAAACTAGGCTTTCCCTTGAGGCAAGGAGGTCATCAAGGACTCCTAATTTAATAAAGGAAACAAGGGACAAACTCTTCAAGGGTACTTGATTGAATAAGTGCTAAAAGCCCTCCTTAATTACCAATACACTCTACCCCTGTTCCAGGATACCGTGACTTTACATAATCTAAATATCCATGGATCCTGGAACAAACAGAGGCATTATACATTGTGATCCAATCAATCAGGGAACTCAAACATATTCACAAAAAACATATCATTCAGTGTCATTCCTGAAATACTTGTTTACAATACATCCCCCTAGACTTTGTTCTGGCTCCTCTTTTCTTTCCATATTTTTCAATTGCTAATCTCAGTCGTTCCATCAAACAGGTTCAACTATCATTCTATGCAGTTGAGTCCTAGATGCATATATCAAGCCTTATTCTCTCTCCAGAGCTCCAGTCCCTTATTACCAACTACTGATTATATATTTAGGGAGGGGGAAGAGTAGGAAATAAGCATTTATTAGAAGCTTGCTATGTGTTAGGCATTTTGTAAATATTATCCCAGTTGGTACTCACAATGACTCTGTGAAATACAGGAGCTGCTATTCTCCTTATTTTATAGTTGAAGAAACTGAGGCAGACAGAGAGGTTAGTGACCTATCCAGGATCACACAGGAAGTGAAGTGTCTGAGTCTGGATTCGTTCTTCCTGAATCTAGGCCCTGCACTCTATGCATTGAATCTCAAACTTAACATGTTAAGTTAACCTTAATTTAACTTCTCAAACTTAACACGTGTAAAACAGAACTCATTATCTCCCTCAACACACAAACTCACTCCTCATCTGAACTTCTCTATTTTTTCAGAGAGAACTACTATCTTTCTAGTTATCCGGACATGCTCTCTCACTTGCTTTATGTATTCGTGTACTGAATCTTGTTATTTCTGCTTCCAAGACATCTGGGACCCCTCACTTCCTTTCCATTCACAAAGCCACCACCCTAATTCAAGTCCTTCTCAACCCTCACCTCTCTTGCAAAAACCTCCTACCTGTTCTCCCTACCTCCTCTTCTCTTATCTCGATTCATTCTCATGTACTGTATGTTTTCAAAGTGATTTTCTTAAGGCACAGATCTAAGCATTCCCCCTACTCAATAAGTCCTCTGGCTCCCTATTACCTTTAGGATCAAATACAAGACACAGGCAGGTGGCGTCGTGAATAGAGTGCTGAGCCTGGAGTCAGGAAGACTCAACTTCCTGAGTTCAAATCTGCCCTCAGATGCTTACTAGCCATGTGACCCTGGGCAAGTCACTTAACCCTGTTTGTCTCAGTTTCCTCATCTGTAAAATGAGCTGGAGAAGGAAATAGCAAACCACTCTAATATCTCTGCTGAGAAAACCCGAAATGGGGTCACAAGAAGTCAGACATGACTGAAAAATTACCAAACAACAACAAAACACAAACACTTTTATTCAGCATTCATAGCTCTTCCCAATCTGGCCTTTTATCTTTACAATCTTCTCACTCATCACTCCTTTTATACCCTGTATGACCCAACGCCATTCTCATCTATTTGCTTTCCCTCACACAGGACACTCCATCTCCTCTCCCGTCTTTGTGTCTTTGCACTGGCTGTTTCCTATACCTGAGATGCTTCTCCTCGACATCTAGAATTCTTGGTTTCCTTCAAGATTCAGGTCAAATTCTATCTTCTGCAAGAGGCCTTTCCTAGATGCATATATCTAAATGACTTCCCCTGTAAGATTACCTTCTTTCTACTCTGCATGTATTTTATAAATGTATCTATTTATGCACATGTTGTTTCCCCCATTAGAATGTAAGCTCTTTGAAGGCTTTTTATTCATGTCCCCAGCTCTTAATACAGCTCCTGGCACACAGTAGACTCTTAATAAATGTTTGTTGATTTTGATTTGACTAAGTGGAGTTGTTGCTCTCACCTTGTAACACCTATCAACACCTTTGTCCATGGGGTGCTACAGATGGGTTTGCAAAAAACAAACAACAAACCCTGCTGAATATTTTTGTCATATCCCTTTATATTTTGAATATCAGAATTCTACATGAAATGTTTGATGCAAATAATTTTCCAATTTAACAACTTCTCTTCTTGTTTAACTATATTGAGCTTGTTCTTAAAATATTACTTTAAGATTTTGTGAGTTCCTCTATCCCCTATCTGGTTATAAATTCTTGTGCTAACCAGAGCCTCAGGAAGAAATCGTCTTCCCTTCTCTAAGTTCTTTTTATAATGTGACCTTTTATATTTAGGTTACATCCAATTCAAATTTATCTAGCAATTCTTGTCAAATGTTCCACCATTAGTTTGAGTTCTTGAATCTACATACAAAGCAACCGTGTTGATTTGCTTCTAAAGAAATCTTGCTTATCTAGTCTGTTCCACTGATTTAGTTTTTTTTTTAATTTCAACTAATACCAAATAACTTTGATAATTACCGTTTCATAATATCATTTAAGATCTAATAGTACTTGGCCTTCTTTGTTTCCAATATTTCCTATTTTTCCCTTGAAATTATAGAGACTTTTTTTTACCTCCAAATGAATTCCTTATTTTATCTGGTTCTTTAAAGTAATCCCTTGGTAATTTCTTATAGCCCTCAATTTGTAAATTAAATTAGGAAGTATCATCACTTTTATTAAATTGCTGTGGCTCAAACATAAACAAAAAATGTCTAATTATTTTACTCTTGCCTTATTTCTAAAAAGAGTATTTTAAGTCATCATAATATTTTATCTATTTTATAGTTATTTTGAATAGAATTTCTCTATCATTTTCTTCTGAAATTCTATAGATACTGGTTATTTTGTGTATTTATTTTGTATTCTGCTGCATTACTGAAACTATTGAGCATTTCAATTATCATCTTTGTTTATGCTCTGGAGTTTTCTAAGTAAATCATTACATGGTCTATAACAGGGGAGCATTTTGTCTCCATTTGCTGGTGTTTATTCCTTTAAGTTCTTTTATATATCTTATTGCTATAGCTAGCACTTCTAGAAATGTGTTTAATGATGATGGGGATAGAAACATAATTTACCCCTGTGCTTCTTAGAAAGGCTTGCAGTGTTGGGTCTTGATTTTAGTTCCAAGCGCTAGATCTTATTAAAGAAGTACTGTGCATTCTTATGCTCTTGTTTTTTTTAACATAATGAATATTTGATTTTAGTTTTATCCCTTTCTGTACCTATTGTTATAATCATCTTTTGGCCTTCTTTTGTGTGGTTAAATGTGTTAATTTTTTCTAAAGTTGAACCATCTCTGCATTCCTGGCATAAATCCAATTTGGTAATAAGCACATATATGTTGCTATAATGTTTTATATTTTTAGCTATGTCAGGCCTAAGTGTATCTCAATAGATTAATTCCCAAATATGTTATACAATTTATACTTATTTTTAGAATTTCACATTTTTTAGTCTATTCTAGAAATATTGATTTTTTTTTTTGCATTTGGCTCCTTTATTGAAGCTTATAGTCATCCCCATTGGTTTCTTTACTAATTCTCTGGGTTCTTCTGAGTGAACTATTTGTATTCTGCAAAGGGGAATAAGTTTTTACTCTCCGCTTTGCTGATGTTTATACCTTTAATTGCTCCCCCTTATTTTATCACTTGAAGTAGCATTTCTACTTGTTTCATTCTTGCTTTACCCTTGAACTTGTTGGGAAAGCTTCTGATATTTTGGCATTCTGGATAATTCTTGTTTTAGAAATCTATTTTAAATCATATTGAAAAAGCGTCCTTCCATGCCTAAGCAGATGGTACAGGGGTTAGAGTGCTGGACCTGGAGTCGGGAAGACTTGAATTCAAATCCAGCCTCAGACACTAGCTATCTGACCCTAGGCAAATCACTTAACCTCTGTTTTCCTCAGTTTCCTCATCTGTAAAATTGGGATAATAACAGCACCTACCTCCCAGAATTGTTGTGAGAAGAATATTTGCAAAAAGAACTTAATATGGTCCCTGGAATATAGTAGGCATTATATAAATGTTTATTCCCTACCCTCATTCATAACAATATAAATAAGAATTGTACTTTGTCAAAAGCTTTCCCTCCACCTAAAAATATAATAATGTGAGTTTGTTATTGTTTATATTATTAATTAACTAATTGATTCCCTAATGTTGAACCATCCTCATTTCCCTGATATAAGTCCAACTTGAACATAGAATAAATTTTGTAATATATTGTCATAGTCTCTTTGCTCAGATTTTTTTAAAATTGTGTAAATATTTATTAGTGGAATTGGTCTGTAGTTCTCTTTCTCTATCAGGATGAATGTCACATCAAGCACCAAGCCCAGCTAATAGCCTACTAATAAACGGTACCATCCAACTTAAGCTTGTGAAAGCTAAACTTATCCTAGCCAGTTCATCAAACTCTTCTGCTAGTCATATCTATCATGTTCCACCTGAAAAAGCAAAATGAGGATTTACAAAACAAGGTCCTGGGCTACATATACAGTTCATGAGACTGAAAGTCAGGCTGCACCATTACTATTTAGTACAGGAGGACAGAAAACAACAAAACACTTAAACTGCTTTCTTCATAATTTACTGACATGAGACAATTGGTTCATACAGGTTAATGCTGATAATTTCAAGTATTGCCAAGGGCTTCTTTGCCTACAAGGATGATGAAAAAGGGTTAAAGTTGAATGGTTATAAGGTTTCTGGGGAATCAGGGCATGGAAAATTGACTATAAAATTCAAATAATTTAATATGATTTGGTTTTAGTCCCCCTAACAGCACTCCAAAATTTCTGTGTCAATTACTTGGGACAGTAACGTTGATAAGGCTTAATTTTGTGAAAACAATAGAGGAGGATATGCGCTTCTTCAGAGATTGATTCAAAACATCTTACTGACCGAATGAAGCAGAGACGAAACCAAAATGAGTTGGTTCCTCCAACATCAGTTAGTTCTTTGTCAATCAAGTACTAGATTCCATACTTTGCACATATTTCATTGCTCTCTTTTGTTGTGTTTTTAAGAATGACTACTACTCGAAAGAAGAATGCAAAACCAGTAAATCATAAAGAATGTATTGCAATTCCTGTTAGTATCAGACCGGTGGGTTGTTGCTGTGGCTGTTGTTGTGGCTGCTGTTGTAAGAAAATCAAGTACTTCCAGGACCCTTCCATCTCCAAAAAAAAGATCGGTCACCAATGCACAAAGAAAAATGAAGTAAGATATGGAAATCAATGTCAAGATATATGCTGTAATCCAGTCTGTTCGTCCGCCAGAAGATAAGCAAAGACCCTAAGAAGATGGAGAGATAAGTTATTTCTTCCTCTTCCGTGCGACTTAAACTTCTTGAAGTCGGAAGATGAGAGGGAAGGCCAGTTAAAAACTGATGGTAATTATTGCTACGAAGGAAAAAAAAACCTTTTAATCAACATGATAATGCAAAGACTGAATACTGAGCACAGTATTAGAAACAGGTCAATTTTTACTCACTTTGATGAAATTCACTTTTTCATCCAAGTCAATACTAAAGCAGTTATCAGAAGAAGTCTAGGTGAAACTATGAGATCCTGGGCATCTTCATCACACTAATAAGGAATCCATCTAGAAAATCTCTGTGACTTTTTTTGCTTCCATTGGGTCTAGAAGTCTTGTCCTCATTAAGTGAAATATACCAAGAAGAAAAATTGCTCCAGAATTGCAGAAATTCCCAAGTGGAGGTGGGAAATGGCAATATGACCTTACATCATGTCACATGTCACAAAAGCTTATGAAATTTATCTAAGAGTTGGAGATAAGCTTGCTTCAATAGCCTGGGAGCTCACTGAAACCTCACTGAACATTCTTAGATTAAAATAAAGGGGTAAGACTTGCAAAAAAAGGATCATTTGCAAAAGGTATGCTTAATATCCGATTAATAAAAGTGCAATTTTATGATGAAAAACTGAACAATGTGTCAAAATTTTATAAACTCTATGCCAATTATCTAAAACAAGGGATGGCATAAAAGGTTTGTTAAAGATGTAAAAATATTGTAAAGTGTATGGTTTAAGTCAGTATATTTATTTTAAATTATTTCAGGTAATTTATGAGCTTCTGGCATTGTCTCTGGCAGCCATCATACTTCCTTTCTGGTTCAAATTTCTAGTAAACAGCTTTTTTATTCTATCCCTTCTATCTTAACATGTACTCATATCACACACACACACACACACACACACACACACACACAGAGGGGAGAGAGAGAGAGAGAGAGGTGTATACATGTGTATACACCTGATCATAGCCAATTTAATGATATTACTTCACATTTATATAGCACTGCTGTTAGTATAATCTGTATGGCACAGAATTTGAGCTATTGAGGCAGAAAGGCAGCAGCTCCTGCTAATAGCTCTACCAAGGGTACTAGTATGATTCCCATTTTCAGAGTGCTTTCAGGAAGCTAAAGAAACCAGGGAAACTCAAACTTTCTTAACTGGTCCCTTATACTATAGTTGCAGAGTTGACTATTTTTGACTAGAATAAAGGAAAGAGACTTAGATAAGACTTCTTCACAGCATAGCAGTATAATTCTGGAAGTCTAGTGATCCTAGATGGTTTCCATAGACATCTATGTGTGTGTCCTCCTGGATCATGTGGGTCTCTGGAAAATTCCTGTGTGTAGATGATGCTATAAGTTACCTAATATCCTAGGCATAGACAACATCAAATGGCTACAAAACAAAGATTCTTTTAACTGTCCAATTAATTATCTATTCATTTACTTATCTATTTATTCATTAATCTATTTTTATATTTAATTTTTCACTTATCAAGTATTTATTTTTCTTACTTCCATCTTTCCCTCCCTTGCAAATAAGAAAAAGAAAACACTTGTAAAAAAAAAGGAGGGGCATTGTCAACCAAAACAAATTCCCACATTGACCATGTTTGAAAATGAATCTTATTCTGCATATTTAGCCTATTACCTCTCTGTCATTATTGGTCCTCTGGAATTAGGGTTGAATTTTATCACACGGTCAGTGACAGCTGCATCTTTGGAGAGCTTTAAAGTTCTGTTATTTGAGCAGCGACCAACGTCACGGCCAGGGAAAGTCACGCAACCATTTCAGCATCCCAATGCATGGCATTTCCCTGGTGTATTTAAAGAAGAGAATGGGCTAGTACTATAGCTATATAGTACTATATAATTAGACTTGTCAGACTTCTGCACCTTTAAATTTGGGGGGTGTAGGAAGAAGGCAGATTTGAGCATTAGACCAAGGTGAGCCCCTAGGGAAGGCTACCATTGCACGAGTCTAGATTTCCTAAAAGCAAAATTTCCAGATAAAAGAATATTTCTGTGACTCCTTGCTTTTGTACTAATGTGGAGGGAGGTAGCTGGGGGAAAATATGCGAGTCTGCTTCTCTCTTTTCTAGGTATCTGGTACCCTGGGCATGGATACTGGATGGTTCGTGGTTGGGAAGGCATCAGTGTTCTAGAAAAGGCTGGGTTTTTGATGAGATAGCATTTCTGATAATGCGTTTGTTCTGAGATTTCATTTCAGTACCCAAAGGGTAGGTTTAATAATAATATAATACTTACCATGTGTCAGACGCTGTGCTGAGCACTATACAAATGTTATCTCAGTTAACAATGCAGTTGAGTTATTATCCTCATTTTACTTGTTTATTATTTACAGATGAGGAAACTAAGTGACTTGCCTAGGGTCTCACAGCTAGTAAGTATCTGAAGCCAAATGTGAACTTAGGTTTTCCTGACTCTAGACCCTGTGCTCTATCTACTGTGCCACCAAAGCTAACCCTAGTTTAAGGGCACAGACATAACATCCTTCTCTATTTTCTTGGTCATGTCTTTGCCTGATTGTCAGAGTTTGCAGGAGAGTTATGTTTTCCAAAGTATTTTTCTTATACAACTCTGCAAGGTAGATGATACAAATGTTATTATCCAACTTTACTAGAATCTGAGGTTTGAAGAATTTAAATGACGTTGTCTAATTAATTATATAATTAATATAAAAACTGAAATTCAAACCCAGGTCTTGAATCCACTGACTTGAAGGTAAACTGTCTTTACACTAGGCCATGTTGTACCTTCTCCTTACCAACCCCAAACATTTCTGGACATTCTCCTGAGACACCTAGATAGCTTATTTCCTCAGTTCTGAGTAAACTGAAGCTAGCAATAGCAAATGGGAATCCACATACTATAGTAGCCTGGAGAGCCACTAAATACAGTGAATCAAAGCTACCTTCCCATACCCCCAGTAGCTGAGATCCCAATGAGAAAAGTCAATGCTTTTTTGTTCTCTGTGATTTCTCTTTCTCCTTGTCTCATTCTCAGAAAGATCTCAATGGAACAAGTGACTCAAGGCTTGAATTTCAGCCAAGAAAGTTCTGAGCTTACCCTGGGGAAATTAAGACCCAGCCTTCTGACTCAAATTTCAATTCTCTTTCCAAAATACCATGCTGCCTCAGACCAATGAAGCCAATGGTAATGATGAGGGGAAAGAGCACAGAGGTGAAGGGAAGATGGGAGGGGAAGGGAACCTGTCCAATAATTAGGAATGTTGATGCATCATTTATATTGCTGAAAGAAACCTTAAACATCATAGGACTGTGGGGTAAAATAAAAATCTGTGTAAATTCAATCAATTGCAGTCAAAATTCAATCAAATTCAATCAATCAAAACTGTAGAAGTTCTATTTCTGGTTTCCCCAAATTGAGGGAAGAGGATTGTCATGCACCTGCATTAAAAGAAATTTCTCCAGATGCCCACTAATGACTCTAATGAGAACAGAGAATTGCATGGAATGACAGGCATTTTGTTCTTTTTCTGCCATGGAGCAGTTCTGGGGCTAGCACCAATGATTCCTAGAGGAAGGGAATTAACTTGGGGATTAGACAAAAGGGAGAGATGTGGGTGCTACTTCTTCCTTGGAATAAGGTATTTGCCACACCAACTGCACTCAGAGTCCTCCCTGAAAGGAGCCCAACTAGGAAACTTAGAACCAGTTACAACCACTGTATTGTAAAAGGGAAAAGCCTTGCTTAGAATTTTTAGCTTTTCATACTGTTACAGGGTAACTCATAAGATCCTCTAACCTTTTCTGTCCTTGGTAAATTCTTTTATATTTGTAAAAAATTGTGCCTTATCTCTTATAAGTAATAAATACCTGCTAAAACTCACTTGCAATTTGGATCTCATGTGAAAGAGGGCAAACACACAGAGAGGAGGCTTGTGGAGGTGAATCCGAGGTGCATAGGTGATGAGGTAGAAAAGAGTGCCTTGAGGCAGATGGAGCAAGCAGGACATAGGGTGTGAGATATGAGATAAGATGCAGGGTGTGACCAGCCAGAAAAATGATCAAGAAAACTATGCATTGAAGCCCCCCACTTTGGATTATCTGGGTGCTTTCACAAAGCATCCCCCCAACTACCTGAAGCTCTAGAACAGCTCTTCCCCTCCCCTTTCCTGTTCCCTTTGCTTATCTGTATGGACTAGGTGACATTCTGGAGTAGCGCTCCTTCTCCCCTTCTCCTGCTCCCCCTCCCTCTGTCCCATCAAACTGCGCATAGACCAGACACCTAACCTGGCTCAGTGCTTTGCCTCCCACCAGGAGCAGGGCCCTGATGCTCTGGCATTCCATAAGGAACAGAGCCTGCTGGATGCATTACCCCAATAAATGTCTTTCTTTAACTCAGAGATGGTCTGAGTGAATTCATTCAAGACATTGGACCCATGAGTCTATACCTCATCATTCTGGTGCACCCCAGCAATTTGGGGTGCCCATAAACCCCAACATAAGGAGGTGAATCTTAAGTGTTATGTAGCTATGGCCAGAGTGCAGCACCAAAAAAGCAAACAGGAGACTTTCCCTGCGTGGGTCAATCAATCATTTAATCAAAAAGCCTGTGCTGTGCATCTGATATTTGCCAGGCCCTGTGCTGAGCCCTGGGGAACAAAAAAAAACAAAAGATGAAATAATCCATACTCTCAAGGAGTTTACATTCTGTCTGGGGAGATGACATGAACTTATTATAAAAGCATATACAGGATAAAGAAAAAATAAATATAAATGTAGTTAAAGACAAGGTGGTTAGGATGGAGGGTTAGGGTAGGGATCAGTGAAACCTTCAGGTAGAAGGTCATGGTTGAGCTGCCCAGTGAGAATGGGAGAAATCCTATGAAGCAGACATGAGGAAGGTGTGCATTCCTGCCATAGGGTGGGCACACTGTGACAGATGCAAAGGGCAAGGGATGGGGGATGGATTGTCATGTTTGAGAAAAAATAGCCAGTTGGCTTAGAGTGAGGTAAGCAGAGTTAGAGGGGTGCAAAAGTTATTACTTTTGGTAGGAGTCAGTGGATTTGATGGGTTTGTCAGGGATAAGGTAATGAGGATTATTAAACTGGAGAAAAAGATGGGCTCTGAAGCCTATGCTTGAGTAGACACTACCTTCCCAGTACCGTGCCAGGCACAATAGTAAGATATAAGACATTATTCTTTCCAATGAGGAGGTTATAATCCACCTGGGGATATGACATGCACAAAGCACAAGTAGAGAATAATGCAGAGACTTCTCCACCCACAAAGACAACAGAGAAGGTTAGTGGGAAAAACTGCGGGGACAGAGTGAAAGGAGTTCATAGTTTGGCCACCAACCCAGGGGCAGTGGTCACCTGCAGCCCTGAGGACTACAGTTGCAGTTGTTTCTGGCCCCAGGCCCACCCAGTGGGAGGAATTAAGTGGCAGATCAGAGCAGGAGTGCACAGCCAGCTTAGATCTGAGTCACAGTCTGGGTTAGAGGTTCTTGGGGGAGGAGGAGTGCTGGTGTGGCAGAGCTGGCTGTGTAGAAATAGGTCTGAAAACAACAGCACAGCCCCTCAAGCTTGGGACAAAGTACTCTATACTCTACAAGCAGTCATACCCCCACGGAAAAATCAAGGGTCAAGCAGTTGGCTGGGAACATGGCCAGGCAGTGAAAACGCACTCAGATTCAGTCTCAGACTTTGGAATCTTTCTTTGGTGACAAAGAAGACCAAAACATACAGCCAGAAGAAATCAACAAAGTCAAAGAGCCTACATCAAAAGCCTCCAAGAAAACATGAACTGGTCTCAGGCCATGGAAGAACTCAAAAAAGATTTGGAAAAGCAAGTTAGAGAAGTAGAGGAAAAATTGGGAAGAGAAATGAGAGGGATGCAAGAAAACCATGAAAAACAAGTCAATGACTTGCTAAAGGAGACCCAAAAAAATACTGAAGAAAATAACACCTTAAAAAATAGACTAACCCAAATGGAAAAAGAGCTCCAAAAAGCCAATGAGGAGAAGAATGCCTTGAAAGGCAGAATTAGCCAAATGGAAAAGGAGGTCCAAAAGACCTCTGAAGAAAATACTACCTTAAAAATTAGATTGGAGCAAGTGGAAGCTAGTGACTTTATGAGAAATCAGGATATTATCAAACAGAACCAAAGGAATGACAAAATGGAAGACAACGTCAAATACCTCACTGGAAAAACCACTGACCTGGAAAATGGATCCAGGAGAGATAATTTAAAAATTATTGGAGTACCTGAAAGCCATTATCAAAAAAAGAGCCTAGATATCATCTTTCAAGAAATTATCAAGAATTGTCTTGATATTCTAGAATCAGAGGGTAAAACAGAAATTGAAAGAATCCACTGATTGCCTCCTGAAAAAGATCCCAAAAAGAAAACTCCTAGGAGTATAGTCGCCAAATTCCAGAGCTCCCAGATCAAAGAGAAAATCCTGCAAGCAGCCAGAAAGAAACAATTTGAGTATTGTGGAAACACAATCAGGATAACACAAGATCTAGCAGCTTCTACATTAAAGGATCAAAGGGCTTGGAATATGATATTTCAGAGGCCAATGGAGCTAGGATTAAAACCAAGAATCACCTACCCAGCAAAACTGAGTATCATGCTCCAAGGCAAAATATGAATTTTCAATAAAATAGAGGACTTTCAAGCTTTCTCAGTGAAAAGACCAGAGCTGAATAGAAAATTTGACTTTCAAACACAAGAATCAAGAGAAGCATGAAAAGGTAAACAAGAAAGAGAAATCATAAGGTACTTACTAAAGTTGAACTGTTTTGTTTATATTCCTACATGGAAAGATGATGTGTGTAATTCATGAGACCTCAGTATTAGGGTAGCTGAAGGGAATGTACGCGCACACACACACACACACACACACACACACACATATATGTCTATATCTATATATCTATATCTATATATCTATATCTATATATCTATATATCTATATCTATATATGTCTATATATATATATATACATATATATATATATAGATATGTAGACAGAGGGCACAGGGTGAGTTGAATATGTAGGGATGATATCTAAAAAAATAGCATCAAATTATGGGATGAGAGAGGAATATATTGAGAGAGGGAGAAAGGAAGAGATAGAATGGGGTAAATTATCTCACATAAAAGTGGCAAGAAAAAGCAGTTCTGTAGGAAGGGAAGAGGGGGCACATGAGGGGGAATGAGTGAACCTTGCTGTCATTGGATTTGACCTGAGGAGGGAATAACATACACACTCAATTGGGTATCTTACCCCACAGGAAAGAAGGAGGAAGGAGATAAAAAAAGGGGGGATGATAGAAGGGAGGGCAGATGGGGGAGGAGGTAATCAAAAGCAAACACTTTTGAAAAGGGACAGGGTCAAGGGAGAAAATTCAATAAAGGGGGATAGGATAGGAAGGAGCAAAATATAGTAAGTTTTTCACAACATGAGTATTGTGGAAAGGTTTTGCATAATGATACACATGTTGCCTATGTTGAATTGCTGCCTTCTTAGGGAGGGTGGGTGGGGAGGGAAGAAGGGAGAGAATTTGGAACTCAAAGTTATAAAAGCAGATGTTCAAAAAAAAAAAAGGTTTTGCATGCAACTAGGAAATCAGATAATGGGGCATAGACATCTATCTTGCCCTACAAGAAAGTAAGGGAAAAGGGGATGAGGGGGAGTGGGGTGGCAGAAGGGAGGGCTGACTGGGGTATGGGGCAATTAGAATATATGCCATCTTGGAGTGGGGGGTAGGGTAGAAATGGAGAGAAAGTTTGTAATTCAAACTCATATGAAAATCAATGCTGAAAACTAAAATATTAAATAAATAAATAATAAGGAAAGACCCATTCCTGACCCCCCCCCAAAAAAGAATAATGCAAAATTGCTATGTAATTAGAGTCATATAGGTGGCACCATGGTGCACAGAGCTCTGGGCCTAGAGCCAGGAAGACCTAAGTTCAAATATGGCCTAGAGGCTTATTAGCTGTGTGACAAGTGCTGTTTACCTCAGTTTCCTTATCTGTAAAATGGAGGTGATAATAGCACTTACCTCCCAGGGCAGTTGTGAGGATCAATGGAGATATTTGGAAAGATCTTAGCATAGTGCCTGGCATGTAGTAATAAGTACTATGTAAATGTTCACCACCATTATTATTAATCATTAGACCTGTGGGCAGGAGGACCTGAGATGCTTACTAGCTGTGTGACTGGACATGTCACTTAACTTTCTCTAGCCTTGGTTTCCTCATTTGTAAAATATGAATAATAATAACAGCACTTACCTCCAGAATTACAGTGAGGATAAAACGAGGTAGTATTTGTAAAAGCACTTCGCAAATCTTAAAACACCATGTAAATGCTAGCTAACGTTATTATTAATATTTTGTTGCTCAATTGTCTCAATCATGACTCTTCTTGATCCCATGTGGGGTTTTCTTGGCAAAGTTACTGGAGCATTTGCCATTTCCTTCTCTGGCTTATTTTACAGATGAAGAAACTGAGGCAAACAGGATCAAGTGACTTGTCCAGGGTCACAAAGCTAGTAAGCATCTGAGGCCAGATTTGAACTCAGGAAGATGAGTCTTCTTGACTCCAGGCCTGGTACTCTACCCACTGTGCCACCTAGCTGCCAATATTAATATTCAATAAAGTACAAAATTATGTAGTAGAAACCACAAGTCCTAAAACAGAGAGAGAGATCAATGTGGGTTGAAATCATTGAGGAAATCCTCATGGAAGAAGTGGGAATAGAACTGAGCCTTTGAAAGCTGAGAAAGATCAATTCGACCATTGAAATTCCAAGACAAATTAGCATTTTGAGTTCAGGAAAACATTTAATTTCCGGTCCTAGCTCTTATCTTCTGTTGCCACTGAATTTTTCAGTGGAGGACTTCATTTTATATTTTAAAAGCCCTTGCCACGTGTTGGCCTCAAGGTCAAGAGCTATGATCTAGGTCTCAGCAGGCTTCTCTCAAATAAAGTGAATAAGAAAGCAATTAGGCTTGTATACTCTTTGTACACTGTATTTGATCTAATTGATACCCTTTGCTACATTCCTACTAAACTTCAATAAAGCCTTGAGGAAATGTATAAGGAATGAGTGACTTGAAATTCAAACCCCAGCAGTTATATGTTTGATTACGGAAGCAGTGTGTATATATTACCTCTCCACTCAAATTCCCCTCTAAGGTCTCATTATGGTTGGGTGGTGACCCTGAGCTCTTGAAGTCTATGCTAAAGGAAAGGCTCTACATATTGGCTTGGTACCAGGCCATGTAACTTTGCTCTGAGGATCGGCCTAGCCAAGAGTAGAGAACCTTATCACCAGAGCTTGGGCCACTATGTGATGACTATTTTTTTTTAGTTTGTTTAGATTCATGAAACTACTTACTAAGGTGGGGGAGGATAGGATAGTTATCACACTGATAAAATAATAGATCCTTAAAGTATGAAAGTCTCATGTTTAATTAGTGATGAAATAGTTATGAATGACTCAGAAGCTTATATATATCAAGGTGGGAAGAGTTAAGTTTTCTTTCTTCTTCTTCTTGAACTAGATTGACAAATTCCCATTTTATGAATGTGGGACATATTCCGACTTGAAGGCACTGTCCATAGTATGTCAGACTGGCAGACTAACAGACTGACTTGATTTGATAAAAGCAAGAAGTGAGGACTTGGAGCTATTGAATGCCCACTGGAGAAGTATGAAACCTTAAGCTCATTTATACTAAGGTGTTGATGACTTCAATTTAATTCAACAAATCTTTCCTGGATATCTGCCATGGGCAAGGAACTGTGCTAAGAGCTTTTGTTACAAATACATGTAAATACCTAGTTGTGGCAGCCATTTCCAAGTCATAAGTGCCCAGCATTGCCTGGAATTTGCCCTTTCATTTTTCATTAGGCACCAAAGTGACAGAAGTAGGACTGGGAAGATTTGATTGACATAAAGGATGATTGTCAGGCTCATGACAAGTTGGGAGCTTTAGGACAGAAGCAAAACTCTGAGTATGGTCTGAGTCAGATAAAAATGTGATTGGGAAATATTCAACAAAATAATTAAAAATACAATGCAACACAGATAATGTTAATTTGTGGTCTTCTAAGTCAATATGCTGCCCGGAGGGATTTGTTTCTATTTAAGTTTGATACCACTGCTCTAGAAGGATCTTAAAAGGCTGATGTGTCACTTTTGTATTTCTTTTTATCACTATTCTTGTGAGGGTCAAAATGGGAGAGTGGAATCTTGGTTGGAATCCTGATTAGAAAGGGGCACCAAAGAAACACGGAGACTTGTAGAACATACAAAATGGCCCTTAGTTACATTCCCTGAGACAGCTGGCTGAGGCCTTCTGTAACTCATTGACCTGGCATTTAGGAATTGAGAACATTTACTATGAGAGCCAGAAGCAGAGACTTTTCACTTGATTAGAATAGTAGAGGGGAAGGGAACAATCAGTTATTAAGTGACTACTATGTACTAAGCACTGTGCTAAGACCTTTACAAATATTATCTCATTTGTTCTCACAACAACACTGGGAAGAGGGTGCTATTATAAGGCCCATTTTATAGTTGATAAGGGGCAGCTAGGCGGTGCAGTGGCTAGAGTGCCAGGCCTAAACTCAGGAAGACTCATCTTCCTAGTTCAAATCTGGACTCAGAACTCATGAGCTGTGTGACCCTGGGCAAGACACCTAGCCCTGTTTGCCTCAGTTTCCTCATCTGTAAAATGAGCTAGAGAAGGAAATGGCAAACCACTTCAGTATCTTTGCCAAGAAAACCCCAAATGGGTTTACGAAAATGACAAGGTCAGAGTTGGGAGAATATAGTAGCAATAAGATTTGAAGATCTTTCCCACCCATTAATACACCATGTGACCTGCTTACATCACAGGAAGCCTAAGACACATGTGGTGGGAGGAGCTTCCTGACAGGAAAAGGAAGTTGTATCACAGGATATGCTGAGAGACCGAGAGATGTTATGGCTGCTAATGGCTGCCCTCCTGATTGTTAGAACTGAACAGGCTGACTTAGCTGTACTGTGAGTTTGTTTTGGGGAAGACCCCAGGAGGGAGTTGCAGAGGTTTTGGGATGGAGAGGCTTCAGTCTGTGATATGGTGTTTTAAGTTCTTTGCTGTTATGTTAAAGTGGGCTGACTGGCTGTGGGAGCTGAGCATTTGGTTCTGGGATATGGTTCTCTGGTGTCTGAATAAATGGTTTACTTCTTCTACCTTCTATGTGGAGAGTCTCGTATACTTTGTGATACAGAACCACATAGGCATTTTGACAGTTATCATCTACATTGTTATTACTGCCTTACTGATACAGAGAGCTGGTTCATCGAATGAGAAAGAATTCACTTAGACCTTCTCTGTAGCCACTGGGAGTTTTATTGATGTAAAAGCAGCAGGCTAGCCCTGGACGGACTAGCCAGGACTAGCAATTTACAGAGGGACAGGGGTTTGTTTTTATAAGGACGAGATAAGGGAGACAAAGGGAAATTTTATGGGCTGGGGGGTGGGGGGACAAGAAATTCCATGGTCCAAGATAAGGGGGAAGTTTTATGGTAACTCAATATAAGGGGAAGAGACTCCAGGATGCCTTCAGATTAAAGAATAAACTAGGGGCTTCACAAAGTCAACCCTTAATATTATTTTTAACTCTAAGGGCACTATTTGTATCTGCATCAAAAAGTTGGACACAATTGAACAACAAAAATAATTGAAGAAACTGAGGCAGAGTTTAAGTGACTTACTTAAGGTCACAGAGCCAATAAGCATTGGAGGCTGGATTTGAACTCAGTTCTTCCTAATTCCAGACCCAGCACTTGATCAACTGTGCCATCTAGCTAATTCTTAGTCCATCTAACAGCCTCTAACTGTATCTCCAGTGAAATGATTTCCTTCTTCCCCTCCATGAAACTTTGAAAGTGAGCCTCTTCTAGAGTCATTTGTGTGTGCATATGAGAATCACATGCAGAAGACAGAGTGTGGGGAACCAGAGAGACAAAGCCCTCACTAAGGACTGCTGGGTTTTGATTTCATTCAGTAAATGACCTTTAGTTTAAGCAATTGCCCTCTCAGGGCACATCAGGAGTGTGCCGAAGTCAACTTTCAAGAGCTGATTGTTAAAGTTTTGGAGTGAGCATCTACACCCTGGAAATCTACAAATGCTACAAATCCGTTATTTGCTACAATGAGTTTACTACAAATGAGTTATTGTTTTATTGATTGTCTAGACTTAAGAAAGTGATGGAGAAAATGTTAATAATGCCAATTAAACTTGAAAATGTATCCTGCAGACTTTTGGGGGGGTTGGGAGGGAGCCAGTTGTTAAACATTTACCAGTACATCCATTGATGGAGGTGAACACAAGCCACTCCTGAATGTCCAAAGGACCAGGGTCCTGCTCATGCCAGGTTCAGCACTCAGAGCACCATCCAAGGACAGACATAGAGAATGTGGCTATTCTAACCTTATCTCCCCCTTTTATAATTTGTCTATGACATGGTAGAGAAGTATAATCTTTGATAAATGTTTGCCTGCATTTTGCCATAATTAATTATTAAAATGATGAATTTCCCTTCTTTCCTCCCTTCTCCTAGAAGCAGCTAAATGGTGCAGTAGATACAGTGCTGGGCCTGGAGTCGGAAGACCCAAGTTCAAATCCAGCTTCAGACACTTATTAGCTGCATGACCCTGGGCAAGTCACTTAACCTCTCTGATTGCCTCAATTTCATTGACTTCTTCCTTCTTTCCTCCCAGTCTTCATTTCTTTAAAGAAGCTTCAGCAAGTGATTGTGCAAAATGGAAGCAGGAATAGGAGGGAGCCTGGATCAGGAATGAATCATGTGGATGGGAAGAGTGAATGTCAAAATGCAGAAGTTAGACTGGATGACCTTTATGGTGCTTTTCCAACTCTAAATTCATATGATGTTGGGGAAATCATGCTATATTTGGAGTCAGAGAACCTAGGTTCAAGTCCCTGCTCTATCACTTACTAGCTATATGACCTTAGGTAAGTCACTGGGCCTCATTTTCCTCATTGGTTAGAAAAAAATGAACGGATTAGACTAAATGACCTAAGGCCTCTTCTAACTCCAAATCTATTCAGTGTAGTTTGTCTTCCAGACAGCAATTTTTACATGAATTTGAGGGCTTTTAACTTTCCTATTAAATATATTTGAAATGATTAACTGGAATTGCCCACCATAACTTTAAAAATGTCTGGTTTTTGTCTTTTAATCACAGATCATCCTTTTTTCCTTAATAGAATTCACTCTTTAAAAATGACCATTTGCTCCTCCCCCCATTCCATTGGACACACCTACTTGAGTACATGTTGTTTTTCTTCAATAGAATGTAAGCACTGTGAGGGCAGGAACTATTTTCTTTTTCTATCTTTGTATCCCCAGCACCTATCCAGAATACATAGTAGACTTAGCAACTGTATTGAATTGGTATCTACAGACTCAAAGTCCTTAACAGAGGGGTTATAATTTAATAGGAAGGAGAGAATAAGCTTTACTGTTTTTTATGATATCTCATTTGAATGACATGAGATCTCTACTCAGGGCATGAGTTTGAACCTCTTGGGAATTCCATTCCATTTAACTTCGGGGAAAAAAATCTTCATTTCTTTTTATAGTTTTAATATGGGGGGTCTGTGTGTGTGTTTGCACACATGTGTGTACATGTATATTTTGGTATACATTTTTAAAAATACTCCTCTTCCCAAAATGGCACCTGAGGGGATAATCTTTAGTCCTTTTTATCAGCACCTGTCCAAGAAGATGCTGTTCCAGTTTAAGCCTTGTTCCTGATTTGATGATAATTTTTCCAAAACAGCCTCCAATGTATTGGTCATTCAACAGCACAGACCCAAACAACTTGTGCATGCATGTGTGTGTGTGTGTGTGTGTGTGTGTGTGTGTGTGTGTGTGTAAGTGAATGTGTAAATGAATCAGAGGCAGACAGATTACATTTCCCCTTAAAGACATATGGTTAAAAAGTTTTTTAATATATACACACATATAGGTGTATATTATATATATGTGTATGTGTGTGTTAATATGTAAATTAGTCAGAAGCAAACAGATTAAATTTCCGCTTAAAGACATACGGTTAAAAAATTGTAAAATATATACACACATATATACACACACAACTTATATGTGTGTCTGTATTCCCAAAAGAGTTTGGCTCCATTCAGACTGAGATTTTGCCAACCCCAGCACATCTGAAAAAGGTTTCTTGCCAAATTCCCAAATGCCACTGGTCCACGGTTTCTTAGCCCTTTGTCTCATTGCAAAAACCAGTAGCTTATAAATCCTTGTTGCCAATCAAGATTCAGAGCCCATTTCTGTGCAAATAAATTCCTTGTTGTTAATTTGTGTAGCCTCCTTGTCTTGCCAAGGTGCTGAGGAGTTTATTTATTGTTGCATTCCTGTGCAGTAGTACTTCAATGAATCTCCTCTTCCTTCCTTGAATCCTCCCATCATTCCCAACCCCCACTTCCTCCGCCAACAGAATCTAAACAATCTAAACAGGAGTCAGTACCAACAGTGGATTCCTTTGGAGTCAGGTCCACATCATTCCCTTTTTGCCTCTGGCAGTGTATTTCTGACAGGTGCAGAGCAGTCAAAAAAAAAAATGCCACCAGGCATAAAAAAGAAAAGGAAAAAAACCAAACAAATGTAACATGTCTTTGTTCAGCTTTTTTATTTATTTCTGCTGCTACTGCCTCTGTGGATTCCAATGGAACTGGGATTCAGAATGGTCTCCATTTCCTTATTTAAAAAAAAATAATAAATCACCACAGTCCCACTTCTCCCCAGCCCCTCCTCTTCCCTTTTAAAAAGCACAATGTCAGAACCAGGCTAGAATCAATCTTCATGCCTTTGATTACCCAAAGAACTTCCAATTCCAAGTTTTGAGGTAAACAAACGTCCCCCAGTGCCCCATTGCTGAGCAGGGTGCAAGTGGGATCTTCGGAGATTTATTACAGGCATCTCGCTTGCTTCAGGATGCTGCTGGTGAACGGCATTTTCATAGAGCACATAGAAGTATGTGTGAAAACTGGAGAGAGCTAGACGGGCACCCCCCCCCCACCTCGCCCCATCCCATCCCTAACCCTCTTCTCCCAAGTGCAGGCAATTCCTATTCCAAAGGTGGTGAAATGATGAATCTAGCGCCAGGAAAATAAATCTCTCCTCTTTGCATTTTAATGAGTGGACGGATCTAATTTCCTGGACTGAGCCACCAGCCCTTGCCAGCTCCTCTGTGTTTGGCTTTGGATTTTAATGAGCCCACAGAGCGAAGTTGCCTTTTTTGAGATGCTTGCTGCCTGTCCAGAAGACTCTTCAAGAAGCCTCCATCTGCAGAAACTGATGGGATAACGAGCCCTTCATTCCGCATCTCTTCCAAAGAGCTCTCATTTTAGAATATCTACCTTTCCTTTGCTAGACGTTGGGAGACAATACAGAACAGAGAAGACTGATTTCAAGTAATGCGCATCTCAACGGGTAGGATTTCATGCGAGTCTTTTTGCCATACGCCGGCTTAGTATAATGCCCATTTAACGGCTGGCATACTGTTCACGAAAGGAGCCTGAAATACAAGCTATTTCGACACTGAGTGGTACAAGTGGAAGCCATGAATGAGTCAAACAACAGATGGAAAATTCTACCCGAACCTTTTATTGGCCATATGCCATTTCTGAGAGTTGGCCAACAGCAAGATTGGTTGCTAATATATAATGATTTAAACAGCAAAAAAGAGTGTAGCTACACTTTGTTTCCCCCTAGACTTGCCTGGCTCCTGGATGCTTGGCTGGACTTGGCTTTTTTAATGCAGTCTTGTCATTTGGAGTCTTCAAGATGTGGACCTCTCTTCTTAGTGGGAGAGAAAACCACGTAGTAACTTACTTCCTGTATTTAACAAATGTTTTAGAATTATATACAACATTTTGAATGCATATGTACATACACACCTATGGATACGTATACATAGCTCTGTGTATACATACTGTGACATTTAAAAAGTTCAAGAGAGTTTCTGGCTAATCATTTTACTAATAATGCTAGCATTTCATTAATAAAAGGAATGGACATTTCGCTGTCTCTCTTGGAACAAAGATGAATCATGGCAGTGGGCTCACAGTTTACATGCCCTTGGAAGAATGGGTATTCTTAAGGGTGGCAATCAACTTTGGTTAACAATAAAAGAGAATGAATAGTACAATGAAAGGCAGACCTGTTCTAATGAGGGGATGGGAGAAATGTAACTTTGTCTTTTACTTCCAAATCACTCCCCCAGCTAGCCTGGGGGAAATCTAGAAAAAGGATGTCTATTCCGCACCCTAGCCTGAGCAGAACACAATGAACCTTAGATTAAATCCTTTGTAAAATAGAGTGGGGTAGCAATACCTAAACTGAGGAGAGTGTCAAGCCTATCTGCTATGATCAGTCCTGTTCTTCAGAGGCTGGGTATTGAAATGAGGACTTTAGAAAAAAAAAAAAAGGGAGAACTCTGGATCTCCCCAAATCACAGGTTATTAATAATCATTTCTCCCAATAATATTCACATTTATATCTGTCTGTCCATCTATCTATCTATCTATCTATCTATCTATCTATCTACCTATCTATCCATCTATCTATCTACCATCTCTCCATCTACCTTTCTACACGTCTTATGGAACTCCTAGTGGATTCTCTTCTAACATTCTCTTGACCGAGCTCTTGCCAGTCTGGAGGAGGGAGCAAGGTGATTCCTGGAAAGAACTCTAAAATCAAAGGATCTGGGTTGAATTCTTACCTCTGAGGTCACAGAGTCGTGCAAACTTCAATGGCTCCCTATTATTTCTAGGATCAGATATAGTGATGGCTAGCATTTACACAGTGCTTTAAGGTTTGCAAAGCACTTTACAAATACTACATTATTTGATCCTCTCAACAATCCTGGAAGGTAGGTGCGATTATTATCCCCATTTTACAGATGAGGAAAGTGAGACAGAGAGCAGTTAAGTGACTTGTCCAGGGTCACAAAGCTAGTATTTGAGGCAGGATTTGGATTCAGGTCTTTCTTACTCCAAGTTCATGGCTCTTACTGTGCCTACTAGTAGCTTCCGGCATTTAAAGCTCTTTACAACATGGATCCAACTTACCTTTCCAACTTTACTATTTACATTATTTACATTTACATTACTATTTACTGTTTACGTTATTCCCCTTCATGCACTCTAGGGTTTGGAAAAACTGGCCGTCTTGCTCTTCCTCACATATTCTGGCTTTAGAATTTTACACTGATTATCTCTAGGTCTTTATACCTGGAATATATTGTCTCTTCATTGCCACCTCTTAGAATCCCTTATTTCCTCCCAAATTTGGCTGAGTGATACCTTTTCCAGGAAGCTTTGCCTGATTCTCCTCAGGAGCTGATGCCTTTTCCTACGAAATTACTTGGTATTTATTCTGTATAAATACATAATTACAAAGACCTGCTTTCAAATCCTTTCTCAGCCACCTACCAGCTGTGTGACCCTGGGCAAATCATGACCCTCGCTCTCCTCATCTGTAATATTAAGATAATAATAGCACATATCTCATAGGGTTATTGTGAAGATCTAGTGATATAACATATAGAGCTTTGCAAACTTTAAAGTGACCTATTTGTTTCTTCTTCCTCTCTTCTTCTTCTTCCTCTTTGTCTTCTTTGTCTTCTTCTTTCCCTCCTCCTCCTCTTATTATATTTGTATATGAATATATTGTTTCTCCCATATAGAATGTAAGTTTCTTGAGGTCAGGGCCTGTTTCATTTTTGTCTTTGTATCTCAGTGCCTAATACAGTGCCTGGCACACAGTAGGTGATAAATAAATGCTTATCATCATGGGATGACTGATTTAGAGCTGGAGAGGACTTCTAGTCTAACTTTTATTTTAAAGATGAGGAAACTGAGGCCTGGAGACACAAAGTGAATTGCTTAAGACTATCCAGATGCTAAGTAGCAAACCTGAGATTGGAATGTGGGTACTAGGACTCCAGGGCTCTTTCTACTCTTCTGTTTATTACTTGCTTTGCAGCTATGCTTGCTCTGGCCCCGCTATCTGACCACCAGGTCTGTTTTCTCCCCTTCCCTCCAGGGATCTCCAATACTCTGGGGGGTTTTGAGGAGGTCTTTCTTCTCTGCCATTGGTAGAGCCAATGTTTCCCCAATTTTAGGGTTCCAAGAACCCTAATTTCCTTTAACCACTTACCAGTTTGGTTTTTATAAAGGATATTTATTTCAAAGGTATATCAAGCACAAACATATAAGCATTTTCAGACTATAATCCTTGCCCCCCTATCGACCCTTCTCCTCCTGCCCGCCACAGTAGTATATCAGTCTCTGGGGAAGCAGGGGCAGAAATATTCACAGCTTAACTCATTTTCTACATAGCTTTAGTCCCACCAAACTCAACTTCAAAGTTTTCCCATGGGTTTGCATCCCACCACTTTAGCTAGCTTCACTAGGCTTCCCTACTGCACTAACTGAAAATCCATCTTGGAATCCTGAGTTCCAGGGTCCCCATTTCTCAAACTTCTGGGTCTAGCACTCCACTCCCTGCAACAAGAACTGACCAAAAGCCCAGACCCATTTTTTAGGGTCACAAGGTTTAACGGGAGGGGAAGATGGCAGCCTTCAGGCCCTTTTCTCAGCCTTTTTTAACTCTATGGTGTCATATTCTTTGAGTTAATCCTTCACTCCTCATAGTTTTAAAGAAAGAGGCAGTTCCAGCTATTCAGTCAACGGAAAGAGGCTGCTTCCAACTATAAGGTAGGCAGTGCAGAATATGTACTCTTGTTCCAAGGTGTCCTGTCTTTCAGAAGCAGGTCTCTGGCAGTTCCCATATGGGTGCCTCCAACTTGGTGATCTTGTCATTCGCCAACCCCTAATACCTATTAATAGTAATGAACTTTGAAACTGATTATGTGACACGGGAGACACTGGCACAGGACTGCTCAGCATGGTATGCCCACAGCAGAGACAGCTCAAAGGAAATGCAGGATGTACAAATTTAGAGAATCCACCCCAAATGTTCACATGGACTAATTGTGCCCAATCTGTGGTAGAGCATTCCAAGCTTGTATTGGTCTGATCAGCCACAGCCAGACACACTGAAACTTGACTCTACAATTTGGAACCATCCCCAAAGGGCTATAAAAATGTGCATACCCTTTGACCCAGCAATACCACTTCTAGGGCTGTACCCCAAAGAAATCACACAAGTGGGAAATGGACCAGTATGTACAAAAATATTTATAGCAGCTCTTTTTGTGGTGGCAAAGAATTGGAAATCAAGGGGATGCCCATCAATTGGGGAATGGCTAAACAAATTGTGGTGTATGAATATAATGGAATACTACTGTGCTATAAAAAATGAAGAGCAAGCGGACTTCACTACAACCTGGAATGACTTCTATGAACTGATGCTGAGTGAGGGAACAGAACCAGGAGATCATTATACACGATTACAGACACACAGTATCTTTAAGGACTAACTCTGATAGACTTGACTCCTCTCATCAACGCAAGGTTCAAAGACAGCTCCAAAACACTCATGATGGAAAAAGCTATGTACATCCAGAGAAAAAATTATGGACTCTGAATGCAGATTGAAGCAAACTATTTGCTCTCTTTTCTTCCTCCTTTTTTAGTTTTGTTTCTTCTTTCTCATGATTCATTCCATTGGTTATAATTCTTTACGACTGGACTATTATGCAAATAAGCTAAATGTGAAGGTATATGTAGAACCTACATTGGATTACATGCCATGGGGGGGGGGGAGAGGGAAGGCGAGAAATTTGGAATCCAAAAACTTGTGGAATTGAATGTTGTAAACTAAAAATAAAAAATAAATTTATTTAAATAAAAAAGAAAAAAGAAACTAGCATAGTGATGTCATTCTGATCTTCTTTGAGAACAAAGCACAACAACCAACCCAGTACCAAATGGGACCTAGTTGTATCCCCTCATCTTAGCTCAGGAAACCAAGACCCAAGGTGGTGAACTAGTCGGTGGCAAAACGAAGTTTCCCACCATGCCTTCTCTGTGGACTAAGTGCTGTTGCCCCTCATAGTGTCCACATGGCTTCATTACAGTGCCAATTCTAGGAATGCTATGATGTCTAAATAGTGTGTGAGATCCTTTCCAGCTCTAATAGGCAACTCTTTTAAGTAACATCCTGTTGATGAATTTCATTAGTGGCACTCATGGATTACCTTTAGCCTGTAATGGTGATGGACTGATTTACTTTGAGTTTACATGGATGCCTGAAGAACACACAGACAAACCTAGGGGATAGACACAAAGAAGGTGTCCTTCGTCAAGAGGAGAATGACAATAACCCTGGCACATTCTAAAGACTTCTAGAGAGTTTTTTTTTTTAATACATCAAAGGCACCACTTAGCTTCTCTCTAATTTCTGAGCCCTTAACCATGGAGCCCCCATTTAAATGAGCTAGGTAAGGAGGCCATCTGAGAACACTTATCTTGCAATGCTGATGTGTTGTATCACCATTTTACTGTAGGGGTCCCTGGATGTATGACCTCATAAAAATCTTCAGAGAAGACTGAAGCAAGCTTTCTCAGCCTCAGTGTCCTCAGTAGCGCATAGTCTGAATTCGAACCCAAATCTTCTCCAATTCCAATGCCAGCTCCTGTTAGTAGTAATAATTGAAATAATAATGTGTGTTTAAGCACTACACAATGTCGAGAATTTTTAATGGGCCTGGAACAGTGCAGGAAGGTTCTGGGTAAGGAAGCTCTACCAATGCAAGTCTGCCCTTTTCCTGCAACTTAAGAATTGTTTAGAGCATTCAATGCCTAGCTGATTTGCCCAGGGTCACAAATATGTCAGAGGCAGGGGACTTGAACCCTGGCTTTAACAGTTTCCAGGATGGCTTTTTATTCATTATGTCACAATGGGATTGTTATTCTTAGAAAATCATTGGCCAATGGGCACCAAACTCCAGGCCTTTTCTCTCTTTTTTCTTCTCCTTTATTTTCCCTACTGAGCCCACCCTGACCTGATTTCATGCTAGACCTTCACCATCCAGCATTGACTGATCCAAAGTACCATTCCCTGTAGCCAGAGAGTCTCCAGTGTGGTTATATAGTCTGTGTCGTCCCAGCCCCCACCCCCCACCAACAGCTGGTGCTCCCAAACAGGAAAAGGTTTTGGTTTTTTTTTCCAGCTGCTAAGCCCATAACTCTTGTGGTACGTTCATTTGCCCTGTGTGCTTGAGAGGGAGGCCTGTCTCGACCCACATGTGCAGTCGGATGTGAACCTGCTCCTGATTTGTTGCCGTTTCTGAGGCCTCAGCACTTATCCTCCATGCACATTTTTAAAGGAGCGATAATGGCTCCCCAGCACCTCCTTAAATCCACCACAGCCTGTGAGTTATTGCTTCATCTGCCCTCTCCTCGGTGTCTGATGAAGCACAGGCAACAGCTGCTGAGGTCCTTTATTTAAAACCCAGCATCATCAAATCAGTAAACCAGGTTAACAACTGCATTGGAATTGGTTTGGTTGGCTTTGTAGGCCTTTCTAAATAATCAAACCCACCAAAGCTTTCTCCCACTCTTCACCTTCCCCAAACCCCCCACCAAATCCCTGATGACAGATGTTTTCAGTTCATTCCATTTAGAAAAAAGCATCAATTTATGTCTAAGAAGCTTTTTTTTAAACCAACAGTAATAGGTCCTTAATTGGGTTTCTTTTTTTAAAAAAAGTGATAGACATTTTCAATTTGTTATAATCCGACCAGAAAATTTGGAAGCAAAGAAAAGAAGGTGAAATTTGCATCTCTCTCTCTCTCTTCTATATTTCTGCCATATACGTTTGGTTCATACTGGGTTGACTAACCCTCCTTCTTCCTATGACATCAGTATTGAGAACAGGCCCTGTCTCTGGCACAAAAGGGTTTCTTTTGTGGTTGTAATATAGATGATATATACAATGGGTTGTAGATGTAATCTGATTATGAGTTAGAAGTTGCTTCAGGATTAGAAGATGTTTTGAAGAAAATCTACTATACCTCGATTATGTGAGAATTTAAGTGCACCCCCATTTCGCTGGAACCATTTTAAATTCAAAAGTGAGTTTCAAAAAAGGGGAGGACATTTGTGGTATAGAAGAAAAATACATTGGACTAAGAATCCAGAGATGTTTCCATTTCTGGCTCTGACGCTAACTTTCTGGTTAGCTTCAGGCAATACATTTGAGCTCAGTGGGAATCACAGGACCAAGCGCATTTTGAGCTAGAAGGGACTTTCGGTCATCTGGTCCACCTTTCTCATTTTACAGATGACAAAACTGAAGCCCAAAGGTTACACAGTTTTTAAGTAGCTGAAGCCAGAATTTGAACTCAGGTCCTCTGTACCAGTGAGTTGCTTTAGATTTGCCCAAGTTCGAACTATTTCTAAGATTTTTATCATTTTATTATTTAGTCAAATGTCATGGCTTGGGCCAAGGCTCCCCCTTTGGTCTCATACATCCTGCATTTCATTTAAGGTCACTTAAAAGAAATGCTTAATGGGACTTTAATGAGAATGGTACAAATAATTCAAAGCAATTTGATATCAATGCACACAATCCAAGCATTCCCAGTCCATGACCCTATCAACTACTCAAATCAGCATCCTCCCCAAACACCCAGAAAGGGTCAAATGGTACAGACTCAGATATGATGAATGAATGAATGAGCATCTATTAAGCATCTACTGTGTGCCAGGCACTGTGCTAAGCAGTGGGGATATGAATACAAAAAGCATGACAGTCTGTGCCCTCAAAGAGCCAATATTCTAAAAGAAGAAGACAATACACTTAGAGTTTAGGGGAGTGTTGGCCAGAGAGGGGTCATTTTGGTAGCTAAGTGGTAGGAGGTGAGTAGAGCTCTGAACTTGGTACCAGGAAGCTATTGTTGCTGAGTTGTTTCTGCTGTTGGTCTGATTCTTTGTGATTCCATTTGGAGTCTTCTTGGCAAAAATACTGGAATGGTTTGCCATTTCCTTTTCCAACTCATTTTACAGACAAGGAAACTGAAGCAAAGAGGGTTAAGTAACTCGTCCAGGGTCACACAGCTACTAAGTGCCCGAGGCTGGATTTTGAACTAGTCAGATGAGTCTTCCTGATTCCAAGCCCAGTACTCTATCCACTATGTCACCTAGCTGCCCCCAGCGTCAGGAAGACCCGAGTTCAAATCTTACTTCAGACGCTCATCGGCTTTGTGAAGCTCTCTATTTCAGTTTCTTCATAGGTAAAATAAGGATAATAATAGCCCCTACCTCCCAGGGTTGTTGTGAGGTGACACTTATAAAGCCTTTTTGCTATATTAATACTAGCTAGCGATTACTGTTTTGATCCTGGGTGGGAGCATGCCAGGACTTCACCTAAAGCTTGTCACTCACAGATTTTCTGTGGCAGATTGGCTTCTGTTGACGTAGTACAGGGACATGAAGCATTCTGCTGATCTCATTCATCCAAGGTGGTATCAGGTGCTGAGTAAGCAAGTCTGGCTTCTTTATGATGGTAGGAACGATAGCTGTCATTTCTATAGCGCTCTAAGGCTTATGAAACACTTTCTATGTCATCTCATCTGATTTCTACAACATGTGAAGTAGGTGATCACTATTATTATCAGTTATTTTATAGATGATTAAACAGATTGTTAAAGGAGGTTAAGTGACTTGTCTGGGGTCACAGAGCTCATAAATGTCTGAGACAGGATTTGAACTCACGTCTTCCTGACTTTGTCCAACTCTTTCATGGCTCCACTCTCCATAGATAACTTTTTTTCTTTCTTCAGATGGTTATATACTATGCTTATTCCTATAGTCTGGGGGAGTTCCCCGCCCCTCCCCACCTTGGGATGTAAGCTGCTTGGCTGAACATAGAGTCACAATAAACCAGAGAGGGACGATGCCAGGTCACTGACAGCAGGGCACCATTTCCTGGCTCTCCCGCCTCACTTTCAGATTCAGCCTCTCTGCCTATTTTCCCAGTTAATCGCTGTTCTCCTCAGCTGTGCTCTCTACCCTACAGGCTCTTCATGAGGAGCAGGGGCACAAGAGCAGAAATTATCCTTGGCATTACCTATTGGGGTTCACAATTGTTTGGTCAATGCTGGAAGAATATGTTGTCGTATAAAACCGTTGCACCTTCATTCTGTTTAAATACACATTTATTGAGCATCTGCTAATATGAAGAACTTCGCCTAAACTCTACAGTATGGGACCATGGCTGCCCGATGCAGGGAAATGAGCTCTGGATTTGGTTCAAATTCTGTCACCCACTTGTAATATTCCATTACCTTAATATACATAAATTTGTCTAGATATCTCCCAATTTGATGGGCATCTAATTTGTTTCTTGTTCATGCCTACCACAAAAAGTGCTGCTATGAATATCTTGGTGTATCTGGAACCATTTTTGCTGAGTTACGTGTCTAGTAGTAGAATCTCTGGGTCAAAAGGTGTTAGCCACTTTATTAGCATAATTCCAAATTCCTTTCCAGAATGATTGTACTAATCCACAGCTTCATTAATATGGTTTTGCTGGGACTGTTTTTTCACAAACCCTCCGAAGCGGACAATTCCCATCCTTTGTCATCTTTTCCAAGATGCTAGGTGTTAGGTAAAGCCTCAAGGTTGTCTGCATTTCTCTTATTTGTGATCTGGAGCTTTCTTTTACATGGTCATGAATACTTTGCAATTCATCTTTTGAGAACTGTTTGTTCATATTCTTTGACCATTTATCTGTTGAGGAATGCCCTTGAGGGGCAATCTAACAAGGAAGATATGAATTACACAGAAGCAACCATGACGCAAGAGTATATACGTGATAATGGCAATAAGAGAATTAATTTCCTTGAACATTTTCTGAAGCTATTAGAGTTCAGACTTGAAGATGTAGTTTCTGAAGTCTTGTTCTGATGTGTTCCCAAGGCAGCTAGGTTTCACAGTGGATAGATAAGAGTGCTGGGCTTGGAAATCCAGCCTCAGACACTTAGTAGCTGTGTGACCCTAGGCAAGTCACTTAACCTCTGTCTCGGTTTCCTCATCTGTAAAGTGGGGATAATAATAGCCCCTGCCTCCCAGGGTTGTTGTGAGTGCCAAATGAGATAATGATTGTAAAGTGCTTAGCACAGTGCCTGGTGCAGAGTAATCACTATTATAAATGCTGGTTGGGGCAGCTAGGTGGCACAGTGGGCTCATCTTCATGAGTTCAAATCTGGCCTCAGACACTAGTCACTTAACCTTGTTTGCCTCAGTTTCTTCATCTGTAAAATGAACTGGAGAAGGAAAAAGCAAACTACTCCATTATCTTTGCCCAAAATATCCCAAATGGGGTCATGGAGAACTGGATGCAACTGAACCACAAATACTAGTTATTATTATAAATTGTGATAATATTTGTAAAGTACTTGGCACAGTGCCTGGGACATAGTAAGCCCTATATACATGCTAACTGTCATTACATTATGGTCCAGGCGGACTACAATAGCCTAGATCCTCATTCTCAGTTTTCCGCCTCCTTTTCTTCCAGCGTGAGGACACCAGATCTCACCACTGCACTTTCCAGCCATTGTGGACATTACCTCTACCTCCAGATAGACAACCCTCCCCACCACCACCACAAGGAGGGGGCTAGAGGTAAAATGAGATTTCATCATGCTCTGAGTGAGCCATAAAGGGCGTCTCCAGTATGGTACAGTGGGAAAAGTGAGCTTTGGGAGTCAGAAGCACTAGGTTCAAATCCCAATTCCGACACGATTGGTGTGACCTCTGGTAAAGCAGCTTAACTTTTATGGGTCTCAGCTGCCTCAGCTGTAAAATGAAGGGGTCTAATGGCAAGCAGGATGGGACTTTTTCCTGTTTTTTCTTTTGGAGTGCTTCTCAGTACTCAGGCAACTCAGGCCTTTGATTGAGTCCTGCTTTTGTTTGAATCAAGAGTCTCTGAGGACCTGCTCAAGTCACAAAAAAGCCTAAGTCACATGATTTTGAGTCACATGGCTGTGACACCCTCTGTGGGCTGACCCTCAAGAAGTGTATATATATTCTGAGGTTAGCACTTTGCTTTGGGGGCTCACTCATTGGAAAAGCGTTCCTATGATTTTGCCGGACAAGTCTCTGGGTAGCCGTTGAGGAGCCCCCTCAACTTAGAAAACCCAGATGTTGATGCTTTTCTTTCTGGTAACTATGTATGTATAGCTTTGGTCAGACAGCTAGAAGCCTGTCTGTTGATTTGCATTATTTGCTCCGTTTATATTGTCTCTGTTTGTAATTTCTGTTTGTATTTGCTCTGAAGTTCAGGGTGCTGACTTTTCCCCCTCAACTAAGTGAATGATATATGTGTGTTTAATTAAAATGAGACTGTAAACCCCCTAAAGTTGCTTTCCTTAGAAAAGCAGATCAAAGATCCTGTGCTAGCAGCCCTCCTGTGTGCTGGTGTTATTGGCCTTACACCTCCACAGCAGCTGCTAGCAGCATTGTTGTTACAAGGGGTGGGATGAGATCACTTATATAGTGCTGTGAGGTTCACAAAGCGCTTTCTGTGTTATCTCATTTAAATCTCATAACATTCGGTCCTAGGTGCTATTATTATCCCCATTTTAGAGATAAGGAAAGGGAGGCAGATGGAGTTTAAGGGACTTGCCCAAGGTCACACAGCTGGTGTCTAAGGCAGGACTTGAACATAAACCTTCCAGATTTCAAATCTAGCAAGCACTCTATTTATTGTTCCACCTAGATGTTTAAAATGGTGGCCTCAGAGGCCCCCTCCAGCCCTAAAGCTGCAAACCTGTAATTCTCTACACTGTTTGCAAATCCCCCGAGGAAGCTGCTGACACCCAGTGAAGTGTAAGCAGGCTCCAGGCTCTCCAGGACCGCCCCCCCCCCCAATTGGGTTACTGGCTGCCCAGAGGGGAGGCATTCTCTCTGCTTTTCCCATTTCTTCAGAAATCCAGGCTAAGAAGGGAAGAGGATTGTGTGCCTCAGCATAGACCTTTTTGTAGTTCTGTATTTTCTCTGACAGTTTTGCACAAACTCTGGGATAACTCAAACCAAATTGGTCTATTTATTGCTTTGTGCCAGGAGGCCTTGAACCAGCCCAAACTGGTTCACAAGAGCTAGCATTTTAGGGCCAGACACCCTCCCTCCCCAACTGCCAGGGAACACTAGTCAGCTAGCAATGATTTCAATGGGCCTGTATCATCAATCACCAAGACGTGTAATCAAAATAAAAGGGGGAAGGGAGGTGTGGGGGGGGACGACTGTCTTCCCCTCTCCCCCCCCACCCCCGAAGACTTGCATTTGCTGTGGCAATTAATAAAAGCCAAGGACACAAGCTTAACCTGTGGGTCTCTGTCAGATAGACCCTGTGCTGAATCCTGAATGACTTTGCTTCTGTCTTCTCAAGAGTCAGCTCCTTGATTCCCCCACCCCCCAAATCAAAGCCTTCTTTAAGGCCATAGAAACAGGCCAAGTGCTACAAAATAAGAATGAAATATTCCCTTCAAATGAGGTTTTTAAATAGGTACTTTATATGCAGCAAAGACCCAAAGTACCAACACCAGTGTTCCTCTAAACAGCAAATAAAATCCACAAATAATGCTTTAGAGAATTGGGTATCATTCGATTGCATTAATATTCATACTCAAAGCCCACACATACAATTACAAACATCTTCCTGATGCAATTCTGCTCTTCCTAAACAAACCCAGACCCTCCAACAAATCCATTAAACACCTAAAATATCAATGCCACATTCTTCTCTCCCGCCCGTTCCAATTTCACTGATTTCTAGGGAGTTCACTTTGGCCTTTGGCATCTATCCTGCATGTGGAATGAATGGGGACTTCATGATGGGGATGATCATGCATAGAAGCGCATGACCTCAAATGGGAACAATTAATTTCATTTCTATCTCTATGGAGAGCGAATCTGAGAGCTTTTTTTTAAACGCTTGTAATTTCTTTGAATTGTTTATACCTTCCCTGTCCTTGCCCTCCATCTAACACTTCAAAGAGAGCCTGACCCTAGGATCTTCAGGGTTATTTTGCTTTGTAATTCAGGAGGCAGAACAGTAATGAAGGTCAGAATGCTCAGCTCCAGCCTCCTTCCTCTGTAGCAGGGCTGCCTGCCCTAGAGTCTGCCCACTGCCCTGCATCAAACTATGAACTGAGGCAATCAGTGCTCTCAGGTTCTGAGGGTAGAGCCAAGGCATTTACCAACAGGGAATACTCGCTTTCAAAGGGTTCAAGGAAAGGCAAAGAATAGGACCAGGAACAAAACCCACACAGTCTGAAATGTGAAGTGATACAGCTGTCATTGAGCATTCACTAACCAGGAAAAATGGGGGCACCTTTCGGGGTTATGCCTTTCTGGTCTGGATGTCCTAGGGATAAGATGGATGGAGGGTGGCGAGTCTTGAATTTACAAAGCAGCAATATTCAGCATAAGTCCCAAGAGGAATGGAGCATTACAATGTACCTGTGAGCTTTTCTTTCTTTTTTGTTTTCAAAACACTTTATTATCTGTGCCGAGAAAATCCCAAATGGGGTCAAGAAGAGTCTGCCACAACTCAATGATTTATTTTTAAGAAATGTTTAATGAATATTTTTTTTATCATTGTTACTTCTCACTGCCTTCTCCCCAACCCTAACTTCTCTTGTGAGAAATACAGTCAAGCAAACCAATCAATACAATGGCCACATATGAAAATAAGTGCCTCATTTTACACCCTTGTCTACCACTTCACCACTAAAACGTGGGAGACGGTTTACTTGCAATTTCCTGAAGTTATGATTGGTCCTTGTTCCACATTCTGATCATTGATTCAGGTCATCGACCAGACTTCTAAAGTCCTTCACTGTTGTTTTCTTTTACTTTATTGTAATCATGGGGTAAATTGTTCTCCTAGTTCTACTTAGATCAATCTGCATCAGTTCATAAAAGTCTTAGTAAATGAGATAATGCATACACATATTTATCTTTGGGGATTTCCAATAAATGCTTTAGAGATTTAAAGGCATAGGTGAATCTGCTCATTACTTTCTATATCAGAAATCTAAATAAAAGTTAATGAACTGAGACATAGGGCATGGCACGCAATAATTCAAAAGCTTTGAAACAGTAGCAGCCTGTCAGATAATTTGAATAGACTTCCATGGTCAATGCTAATGAGCTCCCCCTGGATAGGCATGCACAATTGGTTGATTTCTGACACACAGTCCAACTGAGCACAATTCTCCAAAATCTAAATGTTTTGATAAATGTTTCATTAACCAAGGACATTGGACATCCCAGTTTGGTCAGGACAGAACTTCCTTAAGCGTTTGAGTTTCTTGGAAAATGTCCCTGGCAGGATCTGTCAGGTTAAATTATAGACAAACTGTGAAGTATGTATCTTTACTTTGTGAATTACCACAGTATCTTACTTTTATACTTGAAATATTTATTTATATTAATGTATAATATATTATAATATAAACATATTGATATCACATATAAGAAGTACATGTATTTAAGTAATGTAATACTGAATACAGCTGATTATGAGCTGATGGCAGCAGACCTATTAGCTGACTGAAGCTGACCTTGTCCCAGACCCATGAATTGCCTAAGGCTGATCAGATGTTACCACCTACCCACCCCCCCAGCCTGGGGCCATTTTGTAAATATTCAACTTTTTCATGGGAGATTCCCTAAGGACTTTCAGTTGTTATGCAAAACAACTTACCTCGTAAAACTGTGGAATGTCCCAACCCCCTCACACCTGCAGCTGGACTCCTACCAAGAATTATACCCCTCTGCCCTGGTACCCTGTAAGAACCCAATGCCCAAACCCCTCCTCCCCGCTTCTTTGGCACCCCAGCACTTGCAGCTGCTGCATAGCACCCTGAGCCATAATTTTTCCTGTACTGATAGTCTTATCTTTAATTCAGGTTAACAGTAACTAATAATATGCTCTAATTCCTGAAACAACTATCAGGTGAAAAATTGTCTTTGATCGGTAGAGATGGCATTGATGGTCAACATTTTGGGGTATTGGGCTTCTGCTTGCTTCCAAACAGTACTAAGTGAGCTTTCTCAACAGGCTTGGAGTCAACTTGAATTGCATATTCTGGAAAACTACTGAGGTACTTTTTGTGCCAACCTATTTATTTCCTTTCCAATTCTTCCTTCTATAGCTCTCATTTCTTTTTCTGAATTTCCCTCAAATTCTCTAATTCCATTGTAAAAACTTTTTTTTTAAGTGCTTGCTTCATCTTTTCTAAGAATTCTAGTTGGGTCTGTGCCCAAGCTGTGGTTCTCCTTGTGGGTTTGCTTATTTCAGAATAATTTTCTTCTGGGTTTGTGTCTTGGGCATCCCTGCCGCCATGATAGCTCATCATGGTGGGATTCCTTTGTTGTCTGCTCATTCTTCCAATCTTCTTACTGACTTCAGACTTGATGTTAGAGCTGGGCTCTGCTGAACTTTGGGAGGGAAGGTCTGGTCTGGTTCTGTTGCTGCTTTCTTGGGATATTGACTGGGGACAGGGCGGGCACTTGTGAGCTTTCAGTGCTCCCAAAGGGGTGATCCAGGGCAGTGTCTGGTTGCTGTTCTCCTGGTCTGAACTCTGCAAGTTCCTGGCCTGGGTTTCGGTCTGAGCTTTGCTGCTAGTCTTATCCACCCCCTGGGAGCTCTATTGGCTCACAGAGCCAAAATTGTAGACTCCCCTTTAGTCTAGGATTCTTGCCTTGATCATTCCTCTGCAGACTGGGCTAGATGCTTTAGGTGAGATTCTGCTCCGAGCCTGGAGCCTGAATCATACCACTGCTGCAAATGTCTTCTGAACTTGCTCCTTTCTCAGTAACAATCCTAAGGGCCTCCCTACCCTGAATGCCACTGCCTTACTCAGGTCTCCTCAGTCCAACCTGAATCTATGACCCAGAACTAGGTGTTGGGTGACTAAGCTGTCCACCTAGTATTTGTCACTGGGGTTGTCCTGGTATGAGTCTGGGACCTCCTCTTACACAGGTGCACAGCCTTTTCCTGGGTGCTAGAGTGTTCTTTGAACTGTAATCCTGGTCTGATCCTTTTGATGAGGTTCAAATAGAATGGTCCAGGAGAAGCCCATTATCTCAGGTACCACTTAAAGCCACTTTAGGAGACATTGAGATTCTAGTAGGCTAGTGGAAGAAATACCTGTGGGGCCCCTCTGCCCCTCCCCCCTGGGCTGAACAATGGAATAACTATAATAATTAATAATAATAATAATAATTATTATTATAAATGATGCCTGAAACTCTGAACTACTATCCCTGGTTACCTCATCTCCCTGCTCGCTGCAGGCTTTCCTCTATAAGAATTCCTAGCCTCTCCTGGCTAGTGAGCACCTTCCTTAATCTGAGGGTGTCCCTTGTAAGGACACATCTCCCTTAAGCTGGGGTCTCCCTTGATGGTCGTCTCCCTTTGGGGGAGGCATCTCCCTGAATTGGCCCCTCTCTTGGCTGGGCTGCCCCCTCTCCCTTGGAAGGGCTGCCCCTTCTTAAGAAGCTGCTGTTGAAAAGGTTAGGGAACCATGTTTTTAGGGGTTCTCAAGATCCCAAAATACTGACATGCTAGGTCCTGCCAAACGAATTCTACTCAAGCCTTCTCAAAGCCAAAGGGAAACAAAGTTTATTACAGATCCGCCATAATGGGTTGTCTTAAGAAATCTCACCCTTTGTGACACTCATTTTCACATGCAGGCCAGAATCTGAGCACCTTCATGGAGGCAAGATGAAACTTATATACAGGAAGATTGTGGGAGGGATCGAGGGTGGTCCTGGGGTGATGGGAGGAGGGGTTTAAGGAAGGTCTTGAGGAGGAGTCTAAGGAGGAGCTTAATGGGACTGGGGTGAGGTCAGACTCCAGAAACCAAGAGAATGGGATTAAGGGTGGGAAGTAGTTGAAGGCTACCAGGAGATACTTTGATAGTGTGGAAAATATTATTCTATTTTATATCATTTTTAATTTCAAGTAGACCCAGAGCCTGATTTAATGAGTAACTGGATGAAGATCCAGGACCTGGGCTTCTTTGTTTTCTCTAAAAGTTTGCTCAGGTAATAAATACCCTTACCTCTGTCAACAAGGCCAGATTAGACTGACCTAAGGACATTACCCTAACCCCAAGAGAGATTACCTTGCTTAATATTCTACAGGTATATACTATGTTATGGAATGTAATGAGACACAGAGACGCTGGGCTGTAGTTTCAACTGACTTTTGTCAACATCCTTTACAACTCTACTCCATTAAGGAAAATCCTCTTCTTGTATCAGGGTTAAACATACATGGGGGTCATAAAAATGAGGTAATACAGGCTTGCTAGCTCTGCTAAAATAACGTATATAAGTTTTCTCATTCCTTTGTTCAGACAGCCAGAGTTTATGCTCTGACTCCTTGTACGTACAAGTAAGCTAGCTCCGCTATGCTTTAAGGGAAAATAATAAACAACATGGATTTTTCTATCACCTAGCTCTGTTGTTTCCTTCAACCAAATTTTCAGGTTTAACAATAGGATCAAGGGTAGAAACTAGCCAGACAATGGAGGGCTAGGCTATATTAGGAGTAATCTAGCCTAGAGATTTGGGCCTAGCAATAATGAAAGGTTTATGGCCTGAGGCAAATGCCTCATCTAGCGGGAAGATTCAAGGGGAGTTCAAGGGGGCTCCCACAATCTAAACCCCATCACGGTCTCCACTAAGGCACCTAGCCCCCACTCCCCCCTTAAGCTGGGGTTTCTCTTAAGGGGCGGAAGAGCCTGTTGTGTGTGTGTGTGTGTGTGTGTGTGTGTGTGTGTGTTATCTGATGTCTTTATTTGATTTAGAGAGAGCCTGAGCTAATTCTTTCACGACAACCTTTGCACCCCAACATTTTGGGGTGCCCCTGAACCTCATCACCTTCCCATTGTCTGCAGACCTCCCTCTTTATTTTCCTCTGTTGAGCTGGGCTGTGACGTCTTCTGCATTTCCCCAACATGATTCAGTCTGGTGCATTTTCTAGATCAGTTTAGGAGAATTTGTGGACAGGATCTCACCACACTCTTTCCTCTCTCAGATCTGGGCTCCACACTCCCACCCCCAGCAGGAATGTTAAGAATCTCTTAGACTATGAGGAGAGGAGGGGTGTGGTAGAGCTTTCTGGGGGCACATGGAGCAATAGTGGACTGTGGTGACTAGAGCAGCAAGGACATGGGCAGTTTGTCTTCTCAAACCTAAGTCTCCAAGGGAGGTTCCAAAAGGCACAAAAGCTGAAAGGTCAAGCACCAAGGTATAATATGTATTATTACTTTTTTATCATGGCTCACTCAGGTAGCTGGAGCACTGAGGGGAAAAAATAAACATGGAGGAATCAGCAGTCTCATCCTCTTCTCAGCTTACTACAGCTAGGACAACCAGCACCCAGTGACCTTTTTATTCTGCTTAAAAACTGCGTCTGACTTAATTTTATAATCTCACAAATGCCTGCAGTGTACCCTGTTGTTTACATTTCCTTGTGTCCCTCTGTTGGCATGAAGATGTTGGACAGTTCTGGGAGCCACAAAGGGAAAAGAGACCTTTTCCAAGCCCAAGGGGAAAAAATACAACTCCTGGGGTCTTTAACAACCTAGACCCTCTCGCCTGGCAGCCATTCAAGCTTTGCTACAGAATTTTTACATTTGAATCAGAATATGATTGTTAGGACCTTCCTTCGTGAATCTGGGGCCTTTACTAGCTAGAAAAATCTATTTAGAGAAAGCTGTAAGTTCCTAAATCAAAGTCCCTATTGTCTTCCCTTCAAAGGACATACCTCAAGGCCATCTTTCTTTTCAGTAGGGAAGTATTTTTAGAGACAAAAGACTTTCTTTAGCTCTGACTTGGGTTGTTTCCTGCTTACCTATGCAATTTTTTGCTTTTCACTCTTTTGCTTTAATATCCCCCAAATGTTGAGAACCTTCCCTACTTCTAAAAATTAGTATTTCACAAATAAAGCTCACCTCATATCTAAAGAGTGGGTTATGTAGAACCCTTGAAGAAAAATAAAGGTTCTAACCCTCCTTCCCATCTTATCTTCCCATCTCATCTAGCTGATCACTGCCTTGGAATCCCTTGAGAAACGGGAAAACTAAAAATCTAAAGGCCACAAAATAGAAACTTTTCGGTATAAAAAGGGAAAACTGGTGATCCATCAGTGGTACTCCATGAGTCATCTGGGGAGCTGCCACCTCCCCATCCCCACCCTTCAGCTAATCTGAGATTTCAGGTCCCTTAGGTGTCCATATTGCTGGTGGAGACAACTCGAAAAGACCCCAGGAGCTGCAGCATCTCTACCTCCAGCCCTCCCAATAAACTGCATTTAGAATGGGCAGTTTCTGTGTGTGGGTTGTTCTTTCCTCTCTGGTTTGGCCACTAGTTTCACTCATTTTAGAGAGCAAGTGCTGCTGAATGTTGGAAATAACATAGACAAGTGAATTTTATCAATGCTTTCCATTTATTCCTATGAGTCTCCCAAAATAATATTAATTCATACGGGCTGTCCGTTCAGAGGTTGTAAAGGGATATGTCTCAAGTTTTGTTTACAGAATGAAATATGGTTGCCTGAGATGTGCTGTCAAGCACAGCTCGGCACTCTTTCTCCTCAATCTTTACAATCACTTCATTCTGTGTTCCTATGGCTCCTGGAGGAATGAATCGACCTGAGAGATTCATGGTAGGCATAAACAGGCTGCAGTACATTACTAAGAGTGACTTGTAGGAAGAAGCAATATAAAAAATATTTTCTTGGAGACATATGACTAGAGAAGAAAGTGAGCTAGTCAGGTACTTAATAAATACTTATTGTATTATTAATTGACTAATGTGGTGAGAATGAGAGGCAACAAATGGACAGCCTAAGTAATATAATGGTATCCCAAGGATATGAAGAAAAATAGAAAATGTTAAGTCAATGAGTGGATCTGAATAAGAAGGGAGGGAGTGATTATGAGATGCATGGAAGGAGTACCCATGACCCAGAAGTGGAAGAAATCACCAATATCGAAAATAACAAATTTGTCTAGGGCTGTATTTAAGGTGTACATAATGCCTTTTCACCTACCCTCTCTCATTTGATCATCACAACAACCCTACATGGAAGTGGGAAAGATTCAATATGAAGAGGTTATTGGTAAAAATGATGATTGTAAGGAACTATATGTTTCTAGGGGTGCTTGGGACCCCAAAATACCGACATGCCGGGTCCTGCTGAAAGAATTCGACTCAAGCCTTCTCAGCCAAGGGAAAAGACAAAGTTTATTAGGGATTCACCATAATGGGCTGTCTTAAGAAATCCCACCCTTTCTGACGCCTGTTTTCACAAGCGGGCCAGATTCAACCTACTGAGCTAGATTGAATCTGAGCGCCTTCATGGAGGCAAGATGGAGATTATATACACAAAGATTGTAGGAGGGATTGAGGGATGGTCTGGAGTGACTAGAGGAGGGGTTTAGGGAGGGTCTTGAGGAGGAGTCTAAGGAGGACCAGATGAGGTCAGAGTCCAGGAACCAAGAGAATGGAATTAAGGATGGGAAGTAGCTGAAGGCATGGATACTGATATATCAAGGGTGGGGAAGTAGCTGGACAATAAAGGGCGAGGCTAGGTAGAAATTTGGGCCTAATGATAATGTAAGGCTTATGGCCTTAGGGAAAGGCCAGATCTAGTTGGAAGATTCAAGGACAATTCAAGGGGGCTCCCAGAGACTGTATTCCAGATTCAAGGGGGTTCCCAGAGACTGTGCCCTCATCATATACATATTGAATATAGAGAATATTATAGCTCAGGAAGATTTTAAATGACTTAATCAAGGTCACTCAGTTACTAAATGGCAGAGCCACGACTCAAAAGCAGCTTGTTGACTCCTAGACCAACACTCTTCTACTTCCCCCAAAAATCACAGAATCTGAGAATTCTGCAAGACTTCAGACCTTCCCAAATGTACCAGAGCAAAGTAGATGGAAGGATAGCACAGCAAACAACCTGACAGGAGAAGAGACATTTGAGCACCGGCCTTGGAGTGAGGAGGACCTGAGTTCAAATTCAGCCTCAGACACTTGACACTGTGTGACCTTGGACAAGTCACTTAATCCCAATTGCCCTGCCTTCCCCCCTCCAAAAAAAGTTTTTTGGCTGCTATATCACAACTGTTGATACACACACACACACACACACGCGCGCGCGCGCACAAATCATACTAAAACTCCCCAATCATTTTCAGCAGTACTTCTACAATACAGATTGTTCCAAAAGTCTATATTGCACTTAATTTTGTAAGTGTAAGATTTTTTTATACTTTTACAATTTACATTTTTTTACATTTACCGCTTTTACATTTTTTTTTACATTTTTACATTTACCCTTATTAAATTGCATCTTCTTAGATTGAATCCAAAAGGCTAGCCTGTCAAGATACTTTTAGATCCTGACTCTATCATTAATGCATGAGCTAGTTAACAATTACATAGTACTTTAAGGTTTATAAAGAACTTTATGCATACTATCTCATTTAACCCTCACAACCTGGGAGGCAGGTGTTATTATTATCTCATTTTATGGTTGCAGAAACTGAGGCAGACAGAGATTCAGTGACTTGCCCAGGCTGACATAGCTAGGATGTGTCTGAAGCTAGATCTGGGGTTAAATCAGTGGTCTATCCACTGTGCCACCCAGCTGCCTCGATGTTAACTATCCCTAATAGCTTTTTGTTATCTGACAATTTAATGAGCATGCCATTTATGTCTTTATCCAATAAACTGCTGAACATATTAAGCAGCACAAGGCCCTGCAGTAAGGTGGGAGAAGTCAACTAGTAAAGAGATGATGGAAATATCAAGCAGATTAGAAATTATGGCCGAGGAAACCTTTTTTGGCCAAGGGTCTCATATTTGGAAATCAAAGGGACGCTCCTCAATTGAGCCATGCCTAAACAAGCTGTGGTATATGACTGTAATTATTGTGCTGGACGACACGATGGGCAGGATGATTTCAGAAAAACCTGGAAAGACTTGTACGAACTGATGCACAATGAAGCGACCAGAGCTAGGAGAATGTTATACACAGTAACAGCAACATTGTTCAGTTGTGAATGACTTAGCTGTTCTCTGCAATACAATGATCCAAGGCAATCCCAAAGGATGAAGCCTACTATTCTGTCTCCAGCGAAAAAACTGATACTGATTGAATACAGACTGAAGTGTGCTATTTTTCACTTTCTTTCATTTTTTTTCTTTTATTCAAGTCTTCTTGTACAAAATGACTGACATGGAAATGTTTCACATAATCGCACATGTATAACCAGATTGCTTACCATCTCAGGGAGGGGGAGGGGAAGGAGAGAGGGATAGAGTTTGGAACTCAAAACTTTAAATAAAAATGTTAAAAAAAAATGGAGGAGGAGAGAAAACTGAGCACATCATATACAGATGTCGATAAATTTTTGCTAAGAACACTTTCCAGTCCTTATCTCCCATTGCCTAACGACACAATGAAGCAGAAGCTGGGAGTTAAGTCTCCCCCTAGAACACTATTCATCACTCAAATTTTATGGTCTTCTATGTAAAAGGAAAAAGGTTTGAATTGACCTTGCTGGGTCTTGACACTATTAAACTTTTTTATTCTAGAAGTCTCAAAGTTTCAAAGCAAATTCCCCTAAAAATAAGATGGAAGGATAGCACATTAAGCAATCTGGCAGTGGAAGACTCATTGGAGAATACTAGTGACATAAGTTTAAATTGTGGTTCCCAAGTAAAAACTTCATAAAAGGTCACTTTACATTTTGTCAACTGGAAAGTAAACAAATCTGTAGTGGGCAGAGATCCTTTCTTTCCAAACCCTCACACCCCCCTCCCCCCCCTTTTTTTTATGCCTCTGTCTCTTTCCTTCCTTTTCACCTTTCAAAAACATCTTGATGGAAGGGAAATATTACCCTTTCTAGAATAAACAGCATGAGCGAAATCACGTCAGCATCACTTGCCAAATATTTTAGAAATTGGATGCATGAAATTGGATCCTATGGCCGTAGAGGCAATGAGCAAATGTTGACTGGTATACAAAGGAAAGGTATTGGATCGGAGATGGGAGGTTTGGGGCCCAGGCCCAGCTCTGTTACCTACCTGATGTGTATAAATTTGGCAAAGTCACTTCCTCTCTTTGGGATTCTGTAAATGATCCCTAAGATTTCTCTCAATATTAAGATATGATAATTTGCATTACCATGCATGTTGGCTTAGATAACTTTCCATCACCACTCTGTGAGAGCACCATTATTTATTAGCAGAATATAATTACAAATCCATCTGCATGACTTGAGATAGAAATTAAAACCTTATAACAATTTTTCCTAAAACTTACTGGAGCATTCAGTCAGTGGAAAAACAGCAAGGAAAAAAAAAATTATTTTAACACTAAATTGATTCAGGGAGCTTGTGCTGAAACCAGCTCAAACCAGCTCATGAGAACTGATTGTTAAATTTTCAGAGTGAGCATCTACACTTCCGATATTGGCAAAGGCTACGAATTGGAGCTTAATTTATCGTTTGGATGATTGTCTAGATTTAAGGTGCTGATGGAGAAGATGTCAGTAATGCAGATTAAACCTAAAAATGTGTTGTACATACCCAGAGAGCCTGTTGTTAAACATCTACTGACACACTCCTGCTGGTAAAATTTGCAAAGTACTTTATATACATTATCTCATTACAACACTATGAAGTAGATGTTGTAGCTCCTATTGTCCTCATTTTACAGATGAGATGACTGAGGCTTAGAAAGGTTAAGGGACTGGCCCATGATCACAGAGCTAGAAAGTGTTAGCAATAGGATCTCTACCTAGGTCCTCCTCACTCCAAGTGCGGTTCTCCAGCTGGAGCATTGCTGCTTTCTTGCAAAGGGGCCATTTCATTGGCTTTTCCCCCTGGTTTCTATAAGAAATTTTATCTATAAGTCTTCAGTAAGGTATGTAGGTACCAGGAATGCTCATAAGGACCGCAACAACTCTTGAACTCGGCAAAAGGAGGCAAGCAGTAGAACCCTGCAGCGGACACCATACTGCGAGGTATAGAATCAGAAGACCTAGGTTCTAGCTCTAGAATTCTATAGAATCAAGAGACCTGAGTTCTAACTCTGCCATTTCCTATCCATGTGACATTGGACAAATCACCTTTTTCTGGGTCCATTTTCTCAATTGTAAAATGAGAGGATCCAGCTAAGTTAGGGATTTCCAAACTTTTTCACTCTCCTGCCCCTTTTTTTTTAGTAAACCTTCTTGTACCCCCTCTTCAATATGAAAGGAAATAAATTCTAGAGTTTATATGCATATAAGAAATAGAAACTTTTTTTTCCATAAAGAAAACTTATTGGGTACATGCCATTCTTAGTATTTTAAAAAATTGTTAAATGTTTCTCAGAGCACAGTCAAATAAAGTAGTGAGTCCCTTGATTCTGTTTCTTGTCAACTAGTAGTTTCTTCATCTATAAAATGAATCGATGGATGAGATGTTTGCTTAGGCCTTTCTAACAACAAGATTCTGATCTTATGCTTTCTTGTCTGCCATATCAATCAATAAATCAATTAATAAATATTTATTAAGCACCTGCTATGGGCCAAGCACTGTGCCAAGCAGTAGGGACACAAAAAAGAGGCAAAAAAAGTCCTTGTCTTCAAGGAGTTACAATCTAATGGATGATGAGGCTACTATGGTCACATGATCATACTGTGGTCAGATTTCCTCTGTCATCAATAATTGGGACAATTATCTAGTTTTTGTTGAAATTTGCTGTTTTCTTAATTTCTGATCTCCTTGTGGGGACTTGTTCTGCGTGTGCCTATCATTAACCAGGAAAGTATAGAGAGAAAAGAGAGGAAGGAATGAGGACAGAGCTCTGGGGAGGGGAACGATAGCATATAGGGGGATGGGAGGAGACTAGGAGCTAGAGAAGTAGGAGGAGAATTAGGTTTGAATAAAGTGATTAATCTACCATCTTGCTCTGTAGCAGAATTTCATGAAGTTTTTTTTCTTAAGGAAAAATGAGACCAGTCAGTCATTCAGATTAAATGCTTACTAAATGTTGGGCACTATTTTAAGTACTGGGAATACTTTTTAAAAAAGGCAAAAACATGGATCGCTCAATTATTTTGAACTCTCTATTCAGCATTTTTGCCCATCTGGAATGCAACTGAGAACATGGGTACCAAAAAAAAACTTTCTGGGAAGTCCAAATGTGTGCCCTGGAGTCCACATGATACTTTACTCATAGGACAGCCCCTCAGGCCCTCATTCTTCACTTATTTTACATACACCATTTTCACAGGCTTGTTTTGGGAGTCACTATAATTGGTTATCTGGTTTTCAAGGCCACAGAAGATGTGACTCATGGCAAGCCATAAGATGGGAAAGGACAAAGACAGGCATACTGACAACCATGTTTGAAAACTGATAGTTCTAGGCTCTCTTCCTTCCCCATTATTATCTTTAGCCCAGCTCTAGATAGCTTCTACAGAGCCTTAACTCCCCAACTTGGAAGAAAACAGGGCCACAGTTCTGTTTTTACAGCCTTTTGTGTCTATTTAGATCATTCATCCCTTTGGTACCTCTTATTTGTCAAGGTCAGCAAAGTCATTAGAAAAGGCAGCATCCCCCAACCTCTTTAAGAATATCAGCGACCCAAGATTTTGGGAATGGGAAAGCATAAATTGGTTACTGTTGCTCACTCCATCCTTAAATACTCTGACCTATGACACCAACTCTTCACTCCACTATAGAATTCAGATTTCAGCTGTCCAGTTCTCCATTGGACAGAGGGTTGGACTTAAGAGTCAGAAAGACCTTGGCTATATCCTACTACCCGTGTGACCCTGGATAAATCACTTCTCTGGACTCAGTTTCCTCATTTGTAAAATGAAAGGATTGGATTTGATGACCTCTAAGATCTCTTTCAGCTCTAAGGGTATCTCTAAGGATCCTGTGATCCTCCCCTCAAAGTTCCTTGCTTCCATGCATCCAAATTAAGCAAAACCAACTGTGGGTTCCTTATAAATGGGCCTTGACACTCTGTCTCTATTGTAGATTAAACTTCAAATGCGCTGTTGCCCTGTATAAGATTCTCTTCTCTATTTGACAGTGGCATCAATCCTATTCTCAAAATTTATTGCTGCTCTAAATTACAGTCAGAAACTTGAAGACAAGACAGCTATCATTTTATATAAAGCAGCCTGTCTTGTTCATTCACCTGACTCTAGGTTTGCTCTAGAGAACGGAGCTGGAGATCCCTAGCCATCCAATTAAAAACCTAAAAAAAAAAATAGCTGGAACACAGCCCAATTCTATAGGTGGAAGATAGTTATTCACTTAATTCTGGCAAATCTTGCCTTTGAGTTTATTGGCATTTCACACTTGACCAATTGCTTTGTTGTTGCTGTAGTTGTTTCAGTCACGTCTGACTCTTGGTGACCCCATTTGGGGTTTTCTTGGCAAAGATACTGGTTTGTTATTTCCTTCTCCAGCTCATTTTACAGATGAGGAAACTGAAGCAAAGTTAAGTGACCTGCCCAGGGTCACCATTAGTATCCAAGGCCAGATTTGAACTCGGGATCGTTTTGACTCCAGGGGGCCTGGTGCTTTATCCACTGCACCACCTCACTGCTTTGTTGATAACTCAATCCATTTCATAGGACCAGAGATTTAAAACCGGGCAATTTAATTCAACTCCCTTCATTTTACAGGTCAGGAAAGGAAGGCTTAGAAAGATTAAGCGACTTCCCTAAGGTCACACTGGTAGCAGGTCCATAATTCAAACTGAGGTTCTTTGATTCAAAACAACCTAATTTCTTTCCACTCAACAATTCTTCCTTTCTCAAATTCCCTCCTGCGTGGAAAAGGGCTCTGTTTCCCTTCCTCCCCTCCTCATGGAGAGATTTGCAAAAGGACCTGCATTAGGTCAGCCTTCCAGAGCAAGACTACCCCCACAGAGAGTCTTACAGGTAGGGATGTGCAAGTAAATTTTTAACGACTGGCCCTCGGGGGGAAAAATGTATGAATGACACACGTTTCAGTTTAATATGCATTATTAGCATTTTCTTTATTTCCTCCTTAAGTCTAGACAATCAACAAAACAATGAACCAAGCCCTGATTTGTAGCATTTACTGATTTCCTGGCTTTAAACGCTCACATGGAAAAGTTAACAATTGACTCTCATGGGCTGGTATGAGCTGGCTCCAGCACAACCCTGGTTACAGGGACAAAATGAGCAGCTTTGTAGTCAGACTGAAGTTGGGCCTTCACAGTGTGGCCTTTAAAAAGAAAATCCAAAAAAGAAGAAAAAAAAAAGAGAGCAAAAAGTTTGCCTCCATCTGCATTCGGACTCCATAATTCTTTCTCTGGATGTGCATAGCTTTTTCCATCGTGAGTCTTTGGAGCTGTCTTTGAACCTTGCATTGATGAGAGGAGCCAAGTCTATCAAAGTTAGTCCTTACAGATGCCATGTGTCTATAATCATGTATAATGATCTCCTGGTTCTGCTTCCCTCACTCAGCATCAGTTCATATAAGTCTTTCCAGGTTGTAATGAAGTCCACCTGCTCCTCATTTCTTATACAACAATAGTATTCCATTACATTCATATACCACAACTTGTTCGCCCATTCCCCAATTGATGGGCACCCCTTTGATTTCTAGTTCTTTGCTACCACAAAAAGAGCTGCTATAAATATTTTTGTACACACTGGTCCATTTCCCACTTGTAGTGATCTCTTTGGGATACAGCCCTAGAAGGGGTATTGCTGGGTCAAAAGGTATGCACATTTTTTATAGCCTTTTGGGTGTAGTTCCAAATTGCTCTCCAGAATGGCTGGATCGGCTAACCCTAACCCGACTCTTTTTTTTCCTTCTTTTTTGATTTTGTTTCTCCGTCCTCATGATTCATTCCATTGGTTATAATTCTACTTTACAACTGGACTATTATGTAAATAAGTTCAATGTGAAGGTATATGTAGAACCTATATCAGATTACATGCTGTCTTGAGGGGGAGGAGGGAGGAGAGGGAGGGAGAGAAATTTTGGAACCCAAAAACCTATAGGACTGAATGTTGTAAACTAAAAATAAAAAAAAAATTGATTTAACATACATCTAGAAACAGCCTACTACAGTCAAGTCGCTGGGTTAGGTGTTGGAGATAGGAAGGAAACACTTTTTGTCCTCAAGGAATATGTTCTATTGGGATGTGTTTGTGTGTGAGTATGGAGGAGTAGGGTGATGAGAAAATGTGAGCACATTTTTAAATGCAAGGTGATCTGAGGGGGAGAATATAAGTTCAATAAAATGTAAGTTCCTTGAGGGCAGGCCCTGTTGAATTTTTGTTCTCATACTTCCAGGGCATAGCACACTACCTGGTACATAGTAGATGCTTAACAAGTCCTCATTGGTTGGTTGAAGTAGTGAGTGTTAACAAGTAGGGGAATCAGGGAAGGCTTCCCAGGGGTGATATCTGAGCTGAGCCTTGAAGGAAGAAAAGGATTCAGAGAGGATTGGGTAAGGAAAGAGAAATTATAGGCAATGGCTTGTGCAAATGGGGATCCGGGAGGAGACAAAACACCAAGTCTGGAGAATAGTTAACTAGTTCTCTTTGGCTAAAATGTGGAGTTTCATGAAAGAGAATAATGCGAGATTAATAAATGAATGAAAAAATCACTTATTGTGTGCAAAAACACTGGAATACAAGGAGAAAAATCCAGAAAGTCCCTGCTTTCAAGGAGCTCCTGCTATACTTGGGAGAAATAGCATCTAAAAGAAAATTCAGCCTCGGGGCTGATGGTAAAGCCCAGGTTTCATAAATATGTCTGATGACAGCAGGGTGGCTGCTGAGTATGGAGGCAGGGTGGATAGTAAGGCCTAGAGATCTTCCATGTCCCTGGAAGGAATAGTTATTGACTCCCATCTCATCCATGCCCTGAGAGCAATCAAGTAGCAAGAAGGGACCCCCGGATGATGGAGACGGGGAACATAAATTGAAGCCATAGTGTGGAGTTCCCAAAGCCAGAGTGAGGACTTTGTATTTATTTCTGGCGGCAATAAGGAATTTCAGAAAGGCTTTCAAACTGGGTAGTGACAGGTCAGCATTAGATCCCTAGTACATCAGAGGAAGCCGTATTAAAATGTAAATATTCAAATACAGGGGCAGCTAAGTGGGGCAGGGGATCTAGTGCTTTGCCTGGAGTCATGAAGATTCATCTTCCTAGTTTCAAAATCCAGCCTCGGGCACTTAATAGCTGCATGACCCTGAGCAAGTCGCTTAACCCTGTTTGCCTCAGTTTCCTCATCTGTAAAACGAGCAGGAGAAGGAAATGGCAAACCACTCCAGTATTTTTGCCAAGAAAACTCCAAATGTGGTTACAAAGAGTTGGACACAATTGAAAAATGAACAACATTCAAATATAAAGATTCAACAGTAAATAATGAGCATCATAAAAACAAACAAAAATTTGAATTATCTGACGATTTGGATAGTATAACAATGACCATTTATAAAATACTTAAATTTGGAACTCAAAATTTAAAAAAATGAATGTTAAAAAATTTTACATGTAATTAGGAAATATTTAACAAAATAAAAATAATTACAAAAAGTTTTGAACTTATATTTTCTTCTTAACTCTAAATCACAGACTTAGAAGTAGCTGGGACCTCAGAGGTCTGCTAACTCGACCCCTTCATTTTATGCAGAGGGAAACCGAGGAAACCTTGTAAGTAAGTAGGTATTATTATTATGCCCACTTTATATATAAAGTAACTGAGGTTTTTCAAAGGGCTAAGTGTGACTTGCTGATATTCATGCACATCTAAGAACTATCAGAGGTGGGTTTTGAATCCAAGTACCTTTTGACTTCTTGCCACTACAGTAAACTATATATTGAAGCAGCCAACCCCTATTCTTCAATATGAGTCTGTTCATGATTTGCTTATGTTATTAGTAAATCCTTAAACACACTGGGACATTTGGGGACATTGTCCCATTTAGAGAAAGCCAAGCCCTTGATGGAAGGCACCACTCCTCACCATACCATGTTATTTATGAGGTGGAACATCATTATGTATCTGAGAACTATTTCTGGGATCCTATTAGGACAAAATTACTGCCTAAGGCCCTGTAGCCAGTGATCTCTAGGTCAGCTTAGCTAGGCATGCAACTGAACACACGTCTAAAGTTCTCCGGTAATTACTTGAATCAATCCTTCCTCCAGTTCTTAAGATCTGTGGCACTGCTGAAGGACTTTTTAAGGCTATTTGTCAGGGCTTAACAGGTTGTCAGGTGAAGGCTGAATGTAAAACCAAGAGTCCCAGCAGGAAAGTACTAACGCATTCATCTGGGGACCTAAGGAAAGTTTGATAGGGAAGATAGAGAGGTTCTATCTGACCTGAAGAGCAGCTCCTCTAGGAGGAGAGTGGGACTTTTCTGGAGGCCTAGAATAAGATCGGTTTGCAACTGGCCCAAGAATCCCATGCCAGGGGTAAGAAAACAAAATTAGCTTGTTCTTTAAAGGTTCAGATGTAAGATTTTTTTGGTTATTTGTTTGGTTTTTTAGCAATAGGCACAGGTACTAACCTTTAAAAAAAAGTTTTATTGATTTTTTTTTAAATAGTGATTACTTCCCAATGTGATGCAGTGGATAGAGAAGAGTCTGGAACACGAGTTCTGTCTTTGACATATCCTGGCTGTGTGATGTTAAGCAAATCATTTAGCTTCCCAGGGCTCTAGGCAACTAAGACTGTAAGTTATAGTCTCTAAGTCAAAGGTTTTTAACTTGGGATCTGTGAATTAAAAAATTTTTTTTGATGATTGTATTATACCAAATTCAATTTCTTTTGTAATTGTACACATTTTATTTTATGCATTTAAAAACATGATGCTGAGAAGGGGTCCACAGGATTGCCCAGACTGCAGACTGCCAAAGGGGAGCATGACACACAAGAGGTTAAGATCTTCTGCTCAATGACTATACATTGACCTTCATTGTCAGGGGGCATTTTCTCACCTGGGAGTTTCTTAAGCCGTGAAAACATAGGATTAGTCTCTATCACCATCCTCCACTTCACAGACCTTCCTCCAAAAGAGAAACCTACCTTGTAGCAAAGAAAAATAGTTAAGCCAAAAGAAGGGGGCAGCTAGGTGGTGCAGTGGATAGAGTGCTTGGCCTAGAGTCAGGAAGACCAGAGTTCAAATCCAGCCTCAGATACCTACTAGCCCCGTGACCCTGGCCAAGTTACTTAACCTTGTTTGCCTCAGTTTCTTCATCTGTAAAATAGGCTGGAGAAGGAAATGGCGAACCAGTCCGATATCATTGCCAAGAAAATACCAATGGGTCACAAAGAGTTGAACATGACTGAGAACAACAAAGTGGCTGCTTTTGCTGGTGCATGCAACATCCACATCTGGAGTCTGTCAAGTGGAGAGAAGTACATCAGGCAGCTTGGTGGATAGAGCACTGAGCCCGGAGCAAGAAAGACCTGAATTCAAATCCAGGCTCAGACACTAGCTATGTGACCCTGGGGAAATCACTCGATCACTGTCTGCCTCAGTTTCCTTATTAACTGTAAAAAGGGAATAACAATACCAGCACCTACCTTACAGGGTTGTTGTAAGGATCCAGGGGATAATATCATAAAGCGCTTAGCACAAGACCTAGCTCACAGCAGACACTTGGTAAATGCTTCTTCCCTTTCCCCTTCATCCTTGGTCCTCCGAAACCAATTTTAGTCACTGCACTTAACTGCATTATGATGCTTTATAGAATTGTTTTTATTTTCATGATTGTAGACACGTCCATTGTTCCTTCAGTCTTATTCTCCTAGCAATGCAACAGTTCGTACAATTCTTCCCATGTTTCTCTCTGGGGAAAATTCCCCATATTTGCAATATGTTCGAATTTTGAATGCATTTTCCCTTAGGTCAGTGGGCCCCATGGAAATGGCCAAAACACTCAGTTTTTTCATGCTTTGTTTTTAAGCGTGTGGTTCAATTTTGTCCATTCTGACATAGTTTCTGTATCTATTTGCTCTCTTTGGGCATCTAAAAATCTTCCCCTTAAAAACAATCAGAGAACAAAGCTATCCATGTAATTTTAGTAGGTATAGGTCACAGTGAATTATATCATCTGAATCGTTTGGGGCCAGTGTTTCAAGGTCTTTTACTCTTTTTTTTTAAAGTCTTTTATAGTCATAAAACATTGAGAGCCCAAGAGGGAGAGGGAAGATTTCAAATTTTCATATTTTTAAAATGCAGGCCTTGAATGCCTTGAGCTGAGTTTCTGTCCCATGACGGGAATAGAACTTAGTCTATACCATTGCAAAAAAGCAAGGTCAAAAAAGCAGGCCAGAAATCACCTGCAGTTGGGGAAGGCTTCTCCTCAAATGTACTATTCTTTCTCTTTTCTTCTGTGACAACCTAATTAGTCAATTATCATTTATTTTTATTCTTTATTTTTTTTGGAGGCAATTGGGGTTAAGTGACTTGCCCAAGGTCATACAGCTAGCGTCAAATGTTGGAGGCCTGATTTGAACTCAGGTCTTCCTGACTCCAGGGCCAGTGCTCTATCTACTGCACCACCTGGCTGTCCCAGACTATATGAGTCTTAATATTCCTTTCGGCTCTAAAAGTCTATTCCTCTAACACACCCTCCTAACCCCCATCATGTAACTTACAGAGTTAAAAAGTCATTTAAGCCTTGTAGAAGTTCAAATAAGATAATATATGTGAAATTTTTGGCAAATCTTAAAAGCACTATGTAAATGTGACCTGTCATTCTTATTTCTCCCCTTCTCTTCCACCACCAATTATAGCAGGGCCAGCAGCGGGAGGAGGGAGACATACATATTAGTAGGGTTACAGAGCTCATGTGTGTGAAATAATGGCAGCCTAGAGGTAGGATGTGGGTGGGGATGCTGAAAACATAAATCCGGCTTTCTGCCTCTGATTCTCATGTAGGGGTTGCTGGACAAGACAAATAGAGGTGGCTGAGTGAATCATTTTTGCTATAAAGACAAAGTTGCCCACATAAATCCTGCCTTCTTCCCTGATCAATTTCATTGTCCCTAAGTGGATCCATAAAAGAAAACAAAACAAACCACTTCGGGCTAAAAATATAGTCTGGTTGCTGATGTTTGTGCCATATAGATATTTTTTCTCAGTTTCAACCTTGGGGGAATTAGAGAGATAGGCAGTTATTTTATATTCATTCAACATTTAACAAATGCTTATTAAGGTCCGACTATAGTGTCAGACTCAGCAGTAAGTGATAGAGATATAAAGATAAAGAAGGATATAGTTCTTATTCTCAAGGAGAATACATTCTACTAAGGTATACATTACATTTCCATCACTAGTTCATAGGTTTGGAGACGAAATGGACCTTCAAGGTCATCTCATCCAATGCCCTGATTTTACATTTGAGGAAACAGGCTCAGGGAGATTGAGGCAGCTAGGTGGCACCGTGGATAGAGGACTAGGCCTGGATTCTGGAAGACCCAGTCAAATCCAGCCTCAGATACTTCCTAGCTGTGTGACCCTGGACAAGTCCTTTAACCTCTGTTAGCATTAATTTCTTCAGCTGTAAAATGGAGATAATAGAACCCACCTCTCAGGATTGTGTGAGGGTCAAATGAAATGTATTTGTTAAAGCATGTGGTATAGTTCCTGGCACATTTTAAATACTACATAAAATATTACTATTAGCATTATCATTGTTAGTTTTAAAGAACGTGGGAAAACTTTATTGAATTTTTTAACCTATCCCTGTGTGCCTCAGACTTGTCACTTAGTGATCAGATCCGTTTAATGCTTAACTCAGGACGCCCAGGTTATGCCAATCCCAGAAACCTTTCAAGGGAGCCAGAGATTGCTGCAAGTTAATACAGGGAGTTTCGTTCCATTATACCTCTCAAGCAACCTATGTGTCTTACGTGGAAACTGCCTTGGTGCTGGCCCATCGTCTGTTATTTCTTTGTTCCTCTGCTGGAATTCTATGTAATGGGAAACTCATAGAGATTTGTGGGGGAGCCGTTCACCTCTTTTTTTGGTTCTTCCCTTTGCCAGATAGTAACACTTTTTTCAGTTCTGACTTTGTTCTTGACAACAAGAACTTGCCCAAAGTCACAGAGGTAATAAGTAATAGAATCCAAATTGGAAACCCCCTCCCCTGAGTCCAAATCCAGGCAGTAGAAACCACTGCACCAAGCTGACGGTTTAAAAAAAAAAAGCATTCTGCCTCTGACTTGCTGCGTCTCACTTTGAACACATTGATTATTAACCTTCTCGAGCCTCATTTTCCTCCACTATCAAATAAGGAGGTTGGACTAGAGAGATGGTGTCTGAGGTCCATTCTATTTTGAGAGCTATGATTTCTAACAGAACCCAACCAATGACTGGAAAATGGAACACCAGTCATTAAGGGACAACTATGTTCAGAGATCTGGATTCGAGGTTGTTGTTTGGTCATTTTCAGTTGTGTCTGACTCTTCCTGACCTCATTTGGGGTTTTCTTGGCAGAGACACTGAAGTGGTTTGCCATTTCTTAATCTAGCTCATTTTTATTGATGAGGAAACTGAGGTAAACAGGGTTAAGTTACTTGCCCAGGGTCACACAGATATTTAGTGTCTAAAGCTGGATTTGAATTCAGGTTCTCCTGACCTCAGGGCCAGGGCTCTACTCACTGCACCACTGGCTGTGTGACCCTGAGAAAGTCACTTACCTTCTCAGGACTTGAGGCAGCCCTCTAAAATTTTAAGTCACAGAGAAGGTGCCTATCTGCACTGGTAGAGGGAGTTTCTTCTCCTGAGAGTTTTCTAAACCAAGGAAATCACAAGTTGAGTATCTATCCATACCTATATGCACAGAGAGCATTGTGTTGGGGAAGAAATTAAGACATGGTTCCTGCACTCATAGAACTCACTAAGAGGGAAGCCTTGGAATATGGTCAATTACCATTTTGTTTAGGGCTACTTAGAATTTCTGTTAAGCAAGTTGAAAAGAAGAGGCTTCCTTTCACCTGTTATCTTCTCAGGAGATTGCTTGGTAAGGAATTTGTGATGGTTTTGGGGAGGCTATTTTATAGAACCTGTTTTACAGAACTGAATTTGAAAACGATGCAAAGCTAGTGGGTTCAACGGATAAAGAATTAGTAGTGATCCTGACCAAGATGGCGGCACAGTGACTGCAAAGGTAAAGAATAAACAGGGACATGACAACTAAGATTAAAAAAAAATTGTGATTCCTACAAAGCAAGAGACTTCTTCAGATTACTGAGACTGAGCAGGTAAATCCTGGGGAGATGCCTGAGGCAAAGGGAACTGAAGTTATTTGGCCTGGCAAATCTAGCCAGGAAGTATCAGAAGCAAGGGTTGGAATCCACATCTTCCTGACACCAAGTCCGGCACTCTTGTCAGTACACCCTCTGCCTCTATAAACCATCAATGTAGGATGGGCATTTACCATATGAACTCATTTTAAAAAGAAAAGAAGACAAGGCTGATGGTGGACTAAAGACAAGAAGCAGGGTAATGGATGTGACCTTGGCCTCTTGCTGTACTTCAAACAAGAGGCTCTTATCTCCCTGAGCATTTTCGCAGGCTGCCCCCCAGGCCTGGAATGCTCTCTCTCTTCATCTCTGCTTCCTGGCTTCCCTGGCTTCTTTCAAGGTCCAGCTAAAATCCCACCTTCTATAGGAAACCTTTCCTAATCTCTCTCAATTCTAATGCCTTCCCTCTGTTGATTGCCCCAATTATCATAACATAATCAATCGGTATTCATATTTTGTTTGTACACTGTTGTGTAGTTTTTGCATGTTGTCTCTCCCATTAGATAGTAAGGTCTTTCAGATTCACCTATCTTTGTATTCTCTGTGCTCGGCACAGTGCCTGGCACAAACTGGTGCTTAATGAAGGTTTAGTGAGACTGGATATAATTGTATACATTTAGCTTTTCTCAGACCTTTATAGAACTGGATGTTTATTTCTGGGTTTCATGGTTCAAGGAGACTCATGGAAAGGGCTCCATCTTGGTGATGATCAGGAGGCAAGACAATTGGAAAAAAGACCTGTGAAGAAAGGTTAGTTAATAAAGGAGTGGAATTATCTGGCCTGGAAACTAGGAAATTGAATGGTGACACGTAACAACCTTCAGATAATAAAAAGAGACATTGCTTAAAGGATAAGAACTAGATACTCTCCATCCTCTGTAAGGATGGAATAAAAATAAACGAGCTTTAGCTATGGTATTAAAGGGGTCAGATTACATACAAACACATGTTTTCTGACACTGATGTTCTATCTACACACAATGTCAAAATAGCCGAGTGAAAAAATGAAAAATTCAGTCAGTTTTCCCAATACTTGTTCATACAGTATGAAATAATTTAATAATTTGATGTTTGATGTTAACCTAAAACAAGTACTCCCAAGGTGTTTTTAATTTTGTTTTTCAGGCTCATGAATAGCTTGGATGAGACAAGAGCCTTTGTAGAAGCAGAAAAGATGAGCTGGTGTAATGGTTAAAGTGCAACCCTTGAATCAGGAAGACTTGGGTTTAAATCCTGCAATTTATTAAGCTGTGTAGCCACAGGCAAATCACTTAACCTCTTTATTTCTCGGTTTCCTCATCTGCAAATAAGGAGGCTGGACTAAATGACCTCTAGGTTCCCTTTTACCTCTAAATTTATGATTCTATGACCATATGTAAGATATGAATAATAAACAGAGCCATAAGGAGCAATTCTAGCATCAAGGCAATTTCTAATCCCCAAGCAAGCAAGTTAAGTGACTTGCATAAAGTCAATTAGGTCAACTTGAAAGACTTGCTTGGAACAGTGAGGGGTTAAGAGGCTGGCTCAGTGACCCAGCCAGCATGTGTTAAGAGGTGGAACTTGAACCCAGATCTTGCTGGCTCCTAGGCCAGCTACCTACTGTACCACACTGTTTCCTTTAACTTATACAAAATATTAAAGGGATGAGGGGCAGACAGGGTCGTTGCAGATGTATCAAGTTTGATTTGCCCTGAGGTCCTTACCCTTCTATCAACAGCCCTAATATGAAGCACTGTGGCTAGGATTTGCTCCTTTTATCAAATTATCACAGCAGGGCATTTACCTCTTCACCTCAAATTTACAAAGTCCCTCTCTTCCTTTAAGATTCAACTCAGAACCATCTTCAGCATGATGCCTTCTTTGATCTCCCAACTGCTAGTTCCCTGTCTTCAAATAATCTTATATTTAATTTCTTTGCATGTATATTTATGGGCAGCTAGGAGGTGTGGTGGATAGAGTGCTGGGCCTAGAGTCAGGAATACCCAAGTCAAATTCAGCAGCAGACACTTGGGTAATTCACTTAACCTTGTTTGCCTCAGTTTCCTCATCTGTAAAATGAGCTGGAGAAGAAAATGGCAAGCCAATCCAGCACCTCTGCCAAGAAAATCATTTGATTCCCCAAATAGGGTCACGAAGAGTTGGACTGAAACAACAGAACAACACTGTATGTATATATAAACAGACAGACAGATATAGATAGACAGATAACTATATCTATATATTTTGCCAAGGGTCCCACAGCTAGTAAGTGTCTGAGGACAGATTTGAACTCAGGAAGACGAGTTTTTCTTACTCTAGGCTCAGCATTCCATCCACTATGTTACCTAGCTGCCCCAAGAGCTATATAAATGTTAGCTATTATTATTATTAATAATAATAACAAGGGCTACATGAATACGATCTGTTATTATTATTGATAATAGGAGCTACATAAATGTTAGCTATCATTAATAAGAGCTATGTAAATGTTATCTGTTATTATTATTAATAAGAGCTATATAAATGCTAGCTCTTACTATTAGTAAGTGCCATATAAATATTATCTATTCTTATTAATAATAATAAGGGCCATATAAATGTCAGCTATTATTATTATTCATCAGACTGCCAAAGGGATCTAAGACCCAGAAGAGATGAAGAAGCCCTGCACTCTACTATGTTGATTCTCATGCTGCAGCCCATCCCTGGGTCTGAGCCTGTTCTCAATATAAATATTTATTAACTTTATGCTGTACATATTTTACAGTACTTGTTATCTCCCTTATTAGACCTTAAGCTCATTGTGCATAGGGATCATTTCATCCTTTGCACCTCTATCTTAGCAAAGTACCTTTCACATAGTAGGCACTTAAAAATTTCTTGTTGATTTGATTGGCTGAGATCTGATGAGACACAGTGGCTTGGAGAGTGACAGAGTAAAAGGTGGAAAGAGAACTGGGCTCAGTCCAATTCACAGTTGAAAAGGTCCCTTCCAGTTTCTGGAAGGGTAAGGCCCTGTTGCTTCCTTTGTATCTCATCTACCCCTGGCCTTGCTGTCAGCACACATTGATCTGGCCTCAGCCAGTCTCCACACAGGTTGTTGTGATGTGGTTTGGGGTTGTTGGGAACCCCGAAATGTCAGGTATAGGGCAAATCTGCCTGGAAAAGAATTCAAACACTCAAGCCTTCTTTCAGTCAAAGTAACAAGGTTTATTCTTAACATCAACAGAGAGGGCTAGATTCTTAATGAATCTGCACCTTGATGGGGGTCAGACTGATACTTATATACAAAAAAAGACAGTGAGCAGATCCTGATGGGATTAAGGAGTGGTAAAAGGCCTGGATGGGCCAGGTGCAAAAGTGCAAGGAATTAAATGGTCTGTGGTGGTCAGAGAGCCATAGTGAAAGGACTCTTGAGTATCTAGGTAGGTTGGGATGGGCCAGATGCCATGGGGAGGGCACCAGTGATCAGCGCTGAAATGTGTGGGACAATTCAGGGACTGGGTGCTGCAATGTATGGGAAAATTCAGGGTCTAGGTCCCATCACCTCATCAGTTGTGTCCTGATGTAGACCACCCAGGTAATCCTTGTTTTTGAAGACCACATTCTGAGAACCAATGTTCAAATAAGTTCCTTCCTCTGAGGTCTAGATGGAATCTGACCCTGATGCCCTCTCCACATTTCTTCTGATGCTACCATTCTGTGCCAATTCATATATTGACATGGTCTCTCTTAGATTTCCAGCTTCTGGAGCAGCTAATTAGACATCCCAAAGGAAACCCAGCATTCATCCTATGTTGGCATTAGTTCTGAAAGCAGCCCCACAGAGCATTCCTCTTCTGGTTGTCATTTCAGTGAATGGCTATTACTCAGTTGACTTAAGGGAAAAGAGACTGACCCCTGAATCCCATCTTGTGGCAGCTTCTGCCACATCCTGGTTAATTTTCTGTCATTATATTTTGTTGAGTTAGCAGAACCACAACCTACCTCTCTCTTGACTTCCCACTCAATCCTCAGGGGACCTGGCAAGGGTTCTTTGGTTCCTGTAAGTGTGGAGCTCAAGGGAGTACTGGAAATATGGGGAGTGTTTCATGGAGCTCTGCTTTCACTCAACATGCATAGGCTGGATGTTTTCTTTGTATCAGGCTCTAGGCTAGGAGGTAGTGGTCCCAACCTGGGGATGCGATGACAAAAAGCAAAATAGAGATCCCCCTCAAGGAGCTTATGTTCTGTTGTGGGCAGTGGCGCAAGGAAGGTCTCAGCATGGACAAAGAATGAATGCATAAACAAATGAATGAAAAAGTTATTAATTGCTTCCTCTGTATCAGGTACCAGAGCTAAGCACTGGAGATATGAATACAAAAGGCAAAATAGTCTGTACATTCAAGGAACTTACATTATAATAGAAGAAGACCACAAATAGAGAGGAATGGTGGCCAGGAAGGGGTATTTTGGTCTGGGAAGTTACAGAAATGGTTACTGGAGCCATAGATAATTGATTGATGAATCCATTCTAGGAATAGCAGATTTAATTAATGTTCCAGGAGCAAGAAGGGGAAGGGGTGGTAGAAAGGTCCTGCTCTCCAGGAATTTGCATTCTAAGGTGAGGTGAAGCAATCTGTATACCAATAAGAGAATACAAAAAATACACAAAATAAATATAATACCACTTTGGAAGGCACCAACCAATAAGGTGTTCGAGGAAGGCCTCTTCTAGGAGATGGCCCTTGTGCTGAGCCATGAAAGAATGGAGCGATTCCAGGAGAAACCGGTGAGACTGGAGAACATTTTGGACATGGGGGATTGGCTGTGAAAAGGCCTGGAAGTAGAACAGAACTCCAACTAAGTCACTTTACTGAAATTTCCTTCTTTGCAACAGGAGGTCACTTCTCCCATGTTATGATTCTGGGTCAGTGGTACTAAAATCAAACAGAAATGGGACCCACTAAACCACACATAAAGATCCCCATGGGCCATATATTGACAAATTCTAAAATGTAACATTTCTTCTATTTTATCATATTTTTATTTATTTTGTTAAATATTTCCCAATTACATTTTACTCTGGTTCAGGCCACACTTGGGGTGGGGCAAGTGTAGCCCACATACAGGCCATGTGTTTGATACCTTGGTTATAGGGAAATGAAAGAAGCAGCTCTGAGCCAGCCACACTGATTCTGTTAATTCAATAAGGGATAATTACAGAAAGCCAAGGGTGGAATCATAAAACACAGCATTTTCGTGCAACACTCCCTTGCAGGGAGAAGACTGAAGAGGGCTCTGAATATGCACAGAAAATGGTTAATCAGAACCAATCATAACATTCAATCCTTATAGCTAAATGGCATCTCAGATTCCCACAGAAAGCCAGGATGTTAATGAGCTATTTTTATGTGTAATAATATAGCAGTGGTTTGGTATTTCCTTTATTGACTTAAATAAGTAGTTGATTCTATTAACCAATGATTCTGTAAAACTGGCTCCTTTGTATTTCTGAATGTTTTTCATAATTCCAGAAGAAAAGATGTTGCCTTACTCAGATAAAATAAGGCAACAAGCATTTATTAAGCACTTACTATGTGTATGGAGTGTTTAGGGAGGACTAGCACCTCTGGTGTGGGGGCTTTCCAAGCCCTTTTCGGGGCTGCTCATTCACCTTTGGTGTCCAACTTCACTCAACTCTCACTTGGGGCTCCAAGAAGCTGTAGCACATACATTGGCCACATCCTGGTAAAACCATCTTAGCAGATGGGCTCAACCAGGCTGAAGATAACCGAAAGGCCTCAAGCCAGTCAGTGTGTTAGGGGGATGTCTACCCCAAGAATGGGAAGACTTCTGGTGGGGACGGGAAGATAGGGTGAGAACAATTCATTCCAAAGGCCATGAGGAACGTGCCGTAGAGTGATGAGAGCTTGGTTCTCTGCACTGAGGACACTGAGGTCATCTACTGCAATACTGCAATCCAGGCTATTGCCAGTCATCTTGACTTTTGTGGACTTCAATGACTACAGAAGAGAGAGTGAGGCTTATGCCTTTGTGCAACTCTAGCTCACTTAAATCCAATTCACTTGTGAGTCAAGGCATCACTCTGTGATATCACTGGTCTTCTTTGAAAGGAAGGACAAACAACACTATGTACCAGGCACTGTGCTAAATGCTAGCCATACAATTCAAGCAGAAAGGTAGTTCCTCCCCCAGAACGTAGCTGGGAGGGGAATGCAGTTTGACCAGCCAGAACCCCTCCCCAAAATGGAGGCCCATGGAAGAACTTACCAAAGGCAGAAAGGGGCAGCATAGTAGAGGGATGTTTCAAGGTAAGAAGGCTACAGGGACTGATGGTTAGTATGGGTGAGGGGACCCCAGGTGCTGAATGAAACTCCAAGGTGAGCCTGCAACTAAGGCATCATGTTAAAGCCTGCGAAGCCAAAAGCAAAGGTGGGAGGAGAATAAAATTGGCTGGCCTGGGCCCCTTCCCAAAATGGAGGTCTGACAGCAAAAGGGGATTGGCATAACAGGGGGATGTTCCAGGAGGCAGGGGCTGATAGATGATAGATAGAACCACTGAAGGAGGTTCCAGAGTGAGATTCTAACTAAGGCATCGTAATGAGGCTAGAAAGTCAGAAGCAAAGCTTGAATGAAATACATACAAACATACATACACAGTACACACCTATATGGATATATTTAATTATTTTGTTGTTCAGTCATTTCAATTGTGATCAACTATTTGTGACCTCATATTTTATTATTTTGTTGTTTGGTCATTTCAGTTGTAACCAACTATTTGTGGCCCCATTTGGGGTTTTCTTGGCAAAGATACTGTAGTGGTTTTCCATCTCCTTCTCCAGCTCATTGTGCAGATGAAGAAACTGAGTCAAACAGGGCTAAGTGACTTGCCCAGGGTCACACAGCTACCAAGCATAGTGTCTGAGGCTGGATTTGAATTAGGTCTTCCTGACTCCAAAACCAACACTCTTATCTACTGTGCCCCCTAGCTGCCCCATATGTTATTATATTACCATGCAAATATATACATATGTATATATCTACATTTCTAGTAATATACATACATATCTACATTTCTATATAGATGTATATAATGTTACTTTGGGGGCAGGATAGTCAGTGTTATACTATATCATTATAAGTGATTGAATTCAGCTTAAATGAACTGAAATATGTTTCAACTTGACTAGCATTATGAGTCAGTATGTCTCTGTTGTATTCTTTCAAAGGAATTGACCAATTTTACCAAATTTGGAACATTAAGAATCACAGAATCCCAGAGCTAGAAAGGAACCTCACATACCATCTAGTCTAACCTGTATTCATTCCCATTCTATCTCTTATCTTCAAACCCTCCATCTACTGGCTCATTCTCTACTGTCTACAAACACTCTCATGTCTCTGCCACCCTCCAAATCCTCATTTGGTCTTTCCATCTCTGCTAACTGTCATCCTCTGTCTCTTCTGCTCTTTCTGCCTAAACACCTTGAGAAGGCCACCTACAATAGGTACCTCCACTTCCTCTCCTCTCACTCTCTTCTCAGTGTCCTACAATCCCTCTTTGTCTATTATCATTCCACCAGAAATGCTCTCTCCAAAGTTACTAATGATCTGTTAGCCGCCAAATCAAATGGCCTTTTCTCAGTCCTCATTCTTCTTGACTTCTCTACAGTCTTTGACATCGTCAATCGCCCTCTCCTCCTTGGGACTCTCTTCTTTCTAGGTTTTTGAGATGCTACTTTTGCCCATAGATGTCCCACAAGGTCCTGGGACCTGTCTCTTCATCCTCTATGCTACATCACAAGGTGATCTCATCAGCTCCCACTGCTTTAATCATCATGTCCATGCTGAATATTCTCAGATCCACCTATACAGCCCTAACGTCTCTGCTCACATCCAAGACTCACATCTCTAACTGCCTTTCAGACATCTTGAACTGGACTCCAGCAGGCATCTTAAAAACAATATGTTCAAAATGGAACTTGTTTTCTAGCATTCACCCTAAATCTTCCCCCTTCCAAACTTCTCTGGTAACTGTGGAAGGCACCACAATCCTCCCAGTCCCTCAGGTTCACAACCTTCGAGTCACCCCGGACTCCTCACTATCTCTCACCACATCACCCCTCCAGTAGCCAATCTGTTGCCGAGGCCTGTCTGTCTCACCTTTGCTACATCTATAGATTATACTCCCTTTTCTTCTCTGACATTGCCACCAGTCTGGTGCAGGTCTTCATCATGCCTGAATATTATAATAGCCTGCTGGTGGGGCTGCTTGCCTCAAGTCTCTCCCCATCTTTCTTTTTAATTTTTTTAATGCTCAGTTCCAAATTCTCTTCCTCCCTCCACCCTCCCCTACACCCTGAGAAGGCAAGCAATACATTACACATTATACATATGAAGTCATACAAAAAGTATTTCCACATTAGCCATGTTATGAAAAAAGCAAGAAAAATTAAAAAAGAGAAAAAATATGCTTTGATTTGTACTCAGAGTCTATCAATTCTCTCTGGAGCTTGATAGCATTTTTTATCACAAGTTCTTTCAAATGGTTACAAGTCATTGTATTGATCAGAATTTCTAAGACTTTCACAATTATTATTAGAATATTGTTACTGTGCCCAATATGCTCCTAGTTCTCTGCTCACTTCACTTTTCGTCAGTTCATATAAGTCTTTCCAGGTTTTTCTTTATTCCATCACAATCATATAACACAACTTGTTTAGCCATTCCCCAATTGATGGGCAACCCCTCAATTTCCAGTTCTTTGCCATCATAAAAAGAGCTGCTATAAATATTTTTCATACATATGAGTCTCTTTTTTTTTTTGATTGCTTTGGGGTATACGCCTACTAGTGGTATTGCTGGGTTAAAGGGTATGTATAGTTTTATAGGCCTTTGGGCCCAATTCCAAATTGTTCTCCAAAACAGTTGAACTAGTTCACAACTCTACCAATAGGGCATTGGTGTACCTATTTTCCCATATCTCCTTCAGCATTTGTCGTTTTCCTTTTCTGTCATGGTGGCTAATCTGATAGGTATGAAATAGTATCTCAGAGTTGTTTACTTATTAGTAATTTTGAGAATTTTTATATAACTATTGGTAGTTTTGATTTCTTTTGAAGATAGCCTGTTCATATCCTTTGACCATTTACCAACTGAGGAATGGCTCTCATTTTTATAAATTTGACTCCATTCCCTATATATTTGAGAAATGAGACCTTTATCAGAAGAACTTGCTGTAAATTTTTCCCCCTGCTTTTCTTCTAATTGGGACTGACCAACTTCCTCATTTTACAGATAAAAGATCTGACGCCCAAGGAGGTTACCGAGGGTCACACGGGCAGTAAACAGCAAAGCTGTACTCTGAGCCCAGTTTCTCTGATTCTACATCCCAGACTCTTTTCCCTGTATTATTTCTATCCACCACTGAGAGGCTAATTGAAAAGCGTGCCTATAACTCTTACCATGAGGGATGTTAGCAAGACACTCTAATTAGTTATTGGGAGGGGCTGGTGATTATAAAAGTACTGAAAGTGCATGAGAACCTCCCTTCCTCCTCAATTTTGAACAAACTGTCCCCTATCTATGGTTATAGCTGGTAGAAAGAGGGAGTGTTGACATGAAGACATTCTGTGTGCTGTTTCATGTCTAGAAGGAACAATTCATTCCCTTCTGGATGTGCCTTTGTCTCCTAAAATAATAGATGCGATGTCAAGATGTGGCTACCAAATAACTCTTTCCCTCTCTCCTCTCTCCTTCTCTCCTTTATCTTTTTGGTGGGTTTGCATCCAAGTGACTTTTTCTATGCTATGATCTTCCCCCTCACATCTGCTCTTATCCCCCCGCTTTGCTGCTTCTAATGCACATGAGTCACACGGGCTCTGCTGACAGAGGTGTAACTGTTCTTCGGCAATCAAAGCATTTCTCAGGCTGGGCTCTAAGTCCTACCGTAATGCTGCAAATGCCAGCTCAAATGCCAGCAAAGAATCGAACCCCCTTTCATCTCCCTTTTGAAGACAGCCTTTGTGAAGCTTCCTTATGAATACCGTCTAGAGGCAAAGGGCAGGGCCACCCATTTGTCTGGCTTTTTCTCCCCCCTCCTTTTGCAGGCAAAGAGAGAGCAAGGTTGATGACTGAGAAAATGGTGAGCAAACTATGGGAATGAAGAGGGACAGGCCCTCCAGCACCCCAAAAAGAGGCATAGAATTAAAATGACTTTGTTAAGGTGTCGGGTTTTTACATCCACTCACTGACTATTCCGGGAAATGCCCACCCTATTAAGTCTCTGTCATTCGCTTGGTACATCAATCAAGTCATACATACACATTTATTAAGCACCCAGTACGTGCCAGGCACCGTGCTAAACACGGGGGATACAAAAAAAAAAGGTAAAAGACAGTCCCTACCCTCAAGGAGCTAACAATCTACATGGCTCATAGATTTGCCCCTAGTCCATGTATTTCAACTGAAAATTATTAGGTGCCTGCTGTGTAAAAGGGACTTGGTTTACAAAGACAAAACAAAAATGTGGAAGAATAGCTGAATTGTATTATCTGCAGTGCCCCCCCCACCCTGTACCCCCATGCCCATTATGTGTATGGGGGGAGGGGTGGAAATTTACACTTGAACTTAATTTTGTTCTGAGTTCATTTTGTCAAATACAGTATCTTCCACAGGGTGTCCCAGCACACACAAAATATTGGAATGAATACTCAGTGCAGTGTTGATGACGCTTATAAATTACTTTGAATAATTGCCCCTGACCTGGGAGTCACTTGGGCAAAATGATGTGCTGTGGCATAAATAACACAGTCTCTCAGCTTATCCTTCTGCCTCAGATTTTTGGTTTGGAACATGCTTCCTTTACAGGCAGCCAGGCAGTGCGGTGGAGAGAGCGCTGGATCTGGAGTCAGGAAGACTCAGAGCAGGAAGCTTCAAACACTTCTTAGTGGTATGTTCCTAGAAAAATCACTTAACCTGTTTACCTCAGTTTCCTTCTCTGAAACATGGGGATAGTAAGTGTATTGACCTCCTAAAAGTTGTTTTGCGGATCAAAAGCCATTATAGTTGCTAAGTGTTTCACAAACATTAAAGTGCTGTATAAATGCTTGAGTTTTTTGTTTTTGTTTAGCATGATTGGTATTACTGTTACAACTAACAGGGAAGAGGAAGGGGATAACCTTTTATATAGAGTGTCTACTATGTGCCAGGCACTGTGCTGAGTGGTTTTTACAACTATTATTTCAACAATAATCATAATAAGTACCCATAAAGCGACTGTGTCTTAACACAGTGCCTGGCACAGAGTAAGTGCTTAATAAATGCTCATTGCTTGACCAACACACACAGGCACACAGAGCGGCTACAGAGTCCAAGTGCAGAGACAAACTCTCTTTCAAGATCCTTTGGTTGTGGTTATCCCTGTCCAGGCATCAAAATCTAGCCTGTTCCAAACACAGGAGGAACATTTTTCCTTGGTTTCTATGAAGTCTGTCCAGGTGCACTCTGGGAAAACAGTGTGTTAGGCAAATTAACCTTACTGCAGCATAAGAACAATACTACAAATGGGCAATCAGCCCAGGGGCATCACACTGGGGCTTGATTATAATATACAGCATGATGCTGGTGAGGAACAAGGTTATCTGGAGTATGGGGGAAGGGAGGATGTCTACATTTTTTTTTCTCTCTTTATCCAGCTGAGACGTCCCTTTCAGTCTCAGGGTCACTGTCCAAGGAGTACCAGATACACATAAACCTCTGTAAACCTCAAAGTGCTATATAAATAGTAGCTAGAACTATCTCTGCTTCCCCAGTCCCTTCTACCTGCCTAGGATGGGCAGTAGTCGCAGCCCAGCTCCTTTGACTCTCTCAAGCAACAGACTGTCTTTTGGTCCCAGGTTCCACTGGAATGGGTACATTTGTTTCTTTGATTGTTCTCAGTGGAGCTGGGACTCAGAGCCATATCTGGCCTAGAGTCATTGGGGAGGAGGTGGGGGGCTAGATGGTACAGTTAATAGAATGCCAGGCCAGAAGTCAGGAAGACTAATCTTCCTGAGTTCAAATCTGGCCTCTGACACATATTAGGTGTGTAACTCCGGGCAAGTCACTACCTCGTTTGCCTCAGTTTCCTCATCCATAAAATGAGCTAGAGAAGGAAATAGCAAACCACTCTAGTATCTTTGTCAAGAAAATCCCAAATGGGGTGATGAGGAGTTGAATATGACTGACACAACTGAACAAGACCATGTGGAAATTTGTCTTTTACTAATGAACTTTACCAATTATAATCATTAAAAATATAAACACAGTCAGCATATACAGACCAAAAAAAAAAAAAGTCATGAATCATGAGAAGAATTGTGGCCCAGCGGCTAGCGTGCTAGGCCTGGAGTCAGGAACCGTGTTGCCTCTGATACTGCAGCTGAACGGTCAAAGGGAAGTCAGTTTCATGGTCTGTGCCATGGGAAACTCCCTAGGACACACATTTATAGAAGGGTTGTTTTCTGCGCAGGTCACAGGGGTTGTGGCCTAGAGGAAATCTTTTACATATTGACTGTGGGAACCACTGATATGTTAATATATAATCATGGACAAGTTAAGTGATTTGCTCAAGGTCACATAAGTACTGGAAGTGCAGGGATTTGAACTCAAGTTGTCTAATTCCAGAACCAGTATTTTTTTCCATCAGATTTCTGTGTGTGTGTGTGTGTGCGCGCGCGCACGCATCTCTATGTGTGTATACATATTACGCTTGCTGTAGCTACTTTCTACTTGTTTTCCTTTAAAAGAAACTGAATGAAACAATAAGCATAAAGAAAATCCAAGCTAAATTAGACCAGGAAATTCTAAATTCATCTCATGAACTAATCAAGTATTATTTATTTATTATCTACTTAATAATTACCTAAGACCATTTATTAAGTGTTTACTATGTGCCAGGTAGCGTGTTGAAATTACAGATGTATTTTAAACAAACAGTTGCATTGCTCAGGGACCAAAAATCACAGAACCAAAAGAGATCTCTTGCTTGGAGAACCAATGGAATTCAGTCAGGACTTCACATGTCACACATCACTGGCAAGGGAGGTACTTATCACTTTTTCAGTCTCTGCTACTATTTTCTTGGCCTAACTGGTTCATGGAAGTCATGGAGTGTTTGCAGTTGGAAGGGACCCCTGAGATCATCCACAAGACTCTCATGGACAACGGGGCTTTCAGACTGCTCTTCATTATGAAATCCCAAATTGTAATTTAGAAAGAGGTTGCAAATGGCCCTTTAGTTTGCTTTTCCAGTTGGTGGTTCTGAAAATCCATAGAGGGCATGCTTCATAGAGGGCAGAATTTCCCACAACTAAGTTAATCATGTGCCAGCCAATCAGTTGCACAGGGTGAATGCTTGCCTTCAGAACTTTCTGCTTCTCACTGGGATTCCTTTCTCTGCTGAACAATCTTGCCCTTGTCATAGCAATGTCAGCTGCCTAGATGGATGACGGCTTCCTGTTTCACTGTTAATTGTTGTATTGGTATGTGTGTGTGTGTGTGTGTGTGTGTGTATAACATCTCTTACATACCTTCTCTTCTCACTCATACAACCCTAGTGCAGGCCCTCATCAATTCTCACCTGGAATATTTTAATAGCCTCCTAACTGGACTCCCTGCCTCTAGTTTCTTCACTATCCACCCTCTACCCACACAACTGCCAAAGTAATATCCCTAAAGTAGGAATCAGTTCATGCTTCCCCCTTACTCAGTAAATTCCATTTGTTCCTATTACATCTAGGATCAACTAAAGACTCCTTCATTTGACATTTAAGGTTCTTCACAACCAGGGCATTTTCTATTTTCTAGTATTCAAGCACATCAGTGTCCTCTACAGGGTGTCTGGGTGGCTCAGTGACTAAGAGTGCAAGGCCTGGAGTCAGAAAGAATAAAGTTCTTGAGTGCAAAGCCCTGGCCAATTAGGAGCTGTGTGACCCTGGGCAAGTCACATAACTCTGTCTGCCTCAATTTCCTCATCTGTAAAAGAAATGAGCTAGAGAAAGAAATGGCAAACCACTCCAATGTCTTTGCCAAGAAAACCCCAAATTGGGTCACGATGAGTTGGACATGACTAAAAAATTGACTGAAATTCTCCTCTACAAACTCTGTGGTCCAGCAATACTGGCCTATTCACCGTTCTTCACACATGACATTCTATTTCCCATCTCCATGTTATTATACTGGCTGTCCTTCAATGCCTTTCCTAAATTCCAATTCTTAGATTCCTTGACTTCCTTTAAAACTAATGTCAAATGCCATCTTCCACAGCAGACCTTTTCAGTCTGGTTCTCCTACCCTTAGCTTCTAGTGCAGGGGTGGGAACCCTGTGGCCTCAAGGCTACACATATGGCCCTCCAGGTCCTCAAGTGTGGCTCAATTCTAAGTCAAAGGGCTGCACTTGAGGACCTGGAGGGCCATGGGGTCCCCACCCCTGTCTAGTGTCTTCCTGTCTGAGGACACCAGTCATCCATTTTGTATTTATCATGAATACACCTATTTGTGTACATGATGCCTTCCCCATTGGAATGTAAGCTGCTTGAGGGCAAGGGCTGTTTTTGCTTTTTGTATCTCCAACACCTAACACATTGCCTGGCCCATAGTAATGCTGCTTAATAAACGCTTATTGATGATCGTATGTATTTGTGTAGGTGTATATGCTTATTAGATGTATAGCAATGGAAATTTGCCTTCAAAGCTAATTTAGAAGATTGTGCCATTTCTACACAGGCACTTAGGGGAGTCAATTTCCAAAATTAGAAGTCAAGAAAGTCTTTGGAGTCTGGCTTTGGAGAAACTTAGAATTTCTGAGTGAAACATAACCTGGATTTTCCATATATTTAATGTTTCATTCAATTCCTTCTATTTAAATAAAATTTGAAAAAAAAAGTAGCTGCAATAAAAAGTAATAAAGCTACATACTCTTATTGTGTGGGGATGGAGAGAATCCATATTTGGATTTAGAGGCTCTGAGTTTAAACTTCTCATATCTTAGGGCCTGTTTCCTCTTCTATAGAAAAAAAGGGGGTTGAATGAAATGGTCCCTAAGGTGCTTTCTAGCTCCAAATACTATGGTCTAAAACTGGTGTTCCCAAGTCCTGTTGATTCCACTTCCTGAAATCTCTCTCCTCTGTCTCCTCCTTTCTCTTCCTATAGCCTCCTATCTTTATACACACCCTCATTACTTCTCTTTTGAACCACTGCCACAGCTTCCTAAATTAGTTTCCTGGCTCCCCCTACCCCTGCAATTAATTCTTAATATCCACAATAGATTAACCTACCTCATGTATATTATTCTCTTGTTCATTAGTCACTCTTTATTGCAAATCAAATAAAGGTCAAAACTCCTTAGACTGGCATTCAAAGCCCTGTACATTTTGTCTCCAAACTACCTTTCTATCCTTAGCTCACACCACTCCTCTTCGAAATGCCCTTTGCTCCAGCCAAACTCAATTGCTCTCCATTCTCTGAACACAGGCCTTGTTTTCTTGCTTCTGTGCATTAGCTCAAATGGTTTCTATGCCAGGAATGCTGCTACTCCTCCACCCTCTCACTTGGTCTATTGAAATCCTACTGAGTTTCAAAAACCAGTTCAAATGCCACCTTTCATGAAGATATGCCTGACTGCCTATAGTTGGTAGAAATCTCTCCCTCCTCAAAACTCTAATACTGTTTAAGCTTCTCTTAAAAGCATCCATTTTGTATTATAGTTCTTTTTAAATAAATGTTTAGAGAAATCTTTTGTTTTTACATAGGCCAAATTTCCCCACTCCCACCCACTAGAGTATCTTATAGAACAAAGACATTTTTTTAAAAGAAAAAAAAAGGGCAGGGGGAAGAAGAACAATCAGTAACAGTTACTGTATTTAAAAAAATCTGACAATATATAATAGTCCTATATCTGTGAACACCCTTCCCCTACCTCTGGAAAGTAGTGGGGGAAGGAGGACCTATCTTTTCATCTCTTCTTTGGGGCCAAGCTTATTCTCTGCAATGTTGCAACTTTAATTTTCAATTGTCTGTGGTTGCTGTCTTTCTATTCATATTGTGGTCATCCTGTAGATTGTTTTCCTGGTATTACTTACTTTGCTTTGCATCAGTTCTATAAATCTTTGTGTGTTTCTTTATAGTCATCACATTCTTACAATTATAGTTCTTCATGTACACTTCTTATCTTCTGGGCTAGATTCTTATATTCTGGGCAGAACAAGAACTATATATACATATATATCTGTTTTTGTAACTCCATCAGTACTAAATATGGTGCTTTTTATTCACATACTAGGTGTAGAATAAATGTTGAATTTAATTGGCTATATAAGTATTTAAAGATATCCACACATGTGTGTATATATCTATATACGCATAAATTGTGTGCATAGGCATAGATATTTCCACTTGATGAAACAGACTACAGGCCAGAAATTCTAGGAAATGTGTAATTATATGACCTGTCTTACAGCTTAGGAGTCCTATTGGTATGATGACTAAATTAGTTTTAAGATGTTATTTCTGTCTTTAGATCAGGTGAATCTAGACACCAGGAGGGCTTCTGTCTACGCTGCTGTCACAGTGTTTTTCTGTACCTCTACCTTCTCCTTGGAAACAGATGTGATACAGAGGAGAAATATGAATTGAAAGGCTTCCATTACATGCAGCCATTACTTTTTACATCCCTTTCTTGGTTTCTATCACTTGTCTGCTTTGCTTTGGATGTCTTTGTGCCCTCAATGTGCTGTTTAGATGCTTAATGTCTCTTCTGTTGAGCCCGAGTCCCTTTGGAGCTGGTGCTAATGAGGGCCTGCACCAAAGTGCTGCATTTTGAAGAACAATTTTAGTCACCCAAAGAGATGGATGGTGTGAAGCTGCCAATGGCAGCCCCCTGTTTGGTTCGAGAGCCAGACCACCGGGAGACCTGAGTGGAATTCAATCAGGTTGAGCTGCAGGGGGGAAAATGAGACCTTTGACAGGAAAACAAATTGAATGGGAAAGAAAATCAGAAGACAAATGTCAGTTTTCAGGATGGAGGGAAACAGAGCATTTGATCAAAAGCTGCTACTCTCTGCTCCTGATTTCTAATATTCAGCAGGAGATTTCTCTCTGACATTGGACTGGGTCTTGATTAAGGTGTTTTAAGGGGAGAAAGGGAAACTTCCTTTGTTGGTTATGGGTGCCACCTTTAATCTAACCTCCTGTGATGGTCCCATTTAAGTGGTAAAAAAAAAATGCATAGATAGCTGGTGATTATGCCTCCTTCCTCTTCTTGTCACAATTCATTGAATGGGAGTGCTTTACAGATAAAAAGTCTGGGGTGTTATTTCAACACACACACAAAACCCTGAGCACCAAAGAAAGTTCAGATCAAGGTGTCCTTGTTATTTTCTTAAAAGTAATAGCTGTGCTGGCTGAAAGGTACATAGAGCATTTGGGGACTCTTTGAAGCATCTGTTTTGCTTCTCTGCCTGGATGTTCCATGCATTTCTAAGCAGGGAGACTTTAGACAACTTCAGATCAAAAAAAAAAAAACAAAGAAAGAAAGAAAAAGCCCAGCAAAGGCTGTTAGTGGGGCAGGGTAATACACATCTTTTTCCTCTTACACTGCAGCGCCATGATGGCAACTTTTCATTGTACTGAAGTGGGATGGAATGGAAAGATTGGTTCCATAATCCCATGTGAAAGGGCAATTTCAGAGAAAAAAATGTGGGCATACACTTTGATGCAAAGAAAAGTCACTAATGTATGGGGTTTCACCAAAGGAGAGAAAAATCTATTTTGGAAAATGTGGTATAGTTTTTATGTAGTGGTATTTCATGTGTGCAGCTGTATTAATGTGGGATTACAAAGAACCTCTATCTTTGGGAATTCCAATTACTAACCAATCAACAAGTATCTATTAGGCTCCACTGTGTGTACCAGGTGCCACGCTGGGTGTTGGGGAGATGGACCCAAAGAATCAGTTCTGACTCTCAAAGGGTTTCGTCTTTACAAAATGCTTGTGGAGATCACAGTAATATGGAAAGATCTGCTGATAACAGAGTTGGAGAAACAGAAACACAAAAAGTAACTCCCCCACGTTAGCCGATCTGCCTAGAATCACGCACCACTGAACTGGATGGAGCCACTTATTCAGTCTTCTTGGAGGGGAGGTGTGTAGGGGTGTGTGTGTGTGTGTGTGTGTGTGTGTGTGTGTGTGTGTGTGTTATGTATATGTGACACACTTAGTCAGGGGACACATTGACCTTTAGCTACGTACATCTGAATGGAGGATAGGTCTTAATTCCCATTGCTGGTCAACAGTCCATTACTTCTTCAAGCTCAGACACACAGCTTTTCTCAAGTTACCAGTTCTGCATAATAAGGATATTTCCATGTGCCCATTGCTAGCCCCTGGTAACACTTCCCTGCTGATACTTACAATAAATTCTGTTGAGCAACAACAACAAATCCTATATAATGGTTGTATTCTTGAATCACTGTTCATCAGTTAGTGAATTTATTCAGAGAGGATGACCCTTTGGGATGGTATTTATGAATGATAGGCTGTACTGGGAGCAGTGCTGGTCTTGGAGTCTGGAAGGTCTGGCCTCAGACACTTAGCAGCTGTGTGACCCTAGGTAGTAAATCATTAAACCACAATTTGACTCAGTTTCCTCATCTGTAAAGTACGGGTGATAGTAACACTGACCTTGCAGGGTGGTTCTGAGGATCTAATGAGATAATAACTGTAAAGTATTTAGCACAGCGCCTGGCACATAGTAAGTGCTATATAAATGTTAATTATTACAATTGAAAACCTGTGAATTTTTAATGTTTTTTAAGTTAACATATTTTCTCAAAACGTGATTATGATTTGGGTCTTTAATTTTAAAAATGAATCTGAGGATTAGGGAGCCTACTTCCCCTATTGAAGAGTCAGGCAAGTTCAGAGCAATGAATCCAGGGCAAAGAACAATGGCAGGTAAAGAGAAGGGATGGGAAAGGGTGCAGGTCCCCAGCCCCTATGGCATCTGCCAGTGGTGCCTAGCTGTCCGCTTTGCTGGATCAGCAAGAAGGACCCTGCCGTAGGACAGATACAAAGAAAATGTAAGCTCCTAAGGGACCCATGGGAATTGGAGGTGGACAGGTGGACAGATGGACAGATTGAGTGCAGGACAGGGAGCTCAGCTCCTACAAGGTGAACTAGAGGAAGCCTGTGTCTATTATGACAAGAGAAAAGAGCTCTTGCTCACTCACACACAGTTCTTTGTCCTTAAAAAGTGCTTTGTTCAAAATAAGCTTGTGAAGACAGCAGGGGCAGTATTAGAGAAGTCAAATGATGTTCTCAGGGTAACAAAAGAAATGGCAAACCTGAAACATGAACTCAGACCTTTGGACTCAACATTCAATACTCCTGTCCACTATATAACCTTTTATTTTTAGCGGCCCTATGATTTCATCATATAATGTCATTCTGCAGGGACTCCCTCAGTTAGGAAACTCCCTTTACCAATGCAAACTGGCACCTAGCCTGCAACTTGGGTTTGAAAAGTTGCCCGGGAGGTGCCAAGGGTCAAAAGACTTGCCCAGGGTCACACAGCTGGCATGTGGGAGAGGAAGGACTTAAAGCTAGATCTTCCGGATCCTGAGGCCAGCTCTCTCTCAGGCACCTCTACTACGAACCTGCTGCTTCCTTTTTATGTCAGAGATGTTAGGGGTCAGGACTTCGGCAAATGAGATTGCCAGAGATCATAGAGGAGTGGAAGGCATAAGGGGAGGCTAGGTACTAGAGCATAAGGGGATAATGGACATGGAGAGGTGAGGGTTCTGGTTCTACCTCTTCTATCAACCAGCCATGTGTTTGGGGGCTATTGACTCACCTTTCTTGGACCCTGGTTCCCTTCCAGCTCTAAAATTCTATTACTTTATTTTTTTGTTGTTGTTGGTTATCTTTCCATTCTTTTTCATTTTTTGTCAATTTTAAGATTTATTTTAAACTTAAATAGCAAATGAGAAAAGAAAAAAAAATTGCTATGCACACAGCAGAACATAAGAGAGGATTGAATACAAGACAATCAATTTCCATTTCAAGAAAGCCCATGTAATAAATACTACATGTTGTTTTTGAAGATGCCCAGCTTTTCTTTGCTTCCTTGTAGGTTTTCTTCTGTTGTATGCTTTGCACTTTTTACTTTATCTTCTTTCTCCTTACTCCCTGCCTCCACCCTAATGAAGGCTGCATTTAAGCATGTGTGTATACATACATATATGTATGTATATATAAATACATAAAAATAGATATCTATAAACATGCACACACATACACATATATACATACACATACATGTAAGACCGTACTATGCACATTTCCACTTGTCATCTGTTTCTCTGAAGGTGGAGAGCATCTTCCTTCATAAGATCAAGTCTTTCCATGTTTTCTGAATCAGCCAGCTCATCATGTTCTACAGCACAGCAATATTCCAACCCAATCACATCCTATCTGAGAGACTGTCTATAAGTGTTTTCCCAATTTTCTGCATTCCATCTTTGCTGCATAGGTTTTATTTATAACAAGAAAATTTTAATTTAATCCATTTTTATATCTACTTTAGTCCACTTTAACTTATCCATTTTATACTTCAACAATACTCTCACCTTTTATAATATAGTTTAAGGTCTGATACTACTGAAACTGCTTCCTTTATTTACGTCTTTTTTTCTTGGCTTCTTTGAAGTTATTGACCTCTTGCTCTTCCAAATAAATTTTATTATTTTTTCTAAGTAAGATAAACTTTTAGTAATTTAATTGGGATGGCAATAGATTAATAAGGTAAAATTGTCATTTTTTATTATATTGGCTTTACCTACGCATGAACAATAAATATTTCTTCAATTATTTAGATCTGACTTTATTTGTATAAATAGTGTTTTATGTTTATGCTTATAAAGTTCCTGTGTCCGTTTTGGCAGGTATACTCTCAGGTATTTTATACTGTCTAGTTATTTTAAAGGCTCTAAAACAATATTGAATACATTGCTAACACATAGTATAGTTTCCCTATTTTTCGCTTTTGATTAAATCTATTTTAGCTTTAACTTTATCTAAGATCATGATTATTACCCCTGCTTTTTTTTGATATAACAAATTCTACTCCTGTTATTTTATCTTTGTGTGTCTCTCTCATTTTTATAGCATTTCCTGAAAGCAACATATTGTTGAATTCAAATTTTTAATCTACTATCAGTTTCCATTTAATGGGTAAATTCATTCCATTCACATTCTAAGCTACAATTACTTGTGTATTTTCCTTCTTCCTATTTTTCCTTACTATTCTTCTCACCCTATTCCTATCCTTCCTCACTCCTCTACATTACTTCTCCCAGCTACCTTGCCTTCCTATTCCTTAATCTACCCACCCCTCCAAGAATCCCTCCCTTGTTTCCTGTGGTCCCTCCAGTGGCTGCAAACTACAGCTGTCCCCTCTGCCCCAGAATTGAAACCAGGGACTCTGCTTTCCTGCAAGTGCCCACATCCAGCAGAGTCCCCACCCCTCTGCTACTGTAGTCACCAGTGTGTTAGCTTTTTCTTCTCACAATCACAGCCCAGGACCTGTCTTTATCAGCACAGCTGTGCTTAGTCCCTTGACAGTGGAAGGTCCTTCAGTCTTCTACTCAAGCCATCAGATCCCCCACCAGCTGTGAGATTAAAGTTTCTAATGCTGAGGCAGCCTCCCAACCCCAGCTACCCCAGGGCTTATGTGTTGATTCCACCTGGAGGTGTCTGCACTTCACTCAGGCCTCCACTCCTAGACCTCACATCTTTCCTGGGGTCTTCTCAAGCTGTCTTGGGAGAACAACTGCTTTTGTTTGTGGCCATTGTTCTACATTCTCTCCGAGGCTATGTTCTATCTTTTTTTGTGGAGGAAATTTGGAAAGCTGAAAATTTTCTGACCTACTCTGCCATCTTCCCAGAATTTTCTCCAAATCCTATTACTTTAAAAGAATATAAGAAAGGAAGTTAAGGAGGTAGGAAGAAAAAAAGGAGGGAGGGAGGGAAGGAGAGATGAAAGGAAGGAAGGAAGGAAGGAAGGAAGGAAGGAAGGAAGGAAGGAAGGAAGGAAGGAGGGAAGGAAGAAAAAGGAAGGAAGATGGAGGGACTGAGGGAGAGAGGAAGAAAGGAAAAATGAAAAGGAGGGATGGAGGAAGGGAGAAGAGAAGGAAGAAGGGACAGAAGAAAGGAAGGAAGGGACAGACAGAAAGAGAAAAGGGGAAAGCAAGGAAAAAAAGAATGACAAAGAAAAAGAAAGGAAGTAAGAAAGAAAGGAAGGAGGGAGGAAATAAACATTTATTAAGCATCTACCTTGTGCCATGCATTGTGCTAAGCCTTTTACAAATATCTCACTTGATCTTCACAACAACCATGGGAGCCAGTGATATGGGATCTTAGTATTCAGAGCTGGAAGCAACCTTAGAGACCATTCAAGTCCAAAGTGAGGTCCAGAGAGTTCAAGTGGCATGTCCAAAGTCACCCAAGTAGTAAGCATCGGGGCCAAAATTGAAACCCAAGGTTCTCTGAATCTAAAGCTACTGAACCATACTCCCTACTACGGAACACAGAGCCCATTTGAGAATGTAAAGCCACATGGTCTTAGGACTGAGTATTCCATTGCAGTCCCCCATCAGATTCTAAAGCCCAGACTGATGATGAGTCTTTCCCAGCATCCCTCACACACATCCCCTCCCTCTTTCCTTCTTTGCCCCTCTTTCAGGGTTAGGCACCTCATCATTTCACAGCCCCTTCCACCCTATCATTAAGGAGCTAACATTTCATTAAAGGTGAAAATGAGTTTTTAAGTATGATGCTGATGACTGAAATTGCTCCATTTTGTGGGTCTCTTCTTGTCAGTTGCAAGCTCACTGTGCCCCTTCCTCTATTCAACAAAAGCAACTCTCTCCCATAAGCCCTAATGGAAAAACCTGAGTGGGTTTAGCTTTCCCCTTCCTTTTTATTTCTTACCTACTGACTACTTTTGACACATTAGATTAACTCTCAGCCCCAGGCCAATCTGTCAAAGAAACAGGGAACATCTCCTGCTATGACAGACTTGCCAGAGGCTGCGGTTTGAGACAAGTTGGGTATTGCTTCTCGAACAGAAGCAATTTCTCCCTATTGAAAAGGGCGATCACCGAATCAGCTGAACAGAAGTCTTGCATTACGGGTCTCTGATCTGAAAATCTTGCTATAGACTGTTAAAAAAAAATCTTTCGTGGCACAAAGGCATTCTAGCAGCATGACTCTTGGGAAACTGAAGGAAATGAAGGAAGAATTCAAATCTAAATAGAGATGTCCTTTAATCTATGTTGAAACTCTATGAGACTGATTTAAACCTAATATGCATATTACAGTTAATATAATATGTAATAAAGAGGGTTAATACATATATATTAGGGTTAATATAGATTACTAATCCTGATGTGTTTTGGCATGCTGAGCCAGGTTAAATCAGTAGCATAAAGTTTCAATACTGATTAAAGTACAATTATATTTAGATTTATAGATGTATGTGTGTGTATGTGTATGGGTGGGTGTATCTCTGTGTGTGCGTGTGTGTGTGTGTGTGTGTGTGTGTGTGTGTGAGGCAGGGAGATAAGGACAAATCTTAATATTCAGAGAAGTATAGAGTATATTTATCTTACAACTAACAACTCTCTATAACCAAACACAAGGCCTCACTTCAATTTATCATCTAATGTGAGAGATAAGAAGTTGCTCACATCTCCATGTGACTCATCTCTCTAAGCTGAAAGTGGGGGAAGGGCCCTCCCCTGGCCAAACTCTCCTTCCTGAGCACAACTCCTCCAAAGGAAAAATCAATACCCGACACAGTGAACAAATCTAACAGCATGATGGAGGCCAGCGTTTCTCTCTTGGCTGCCTAAAGAAGATATCTTTTCTCAGTCTTGGTCTTGACAAAGGAGGGTTCAAAGCATAAGGTAAAGGCTGACCAGTAGCTCAGTGATTATTATAGATTGTCATATATTTATACATGTATATAAATATGAATGCAAACTACATTGAATTATTTTTTATAGCAAGGACATAGAATAATCTTCTTAGGGAAAGGGGAAGTCCATGATCTCTTGTGCATTTTCCAGCACCTCAAAAATACTGGGGTCACTTTGTAGGTAACTCCAAATTTGGCAGGCCATAGATTCCCCTCTCAAAGACATAAAGCAAAGAAGTGCTCATTGCTCTTTCTAAAGCTATCTTTGCATATTATGTCTGTGAAAAAGCTTGATTATCTCATTTTGCAAAGAGGGAAGCAGAAGGATCTGGGAAAGTCTCTGCAAGAGAATAAGAATTGTAGGATCTTAGATTTACAGAAATAGAAGAGACCTTAGACATCACTGAGTCCAGATGAAGAAACCTGGCCAAGGTCACACAGGTGGAAAGAAGTAGAGACAGGATTAAAGCATGTCAGAAATCATTTTGCCTTCCCCACATCCCTTCTACCCTGACAACCATAGTCACCTCTCACTGAAGATTGGTGGCCCAAGACTGAAAGTGGGTATGGAATGTGTTGTAGAAAACCAGAATGACACAGTGGATGCTGGATTTGGTGGCTGGACAACCTGAGCTCAAATCCCGATTCTGACACTTAACAGCTATGTTTGCTGTTGTTCAGTTGTTTCTTCAGTCACTTGACTCTTTGTGACCCCATCTGGGGTTTTCTTGGGAAAGACGCAGGCATGGCTTGCCATTTCCTTCTCCAGTAAAAACTATGTAACCATAGAAAAGTCACTTAAATGCTCTTAGACTCTGTTTTCCCATCTTTAAAGTGGACATAATTATATCTGTGTATCTACCTTGTAGCGCTTTTTGAAAGTATTATATAAATGATTGCCTCATTGTTAGGTTTTCACAGCTTCTAAGTAAGAGGGTACTATAAAAGGTACCCTACATCTACATGTAACTGTCCTATTCTCAAAGAGCCATAGTGAACCATGTCCCATAGCTTTTCTCAGGAACCAATTCCACCGTTTCCAACCTGAAAGGGAGATTTTTGCTCATGTAAACACCTTGGTCCACCTTTCTGAAATCCAAGCCTTCTCTGTTTTTGGCAGAGAAGGAGAACGGCTAGCCTTGAAAAGGCATTTCAGTATCTTCAAATAAGAAAACCCAGTTACTAGGTCAAGTCCCCAGAGTCATTAACTACTTGCTACTGCTCCCTCTATTCCTTTATCAAAGTTCAAAAGAGCAGGACAGGGGTGAAGGGGAAGGAACACTGGATTTGGGATCAGAGGAACTCAGAATCTGGTCTCCATCATTTGACAGCCCTCTGACTTCAGGAAATGTCATTTCAGTCCTTTGGGCCTCAGTTTCTTCAAATGTAGAAGGGGGTTACACTTAATGATCTCTAAGGACTGCTACCCCTTGATACTAATTGTCCTTCCTCAAGGATTATTATTCTACCAAATCATGCTTTTCTTTTGAAGGCCAATCATCTGAATTCTTTTAGCTTTTGATTACAGCAGTTGTTCCTGATTCTAATTTCATGATATCCCATCACTCTTGTTATCTTATGGAGCTACTAGGAATTAGGAAAAGAATATTAATTTTAATTCATTTTCAACGAAAACAAAACCTCACATTTCTTCAACAATTTGGGGCGTGGGTCCAAAACATGAAATCAGACAGCTGGGTGTCACCTAATTTTCATAGGGGTCTTATAAGGTTTATTTCCCCATATATATTGTGAAGATAATATTAACAGAGGTTCCACATGTGTGTGTGTGTGTGTGTGTGTGTGTGTGTGTTTGTGTAATGGTATAGAAGATGGAGACCATCACTAGGCAAAATTAAATTCTCTAGTTTGTTTTTTTTAATTAAGTCCATCTTTCCAAGGTTAGCCAGACTATTTTATAGCTATAGCAAAATAAAATATTGACTTTTTACTGGGCTTATACACATAGGTGTTGAGATGCTGTGTTAGGTATCAGATATTTCTGACAAGGGATGGATAGGCCTTCATCCTATTTGATTACTGTAGAAACTAGGAGAGAAGCATAAGGACTGGGCCTATGATTTTATTCATTAGGGAGCTTTCAGATGAAGAAACCTATTTTACCAATGAAAACCCTCTACCAGTGCTTGTGGACACCCTCTCTTCAAGTTAGTCTTAGAGAATGGGGAAGGGGGTCAGCATTGAGAAGTTAAGTGACTTGCCAGGGTCACACAACTAGTATGTGTTGGTGATTAGACTCAAACCCAATTTTCCCTGACTTTGAGGACACCTCTCTAACCACTGCCTCTCTACTACAGAAATGACTTTGAGCAAAATCCCATCCTAGAAAAATATGTTATCTGTACAACTTCTGGAATGCCAAAGGCAGAAAATACATAAGACTTTATAAGGAATAAGAACACCTACAGGACATCGTGTGGCCTCCTGGCAATGTTTATATAATACCAGTCAAGTTTCCTTAACCTGAAGGACCCCCAAGCAAAGGACCAAGAAGATAAAGAAGGCCATGAAAATATACTAGTTGTAATTAGATACAGTACTTATGTAGTGCTTATAGTTCATTTTATCCTTACAACAATCCTTGAAGATGCTATTCTTATCCCTATTTTACAAATGAGGAAACTGAGGCAGAGAGCTTAAATGTCTTTTCCAGGGTCACACACTTAGTAAATATCTGGGGCTAGAGTTGATCTCATGTTTTCCTGACTCCAGGTCCAGGACTCTATTAAATGACTTGAACCTTAAGGTGCTTCCATGAGAAATTCTACTTTCTGACTCAGAGGAAACTTGAAACAAGGGAACTCACTGCTTCTCTTAGAAGACCCAGAGTGTGTGAGGCCCCTTTCAGGAAGGGGGTTCATTTAAAGATGGAACGTGGAACCGCACTGACCTTGGAGGCCCAAGGCTCGGATTGCTAGCCCTTCCTAGCAGCACTGTGGCTCCCGGCCTGGCTACAACTTGGCCGTAGCACTTTGGACGATTGGCTGGTCCTGATGATTCACTGAACTGGGTCTGTTTTTTTCTTTTGGATACCTCCCTGCTGGCCCAGCCATCTGGTTCTGGCCTGCCTTACCAATGACATCGTGGCACTGAAGTTACCAGGGTGCACACACCTGCATTTTTCTGGTTTTCTCTTCAGCTTTCATTGCTCTCTTCTGAACCCTCTTTTACTTCTAAGTGAGTAGCATAATTGGATACAGTCCTTAATAGGTTGCCTAGTTAAGTATTCTTAAGTGTCTCCATTCTTCTAGCAATTAGCCCCAGATCCTAAGGATCCCAACAGTGTCCCCTTCCTTGTTTACCTCCTGCTTCTTGCCACCCTGAAAATGAACATTAGGATTGATTGTGATGGTCTACTGATGGAAAATAAGGCACAGAATTAAAGGGATGAATTCTAACTACCTGAGCCAAAGGAAGAATACCTGATAGGGAGGGCTAAATGCTATACATACATACATATATATATATATATATATATATATATATATATATATATATAAAATCAGGGCGTATGAGGTGTTCAAGGAGGACTAGTGCCTCTGGTGTGAGAGTGTGCCAAGCCCCTTTCAGGGTTGTTCTCCACTTCTGGTGTCTATCTGACACTCAACTGGCACCTGCGGCTCAAAGAAGCTGTAGTCTGAGAAACTGCCACATCTGGCTAAACGAAACTGAGGGTAACCAACAGCCTCAAACCTACTGGTGAGTTAGGGGGATGTCTGCTCCAAGCTTGTGAAGACATCCCCCCACGGAATGGACAGATGGGAACAATTTATTTCACCAGCCATGATGGAGGCTGAAGCAGATATCTGGAACACTTAGAGCTCGGTTGGACATCAAAGACATCAAGGTCACCACTGCATCCTAGGCCCATCACCAGTCATCTAGACTTTTGTCTTGCCACTGGACTCTGATGACTCTAGAAGACAGAGTGAGGTCAACAACTTTGTGCAATTGCCTCACTTAAATTCAATTCACTCATGAATTAAGACCACCCCATGATGTTATTGGTCCTCTTCAAAAATGGACAAAACAATAAATATTATCTTATCTGGTCCTCCTACCAATGCTAGGAGGTTGGTGCTATTCTGACTCCAATTTTACTGTTGAGGAAACTGAGGCAGATTTGCCCAGGATCACATAGCTAGTAAGTAGACCCAGGATTCAATCCATTATATCACCTGGTTACTTCTAAATGATAAGTTAGGAATCACACAAGATCTCATTTCTGTTTCAATATCAATTTCTTTCCTCCAGATTTAGTATCTTCCTCCCCCCCCACCCCTTCTTCCTCTCTTTCTTTTCCTTCCTTTATCTCCTCCCTCAGCTCTCCTTCCCAATGTGTGACCCTCTCCCCCACCCCCGCCCCCACCCTATCCCAGGTGAAATACTTGAGAAATGCTGGGGTTGGAATGGAAGAAGTATCTTCTTATTTAAGAAAAAAAACATTTTCATAATCCACCTGATGACACATGTTCCCTGAGTTGCTCTGCTCCTCACTACCTCCCTGCCCCTATAGCCAACCCCCACCTCCCCAGCAACCAACCAAGAACAATAAAAAACCAGGATTTGCCAGCAGAATATTTGTAGGGATTTTGTATGGAGTCCTATTGTCGATAATACTTTTGGGTTGTGTTCACTAAGAATTTGCTGTTTACGAGCCACTGCACACTTTTTATACCCGAATAAAAGAGAAATATGCCCAGATGTCATTGTGCCTGATTGAATCCTTGTGCACGACTATCTAAAAGTGCTTATTTGAAGCATTATGAACAATTAATGATTTACTCATCCCTGAGTTGTAGTAATGTGGCATATATTACCAGAGGTGATGAAAGGCACCATATAAGTGCAAAATGTTATTAGCTTTTAGGGAAGGGATGATATGACTTGAAGCAGAGCCTTGAAGTTGCTCCCAGTTTGAATTGCTGTGGCTAAGAGGCTTTCTGTTAGCATCCTCCAGGACATTAAGCTTCTAGATGCAGTGAAGCCCAGAGCCCCTGCAGATTTTAAACAGGAAACCCTATGGACATAATCAGAAATCGCAGTGGGACAAGGATCCGGTGCTTCATTCCCAGGTTTCCCTGCATGACCTTCGGCTCAGGGCCTGAATGTCACAGGTATAGGATGGAAGGGAGGGCGATGGCCCGAGTGGGAGGTGGGGTTAGGTTTCTGCCATTGTGTTCCACAGAAGCCTTGACCAAGGAGAGGCAGGGTTGCATGTTTAAAGTGTTTGCCTCCTGTGACCTTAGGAAAGAATGCCGTTCTCCCTGACTTAGTGTATGCATTAAATTTTTAGATTATGCTAGAGGATGGAAAGGGAGAGTCACCAAATAGGCTTGCTTGGGGAACTAGGAATAAAATGAAACAAGTGAGCAGAAGGAGATTTAGCAGCTGTCTGATCCTGAGGCCCAGCCCCTCATCATTCTGTAGCAAGGGAAATTAGATTTTAAGGTAACCGCTACTTTAAATGGAGTGTCTGGAATCCATTTAAACATGTTTTCACACTAGGAGAATTACTATATGCTAATTCATAGACATTGAGAAAGAAAGGAATATTTTAATGATTTTTCCCTGTTATGGCACTGAGCCATTGGGTCCCAGAAGGGGTCAATAGAAAGAGGTTTTCAGGTTAAGCTGCATGTCGACCTTTGTCATATAAATGCATCGAGATGCTCACTTTCCAATCCTGAGCACTCCGGAGAAGTGGTGCCATCAAGACTTGGATACAAATTATTTTCATAATCAATTGCCCCCTCCTGCCCCTATAATAAAATAGGAACTCCCCTGTTTGGCTTTTAAAAGCCTTCACAACCTGGCCCCAACCTCCCTTTCCAGCTTCATTATACTTCATTTCCCTTCCTGCATTTTATGGTCTTGAAATAACAGTCAAGCTGTTCCTGACTCATTGTACTCCATCTCCAGATCCTGGACACGTCCCATGCCTTGGATGCCCTTCCTCCTCATCTTTGGCTTCACTTTCTTCAAGACTCTGATCAAATACTATCTTCTACTTGAAACCTGTCTGCATTCCCTCCCTCCCTCCACCAATTTCTAGAATCTTCTCTTCTTAAATTGGCTTGTACTGATACTGTATATACTCTGTAAATGGAGATGCTTGTCCAGGAGAAAAGAAGATTAAGGGAAGACATGGTGGTTGTCTTCAAATATGTGAAATGTTTGTATGTAGAAGAAGTGGTAGACTTGTTTTATATACAAAGAAAAATAAAATGGTCTTTGCATTTTAGGAACTTACATTCTCTTGGGAGACAGAATTGCACTTAATGTAAGAAAGAACTTAGCCAGGTCCAGTATTAATATGGCGAACTCTAGGGATGGAGGGCCACCAGGGCGCCTGAAGAGGGCAACTAGCCCAGGTCAGAAAAACAGAGCAGGTTAACGCTTCGGTGCTGTTCAGTCCTGGAATCCAGCCACGAGTGGCTGTTGTGCTTTTAGCTTAGGGAAGATGGGGAGACCCAATCTTGGACAACACATAACAACTTTTCAATGATAAAAGCTGTCCAGTGGTGGTATGAACTACCTCAAGAAGCAGTGAGCACGCTGATGAGCTCAGGGTGCACGATGAAGCATTTTTTTTTTTTGCTATTTCTTTCATTTTCTTGCTTTTCTTTTTTTTAAAGAACATAGTTAATGATGAAATTTATCTTACATGACTATACATATTTATAATAGGTTTTATTTTTCTTGTCTTTTCATTCAGTGGGGGAGAGGGAAGAGGGAGGGGAAGAATTTGGAACTGAAAAGTCTCTATGCTTTAAAAATAAATGAAGAAATAAGTAAACATTAAAAAAAGTAGAGAGCACTCCATCACTGAAGATATTCAATCAAAAGCTTATGTGGCTATCTGGAAGGCAAAACTATGGAATCCATCCTTGCCCTGGGGCTTCATTGGGACTAAATGACCTTGAAAGCCCCTTTTACCACTGTTTCTATGGTTTTAAAAAAGAAATACCATTTGATTTCTTGTGAGTAAACTTCCTTAATAATCTGATGATTCTGTTAGTTTATTTCTGCCACTGAAATGTATTGAAATGTCTCCATGTTTGATTATTTCTTGTCTTTTTTTTTCTTTTTGAGTCTACATCCCCTTACTTCACCTCGACTGCAAGTACAGTTACCTTGCATGGGCCAGATCCTACTGCTGACTGGCCCTGAAGCTTTGACCTGCTCTGTTTCTAACCTGGTCTACCTCACGCCTCCTTAGGTCATTCTGGCACACCCTCTTTCCCCCCATTCTCAGGGGCTCAACATATTGCCCCAGACTTGGTTCAGATACTTGCTTGGCTTAACCTTACAGGAGCTCAGATCACTGTAGCTCAGATAATCCACCAGCCTTTGCCTCTCCATGGTGGGGAATATAGGCATGCACCATCATGTCTGACTATAGACAGTTTCATTAGTTGTTCTGAACCCCCCAGCACCAAAATTATCACTTGTCAGCCTGCCTTTCATGTGATACACTTCTCTGTACTTAATGGAGCCTTTCAGAACTCAGGGTCACCTTCATGTCGTGGCTATCAGAGTTAGACCTTAATGAAGGTTCAACTACATAAAAATACAAACTTGACTAATGAAACATGGCCTGATAGATGAGCCTAGGAGATTGCCTTATTGAATAAGTAAAAATGAATGAAATTAGAGAATCAGTTATTTAAATGTAAATGCTTCTAAATCCCTGAGAACAGTTTGTTCTCTTTGGTATAGGAAAAATCTTAGGGGAGAAAAAAAAACCCTCTCTGGGACTCAGTTTACTAATCTGTAAAGTTAAGAGAGTACAACAAAATGGGATTTTCCAGTTTAAAATCCCACAGTCCATTTAGACCTTACTATCTAGAATGCGTGGGGGCTGTTGGCAGTGCAGGGGATAGAGTGCTGGGTCTGGAGTCAGGAAGACTCATCTTCCTGAGTTCAAATCTGTCCTCAGACACTTACTAGCAGTATGACCCTGGGCAAGTCACTTAACCCTGTTTGCCTCAGTTTCCTAATCTGTAAAACGAGCTGCAAAGGGAAATGGCAAACCATTCTAATGTCTTTGCCAAGAAAACCCCAAAAGAGGTCAGGAAGAGCTGGACATGACTGAAATGACTGAACAACAAATCTACAATGCATGCTTTCTGGCCTATCAATGAGCTTTTGCTGTACTTAAGAAAAAATAGTTCCTTCCCTTGTTGCTATAGAAAATGAGGGGTGGAGTCCACAGCATGACCATCTGGTTTACTGCTGTTGCTGCTCACCCACTGCTATCTACTCACCCCCATTTTGGGCCAGTGGCTGTCTGCATAATGGTGTCACCTCATTAGTTATCACAGCACCCTATACAACAGGGATGAGAGACATTATTCACATATTATAGTCAGGGAAACTGAGGCACAAAGCAGTTACGTGACCCATATATGGTTAGCCAAAATATCAGTGGAGGGATAGAAAACAGGAACCAGTCTCTCGGCTCTTTAGTTCAAATGAACTTAGCCTGTCTCTAGCTTTAAAGACTGTTGTTGTTCAGCTCTTTTCAGCTGTATCTGGCTGGCTCTTTATGACCCCACTTTCTTGGGGGGGGTGGGGAAATTCTTGGCAAAGACACTGGAGTGATTTGCTATTTCCTTCTCCAGCTCATTTTATAGACGAGAAAACTGAGGCAAACAGGACTAAATGACTTGTTCAGGGTCACATGGCTAGTAAGTGTCTGAGGCCAAATTTGAACTCGGGTCTTCCTGGGTCTAGGCCCAGGACTCTATCCACCTACCTGTTGATTCGTGCCAATTCACAACTATTAGAGGACTACTGAAAATAATAAATTATACATCTCAAAAGAGTTCACCTAGCAACTCCTAAACAGGAAGTAGCTTATAAACAATTCAGCTCCACTCTCATGCAAGGCAAAGAAACCCAAATCAAAGGGTTTTAAAACCTGTCATCTCCCACCTCTGTGACTTTACCTAGGATGCTCCCCAGGCCTGGAACACTCTTCCTTCTTACTTCCATCTTTTGAAACATCCAGTTCCCTTCAAGGTTTTCTTTGTGTGCTATCTCCTTCAAAAGGCTTTTCCTTATTCCCCTAATTGTTAGTGTACCCCCAAATTACTTTGTGAATGTCATATATTATCTGCTAATATATTGCTTTCCCTAAGCAGAATGTAAACTTCTTGGGGACCATGACTATCCTTCTTTTGTCTTTATACCCCCAGTACTTAGCATAGTACCTGACACCCAGTAGGTGAAGGGTTCTTAACCTGGTGTCCATGAACCTGTTTTTTTTTTCCAAATAACATATAATTAATTAATTAATTTTTAGTTTTCAACATTCACTTCCATAAAATTTTGAGTTTTGAATTGTATCCTCCATTTTTTCCTCCTCCATCCCCCAAGATGGCATGCAATCTGATACAGATTTTACTTAAACATTCATATTAAACATATTTTCACATTAGTCATGATGCAAAGAGGAATCAGAACCAATAGGAGGAACCATGAGAAGGAAGAAACAAAACAAAATAACAAAAGAAAAGGAGACCAAATAGTATGTTTCCGTCTGCATTCAGACTCCCCAGTTCCTTCTCTGGCTGTGGGTACCATTTTCCATCATGAGTCTTTTGGAGTTGTCTTAGGTCCTTGCATTGCTGAGGAGAGCTCAGTCTATCAAGGTCAGTCATCACACAATGTGGCTGTTACTGTGTACAGTGTTCTCTTGCATGAACCTGTTTTTTAAAAATACTTTGATAACTGTATTTCTGTATCACTTTGTAATCCTATACATTTTATTTTACGCATTCAAAAACATTGTACTGAAAAGCAGTCATAGGTTTCACCAGCCTGCCAAAGGGATTCAAAACACATGAAGATTAAGAACCCGGGCAGCATGTGTTGGGTTAATGCTTCTCAATCATTTGATTGCTGGTTTATGTCTGACTTACTGTAGAGCTGAGAAGTCTGCTGCATCGGCCTCCCGACTTCAAACCATTCATTGTGACAGTGCAGGCAGAATTCTTAGGCTATAGTCTGCCTGCCATATGCATGGCTACAATGCTGTCTGTGGCTGGATAAGGGGTCCTGAGAAACCTCTCTAGCAGCTGAGGACTGTGTCTTGGGCCGGCTGCCTGGTTCACTATGCTATGCACCTCAGATGAGGGAGGAAGCATTGGTGAGAAATGCTTTCCTAAGCATTGTTTCTGGGTGAAATCTGAGCCCGGGACTGTGCCCACCTAATCTGACAAGATAAAAGTGAGCACCTTGAACACAAAATTTTAAATAAGTAAACATAAATTGCAAAGAATGCAAAAAAAAAAGATGGATCCATTTTCTCCACCAGTTGCTATGTTTTTCTTCCCTCTTTTGGTTATCTCTTGTACTGGTTGGTTGTTCAGAGGAATTGGGAGATTGGGATTTTGTGGAGGGGGAAAGAGGAACATTGTTATATAGCCAGGAGAAGACTTTGACACAAGAGCAGGGGAACTGAAAGAAGAAAAAAGGAAAAATGAACAAAAGTGAGGAAAGCAACAAGCAAGTAGAGGAGTAGGAAAAGTTAAGAAAGCTTAGCAGCCTATATAGATGGGGCAGCTAGGTGGCACAGTGGATAGAACACTGGTCCTGGAGTTAGGAAGACCTGAGTTCAAATGTGACCTCAGATACTCAGTAGCTGTGTGACCCTGGGCAAGTCACTCAACCATGTTTGTCTCAGTTTCCTCATCTGTAAAATGAGTTGGAGAAGGAAATGGCAAACCCCTCCAATAACTTTTGCCAAGAAAACCCCAAATGGGCACATGAAGAATTGAACACAACTGAACAACAACAGGCTTTGGTCCAAGAGATGATCATGTTTAGAGACTGAAGAGGTCAGCAAAGGGCAGCCTGATCCTGCCAGCCCACACACCTGCTAGTTATAATTTTGACCTATTTAAGAGCATCAGAGGAAGTAGCCTCAGAGTTGGTATGAATGTGCAAGAAAGAACATGGATTAGGTGCTCCTGTTTATACTTAGAGAAGATGGAATGAGAGCCAGTCTAGTGTGAGGGGCATTCACTGTCTTGAATGGAGTAATAATCAAGGCAGCTCAGAAAACAAGGGAGCAGAGAAGAGGATCCATTGAGTTATAAGGGAAAAAGATGGAAGAAATACTATGGATAAAGATGGCCAGCCAAATGGGTTGACCTGGTATGCTAGGGATTCTGGGTCCCACTGTCCCCTTCTGCCGTTAGCCATGGACAGCAGCTCAAGGAACTTTCATAAGAAGCTAGTTCTTAAACTGATTTAGTCTCATACCACTTACCTGAATCAAATATTTTTGAGCTCTTCTAGCTCTATTTGGGAAATGAATTCCAGGCCAATGTATACCACACAGAGATCTAGAGCACGGCTTCTTAATTTGGTATCCACAAAGTCTATGGATTGATGTCAGGCGGTATGTGAAGTTGGATGAGGAAGACTTGTATTTTAATTTCAGTATAATTAGTTTCCTTTGTAATCTTATGTGTTTTATTTTATACATTTAAAAACATTATTCTGAGGAGTCTACAGGCTTTACCAGACTGCTAGAGAGATCGGTAGATACAAGAAAATGTTAAGAATCCCTGACTTAGAGCAAGAGGTATGTGCGACTATGAGTGATGAGTTCATGATACTCATTTTGTGTATGTGTTTGATCCTGGAAGATGATATTTGTCTGTGTCTGTCGTAGGAAGGTGGCAGAAGGATCTGAGGTAGCTGGAACAGGCTGGTCAGGTTAATGGGGGGAGGGGGAAGGGAATGGCCACTGTTGAGAAATGGTTCCAGCTCATCCAGCAAAAATTCCTGAGCATGTGGCTCTGAGACATCAGTATTTTCTGGGTGCTTTGAACATACTACACAGTAACAAATGCTTATTGAACTGAAGTATTTGCTGAATTAACAGCCAATGATAATTCAACAACCATTTTAATTCAATAAAATTTCTTGCTTGGCCCCAGGATTCCACCTACTACTACCTTAGCTGCTAGGCAGGATTGGTGGACAAAATGTTACCCTGCTGCCAGGTTCGTATGCTATCTGTTCCCCTCAGTTTTCCACTTCTTTCTCAGGGATTAATAATCAAATCAACCCTATAATTGCCTTTGTGAACGATGTGGCAATGTACCACGGAGGAGGGAAGCTCTGTTCCCTCGCCATCACTCCCTGTTCCCTCATACCCATCTATGTCATCTCCAATCCTTGATATCCCTATCTCACTCTTCCCTACCCTTCCATTGTAATACTATTTTTAACAAATTCCCTTCTATAATTTCTCTCTTCCTTCCCTGCAGAAATTACTTGGTACATATTTTGCATTCACTCACATGTATAGATATCGTTTCTCCTATGTAAGTGAATGCAAAATAGGTACCAAGTAATTTCTGCTCATTGAGGGCAAAGACGGTTTTGGTTTAGCTTTATATCTGTACTGCTTAAGACAATACATAACACATAGTAGATATTTCTATTTGTTGAAGTGAATTAAATTAAGTGCTTGCTATGTGTACTCATTATGATATAAATAACTATCCTTTCAGATTCTTGAGAATCACAGTAATTGCCTAGGTGTAAGGGGGCAGATCTGTTCTGCCCTAATTATGCCAACTGTAGGGTGGCATACTCTCTGAGAGAATACTGAGATATCAAAGAAAGAGGGGCTCATACCAGTTTGGTTACCACTGGATCTTATTACAGTGAATTAGGTTAATTGGGGGAGTTTACCGACAAGGGCCAAATGCCCTGGTTGGCAGCAGGACAAAGTAACATCATGGATCCCTACATCAACCCTAGGCCAGCGTAGGATTTGCATAGAACCAGAAGAAAGAAGGCACAGTGCCAGGATGACCCAGGGTCACATGCAAGTTTTCTCATGGGAGAGTTGGAGCTTCTTTTGCAGTTTACATTTAATCAAGGTGGTTTACATTTTTCTGTGGAGTCATAGGTCATATTCTCACTCTAGTTACCACCATACACTAGGATATAGTCCTGCCCCTGTTCTACCCCTGGAATCCAGGAGGAAAAAATTTACTTGTTTGGACCTGTGATTTCATCTGTTTGAGTAACTTTCAGTGCGGAAACTCCTTCAACACAAATCAGTAATGAGTCACTAATTTATAGTGTTAGGGAACTTGTTAAGACACTGACCATGGGCTTAAGTAATTTGCTTGTGGTCACCTAGTAGGTGTTAAGAGATAGAAATTGAGTCTAGGTATTCCTGACTCTAAAACTGCCCCTTCAGTCACTATTCCATGTTTTTTCTCCCCCAGAAAATCTGGGTGACTCCTAGTGCTGTAACTATCAAACCTGAAGAACAGTGGCTGTCTACATAAGGGCTTCTTTTTCTTTCTTTCTTTCTTTTCTTTCTTTCTCTTTCTTTTCTTTCTTTCTCTTCCTTCCTTTCTTCCTTCCTTCCTTCCTTCCTTTTTTTTTTTACTGGATGGATAAAACCTCAATGAATAAGAAAACAGAATGTCTATCATTTGTGATCAATCCTCAATATCTATAGTTAATTTAACAGGAGAGAACACTGAGAGACTTCCTTCCAGACAGTAAGTGCCAGAGCCCCAGCCACTGTTACAGATGGATGATTTAATGGCCACAGCCTCAAAAATCATGACTACTTTTCAGCCCAAGTGGTTGTGAAGCGGTAAGAACTGTGACACCTGAGAATGTAGTAGAAGGTCTACATAATACTCAAAAGTGAAAGTGATCTCTGGTCATTGTTGGTTTTGAATACCTTCACTGTGCCCTTTCCATCATTTTTATGATAAGAAAGATGTCATCTGTGTGGCACCTGCAGAGTCTTAGTTGAGTAGTGTGTGGGTTTAAAGCATTCGATTCCAGATTACTCATAAAGATTTCAACAGCCCTGTTCATTCATTTTAGCTGCTGGCCAATTTCTTCCAAGACTTACCAGCATCGGTATACTCTAAATACTGGAGAAAAACAAAACTCGGCCTCACAAAAAACCACCACCAACAACAAAGCATCCTCTTTGCAGAGTGAGGTTTTCTGCTTTCAGGTAGAAATTCCCTTTTCATTTCTTTTGAAATGCAACAACTGAAATGTTTTCTCTTTTCTTCTCCCTTCTTTGTTAGCCTCCAATAATGGTCCTTCAGTTCAAGTACTTGCACTTGATCGGCTTGACAGTTTTCAGGGACTCCAGGCCCTCTGCCTCTGCAATGAGATGGAGCTAGTATTTATTATTTAATCTGTCATTTTAGCACCAAGCTTTTTCACTCACCTGAGAAAGGCTGACATCTCTCAATCCTTCAGACATATGACCCACATGTTTTCTTAGTTCCGGGGGTGGGTGCAAGCCAGCAAGCATTTTTCAATTAGTGAGATGGGGCTGACATTTTGGCTTTGCTGGGATGCGGTTGCCATCTTTGAGGCACACAGATGTCATTTTTCTTGGTGCTAGATGAGGCCATCATTTGTCATGAGGTGATGATCAGATGTGATTTTTTTCCCCTAAAGTTTAGTAAAAGGTTCAGTTTGAATATCTCTGAAGGGTACCATAGTAAGAGAACAGCTGTACATTTACATTTCAAATTACTGGAATTTCTCCTGGCAAATTCCAGGCTGTCGACGTCCTGGTGAAGATGGAAAATCCTAAGAGATCTGATGGGGCTTCAAGTCTCTCTCTTTTATACTGTCAATGTATTTTTCTTTTTATTAAAAACTGAACAAAAATAACTTAATTGTGAGCAAACAGAAACATTTAAATACCCAAAGAACAAAAAAGAAGATCAAATATGAAACTGTAAATTTGTTATACATACAATTGGTTTTTTAAATGTGCATATTAAATTTGGCCAGTTATTAACAAAATTATCCAGATTATTTCCAAGTTCCATCAGAACTTTTTGTTTTTTTCCTTGTGTAGTTTTGTTTGGATGAAGAAAAATTAGACATTCATTTGTCTAAGATAATTTAGAAACAATATTTACTGGAGATAGTCTTGGTGTCATGGCTTTAAAGCTGACCTCAGAAGTTACGTAGTCCAACTCGTTCATTTTGGAAATGAATAACCTGAGACCTAGAAAACGTAAGTGACTGGACCAAGATCACAGAGATAGTAAGCAGCAGGGTCAGGATCTGAATCCAGATCCAGCATTCTCTGTATTATATTAAGTCACCTTCTAATTACTTCCCGAGGTTCCTTCCTGGCAGAGAATCCATGAAATAAGACTTTAGGATTAATGATCTATATTTGTAGTTTGTAATGACAATTTAGATTTGAAGATCTTTCCCACCCATTAACAGGCTATCTGACCTGCTTATATCACAGGAAGCTTAAGTCACATGTGGTGGGAGGAGCTTGCTGAAAGGAAAAGGAAAGTGTGTCACAGGAAATGCAGAGAGAGAGAGAGAGAGAGCTGTTAGAGCTGAGGGAAAGAGCAGATGTGTGATGGCTGTGAGTGTCTGTGGGAAGGCCTCAGCAGGGGGGCAGAAGGTTATGGGATGGAGTAGTTCTCTGCTGTGATACTGTGTATTGAATTCTTTGCTGCTGTGATGGATTGGGCTCGTTGGTTTTGGGACCTGGCTCTCTGGTGTCTGAATAAATGCTTTACTTCTTGTACCTTCTATATGGAGTCTCTCTCATATTTTGTGATACAGAACCACATATGCTTTTTGACAATTATCATCTATTTTGTTTGTTGCCTTGCTAATACAATAGTCTGTTTTAAAGAATTCATTGCATTTCTTCCTATCCATTCACTCATGTAACCAAAAGCCAATGCAGTATATACTGTGGGACTACAAAGATAAAGAAAACACAGTCTCTCTCTTTCTCTCTCTCTCACAAACACACACACACACACACACACACACATACACAATTCAGTGTTACATGATAGTACCACAAATGCACAACAGCTATAGCACAAAACAGACTATAATATGAGCATAACAGGGGTAAAAAGTGCTGTAAGGTCAGAGGAAGGAAAGATGAATAACGTCCGCTTCGGGTGTTTTGCAGAACCGTCTGGTACACCCCTCCCCTGCAGGCGCCTGTGTGGTTATGGACATCCAGAAGCAGTTTAACTTATGGACCGAACACCCCAGAACTGACTGGCTATAGGCTAGTGAAACAAATAATATCATGAAATTCGAAAAGTAAATTTTGCCCAGGAGGATGGATTAATAGAAAATGAGGGTGGATGACAAGATCATAACTATTTGTCTGCAGGGGTCTTTCTTCTACCTTTTCCCTGGGATGTTTGGGATAGGCTGGCAGGAAGGGATAAATTCTCTGTGGACATATGGGACCCTGGGATGCATGTCATGTGGGAGTGGATCTGGCTTTTGTTGCTGGCCGCAGAAAACAGATTTAGGAGCAATGGGAACAAGTTCTACAAGGTGAAATTTGACCTGATAGAACAATTGGTGCTGAGATGTTAGGGGACATAATTACCGTTGTCTTAGGAGGTAGTGTTCCTTATCACTAAAAGCCTTTAAGCATAGGCTTGTTGACTGTTTGGGGGTGATGCCATAGAGGGGCAGTAGGTGGCATAGTGGATACAGTGCCAGGCCTAGAGTCAGGAGGACTCCTCTTCCTGAGTTCAAATCTGGCCTCAGACACTCACTAGCCATGTGACCCTGGGCAAGTCACTTCACCCTCAGTTTACCTCAATTTCCTCATCTGTAAAACGAGCTGGAGAAGGACGTGGCAAACCACTCTAGTATCTTTGCCAAGAAATCGCCAAATGGGATCACAAAAAGTCCAACACAACTGACTTGTAGGGGAGTTCCTTTCTGGGGTGTGAACTGGACTAGATGACATCTAAAACCTGTTTCAAATCTGAGATCCTATAATTGTCCCCAAATCTGCACCTGATTCCTTATTTTGTCTGGAATCATCATTTATTCTGTCAATCAACCCACACTTGAAACCTTTATGACTATTCCTTTGCTCTTATCCCTCATACCTAATCAGTTGTCAAATCCTATCACTCAATTTTTATAATTTCGTATATATTCCTTCTTTATTCTGCTACCACCATCCTAAATGTCTCAATTGACACTCATCTAACTACTGAAATAACCTAATTGGTCTTCCCATCTCGACTTCCTCCAGGTACCAGGTTAATCTTAGCTGATCATACTATATTAACAATTGATTCTTGTTTGATTTGGCTCCTGTACACTCTTGATGTTACTCAAAAACCTTCAACAGCTCTCCCTTTCAAGTCCTTTCACAACCTGGAACCACTCTACCTAACCTTATATATGCTATCCTTCCCCCCATATGCACAATGTTTCAGAAAGGCTGGGCCATTCACTCCCCTGGGCACATGACCCACACTGTCCTATCACCGGGCCTTTGCCTACAGCACCTGTTTCTCCTTTATCCCCATTGCATGACCCATTCTCTTGTCTCTTGAAATCATGCCTATCTCTTATCAATTGCTACTTTGTCCATGAAGCCTTGAGGTGGCATGCTATAAGTGGTTAGGGAAATGGACTTGGAGTTAGGAAGACACTTGGTTCAAATTCTGTCTTGGACACTTAGTAAGCTATGTGACCCCAGGAAAATCAACTTGCCCCTCTTTGCCTTGGTTTCCTCATCTGTAGAACAAAAGGGGTTGGATTAGATGGCCTCTCAGCTGTTTCTTCCAACTGTAATACCATTAACCTTCCTTGACTGTCCCTGGTCAGTAGTGATCATTATCCCTCGGAAGTGCACACAGCATCTCTCCTATGCATGTACTAATTATCACTTTGGGTATTGACAGGGAGGCTAGGTGGTACAGTAGATGAAGCACTGGGCCTGGGGTCGGCAAGACCTAAGTTAAAATATGATCTCAGACACTTACTAGCTGGTGACCCTGGACAAGTCACTTAACCCTGTTTGCCTCAGTTTCCTCATCTGTAACATGAGCTGGAGAAGGAAATGGCAGACCACTCCAGTGTCTTTGCCAAGAAAACCCCAAATGGGCTCATGAAGAATCAGACCCAAGTGAAACGACTAAACAAAAACAAATAGGTATTGACTTGACCCCCAATCCCATACCTACACCTTCCCCACATACATATGGTAGACATCCATGAGGTCAGAGACAATATCTTATCTGATCTCAGTATTCCGCCCCAGCCCTCATCATAGGTGAGGATGGAGAAATTGAAGCATAAGTTTCACCTCGGGCAATCACTGGGTCATGACTGCTGGCCTTCACTTGCTGGGCTGCATCCATTTAGTTCACCCTCAGGATGGGGAATGGAATAGGGAAGTGCAGTACTGAGAAGGAGATTAGCAGCTGACCCCCCCGGAATTATTACCTTTCATCACTGATTGACTCTCAACAGGTGTGAAATTCTAAAGTAAGGCATCCAAGAAGGCTCAGTCTTCCCAGCTCCAGTTCTGGGCACTTTAGCCCCTAGCTCTTTTGTCAATGGGTAATGACCATGGCTATTATTTAACTAAGGAAGACCTCCAGGGAGGAGCAATTACTTTGCAACCTAATACTGGCCAGAAAGACAGGCCCCCTTGGTACTGAATACCTGATGCTCAGTGCTAAATAATAAGCTTATCTAGTCTACTTTCTGAGTTTTACAGATGAGAGTGCTCAGAGCTCTGAATCTGGAAAGAAACAAATATTTATTAAGTGCCTAAATACTTCTCATTTGTGCCTAAAAGAAACAAACATTTATTAAGTGCCTAAATACTTTACAAATGTCATCTCATTTGAGCCTCACAACAACCTTAGGAGATAGCCACTATTATTACCCCCACTTTATAAATGAGCAAAGTGAGGTTATTAGCCACTGACCAAGGGGTAGTGGAAGGAAATGCAGCCAGGAAGACCTGGGTTCTGTGGGAAATGATGGCAGGAGTTTTGTTTCCACAGAATTGGAAGTATCCCCCCAGTTTTAGCAGAATATAAGTCAGGGGACTGGTTCTAATCAGAGCTGTGACCTAGGGGGCTTCTGATCAGGTAAAAGGTTAGAGGCTTGTACACATGCTTAAGGAGCTGTTTGAGGGAGGCATGATGTGAGCAGTTCAGGGATTTGCATCTGGCCAATGAAGAGTCAGGTGAGAAGTTCAAATTAGGGAGTCAATAAAAGGACTAGCATTTGTCTGATTCCTTGTACCCCCCTGTACTCTGTTCAGGGAACATACCCCTTTATTAAGGAGGAATAAATGTAAGACATAATTAAGACCTTCCTGGCCTTCCAACGAGTATTGTTTATTCCTAGACTAAGCATGTTTCTAACAGTTCAAATACTGTTTGGACACTAGCCGTGTCACCATGTTTAAGTCACTTAATATATCTCTGAGCCTTGGCTTCATCTATAAAATGGGATTTTCCTCTCAGGGTTAGCAGGAGGCTCTAATGAAATAATGTATGTAAAGCACTTTTCAAGCCTTAGAAGTACTACATGCATCATTTTTAACTTATTTATCACACCTGTGATTTGTCCATTCAGGTTCAATCAATGCAGATTAATTAGCAACTTTCCTGTAATTTAGCTTTATAGGGTTTCCCAGGACACTGGGGTGGCTTACCAGGGACCATATACCCAGTAGGTGTCAGAGGCTGAACCTGAACCCAGGTCTTTCTGACTCTGTGGCCAGTTCTCTATCCACCATGTGTCAGTTATTGTTATCAACTTTTATTTCACTTAGGCACATTATTGGCAAGGCATAAATTTCAGTAGGGTGCCCTTTAGGGGGAAAAATATGGCACTCCAGGATTTTACCAGCTCATGACATGCAGAAGCAAAAATAATAAAATGAGATAATGTATGTAAAGAATTTTACAAACCTTAAAGTGCTATATAAATGCTAGCTATTATTATAATATCCTTGTTAATAACAATAATAGCCAGCATTTATACAGTTCTTTACTCCCCTCCCCTCCTCTCTCCATTCCTTTTTTCTCCTCATCCTCTCCCCTCCCTTCTTTCTCCTCCCCTCCTTTACTCCTCTCTTCCCCTTCTTTCTCCTTCCCTCCCTTCCTTTTCTTCCCCTGCCTTCCTTCTCTCCTTTCCTCCCACTCCTCCCCTTCTTTCCCTCTCTCCTTTTATCCTTCTCTCCTCTATTCTTTCTCCCCCACTTCCTTCTTCTTATACCATTATTATTATTAGTAGTAGCTAACATTTATAAGGGACTTTACAAATACTGTGTTCTTTTATTCTCGCAACATCACCCTGGAAGGCAGGTACTATTATTATCCTTATTTTACAAATGGAGAAACTGAGGCAAGCAGTGATTAAGCAATTTGCTCAGGGTCATGCGGCTAGGAAAGTTTCTGAGGTCCAATCTGTACCTGGGTCTTCCTGATTTCAGGCCCAGTGCTCTCATCACTGAACCACCTACCTGTTGTCTTAGAAAGGAACTTTGTCCACTCTTCACTCTGCGGAGCTGCTGCACTTAGTAGTGTCGAGCGAGGGTTGAAAGAGCCCCATTCTCTTGATCCCTTGTGTATCTCTCCCTAAGTTCAGTAATGCTTCCAGGAGGGAGGACAAAGTCATCTGAGACCATTCTCTTCAGTGCCAAGGTCAGCTCAGCATTTATATTAGCATACTATAGATAATAGATGTCTAAGTGTAGGAGAACAAGCATTCTTCAATGTAGCCATAGCAAGTGGCTGTTTCTTTCCAATCTGCACTTACATTTTTATTTACTTTTTTTCTGCTGCTGGCTGAGGGCCATTGGTTTTCCATCATGAAAAAAGGCTCTCAATGGAAACGATTTTGCTTTCTCCCCCTGCTGGAAATGGAGGCCTGTTCTCCAGAGCTGGTGTTTTCAGATCAGAGATGACACCTTTGGGGGGGGGGGGCGGTAGACGGCGGGGAATACACTTAAGAGAAGCAATGTCATAAATAGGGCTGGTGTCAGCTCTTGATTTAATGTCTTGCTCTATCTGGTCATGAATTATATATTCTTTTGCAGATTGATCATTTCTCCTGTTGATAAAGGGACATTGCCTTTCCAAGTGGCTTTGCCCCATGACCTAAAAGATATACAGATGCATCAAAATTCTCAGGGGCTGACAACTCCACTGAACTTTCGAGGCCATAAATCTGCAGTGAGAACTGGAGAGGCCTTTGGAAGGCAGCCATTTGCTGGGAGACTATGCCTTCTTCTCACTTAGTATGCATCAACCCCCTTAATTACAATTCCTTCTGCCCAGCTTGATTTGCAAATTGACTGTTCTTCCTTCAAAGTCTTCCCTAATTAAACAATAACCACATACTACCCATTGGAGAAGGTGGCATTTCCAGTTTCATAATTCCTTTCAAACTCTTGATGAGTACATTTTCCTTTCCTCTTTATAGACAGGCAGCAGAATTAATGTGGCTCCCACGATATGGTATAGAGTGACCCCAGTTACCAAGGGAGACTTGCCAAGGGGAAGGAGGAAGCAGGACCCAAGAGAGCCCTTTACACATTTACTTAGAGCCTAACTTTAACATTCTGATTGCAGCATAGTGGATAGAGTGCTATGGACCCCATCACAAAACCTGAACACAAATACTATTTTTGACATTTTCTAGCTGTGTGACCCTGGGCAAGTCACTTAACTTTAGGCAGCTTCAGTCATTAATGGATTCCCTGGCAGATGGAATCCCAGATGGCATTTTGTTTTGTTTTCACAGCTTTGGGAAAACTGTTAGGATAAATTTCCATTTTATGAATGAAGAAAGAAGCAAGGGCAGGAATGTTCAATGACAGGACCATAATTCACTTCCCCTGAGTCTGGGTCTAGTTCAGGAGCAGCGAGGTTATGTGGTAGATAGAGTTCAAATCTGACCTGAGACACTTACTAGCACTTCTGTTTGCCTCAGTTTCCTCACCTGTAAAATGGGGATAATGACAGCACTTAGCTTGCAGGGGTTGTTGTGAGGACTGAATGAGGTAATACTTGTAAAGCCTGGAAGACAGTAAGTAGTATATAAACATCAGCTATTTATTATTATGATCATTATTGCTTTCACTGTACCATGCTAAGGTAGAAACACCTGATGAACATATCCATATATCTGCATGGCTGTCCTGAGTGCAGTGGCATGTTAGAGACCATGCTTGAAATCTCACTGTATCTAAATTAACACATTTCTTCTTACTCAGACCAAGGTGGACACTTATGCAACAAATAATTTCATGACTAATGACACTGTTTTTATTTATTTTTTTTTGTTAAAGCTAGGCCTGTGATTTCACTGGTAGGAGGAACTCCCAGTGGGGAAATTCCCTCTACCAACGTATACCGTGATTTAACAAAAGCTGCTGACTTCTGTCATTATTAGAAGCATTAGAAATTTAGTCGGAATGAACTGTGGATGAGGATACTGAAGCCCAGGGTTGTTAGGTGACCTGCTCTGGATAATCCGGGCAGTAAGCATCAGGCTCCCAAGATAGCACTTTCCCCACTGAGACTTATTGCTTCCCAGTAAGAACAGACCAGCTGGTTCCTTAAGCTTCCCATTACCAGCCTGAAGCCTGGATCTTGAGAACCAAGGAGACAGGACTTTATGTCCTTTCAAGGGAAGGCTGGGGTTGGGCCATTGAAAAGATAGGGGCATAACTGCAAATGAAGTGACTGCTGTAAAATCAAAAGAAATGAATAAAATTTTAAAAAAGAAAAAGAAAAGACAAAGAAACAGGAAGGACCTAGCCTTGACCTAGCCAGTGGAGAAAATTTGGTCATGGATCATTAACTTCACCCTCTCTCCCCTTCCCTTCCAATCCCCCCAAGAATGTTGCCTGGCTGACCTGCTCCTGCTCCCACCTGCATTAGCTTGAGTGGAAAGATGCTGGAAATGAGTCTGGAGTAGAGAGTGGCAAGGTCAAGAGTGGGCCCCAAGGTTGGAGGGGGAGGGGGTTGTAACCTTTAGGCGAAGTCTTTGCAGAGGTAGAGCACGTGATAGGGAATGGAGGCTCCCCAGCTTGCCCCAGGCTCACTCTATCCTTCCAGGGCAAGGGCAGGAATCGGGTGTGAAAGCACACCAGACTGAATCCACAGAGCAGAGAGGGAGCCTGTATGGAGTGCGGGCTCTGAGCCAGCCTCCCCTTTGGATAACTAATTAAACCACAAGGAAGAAACGGCTATCCTCAGAGTCACATGGTGAATGCTCCAAGAGCGGGGCTAATTTAATTTGGGGAATGACCTTTATGAAGGTCAAGAGTCCTTTAAGTCACATGGCTATGGGGTACATGCTTTCCTCCCTCCCTTTCCTTCCCAAGAGGTCATATGACCTATTATTCTAAGTGGGAAGATTATGTTCATAAGGTCTGGAGTCCATCATTCACTTCCTTTTTGCTATTTTTTTCCCTATTCAGGGAGGCCAGCCTTGTATCTCTGCCCTTCATTCTTATGATTGTGTCTGTACCATTAATTACAGTGTTGATTGGCGCAGCTACTCAAACTGCATAGTGCTTCTGGATTGTTAAGTTTCTTCCCGCCCCCATGCTTTCACACACACACACACACACACACACACACACACACACACACACACACACACACCCTCCCCGCCACAGGGTGATTATGCTCATGAAATGCAGAAACTATTCTTTACTTCTTTTATGAAAAATTAAAAAAAATCCAAGGAAGCAACCCTAGTATCTCTGTCTCTTATTCAAATATGATTATATCTTTCTCACTTGTTGGATGGTTGAGTAGGACAAAGCTATTCCAACTGGTCTAACACTTTCAGTTTGTTTGGTTAGGGTTTTTTCCCTCTTCCTTTTCTTCATGCTTGCTTCTCTCCCACCCCTCCAATAACTGGCATATAGATGGAAGAGAGAGCAGGATAACCCTGTCTTTCAAGACATCGTAGATTTAGAGTTGGAAGGGGCCTCAGAGGCCATCTGCTCTCCCTCCCCAGCACCCTCACTTTATAGATGATGAAACTGAGGTGCATGGGGATTGAGTAACTTGCATAAGATCCCAAGCACAGTGCTTGGCACATAGTAAGTGGTATGTAAGTATCAGTGACGATGATGCTGCATTAGAGGCAGGGTCTCAAGCCAGCTCCTCTGACCCCAGAGACAGTGTTCTTCCCCTGCACCACGCTGGCTCTTGGGGAAATGATTGCCAGAACTGTCCCTACCCTCTCCTCTGCATCCGTCTGCTACAGACCTGAAGATGAAGGCCAGCCAAGTCCCCAGCTTGGGCCACTGTAGAAACACTTTTACAAATAATCTCATGAGATCCTCACAACCACACTGGGAGAATGGTGCTATTATTAATCCCCATTTAACAGATGGAGAAACTGAGACTGACAGAGGTTAAGTGACTTGCCCAAGGTCACAGGGTTGGTATCAGAGACTGAACTCTCAGATCTTTCTGACTGCAGGTCCAGTGATCTATCTATGGTACCACCGAGTTGCCTCTCCCACTTTTTTCCCCAGCTTCACTTTTTCTAATTGTGGGATTTTCAAAGTCCACAAACAGGAACCACGTTGCCAGAATCATGGCTATATTTTCAAGGATTAGGCCTAGTGCGTCTCTGTGTTAATTTAATGTGCTGAGTCTGTCCCAATCATGTCAGGCCTAGCTGTGCGAGGCATGCTGGGACCAATGTGTGAAGGCTTCAGGACATTTAGTTCTCCTCCTTGGCAGAATAATAGTACTTATTCTGCTCTATCAGAAAAACAGTACTGACTGATCTCGACAGACAAGGCTGTGGAGGATTATGCTCAATTACGCTTTTACAGGCATACCTCGTTTTACACACTTGGCTTTAGTGCACTTCAAACATAATGCATTTTTTTTACACAAATGGAAGGTTTGTGGCGATCCTGTGTTGAGCAGGTCCATCTGCACTATTTTTGCTATAGCATGTGCTCACATTGTGTCTCTGCGTCACTTTCTGGTAATTCTCACAATATTTCAGACTTTTTCGTTATTATTATATGTTACGGTGATCTGTGATCAGCGATCTTTGATGTCACTACTGTAATTGTTTTGGGACACGTGCTGACCCATGTTCTGGTCTTTCTCTCTTCCCTCTGGCCTCTCTATTCCCTGAGACACAACAATACTGAAATGAAGCCAATTAATAACCCTCCAATAGCCTCTAAGTGTTCAAGTGAATAGATGTAGTAAACTTCATTGTTGCTTATTTTAAGAAATCGCCATAGCCACCCCAACCTTCAGCTGCTACCACCCCGATCGGTCAACAGCCACCAACAGCGAGGCAAGACCCTCCACCAACAAAAAGATCATGACTCCTCGCTGAAGGCTCAGATGGAGATTAGCTTTTTTAAACATAAGCTATTTTTAAATTCAGGTATGTATATATTTTTAGACATAATACCATTATATACTTAATAGACTACAGTATATGGTAAACACAACTTTTGGGAAACCAAAAAATTCACGTGACTCACTTTATTGCAATATTTGCTTTATTGTGGTGGTCTGGAACCAAACCTGCAGTATCTCTGAGGCATGCCTGTATTTAAAAGGACAGTTCAGAGCACTACATTTCCTGTTCTGCAAGGGCCTTGAGGGAGAGAAGGTAGGGATGGGAATTCTACTTTGGGCTTCATTACATCCATTGTTCCAGGTTTGCACAAGAGTTTCAATGGAACTGGCTACTTTAGGAAGCCCATAATAAGAAAAGGGAAAGAGGTAGATTCCCTGGGGTGAGGTAGGTACAGAGTAAAATGTCATCCGTGGCCACCAGATTAATATTTTTTTTCTGTCAGATTAATCTGATCCTTCTTTTCTCTTTCTGAATTTTTTGTGTGTAAGGATTGTATATTTTACTACATAAATAAGTAGCAAAGTAAGCTCTGATTTCCTTCTACTCTGTCCCTGATCTAAGGGGCCTTGGTTTAGGCCTGGCACAGTCTTGGAGGGGGTAGTGGGGTGAGGTGAGGCCCAGCCACACAATATCCTCTCTAACCTGGGCAGAGGAGGGGTTGAGTCTGGCCTGGGAACCAACAAAGAGAGCCATGCCAGCAGAAGTGGATGATGAGGACATGGGTTCTGAAGTCCCTTCTATGGAATGGTGATCTTCCTCTTCCCTTACCTTCTACTTTTTTCATCACTTCCCCACTAGGTCTTAGGAACTAGGCCTGGGCCCTTATTAGAAAGATAAGGCCAGGGATGTGCAGGAACCAGCAGGGAACAGCTCTTGAGTGCCGACTGTTAAATTTTTGGTGTGAGCATTTACACTTTGGAAATTGGCAAATGCTACAAATGAGGGCTTGATTTATTGGGTTTTTGATCTGCTAAGTGATCTGGAGTGCTTCGCAGCACTAAGGCAAGCAGGTGCCTTTGATTGCATCTTTGATTGAATCAAGAGTCTTTGATGACTTACTTAAGTCACAAGAAAGCCTAAGTCACATGAGTTTGTGTCACATGGTTGTGATGCCCTCTGACCCTGAAGAAGCATATATATACTCTGAGGTTAGCATTTTGCCTTGGGGCTCATTCACTGGAAGAGCATTCCTGTGATTTGGCCAGATGAGACTCTAGGTAGCCGTGAAGAAGCCCCCCAACTTTTAAAACCCAGGTGTTGGTGCTTCTCTCTCTGGTAACTATGTATGTATTACTATGGATAGATAGTTAGAAGTCCTGTCTGCTGATTTGTGTTATTTGCTCTGTTAATATAATTTCTGCTTGTAATTTCTGTTTCTATTTTCTCTGCAGTTCAGGGTACTGACTTTTCCTCCTGAACTAAGTGAATGATATACGTATGTTTAATTAAAGTGAGATTGTAAACCCCTTAAAGTTGCTTTCCTTAGAAAAGCAGATCAAAGAACCTGTGCTAGGAGGCCTCCTGTGTGCAGGTGTTGTTGGTCTTATACCTCTACAGCAGCTGCTAGCAACACTGTTGTTACACTAGCTCACTTCCCCGTAACAGACCTTAAGGCCAGGGTCCATCTCATAGTCACCCTTCTATCACTGCCAACCACTAATGCACGATAGATACTCAGTTGTTTTGTTTTGTTTTTTAATGAATGTTGGCTTTTCCCAACTACATTTGTACTGGGTTAAGCCCTCATCTACAAGGGGTCACAAGGCCAGTCAAGATCATCTTGTGATGTTCTTGGGACACATGTTGGGATATTCACACAGAACAAGGTAAACAGCACATTAATCTTTCCCAAGGGCAGCTGGTGATGGCTAATTGCTGTTATTTGCAAGGGAACCTTATCTTCATTATCTCTATGACTGAGTAAAGTTACTCTTGCCCTTACAGCTGAGTATGTGCGGACATGAGACTATTACGGTATGGCAGAAAAGAGGGCGCCTCTGAGTCAGGAAGACCTGGGCTGAAGTCCTATCTTTGATGCATACTGTCCTGAGGCAAGTTGCTTAATCTCTCAATGTCCCCATCTCCAACTCTAAAACTTTAAATTGCAAAAAAAGGTGCCAATCACTTTGGTAGAGGGCATTCCTCTGGCTTCCACCAATGAAATCTCAGGTCCAATAACAACAACACAAAAAAAAACAATAAACAAACAACAAAAACATGTGTACTTTTGCAAGAGTAAGATCTGCAAAATAACAAAACAGGAAAATGATAAATGCTGGAAAGGATGTGGGGAAATTGGAACATTGTTGCATTGCTGGTGGAGTTGTGAGCTGATCCAGCCATTTTGGAGAGCAGTTTGGAACTATGCCCAAAGGGCTATAGAAATGTTCATACCCTTTGACCCAGCAATACGACTTCTAGGGTTGTATCCCAAAGAAATCACACAAGCGGGAAAAGGACCCATATGTACAAAAATATTTATAGCAGCTCTTTTTGAGGTAGCCAAGAATTGGAAATCAAAGGGATGCCCATCAGTTGGGGAATGGCTGAACAAGCTGTGGTATATGAAGATGATGGAATACTATTGTGCCATAAGAAATGGGGATGATGCAGACTTCATAACAACCTGGAAAAACCTACATGACATAATGCTGAGTGAGCGGAGCAGAGCCAGGAGAACGTTGTGCACAGCCACAGATATATGGATTCCGTGAGGACCAACCCTGACATACTGCGCTCTTCTCAGCAACCTAAGGGGCAAGGACAACTCCAGGGGACTCACGATGGAGAATGCTATCTTCATCCAGAGAAAGAACTGTGAAGTTTGAATACAGAGCGAGGCGCACTACATGATCGCCTTTTTTTTGCTTCTCTTTTGTTTTTTTGGGTTGGTTTTTTTTTTTTTTTGGTTCTGTTTCTTCTTTCTCATGATTCATTCCATTGGTCAAAATTCTTCTCCATGACTTGACTAGTGCATAAATTAATTCAATGCGAAGGTATACATGACAGTTATATGAGATTCCATGCCGTCTTGGGGAGGGAGGGGGGAGGGAGGGGAGAAAATCTGGAACTCAAAACTATGTAGAACCGTGTGTGGTAAACTAAAAATAAATAAAGAAATTTTAAAAAAAAAGACAAGAGAAAAAAAAAAGAGTAAGATCTGCAAAATCCAGAGGCCAGTCTAGCTGGATCCTTGCCAACACCTCTTTAGCTGGAGCATTGGAATCCTCTTCTGCTGGTGGATGCACATGCTGACAAAGCAACAAACAAGTGTCAGACTTGAGGAGAAGCATCATGGAGTTGATTAATGGAAGGGTCTTTCTCCCCTCTGAGTCTCAGACGACATGTCCATCCATGCTGCTCTCTTAAGACACAAAGGGGAGAACTAAACCCACTGAAAGTGGTCTCTTTACCTTTGCATACATCTCTCCACTCATGAAGTTGAATAGAAGTCATTATGTACAAACTGTACCTTTCATCCTAAAAGATCCCAAATCACAAAACACACTTGAAAACCTTGTCTACGACTACATGACTATGAAGCTTACTTCATTGAACTGCCCTGTAGAAATGCCACCACCTCCACTGTACAGCTGCAGGACAGATGTCTGGTGTGCAAAAGACTCTACATGACTCTAGTCTATATGAAATGTCATAAGCTGATGAGAGTTTTGTGATCATGTATCTCAAGTTACAGAGAAAATCTGTTTTTTATAAAAAAGATGAGCAACCTGCCTTCTAGCTACTTGTGAGGAAATGAAAAAGATGCAATAAGCAAGATTATAGTTTGACATTGTTGTGCAATTAAGTGAGAAATGCTGAATTCCATATCAATTATATATCCTCATATAAAGGGGCCATGGGCAACCAGCAATATAACTGGAGTTTAAGATGGGAAGATGAAGCTTTTGAGACCTCACTCTAAATAATCATGCATCAGAGTAGGACCATTTCCTGGCTGGGACAGAGAACTGGGAGGTGAGGTGAAGTGAAGTGAATGGGAGGCAGATGAGCAGTTTTAGAGCCATAATTAAAGGGAAGTGAATTGGAAGTGATCCCAAACACATTCTATTCCAATTCTCCAACTCCAACAATTACAGCTCGCATTTACATATTACATCAAGGTTCGCAACGTGCTTTATAAACATGCCATTTTTCTCCTCACAAAAACCTGGGAGGTTGGTGCTACTATTATCCCCATTTTACAGATGAGGAAACTAAGGCAAACCAATGTTAAATGACTTGTCCAGGGTCACACAGTGAGGAAGTAGCTGAATTTGAACTCAGGTCTTCTTGACTCCAGGTCTAGCACTATATCGACTGTATCATCTAGCTGCCTCTAACATTTTAAAATTGACTGTAACATCTAGCTGCCTCTAACATTTTAAAATCTTTCTCTGGGAACCCTTTCTCTGAATTCCAAAAAGTGATTGAAGTAGGCTAGGTGGAGCCTGGCAACTGTCACAGTATTGAGAGAAATGATTATTTCTCTCTTCCATTAATAACTAATTATTACTTGAGATTAAGGTTTTCCCTTCCTATTTCCTCATTCAGAAAGCCCCTGTAGGTTGTTATTCAGCCAGTTTCTGAAAGACATTGCTGATAGACGAGGTTGCCCAAATCCTCCCAGTACATGCTTTTCCATCTTGGGTAGGAACCCACCCAACTAGAAAATCTTACAAAGAGAATCTAATCTAGGTGAATTCTGGCCCATTGTAATGGCAACCACACTGGCATACCCAGGATAGCTGCTAGTGCAGGTTCTTAGATCTGCTTTACTAAGGAAAGCAACTTAAAAGGGGTCAATGATCTTCTTTAATTACATAGAAAAAATACAAAAAGAAATAAAGACCAGCAGACAGGGCTCTACTGCCTGAATCAAAGCTTTACATCTGCCACTGAACTGAGCGAGCCTTCACCTCTGAGGAGGGGGGAAGCTCTGAACATATGGCCACTGAGAGTCTCCACCAGGGAGTCACAACATCTTTCTTATAAGCGAGCCCCCAAAGTAAAAGCTCACCTCTCAAAATATATACCCTTTAGGCTCGGTGCCTAATTAGAAATTAATAAAAGGTATGTAAGCCTTCCTACAAGCAAGCAAGCTTCCCTTAATGGGCTCCACATGAGGCCTACTGATGGGCGGGGAAGATCTTATTCCCCATTGACCTTACACCCATTATGTTCTACTCTGGCAGGCTTGGGTGGGAGGTTCAGATTGCCTGAGGTGGGGGTGGTCTGGGTAGAGGAGTATGAGGGACAAAAGCAAAGTCATGTCCCCCATCCCTTCATTACAACAGGGCCACCTCTCATTATAATATTCATTCTCTCCATAATTGTTAACCAATTAGAATTGATTTCTACCTGTTGAGAACACCCACTCTCCAAGGGTATATGCACATGTGTGCCTCATGAGAGAAAGCCAAATGACCATTCTTTTATTATTTGCTAACCATAATTAATAAAATGATTTAACAATCAGAATATACCCAGAAATTATGTCTCTCAGACTTTTCATATGTCACAATGTAGATGAAGGGGCATGTTTCAGATGGCTACCTCTTCTTCCCATTTCAGGGAATATAGCAAATACAAGATTTAAAATTTTTTTTTGTCTTAATGGCAAATCCTCTCGTAATTGTAACACCCTGTGGTAAACATGCATTTCAGAGCTAGAACACAGGCATTTTATTAGCTTATTTCATAAGAAGATCGGTCTTCTTAGGATGACATCAAACTTGGTGATTTTCTTTAAAAAACAGTCAGGCACCCCAATAATATTCTGTCCCTCATCAGCTTCTGTGTTGAGTTTGTGCTGCCCTCTTGTTGATTTCAACCAGGGGTCATCTTGGTGTTTGCTTTCATGGGAACTCCCAAATAGCTAGGCTGCTGAAGGCTGCTCATCTTTTCAACTTTAAAGGCCCCTGTGTATTCTGAATTTGTGCCAGAGAACCAACCTTAGTCAGTCAAAAGGTCCATCCTGACCAACCAACTACTAATAGCTTCCTATTTTACATTTTGAAGTAAATGATCTGGTTCAGGGTATAAGTCCTATGGAGGTTCAGACAACCAAAAGATCAACATGAAATTGCTGCTCCCAGGCTGGAAAGGCTCCATGAAGAGATGGGGGAAGGTGTGGCTACACCACGTTCTGTCTGAAGATCTGGGGTTTTTAAGGGACTACAAGCTTAATGGAAGCCAACAGTATGATAAGGCAGGTAAGAAAGTTAATGTACTATTAGACTACCTAAAGAGATGAACAGATAGCACCCAGGAAGTATGTAAGTAATCCTCTATTTTCTTCCTTAGCCAGATCACCTTAGGAGCACTGTTTTGGGGGCCATATATTAAGAAGGGCATTGATCACCTAGAAAGTATATTGAAGACCATGAAGGGCCAGAGTTTATTTTCTGTGAGTATAAATGGAAGGACTGGGGAAATTTAGCCTGGAAAGGACAGACTAGGGAAGGGCATCAGAGCTCTCTTCAAGTATTTCAAGGGCTGTCATGTGGAAGGGGGATTCAACTTTTTCTGCTTGGCCACAGAGGAGGTCAGAATACAACAGTGGTTGGAATGGATGGAAATGGAGATTTTACTTGGCATTTGTTGGCCGAAGTGTTTGAAGAGACTTCACTTGTTCCAGAGAGTCTTGAAATGTCAAGTCTGATTTGAACTATGTGACCTTGGACAAAAAACGTCTTTCTGGGCCTCAATTTTTAAGTTGTAAAATGAGAAGGTTGGACTAGATGAGGGATTCTTAACCTTTTTTTGCATATGTATACCTTTGATGGTATGGTGTAGCACTTCTCAGAATAATAGTGTTATATGCAATAAAATACATGGGATTTCAAAAAGAAACTAATTATATTGAAATACAGTTATAAAAATATTTAAAATTCCAAATTCATGGACTATCAAAAATTTGTGGACCCCAGGTTTAAAAACCTCTGGACTAGACCATCTTAAATATCTAACTTCATATCCTACTATTCTATTATATATGTGGTCAGGATTTACTCAGTGAATGTGTCTGAGTCCACAGTTGGTGGTGGCCTAGCTTTCTCTGGTGGAAACCAACCTGTCATTCTTCCATGCCACTCACTTCTGAGGGGTAGGGAATGGGACTGCATTGGATCACTAACCCCCAAATTATGTGAAAAGCATCACAGTATATTGAAAACAGCGCTGGACTTGGAATCAGGAGAGAAAAGGATTTAAACCCCACTTCTGACACTCAGTATCTCTGTGGCCACTGATGAGTCACTCAGTTTCTCTAAGAATAAGATTTTCTTATCTGAAAGATAAGAAAATAATGGCCTGTAGTACCTCCTAGATTGTTATGAGGATTACAGGAGATGATTTGGGCAAAGTGCTTTATAAAAATGACAGCTATTTTTATTATTTTCACTGGACAAGGGAAGGCTATCAGATGACCACACAGCTTTCTCTATATCCCCACCCACCCAACCACCAAAACAATGCATGCTAGTGCTTGACTTATTAAGCTAATGTGACTGGTTCGATTTGTTCAAGGCTTAAGTGTCTACAGTTTGAGCCAAAGACCTTGACTAGTTTAGGTACAGATCTGCCTGAAGGCAGAAGGACAAACTAAATCAACTTTGAATTTTAAAAGACAAGACAATATTATGTTAATAGGACCCCTCCCACTCCCAATTAGGTATTAATTTATTGTCTTGATCCTTTTCAAACCTGTAGGTGGCAGTACCTTCCTTCTCCATCTATGGCTCGACGGCTAACCAGGTTACATTTCCTGAACATAGGAGACCAAGTGGAGTACAGTATTAGACATCCAGGCACTCGCACCTGTTTAGAATGACTCTATTCAGGGAATGTGGGATCAGATAACCAGGTTCAGCATTTTCATACCAGTTTTGTTCCAGGCTGACTCACCTGGAACTTTGATGATGACTGACTCTTTGTGTGCTTCCTTCTTTTATTTAAAATTTTTTTTTGCTTAATTAATTCCCTTCCCTTCTTTGCTCAAGCTTCTTAAGACTTAAGATCTTTGGGAAGACAGAGATCAGAGGCTTAAAAAAGGACTATTGAAGTCCAGCGAATTTACAATGATTTTTTTTTTCCCCAATAAAGGACTCCAGAGATTGCAAAGAATTCTTCTTATTAGGAAGATGAGGGGAAAAGAAAAAAGGGAGGGCAGGAAAACATGATTCCAGGAAACACTATTAATGTTAAAAGAAAAAAAAACAACAAGCAAACAATTGTTTATCTGCTAATGTCAACGACAAACCATGTATTTTTGGATTCCCCTATGACCCAGTCTTTTCAGATTACAAATTAGCACATTATTTTTAACCATCAGCCATCCTAGATAATAGGATGTGAGCTGGCAGTGACCTTTGAAATTAATTATCTGGACTAGTCCTTTCCTTTTTTAGATGATGAAACTGGAACCCTGGGATATGATTCTTTCACTTGAGACTGAAAATTCTGAATTGAAATGAAGGGAATTGAAATCACGATCTCTCTAAGTCTATAAGTACTTCCTATAAGCACCCAACTTGCTTCAAGTATGTGTAAGTACAGAATGTACGGTGATCCCCTGATGCTTCCCTGCTTCACTTTCATTTTGGTCAGTAGTCAAGAAGTCCTAGGATGATGGTGTTTTCTGGCAGAAGGCCCTGGAAACTTTTTTTTTTCTATTTTTTTATTTTTTTTTCCTGGGAACTTTTGTATTCAGCATCTCTTTCTCATCACCAGTTCTATTTCCCCTAGAAAGAACTGTCCTAGAGAGGTGGCATGGCATTTGACTTGGAGTCAGAAGAAACCTGGGTTCGAATGTTGCCTCTGACAATTTACTAGGTGTGTGACCATGGGTGAATCACTCCGTTACAACAAGCTTCAGTTTCCTTATTTGTAAAATAACAATAGTCTCTGCAATAACTAACCTCATAAGAGTGCTCTGAGGAGCAAACGAAATAATTAATCGATAATCATTTACTAAGTGCTAGAGAAGGAAGATACAATTACAAAAGAAAAACAGTGCCTGACCTTAAGGAACTTACACATATTCACGGATAAATAAATACAGGATATATAATAAATAAATAATTAATAAAGTGACTAGGGGAATTATGAAAAGTATTTTGAAGGAGGCTGCACTTGAGTAGAGTCCTTAAGAAAGTTAGATGGACAGAAGCCCATGTCACATGTTGTTAAGTCATGTCCGACTCTTCCTGACCCCATTTGGAGTTTTCTTGGCAAAGATACTGGAGTGGTTTGCCATTTCCTTCTCCAGCTCATTTTTACAGATGAGGAAATTGAGGCAAACAGAGTTTTTAACAGATGAGGAAATTGAGGCAAACAGGGTACCTAGCTATAGTCTGAGGGCAGATTTGAACTCAGGAAGATGAGTCCTCCTGATTTCAGGCCCAGTGCAATATTTGCTGCGCCACCTAGCTGGGCAAAAGGCCCAATAAAATGCTTTGAATACCTTAAAATATTCTATGAATGTCAGCTATTGTGGAATAGTTGTGGAAAATCCCAGCAACCTTTTCCCCTTTCATTTGTTTTTTTTACCACTCCCAGCTCCACTGATTTCTCCCCAGGCAATATTTGTGATTCATGCCCATGTCCTCTTTAACCTCTCTTCCTCCTGAATTCCAACTCTTAACTGATTACCTCTGGAGACTTTTTCTGCTTCCAGGGAGGCAACTAAAACAAACACTAATCATGGATGACCAGCTTAAGAGTAGTACAAGTGATGATCAGTATCAAAGAGAAGAAAACCCATAACTTTCTGAAGTGAAGTTAGCCATGATAAAAAACCAATGCTATCAGCCACTACAACTCTTAAACAAACGTTCCCCGAAGTCTCCTTTAGACTCTCCAAGCCTCTATCTCCCTGCTCATTCTCTAACAGAACCTGCTTTTCTCAAAATACTAACATTCAAGACAAACAAAAAATGAAGTCTTGTATGATTATTCTTTTTATGTTATAATTACTAGCATTACAATAGTTTCTTCTATTTTTCAGCATAAATATGTTTTATGTACATTACAAATTAGATAAACTTCTGTGGGCTTGACTGTAAACTTACCCACCCCATTCTTTCTAAGGGAAAATGTGTCTTAATTTCTAATCAATGCACTTACCAACAGTTGATTTATCAGAACAAGAGATGCATGGCCAGTCTTCCTCAGCTATGTTCTTCCTTAAAGCCTTTTAGTCTTCAGAGAGTACCAGTGTGGTGTTTGGGTTTTCTAAGTATTTTCTTAATACATGATTGGCTTATTTCCTTCTTTTGGTTGTTTTGAGTTCTTGGTGAAGTCTTTCACACCCCTTCTCCAAATGAAAGTCTTCACTGGTAATATGCCTTGACTTGTTTACATGTCCTATTCTGATCAAGTGAGATGACACAAGTAAACTGCTCCGTAAACCTTAAGGCACTATAAAAATGCTACCTATCAGCATCATCATCACCATCAGTGTTTCTATCATCCTTTAGATTACTGGAAATTTTGATCCCTCTGAGAATGTGGCATTTCATGATTCTCAGCCATATAACACGCTAGAAGAACAATGGTGTTAAAGATATTGCCTTTTTAAAAAAAAAAAAGAAATAATTTAAGACCATTGAAAGCATTAGGTAATTTTCCAAATGCAATCTGGACTGATCTATTCCTCCTACTCAACTCTGGACCCTGCTCACTATCCATATGCAGTATATGTATGTATGTATGTATGTATGTATGTATATACACCCATGAATACATACACATATACATATATGTATATATATACACACACACACATACATATATATATGTACACATACATACACATATGGAGAGTTCATTTTAAGGTATAATTATGTATACCATTAAGTATAAAGCTTTTAAAAGGCATTTATCTGTATGTTTACTGTTTATATATCTATACTATATGTTGTATCTAGCTATACACTTATTTTTTTAGTCAGAACATGTGATTTCATTGGTCTTAGGATTTCCTGGACAGGAACTAGTCTGCAATTTATGGACTTGAAGGTTTGACTAGGTACCAAGCAGTTAAGTATTTTACCCAGGGTCACAGCTACTAGTATTGTGAGAAGTGGCACTTGAAGCCAGGTTTCTTGATTTAGGGGCCTGCTCGTGATCTACTACATCACACTGCCTTTCTTCTGCTCAGATCATCCTCAATGATGGTGATGAACGCATTTGGCAAACATATGTTTCCCTGTTTCATGCATCACTTGATGCTGATAAACAGAAGTATTGTTGAACGAAGTTTACCTCTGGGGCTGCATCTATGAAGAAATCTTGTATGATATTAACTTATGCATGAGAGAACACCTTCTTGGGAAAGAGCTTTTAAGGATGTATTTGTTCAACCAGTAAAAAGCTTTTTGTTTTAAAATCAACAAACAAAAATGCATAGTTTGATCTTGACCTTTTAGAGATTTCTGTGAAGATATAAAATCACAGAATTCAGGAGACCTCTATGACCAGGTAGTCCAAATAATGCCTTAAAAAGCATTTCTAATGGGGTGTTATCCTGCCTAGACCCTTGGGAGACTGGCCTTAGGGAAACCTTCCTTAGGTGTCTTTAGTGAGGGAGAGAGGGAGGGAGGGAGAGGGAGAAGGAGAGAGATGGGAGTAGGGAGGGGGTGGGGAGGAAGGGGGAGAGACAAGGCAGGGGGGGGTGGGGGGGGAGAGAGAGAGAGAGAGAGAGAGAGAGAGAGAGAAAGTGTAAGTTTAAGGGAGAAAGTCAAAGTCCATGTTTGATACTTTGAAAAAAAAAACAAAAACCCAGAACATGACTAGACTCAAGCCCCTGTTAGCTTCCCGTTGTAGTATATCCTAGGATAAAAGTGTCTTTTCTTTGGTGCCTAAGAAGTGAGAAATTCAAGGGAGAATTTGGGTAAGCATTGAGCATCTGGGATCTGCTTCAGCAGGAAGTTACATTATGTTCCGAGGTTCCATTTCTGACATCAATATTTTCAGATAGATTTCATTAATTTGACCCACTCAAGTAGGCCATCTGAATTAAAGTCCTAGTAAGAGAATATTTCAGAGAAGTTGGCTTCATTACTTTCAAGTACCCACACCAGCGACACTGTAGACCAGAGAAGGAAGAAAAACTACATCCTGTCAGGGAATCTTAGAAGACCTTTATTCACCAAATAAAGCTTATTTGTAAAGATCACGTTCTTATTTCGCATGCAAATGTTACTACTGAAGTCCTTCACTTTAGGCTAACATTTCCAGTGATAGGGATATCAATTTGCTTAGAAAATCCCATTTTCACTGATACAGATAAAATTCTATTCCAAAAATGGTATATAGTGAAGCTATTTCCTGGTCCCAGTGCATAGTTCAGGGTAATAGTGCTTTGCAACTAATGATATCTCTTCTCTCTGTCCATTCTATATGAAGAAAATAGCTAATTTTGTAGTGTTTGCATTTTAGTTCAGGAAAGAGAAAGAAGAACTGAGCCAAGCATTTCAGGTTATTTATTCTGCCATTAAATACCAATTATGTTTTAACTCTTCTTATATCTCTGCACAGCAAACATTCCCATCAGCCGTAAGACAACTTTCATAATATAAATGAGTATACACACACATATACAATAAACACGAAAGAATCAGGAGCTATAGTATGACAAAGGTGAAGAACGGTGAGCAATTGCTTTCCCTCCTCCCTTCTTGGATTCAGAATACTTCTAATTATCTGCTAATTCAACACAGGGACGCTTGAATCCCTCTTTAGGTCCTGCAGACCAAAAATATAATCTTGGCTTTCCTTGTTGGGCTGCTCCAGAGCAAAATGTCTACCTGCTCTGGCTGATGAAGAAAAATGGTGATGAGATCTTCACTGGTTTCTAGGGGTCTTGGAAACAGAGAATTTAAAAACTTCTTACTCTTCCCTTTCTAGTCTTCTTACACTTCACTTAGCTCCTTGCACTCTAGGATCCAGTTATACTGATTGTTGGTCTTTGCACACAGCACTCAGTGTCTGCCTTGGTGTCTTTGCATTGGCTGTTAGCTATGCCTGGAATGTTTGCCCTTCTCACCTCTGCCTCTTAAGACTCCCTGGATTCCCTCAAGACTCAATCTAAATGCCACCTTCTGAAGGAGACCTTTTCTGGTCCCCCTGATGCTACAACCTTCCACTCTAAGATGACCTTCTATATCCTCTCATCTACTCTGTACAAATTACAGACATACCTATTTAGTTTCATATTTTCTCCTCCATTAGACTAGAAGCTCCCTGAAGGCAAGGATTGTTTTTGCCTTTCTGTGTATCCCCAACACTTAGCAGTGCCTGGCACACAATAAGAGTCCAATTATTGCTTATTTATTGATTGACTGATACCTCATTCTGGACCACCACCACTCAGACCCTCCAATAATGGCCTCAAACCTGCTCTATTCTACTGTATAAGGCAGAGTTTGGAGGGATGGAGAGAAGGAAGTCTTTTCCTCTTCCTCTAATTATTTAAATTTTTTATTAATTTATTTTAAACTTAAATACTAACAAATACAGAATAAGAAAAAAGAAACAGAAAAATACAAAAGAAAAAGAAAAAAAAGCATTGACATGTGCACGGCAGAACATGAGAGGATTCAAAATATACAGCAACAAATTTCCATTTTAAAAAAGCCTTTATAATAAATATTATACATTGTGTTCCAAGCTGTCCATCTTTTCTTTGCTTCCTTGTAAGTTTTCTTTTGTTCTCTGCTGTGCATTCCTTATTTAATCACACTAATTTATTTACATGTTTTATCATACTTCCCAACAAATACACAAACCCCTGTACAAGTACATTAACCAAAAACTATTCTACAAAACCATCGGATCTAGAGTGATTTCAACTGATAGACAGCACATACCACTTTTTATTTCTGATTGCTAATACAAAGGATGTATTTCTTTGATAGAATAGTACCCATATTGTCTATTATATTTGACTAGTATTTCTCGCCTCTCAAGACGGACTTAATCTTTTTATAGTCATTTGTATAGTGTTCTTTCTTCACTTTCTATCACTTTATGCAAGTCTTTCTATGTTTTTTTTTCACACTTCTCACTCCTTATAGTATATTAATATTGTTTCATTCATTCAATACCTTTTAGTCAGCCATTCCCCAATTGTTAGGCATGTATATTCCAGTTTTTTATCAAAAATGAATCTATCATGAGATTTCCAGAAGTGTAGAGGGGGAGCTAAGAAAATCAAGACCCAAACCCTACCCAATCCTTTCCTGGCCTACCAAAAAAAAAAAAAAAAAGACTGGGTGGGGGAGGAGACTTTGCAAACACAATAGCAGAAGCTTGAAACTGTAGCTGCTACCTGAGAGGCCTCCCCCCACCTCCTTGGTGCCACAGGCTCTTTGAGACTAGTATGCCCTGCCCTCCTCCTATATCCTGAGCAAATTCTGGGGAACTACCAACCTGTTTTGCTAGCTTCCTACCAGCTCTAGTGGGGAGTCCTCATCCTCAATTAAACCCTCCACTACTCTACCCCCTCCTCCAGTAGCACCATCATCTGTAAACCTCTTGATCTCCTTGGTTCTGAGTCCCCCTTCTTGCCTAGGGATTCTGACCAGCTCTGCGCACTTCTCTACCTCCATTAAGTCAGTAAGGATTTATCCATTGCCTACACTGTGCTAAACACAGGGTATGAAAAGAAAAGCAAAATACAGTCCCTGTTCTCAAGGAGCTCACAGTCTAATGAGGAAGATAACACGCAAACAGCTATGTACAAATTATATATGCAGGATAAATTGGTGGTCCCAGAGGAAAGCCACTAAGATTGAGGAGGACCAGGAAAGACTTCTTGCAGAAGATGGAACTTTGGCTTAGACTTGAAGGAAGGCAGGGAAGTCAGAGGTAGCAGATGAAGAAGAGAGTTCTAGGCTTTGAGGACAGTCAGTGAAAATGGTGGAATGAGAAACAAACGCCATCTTGATAAATTCTAATAGTAACAAAGAGTTACCATACAATAAAACATCTTTTCCCATTTTCAAAGTTTTAAAAAGTTGCTTTCTAACTTTTTAAGAAATATTAATCCACACGTAGCATAAATTACTCATAAGCATGAAGACAAGCTGAATATTACCCAACACTTTTTATGAAAGAAATATGTTGATTTTAAAACCAAATAAGGATAACAGAAAAAAGAAAATGAGACACAAAATTTGACAATGAATATTGATGAGAAAAACACAAGATAAAATATTAGCCATCAGAAAATAACATTACATTAGGAAAAGGTTTTTTTTAATCACAACCAGACAGCATTGTATCATGCGTGCAAGGTTAGTTCAAGGTTAGTAAAGACAGTCAACATTCAAGTAAAGATAGCAGTTAAAAAAAATTACAGACCATATTTGCTAATGAATATTGATGCAAAAACATTAAATGTTACCCATAGAACATAACATTACATGAAGAAGAGTGTTTCTCATGACCAAGTAAAGATTTTATCAGGCAAGCAAATTTAATCTAAGGTTAGTGAAGACTAATATAATAAAACACATCAATCTGTCAAAAAGCATTTACTAAGTACCTACTACGTGTCAGGCACTGTTATAGAAACCAAAAATCAAGCAAAATAACCCTTCAAATGATTATCTCAGTAGATGTAGAAAATGCCTTTAATTCAACCTTCCTTCATGATAAAATCACTGAAAAGATTATATATATATGTAGTTTTTTTCTCCTTTAACATAATGAAAAGTATATGCCTTAAGCCAAGAGCCTGTATGCTATGCAATGGAGAGACAGTAGAAATCTTCCTATTAAAAAAAGGTACAAAGCAAGGTTGCTTACTCTCATCACTTTTGTTTGGCATAAGTTTGGAAATTATAGCAATTGTAATATGACAGGAAAAAAGATGTTAAAAGTATTAATATTGTAAAGGAAGAGATCAAAATATCATTTGCAGATAATATGATAGCATTCCTAGAAAATCTAACCACTTCAAACTAAAAATTAAAGGAGCTAATAAATTAGTTCATTAAAAGATATAAGTTCATTGAAGGATATAAGAGTAACCTACAAAAATCATTTGCAATTTTATTTACTACTTGCAAAGACCATGAACACATAATAAAAAACAAGCCTCGTTCATAACAAAACCATCAAATATTTGGGAATTATTTACTTAGGAATACAGAGGAGTTACTTATGCACAGTTATAAGAAGAACTATAAAATTATAATAACTAAAGTAAAGCGAAGACCTAAACAGAAGAGATTCAATTTTTATGAAAGGGCCTGATTAATACAGTAAAGATGAAAATCCTTCCCAAACTAATTTGTATGTTTAATGCCATATGAAAGGATTTCTTTATAGACAAAATCATAATGAAATTTATGTGGAAAAGTAAGGCTAGAAAAATATTAGGAGACTCACTGAAAAGAGAAACAAATGAACTGCACTGGCTACACTCTTCCCTCCTTATGTTGATCCCTTGGTGAATGAGTTCAACTCCTCACTATAGTCTAAGAATGTATCATCCCCTTATCCATTGTTACTCATGTGGGGCCAAGCCCCAACCTTCAACCTCTCCAACCATCTTCTGCTTTCCCTCCTATTCACACAATGCTAAAGGAATCATAGAAAATCTTCAAAGTGCGTTTGTTGACTGGGTCCATTAAAATCTGTTACATAATCTCAGCTGGGCTGGTCTATAGGATGCTTTATGATACCACAGTAGGGTAAGGGAGTCCTGAGCTCTGACTCCACAAGAAGTCAGTCAGGGAAAGAGAGAAACTGTGAAAAAAAATTTTGATACAAAAAAGTGAAATGAAACTCATTTTTATTACTGTCTTATGGAATGTGAAGCTTTTTTCTCTTTGGAGAGGGCTGTCTTTTAGCAATGTGTAAAATGGATGACTTTTTAAGTGGCCCTAGCTGGTCAGGTCAAAGTCTTGCCTTGCAATAAGGCAAGACTGCCCTAACTGATTAACTATCCCACTTAATCACAGCAGCTTTTCCAAACTCTTCTATCCCTCTCAAACCTCTCATGGCACCCTTATCTACTTCCCATCCCCTCAGCTAAGAACCTTGCTTCATACTTCATGAAGAAACTGAAGCTATACTGAAAGAGCTACCTCCTGCTCTCTTCATCATCTACTATCAGTCAGATATCTTTCCCTGATCTCCTTCACCCCTGTCCCACAAGATGAGGTGACTCTTTTCCTTGCCAAGACTAATTCTTCCACACATACTCTTCATCCCACTCTATACCACTTTTCTCCAACATACTGCTTCATCTATTATCTCTACTCTATTCATTAATTTTCAATCTCTGTCTATTGGCTGCCTCAACCACCTACAAGCACACCAATGTTTCCACTGTCCTTTAATATCCCTTACTTCACCTGTCAATTCCTGCTAGCTATTGTCACATATCTCTCCTTCCTTTCATGGATAATCTCCTTGAGAAAGCCATCTATAATTTTTCTCCACCATCTATAATTTCTCTCCACCATCTGTCCTCTCACTCTCTTCTAAACTGTCTGAAGTCAAGCTTCCAACCTCGTCATTCAACTGAGACTACCTCCTCCAAATGATCTCTTAAATGCCAAATCTAATGAGATGTTTCTCAATCCTCCTCCTTCTAGACATCCCTGTATCCTGTGATCCTGTTAGTCACTCTTTTCTCCTTTATATTCTCCTCTCTCTTGGTTTTATGAACACTTATCTCTCTTGGTTCTTTTACCTGCCTATTCCTCAGATCTTTGCTGGATCCTCATCCAAATGATGCTCCTTTATAGTTAGTCTCTCAGGGTTCTGTCCTTGGCTCTCTTCTCCTCTATTTCACTTGGTTATTTCAGCAGTTCTCATGGATTCAATTTTCTCTATGCATATGATTCTCAGATCTATTTATTCAGTCCTTACCTCCCTCCTGACCTCCAGTTTTAGTATCTCCAATTGCTTATTGGATATCTTGAATTGGATGTTCCATAGACATCTTAAGCTCAAAATGTCCAAAGCTGAGCTCATTATCTTCACCAACCCCAACCCTACCTTCTTTCTAACTTTCCAATTACCATCAAGGGTATCACCATCCTCCCAGCCACCCACACACAAAGCAAGATGTCATTCTTCACTCCTCATTTCCAATCACTCGTCGAGTCCTCTCATTTCTATACTCTTTCTTGCCTCTGATGCTTCTGTCCCTTGGTACAAACCCTCACCTGCTCATATCTGGACTAACACAGAAGACTACTGGTTAGTCTCCTTGTTTTGTCTCCCCCCACTCCAGTCTACCCTCAACTCAACTGTCACACAGATCTTCCTAAAGCACATCTCTGACCACCCTATTCAACAAAATCCAGTGGTCTGTGATCTCCAGGATCAAATATAAAACCTTCTGTTTGGCTTTTAAAGCCCTTCACAACCTGGTCCCTTCTTAGCTTTCCAGTTGTCTTTATATTTAGACCCAGTCTTAAAAACAAAAACACCTCCTGACAGCTGATTCTCCTCCATGCTGTCTATGATCCAGTGACACTGGCCTCCTTACGCGTGATACTCTTATCTCCAGACTCCAAGTCTATGACTTTTGCTGACTGTCCTCCATGCCTGGAATATTCTTCCTCTTCTTATCCATCTCCTGGATTTCTTAAGCTTCCCTCGGATCTCAATTCAAATCCCATTTTCTACAAAAAGCCTTTCCCAAAATACTCCTCAATGTTAATTCCTTTCCTTTGAGAATACCTCCAATTTATCATAGAGAGATATAGATATCTGCATATTATATCTATATGTTATACACGTACAGTTGTTTGCATGTTGCCTTGTCTATTAGCATGTGAGCTCCTTGAAGGCAGAAGGTGTTTTTGTCTTTTATTGCTGGTACTTAGCACATAGTGCTTGTCACAGAGCTGGCATTTAATAAATTCTTGTTGTCTTGACTCGATGAAGGGAATCTTGTATTCCCAGACATTGAAACATATGACAAAGTGGTTACTATCCAAAATATCAGTGACTAAGCAAAAATCAGGTAATAGGGTAGAACAGTAGAATGGAATGGGTATGCCAGACATCCAACCAAATGTATGTAAGAGTTCTGTAAGTGACAAACTGAGAAAGGGATTCATTACTTAACAAATATACATAAAAACTGTTTGGTAGTTTGGCATCAAAAGAATTTGGAATCTTAATACCATGTACTCCTGTGAATTCTAGCTGGGTAAGAAATTTAAGTGCAGGTAGGTGGCACAACAGTTACAGGGCCAGGCCTGGAGTCAGGAAGACTCATCTTCCTGAGTTCAAATCTAGCCTCAGACATTTACTAGCCATGTGACCTTAGGCAAGTCACTTAACCCTATTTGCCTCTGTTTCCTTATCTGTAAACTGAATTGGAGAAGGAAATGACAAAGAAATGGGTATCTTTGCCAAGAAAACCCTAAATGGGGTCACGAAGATTTGAACATGACCGAAAAATGACTAAACAACAAAGAAATTTAAACCTAGCTAAAAAACCAAATATATGCACTCAAGAAGAGTTGGAAAGGAAGGGGAATGACATTTAAAATATCAGTTGTGGAGAGGGGTAAAATTTTTTTGTCATTCTACAAATAAAAAGAAATACTGAGGACATGATAGATTTTTATTACATTAACTTTAATCCTATACACAAAAGTAAAAATAAGATTATTTTTTACAAAATATGCCAGATAAAGTTTGCTATATAAAACAGACAATGAACTGTCAAAACCTGAAAGGTAAATTTTAGTTAACAATGAATAAACAGAGGAGGTGAACGATTTTCAAAAGAAGACAAATTGTTAATAATCACTTGGAAATTCTTAATCTCGCTAATAATCAAAGAGATAAACTTTAGAGGTATCACCTCATACTCATCAAAATTGTAAATTTAGTTTAAAAATGACTATTGGCAAAATTTTGGAGAAATTTGTACACTCATTCATTATATGTGAAATCTTTCTGGAAAGCAATCTTCCAGTAAACAGTAAAAATTACAAAAATAATCTGACCTTTTTGACTCATATTTTCCTATTATTGAGAAAGGACACAACAGCAACAACAAAGAGCTACCTATTTTCAAGATTAGCCTGGTGACATTGTGTGCAATTAGTCATAGAGACATGGCTAAATAAATTATGGCATACTGATATAATGGAATACTATTAATGTAATTAAAGTATACCAGAATAACACAAATAAGTATGGAAAACTTTTATATGAAATAATGTACAGCAAAAGAAGCAGAAAAAAAAATTGCTTTCATTTGTAGAAGATGGTGATAACCGACTTATTTAACATTTTTAAAAGTTTGCAATTCACTTTACATATATTACCTTATTGAGCTTCACAACAAAGACAATGAGATTGGTGATTCAATTATCGTTAGCCTTATTTTATGGATGAAGAAACCAAGGCATAGGCAGCTAGGTGGTGCAATGTATAAAGTGCCAGGCCTGAAGTTGGTAAAACTCTTTGTGAGTTCAAGTCTAGCCTCAGACACTTACTTGCTGTGTGACCCTGCACAAGTCATTTAACCCTGTTTGTCTTAGTTCCTCATCTGTAAAATGAGCTGGAAAAGGAAATGGCAAATCACTCTAGTATCTTTGCCAAGAAAACCCCAAATGGGGTCATGAAGATTCAGACACAAACTGAAATGACAGAACAACAACAACAAACCAAGACAAAAGAAAGTTAAGTGTCTTGAGCATGGTCACAAAGCTAGTGATTATCAGCATTGAGATTTGAACTCAGATTTTTTTACTCAAAAAGTAAATTATAGCTAGTTTTTACAACATTTTGTTCACAACTACAATTTTAAAAAATCATCATATGGTAATTTCCTAATTCTGAAAGAGGCACATTGAAGTCTCCTACAATTATTGTTTTAAATTGAAGTCTTCTTACATTCAGTTTGCTTTTACTTTAAGTATTTTGATGCTATGCCTTTTGACCATAATTATTATAATGTTTCATTATTTATGGTACATATAATCATAGTGCAATTTTCCTGTTTTGTCTCTATGACATATCCTTTTCATTGTCAGCTTGCCTAAAATTATTTTAAATATTTCAATATACTTTTTTTGAGGTTGTTAATTTCCTAATTTCCTAGGTTTTAATATATAGATGTGTAATGTATAAATGTATATGTGTGTGTGTGTGTGTGTGTAAATAGATAGATTTTCTCAGTTTACTTATTCTCTTTTTCTATTTTCTTACCATGTTTTCATACCTAAAATCCTTCCTGAGGATTATTGTTTTAGAAGTTTGTTGGCAGCTATTCTGAACCTAGAGACTGGAGTTGTATAAGTGAGTGGTCCCAAACAAGGAAGGAATATAAAAGCAGGCTGACTTAGCTTATAAGGATACAGTTGTCAAACACAAAGCCAAGGATGCCTAGGGACACAGTTCCTATTCTTATTCTGATAAGCACCTAGATCTCTCATCTACCTTTTTCCTTAGAAATGACATTCTAGCAGTGTCAAGGGCAGCCCAAAGGAATGAGGAACCCAATCTGAGGAGGAAAAGCTCCCTCCTGTCACCCTTGGTTTTGATATGCTCATGAGGATATCAAGGGCTATGTTACCAAGGCAAAGACTTACTTTGTTCAAGAAACAAAGAAAACATTGTGTTCTGGCTGCTTTCATGGCAGGTGTTCCTGGGCTGTAGTATTCCCAGGTTCCCAAGTGCCTACAGCCTAGCTTCTTTGACATTTTATCTGCAACACGAGATCTTCTCCCTCTTTTATACTACATACAAATTTGACCAAGATCTACCATGATCACTATAATTCCTACAATTTGGGCATATCATTTCATTGTTATCTCTCCCTTACACGCATAGTGGTTCCATAAGTCTTGATGCAGTTTCAGCTTTAATAACTTTAAACTGCACTAAGACTTTTAGAAAACCCTATGTTTATTTGCCATCTCTCTAATTTGTTCCTTAGTCTCCATTTAGGTCTTTATCTTTTGCTTGTGTCATTATGTTAATTACATTGTGGTCCATAAAGGATGTGTCTTGTCTTTTTACCATTTGTTTATGATATTTTGTGCCTGGCACATGATCCATTTTTGTAAATGAATGCTAGAGGAAACACACACACACACATATATACTTAAAATTTAATGCTCCTTATGAGAAGATGCCATAAGTCTTTGGAAACTAATTGGTTCTACAGACTGTTCTGTTCAAGTCTATGACTTCCTACCATTTTGTTTATCTGTTAAATCTTATCCAGCTCTGAAATTAGAACCTTACATGCTCTAAAATCACTATTTGTGGTAACTTGATTAGATTTTCCTTTATAATATTTAGATTCTATGACATCAGATGCCTGTATATTTAATAATATTGTTTCATTATTTATGGTACCTTTGTGCATAATGTACTTTATCTCTATCAGTACAGAATTTTTATGATTATTGAGTATGAAATCATGATTACAGCTTCTGCTTTTTGGAACTGCCTGATGCACAATAAATTTTGCTCTAGTCCATCATTTCAATCTGTATGTTTTCATTTTTAATGTGTTTATTACATACAGCAAATTGTTGACTTTCTCATCCATTCTGAAATTTTCTTTCATTTTATTAGTTTAATTCATTCATATTTAATATTACAATTTTTAATGTATCACATGTGCTCTGGCCTACCTCTCCTAGGGAGAAGGAAGTCAGATAAATCTCCCCCTTAGGGTTCTAGCAGTATCCTAAAGTCATCTCTAATCAGTTTAAGCATCTACCAGTTGTGTGTCCCACCACTGTCAGCTGCCAGTAACTAACTAGCACCACAGTTTCATTTAACCACTCAACAACAATTAGCTTTTACAAAGAGGCATTTGTTTTGAAGATAAGCAATAACAAATGCATTAATATTTCCCTACAATAGATTAGGGCCAAACTCTCCTCTCTCCTATTTTGGATCTCTAGGGAGAGTGAGTTCATTCTTAGCATAATTTTGACATAGTGTTGTTCCCATCAAGTTCTTGCCTAGATAAATTATGATTTCAGGATGAGTCCAATCCTCATGTCAGTGACTAATGTAGTGTGCCCTGTGAGTGTGCACTGACAAAGGTCACTCTTTAGGGTATGGATGCTGATCTGGATTCAAAAACCAAGAATTTTGGGATTACTGGTACACCTGCTCTCCTGAACTTCTTTTGAGTTTGACTAAAAATTTTTTTTCCCTCCCTTTCCTTCTCCCTGACCATACAGAATATGGTTCAGAATACTTCTTGTCATCCATTCCCCTCATCTATCCACTTATCTTGAATAACACACGTTTGTTATTAGCACGGAGCTTGGCACATAGTAAGTGCTTAATAAATTCTTGTTGACATGACTTTGCACATTAGTGGTGTTTTGTTCAGAGACAGAGAAGTCTAGATTTAATTTATTGTCTCTTATTTGTTCCCTTTTCAGCCTATTCTGAAATCTAGTGTACATATTTTTTTAATTCTATGGTCCTCATACAAAACAGTGATTGTGAAAAAATCCCTTCTATCTTGTCTCTTTCATCTTTAAGCAAAATCAAAGTTCTCACTTCCTCTTTTTTTGTTTTGATTTAGTGTTTTTGTTTTGTTTTGCTTTCTAAAAGACCTTTTTATGGTGATCCTCAATCAACTCATGAAGGAGGTCATGGGGTATGTTGGAAAACACTCTGTATTCTGAGTAATGAGACCTCCTCTATGCTATTACATTCACTACTTTTCTGTCTTTAGGGCACTATACTCTAATGCACTGGAAATATGTCCCCTTGCATATCCTCAATTGCTACATGCCCCCAAGGGCCTATATACTCCTTTCTCTGGTATGACATAGTTCTCCATGAAGACATCTACACAAAATATTTTAAATTACAATGTTATGTAGAGGTGATTATAAACAAAAGTTTGGTTTGTGATGATTTTCTACTTTCAGTTCAGTAGATTGAGTTTTCAAGGACATTTTGAATTCTATATTTATAACTTGAGGATTTGTCTGTCTTTTGCATCATCAAAAGTAGAGGGCTTCTGGTATCTAATTCTACCCTCCAAGTCACGTCTTGCTAGGTCTTTGGTAAATACTCAATTTTACAGCCTAAAATGATGTATTACACAGTTACTACCCTTCCTTTGCACAATCTGTATTGATTGTTAAATATGGACTCCTTGATGATTATTCTTCTATAGTTTCTGGTGGTGATAATTTAGCACTTAGTTGCTACGTGAAACCCCTCTGTTTCTATCAACAAATCCACATGACTGACTTATTTGTTCAATGTTTCTGGGTTGATACATTCTTCACTTGGATATCACTTATAGAGGGCTTTTTGATTCCATGCTTGGATCATAAGTTGTTTCATAGACTGTGGCATAGAGGTAAGCCACCTTCAATTATATTAGACTGGTGGTGTCAAACTTAAAGAGAAACTGGAGGATAATAATCTATACATAAGGACTCCTGTGGGTCACATATTGACAGGTTTAAAATGTAATATTATCTCTGCTTTACTGTATTTTTATTTATTTTGTTGAATATTTCTCAATTACATTTAAATATGGTTCAGGTCACACTCAGGAGTGTTGTAGGTGGTCACTAAGGCACATGTTTGACACCTCTGCATTGGACAAATACAGTGACATATTCCTCTTATCAGCCCCTTTACTATTTCTTGGTGAAGTGGTGTCTGCTTATTTTAAAAGTATTTCTGTAGGTTTTTGACCCACTTATATGCTCTATGAACTTATATCAATCTTTCTTAGCATGAGAATGTTAAGCTACCTTTAACATGATCTCCGGGTTGTTAATATTGCATAGGTTTTTATTAGGATATTTTCCAACTCTATAACGGTCTTTTTACATTCTGAAATCATACTTCAAGACTAGCAGACCATAGGTATTTATTGCTTTAAGATATTCATCTTAAGCTTTGATTTCATTAAGCCAATGTGTTTCCTTAATGTATTCAGTCAAAGCTTCTTCCTTGATAGCTTTATGCTCAATATATCTTGCATGAAGGGGGCAAAGATATTTGTAGGTATCACCTTCCTCTACCCGTTCAAGTGGAGCTCAAGATTCAAACTCAAGAACATCAGTCTCCATCTCTCCTTGAACTAGATAACTATAGTGATTTACAAACCTTTAAGTGCTATACAAATACTATTATCACCATCACCATTTTTACTACTGGTATACATTAAGAATGTCCCACTTATCAAGTCCGTATGTCCTGCTGATATCATTGCAGAGATTCCATGTAATGAGGGAACTGATTAGTGTATTTATTTGAAGAAGATATAGCTTGATGCCCTCCATATACAACAAGGGATTAATTACCTCTCTAACTCTAAAGTCATGTCTAGTTCTATTTAAGAGAGTAGATAATGGATTTATAGCTCGCCCATGATGGACTTAAAACTGGTTCCCTGAAAAAAATAAAGGCCACATTTTCTGTGAATTGTTCTTGATTTTATTGTGTGGGTGGCTTGTTTTTAAAACAAATAGTTTTCTCTGAGGACATCAAAAACCCTAGGATAATGGTGTGCAACTCAAATAGTAATGAACTTAGAAAACTACAAATTAACATTATCTATGTTGTATTTTTATTTTGTAAACTTCCCATAAATTTCAATCTGATTCCCCATACTCTGGCATTCTGAAGCCTCCTAGCTAGGAAGCTGTAGGCATTGACTTTGATACTTTTGCCCTAGTGTTCTCACTGTACTTGGATCTATTTTGTATATTTGCATACAAATATGCAAAAGTATATGAACAAGTCACAAATTAAGGCCTTTAACTTTGGATCAAACCAAGTTATAGTTACTGTATTTTGGGAAGGTTTACTGAATCATTTCTGAATCAAAAATAAGAAGCTCTTTACACCGGGAACTTTTGGTATATTATTTTTGTTCTTCAGCTTATATAATTTTCTTGTAAAAGTTTACAGATTCACAAGCTGTGAATGCCTTATACAAAGTATCTCTGTACTTGGAGAGATCTCTGGTGTTCTCATTTTTGGACAGCGGATGCGTGTTATCTTCTGTTAAGATCAGATCAAGGTTGCATCTGGAAGGATAAGGGTAGAGTGCTTTGCCACTGGGAAACATTTAGAAACAAGAAGTATGGCTCTTATAAAGCTCTACTGATTTCTGATTTTTGCAGAGAAGCTAGAGCTTCAGTCACCCACTCCACCCCCTCGACAGAACTGTTCCATTTTCTTTATATCAATGGTGGTGAGCTTTCTGTTTCCTGATTGATCCAATTTCATTTTCATTGTGTCAGACTTCTTGTGTCCATTCAGACATTTGGGAATTTTCTACTTCCTTCTTCTTTACATATTTTTCTCTCCTTAGATTTCTTAGCTGCATACAAGTCTCAGTAGTAAAGTTTTTGAAGTATTTTTTATTATTCCATTCTTCATGCTACATTGACTCGAACTGCTTTTAATAACTAAGGGAATCTAGAATGTCTCATATACTTCCCCCCACCCCCTGGATTCCATTCTTCATTTCCTTTTTACCATCTTCAATCTGCTTGCTACCTAGATTTTGCTCAGGCATTCTGGTTAAGGTATGAAATCTTCACTGCCCCTGCATCATCTACTGCCTATAGATTCCTTTCTTAGCCAATGGGCTAGGAGCCAAGCTCCATTCCTGTCTTCTCTTTTTGGGCCCTGCTTGTAGTTTCCTTTAAATGTTGTTCTTCTTGTCTCCATATAAACTATTTTCTTAATTCTGTTCACTAAATTACTTCATACAGCCCTAGATTCTCTGAAATTATTTCCTTGGTCATTTCGTGCAACACAATAATATTCCATATTTCATTCATGTAACACAATTTATTCAGCCATTCCTCAACTGATAGGTAATTAGGTTAGATTCCAGTTCTTTTCTTTCTTCCTCTTTTAGTCTCCTCTTTCATGATCAGGAAGTTTGTTTTACTTGAAACTATTCCTTCCCCAGTATTAACCTCCTTCTTAACCCCCAACCCATCCCTGCCTATTTTCCAGTTGTTGGATGCATTTTTACAACTAACTCTGTGTGTGTGTGTGTGTGTGTGTGTGTGTGTGTGAGAGAGAGAGAGAGAGAGAGAGAGAGAGAGACAGAGTGTGAGAGAGTGAGAAAGAGAGGGAGAGAGAGAGATCAAACTTGCTTTCTCCATTTCAGATAAAAAGATTCATTTGCTACAAGAATCAAGAGAAGCATTAAAAGGTAAACAGGAAAGAGAAATCATAAGGGATTTACCAAATTTCAACCATTTTGTTTACATTCCTACGTGGAAAGATGATATTTGTAACTCATGAGACCTTTCTCAGTATTAGGGTAGTTGAAGGGAATATATATATATATATATATATATATATATATATATATATATATATATATATATATATATATATATAGACAGAGGGCACAGGGTGAGTTGAATATGAAGGGATGATATCTAAAAAATTAAATTAAGGGGTGAGAGAGGAATATATTGGGAGAAGGAGAAAGGGGGAGATAGAATGGGATAAATTATCTCACATAAGTGGCAAGAAAAAGCAGTTATGATAGAAGGGAAGAGGGGGCAGGTGAAAGGGAATGAATCTTGCTCTCATCGGATTTGACTTAAGGAGAGAATAACATACACACTCAATTGGGTATCTTACCCCATAGGAAAGTAGGAAGAAGGGGATAAGGGAGGGGGGAGGATAGAAAGGAAGGCAGATTGGGGGAGGAGGTAATCAAAAGCAAACACTTTTGAAAAGGGACAGGGTCAAAGGAGAAAAATGAATAAAGGGGGACAGGATAGGATGGAGAGAAATATAGTTAGTCTTTCACAACATGACTATTATGTAAGTGTTTTGCATAACGATATATATATGTGGCCTGTGTTGAATTGCTTGCCTTCTCAAGGAGGGTGGGTGGGGAGGGAAGAAGGGAGACAATTTGGAACTCGAAGTTCAAAAAACAAATGTTTTTTTAAAAAAGTTGTTTTTACAAGCAACTGGGAAATAAGATATACAGGCAATGGGGTATAGAAATCTATCTTGCCCTACAAGAAAGTAAGGGGAAAGGGGATGGGGGGGCAGTGGGGTGATAGAAGGAAGGGCAGATTGGGGAAAGGGGCAATAAGAATATATGCCATCTTAGGGTGGGGGGAGAGTAGAAATGGGGAGAAAATCTGTAACTCAAAATCTTGTGTAAATCAATGTTGAAAACTAAAAATATTAAATTAAAAAAACAAAATACAAAAATACAAAAAAATACCAAAAAAAAGATTTATTTGCTGCCTCCTTCCTCCATATTTTTAGTCTTCTCCAATTACATACTCCAAATAATGATAAATACCAAGTTCTACCCCATTTTTCCTCCTTTCAATACTATCACTTCTCCTTTCCCCTTCTAAAATCCTAAGTCAGAATCAGTTAACCACCCTCGCCTTCCTCCCCTGCTCCCCCCAACACAGGAGCTCTATTATTTTTCTGATTTAACTCCCTCAATACCCTTTGGAAACATTACAGTTCTGAAGGTACACTGTTTCTTCTCCTTAATATTAGATATCAGACAGCCCCTTCCAATTGCTCAAATATATTTATCTTTCTAGGTTTCCTTGTATTTCAAAGTCCCTACTTAGTTTTGGTATTTGCATCAGAAATGTTTGAAAGTCCTCTATTCAGTTAAAGGTCGATTTTTATTCCCTGTGAGATCATACTTAACTTTGTAGGGCAAGTTTTTTTTTTTTTGGTAGTAAGCTCTTAATCTTTTACCTTTTAGAATATTATGCTTCAAGATCCCCTTGTTTGTAATAGCAACTGCCATGTGTTCTGTGATCCTAAGTGTGGTACTTTAACTCCTGCTTACAATATATTTTTTTTCTTTAACATGAAAACTCTGGATTTTGGCTGTGACATTCTTGAGAACTTTTCTTTGGATGTTTCTTTATGGAGGTGATTGGTGGATATTTCGTTATTTCACTGTGCTTTCCTGTTCTAAGTCTAAATATGATTTATTCAAATAGAGTATCCAGTATAGTATTCAAATATATAGTATTTATATATAGTATTCAAATATATTCAAATTTATTCAAATATAGTATCCAGGCTTTTTTCTTTTAATCATAGTTTTTAGGGAGTCCAATAATTCTTAACCTCACTCTCTTTGACATGGTTTCTAGATCCGTTTTAATTTTTTCTGAACACATCTTGTTATTGCAAGGACTCACTGATTTCTATTTGGTCTATTCTGGTTTTCGAGTAAACTATTATTTGGAAAAGATTTACATTTCTAAGCCATTTATTTTCCCTCCAATTCTTTCCTCTGAAGCTTTTCTTTCTTTTTTCAAAAAAATCTCTGTCTTCATTTCTTGAATGTATACAAGTAGTTCTTTTGGAAAATGCATTTTTTTTTCCTTTGAGACGCCACTTGCATTTGCTTTGGAGTTGCTTTCTCCTTCCAGCTTGATTTTTGGGGCTCCTGGAGTTAGGCCTCTCTGAATCTTCAAGGTTCTTTAAGGCAATTTCTACTAGAAACAAGAAAAGAACTTGGAATGAAATATTCGAAAAGGCAAAAAAAAAATACTGGTTCTTCAAGACCCTCTATTGTATCTCAGGACAGAGTGTTAGGTAGTCCTGGGCTGGATGACTTTCGGTGCTGTTTTGAGGTGGAAAAGGCCACTTACTATAATTTCTCATTAGATTTATTGATCATTATTTGGTCTGGGGGCAAATCTCAGGAAATCTCTTTTGCTGAAGTAGGCATGTGAGAACTAGATAGTATTCCTCCATTCAGGCAGACATCTTGCTCAGAAGTCTTTGAGTTTATTATTGATATTTTCTCTTTCATAGTTCAGATAAGAGTGGAGAATAGAATCCCTCTGTCTTCTCTTCTCCATCATTTAGTTTCTTGGTTTGAACAACATTCAAAGCACCCCTTTTTAAGAAGTATTTTTTCCCATATTCATTCCTTCTTTCCTTTTCTAGGAATCTAATTTTCTATCCATAGGCTTCATCTTTGCTAGTTCTTTCTTTATTATCTCTCTGTACTTCATATAAAAGAATATTTCTGGGGACCTCATAAAATTTGCAGTAATATTTTCCCTTCATGGATTTTCAACTCACTTTCCATCACGCCAACATTCATTCATTTTATTGGATCCTTTCTTGTTTACTCAGTTTCCCTTCTTAATAAGTTTCTCTTCTTTTTTTTCCCTGATGCCCACCCATGCTCAGTTCTCTCCTATTACCTCTGCTGTTTGTTATTACTCCTTTAGCCTATTTGGTAAACTTGTTCCTTTTTTGAGATGACAGAGGAAAGACAGGCTTGGATACAACCTCTCATTCAGCCATTTTGCCAGCAGCACCTCTGAAAACTCAGTTTATTGGATGGATTAAAACACAGAAACCACCAAAATATAAACTATGAGAACCATGTCTAATGCCAAATTTTTCCAACTGAATATTCTGTGGCTTCCTTGGTCATGGATCAATCCTACTTCCTAAATTAACTCACTGCTCCCAGATTAGCATCTTCTCTTAATCCCATGAATTATGGTAGATACTAGTTTCTGATAGGAGACAGATAGAGAGATTCATTTTTGATGACTTGAAATATGTGGGCATAGGATCAGATCTCTATTCTAGGCTATTTCAAACACATTATGTTTTCAATAATGGCGATATGAAAAAGGGTTTTACGTGGATCTCTCTGAGGGCACATAATCGTTCCTTAGCCTCATGTAGGCTCATTTATTCATTCCACACTCATTTTCAACCTCCTACTGTTTGCTTAGTACTATGCTAATTATTAATGTTTCACAGACAAAAAAAATGAAACGGTGCCTGATCTCAATCTTAAATCTTACGTTGAATTTAATTCTGCAGCTGTGAAACCTATGTCACATGACTGATGGGATTACTGGTCCTACAGAGATACCTATAAATGTATAAACTCTCATACTGTGAGTACTGGCTATAGGCAAGGGTGTGCTGGAGACAGCTCTAACAGGGCCTATGGCTTGCTGGGAGCCCATTGTTAAAATGTCAGTCTGAGTATTTAAATCCCAGAAATCAGTAAACACTACAAATCAGGGCTTGATTATTTTGTTGATTATCTAACTTTAAGACAGTGTTAATAACTCAGATTAAACTTAAAATGATACCTGTATTTGTTTGTTTGTTTTGTCCCATGGAGCTCATTTGTTAAAAATTTACTAGTACACTTGTATTACTCTATAAATACTGCTCAGGCTCAGAAAGATTGCAGTAGAAGACTCAGGGAATGAATCATCACCAGACTGGAGACCTGGTCACTATAGGCTAATGATAACAACAACAACAACCATATTCACGATAATAAACATTTATATGAGGCATTGAGAAATATTTTATATCCATTGCCTCATTTGAACTTAACAACATCCCTTGCCATTAGGTATTGTGGTTATGTGTTGCCTTCGTGATATAATTTCCTGATCTGCTAACTCTTGGGGGATCTTACTAAGCTTAGGCAGTTGGGTGGCACAGTGAATAGACTATGGGGCTTGGAGTCAGAAAGACTCATCTTACTGAGTTTAAATCTGGCCTTAGACGCTTACTAGTTGTGTGACCCTGGGTGAGCCACTTAACCTGTTTGCCTCAGTTTCCTCGTCTGTAAAATAAGCTGGAGAAGGAAATGGCAAACCACTCCAGTATCTTTGCCCAAAAAAAACCCAAATGGGGTCATGAAGATAACTGAAGAACAACAACTAAGCTGTTGATTCCTGGGGGAGCCAGAGAAGAAGTAATATCCTCTGATTAGCGAAAAAGGCTGATACCAAATCAAAAACTAGGGAAAAGTCTCTAGAAACCTTTATTAAAGCTCCATACTCCAAGTGGGGTACTTAACAAGAGGGTGCAATGTAAGAGTCTAAGATAGATCTATTCCACCCACACCTGCCCAAATAAACCTTTCCTATAGATCACAGGTGGGCAGGGGATGCATTTATTTAATTTGCAAACAAAGAGGTAAAATTTACAGGCTAATGTTATAATAAAGATGGGGAGGGGGTAGTAAGTGATTCTGTGTTGACTGTTTGATTCCATTTTTACTCCTGCTCCAGACTTTCTGCTCATCTTCCTCAACCTCTCCTCTACCTTCTGGCCTTTTCCATCTTTTTTCTTTCTACTTTTCAATTTCCTTCCCCCCCTCCTTTTCTTTCTCTCCTCTTTCCTTCCTAGATCCTAGTCTCTTTTCCTCTACCTCCCTTATTTCCCTCTCTGGCCCATTTCTGGCCCTAGGTTATTTTCTGGCCTTTAGGTTTTAGGTAGACACAGTCTTCCCTAATATACCTTCTGATATAAGACAAGATTTTCAGTCATAAGACTCTTACTAACCAATTCTTAGAGGGAACATTATAGTTTTCTTCAAGTATCTGGATGGCTGCCACCTGGAAAGTTTGATCCCAGAGAAAAGACCTAGGGGATTGAGGGTGGGGTTGGGGGAGAAGCTGTAAAAAAGCATATGTAGGTTTGATGCAAGGAAAACTTTCCTAAAAATAGTTATCTCAAAGACAATGGGCTGCTCTGAGGGATAGGACTATTCCCTCATTGGAGATTCAGCAAAGTCTAAATGACTACTTGTTGGGTATGTTATTGGGGAAACAACTTTCTAGTTTCTACGTATGAATCAGAATGAGATGGCATTGAGGTCCCTTCTAACCCTGTGATTCTGCAACTCACGGAACCTCCTTGGGCCTTAATGTCCTGATGTTAAATGAAGAACTTAGCCCAGGTAATTTCTAAAGCCCCATCCAGTTTTTTTTAAATGAATGGATCTTAAATGGAAGAACGCAAAAAAACCTTACAAAAACCAAGTTTTGCCCAACAAAGCTTGCTTTACTTTCAATATGTCTCCCAGGAAATATTTTTACAGGAGAACTAGCACAGGAAGGAAGAAAACGGATAAGTTTATAAGGAAATCTTGGAAGATCCTTCGTTGCTCATGTGAATGTTGGATTAGTCCAACTTCTTGTGTTTAAAAGCCCATGAATCTACGAGTATTAACTGACCTGCTAAGAAACCCCCATTTTCATCAACACAGGTAAAATCCCATCCTAAGTCAATTCATTTCCCTGTCCTTGTCAATGTCCCATAGTAATAATCATTACAATGAATGGGTTCTCTCCTATTCTACAGAAAAGAATGCCTGATTTTACAGGTGGAAATGTAGTTAGAGAGGGATAGAGAACAGTCAGACTCAGCAGGGTCTTTATCTTACCACTAAATAGTAGTTGCTTTTTAATTGTCATTATATAGCAAAGATACCAATCAGTCCCAATACTACTTCTAAAGTAACACAAAAGAGCTACAAGTATGAAAGAGGTTAGAACTGTTTAATACTTCTTCCTCTCTCTCTCTCCTGTTTTCCCTTCTTGGATTCAATATTTCGTTACTAATTTATTAGTAGGTGAGTCTGGAGTAGGGATGAACCTGGTTCATTTCTGGGTACTGTAGCTAAGAGAGTAAGACTTTGGTCCCCCTACCAAAATATCCCTTAGCAAACTCAGCTACCTATTCTGTATAACTATTCTACACCTTTTTAGGTATAAAGAAAGTGAATAAGCTGAAAGAATTTTCTGTGGTCTCTCAATGGCCTCCCAAACTCCAGACCCTCACTTCTCAGAGCTGCCAATATAGCTTTTTTAAAAACGTGTTTTTGCATGAGATAAAACTGAAGAGGAAGGTTTCTTCCTCAGCTTCTCTTTATTTTGGGTACCAGAAATCCTATTTCTAGTTTAATCAGAACGTCAACGCAGCAGAGCACAAATAAGTCAAGTGTACTAAGTATGTCCTGTCAGGACAGTGATGAGTCTGTGAAGTTAAGACTCTAGGGCTGAATGGATGAAGACACGGATCTGTAAGACAGAATTATCAAGAGAAGGTATTCGCTATTTTCTCTCTAGCAGGAGTTTTACTTTCATTGTGTGCCAGTTCAAGAATATCTGACTGCTAAAGAAAACCACTCTGGGGGGCTCAGAGAGGAAATGCTATCTCCTCCAAGCACTCCTAAAAGAAGAGGAGTCCTCTGAGGTGTCCAAAGAAGAGGAAACACCCAAACACTTCCTGGAGGGGGAGGAAGAAACCAAGAGTGGTTTTCCCCAAACCACTCATCCCAACAAAAGATGACTAACCCTCACAGGGATTGTGTTCCTGTGTTTTTCACCACAGAGACCCTTATTAATTGTGAAGCAAGGCAGCAAATTCATCTGCTGCTGGTTTATAAGGTGATTACTAAAGATGAGGAGCAATCAGGAAAGTGAACAGAAGACTTGCTGATTGGGCCTAGCATCTCATTGGCCAGCTCCCCACAAGGACAATGGGTTAAGTTTTTGTCTAGTCATGATCATGCTGTTTTGGTGGAAGGAGGTTGAATGGAATTTTGTCTTGAAGAACTCAACAAGATGTACAAGGTTTTTCTCAGGAAAGCTTGCTTTACTTTCAAGTATATCCCCGGCCATACTTTCACAGGAAAATTGGCACAGGAAGGAGGAAAACAGGTGATTTTATAAGGAAATCTTGGAAGATCTTTCATAGCTCATGCTAATATTGGATTAGTCCAACTTCTTGTGTTTAAAAGCCCATAAGTCTACTAGTAGTAACTGACCTGCTAAGAAATATCCATTTTCATTGATACAGGTAAAATCCAGCCTTAAATAAGTAAAGTTATTTTTATGTCCTTGTCAATGGCCCATAGTAATAGTGGAAGAATAGTGGAGTTTCAGTTCTTAAACCCTTAGGTCTGGGGTAGAATTATTCCAATTGATCTTATTTTCTGGGAAAGGGAGAAATTCTACCTTATCTTTCCAGATTGTGTCAATAAAGCCAGCAGAGTAGTACAGACTGCAGAGCACTGGAGTGTGGAAGAGGAAGGAAAAAAATGTAGGTGAAAAAGTAGGCTCTGCAATAGAATAGCCCCAAGAAGCTATTCTCAGTAACAACAGACTTTAGGTTACATGTCTAATTTTTCAATTGTTCCCTTAGTTCTTTTTTTGCTGCTTCTACCATGCTTCATTCTGTCCCTTCCCACTTACATCAGAGAAAGGCTTGAGTTGGCATCTATGTGTGGTTGTTCCTATCTAAGCAACCTAAGTCTAATTCAATGGCAAATGGAATAGGGCCAATTTTGCAGACAGAGCACTTTGTGGTAGATGGTTAAAACCAGCTCTGCCCTTCATTGTCTCTTCCCCCAGAGTTCTTCGGTGACTCTGCTGGAGTTGTGGCTTTTCATTCCTCTCAGACCAGGCTAAGGAAATTGGAAACAAATGTAAGTGAATGCAAGAATTGCAGTAAAAAAAAAAAAGACATGAAATCCATGGAAGAAAGATTTGATCCCTGTGAGAATAAATATGTGGGCCTGCTCTATGTGAGGAAGAGGAGTCAAAGATTGGTATTATCAGTACAAGGGATATTCAATGGGCATAGGACCTAATGGATAAAGTATAGCTATATTTGCTTTTATATACTTGAGTCTGTAGGCCACAAAATTTGTTTTCTGCAACACAGAGAAAAAGGAAGAAAGATGAAAGGAGGATCTCCCATTTAACAAAGAAGTGTTAGTTTCAATAGATAATTCTATTAAACTATAGGCCTGTCCAACCACAGGAAAACACATGGCATTATTGGATTGAATCCCAATTGGTTCTCTTACCACAACTGGCCTTGTAGATCTCACAAAATAGAAACCAGGTCTATAATTAGGAAACTTTCGCATTCTATGAGTTCTATTTTCCTGTTCTCACAGGTAACGCCAGCCTTAGGTTTAGCATATGAATTGCATTTTGGTCTGATAAATGAGCAAGAGTATATATACTTAACAAGGACAAAAGTAAAGTCATAGATAAGAGAGAGGTCAAAAGAAACAGTGATGTGGAATATATATCTACCTTGTGTACACACTTAGAGGGCTCTCACATTTCACAAACACATCCTAGCTTAGCTAGTTTCTTTAGAGTCCATTCACATGGCCTCAAAGCCTCAGGTATCCCCTAAAGATGACCAGGAGAAGGCCAGTGTTTAAAAGTTTAAAAATTCATGTCACACCTTCAGTCCACCATTATAAATGCCCACCAACACCTGCTAATTATTTAAAAATAAAATATGAATCCCCTAAAGACTGATGCCATGGGTGATTTCACACCTGAAATTCAAAATGACACTCGGTATTTCTCCCACAGTTCCACAAAGTTTTCTTTAATGATTAAAGAAAGAGTGCTTTGGGTTATGTCTCCAACTAATAATCCCTAATACTATGTGAGGGGCTAAGGGAACAATGGGACAGATTTCTTGTGGTCATAGCTGGTCACAGAAGCTATATAAAGATTCCCATGGGATTTGATTTGGTATTACATAATATATCCCTTGGGCTTCTGAGTCAGGGCTGAAATATACCAGTGAAAGATGTAAACTGACATAAATAGACATCTAAGGATAGGTTCATATATCTGCAATTCAATAATAATTTAATAATTAACAAGTGTCTATGATGGTAAAACCAGCACAATCCTTGTCCTCAAGGAACTTATAATCTACCATGGGATGGACAAAGGAGAGAATGTGTTTCAGAAAAAAATGGGGAGGAGGGAGGAAGAAAGTGAAGGGGAGAGAGAGAGAGCGAGAGAGAGAGACAGAGAGAGAGGGGAGAGAGAGAACTTGTTAAAATATCCAGTGTCAAATGGTTCAATCAGAAACTGATATGACTTTATCAGTGGAAATGACATTAAACAATGGACCACCTTCTGCTTTGCTGATGCATCCTAAGCACTATGGGACCTTTCCATCTGACCTGTACCTGAAACCTTCCTGTGCATGGTCTCCCCCACTAGAATGTGAGCTCCTTGAGTGCAGAGACTGTCTTTTTCTATTTGAATTCCCAGTGCTTAGCCACAGTGCTTTGCACATAGTAAGCACTTAATAAATGCTTTATTCATTCATTTATCTCACTTATAAGTCAAGCACTGAGCCACCCAGCTCACACCTTCCATTGTCTTCAAATACCTACTACCTGGTTTAAAAGGGCTAGTAACAAGAGAACAGAATTGAGGATGAGAGCCAGCAAATCCCATCATGTCATCTATGCGAAAGCTCTAAAAAGCTGGCCCAGGAGTAAGGGTGAATTTCTCCATAGAGAGGAGGGTACTTTGTATTTTATACTGATTGAGAAAATCCAAAATCATACTATCTTTTTCCTTTCTACAGCCCAGTTTATCAACATTCATTATACATGAAAGGATGAACCTCTGTCCAGAAAATGATTATGAGGGTCCAAAGGAAATCTAGCCAACTCAGGTGGTATTAGCCAGTTCTTCTGTGGTAAGAAAAAAACTTTTCAATGATCCAGGGAAAAATACTGAGCAGCATAAGGCATGGACAAGACCAGACCTGGATTAATTACACAACACAGAGAGAGCCACAGATCCCACTGCACTTGACATAAATGATAACAATAATCAGAGAAGTCTGTCCTACCTGTGCAGAAATATCCCCTCATTGTCTTAAAAATGTACAATGGCCTCCATGTTTATAGACAAAGCCTTGGATCTCTGCTGAGCAGGGAATGTGGGGATGTGGGGAGCAAGCATCCAGTGATTAAGAATAGAAATATTAATGAAATAAATAACCCCAATGTTGTCTTTGGCTAAGTGATACTCTCCCAGGAAAAGAAGGTGAGAAATAAGGAGAGGGGAGTTCAGGAGACATTAAAGAATAAATTTTGGAGCATTTTTTAAGTTGGATTTTTGAGATAACATGGGTTTAAGTCAAAGAACATTTAACTATATGTATTCATATAAATGTTATATAATATATATATTATATACATGTGTATATTATGTATAACCTATACACATGCACACAAAGCATAATATGTACATGTAATGTAAATAACATGTATATTATATACCATATTATGTGTAACATGTTACATATTTTTATCATATATTTATATTATATATAACATACATGTTACATTAGATATTATATATACCACATATATTATATATACCGTATTTCTTTAAACAGCAACAAGATATAACAGATGAGGATCTATCTTTGGTGTTCAGAAGTCCTGGGTTCCAATCCCACTTCTGACATATACTGGTTATGCGGAAAAACATCACGCCTCTGAGTGCCCTGAGGCAATTATCTAAGACCAGAAATCATAGAACAGTTGCTAAGGCTGTATGGGTACAGGGAGTGCTTCACCATAAGGTCCCCACAGATGATGAAATCAGGTGTGGCAAAAAAAAAAGATTGCTCACATCCCTTCCACAAAGTAATTTACTGACAATTTCCCAACAGATAGCCAAAAGCTTCTTCCTTCTCTCTCTTTGTTTTTGTCATTGTGTCACTGTTAGCTCCGTGTTTTTTCCTAGAAGCTATCAACTACCTTCATCCTCCTCCCACTCCACAAAAATACAGTAACTCAAATGCTATAATGTTAGTATCTGGTAGAATTTTTTTTTTTACTACTTTGTATGGCTCATCAAGGAAGTGAAACACCTTGTCCTAGTCTCCTGAGCTATATATATATATATATATATATATATATATATATATATGTCTCTGTGTGTGTGTGTGTATAAGAGCTTCACAGGGTGCTATACAACACTCCTTGTCATCCCATAAGGACACACAGGTGTCATGTCATTCTTTCCTCTCCCCCCCACAACCTGCCCTCCCATCACTTAAATAATCTTTTCCCTTGGGCAACTGAACACATTTCTGTTAAAATATCTGGCTTCTCTCTCTCCCCAATCTTCTACTGCCAGTTACCAAATCTTTATTCTTTGAATATAATGCCTTAAAGTTACATTACTTTCCTCTCTCTTTCTGTCAGCGCTTCCCGTGGAGGGGCTGCTATCTCTTTGCCGGCGCCATGCCTGCCCTCAGACCCCTCGTGAAACCTAAAATCGTCAAGAAAAGGAGCAAGAAGTTCATCCGGCACCCAGTCCGACAGATATGTCAAGACCAAGAGAAACTGGCGTAAAACAAGGGGTGTGAAGATGATTCAAGGGCCAGATCTTGATGCCCAATATTGGTTATAGAAGCAATAAGAAGACAAACCCATGCTACCAAGTGCATTCAGAAAGTTTTTGGTGCACAACGTCAATGAGCTCGAGGTGCTCCTGATGTGCAACAAATCTTACTGTGCTGAGATTGCTCATGATGTGTCTTCTAAGAATCAGAAAGTTATTGTTGAGAGAGCAGCTGAGCTCGCCATCAAGATCACCAATCCAAATGCTAGACCGAGGAGTGAAGAAAATAAGGAAAAAGTTTTGCCCATTTTTATTTGTGTTAAATCCTCAAAATACTAAAAAAAAGTGCTATTACTTTCCAAATATTCTACCCAATCCAGGTTTTTAATCACCTCAAGCTTGAACTGTTATTAACAAGTATAATTCTTTATGTATTTGAGTGGTATTTTGCTATTTTCAAGTATCTTCAACATTCCTTTTGCTCTCATCTACATATCTATGAAACAGAGCATTTAGGTTATTATCCTACCCTTCCCTGAGGAAAATAGATTTAGTGACTTGTCAAAGGTCACAGGACCAGGAAAGTATAAGACTGTTTTGTTTCTGTCTCTGTATCACTAGGGCCTACCTTCATGCGTGGCACACAGTTGGTGCTTAATAAATACTTATTGATTCTCAACTAGAACCCAGTTCTTCTGATGTCCAGTCTAGTCACCTCTTTTGCAAAACCAAAATACCTTTTTTTGATGAGCTATTTACATATTGACTTATTTTTTTAAAAATATCTAATTCCTCCATGAGCTTCTTCAAACATGTAATAAGGTAGGTAGGTTATGTGCCCTACCTCCTGGTGGTATTGGGGATACCTGAAGGGGACTTCTCAAGATTTTCAGATCCCACATTAGTACTGGACAAGGATAGTCACATTTGACAAGGTAGGCAGTATTTCCCTATCATAGTCCTTCAACTCTATACCAGGAGGAAAAAAAGATATATTCTTCTCTTCTGTGAGTCTAAGATTAGTCATTATAATTACTATGAGTTTGGCTGCCTTTTGTCTTGTTTTCATTTATATCATTTTAATCATTCTTTATACTGTTCTTCTGGTTCAGCTTATTTCACTTTGCATGACCATACAAATGATCCCATTTTTCTGAATTCCTAATGTTGAGAATTTATTTTGATGCAATAATATCCATTACAATTTGTTCCTTAATTAAAGGCATAGATTAAAAGAGGAAGAGCCCAGAGGAAAACAAGACAAATTACTAATTTTGTTGTCAGTTTTTGGTTACTCCCAGAAGAGTTCTACTACTAGCATGTTGGTATGTATGGGTTCTTTCTTTCTGTCTTTGACCATCTTGGTATATAGCGCTAGTATGAGAATACTGCAGGAAAACAGTAACTTTCCTCAAATGATTCACAAATCATTTTCCTAAACATTTGGACTAATTTATACCTCTGCCAACAGAGTACTAATGTTCCTGACTTCCCATGGCTGCTCCAATATTTGCTGTTTCTGTCTCCTGTCATCCTAATCAATTGATAGATACGACATTAATCCTCAATTACTTTAATTTGCATTTCCCTTGTTATTAAAGATATGGCTCATTTTCAAAAAAAATTTTAACATTTAAAAAACATTTTGAAATTTATTTCATTCACTGGTTCACAGTTTCTATTTCTTCCTTTGAAGACTGTTTGATACTGTCCTCTGACCACTTATCTATTCATAAATGCCCCTTGGTCTAATATTTTTTGGCCAATTCCTTACACACCTTGGATATCTGACTTTCACCAGAGATTATTTCATGCAAAGATTTTTTCCCCAACTTAATAGTTTCTCTAGTTGCACTGGTTTTATTCATGCATAAGAGTTTTAATTTTATGTAGCCAAGACCGTCTATTTGGCAACACGATTCTGTAGAACTTTACTTTTGGAAGCAGAGAAACTAGATTTGAGTTCTGACTCTGCCACACTCGTGTGACCATTGGCAAGTCACTCTAACCTCATTTCCTCATGATAAAACAAGAGGGTTTGACAAGATAATACTAACTCTCTTTCCACCTCTGACCTCCAATCCAATGATTTTTTTCCTCTGAATGTCCTTATTATTTATTGCTTAAAAATCCTACCTCCTTGCCATATTTCTGCCATATTTTGTATTATATTATATTACAGATATTTTATTATTTTTGTGAGCTTACTCTGTATATTATTACCTTATTGAAGTCAAATTATCAATTAGCTTTGCCAATTTGCTGAAGTTTTTCTAAGCAAACTCTCATGTCTGCTCGCAGAGATAATTTTTATCTACCTTTAATTTCTATCTTCTTATTATTGCTATAGTCAGCATTTCTCAAACCATACCAAATGAAAGTGGGGAGGGGAGCATTCTTGCTTATTCCTATACTTACTGGGAAAGGTGCCAGTATTTCTCCATATAAATATGCTAATTCATAAATTATGTATGTCTATGCACATACATATACATTATATTATACATGTACTTTTGATCATACAGAAGGATCCCTTCCATGCCTAGTCTTTTTCAAAGTTGTTTGGTTTTTGTTAAACATAAATGAGTTGCATTTCATTAAAGACATCTCTTACTTAAATCATATTGTTTTTGTTATTTACATGATTTAGTTTTTGCTATTACAGGACAGCCTGTAATATTCTCTTAACTTGTCTATCTCCCCCCAGCCTCTTTCCTCCTCTAATCCATTCTATATGCCAATGTCAAAAAAATCTTCACAAAACATTGCCCCTTCACAACGCTTTCAAAAACTCCTGATTACCTATCATTTGTATTACCATTTTCCTTCCTTTGCTCATGGGCCGTTTCTTTGGCTGAATATGCTTTCTCCTGTGTTCCTCTATTGTCTAAATTCTACCCATTTTTTTCAAAGCCCAGCTCATGTTCCTCTCCATCTCCAAGAAGATTTTTCTGGCCACACCAGTCTACAATAAACGATCTTTTTATCTTATGGACTCTTGCACTTTTTGTCCACTCCTTGACAACTGTCCTTGTCCAATGCCATTGTCATTCATCTTTTCACTTGAATGCCATGTTTCCCCTACTGGATGTTAAATTTCTTAAGAGTAGGGAGTATGTCTAATACTCCTTTATATTATCTATCCAAAGCTAGCATTAATTACAGCAAGAGGAAATTTCCCAGTGGTCCTGGAGGGCTTGTGCAGGCCTATCTGGGTGTACAAATGATAGCTGATAAGGTTTTTTTTACAATAAAGATGAAGCCATATGATCATCAGGAGCTACAATAAAATGAGAGGAAACAAAAGGGAAGAAAGGTACCTAACATCCCAAGAATAAAAGTGAGCTTAGTAGTATGGCAAGAAAATGTCTCCTTTAAATGCAGTGAGGCTCAAGGGCACTACTGGCAGTACTATAAAGGGGCAGTGGGTGAGCCTTTGCCCAACAGTCACCTCACAGACATTTTTGGATATCTTAGCAACTCCTGGGAGTTCAAGACAGTGTTCAGATAGAGTCTGGACACAATGAAGTTAAGAACAGTTGAAATATCACTCTTGGTTAACAGAATCACACAGATTGTGATGCGAGTCTGTACTGCCTAGTGAGGAAGTATGAGAGGCAAGATGGCTGAGTTGATAGACTTAAGAGTCAAAAAGATCAAGGTTCAAGTCCTGCTTCAGACGCTTATGAACTATATGACCCTTGGCAAGTCATTTAATTTCTCCTGGCCTCCGTTTCTCATTTGTAAAATGAGGGGGTTGGACTAGATGGTATCTAAAGAACCTTCCAGCTCTAAGTCTATGATATTATGAAATGAGGAGACATGAAGAGAGGGTACAGACCTTCAATTTCAGAACAGAAGGTGAGTCTGCCCAAAGCAGTGAATTTGAGGGATAGCACTGGGTAATAGAAAAGATGCTCAAAAAAACATATCAGTAAACTGCCCCAACTCAGAGCTCCCTATGTCCACAGAGAGCTCTTCCTAAGTGAGGGAAGATCATGAAGGGACTGGCAAAGAGCACCTTAGGAGTACTGATAACCAGACTAGTCATGGTCTTTTGGGATTTAAGCAGATATTAGCTGCCCCAGTTAGGAAGTGGGTGGGAAGCTAGTGCCAAAGACCACTGAGTTTCTTAAAGTATTATTTCCACAGCAGGTAAAGAAGCTCCTAAAGAAGACTCTAGGCTTCTGGGTATTCCTATGAGTTTCTTTTGAAATTTTCTTTGCTTTCATACCAGAACATATGAGAATAACAAAATCCCCAGGAAAGCATTTCTGAGTTTGAGACTACAGTCTATGGCACTAAGATAGTCAAGGTAGTCCCTCAATAAGTTTCTGGTGGCATCTCTCTGCCAATGAACCCCACTTACTCTTTCTTTATAAATTGCCCTTCCCTCTGATTGTTCTATTTCTTTCCCCCCTCCCTCTCTGCCAATGGCAAGTGGCACTCAGAGGCTCAACAGATTTCAGACTCCTGATATAAGAAATGACAGGAAGAAAGAAAAGATGAGCTTGGGGAGAATCAGAAATGAGACTCAGAAATAGCATTCACTGAGGGTGGGTTTTCCTATATTACTCTGAGCCCATCTGACTGGTTATACCCTCACAGTCCACATTCTACTGGCAATTTTCCTAGCATCACACATAACTCCCTCAGCAATGATGTGCTGTCAAAAGAACTTTCTATCAGTCCCCACAAATAAACTGGGTGGGTTGACCTAATTCTATTTCTGTGTCACTGGACCAAATTAGTCCAAACAGTGTGGGGAGAAACCCCTAGGGCCCAACTGACATCCTTGGCAGAGACAGCTAAACCAAGACAGACCATTCTTGAAATAAAAGAGAATGAAGGCTACTTCCAATTTGGTGCATAGTCTTAAGTAGAGAGGCTACTTCTTTGTCCACCTGGGAGTCTCATCAAGTGACCATCACGACTATGGTTGAGGAGAGCACAGCACTGCTATGACAAGGAAGAAGAATTTAGTAGTCCCTGGAGGGGCAAATATAGGGGGATGATGTGGTTGGCAGGATTAGAAGTGGGAACTGCAGACGAATTCCACCGGGCTGCTTGGAGCTCAGACAGTGAGCAGGGGCAGGCCAAAATAGAATTATAGTAATAAGAGATCTCAGGCAAGGCCTAGAGATGCCAGAATTATGACCCTCTTCCAAGGAGAGCACCTGAAGGGTATGACCTACTACACCAGTACATCAGTGACAGTGATAAAAATAGATTTGGTATATTACCAACTACATGGAAGAGGAAGATCCAAGAAGAGAAGGCAGCAGTCCCTGACAGCAAAAATATTCTTCAAAGCCCAGAGGTACAAAGGTGTGGAATTGGGGGAAAGGATGGTGACTGGCACTATCCAGGACTGTTGATACCCCTGAGCTGCATTTGGCCAGAGAATTCTTTAAGAGATGAATGAGGAACGAAAAGTGGCCTTCTTGGGAAAAACAGGATGAAGAGAAGGCAAGTGATCTTCCTGTTTTAAGAAGCTGCCCAGAAAGGAGGGGTGGGGGCAGATTTTTCCAGGAAAGACCATTCCAAGTTCAGGGAAGAGGATCTTGAGGGATGGACACCATGTAGATTATAACTCCTCCAATGAGGGCATATGCTATACCAAGGAAAAATTTAAAGAGGGCCTTCTGCATAGTAGGTACTCAATAAACAGATTCTGAGTGAATGAATGACTGTTTGGGGGCAAGGATTTAAGTGGCTATAATAATAATAGCTAGCGTTTATATGGTGCTTTAAGGTTTGCAAAATGCTTTACAAATGTAAGCCCATTGGTTGCTCACAGCCACCCTGGAAGGGAGATGTTATTAATATCTTCATTTTGCAGATGAGGAAATTGAAGCAGACAGAAGTTAAATGATTTGTCCTGGGTGACATAGGTCTTCCTATCTTAAGGTCCAATGCTCTGTCTTTTGTATCATTTAGCTATGTATATGTATGTATCTAGCAACACAGTGCCTGTGGGAATGGACATCCTAGAGTGCTCTAAATCATTTCCACGTGCATTTGAGGGATGGCTTAATCAACAGGGTAATCTCTAGACTTTGACATATAAACTAATGGCTTCAAGAGGAGTTTAATCTCAAACCGAAGTTTCACCCTTCATCTTACTGGAAATGCTTCTAGCTTATCCCTATTACATATAATGCTCGCTGATGGTTTTAGGTAAATGGCTACTTATCATTTTAAGGAAAGCTCCATTTATTCCTATGCTCTTTAGTGTTTTTAATAGAAATGGATGTTGTATTTTGTCAAAAGCTTTTTCTGCATCTATTGAGATAATCATATGGTTTCTGTTAGTTTTGTTGTTTAATATGATCAATTGCACTGATACTTTTCCTAATATTGAACCAGCTTGGCATTCCTGGTATAAATCCTATCTGGTCATAGTTTATTATTCTCATTATAAGTTGCTGTCATCTCTTTGCTAATATTTTATTTAAAATGTTTAACTCTATAGTCATTAAGGTAATTGGTCTATAATTTTCTTTCTCTGTTTTGACTCTTCCTGGTTGAGGTATCAATACTATATTTGTATCCACGATTGAATTCTAACAGAAACTCTGGTATCCACCCTGTTTCTTTTCCAATTCATTCTTTACATCTCTACTACATGAATCTTCCTTAGGCAAAGTCTCGTCATGTCTTTTCTCTGTTCAAAATTTTTCAGTAGCTCTCTATTGCCTACTGAGTAAAGCTAAAATATTTTTTGTAACATTCAAAGCCCCCATAATCTGAAACTGCTTTACCTTTTAAAGCATTTTTATTACTTATGTCTACAAACTCAATGCTCTAGCCAACCTTAGAATACTATGTCCTCTCAAAATGCCCTGTGTTATCTAGCTTCCCTGTTCTTTTGGTCATGCTGTTCACAATGCCTGGGATGTCTTCTTCCCCCCCACCTTCACTCATTAAATTCCTACACCCTTCCTTTCAAGTCTCTTTCAAATGATATGTCCTTTTTGAGGCTTTCCCTGTACTGTGTTTTACAATTTTCTAATGCATTTTTCTATTGTTGTAAGTCTAATCACATGTAAGTTTCATTTAAGTTCCATAAGCGCAAGGATTATATTTTATATGAACTCTGACTTTAAGCCATCCACTCTCACTTATCCTGCATCTTTATGCAGCTGGTTAATGTTTGAAATAAACTAAATTGCTGAATGACCTATTTCAAATAATAAAGAAGTTAAGCAGGGAAAAGTGAAGAGCTTCTTCTAGAAAACCTCATCCTTTCTTGACCTAAGAAGTTCAGACTGTGTTTTTGCTATGTTTTTTTTTAAATTCAGAAATTTATTCTGCTTAATCCACAAGCTTTATATAGCTGTATTTTAAAAAACTAACAAAAAAGACCAAAAAGCAACAAAAAACAAAATTAAATAAAGTGGTGAAAACATGACAATATCCAAAATTGAGGTCCTTCCACTTTTCAAAAGCAAGAGCTCTGAAAGTTCAGTCTACCAACTGGAAGAACCCTAACAATTACGAATGGGGCAATGAAGTCATTTCACAAACAGAATTTTATGTAACTGAAGGAATTTTTCTGGGGCATAACTGTCCTTACAAGCAAATGGGGGTGGGGGGTTGCTATGTTTTGAGTTTAACTCAGGAGGCTCAAAGACATTTTCTATCTCTAGTGGTGTCGGATATTCTAGCTGTCCAAGTTGTAACTGTTCTTGAAATCTCACTGATCTTCTGATTCCTGGAACAACTCGACTAGTGAAAAAGTTATTAATCATTATAATTGGGAAAGGGCTCTAGAGACATTGTGGGGACTTTGCTTAGTTTTATCTTTATGTCAGGATGAAATATCACCTAGAGTCTGTAGAGGGGGATCAAACAGAGCAGGGTCATTCCAGGATCACAGCTGGGCAAGATCCTATTCTAGTTCACCCAAAACATAGAGAGCAGAGGAAGGGTGAACTGCATCCAAGTAACTAATTTAAGAAGGATATTCTTGGGTGACTTATAGCCTGGTGGCATACCCAAACTTGTCAAAAAATATTTTGCCCTTAGCCATCCAGAGAGATGCTCATCATTTAGATCTCATCATCTTCCATAACTGCACATCTCTGTGATAGCCAACTCTGAAATTCTCTTCTCTCACAATAAACTCTAGATCTTCCTCTTAAGTATATTCTTCATTATTAAGGTAACTACCAATCACTCCATCAATCTCTGCTTTCAAAATGTCACCCTTCATCAGGTCTAATTTTCCTCTTTTCTACTTATAACCTCATAGCTAACCAGTTCCAACTCTAAAATGTCCTTCACTATTATTCATGCCTTGCCAATCCTCAACCTGGGCAACCCTGCCATCCGACTTCTCTATGCTTTAGTCATACACACTTGGGCAAGCTGGGTCTTTTAAAAGTTAATCTTACCCACCTCAACTGACCCCTCACTGATGCATGGTGATCAACTTTTATTCTTCTCTGATTGACTGTACTCTTCCCCCATCCCCTACCTCAGGTATTATTCCAAATTTTCTCTGTCCTCAAGTACTCTATGGCACTTCCCCTCCTTCTTCCTCAGTGGATGACCTTTCTTATTTTACTGAGAAAACCAAGTCTAGTCATTTTTCAAACTTGACATCCCATCTCTCCTTATTAGCATAAGCCATAACCCATGCCTAGAGTATAGTCCCACCTCATTTTCTGCTCTTAGAATTTTGATCTTCCTTCAAAATTCAGTTTAGATGCCACCTCCTCCATGGAGCCTTCCCAGATATCAATTGTAAATATGTACCATTTCTTTCTCTCTTTACATTATTTACTTATGTGTATGCATTTTGTAGTCTGTCTTCCCCATTAGAGTTTAAGGTACTTGTTTCTTTTATTTTTCTTTATAGATAGCATGTGCTTTATTATAGAATTGACTTTCAAACATTCAGATGTCAAATTTGAATACTGTTCAGTTAGATTTAAAAAATAATTTACGATAAGTTACAATAAGAATACCTAAGATATAGGTAGGATTTAGGTTTTAAAAACTGCAAAAACTTTCAGTGGGATAGCAGTTAGGAAACTTGCATTCTGGTCTTGGCCCTTACTGCCTGTGGGACTTTGGATAAATTAACATTCTGGGCCTACTTCTCCTCATCCATAAATTCAATGAGTTTGGTCTAGATGATCACTAAACTTTCCTCCAGTGTTCATTACATTACTAACTGCTTTATGTGATGGGACAGAGGAGTGTAGGAGGCAGTTCTGAGATGATGAAAGAGAAGTAGCTGGTCTATGAGTGGGAGGAAAGATGTATAAACTGGAGAAAAGGAAAAATAATGGGAGAAAAAAGAAGCCATGGTTTAGGGGACCAGAGGATGCCATGGCACAGGAATTACTTTCCTTTGTTACTGCAGTCTGCAGTCCACTGCCTAGTCTCTTTCCCCCCAGTATCTTCATTACTGATTGCCGGTAGATATGCTCTGGTTAGCAGGTCAGGGGATCTGGGGATCCTAAGTGCTGTCTGAAGCCTGAGACCCTGGGGCTGAGGGACCAGAAAGAGGTGTGACCCTGGAATGAGCTGGGAAAGGGTTGGGAATCAATATTTCAAAAAGTTAGAATTCTGAGATTGCCATCAACTGTCACCTAGCTGGAGATCTGAATCCCAGTGTTTGCTGGGCCCATTGTAAGTCACAGATGGGGGAAATTCAAAATAAAAATACTATGGCTATAAAGGAAAGACAGATGGACAAATGCTCAGTGAGAGCATGTGGGGCATGAGAGGAGCTGGTAATTGTGAACCTGGAAAGTGCTGGGGCAAATGACCTTACAGAGGACATGAAATACAAGGTGGTCACCCTTTGGAGAAGTGGTATCCATAAGCTAAGATTTAAAATCATAAGTCAAATAAATCAAGGAGTATCTATGTGTGGATAAGAGAACCTGAGGATGCTAAAATACTCTAGATACAATGCAAAGTAACTTTGTAGTAAACATTTCTAATAAACAAAGGAAACAGTACTTCAGGGTAACTGTCACCCTGATTTACAGAGGGCAGAGCTGGCAGAAAGGCAAAAGAAGCATAGTTTATGTTTGGCAGGTTTCAGGGCCCCTCCTCATCCCATTTCTGTGTCTACTCTGTCCTGGTACTCCTTTCCTCCCCACCATTCTTTTCAATTATTTTTTTTTAAAGACTGGAACTTCCTATCCCACCCAGGTTGGAAGTACAGGGGCTTTTCAAAACCCAATCCCAAGGCAATCAGTAGCCTGCGAGTTTTTACCTGCTTTGTTTCTGACCTAGTCTAGTTTGCCCTTCCTTGGGCAACCTCGTGGATCCCTTGCTTCTGGGGGCTCATAACATTAATGCTATACTTAGCACTGCTCCTCATTTGGCTTAGCCCACTGCAGTCCAAAACTCCAAAACTCATCTGTTTTGTTGGGGTCACAGTCATGCACCATCACCTTTGGCAAATTATGTTTTAGGGGATTGGGAGAAAAACTTCATTTAAAAGTTTATATCTGGATCTTTTCTTCTAGATATTCAATTGAGTCATATGCCATGGCTTCAAAATTCAGTGATCCTTCCCTTTGCCTTCTTTCTCTGTTTTTCCAGTCTCCTCCCTGATCAATTACCTTCAATTTTTCTAAATGATCTTCCTTTCTCCCCAAACTTTCTGCCCAATCTCCTTTTTCTTTCTAATAACCTCTTTCTCCTCTTGAATTTTTCCTTTCTTATTTATCCTCATTTTACCTCTCCTAATTTTCTTTTCATCTCCCCATTCTTTCTAGCTGCAACTTCATTTATCTATAACCCTCTGTTAGTAAGATTCCTTTCTTGATTCCCTGGGATTTCAATCTCTGGCTTTAATATAGTTCTATTTATAACATAGTCCTATATAGTCAGACTTCATTCATTGGCTTTCTTGGGGAGTATTGGATTTGCAACCAAGGGATATGGATTCAAGTCATAACTCTGCTATTCACTACTCATATAAGCCCCAGTCGGTCATTCAATCCTTCTGACCCTCAGTTAAGGGACTGGATTTATTGACTAGTAGATTGATTCATTCAAAGAATGTTTATTAAGTGCTACTAAGTACAAACAACATAAAATTTCTTGCCCAGAAGAAAGGATGGTGGGGAAAGGCTACCCTACGCTATTCTCACTTTCTTACCTATGTTCCATCTCTGGTATTTAAAACAGGGAATATGCTCCACCTCCCTCTGTCTGGACTTTCTAGCTTGTACACAGGTTTTAGTTGGGTTCCCAGGGTCAGACAACTTTAGGGAAGAGAAAAGAATCCAATCTAACCTGCCTAAGGAATTGTTGACATCCTAACCTGGGTATAGATCACAAAAATTAGGATAATCATATTCTTTATGGTTTATCAATTGCCTTCTTCAAGTTCATTTCAGAAAAGGTCAGAGGTGCAAAGAGATCAATTTTGGTTTGGTTGTAAGACAGGACTTGCTAACAATTAGGGCTATCCAAAAGGGGAACAGAGTTGCTGCTGGAGGTAGTGGTTTTCCCCTCTTCAGACAAAGACTGACCACGTCTAGGGACTATTTTAGAAGGACTTCTTTCTTTTATGTTGCACTAGGTGACTTTTAAGGGTTCTTCTCACTGGGATTCTGGGATTGTTTGACTACATTATCTTTATTCTCCTTCTAAACCCTATGAATTATCAGTTAAATGAATGTCCAGAAAAGGGGAACTTTTCCTAGAAAAGCTTATATTACTTGCAAGTACTCATAGAAAGACCTCTACAGGTGAAATAAAAATGTGACTGTTTTCATAAGAACATCTTGGGAAGATTTTAGCACATTATTAGCGTGGTTCCTATTTTGAATACAAATACTACTGGTAAAGTTATTCACTTTTCAAGAGGCTAATGTTTTCCCTCCTGAATATTATTTTGCTTATCAATTCCTACTTTTACAAAGAAAGATAAAATCCTATTCAAAGTGCTGCGTAATAAAATAATTTTCATGTCCCAAAGGATGGGAGGGAAACTAGGGTAGCTGGACTTCACTGAGAATAATAGGAATTTAGCTTTCCTGTCTAGCCTTTCCTGCTTTGCCTTCTCTGTTAAGGAGGAGGAGGAGCAGCAAGAGAGAAAAAAATAAGTATGGCATTTGGTTCTTCAAGGGCCTTGGGAACAGAAAAAGATCCACTTCAACTTGAGCCACTAGTACCCAAATCCCCAATCATCAGCACTACCCAGAATTCTACTCCTCTTCAAGACTTCCTCCTCACCTTCTATTTTGTATCCAAAAAGCCACATGTCTCTTCCAGTCAAAAAATTAACCAGAGAAAACAAATGGGTTAAGTGAGTAAATTACACTCACATCAAGACAGTGGAGGGTGTAGTTGTAAAATGGGACACCAAGAGTGGAGAAGGGACCAAGGGTGGCCATAGGTGACTAGCTCATCACAACAGACAATTACATCTACAGCCTGGATTGTATAACGATGCAATTTCATTCTTACCCTGGAGACTCTCATAGTATATGCTTATAGTAAGGTGAAGCTGGGCTCCTGCTGTTGGGTGTTTTATAAAGAAGATACTGGAAGTGAACCATGAACAGGGGAAAAAATAAAAACAAAAAGCTACAAGACCCACAGAGCCCAGAGCAGGGCTAAAAGTCATCACTTGGAACTGGGAAATTTGTTCATCAATCCAGCAAGAATAACAGGCATTGAGAGAAGCAAATCAAACCCCAGTCCAGAAGGATTGTCCCCATGGTTCTATAAATCTGAAAGAATGAACTTAAGAGTTTGGAACCTATAGCCAGTCCCAGGAGGGTGGGTTTTGTCCCCTCTAAGACAACATTCATTATCTCAATTCACCTCCAAACTTAAATCCCATGCTGTCCCAATATCTTCTGACACACAAAAAAACTACATTCCTCTTCTCCTGATCACTTGACCCTTTGCAGTCTGGCTTCCAGCCCGTATTTGGCTACAACTATTCTCTCTACAGTTACTGATAGTCTCTTAATTTCTCAATTGAAGCTTTTATTCAGACTTCATCGTTCCAGTTAGGGGGTGCAGTGAATAGAGCACTGGGCCTGGAGTCTGGAGACTTGAGTTCAAATGCAATCTCAGAACCTACACATCTCTATGACCCTGGGCAAGTCACCTAACTGCTGTTTGCCTCAGTGTCCTCATCTGTAAAATGGGGGTAACAATAGCACCTACCACCCACAGTTATTCTGAAGATCAAATAAGACAGTAATTCTGAAGCACTTAATACAGTGCATTTAGCTTCTTACTGTTCCGGATATGGTGAACAACATTGTCCTCATGCATATGTTCTCTCCCCTGGGGTGTTCTGGTTTTCTTCCTGTCTGACTGTTCCTCAGCCTCCTTTCCTGGATTTCTATCTATTGAAAAAAACCAAGGTCTCCCCCTGCATCCGGGGCCTTCTCCAGTTATCCTGATCTATATCCTGCCACTGGACCCAGACGGCTCCGGAGGAGAGAGTGAGGCAGGGGACTCTGCACAGCCCTCCCTCACTTCAATCCAATTCCCTTGAATGTCATGGCATCACCTCTCTGATATCATGGTCCTCTTGGAGAATGAAGGACAAACAACAATGGATGTCTATCCATGCCCTGCCCTTAACTGTGGCTGTCACTCAAGGCTTTGTGTCATAGGGTCTCTTCTCTCTTCCCAGCCTCTTTCTTAGTGATCTCATCAATTCCAGGGAACAATAATCCTCTCTACTGCAGATAACTCCCAGAGCTATTTATCTAGTTTAACCTCTCTTCAGAACTCCAGGCCCACATCCTATCTAGACTACTAGCTGTTTCCCAAATTCAGTATACTGTCTCCTAACTCTATGTATTTGCGCAAGCCATTCCCTAAATCTTGAATGTATATACCGGTCTGAATGTCAGTCAGTCAATAAACATTTATTAAGCACCCACTATATGCCAGGAACTGTGCTAAAAAAGATAAAAGACATTCTTTGCTCTCAAGAAGCTCAGTCTAATGGAGGAGACAGCATGCAAATAATTATGTACAAATAGGCAAAGGACCACCCAATGTGGTATACCCACATCAAAGCAGGCACTGTGCTCCAAGAGCAAAGCAGAATTAAATTAGCTCAAAAGAAATGTGAGATGTGCAAATTTTCAGAATCCACCCCAAATGTTCACATGGATGATTTGTGTCCAACCTGTGATAGAGCATTCTAAGCTCGTATTGATCTGATCAGCCACAGTTGCATGCACTGTAACTTGGCCCTAACATAGTGATGCCATTTTGGGCCTCTTCAAGAACAGAGGATACCCATCAACCAATCAACAAGAAGGCTACACGTGGGATAAATTGGAAATAATCAACAGAGGGAAGTCACTTGAATGAATGAATGAATGAATGAATGAATGAAAAAGTATTTATTAAGCACTTATCGAGTTTCAGCTAAGATGTTACATGTCAGCTTCTCCCTGATTTCCAAAGTTATGACTGCTTTTTGCCATTCAAATACTCCTCCAGCTCTTTGTCTTATCCACTGTTTGGACCCATCACTCCTTGCCTTGTGTTATAGTTATCTGTATTTATGCTGTATCACACCAGGATAATAAAAAGTCCTGTAGGACAAGAAGGATTGGGTTCTTTTTGTTTGCATATCCAGCATCACACACATAACAGGCACTTGATAAATATTTAGTGACTTGTTGCTAACATGAAAATACTTTTAAAAAGTCTACATAGGGGGCTGAGCCAAGATGGTGGCTGGAAAGCAGGAACTTGCCTAGGGCTCTCCCCCAGGATCCTCCAAACACCAATGAATAATGGCTCTGAACAAATTCTACAACTGCAGAACCCACAAAATAGCAGAGGGTTCTCAAAAGAGCAAGGCTCCAGCCCAGGTCAGTCTGGATGGTCGCTGGGTAAGGTCTATCATGCACGGAGCTGGAAGTGGAGTGGAGCAGAGCCCAGAGTGGGCTGTACCCGGACAGCCAGACCAGGAGCCGGGTGGAACAGGCCCTAGGGCCCTGAATCAGTGAGCTGTGGCAGTTACAAGACTTCTCAATCCACAAACACCAAAGACAACAGAGAAGGTTAGTGGGAAAAGCTGCTGGGACAGAGTGAAAGGAGTTCATGGTTTGGCCACCACCCCGGGACAGCAGGTGTGGTGCAGCTACAGAACTTCAGCTGCAGTGGCTTCAGGCCCCAGGCCCACCTGGTGGGAGGAATTAAGGGGCAGATCAGAGAGGGGGTGCAAAGCCTACTTAAGATCTGATTCATGGTCTGGGCTGGCGGTTCTTGGGGGAGGAGCAGTACTGGTGTGGCAGAGCTTGCTGTATAGAAATAGCTCTGAAAACAACAGCGCAGCCCCTCAAGCTTGGAACAAAGTACTCTCCACTGTACAAGCAGTCAAACCCCCACGAAAAAATCAAGGGTCAAATACTTGGCTGGGAACGTGGCCAGGCAGTGAAAACAGACTCAGATTCACTCAGACTTTGGAAGCTTTCTTTGGTGACAAAGAAGACCAAAACATACAGCCAGAAGAAGTCAACAAAGTCAAGAAGCCTACATCAAAAGCCTCCAAGAAAACCACGAACTGGTCTCAGGCCATGGAAGAGCTCAAAAAGGATGTGGAAAAGCAAGTAAGAGAAGTAGAGGAAAAATTGGGAACAGAAATGAGAATGATGCGAGAAAACCATGAAAAACAAGTCAATGACTTGCTAAAGGAGACCCAAAAAAATAGTGAAGAAAAGAACACCTTAAAAAATAGACTCACTCAAATGGCAAAAGAGCTCCAAAAAGCCAATGAGGAGAAGAATGCCTTGAAAGGCAGAATTAGCCAAATGAAAAGGAGGTCCAAAAGACCACTGAAGAAAATACTACCTTAAAAATTAGATTGAAGCAAGTGGAAGCTTCATGAGAAATCAAGATATTATAAAACAGAACCAAAGGAACGAAAAAGTGGAAGACAATGTGAACTATCTCATTGGAAAAACCACTGACCTGGAAAATGGATCCAGGAGAGATAATTTAAAAATTATTGGACTACCTGAAAGTCATGATCAAAAAAAAAGCCTAGATATCATCTTTCAAGAAATTATCAAGGAGAACGGCCCTGATATTCTAGAGCCAGACAGTAAAATAGAAATTGAAGGAATCCACTGATCACCTCCTGAAAAAGATCCCAAAAAGAAAACTCCTAGTAATATTGACGCCAAATTCCAGAGCACCCAGATCAAGGAGAAAATATTGCAAGCAGCCAGAAAGAAAGAATTTGAGTATTGTTGAAACACAATCAGAATAACACAAGATCTAGCAGCTTCTACATTAAGGGATCGTAGGGCTTGGAATATGATATTCCAGAGGTCAGTGGAGCTAGGATTAAAACCAAGAATCACCTACCCAGCAAAACTGAGTATCATGCTCCAATGCAAAATATGGATTTTCAATAAAATAGAGAACTTCCAAGCTTTCACAGTGAAAAGACCAGAGCTGAATAGAAAATTTGACTTTCAAATACAAGAATCAAGAGAGGCATGAAAAGGTAAACAAGAAAGAGGAATCATAAGGGACTTACTAAAGTTGAACTGTTTTGTTTACATTCCTACATGGAAAGATGATGTGTATAATTCATGAGACCTCAGTATTAGGGTAGCTGAAGGGAATACACACACACACACACACACACACACACACACACACACACTCCCATAGACAGAGGGCGCAGGGTGAGTTGAATATGAAGGGATGATATATAAAAAAATAAAATCAAATTAATGGATAAGAAAGGAATATATTGAGAGAGGGAGAAAGGGAGAGATAGAATGGGGTAAATTATCTCATATAAAAGTGGCAAGAAAAAAATCAGTTCTGTTGGGAGGGAAGAGGGGGCAGTTGAGGGGGAATGAGTGAATCTTGCTCTCATTGGATCTGACCTGAGGAGGGAATAACATACACACTCAATTTGGTATCTTACCCCACAGGAAAGAAGGAGGAAGGAGATAAAAAAATGGGAGACAACAGAAGGGAGGGCAGATAAGGGGAGGAGGTGATCAAAAGCAAAAACTTTTGAAAAGGGACAGGGTCAAGGGAGAAAACTGGATAAAGGGGGATAGGATAGGAAGGAGCAAAATATAGTTAGTCTTTCACAACATGAGTATTGTGGAAGTGTTTTGCATAATGATACACATGTGACCTATGTTGAGTTGCTTACCTTCTTAGGGAGGGTGGGTGGGGAGGGAAGAGGGGATAGAATTTGGAACTCAAAGTTTTAAAAGAAGATGTTCAAAAAAAAGTTTGTGCATGCAACTAGGAAATAAGATATACAGGCAATGGGGCATAAACATCTGTCTTGCCCTACGAGAAAGTAAGGGAAAAGGGGATTGCAGGGAGTGGGGTGACAGAAGGGAGGGCCGAATGGGGAACAGGGCAATCAGAATATATGCCATCTTGGAGTGGGGGGAGGGTAGAAATGTGGAGAAAATTTGTAATTCAAACTCTTGTGAAAATTAATGCTGAAAACTAAAAATACTAAATAAATAAATAATGATTTTAAAAAAATAAAAAAGTCTACATCTTATGCCTCAACTTCCTCATTTCTCCTCAGTTGTCTTGAAATCTTACTTATTTACCACTTGCTCAAAGAGTGGAATTATTCTTTAAGATCACAGATTACCTATTAATCACCAAATCCAGGAGTTTTTTTTTTATTCTTCAGTTTTGCTTGATAAATTTTGCAGATTTTGACACTATTAACCCATCCTGTTCTCCATGCAATACTCTGTTGTCCATTTCCAGAAACATTACACTTTCTTGGCTTCCTTCTCATATCACAAATTACACCTTTTTATCTCCCCAGGCTCCACATCTTTTACTTGGCCTTTTTAAAAAAGTGGTTGTTCTCTGAGATCCTTTTCTTGGTCTCTCCCTATACTATTTTCCTTGGCTTGCTTTGAATTCACTTTCACTCCAATGACTTCAACTAATATAGTCTAGGCTGCTGTGATTATACCTTCTGAAGTAAATATTCATTGCAAAAGCTAATCTGATTGTTCGTGGCTAAATGGAACTTGGGTACAGGCAACACCCACCCACAATCAGAGGGAACATCATCGGTGAGGGCCAGGCTAGTCAGTGTTACACATTTACTCAGAAATGAATATGATTGTAAAAACAAAAAGCCTCAATCTAAAAAATGATGGGGAAAGGGATAGCTATATAGAAGTTGACAAAGTTGTATGATTTCTGGGACTTAATGAAACCTAAGAGAAAACACAAAACCCAAGGCTGCCATCCTTAAGAAAACTGGGAGGCTCAGAACTCTTTCAAAAGAAATGGGAAGAGAAGGGAAGGAGAAAGGGAAGGAGAGAAAGGGAAGAAAAGAGGAAAGAAGAGAGGAAAGGAGAAAGGAAAGGAAAAGAAAAGAAAGAAAAGGAAAAAAGGAAAAGGAAAAGAAGGAAAGAAAAAGAAAGAAGGAAAGAAGAAAGGAGGAAGAGAGGGAGGGAAGGAGGCCAGTAGAATAGCTATGACCTGCTCTACTAATCTCCTTGTTTTTAAAGAAGATGCCAGATGTGTTGTCCAGCACCATTATGTAATGAAAGATAAATGTGTCACGGTCACAAACTACGCTAGTCAGATCAGTGAAAGCTGTAGCAGTGAAATGGGAATCCCTGCCTCTTTTAAGGCTCCTACAGGAAGCCTTTCCAGAGGTCCCTAATGATCACTGTTCTCATCTTCCTCAATCATATGTTAAACACTTATGTTTACATGTTGAATCTCCCCAGTAGAATGTATACTTTGAGCACAGGGACTGCTTTTCATTATGTTGCAGTGTCTCCAGTACAAGCAGAGTGCTTCATACATAAAAGATGTTTAATAAGTTGTTTATCGGATTGGATCTGGAGGCAGAGGCTAAATTCTAGGCAAAATAATTTTACAACAACAAACTGTGGGAGAAAGTATTTTCAGATCTCTCTCTAGCAAATGGCTCCACATCGTCCTACGTATCAACATACCTCTTAGAGAGAGAAATACTGGTGAGGACCCCAAACCCTTGCCTCTTGCCTTCTCATTCTAAGTAGTAGAAGAGGCTAGGCTGTTGATTGCCCATACATAAAAAACAGTAGCTTCCTCAGCCTGGCCTGCTGCCTGCTATGTTGTGTTCCTCATTCTAGAGGTCTTCCTGGAGTATATATGACATACAGTGAAAAAAGGTGTCAAGTGCCCCATGTTTTATAAGCAGGTATTGGAGATGAAGGAAAGTGGGGAAAAAGATAGAAAGTACTGACTTAGAGTTATGGCTGGGTAGCCTTGAGTCTCCAACAACCATCCGAGTCTCTTAGACAGCCAGGGACAAGAAAATCATTATAATCAACCCATGGCACTGTGCTTTTGAAAGGGAATGAGCTATAGAAGCCTCAGCAGACCAGCCAGGTTGGAGCAGACCTCTTATAGCACACTATTGTCCCTGTTCTTTTCATTTTAGTAGGATCCACTGCAAGGTACCCTGCAGTGTCACCACAGGGTTGAGCTGAAAGAAGTTTCAGGGTATAAAGTTAGTCCCAAGAGCACAGAAGAAACAGGCAAACTGGATTTTCATTGTTTTTTTCAGAGCCTTAGGGACAGAGAACCGTACTCCATCTTGGACCACAAGCTCTCCAAGTCCCCAACATCAGCCTTGCCCCTTCCCTAAATCTGTATGAGACAGAACCTGAGCCTCCCTTAATTTTGTAAATAATGTGCTAGGTCTCCTCCCAGATCCAAATTGACTCAGCACAAGACAAATAGATCAGGGTTAAATAATATACTTTCATGAGAAGTACAGCAGTGTCCAAAATCTGGCTCATGGATAGCAGTAAAACGAGAGACTAGAGCTGTATTTTGACTGAAACAACTCTTTATCTTGGTGAAGCCATTGATGAGATTATGTTCCAATATCTGCCATCTTCAGTGGAGCTGTCTCCAACCACTGCTAAAACATAGGTACATGTCTAGCATACTCCCATCACCTATTAGTCTCTTCATCCCTATGACACTTAATTTCTTACTGCCTACAGGTATAACAAATCCGTTCCCAAACTTGAGCTCCCATTTTCTCATCTTCCCATATCCTCCTCAATCCTACTATCCCCATGTTCCATCTTAATTCTGCCCACCTCTCCCATTGTGTCCTGTAGAATTCCTATTTCATAACTCACAAACTTCCCTTCATTTGGGACCTCTTCCTCACCTAGACCTTACATCCTCTAGCATTCACAGATCTGACTCCCATCAAATCACAATAGATCCCTGACTGTTCTCTCCGGCAACAGCTATACCTTCTCCATAACCTCCCTCTCACAACTGGTCTGGGAGGGAGAAAGGAATCTGAAACATTCCTTGGTACCCACTGCCACTACCAGACTCCCTCTCTTGGCTACCATTATTAAGTAACTGCTCGGAAGTTCACATTATCAACACTGTCTAGCTATTCTCAAGGAGTTCAACATATAGTTCACTCTACTTCTCGTTAACTCTTGTCCTTGTAATAGGGGCCTTCGACATTCATATTTGTGCTGTTTCAAACACCCTAATCTCCCAAACCCACCATTTCCTCAAATCCCATGACTTACTTCCTTCACTTTGCTTCAGCCACCCAGATACATACTCTAGATCCTACTGTCACAAGTGATTTGAATGTAGATTACATATGAATAAATAAGAAATAGGCTAATTGTGTTTTGTTTTGTTTTTTTCCTCCCCACAAAGGTCTCAGAAACAGAAACAACTATACCCAAGCCCAGACCATCAGCATCCAGAACAATCAATACCAGCCCTGCTTCTGCATCAAGCAAAGAGAGCCTTACTGTTGTTGAATCGTTTTTGCCATGTCCAACTCTGTGGGACTCTATTTGGGGTTTTCTTGGCAAAGCTACTGGAGTGATTGGCCATTTCCTTCCCCAGTCAACTTTACAGATGAGGAAACTGAAGCAAACCAGATTAAGTGACTTGCCCAGGGTCGAATAATTGGAAATGACTGAAATGACTGAACAACGAACATGGAATAGTTTTAATAATTACTGTTTTGCCATATAGTTTAGAATCTGGTAATTCTTGGTCCCCTTAACTCCAATTCCTTTTTTATTATTTCTATGTATACTCTTGATCTTTTGTTTCATAAAATTAATTCTGTTCTTTTCCCTATAAAGCAATGGTTCCCATTAAGTGGTTTATAAACTCCTGGGTATTGTTGTGAGGATCAGATGAGATTATGTGTAAAGCCATTCAAAACCTTAAAGTGTTGCAGAAATGTCAGCTATAAAGGTGATGATTTTCATTTGTATAGTTCTCAAACTGTTTGTGTCCTTTGAACACTACTGGTTATCGAATCTTAGTCTTGTGCCAATTCTATTCCATCCTGGAATGCCCCTTTGTGCTAAAATACATTGTGCCTTCAATATTTTACAGAGTATACTTTTAACAGAGATATTTTATAGAAACATTTCCCCCACTTGATTGAAACATTTTAGTCTTCATATCCACCAGCTTCCTCCCCCACTTTGCAATTATACTCATGAGTTGGGTTGGGTTTCCAGAGATCAACTGTTGCTCCCAAGTCTTAGGATATTCTGTGGATCCTTACTATGAAAACTAGAATTCATTCAATCAACAAGTGTTAAGTACATGCTATGTTCCTAGGCACTCTACTTAGCACTGAGAATACAAGATCAAAAAGCAAAACAATCCTTCGTGAGCTTCCTCTACTCGGCTTTCCATTAACAGTCAGCCAATAGACACAATTAGCTCAAAACAAAGGTGTTTATTAAAGTGGCATAGCAAAAACCATAGCTAAAAAGTATATCCCTCATCGATATGGGGTGCTCTCTCCCATAATATTTTTGGGAAGAATGTGCACCAAGTACGATGGTAGTTAGGTATACATGTAGAGAACGTATGCCCAGGGAAATTCATGCTTCTGGTACTGAAAAGCCTCCCTATTTTTTTTTTCCTCATGGAGTCCTCATGCTACTCTCCCAGACATGTATCACCTCTGTTTGTCAGGTCATTTAACTAGACTCCCTGGGTCTTCTCAGTTTAACTCTTGGTTGTTAGGACTAGTTCTTTCCTGAATTCAGTCAACTCTTGTCTTTGTTGCCAGAGGTCCTACTCCTTCAAGCTTCTTCCCACCTGGAGTGAATGCCTCTCTCTGTCCCTGTTTATAGAACATGTATCTCGTACTGATTGAGTGATTGAGTAGCTCCACTTCAAAGCACCATGTGGAGAATAAGAAAATCCCCTCTCCCTCCTGCTCCAAAGAACTGAAGAGCAATTCCCTTTCAACGACTGAGTTCTTTATTTACTGCTGTCCTCTGTCTAGAATGACTATTGGAGCTGGCTCTTGAAGGGCCATCAGGTATATAACCAATATTTTCCTGGTCATCAGTCAGGTTTTTCAATTCAATTCAATTCAGTCAAGTAAAACTCCTTCACAGTAAGTAAATGATCCTGAACACAGACACATCTTTATACACAGTTTAGCATTTCATCATATTCCCCTTATTGTAATTACTTCCTGAGCTGGGAGCATTGGTCAGAGACCAACTCCACAACATTTGTGTAAAAACTTTTTAATTTCACATAATTCAAATTTTGATTTTTTGTGATCTGTATCTTTTATTTGATTATAGATTCTACCTGAAATCAAAGATCTTAAGCGTTTCTCCTTCCATTCTCTGTGTTTTTTTAAAATGATATGACTAAGGACTTCTTGGGGCAAAGCCAAGATGGAAGAGTAGAAAAAGCACTCAACTGAACCCTCCCAACATTCCCTTCCACACTAAATAATGCCTCAAATCAAATTGTGGAGCAGCGGAGCCAACAAAAGGTAAGAGCAAGACATTCTTCTAGTCTAAGACAACTTAAGAGTTCAGAGAGATCTATAACATGGGGATGGAGACTAGCCCAGAGCCCACGTGAATGAAACACCAGTGGTGGGACAGGTGGTGGCAAGAGAAGCAGCAGTAGGGTTAGGAACTCTCCAACCAGAGATGGTAAGGAGATGGCAACGGGTCAGAAAGAGATTACAGGGGACCCCTGTGCTAACACTAGATATAGAATCAGATGCTATTTGGCAACTCCATTGTCTCTACCCATTTCTGAGTCATATTTCAAGGGCAGAGAGGAGTACTTTTGGTTAAAAGGGAGTGAAAGCCCTGAGGGACAGTACTGCTTTTGGTCACAAGGGATGAGGGACCCTGAGGAACAGTAATACTTCCAGTCTCAAGGGATCAGGGACTCTGAGAAACAATATCCATTGAAATCCCAAGATTGGGCTCTTCTTGGGTAAGGACCAGAGTGCGGACCAGCATAGTGGTGATCACACCTCTCCCTATATCATACCACCTTGGAAGCACCAAAAACTTCCAAACCTCTAGAACTAGCTCTGAAAACAGTTCAAAATCAAGAAATAGGGTGGAAAAATAAGTAAACCACAAAAAAAGAACCGACCATAAACATCTTCAATGGTAAAAAGGAAGCTGAAGACAAACTCAGAAGACAATGAAGCAAAAACAGCAACAAGCAAGGCCTCAAAGAAAAAAATGAACTGGACACAATCCCAACAAGAATTCCTATAAGAGCTAAAAATTGATTTTCAAAATTAAATAAGAGTGGTAGAGAAAAAAATTAGGTAAATAAATGAAAGAAAACATTTATGAAAAGATAACTTTTGTCTTTCACCAACAGCATGGTAAAAGAGGCACAAAAAATACTGAAAAAACCCACCATAAACAAAACAGAATTAGCCAAATGGAAAAAAAATAGGTATAAAGGCTCACTGAAGAAAAAAATTCCTTAAAAATCAGAATTGGGCAACTTGTAGCTAATGACTCTACGACACATCATGAAACAATAAAAAAAATCCAAAGAATAGAAGAAAATGTGAAATATCCCATTGCAAAAACAACTGACCTGGAAAATATATTCAAGAGAGATGATCTAAAAATTACTGGATTACCTGTGAAACATAATCAAAAAAAGAGCCTATACATCATCTTTCAAGAAATTAGCAAGGAAAACTTCCCTGATAGTCCAGAATAAGAGGATAAAATAGATATTTAAAGAATCCACCAATTACCACCTGAAAGAGATCTCAAAATGAAAACTAACAGAAATATTACAAATTCCAGAGCTCTCATATCAAAAAGAAAATACTTCCAGCATGCAGAAAGAAACCAAATATCAGATAAAAGAAGACAGTACTCAGAAGCAAAACAGACTTTAGAGTAAGGACATGATAAAAAGAGAGAAGGATAAACAGAAGGAAATAGGATGAAGGAAATGCATAGTTAATAATCATAACCGTGAATGAAAATAAGATGAACTCACCTATAAAATGGAAGTGGATAGAAGAATGGATTAAAAATTAATATCCAACAATATGTTGTTTACAAGAAATAAACCTAATTAAAAGAGGTAAGTAGGGAAACTACATCATACTAAAATGAAGCACAGAAAATGAAAAATGTCAATACTAAACACAAATGTACCAAATGGCATAGCATCCAAATTCTTAAAGGAAAAGTTAAATGAATTGCAGGAGAAAATAGACAATAAAACTAACTTGCACTCCAGAGCTTGAGGCCACAGGGGACCTGGGACCTTGGTCAGAGTTCCAGGGCAGAAAAGAGCACTTGTGTTCACTCAGACCAGAGCACAGATTGGAGAATAGTAAACATACCTATCCCTAGATCATACCACCTTAGAAACTTACAGGTCCCCAGAATTATCTTTGAAACAGTTGCATAAAATTCCTGAAGCCTGGGACAGTGCCCTCTCTGCTCTGGAAACAGAGCCCCATTTTAGGATAAAGATAAAAGTCAAAAAATAGTCTGGAAAAATGAGCAAACAGCAGAAAAAAACCTTGACTATAGAAAGTTACTATGACAGGGAAGATTCAAAAAAATGAACTCAGAGGAAGACCATAAAGTCAAAACTGCTACATGCAAAGCCACAAAGAAAAATATGAATTGGTCTTAGCCCATAGAATAGATCAAAAAGGATTTTAAAAATCACGTAAGAGAGGTAGAGGAAAAATTGGGAAGAGAAATGAGAGTGATACAAGAAAATAATAAAAAAGATTCAACAGCTTGGTAAAGAAGGCACACACAAAACAATACTGAAGAAAATACCTCCCCCCCCAAAAAAAAAAAACCAGAATAGGCCAAATGTTTTTGTAAATGAGGCACAAAAATCCAATAAAGAGAAGAATACCTTAAAAAGCAGATTTGGCCAAATGGAAAAAAGAGATACAAAAATTCAGGGAAAAAGTAATTCCTTAAAAATTAGAATTAAGCAAGTGGAAGCTAATGACATTATGAGACATCAAGAAACAATAAAAATCAAAAGAATGAAAAAATAGAAGAAAATGTGAAATATCTCATTGTAAAAACAACTGATCTGGAAAACAGATCCAGGAGAAATCATTTAATAATTACTGGACTACCTGAAAGTCATGATCAAAGAAAGAGCCTAGACAGGATTTTTCAAGAAATTATCATACAAAACTGCCCTGATATTCTAGCATGAGAAGGTAAAAATAGAAATTGAATCCACAATCACCTCCTGAAAGAGATTGCAAAATGAAAACTCCCAGGAATATTATAGCCAAATTCCAGAGCTCTGAGGTCAAAGAGAAATTATTACAAGTAGTCAAAAACAAAAAATTCAAATATCATAGAATCACAGTCAGGATAACCCAAGATTTACAGTTTCTACATTAAAGGACTGGAAGGCTTTGGATATGGAATATGATAATTCAGAGGGCAAAAGAGCAAGGAATATAACCAAGAATCACCTACCCAGAAAAACCGAATATAATCCATGAGGAGAAAAAAATTTACAGCAGGTCTTTTTGTGGTAGCAAAGAATTGGAAATTGAGGGGAAGCCCATCAATAGGGAAATGGCCCTATTGTGCTATAAGAAATGATGCGCAGCATGCTCTCAGAAAAACCTGGAAAGACTTACATGAACTGATGCAGAGTGAAGAGAAGAACCAGGAAAACACTGTATACTGTGTAACAACAAAATTATATGATGATCAACTGTGAATAACTTAGCTATTCTCTCTCAGCAATATAATGATTCATGACAATTCTGATGGATTTGTGATGAAAAAATGCTACCTATCTCCAGAGAAGAAACTGATGGAGTCTGGATGCAGACTGAAGCATACTTTTTAAAAAAATTTTTCTTGGTTTTTTGGTCTGTTTTCTTTCACAACATGACTAACATGGAAATATGTTTTGCATGACTTGTATAACATGGAAAAATATTTTGCATGTATAACTATATCAAACTGCTCACATTCTTAATGGTGGGGGGGGAGGGAAGGGAGGAAAGGAAAGACTGAAACTCAAAATTTTTTAAAATGAATGTTAACATTTTTTACATATAACTAGAGCAAATGAATATTAACTTTATATAAATATAACATATTAATTTTTTTAAAAGAAAAAAATAAAGGGTTGCAGAAACATAGGTCAAGAATTGGAAAATCTAGTCCTAAAGAAAAGTTGGTCAAAGAACAAATGATGGAAACAATAATTTCATTAAAGAGAATGACAACAATGAGACAACATTCAAAAATTTGTGGGATGCGGCAAAAGCAGTACTTAGGGGAAATTTTATATCTCCAAATGCTTACATCAATAAAATAACAGATCAATGAACTAGGCATGCAACTAAAAACCAGAAAAAAAGCAAATTAAAAATTCCCAATTGAACAACAAAACGAAAATCAAAGGAGAGATTAATAAAATTAAAAGCAAAAAATTCACTAAGCTAGTAGATAAAACTAGGAGATAATTTTATGGGGGAAAACACAATAAAATGGATAAAGCATTGCTAAAATTGATTGTTATAAAATAAAATGAAATTATTGGTATCAAAAATTAAAAAGGTGAATGAGCCATTAACAAAGGTGAAATTAAAGTAATCATTAGGAACTGTTTTGCCTAATTATACATCAATAAATCTGACAATCTAAGTGAAATGTATGAATATTTAGAAAAATATAAACTGCCTAAATTAGCAGAAAGAGAAATAGAATACTTAAATAATCCTATCTTAGAAAATGAAATTAAACAAGGACCAACGAGCTTCCTAAGAAAAAATCTCCAGGACCAGATGGATTTACAAATAAATTCTACCAAACATTTAAGGTACAACTAATTCCAGTACTATATAAACTATTTGAAAAAATAGGTAAAGAAGGAATTCTGTCAAATTCCTTTTATGACACAAACATGGTTTTATGACACAAATATGGTAAACCAGGTTTATGACACAAATATGGTTTTATGACACAAATATAGTAAACCAGGGAGAACAAAAACAGAGAAAGAAAACTACAGACCAGAGGTGAGGAACCTGTGGCTTCAAGGACACATGTGGCCTACTAGGTTCTTGGGTATGGCCTTTGGACTGAATCCAAATTTCATAAAAGAAATCCTTTTATTAAGGGGATTTGTTCTGTGAGGTTTAGATTCAGTTCAAAGGGCTGCACTTGAGGACCTAGGGGGTCACAGGTGGCATTGAGACTGCAGGTTCTCCATCCCTGCTATACACTAATTTCCTTAATATCAGGGGAAAAAATTTTAAATAAAATACTAGCAAAGAGACTATATCAATATATCACAAAGCTCATACACTATAACCAGGTGGGATTTATACCAAGAATGCAAGAGTGGTTCAAAATAAGAAAACTCTTTGCATAATTGACCATATCGATAACAAAAAAAAAAAACAAACCAAAAACCATATGACTAGTAGAATATAGTCATGGCAGGATCTGCAGATTAAAGGGAAAGCATGGAGCCTGGAATACTTGTTCACTGTTTCCAAGTTGTGGTGGCTATGGTTCTGTGGAGCCCTAGGAGCAGTGGAGGCTTGAAAGGGAACAGACAAGTAACAGTGATAGGAGTAGTTTCTGGGGTGCTCAGGGCAGGGCCCCTGGGAGATAACCTTCCTTCTCCCTCCCTACTGCACTAGAACTCTGGAGGAGACAGGACAGAGCAGGACTATGGGAAGAAAGCAAGCAGAGGCTTGCAGGAGGTGGGGATGGTCAGAGCCAGGGCTTGAGTGGATTAGCCAGGCTCTGGACTGTTCCAGAGGAGTAGATGCCCTGAGATTGTATTGTGTGTGAAGCCTTAAAACAGCAGTGGAGAACTGCCTGAGTACAGACTTGAGAAAAACAGTGGAGAACAGCCTTCGTGCAGACTTGGTAGGAGCAGTTGGTGAGGTGAGACAACAAGGGGATGGCTGCTGACATATTGACCCAGCCATAGCCAAGAACTGCCTGTGTGAGAACTTTGGAAAGGTGAGAGCAAGAGCGGGGAGCTGCCTGAATCAGGATACAGGCAGAAGCCAGGAGCAGCTGGCTCCTGCTGGATGACCAGGAACCCCAGAGCTTGGAGCTCAGCCCCAGGGCAAGATGGAAACTTTGCAACAAGGCACTGAGTGTGCTTTTTTGCTGCCTTCTCCTGGGATGGTTTGGGACATAGGGGGAGGGTGGAGTTGTCTATGGTGGGTGGGGAGAAGTGCCATGGACCCCCCCCAGGACTCCACCCTGTTGGCTTTCTTGCCCAGCTGCCCCTCAGGACTTGGAAGTGAGGAGCTGAAGCAGTGTGAGGAGAAGAACACATCACCAAGAGAACTTTATTTGGACTTTTCTGTTTGAGTTGGGACTTTGTTAATTAAAGTATAGCAGAGGGTACCAGGAGGAAGCCTGCATCAGCAGTGTGGAGAAAAGGACATACCCTTAAGAAGGACTTTACTTGGATACTCTGTATTTATTAAAGAAGATTATAACTTACTGTCACCTAGGGGTGGATGGTGTTTGTATTGTGAACAAGTATTTTGGGGAATGACATTGAATGGCATGTTTTGTTATGTTGTTGTGAATGTTATGATTTAGTTCCCTGATGGAATCACAAGTATAATGCCTCTATTTGTTCCAGGATCCACAGCCGTTTAGATTAGATTACATTTAGATCAGAGGCCTGGAAGGGGTGGAGTATAATGTTAAGCAGGGTTGGACTTTTTTTTTTTACTGTTTTTTCTTTGAGAATGCTAAAGTAATCAAGGACCTTTGATTAAGTCTTGCTAGGTGCTAAGTCCCAGGCCCACACCCTTCTGCTGATCAGATATGAAGCCCTTGGGCCCTAAACAGGGTATATAAACTCAGAGGTTAGTGTTTTGTTTGGGGCTCACTTACCAGAAGAGTGTTGATGTGAAGACTCTGGGTGGCCATTCAGGAGCCCCCCTCCCCACCCCTATGTGTTGGTAACCAAAAATGGGCTCCTTAGCACTTAGTCAACAAGTGCCCTTGACTAGTTTGGTTGAGATTTCAGTTATGCAAAGATCCAACATCAGAGCCAAACTCAGGTGGGAAATGTTTCTTTTCAAAAGGAACATAATGAGGAAGCCAAGAGGATCCCACCCTAGATAGAGACTAAGATTGTCCTCTCAGCCTTTCCCCAGATGTACAAGGAAACACAATGAGAAAATTAAACTAAGAGGATCCCATCCTAGATAGAGACTAGGATTGTCCTCCCAGCCTTTCCCCAAATGTACAAGTTTTCATCCATTAATCACACAAGGTCACCTTTCCTCTGAGTGGCTTATGGCATTTACCAGCATCAGCCATACCTGTGGAGTCTGTGAATCTATTATTATAACCTATTCACGGTAAAATATATGGTTCGGGGGGGTGGGAATGATGATAGTGTTCTGTTTACTTATTTTGTTTTATCCTTGCCATGTTGTTTTATTGTTATGATATTATTGATCCTATGTAATGGATACAAGGATCTAGGGGTGGACATTTGAATTATTAATAATTATTTTGGGGATGATTGATTGAAGAGATTATCTTGCTGGGACCTAGGGGTGGATCACATTTGAATCGTAAACCAATGTTTAGGAATGTCACCAAATGATATGTTTTGCTTTATTATGAATGATATGTTTTAGTTTCCTTTGTAATTGGATCACAATGTATGTTCTAGGATACATGGCTGATTAGATATATCCTATAACAAGGGGTGGAGAAGTGTGTTGGTAACCAAAAATGGGCTCCTTAGCACTTAGTCAACAAGTGCCCTTGACTAGTTTGGCTTTTTCCCCTGAACTGAATGCTGTTTGTATGTTGGACTGGAGTAAGCTTGTCAGCCCCTTCACCTTGCTTCCCTTGCTTAAGCAGATTGAAAGAACCTGTGCTTCCCCCCCCCCCCGCCCCCCCCCCCCCCCCCCCGCCGCGTACCTTACACCCCCACAGAAGCCGGATGGTTAAAAGCAGCTCCCGTTGGAGCCAGAGGCTGCTATGGCCACAGCCACAGCCACAGACGAAGCAGGAGCTGCCAGTGGCAGAGCTGACCTATGGGAGGAAGCTGAACAAGGACTTCAGGCCAGTGGGTAATCTTTTTACCATAGAGGGGGAAGCATGATTTTGCTTTATGCAATCATGCTTCTCTGTAGCCTCCTGGTTACTCTTTCAAGGCGTACTTATTGGGCCTGGAAGCTTTTGATCAATATATCAAAATGGGGTTGCTGGTTCATGGGTTGGTTACTGTGGAGCCTAAATATATGTTTTGATTCTTCTGCCTTCTACTTTGAGAGTTTCTTATATCCGGCGGTTCCGAACCTTTCAGACATGTATATGATCCTCTTTGAGATTATAAACTCTGCCCTCCTAATACACCCTAGCTTGAAAACCCTATATACTATCAAAATGCAGTAGGAATAGATAGAAAAAAAATTCCATTTAAAATATCTGCAGACAATATGAAATACTTGGGCATCTACCTGCCAAGACAAACCCACGGGGTACATGGACACAATTACAAAATACTCGTCACACAAAGACAGATCTAAACAACTGAAGAAGTAGTAATTCCTCATGGATACCAATATAATAAAAACGACAATTCTACCTAAGTTAATTTACTTATTCAGTGCCATACCAATCAAATTACCAAAGAATTATTTTATAGAGCTAGAAAAAATAACAAAATTCATCTGGAAGAACAAAAGGTCAGGAATATCAAAGGAATCAATGAAAAACACTGTGAAGGAAGTCAAGCTATCAGTCTCAGATTTCAAACTATATTACAAAGCAATAATCATCAAAACAATCTGATATTGGCCAAGAAATATAGTGGTGGGTCAGTGGAATAGATTAGTTACACAATACATAGTAGTAAATGACCATAGTGATCTGGTGTTTGATAAAACCAATTATACTAGCTTTGAGGGCAAGAACTCAACATCTGACAAAAATTGTTGGAAAAACTGGAAAGCAGACCCAGCAGAATCTAAGCAAAGACCAACATCTTACACTGCATAACAAGATAAGGTGAAAACAGATAAATAATTTAGACAGAAAGGGGGATATAAGTAAATTAGAGAAGCATGGAAAAAACTGTGCCTGTCAAATCTATGGATAAAGAAAGAGTTTATGACCAAATCAGAGACAGAAAGAATGGTGGGAAATAAAACAGATAATTTTCATTACATGAAATTTAAAAGTTCTTGAATAAACAAAACTAATGTATCCAAAATTAGAAGGAAAATAGGAAGTTCAGAAAAATTTTATAGTAAGTTTCTTGATAAAGGCATCATTTCTTAAATATGTAGGGAACTGAGCCGAAATTTATAAATTCTCCAGCTGATTAATGGTATAAGATATGGATAGGTGGTTTTCAGAAGAAATCAAAGTGATCAAATCATGTGAAAAAATGCTCTAAATCACTATTGATTAGAGAAATGCAAATTAAAACAACTCTGAGGTTCCACATCACACCAATCAGACTGGCTGACATGACAGAAAAGGAAATTCACAAACGCTGGAGGGGATGTGGAAAAATTGGTATACTAATTCATGGAGTTATGAATTAGTTCAAGCATTCTACACAATAATTGGGAACTCCGTCCAAAAAGCTACAGAACTGCGCATACCCTTTAACCCAGTAATACCACTACTAGGTCTGTATCCCAAAAAGATCAAAGGGAAAAGGACCTGTTTGTACAAAAACAATTATGATAGCTCTTTTTGTGGCAACAAAGAATTGGAAATTGAGGGGATGTCCATCAACTGAAGAATGGCTGATCAAGTTGTAGTATATGACTGCAATGAAATACTATTGTGCTTTAAGAAATGATAGGCAGGGTAGTTTGAGAAAGACCTGGGAAGACTTATAGAAACTCATGCAAAGTGAAGTGAGCTGAACCAGGAGAATACTGGACAGCAATGTTGGGGTTTTTAAATTTTATTTTATTTTTAATTTATGGAACAAAACAAGCATCTCATTTTTTTTTTTGGAGGGGAGAGAGCAAGGCAAGTGAGGTTAAGTGACTTGCCCAAGGTCATCAGCTAGTAAGTGTCAAGTGTCTGAGGCCAGATTTGAACTCACGTCCTCCTGACTTCAGGGCCAGTGCTCTACTCACTGTGCCACCTAGCTACTCCCAAACAGGCACTTCTATAACATAACATAGCAAAAAAATTAAAAAAAAGATAAATGCCCATGAAACTGAAAATCTATTATGTACAACTTGCTATTCCTTTTAAATATATAATAAAGTTATCATGTAAATTTTTTAGTCCTTTTTTTCTTTCTTCCACTCCACCTTGCCCTAGAGGTAGCTACGATTAGCCACAAACAGGTGTATATATATGTAAAATTATTCAATACATACACATACATATCAGTTCCTTCTCTGAATGCAGACAGCATTTTCATGTCATTTATATTCATTTGTGTATTTACAGTAGTACAAATGACTTAGCTGTACAAAGTTGTTCTTAAAACAATACTGCTGTCATTGTACATGACATTCTCTTGATTCTGCTTACTTCACTCTTCACCATTTTGTGCAAGTCTTTCCATGCCTTTCTAAGATGACTGAACTCATTTCTTATAGCATGGTAGTATTTCATCACAACCACACATTGCAACTTTCAGCCATTCCCCAACTGATGGGCATCCCTGCAAGTTCCAGTTCTTTGTTACCACAAAGAGAGCTACTATAAACATCCCATTCACACTTAAAGTTATAATTACTATTTGTGAATTTCCCACCATCTTGTTTTTACTATTTTCTTTCTCAACTTCTCTTTTTACCCTATCCCTGTTACCTTATTTTCTCCCCCCAAGCCTCCCACTCCCAATCCCACTCACCTCTCCAAGAGTTCCCCCACTTTCCCAATCCCAAACCACATAACCCTCCAAAAGTCCTCCCCCCATCCTTCCCACTCCACCCCATCCCCTGCCCCAGAAAAACAACAGCAACATTGCAAGGATGATCAGTTGTGAAAGACTTAACTACTCTGATCAAGACAAAGATCCAAGACAATTCTAAAGGAACCCCGATGAAAAATGCTATCCACCTCCAGAGAGAACTGACGATATTTCCTTTTGCAACATGGCTTAATAGAGAAATATGTTTTACTTGACTTCTCACGTATAATTGATAACAAATTGCTTGCTTCTCAAGGATGGGGTAAGGAGCATATGGGAGGGAGGGAATTTGTAACTCAAAATTTTAAATTATTGTTAATTTTATTTTATATATAATTGGGAAATATTGAATTAATAAAAATGTTTAAAACACGACTTTTTGAAATAGCTGGTCTGTTAGGCACTTATGTGCCTATGGTGATATACAGTATAGATGCTTGTCTAAACATTTTTTTTTTCTGGCTAACCTGTTTTCTAATTTTTCCAGCAGTTCTTATGGAATCCCAAGCAATTCTTCCCCCAACAGATTGTGTTGAGTTTACTGAGTACATTGTGTCTCTTTTTAGGTCCTGTCTTTTTAATCTAGTTTTCTATTTTTTTTAACAAATAATTTTGATGATGACTAGTTTAAAATATAGTTTAGGATCTGGTAAAATGAGGCTCCTCATTCACATATTTTTCCTATTTCCTTTGAAATTGTTGAATTTTTGTTCCTATAAATTAATTTTGTCACTATTAAATTCTATAAAATAACCCTTTGATAAATTTGAATGGCACAGCATTAAGTTTATAAGTTAATATCATTATTTATTATATTTTTTGCAATAATTTCTGTAGTGTTTTTGGAAGCCTTAATTGTTGCATATGAGATGATTTACCTATCTTGCCATTATTTTGAATTAAATTTCTTTTTGTTTCTCTTCATCCTGAAGATGAAATACATTATTCTATACATCAGTACAGCAACTGATAGTTTCTATGAGTTTATTTTGTGTCCTGCCACTTTATGAAAGCTATTAATTATTTCAGTTAATTATTTCATTGAGTCCCTGGGATTTTCTAAATAAACCATTACATTATCTTCAAACAGAGATATGGCATGTGTGACCTTCTTTCTCTCCCAGTCTCACAGGAAGCATAATTAGGAATAACCTAACTGGTTTTGGGGGGCTCTAGGGCTAAGATTAATTCTTGGTCTTTTCTAGAATGTCCCTTTTTGCTAAATGCCTGCAACAACTTGACCAGCTAGAAAGGACCTGGTATCTTATCTGGGTTAGTTGCACGCTATCCTTTTCTCACTGAGCCCTGAGGGCAGTCAGGGTGGTGGCTGCTTCTGCTTTGCTTGGTCCCACTATAGTCATGTCTATCAATAAAGTGGAGGAATGTAAGATCAGAATTCAGCTGAAACACAACTACCATCTATCCCATCTGCTGGTGTCAAATGGAAGGATTATTGAGATATTCTTGGAGCTAGACAGTAAAAGTGTATTGCATCCCTTGCCATGTAAAGGCAAACTGGTTCTGATCTCTTTCTCTTTCAGGGGAATAGAAAAGAAAGCACTGACCAAATCTACCACAATATACCATTCGCCATGCATGTCTGCCAAAAATATGGTCACAGTCACTATATCTGACAAACAGGGAGCACCATGTCCAAAATCTAGTTTAGCCACTAATAATCAATAGTTATTCCTCAAGTGTCATTAGCCTTTCTCACTGGCCATACCAGGTCATTGACTTAGAAGATGGTCCTACATAAGATTCCGGCGTCTAACAGTTTCTTTTTAATAGGACCATGCTATGCTCTCTCCCTCCTCTCCTGGAATTCTATGTTGTTTGAGCTGGACCACCTTGGTGGGTGATGGCAACTGGGAAGGATAATAAGCTGATACTTACACTACTATTAATGGAAGGAGACAGGCAATGGTGAATGACTTCAGCCAGCCAGAGTGTCAGTCTAGCCTGGTCAAGGAGCTTAACACGTCTATTAAGTTTGGAATAGTTTCCCAGTGACCATAGTAGTCACTTGTGTGCCCTGTATGGTAGAAAAGAGCCAAAGCTGCTGATGGTCACTGGGAAACTATTCCAAACTTAAGTAGCCCATAGTTGCAGTCCCCCCAGAGGAATGTAGTATAGGTAAGGACAGCACAACAGTTATTTGGGTTCCAGTGTCTATGATACCTAAGAAATATCTAATCATACTGTTTGGCCATCAAACATTCCCTTGGGATGTCCCAGGGGAAAACTTGGCCTGAGAATCATGTCCTATACCTGATTCTTCCTGCCAAATTTGAAGGGGATGAGATACAGATAAAGGGTGGTTATCTAAGAGATATCTTCCTCTCCTACCTTGGAAGGAGGAGTGGATGGGGATGAAAACCAGAAGTCTCTGTCCAGTAGAGTATGAATCTTCCAGGCTAGCTCATCTGTCTTCCCTTTTTCATTGTCTGAGGTACAAGGAGTTCCCCTTTAGTGTTTTCTACAGGTAACCTGCTGCTCAGCCTAAGATTATCCTCATGCCAATCTTTCAGCTAGCCCTATGTTTCGTGCCTAATCATGATCATTTTTTGTAGCATGTCCTTTTCTCAGAACTGTCACAGGTCTTCCAGCATCCTTATATTTCTGTCAAAGGACAGAGTTGGGGACCCCATCCAAATCACTTCATGACACCCTATGGTCTAAGAGCCACAACCAGCTGACCTTCCAAGATTCAGAAAGAAGTCTCTGCTGTTGATCACTGCTACTTCTTGACTTTCTACCCTTATATTCACTTCTTATATGTGCTCCATCCTTTACTCTCCAGGGTTTCTTTTCTATTTGCAAAATATTGCTACCTCTTGCCCTTCTGGTCCCCTTGGCCACCCAGGGAAGAAAACTGTTCAGACTAACAAGTTTCCTGTTATATTGTTGTTGAGATCTTGAGGGATCTGAGGGACAAAATCCCTCAATCACTGAACACTCTTATAATTTAAATTTTTCTGGTGTCTGTCTACCACATTCCACTGGGACAATTCCTACTTCCAAGGTCAATTTGGGTCCCCTTCATGAAGAGTTTTCTCTTAAAAAGGCCATTTCGGTGATGGCGCTCCTCACTTTACTCCTGGGATCAATTTGTAAGACAACATGACACAATGGTCCAGGTGAATAATAATACTACCACAGAAGACTAGTGGTTAACAAGGCTTCATTATTACTCACAGAGAGATGAAAAGAATACAGGTCATCAGGGATCAGTATGGGTGCATGGCCCCTTTGCTTCCTGATCCCAGGGGAAGCACATAGTTGATAGCTCAGAGTTATGGTGAGATATGCACTCAAGTTAAAAGCCTAGAGCCACTAAAGGTTTAAGTTGATAGATAGCCACTGGACAAAGAGTTGATGTGGCATCAATAGGAAGATTATCACATTGACAGTGGGGTGAGGCAATGGAGCAATGTGGATTAATAACAATGGAATGTTCATGACATTACCTGATGAGGAACCAGAAAGCCTTATTCTAGCTGTGCCACAGAGTGCAGAATACGTGATCTAAATTAAAACTACCATAGCAAGTAGGCTTGTGGGGATAATGTTTGATTTCCAATTTTGGTTAAGCCTAAGCATACATGCTTCATGAGCTATGCAGGGGGATAGGGCCAAACCAGTTCAGACCATCTTTTCACCAGCTTGCACCTACATATTTTTCTGCTAAACACTGAAATATGTGCTCCAAAAATCTGTGATGCATTTCAGACTATGCCCAGACTTCTTCTTCTCCATCACACACTCCAATAGTCAGTAGTCACTTACTCTAAAAGTTCCCATCATATCCATCTCAGTAACTGTTTTTTTCTGTTAATGAGAATCAGATTCAGGATAGAATTTCCTCTTGTTAGTTCCTCCATATTTTAAATGATGATATTATCATTAAGGAGAGTCAAGAATTTATTAGCCATTCTACATAGAGAGAGCTCTAGCAGATGTCTGAATAATTGAAATCTTCCATCAGTACTATATTATAACTCTGTGCCTGGTGTAATCTATTTCTTGAACTTCTCTATTTCTTCTTCATATCTAATTCATCTTGTATTATATGCCAACAACAAAATTGCTTTTTTCTCCCTCCTCAATTCTTATTTCAATGCTCTCTGACATGTATCACCACCTCCCCCACCCAGTTCCTGAATTTCCTCACATTAGTATATATTCTTAGAATATGATCTGAGCCTCTACCCCCATTTTACCTATCTGTTTTCTTTTAAATAAGGGTAGATCCAACCAGAGCCATATTCTAGTCCTGGGCACCAAGTCCTAGTTATACCTATGAAGTCATATTGCCAACTTGTGTTCAGATGTCTAGTTTATCTTGATTGTTGCCTCTACTTTGAGGATTCATGTATAAGCATCTAAGGCCATGGATTTTGCTGGTGCCTCCTTTCTTAGATTCTGTCCCAAGAAATTGCTAAGCATCGCACTTGCTATTTTTCTTGAATTGTAGCTGTGCTGTATGATATCTAACAAAAGAAATGTGCAAAGGCATTTCTTCCCTTTCCATTTATTTTATTTTAAAGGCCTCTTGATTAGATATGCAAGACACCAGGCAAATACTTTGTCCCCTCCCTAGTCAAGAACCTATTATTTCTTAACTTATGGTCTCTAAATCCAAATTACATCCTTAGGACCATAATTTTTCCCCAAGTCTTCACTTGCTAAATCAATTTTTCATTCTTTATCCCTTTCTTTTAATGGTTAGATATAAGGAAAACACCAACTGTGCTCCTGCTATGGTCTCCAGTTTATTGTACAAGAATTTTTAATCATTAGCAGTGTTTTATAGATTCCTTCTGTTAGTATCACTGGTGCCTATCTATGCGTGTGAATTATTAGAAGTAGGCAACAGTTAACTGTTTTTGTACAAACCCTGGGAGATTCTCTGTTATGTCTTGGATACATGCACCAAGAAGATCACAGAATTCTTTTTGCTGTTATCGAATGTTTAAAAAAAAAGTCTATTGTCACTCACTGTTACTGCTCTTCTCCTCTTCCTTTGACTGTTAGCAAATGATCTCACATCTGATAACTTGTGTAGCTCCGCCACTTCATTCATTGAAAGACAAGTAATAGCTTCTTCCTCAAAACATACAGATTCTTCCCCTTCAAATTTGTTGTTTTTGTTTGATGCTGAAGCACAGCATTTCCCATTTCCTTCCTTCCTGATCTGTGTGAATTTTTTTTTTCACTCTGACTTTCTGACAAGGGTCATTTCACTTTGGTTACTTCAGATCCTTTTTTTAAAAATCCTTTTTAAAAACCTTATTACCACTGGAGTTCTTCCAGTTATTTTGGGAACATTTCATTATCTTTTTGACCTTTAGTCTGGAGAGGTACTCCTTGACTCTCTTCACCTTGTTATGAGCACAGAGATTGTCCTGACCTTGGAACACAGATAGGAGTGATCTGAATAGCAGTGATCTGAGTATTGCATAAACACAAATAATGCAATACTCAATCCAAGCTACTACTCTTCAAACTGACTGAGAATCTCAGTCTTGATTTTTGAGCTGTTTGCTATACCTTCCCCCCTAAACACTCCCTTAAAAAATTAAGGGCTTTTAAGCACTTCTTAACAATTTGACAACAATTTTATGTCTAATTTCCTTTTTCTTCTCAAACCCCCTTTCTAAGAAGTCATTTTGTTACCAATTTGTTTTACTTACAGTTGTTTCATTTGTAATTTTCCTTACTTATCTTGCTTTGCCAGTTACAGCACCTTCACCTATTGTTCATCCTTCATTTCCAAAGAGGACCAATGACGTCACAGGCTGACACCTTGACTCACTTGTGAACTGGATTTAACTAAAGGCAGAGTTGCACAGTTGTCAGCCTGACTCTCTCTTCCAGAGGCTTCCAAGTCCAGTGGCAAGAGAAAAGTCAGGATGACCGGTGATGGCCTGGGATGTAGTAGATAACCTTGGTGTCTTTGATTTCTGACCAAGCTCTAAGTGTTCCACAGCACCTACTTCAGCCACCTTCATGGCCATTTGAACAAATTATTCTGAAAATCAAAGGAGAGATTAATAAAATTGAAATTAAGAAAACTATTGAACTAATAAATAAAACTAAGAGCTGGTTTTATGAAAAAAAACCAATAAAATGACTAAATTTTTGGTTAATTTGATTAAAAAAAGAAAATCAAATTACCAATATCAAAAATGAAAAGGGTTGCCGTTGTCATTTGTCCTTCATTCTTCAAGAGGACCATGACATCAGGAAGATGATGCCATGATTTGCAAGTGAACTGGATTACAATGAGGGAGAGCTGTGCAAAGTCACCAGCCTCACTTTCTCCTCCAGAGCCATCTGGGTCCAGTGGACAGATACAGAGCAGGACCACTGAAGGTGGCCCAGGATGCAGTGGGAGAGACCTTGGCCTTTTTAAGCTAATGTCTATTAGAGTTCTCACATTGACTGAGGCAACTCCCATTCAGCGATTAGGGATATTTAAGAAGGGATCCAAGTGATGGCCACTTAAAAAAAATGAAACTCGGAGGGGGGACCCTCAGGGTTGTTTCTGGCCAAAAGAGAAACAATTACATTCACTGTGATCCATTAGGACCCCCCAAACAACCATTAAGTGGTGTTTGGACAGGGAGCTATTGTTGGCCAATCAATGAGAGCCAGAGTGAACTGGGTTTCAGACCTGGTCTTTAAGAAAGCAATCTAGCCAGGAAACACTAAGATATCAAAGTAGGCTTCATCCATCCAATTTTGCCTTCCTTTGGGCAAAGTACCCTCAGGTAAGGGCATGATAAGGAGAGGGGACGGGAGGGAGGAGAAGGAAGTATGAAAAGTGTGAATTCACCACCACTGAAGGGAAAAAATTAAAATAATAATTAGGAGCTATTTTGCCAATAAATATGATAATCTAAGTGAAATGGATGAATATTTACAAAAATATAAGTTGCCTAGATTAACCAAAAGGAAAAAGAATATTTAAATAATCCAGTCTCAGAAAAATCAATTAAACAAACCATCAACGAACTCCCTAAGAAAAAAATCCCCAGGGTCAGATGAATTTACAAGTGAATTCTACCAAACATTTGAAGAACAACTGATTCCAGTACTATATAAACTATTTGGAAAAATAGGTGAAGAAGGAGTCTTACCAAATTCTTTTTATGATAGAAATGTGGTACTGATACTTAACTGGGAAAAGCCAAAACAGAGAAAGAAAAGTATAGACTAATTTCCCTAATGACAAAATGCAACACCCATTCCTATTAAAAACACTGGAGAGCACAGGAATCAATGGAATTTTCCTTAAAATCATCAGTAGCATCTATCTAAAACCATCAGCAAGCATTATACGTAATGGGGATAAGCTAGAACTATTACCAATAAGACTGAGAAAATACCAGTTGCTCATAGGTAGGCTGAGCTAATATAATAAAAATGACAATTCTGCCTAAACTAATTTACTTATTCAATGCCATACCAATCAAACTAACAAAAATCATTGTATAGGACTAGAAAAAAACAACAAAATTAATCTAGAAGGACACAAAAGGTCCAGAATATCAAGGGAATTAATGAAAAAAAAATGCTAGGCAAGGTGGCCTAGCAAATACCATATCTTAAATTGTGTTATAAAGCAGCAATCATCAAAACTACTTGGTCCTGGCTAAGAAATAGAGTGGTGGATCAGTGGTATAGGTTAGGTACACAAGACACAAGTCAATGACTACAGTAATCTACTGTTTGATAAATCCAAATTATCTTGCTTCTGGGATAAAAACTCAGTATTCGACAAAAACTGCTGGGAAAACTGGAAAATGGTATGGCAGAAACTGGGCATAGACCAACATCTTACACCATATGCCAAAATAAAGTCAAAATGGGTACACAATTTAGACGTAAAGGCTGACATTATAAGCAATCTGGGAGAGGAAGGAATAGTTTACTTGTCAGATCTATGCAGAACAGAAGAACTTACGACCAAACAAGAGATAGAGAACATTATGAAATGCAAAATGGATAATTTTGATTACATTAAACTGAAAATTTTTTGCACAAACAAAACCAATGCAACCAAGATTAGGAGGAAAGCAGAAAACTGGGAAAGAATTTTTACAAACAGTATCTCTGATAAAGGCCTCATTTCTAAAATATAGAGAACTGAGTCAAATTTATAAGAACATAAGTCATTTCCCAATTGAAAAAATGGTCAAAGGATATGAACAGGAAATTTTCAGATACAGAAATCAAAGCTAACTATAGTCATATGAAAAAATGCTCTGAATCACTTCTGATTAGAGAAATGCAGCTCAAAACAACTCTGAAGGTACTACATCGCACCTCTCAGATTGGCTAACATTACAAAACAGGAAAATCATAAATATTGGGAGAAGATGTGGGAAAACTGGAACACTAATGCATTGTTGGTGGAGTTGTGAACTGATCCAACCATTCTGGAGAGCAATTTGGAACTATGCCCAAAGGGCTATAAAAATGTGCATACCCTTTGACCCAGGAATACCACTTCTAGGTCTTCTTCAATTAAGCTAAGTTAGGTTCGGATTTGCACCTGCAATATGACACACTCCCAATGCTTTTTATTAAAAGACAGAGGGAATATTACATTGGATTACAACAACAACAATAACAACACAGCTAATCACAGCAAAAGCGACAAAGACACAGAAAACAATACATTAATAGATCACCAATTAGGAGAGCACCTACACCTGATCCTTCAAAGCTAGAGGGTCCCGGGGTACACAGCTCAATCAGGGTTCTGAATGGGAACGTCCTGGGCAAAGCATCCTCTCCATGGGTGAGATCTCAAGATGACTCACCCACTTGGCAACTTAAATAAGGCCTTGAACAAAGAAAGCTCACCCCAGATGGTGAGGGTAGCCTTCAACCACTGAGAGGGTAGCCAACCCTTACAATGGGGTCTCATGAGATATCATTCTTGGGAGCTGGCTAGCCCCCCAGGACAGCAGTTTCTCCAAATGTTTAACCTAAAGAATGTTAATTACCCTTTGCTCAAGGCTTATCACATCTCCAAGCAGGAGAGTCCAAAAGTTAGAACATGCAGGGCCTAGACTGTAATATGGAGTATCTTATCCATATCCATATATATATGTATACACACATATTATATACATATACATATATATATGGATATAATGATTTATCATTCAGGTCTATATCTCAAAGAGATCATGAAAAAGAGAAAAGGACACATGTATACAAAAATATTTATAGCAGCTCCTTTTGTGGTGGCAAAGAATTAGAAATTGAGGGGATGCCCATCAACTGAGGAATGGCTGAACAAGTTGTGGTATATGAATCTAATGGAAAACTATTGTTCCATTAGAAATGATGAGTGGATGGATTTCAGAAAAACTTGGAAAGATTTACATGAACTGATGCTGGGTAAAGTGAGCAGAACCAGAACACTGCACACAGTAACAGCAACATCATGTAACGACCAACTTCGATAGCTCTTCTCAGCAATACAATGACTTAAGACAATCCCCAAAAACTCAAGATGGAAAACACTTATTCACATCCAGGCAAAGAATTATGGCATCTGAATGCAGATTGAAGCATACTATTTTCTTTTTTTCCCTTTCCTGTGGTTTTTCCCTTTTGTTTTGATTCTTTTTTCAAAGTGTGACTAAAGTGGAAATAGGCACATATAGCCTATAACAGATTGCATGCTATCTTGGGGAAGAGGAACAGGAGGGAAAAAATTAGAACTCAAAATTTTATAAAAGTGTATGTTGAAAACTAAAATTAAATTAACTTTTTTAAAAAAGAAATTATAATGGGAAAATTAATTTTTAAATAATTATCTCAGATTATTTCATTAATTATCTCTGATAAATATCATTATTAATTAATCTACATCCAAGTTATAAAGAGAAGTGATACAAATATATGATTAAAAGTCATTCCTTGAGAGATAAGTGATCAAATGAATAACTTTAAAAAAGAATTGCAAATCATCCACAGCCACATGAAAAATGCTCCAAATCAATAATAATAAGAAAATTATATGCTAGAATTATAAGATTTCACTTCCAAAATATCAAACTAGCAAAGATGACAGAAGATAGAAATAATTGCTTTTGGAAGGGTTATAGTAACAAAGGAACACAAATGCATTGTTGATAGATCTGTGAGTTTATCAAATGATTCTGAAGATGAGTTGAATTGTGCCAAAAGTGTATTGTTCATATTTGACCCAGAAATTCTACTCCTGTGTATGTACCCAAAGAAAGCCAAAGATAGAAAGGATCCATGTATGCCAAAATATTCATACAGCTTTCTATAGTAACTCAGAATTGGAAAGGGGAAAAAAACTGTGTATGGCTACTGATTTGGGAATGACTGAACAAACCGTCATATGAATGGAATGGAATATGACTGCAATAAAAAATAAATGCGAGTAATTCAGATAGTCATTGGAAGACTTATGTGAACTAATGCAGAGTAAAGAAAGCTGGACCGGGTGAACAATATACAAAATAAGTTCAACATTTATTATACATGAAAACAATATTAAAAAGTAGCTATACTCAGATTAAACATATTACCCAATCCTGGTTTCTGAGGAGAGGGGACAAAACACATCCCCCTCCTCCCGGCTTTGCTCAACTTTTTCTTTCTTTTTCTCTTTCTCTTTACTTTTTTTTTTCATAAAAGGAGAGTCCTGATGCAGGGACAGAAATACCTTAGTATTTCAGGAAATATCTTTGGCATAAAAAAGGAATCAGCAAAAATTTTAAAATAGAAAGGGAAGAAAATAAAGTTATATGCAAAGTACTTCGTAACTATAAAGGTGCATACAAAGGGGAATTATTCTGTTTCTTATGCTTCTTTCATTCTTTTTATTTTGTTTGATGGAGTAAGGAAAGAAATAGTCCTAGGACAAGTAGCTACCTTGTAATTATTCTTTTGTATTTAATGTTTTAATATTATGGAACAAGTGGACAAAATAACTGCTTTGTGTAGTTTTATTAATGAAAGTATTAGTATTTAAGCTCACCTCCCATAGGCTCAATAAAAACATCTTTGGTATAACTGTAATAGCTGACAGGATAACAATATATCTCATCCTATTCTACTGTGGGACAATAATCCTGTTTTCTGTCACCTACAGTGATAAATACTTCTAAAGATGAGGCAAACAATAAAAAAGGAGGGGAGGACAAGATCTTCAAGGCAATAATATAGCAACCATTTAGAAGAGGCAACTCAAAGTATGTATATTAGAAGTCTTAATTCCACGAAGAATACAAATTATACAAGGAATAAATAAGTATGTTGTCGTTCAGTTGTTTTTCAGTCACCACTGACTCTTCATGACACCATTTGGGGTTTTCTTGGCAAAGATACTGGAACTGCTTGCAGCCCATTTTACAGATCAGAAAATTGAGGTAAAACAGGGTTAACTGACCTGCCCAAGACCACCCATCTAGTAAGTGTCTGAGGCTGGATTAAACTCATGAAAATGAGTCTTCCTGATTCTAGCCCAGTGCTCTATCTACTACACCACCTAGCTGCCCCTATAAATAAGTTTATGACATATGAATAAAAGTCTAGTATGCAGACTTTTAAGTGACAAATCATTTCTTTTTTTTTTTTAGGAAAAAAGAAGAGAAAAATGGAAAAAAAAAACTGAGGAGAGGAAGAGTAGGTATTTTACCTAATTGAGAAAGAGGGGAAAATTTAAATAGCAAGATTAAAAGAAGAAAAAGGAATCAATAAGTTAAGTAAAACTTCAAAACATGGGAAGATGGGGGTGCTTCAAGGTGAGGGGAAGAGAGCCTAATGGAAAAGGGCTACTTTAAGGTGACCAAAAATAACTGAAGATGCAAAGAACCATTTTTTAAAATAATATTTTTCCAATTACATATAAAACCAATTTTTATATCATCTAATAAATTTTTTAAATTCCAAATTCTTTCCCTCATTCCCTTCCCTCCTCCATCATGGAGAAAGCAAGTAATTTGGTATCAGTTATATATGTGTAGTTATATAAAACATATTTCCATATTAGTCATGTTATGAAAGAAAATACAGACCAAGAAAAAAAGAAAGAAAAGTTTTAAAAAAAGGATCTTTTGATCTGCATTCAGATTCCATCAATTCTTTCTCTGAAGGTAAATCGCATTTTTTTTAATCACAAATCCTTTGCAACTGTCTTGGATCACTGTGTTGCTGAGAATAGATAAGTTATTCACAGCTGATCAGGGTACAATACTAATGTTACTGTGTATGATGTTTTCCTGGTCCTGCTCACTTTACTTTGCATCAGTTCATGTAAGTCTTTTCAGGTTTTTCTGAAATCTACATGCTCATCATTTCTTATTGCACAATAGTACTCCATTACATTCATATACCACAACTTGTTCAGTCATTCCCCAAATTATGGGCATCCCCTCAATTTCCAACTCTTTGCCATCACAAAAAGAGCTTCTATATTTATGTACATATATGTCCTTTTCCTTTTTTAAATCTCTTTGCAATACAGATCTAGTAGTGGTATTGCTTAATCAAAGGCTATGCATAGTTTTATAGTCCTTTGGGCATAATTCCAAATTGTTCTCCAGAATGGCTGGACTAGTTCACAACTCCACCAACAGTGCTTTAGGGTCCCAATTTTCCCACATCCCTTCCAACATTTGTCATCTACCTTTTCTGTCATACTAGCCAATCTGATAGGTGTGATGTGGTACCTCAGAGCTCTTTTAATTTGCATTTCTCTAATCAATAGTGATTTAGAGCATTTTTTCATGTAATTATAGACAGCTTTGATTTCTACATCTGAAAACTGCCTGTTCATACCCTTTCACCATTTTTCAATTGGGGAATGACTTGTACTCTCAGAAATTTGACTTAGTCAAAGAATCATTCTTTATGAAAAGAGGACTAACAGAAAAAAAATCCTAACTCAGAAAAAAAATTAGAGAAAAATGACAGGATATATAAACCCAATTCTCATAACCTTGAATGTGAATGGATTAAACAATCTAATAAAATGAGTGATAGATTTGATAAGAAAATAAAAACCTCATCATCTATTGCTTACAGAAACACACTTAAAAGGGAAAGTCATACATTGAATAAAAATAATGGGCTTTATTAAAACTTACTGTACATCTTGTGAAACCAAAATAGCAGGAGTTGTAATCATGCTATCAAAGTAATAATAATAATAATAACATCAAAAGATATAAACAAGGAATCGACATTATTCTGAAAGGAACACTGGATAACAAATCAATATTAATAGTGAACTTGTACGGATCAAATCCCTCATCATCTATGATCATACAAAAATTATTAACTGAATTATAAGTAGATAGATAGATAGATAGATAGTAATGATAACAGGAGATTTTAATGTCCCTCTCACTTTTGGATAAACCTTGCAGAATGACAAACAAAAGGGAAAATATAAAATTAAACAAATTGCTGGAGAAACCAGAGCTAAAAGACTTACGGCATCTTCTAAATGGGATGGCTAAAGAACATATACATTTTTGAGCACCACATGAAACTTTTCAAAAACCTGGCCACATATTAGGGCACAGAGATACTGAAAATAAATGTATAATGGCAAAATTAGTAAACACATCCTTTATAAACCATAATGCTACAAGAACAGTAATCAGTTCAGAGAGCAGAAACAAAAGACATAAACCCAAAAGGAGACTTAACAATGAAAACCTTAATAATGAGTAGATTTGAAAAATTATTTAAATCATTAATAGTTATGTGAAAGAAAATAATAATGATGAAACAAAATACTAAAAATTTTGGAACATAGCTCAAGCAATCCTCAGGGGCAAAATTAAATGTCTATAAATACATATGAACAAATTAGAAAAGAGAAGTTTAATCAAGATTGATAAACTGAATATGCATATAAAACAAGTAATCAAATCCATAATAACCACAAAAGAAGATATTAAAAATTAGAGGAAAAATAGCTAAACTAGAAACCAAAAAGACTACAGCAGTGAGAAATACTACCATAAGCTGCTTCTTTGAAAACAAATAACACATTGATAAACTTTTGGCCAACATGATTAAAAAGAGGGCAAAAATTCAAATCAACAAACTAGCAAATGAGTATTTCTGTACCTTTTTACCTGTTTTTCACGTGTTCTAAGAATGTTTATCGATTTTCTTCTTCCTTTTTGTCAAGCCAAGTATCAATGTTTCTTTAAATTCTTTAGGGACATCGGTCCTGGGTATCCTTTAATATTACATGCTTTTTTTGTTAGGCTATCTAATCTGCTATGGTCCATTTTATAGTTCTGAAAGTGTACATTAAGACTGGTATTGTGTGGGTGGAAATTGCTTTCAAGGTGTTCTTCCATTTAAGCTCTTATTTCAGGATACCAGTAAGACTTTTAATGTATTCATCCACAGCCTTCTCTTTGATATCTTTATGCTTGATGCATCTTGCCTCGAGGAGACCAAGGTATTTGTAGATATTGCCTTCAATCAGGTTCAAGGTGACCTCTAGATTCAAGCTCAAAGTCTTAAGTCTCTATCTTCCCTTGGTGCAAGAATTTTACACTTTTCGAGTCCAAATAACATTTTTATATCACTGAAGAAAGACTGTACAAGAGAAAGGTTTTAAATTTGTTTTTCAGTGAAGCAATATAGCTTGATGTCATCAAAGGATTAATACATCATTAAGTATTTTGTTTCTACCTTTTTAAAATTGGAAGACATTTTTAGTTCTATCTAAGAGAGGTGATAATGGATTTAAGGCTAGACAGAACTATAATAGGCTTAAACTATCTTTCTGAAAAAATGTCACATTTTATACCAATGATTCTTCATGGCACATTTTAAATACAAAATATTTTCCATGTGCACATCAAATATTCAAGTGACATAACTAATCCATGAATATAGAATCGAGTCAAAGCCTTTTCAATAATAAACAAAGGTAATATAAAAAGTTAGAGTGTTTTTGGGTAGCTCATTCAATAATTACTGAGTCAGTAAGTTTCTCTTTATACCCCTTGAGATTTTTTGGCACACTCTTTTTGCTCCAAAGCAAATGTATTATTTTCTTATAAGTTTACAAATTTTTAAAGTGATAAAGTGATACAAGCTATGAGTGCTTTGTATAATGTACATCAATATGTAATTCGACTATATTTGTAGGGATTCCTTATGTTTCTCTCTCTCTCTCTCTCTCTCTCTCTCTCTCTCTCTCTCTCTCTCTCTCTCTCTCTCTCTCTCTATCTCTGTCTCCGTAATAAACAAACAAAGCTTTCTTTTAAGAGGTGGGATCAAAGAAGGAGGAGAGGAAACTGGTAAAATGTGTTGTAATTCTTGGGCCACCATGAAGCACTTGAACTAATCAGGAATGCTTTTATCTGATCCCATCACTTTTCAGTGTTATAAAGTAATTTTAGTCACCTCTTTTGACACAGTCACTCCATTGTTAATTACATTAACAACGTGCAAGCTTTTTGTTTCTTTTTTGATCCAACTTGAATTTCTGTTGTGTTGGACTTCTTGAGAGTGCAAGAAATTTTCTATATCCTTTTTGTTTGAAAGTTCTCTCTTTCCTCTGATTTCTTTACTTCCCAAGCCGCTTCTGCAGAGTTTTTGAATGATGATGAATTTTTTAAAAATTTTGTTCCTTGTGCTACTTTGACTATTTGTGTTGCACTGACTTCAGTTTTCACTTGCTGATTATGGGAATCTAGAACTTCTGATATTCTTGAGTTGTCCAGATTCTTTTCTGTATATTTCTTTTTGTTGTCTTTGGGCAATATGGATTTCCAGTTTTCTACTATGTGTACATATCATACACTAGTACAGTGTATAATAGCTAGAAATTTGTGGAATCTTCCAATGCCTTTCCACAGATCTTCAAAAGTTCTCCCAAGTCACTTTGGTGAGAGTTGTATTTAACTCTTATGCTAGGGGAATTCCTTGATAATTCCACCTTTCTTTCTATGGTTCTCATCATGACACAGGGAAGGTCGAGGAAGGGAACAAGCATTTATGAAACACCTACTACATACCAGGCTCTATGCTAAGCACTTTTCAAATGTTAACTCGTCAATCACAGGAGCTGCCTCACACAGGTAGTGCTATATGAAGGCCCTGAAATGGTTTTCACTTTCTGTCAAATACTATGGGAAGATGTATTCATTCATGCTGATTATAGCTGATAACAGTATTCTTTACATTACTCCTTTTTGTTGTAATTGGTTTGCTAGTTGGATTCATGTCATTATACTTAAAAAGGGTCTTACAGAATTCCAGTTGAAGTATACTTATCTAATTTTAAACATCATTTGAGATCAGTCCTGTCTGTCATTAATTTTGTTACTAGATGTAATTCCTAGAGTTCGCTTTCAGTGAAGATTTTCAAAGATTTCAAGGTCTTCATTTTTTTTTCCTTCTTTAGATTTTAGTCATTCATCAATTTTATCTCTTATTTTATTAATCTGGGCTTAAGGATAAAAACATTTTTATGATTACCTGACACTAGTTATCAATAAATTTTTGTGTGACTTGGAAAAAATAATTTCCCTTATCTTGTCCTCATTAATTTCTATCTCAGATAGAAAAAGATCTGCAACACATCATTATTCTGTGTTTATTCCATTATAGTCAATAGACTCTTAGAGGTAGATAAAATAATTACTTTTTTCAGCTGAATAAAAGCATTAGGATATAAACTCATCCTCTGTAGGTTCCTTGAAAGCACTCTTGGTACAAGTCCAGTGAAAGACAGAATTATGGGGACGGTAGAGATCTCATTCTTTTTCAACATGATTTTGATTTCTTCAGTCAAGTTTCTATACTTTTAAAGCTTTTTATTCTACAAAGCTTGGAGACTGTCAGTATTTGGAATGGCAACATCTATTAAAAATGTTATTCTTAAATTTTTATGAATCAATATTAAGTTTAGATGGTCACAGGTAACAGTACAACCTATGATAATGGTTTATTTCCTGTAAAGTCTACTGATTGAGTTCTACAAGATATTTGGAGGCACCTGTAGTAGATATTTATCATCTGTCAGTCCATGAAAGACATGGACCTTCTAATGTATAATTCTAGCTATGAGGTCATATTTTGCTAGATATTTGGTACATGCTAAATTTTTATTGTTACGTGTTACACTATTGTCCACTGTTTCCTTACATAATATACATTCATCATTATATCTAAGCTCTTTAAGGTTGATCCTACTTTAGTTTCTGGTGACAATGACTTGGTCCTGAATTGCCATAATAAGCAATACTCTTTTCCTGACTCTTGACTCCCTTTACTTTCTCTACCATGACCATGCAGAGGGCAACACGGATTTTATGATGGATGGGACAACTCTTCTTCCCCAAACCACCTTCTCCCACTGGCTTTTAGCTTCCTTTTATGTGTTACCTTTCCCTAATAGAATGTAAGCTCCTTAAAGGCAGCAGATATCTTTCCTTCTGCTTGTATTTATATTTTAGCACTCAGCACTTTAGCACATAGCAAGGGATGAATGAATGCTTGTTGAGGTCTTTAAACACATTCATGTTATTTGGCCATGTATCTGATGTTTTTTGTTGACATATTGTTGGTTGAGTTTGTGTAAATATGCCTATGAAGGGCCTTTTGATTTCTGGATCTCAGTAGTTTCATAGGCTCCACCTTGAGTTAACACTTATGGTGGCATTTGACAAATTCAGAGTTGAGTACCTATTATCAACCTTTAGTACTGTTTAGTAAAGCAATCCTCATTCCAAAAGTATTTCTGTAGCTTTTAATCATCTTTGTCATGTGCTCTAACAGTGTATATCAAGCTTGTACTTCCTCCTTTTTTAAATGAAGTATTAATCATTCTATAGCTGCCTTAGGGTGATGGGTCAAGTGTGTCTTTAATATTGTACTGGTTCCACCTTTCATGTCCATCTTCACCCAGCTCTTAGCTGTGGCTCCAAGAAGTGGTGGAATGTGCAGCAGCCACACCCTGGTAAACCATCTCAGCACATGGGCTAAACCAAGTTGAGGGTAACCAACAGACCTCAAACCTATTGGTGAGTTAAGGGGACAGCAGAAAGGGCAAATGAAAACAGTTTGTTCCAATAGCCATGAAGGTGGCTGAAGCAGGCCCTGTGGAATGCTTAGAGCTTGGTCAGCCATCAAGGATGCCAAGGTCATCCACTGCATCCTGGGCCATCACCAGTTATCTTGACTTTTGTCCTGCCAGTGGACTTCAGTAACTCTGTAAGAGAGAGTGAGGCTGATGAATTTAATATTTCATCCTTGGAGGTAACAGATGTTTATTGAGTAGGGAAGTAACATAAGGGAGATCTCTTTGGCAACTAAGTAGAGGACAGGCTGGAGTAAAGAGACATTTGCAGAGATCAATTAGAAGGCTTTTGCAACAGTCTAGGCATGAGGTGACAAGGGTCTGAACCACGGTAGTGGCTGTGTCAAGAGAGGATTATGCAAGAGATGTTGGAAAGGCAGGATCTACAGGACTTTACAACAAATTTAGTTATAAACCTGTTCTTCCCACGCATCTTTGATTTCTGGGTGCCAGCAAATCTCTCAGCATACACAGTCACAGTCTTCTTTTTGCTATCTTTATTCTTGATGCTTCTTGCCTGGAGAATACCAAGGTATCTATACATATGCATCACCTTCCTCTACTATTGGTTCAATGTTATCTCCGGATTCAAGCTTAAAGCTTTCAGTCTCTTTCTTTCTTTCTTTCTTTCTTTCTTTCTTTCTTTCTTTCTTTGGTTTAAGTTAATGATTTTACACTTAATGAGTTCTAATGACTTTTTGATATTATTGGGCAAAGATTCCATGAGATGAAGGAGTTTTTTAATTTGGTTTTTAGTGGAGTCATATAACTGGATGTCATCTATATACATTAAGTGGTTAATAAGATGTTTTGGTTCAACTCCTTTAATTTGGAAACCATACTTAGTTCTATTTAAGAGAGATGATAATGGATTTAAAGTTAGAACCATAATGTGTTTAAACCGTCTCCCCGAAAAATGACATAGTTTATATCAATTGTTCTTGACATTATTATGTTGGTGGCACAGTTTTAAATAGAGAACAGTTTCCTAAGTGATCATAAAACTTTGCTGTTCTCTCCTCTTCTCCTCCCCTCACCCCTATCTTTGACAATAATTGAGCTTTAAATGATCATTACAGTTATTATTTACTAGACATTCAAGAAGATCTAAATTAGGCAAGTTTGTAATTTCTGCCCCAGAGCTTCAAGTGTAACTCCAACAGCTATGGAGGGCATCTCAGAAATGAGCCCTGATAAAACAGAATGAACATGAAATGAAAACCACATATAAGGCATGAAATACAGAGAGAGTTTAGAGGTTCCAAAGGCAATGGAACACCTGTACATTATTCACTGACTGCCACAAGCAAGCATCATAGGAAGGCAGATGAACCCTAAGACAGATGGGTTAATTTCAGCTATGTATATATAACATTAGCTGATACAGAGATATCAGGTACTGTTGCTGCTGCTGCTGCTGCAACGTTGTGGTGGTGGTTGTTGTTGAATTTTACTTTTTGCTGAGGCAGTCAGGTGGCACAGTGGATAAAATGCTGGACCCAAAGTCAAGAAGACCCAGACTGTTCTGCAGAGAGTCAAGGGCTCCTATCTATTGAAAACAATCTATCACATGAAAGATACTGGGTAAGTCAGTTAACAAGGGTGGTGGATGAGAGACAGACTAGCAAATTAAATCCTTTAAAGCATATAAAGCTGAGAACTCAAAGAGCAGGGCCAATGGAAGAATTATTTGGATTATAGAGGAAAAAACAAGGGTGGAGCTGTCAATTCTCATGGTAGGGGATCTATACTCACATTTTAATAAGCAATGGTAAATTTGAATAATCTAAAAAGAAGGTTAACTTTAAATATAAAAAAAACTATAATATTTTGGTGTTACAATCTTTCCTTATTATTGGTTCTCTAAATTGAATTTCTAATTTTTTTCTTTATAAATTTAGTTGTTTTGTCATTAGATGCCTAAATGGCAGATATTACTAATCTCTAATTGTCAGTTTTAAGAACAATATAATTTCTTTGTTTATCACACTAAATTATTTCTCATTTGGGCTCAGTTTTCATTGATGATATCATGATAACTGTAGGGTCTCTGCTATCAACTAAAGTACATCCTAGAGTCTTAAATCTCTGTGTGTCTTTTAGTAACAGTATCACATGCATTGCCTAGAAACAACTTGCTGATGGCTAGTAGGTTTTGTTTTTTAAATCCGTTTAAATCCATCTCCTTTTTATAGGGGAATTCAAGCTATATGTACTCAAGGTTATAACTGTTTAATGGATCTTTCTTCTAACATACTCAGCTATAGTATTAGTCTTCCCAGCAAAAAGTACATTCAGTTATTTCCCTAGAGGTCGTCCAAGCTCAGTTTTTTGTACACAAACAGACATCTAGTTAGACACTTATCTTTGGACTAGATACAGTTCTACTCCCATCTTAACAAACAAACACACAGACACTGACCTTGACAAAACAACAACCAGAATTCTTAAATTAGTTCTGTTGCCTCTGTAGGTTATTTCTTTATCATGAACTTAATAACCATCAACAAACACTTCGATTAAAAAATTCAGCAAGATGCAAAAGTCTGTGAACTGTTATATAGTTTGCTTTAAATTTATATACATATATATATATACATATATACATACATACAACCTTCTGTCTTAGTCTGTTAAATTATATATATGTAACACATATGTACATACATAATTATAATACAGTAATCCTGATACTTGATAATACTATATTATGTTCTCTCTCTTTACATACCTAGTAAGGCAGGCTGTTTATATTAAATACATGTCTATGTAATTTAATAGGATAGGGTAGAATATTATATATGTATTTGTATATATATAGGCATATACATATATGTATGTGTATATGTACATACATTTTACAAGGTAGAGTAGGAGGGCTGCTGCCATATTCTCCTCTAGCAGTTCCAAATGAAAAACAGATTACTATTTCTGTGGTTCTTCAAGCTCCCACCCTCACAATAACTGCAGATCACAACTACCTGCACAGTCTTCCTATCCTTGTATAAAATGTAAATGAATTCTCTTTCTCTTGCCTGACCCCAGATTCTTTCAGGACACAACCCCTTGCTATGTTGAGTTTCTACCAAGCCTCCCTCCTGGTTCTGTCCTCCTGGCTCTGTCCTCCCCCTACTTCAAACATTTTCAAGTCATAATATCCCTGCTGTGGCTTTGATAATATTGTATTATCATATTTGCATTTTAATTCCATTTTAGTGATTCAGTGTCTTAAATCTGGCCTAACTAAAGTTCACTGTTAGTTTGCTTATCGAAGCCTGGCCTGCCCACTCTTAGAATTATCTGGAATCTATTCCTGGAATAATTCATATAATAAAGACCTCATCCAGTTTTTCCTTTTCCTACAGAAATGCTCAGAAATGTTATGGAGAGTCAAAAATATATTTTTTATCTCTAAATAATATTCTGCATCTACTTGGCAAGAATATTCTGTGATGCAATCTTATTTCCTTTGACTTTTGACAAATCATGTTCTGGCTTTTTCTGTATTTTCCCAGGGTAGATTAATAATCCTGTGCAATTTGACTTCAACTTCATTAATGACTATCATTTTTTCTCTTGGCTGCATGCAAAATCCTCATTTTATTAATGAATCTTTGGAGTTTCATAACATATGTCTTGGTGAGTTGAAACAGACATTTCTTTCTTTTGCCATCCAAACCATTCTGCCAGTCTGTTATCTGTCCAATGATTTTAATAGATATTTTATATGCCTCTGAAAATGTTGGTTAGATTCTTTCTATTTGGAAGGACATCCAAATACTTAACTCACATCTCTGTACTCCATTGCCTAGTTTATTGTATTTGCTTAAAAACTTTTCATGTCTTATTCTGGTTAATTTGTCCTTTTGTCTTTTTTAGCTTTGTTTTATTGCTTTGGCAAGTTTGCCTTCCAATGTAACACTTTTTTCTTTTTGATCGTAATGTTTCCATTCCAATGTTACCTCTATTTCTTGATGCTTTTGACCTGAGTCATTTTTTCCTTTTATTTTTTTATTAGTCATTAATGCAGTTTTTATGGAATACTGTTGTGTTATAAGAAGTGACAATAGAGACAGTTTCAGAGAAATCTGGGAAATCACAGCAAATGAAGCAGTGAAGTGAACAGAACTGGGAGAATATACGATAACAATAATATTGGAAAGACAAACAAGTTTGAAAAGTTTAAGAACTTTCACCAATGCAGTAATGTAATGTATGAGAATTTGTTTTCCTTGATTTATCTTTGTTACACTATTTTGTTTCTGTTTTTCCAATGGAAGGAGAGGTGAGAGCAAATAAATCTTAATTAAAAAAAAGACAAATTTTTGTTTTAAAAATCATTGGAAATAGCAACCAAGAAAATATAATTACCATCTGCTTTGCTACTGAACCTTAAAGACCATGTGGCCTTTCCATTTGATTTGTGGCTGAAAAATCCTACATGCGTGGTTTCCCTTATTAGAGTGTAAGCTCCTTGAAAACAGGGATTGTTTTGTTTTTCTAGTTGCATCACAAAGCTTACCACAATGCCATCTATGCACATACTAAGCATTTAATAAATTATTTTTCATTTATAAATAAAAATTTCTCCTTTTTTAATAAATCAACCAGTCAATATACATTAAGTAACTGTCATGTGCCAGGCACTGTGCTAAGTGCGAGGGATATAAATAAGAAAAAAGACAGTACCCACCCTCAAGGATCTAAATATACATGGGGTTAGAACGAGCTTCATTTCTAGGGCTGCTCAAGTAAACATATTATTTTCTTCTAGCTGGTGTTTTATTCAGAAACTTTTTATTCCATAACATTTGTTGATTATGTTGAGGATTTTCTTGTGCTCTCTCACATCTCTTTGTCTTTCACTTATTTGGGAGCTATTTTGTTGTTGTTGTTGAACACTTTGGGTGCTTTCATTTGTACTTAAACTTTGCCTTCCAGTATATTTTATTTGGGACTAATTTAATTACTATTCCTATAGGGGATATTGAGGAAATGGTCTTTTTCATTGCCTCTAAACTCTGTCTTACCAGATCTCATCCTGGTTTTCAAAGAGAATCAAATATAAGGAATTCATGATCATTGGAATTAGTAATAATTGATGATGACAAGTATCGTATTCTCTGTTTGAATGAAACTTCAGTACTTTCCTTCCCTTTTCTTCAAAACAACAGCAAAAACAACATTCATTCAGGTGATTTTTTTGTTATGTCCAGATGTCTAATCTCATTGGTGTAAAACACTACCAGTGAGGAATACCTCATCATAAACAATATTAAGCATAATATAAATAACTGTATTTGCTTTGTAACTATTTACAGAAAGGAATTTTAACAAAGAAAATGCCTTAGTTTTTTGTTCCCTCTAAATCACCATCAGGGTTCTTTGCTGATTGATTGCCATTCATTTTTCTTTTAATGTGGTTGTATTTAATGTACACTCTCTTCTTCTGGTTCTATTTTTAAAGATCGTTCAGTTCTTTATTGGTATTAATTACATAACAGAATTATATTACACTAATATATAACATTTCACATCTGACCTCAGATAATTCCGAGCTTTATAACCCTGAGCAAATTATTTAAACCTCTATTTGTCTCAGTTTCCTCATCTGTAAAATGGGGATAATAATAGCATCAACATCCCAGGGTTGTTGTGAGGATCCAATGAAATAATATTTGTAAAGAGCCATATAAATGCTAGCTATCATTATATAGCTACATTTATCAGAATCTTATCTTTGTTTCACATTATCTCCCCCTTTTCATTTCTTTTTGAGATTAAGATAAAGTACTTAGCTCAGTGCATGGAACATAATAAGTGCTATATAAATGTTAGCAATAACAATTTTTATTTTTTCCAATATTTCTCTACTGTTGATTATTTAGATTGCTCTCTAAAGTTTTCTTTATAGGTTTATTTTCTCCTATTACAAATGGCAGTGCTAGGAGACTCTCTGAACAGAGCAGTTCTTTTTGGTTTCTGTTTTAGACAACACTTTGAGGGCATTTTCCCAACAACAGAATTACTGGGTCACAGAGTTGACCATTTCTGTGCCATTCCTTTTCCAAATCTGCAATTCCACCAGCACTAAATGAGTGCACCTATTTCTTCACAACTCTACCAGCACTGTTTTTTGTTGCTCTGAATTATTTTGGCCTACATCTGTGATTTTATTGACTGACCTTCCTTCCTTCCTCCCTTCCTTTTCTCCTCCTCTTATTCCTCTTCTCTTACCACTTATTCTCCTTAGGTCTAAGAATGTCAGGGCCAAGAAAAAGAAGGCAAAACAGAGCAGTTGCATCATAGTTGAGAAAACTGAGACTAAATGACTCGCTCATGGTTGCACAGCTAGGAAATGTCCAAGGCCCTTCCTGTTTTTAAGCCCAATGTTCTAACCACTATGTCACCTAGCTGGCTCAGCAGCAATGAGATAACAATTCTTCTCAACCAAGCTGACAGAACATGGTTTCGCTGGGGGAGTCCATTCTTTGTAATTTCTATGGTTTCAAGTTCTGGGAATCAAAGGTCACATCAGGGGCTATCTTCCTCTACATGCCTGTGGTTCTAGGGCTCCAGTTTATGATTCAATGTTTACACCTGGCCCCTTTGGTCTATCTCTCTCAGGCCTTTTCCAACCATGAAAAGTTCCTCCTCAACTTACTCAGCTATACTGAGTCACTGTTCAATATTCTTGTAGGCATATCTTCTTCCTCAGATACAGCATGAAGCTTTATAGCATTATCCCCAGAAAAACTGCCCAAATTATATGGGTAGAATTAATGCTTATAAAATAACTTTTTGGTACTTTAATTTGTTTAGTACTAAATCTGTAATTAATTTAGGTGGCATACTTATTTTTATAAAATCGATATTGTGCAATCATGAAAAATCAATCTCCCCATTTATTTGTCTTCTTTTTTGTATAAGATATCTTTTAGCTGTAGTTTTATATGTCCTGTGTACTTTAGTTGGTAGACTTGTCAATATTATATTAATTTTGAAGTCATTTTGAATGGAATTCCTATTTGTGTCGTTTTCTCCTTATGTTTCTTAATACTATATGGAAATTATGAAATGGGTGGGTGGTTATCCTGATACTTTACAGAAGCTATCAATTCTCTTGTCTTCTTTGCTCATTCTCTGGGGTTTTCTAAGTAAACATTCATGTCAGACAAATAGAGATAATTTTACTTTTTTCTTTATTTAACCTCTCTCTCATTTTATTGCTACATAGCTTGTAAAACTGTCAAGCGGTAGTGACTGACTGACTCTTCATGACCCCATCTGGGGTTTTCTTGGCAAAGATACTTGGGTAGTTTGCCATTTCCTTTTCCAGCTCATTTTCCAGATGAGGAAACTGAGGCAAACACGGTTAAGTGACTTACCCAAGGTATATAGCTAGTAAGTATTTGAGGCCAAATTTGAAATCAGGAAGATGAGTCTTCCTGACTCCAGGCCCTGCGCTCTATCCACTGTGGTACTTAGCTGCCCCATATACATATATATGTATGTTGTGTATCTGATCAATGATCTTTAATGAAAGGCCCTTCCATGTCTATGCTTCTTAGGACTTTTTAACTTATTTTTTGCTGAAGACCTGAGTTCCTGAGTTCAAATCCCACCTCAGACACTTACTAGCTGTGTGACCTTGGCAAGTCATTTAACTTCTGTTTGTCTCCATTTTCTCAACTGTAAAATGGGGATAATAAATAGCTTCTATGTCATGGGGTTGTTGTGAGGATCAAATGAGATAATATTTGTATAGCACTTAGCCTAGTGACTGGAACACAGCAGATACCACGTTAAACGCTTATTCCTTCTCCCCCTTCCCTATTCTATCAAAGGTTTGTTTTGCCTCTGTTGATACAGTCATATGCTTTTACTGTTTTTCTCATTCATATGAATCATTATGCTGTTTTCCTAATGTTGACTCATCCTTGCATGCTTAGTACAAATGTAACTCGGACATAGAGAATTGTATTAATATGTTGCTATTGTTTCTAGCGTTGTATGTCTGCAAATTATGGAACACTACATTCTCTGAAGAATTTAAATTGATTGCCTCCCAAAGGGCATTGTAATGATTCATTGTTAGCATGAGCAGGCTTTGGCACGTTAAATAAGTAACAAATTAAGTGTGAGAAGTAGAATAAAGGATGTCCCGAAGAAATGCATGAGTGAAAAGGAGATGAGTTGAATATGTGAAAAATGCAAGAGAAAAATTATGTATAGCTCATGTGTTGCACTGATATCATTAAAATATGAAGATAAAGTTAACTTGATTTTTGAAAAGAGAAAGGGAAAATAAAATTAAGAAATCAAAAGCTAAAAATGAACAAGGTGAATTCATAATGAACAGAAATTTTTAGGAATTACTATAATTACATACCATTAGGACTGAAAATTTAAAGGAAATAGATGTTTATAAAAATATAAAATACCAAATTAATTAAATATAGAGACTATATTTATACAATTTCAGAAAGATCTAGAACAGGCTATAAATCAGCTAACAAAGGTGGGAGAGTCTTGGTTGAAGTGGATTTTACAAGTGAATTCTATCAAATGTTTAAGGAACAGTTAGCGGTTATATTACAAAAATGATATGTAATGATTTAGGGAAAAAACATTCTAGCAAACTCCTTTCATAAGGCTCTATACTTTAACTTAGTTGGGGTAAACAAAAATAAATACAGGATCAATCTTATATTGAAATTTATATAAAATCCCAGCAAAAAGGCTGCAGCAGTACTCGATATTCAAAATGACCTGGGATTCCAGGGGTTTGACTATCCACTCTAATGATTCTAATTGGAACCCATCCATGACTGCCAAACCTGTAAGACTCTTATCCATGTCCCCTCATAAAATCAAAACTGGGGAGGCACCCAATGTTTTGGGGGCTTTCTTTCCTTTCTTTACCTCTCTATCCTCTGCAACATATATTGGTAAATAAGCTACAGTCATTTTCATGGTGATATTTTGCAAAAGCTTATCACGAGGTCCTGGGTCCTCTTCACACTATATACTCTTTCACTCAGTGACTGCATGAGCTCTCATGGTTTCAATTATTGTCTCTCTGCAGAAAAGTATCAGATCTACTTGTCTAGCCCTAGCCTCTTTCCTGATCTGCGGTACCGTATCTCCAATTGCCTCTTGGACATCTCAAACTGGATGTCCCATGCACATTTTAAACTCAACATGACTAAGCTCATTATAGAACTCTTTCCCCTCACCCTGCAAAAGAAACAAAACCAAACCCTTTTCTCTTTCTAATTTACCTATTACCATCAAAGTACCACCATTATTACAGGGATGCAGGTTCCCAGGCTAGGTGTCATCCTCTCTGTCACCCGTCCCCCACCCCCCCATCCAATCACTTGTCAAGTCCTGTCATTCCTACTCTCATAACATCTCCCATATATGCCCCCTTCCTCTCCTCTGACACTGCCACCACTCCAGTACAGCTCCTTATCACCTCATGCCTACACTACTGCAATAGCCTGCTATTGGTTCTGCCTGTCTCAAGTTTCTCACCTCTCCATCTTCTACTTATCTGTCAGGTTGATGCTTCTAAAGCAGCACAGATCCAATTGTACCACATCCCTATTCAATAAACTCCAGGAGCTTCTAATCACCTATGAGATCAGATATAAAATCCTATGTTGAGCTTTTAAAGGCCCTCATAACCTGGCCTCTGCCTACCTTTCACCTTACTTACCCTCATGTACTCTGAAATGCAATAATATCAACCTCCTTTCTTTTCTTCACACAAGGTTTTCCATTTCCTGACTGACCATTATTACCTTATGTTCCCCATGCCTGGAATGCTCTCCTTCCTCCTCTTTGCATCCTGACTTCCTTCAAGTCTCAATCAAAATCTCACAGTCTGCAAGAAGTCTTTCCTAGTACTCCTTAATCTTACGGCCTTCCTCCTGGGACTTTCCCCACTTTATCCTAGATGTATCTTGTTTGTACATAGTTGTTTGCACATTGTCTCCTCCATTAGGTTGGGAGCTCCTTGAGAGCAGAGATTGTCTTTTGCCTTTCTTTGTGTCCCTAGCATTTAGCACAGTGCCTGACAACAAGGTAAGCCCTTAACAAATGATAGCTGACTGATGACTGTAAAAAGACTGCCAAGTGTCCAATGAACTACTATTGCTTATTGTCTCTGAATACATCATAAAACAAACTCTGCTAACTTAGTTGCCTCTACAAGGAAAAACAAAACTAAACAACATTGTGAGCCATCTTTCCATTTAGCTATAGCTTTCCAAAGACAAGAATAATGATTCATCAAAGAAACATGGTAAGAATTAGGTGAACTCATGCATAGGGAAGTAAGCTGAATTAGGAAAATTATATATGCAGTAACAACAATGTAAATGGAAGGAACGAGAACAGAAACAAAATTGAAGGTTGGGTGATTATAATTGCTCAGTTTAGTTTAAAAAAAGAAACTGCATCTCTCTCCCTTCTTTGCAAAGGTGAGGAATTATGGGCATGGGAAATTATAAACACTTTCAGACTTTCAATGGGTTAGTTGGTTTTAGATAACTACTTCACATTCTTTTTAAACTATTCATTACAAGGAATGGTTTGCTGGGTGGAAGAGGGGGAAAGAATACATTTGAAAATGTATTTCCAAATTCCACACATATTTCTAGAACAGCAAAAACAGCGATACACATCAACAATTTTAAAAAGAATTTTTAAAAATCCAGTTTCTCCAGTAGTCCATTCACTCATTCATTCGTCATCAGAAAAGGATTTCACATCTATTGCGCCAACAGCCTTTAGTATTTATACACAATCTAAAAACCGTGATCCCTAGGACCCTCTGGCTTTGCCACTGTTAGCAAACCACATGTTGCTGATGCCTATTTTGTGTTTTTATTGGCTTTGTGGAATTTCAAGCCCAAAGAACTCATCAGAATACAGCCATAGCTTGTGGCCAGGACTGCCAGCATGGTAGAACCTTCAAGAGCTTTAATCTGTTGGTATAAGCTTTGAGAATCCAAGGTCATCTCCAAGCTTTGAGGAGGAACTAGGGTGAGTTCATGGAGAAAAGGGAGGAGAATACTGGAAAATGTGAAGTTTGAAAGATGTTGAGCAATTTAAAAATCATTCTTGAGTCAATTGTCTTCATAACAATAGCACTGACTTGTCAGAGTTAAGATCAAAATTAATTTAAAACAATTTATACAATAACAATATTGTAAAGAAAATTTTGAGAGACTTAAGAATTCTGGGTACTGCAATGGCCAGCACAATTCCTGTGATGAAGCATGTTCCCCATTTCCTGTCAGAGAAGTAATGAACTCAAGGTATAAAAGATACACATTTTTTGTACATGGTCAATGTGATGATTTGTTTTGACTATGCTTATTTCTTACAAATACAGTATTTTTTCTTCTTGTATTGGCAGAGGAAATTCAGAGAGATAAAGGGGAGCTAGTTACAGGATTGCTTAAAAAAGGAAAAGGGAGAAAAACAGGCCACTGAAACATCTTTTACACTAGAGAGAACTCCAGGAAGTTTAGAAGGAGAAACAGACATTCAAGATGAATTTCAAAGAAAAAGTTTGAACACATTACGAACTTTAAAAAAAACTCAAACTACATATACTTGAATTTTTAGATATAATCTTTTTCTGTTCTGCTTTGTATATGGAAATGTTAAATTTTTGGTGTTTGTCAAATTCACCAAAAAAAAATAAAAAATTGATGTAAAAATAGAAGAAATCAATATGAGAAAAGGATGTGGCATGCAATTAAAGTAACTCCAACCTAACTTACTTAAGAGAGCTGTAAATGTCTAAAAATGGAAAATGAAAGGAGGAGTGAGCATTGACACAAATTACATCCATTTCCTAAAGAAGTGTAACCATTGTAAATAAGTTGGCATAATGAGGTGAACAAGAGTCTAAAAACCATCTCAATAGGCATACACGTGATTTCCTTGACAAAAGGAAAGTTTATGGCCGCCAAGGGCAATGCTAGTATAGAATACAAATTTGTTTGTGAAATCTCACGAAAGAAGATGGTGGAAGATTACATGCTATATCTCCCTACAAAGCAATGAGATGCAATGTCAGGAAAAAAAAAAGTTTTTAAAAAGCTCTGTCAGAGACTTGAGTAGGCAAAGTAATCCTGAGGGCATATAAGGATGAAACTAGAAGGAAGATGACAAACTGATGAAAAATGAAAAAGACTTGTTAGTACTTTTATAATAAAGTCTTTTCATCATCAGGGACATTAAAACAACCACATTTGATTTCTAACATCATAGCCCCAAATTTACTGCAGGAAGAAGTAGAAATTGTACTGAAGGAAACAAAGATATGCAGAACAGCTGGACTAGACAAAATATACACAGAAGAGATCTATTCTTATGGGAATGTTATTTTGAGGTTGTTTGGTGATAAAATTTCAAAGTATTTGAAGGTAGAGAAGTTCTGAAAGACTTGGAGGAAAAATCAAACCTTACTACTACCAAAAAAAGGTCAAGAGAATATCAATAATTATTGACACATTCATCTTCTCTGTCTTTTTTTAATATAAGTGTTCAGGTATGCGGATTGATAGATAATAGGCAGACAAACAGATAATAGGTAGATAGGTAACAGATAGACTGATAGATAACAGGATAGATAATCGATAGCTAATAGGCAGACAGACAGATAATAGATTAACAAATAACAACCAGATAGATAGATAATAGATAGATAAATAATAGATTGAGAGATTTTCTTCTTAGGATGATTGGGACTTCTAAGTAGCTACATCCCAAAAGTTTTAGTATGTTCTTTTGGTACTGTCATTTAAAACAAACTAATTTTTTTTGGAGGGGGGAAGGCAAGGCAATTGGGGTTAAGTGACTTGCCCAAGGTCATACAGCTAGTAAGTGTGTCAAGTGTCTGAGGCCAAATTTGAACTCAGGTCCTCCTGACTCCAGGGTCAGTGCTCTACTCACTACACCACCTAGCTGCCCCTAAAACAAATTAGTATTAATTATTTCTACACTTTATCTGTGGGCACTTATTTAAAATATCATTATGTAAATCTGTTTCTTTTTCTTATTTCCCTTATTGATTTCAATTTTTGTTGTCAAAGTCTATAAAGTACTTTAATATTTCCACATTTCTGAATTTGACAGGTTTGACGGCCACTATTGTCGTTACATTCTTATTTTTTTTGCCTCGGCAATTTTTGTAAAAATGTAACACAATGTTAAAAAGCAGGCATGTGCCTTAATTTTCCCATTCAACAATTACCAAATATCTCTCATATCTAATATTTATAGATTCTACAATGTACCAGGCACTGTACTAAGCTCTTTACAAATATTATCTCATTTGATCCTCACAATAACCTTGGGAGGAAGATGCTATTATTATCCCAGTTTTACAGATGAGGGAACTGAGGCATACAGAGGTTAACTAACTTGCCCATGGCCATACTGCTAGTAAGAATCTGAGGCTAGATGTGAACTCAGGTCTTCTTGACTCCAGGTCCAGTGCTCTATCTACTCTACCACCTAAATCCCTGTACTATTTAGATTTCCCTAACATTGCATATAGACACTGAGTTTCTTTTTCATCTTTCTGATAGAATTGTTTAAGTCTGGAAGAGGCACATTAAAGTCACTTGTCTGGTGAATATTTGATAGTGATATTATTTTGGTTTTAGTCCCTTTAAGTACAATAGTTTTCTTGATTGTCTCTCTTTGTCATATCTATTATAACTTAAATTCCGTTGGAACCCCACATTTTAACTCTCTAAATGTTGCGTTTTAAGATGTTCTTTCAGAAAGCAAATTTTTGAATTTTTCTTTCTAATCCATTCTTCCACCTTCCTCGTTTATATGAGTAAGTTTTTCACACTGACCATTTCCACATTGTTTTGTTTTTTTCTTTCAAATCTTGCTACAAAATTCCCTTCTCCCCAATTTTGAAAAACAAATAAATCACTGGGGTTCTGCTGATTTGCTTCTGATAAACCAAATTCAGTTTCTTCTTCCTTCTTCCCCTAGGATAGGCTCAATTCACTAGTATTCTGTCTCTCTTTTTTTTTAAGTCAAATTTTATTTTGCTTGAGGCATTTCCTTCTTAGACCACATCTTAGTATTAAACATTCCTCTTCTCCCTTCCTGTGGGACCAGCCCCATCTCCTTCTTTATTTTATTTCTGTGATTTTTTTTACTGGTCTGGATAAGGACAAAGCTTATGAAATCCCCTTTCCCTCATCCCCCAACTCTGTATTTGAGTGATCTTCACCTGTTCTTTCCCAATTACAAGAAATGAGTTCCTCCTTCCTCCTTCTCTAAGCAACTTCTTTTTGAACATCATCTCTCTTTGTTTTCTCAGTGACCCTTAGAAAGGGTACGACTCCCTGTGGAGATCAGTCTTTTCTCCCTTTTTGAGCATATAAGCAACAGATCCTCATATAACCTCTTCTATGGATTTAAAGTTGTTTGCTTTTCTTAGCTTTCTTTTATCCGATGTTTCTGCATTTCAAAAGTCTAATTCTGGTTTTCCAAAGCAGTGCTTAGAATTCATTAAAATTCTTGGTTTGCTATAGCACAGAAATACTGATGATTTTTAGGGAGTGGGGTGGGGGAGATTTATTTTGTATCTAGCTACTCTACTGAACCTAACAATCACCTCAATTAGTTGTTGGATATATGCTATTGTTTCTTTCCCAGGATTTTATTTAAAAATTTTCCATTGATAGTCATTAATGAGATGTTCTTTTCCTCTGTTTTATTCCTCCCTGAATTGTGTTGCAAGATCACATTTGTCTCATAAAAAGATCTGATAAATTGCGTTTTTTCCTTGTTATTGAGAACAGTTTATGTAGGCATTAATTTTATTCTTTAAACATTTTATAAAATTCAATAAACTAGCCTGAAACAGGGTCCCTTCCCATTCTCTTTGGTAGATTATTGCTTTCTCAACTTCTCTTTCTGAAATTAGTTTTTAAAAAAAAATCTATATTTCATTTGCTTATGCATTTTATACTTTTTGAAACTAATAATCCAATTCCTTTGAATTTTCAGGTTTCTGGCATTTTATTGTACATTATAATTTCTGATAATTTTCTGTGTTTTCTCACTATTTGATATGTCTTGACTGCGTTCACTTTTGATTTTCAAAATTTGATTTTCCTTCTTTTTGTGATCAAGTTAGGAAACTGTTTAGAAATATTTTCAGTCTTTTTAAATAGTTCTATCTTTTTATTTTCAGTTTTATTTATTTCTCTTCTAATTTTCAAAATAAATGTTGTGCTTGTTTCAGGATTCTGAACAAATGATGGAAAACCAGAACAATGTATACAATTAAATCCAACAAACATTTTCTCAGCCCTTACTATGTGCTATATGCTGTGCTAGACACTTAAGACAGTGAAGACATAAAAGGTACAAAAGACAAAAAAGAAAAAAGTTCCTGAGCTTCTAGTCACTACTAAAAATAGGTCAATGAGAACAACACCAAAAGGTAGCTGAACTCGGATTAATTCTAATGATCCATAGTGTTCCTAAGGAATAAGCTATGTAATACCCTTATTTATTTTCAAATTCTAAAGTATACGCTTACCTTACTAATCACATCCTTTTCATCCTTTTTAAAAAATGTTTTTAGGCATATAAATTTTCTTCTACTCTGAGGTTGCTTCTTTTCTTGATTACTATTTTTATTGCCTTATAGCCTGCAAAAGACATTTATTTATTGCTTTTTAATATTGTATTTTCTTTATGCATCAGAAGATGATCAATTTTTGGCAGGATTCCATGTGAAACTGAGAAATATGTATATTCTTTGACCATTCAACATGGACTATGAACCTGCAAGTCTAATTTTTGAAAAAAACCTATTTAGATCTCTATTTTTCACGATGTTTATCTTTTTGGTGGACTTATTCAATTCCGAAAAAGGAATATTGAAATCTATTATTGCTGTGTTACTATTAATGCCCCTTCTCAATCCAGCTAGCATTCCTTTTAGTAATTTATATGTCACACAGTTTGGTACATATACAAGTTGTCCCCAAAGCTTTAATAGCTTAAAACTGCACTAAGACTTTGGGACAGACTGTATATATAATAATGCTACTGTATCACTATCCATGTTGCATTTAAGCATAATGTAGTTTTCTTCTTTCTCTCTTCCAGCATTATTAATTTTTACTGTTGCCTCATGCGAAATCACAATTGTAATTCCCTTTTTTCTAGAATTGCTTGAAGCATGATAAGTTTTGTCCCAACCTTTGTTTTCACTGTATATGCTTTAAATGTAGAGAGGGGGGGATAGTATAAAGAGAAGTAGCAAGTTATTGTTATTTTATTTTCTTATCTAGTCTTCCATTCTCTTTTATTGAAGAGTTCAACAGATTCACGGTTACGTTTATAATTGTTTTGTGTGTGTTTCTTTTAAATTCGTTTATATTTTTCCTTTTAAAAATTTGGCTTTTAGTGCCTATGTTTCTTTGCTGATAACAAGGCTCCCTTAATTTTTTTTGGAGCAGGGGTTAGATCATTGATGTTTTTTGCAGTCTGGTTAAATCTATCAATTCCTCAGAATAAGGTTTTTAAATAATTGAAGGAAAACCTAAAATTTTGGCAAACAGTGAAAATAAAGATGTAATTTTTCATATCTAATTTCACAGACACCCTAAAATCTGTTCAAGTACTCCAAGCTAACTTCCACATTTACAATAATCTAATGCCAATCTTTTCCCATAAACTTGCTCTCCCACCTCCATCCTTCCCATTACCCTGTCAGAGGTCAAGTTTCTTTAGTGTGTTTTTATTTTTATTCTTTTTAGCCTTTTCATTTAAAAATGGTTTATAGACAACTTCTGTTGTTTACACCACAGTTATTTCCCAATATCCTTTAACTGAACCTTCCCAGGCAACAAAGAAAAATAGCTAAGCAAAACTGGCTAACAAGATGACCATGTGTGTGATATGTATATGGAACGTTCTCCCCCAGAGATCCCCTACCTCTCTACCTAGAACAGGGAGATGTTTCATAGTCTGTGCCCTGAGAACACAATTGGCCGTTAGGATTAAACTAAATTCAATTATCTATTAGTATTTTCATTCATATTATTTTACTAATGACCAGAAGCTCAGGAAGTTTCCTTTTTTGTTTTTGTATTCTAAGTGTCTAGGGCAGCATATGGCACACAGTAGATGCTTAACGAATGAATGCTGGATTGGATTTAATTGTTCTAATTTTCCATCATTTATTCTAAAGTCTTTATTTGCTTTTCTCTTACCAATGTATTCTTCCAGAGTTTGTTTCAGCCCTAATTCCCTCCCTTATTTCCTTTATTTCTTTTATTTTCTTGCTCTTGAGAGTTGGATTAGATGACCTTTAAGGTCTTCTTTAGCTCTGAGTCTATGCTCCTGTGATTCTATGATTCTCACAGCTGCTCCAATTTATTTCTGGGGATCTGACAGAATTTATTTCCATACTTTCTGCTTTCCTCCCTCTTCCAGAAATTAGGGTCTGCTTCTCCCCCGCCCCCCTCCGCATACCATTACCTCTGGATTTTCTTCCCTCTTCTGTGACCAGACTAGGTTTTTCACTCACAGGAAGATCTCACTGAATGTAACTGAAATATATGAGGATCCCTTTGGGATCAATCAATCAAAAAACATTTACTAAGCACCTACTAAGGGCCAGGCACTGTGCAAAGCGCTGAGTATACAAAAAGAAGCAAAAGATAGTCTCTGCTCTCAAGGAATTTACACTCTAATGGATCAAATTGTGATTAGACTGTTCTTGGACTATTACTGACTGGTACACTGTAAATCAAGAAGGGTCCTGATAAATTCATCCTCACAGAAAAAGAATTTGTAATTATCTCTTATGAGTCCCTTTATAATCCAATCCATGGTTCCTTATATTTCACCAGCACTGAGGTACTTCTTAGGTGTGGTGAAGTGTGATGATGCCAGTGGATGTTAAAGGAATCACAGAAGGATTTGAATCCTCGGTTTTACCAATAATTAGCTCTGTGATCTCACACAAGTCACTTAGCCACTGTGGGCTTTGATTTGTTCATCTGTCAAATGAGAGTGGTGGACTAGATGACATCTAAATTTCATCCATCTGGCATTGTCTACAAGTGCTTGATTCCTTTTCTTCTGGCAGGTATTTGTGTGGGCTAGCTTCAGTTACATTCAGTCTATGCAAACCACCTGAAACCTCATCTATTGCAAATGCTGAAGTAAAGAAGAGCATGAAAGGGCTTGAAACGCTACCAAGGCATGGCCTCCCTGGCCTGTGATGCAAGGCTCCCACTGTTGCTATGTTTGACTTTAACTTGGGTACCATAGAACTTGTGCCATGATGTCACTGATGAGGTCATAGACTGTGCAGAGGCCACTCTGACCATTCTGACCGTAACTGCTGCCTTTGGCTGTTGTGGCTTTGAATGCTCCTATTCAGAGATATTAATGATTTGGTTTTTGTGTGTAGAAAACCAGGAAGAACGTGAGGTTACCTGACGGGTCAAGAAGTTCAGATGTCACCCTTAACTGGGATAAGGACACTAGAGACTTTTTAGTGTCCTTACTCCCATATTCTCCCCTCATCTCTGAAGGAAGAAGCAATGCTGTGAACACCCAATGAAGGAACTACAAGAAAAAAGGACTACGGCTGAAACTTCAGGTTCAGTTACTAGAGGTAGGTCTGTCCTGAGGATCACAGCTTAGCAGAGAGCTGGTCTGGTTCAGTTAAAATGGCAGCAGAAGGAATGGCAACATAGCATGCTGGATTCAGAATCAGGAAACCCAATTGAAATTCTGAATCTGCGACTTAATAGTTATGTGGACTGCAGTAAGCTCTCCCATCCTGAGTCTTATTTTCTTGTGTGTAAAATAGGAATGGGTGTGGAAATGGAATTAGATTATCTCTGAGGTTTGTTTTATCCCGAAACTCTGATACATGCCAATGAATACACATGCCAATATTAATGGTTTTGGGGAGTCAGTTTTATGTGGTACTTATTTGATGCCATTTTTACCTAAAGTTACAAGTTTCGTAAAAGCATCAATACATGCTTCCAAGGGATTGGCTCATTCCTGAATGCTGTTCAATGAAAGCTTTAACCATGTTTTACTATGCTGACCTTTGGAAAAGATATTTCATATCTATGCTTGATTTAGACTTTAGAATTTCAAAGCAATTTCTGTAGTGGTTCTAATATTGCCTCTGTCACTCACTACTTAAACTCCTTAAGGGCAAAGACTGTCTTTTTATTGCCAGAACCTAGCACAGTGGCTGGCATAAAACAGGAACTTAAGAAATGCTTATTGACTAATTGAGCCTCAGTTCACTCATCTGTAAAATGGATCAAATGGAGTAGATGATTGCTTTAGCTTTGTCTTCATCTCTTTCTTTATGATTCTATAATCTTCCTCTTCCATGGTGTGGGAGAATAAAGAGCAAAGTGGTAGAAGACAGAAGGAGATAAAGTAGTCAGTGGGTAAAATTCTCATTATAATCATGATAGCAGAAAAACTAGGTAAAAGGATGAGGATGGAAGGTGAAAAGTGATGAAGAAATTAATATAGGGAAGAATAGGACCCATACCTGACGGGACGAGGTAATGTCTTAGAGCAAACATACAGTTGAAAATGGCTTTATTGAGTCTGATTTCTTTTTTTTTCCTCCACAATATCAAAAATAGAAACTTCTGGGAGACTAGATCTTATCAGCAGGGTCTTGTTAAGATTATTAATTTTCTTAAGAGAATCCTACTTTATTTGAAAGAAGTAAAATCCTCTTCCAAGTGTACTGTATGACAGTGGTTTCTGTGCCTCTATGGATGATTAGTAATAATAGTGGGATAAAAACAAAGCATTCTTTTTTCCCTACTTAATATACGGAAAGAAAATACAGAGTTTTGTAGTATTTGCACTGTACTTCAGGAAAGAGGGAGAAATGAGTCAAAATTTAGAAGTTTCTTATTCTATTTAAAATTACCTTTAATTTCTGTTTATAATCACATTGAATATTCCATGCCTAATATAAGTCCCTAATTGATACACAAAAATGTGAGGTGTTAACAGTTGTGAAAGTGGGTTACTTCTTCCCATCTTGAGTTCAGTATTTCCTAATTTGATAGAGAGACACTGGGGTAGGGTGCCTATGATTTCTTGGTCTTAACAGAAAGATTAAACCTTCATGTGTCTGCCAGTCTATTGAAGCCTATAGTCTTCCTATAAGAATATTTTTTTTAAATGCATACGGGTGGGGAACTTGTGGCCTCATGCCACACGTGGCCTTCTAGATCCTTGGGCACAGCCTTTTGACTAAGTCTAAGTTTTACAGAACAAATCCTTTTATTAAGGGGATTTGTTCCGTGAAGTTTGGATTCAGTCAGAGGGCCACACTTGAGGACCTAGAAGGCTACATGTGGCCTTAAGGCTGTGGGTTCCCCACCCCTGGATGGAATAAAAGACAGAGAATTACAAAGAAAATCAACTACATTGAAATAGTTATCAAATTACTTTTAGTTCACAGACACCTTATTATGAACCCTTAAAGATTAGAAATAAGATGAAGGCTCTCTACTGTGATCTCCTAAAGTTACATTGTCCCCTTTTCTGCCTTGACTTCCCTGTCCTGGTCCTAGCATTTCCAGATGGAAGGAAAGAGTAAGCTGCTAATAAGGAAAAAAAATAAACTGATAGGATTTTTTAAAAAATTACATTTTATGGAAACAATGTTTTTGATACAAAAATCACTTCCTAATACCTCTCCTCCCTATACACACATGGGCACACAGTCTTTTCCCTTATTTAGTTAAAAAAAAAAAGCTAAACGAAATGATCTGATAGAGTGCTGTGACTGAGAGAATGAGTATAACATTTAAAATTTCTTAACAGAGATGAAGAAACACGTTCTCACATTGGTCACATGGAATCAGCTCCGGTATTTAATACGAATTTTGTTGTCTTCGTTAATATTCTAGTTTTCATTATTTTTCTCTAATTTTTTTTATTCTAAATTTAACAAAGACCAAAAAAGGGACCATTTCCACATACAGAACAAAAAAGGTAGAGAATTATGTGCAAAATTATGAAACTATTATGTCTATCTTGGTTTTTAAACTATATATAATATATTCATCATGTCACTTTCAAATCTATTCTACTTGTTTCTTTCCTTCTGAATTTCTTTTCTGTGAATTTTTAAAGATACTTGAATGACCCTCATTTCTTTAGTTCTTATAAAATACTACTGCTAACTAAATTAAAATAAAACAAAAAGGTAACAATCCTTATAACAAATTAACAGATTCATATTATTTATATTGCCTTCTCGGTTTGCTCTCTGGGATCTAAATTGAACACAAATTTCTTACAAATTTCTTGTTTTTGTCATTTCTTTTTTTTCTTTTTTTTTTTGGCGGGGGGAAGGCAGGGCAATTGGAGTTAAGTGATTTGCCCAAGGTCACACAGCTAGTAAGTGTGTCAAGTGTCTGAGGCCACATTTGAACTCAGGTCCTCTTGACTCCAGGGCTGGTGCTCTACTCACTGTGCCACCTAGCTGCCCCATTTTTGTCATTTCTTAAAACACAATGATACGCCATAAAATCAAATGTTAGGATCAAAGATTTGCTCCAGCTCCTTATGTAACTATAAATTTTTATCTTTCAAATGTGTTTCTTATAATATATACTATATATCACATACAATATTACACAAAAATATATTATACACATACATATATGGATTCAGCTTTCTAATCTACTCTGTTACCCTCTTTTGTTTTATAGGAGATTACACTCCATTGATGTAAACATGTATTTTAAACTACTTCCTCTTTGTTTCATTGATTTATTATTTGGTAATATTTATTTCTACCCTGATTTTAGCCCTAATTTTCATTTTTCTCCTTTTTCTTTTGACTGATTTGTTTTTTATTCTGAGTTTTGTGTTATTTTCTTTAATAGCACAACATTTCTTCATGTTGTGATATTTTCTGGTTCTGTACTCATTTTCCTTCTTTCTTTTTGTTTTATTCTTGAGGATTTGGCCAACAGTCATTAAGCATTTATTAAGCTCCTACTATGTGTCAGGCAATGTGCTAAGTTCTAGAGACAAAAAAAAATAGAGGTTAAAGTCCCCATGGAGCTGACAATCTAATACTACACTCAAGTTTTCTCTATTGGCTTTCTTGATCCTTGCCTTCTAATAAGTTACCATTGTTATCAGGCATCAATTCTGATTGGCCCTTCCTTCAGTCACTGACTACGTCCAGACCACTGGGGCTTGGTGATTTCAGAGCCCTCCTTTAGCTGAGGGATAGAAGTACTTGTTCAGGTCCTTGTTTTGTGGAATCTCTCAGGGAATAACAGTGGCTTACTTTGTTTGCTGTCTTCCCTTCACATAGAGTATCAGCTTTGCATTGCTGGGTCTCTACTCCATATTGTTCACAATGCTTTCTCCCTTATTAAGGAATGGAGTGAGGGGTCAGATGGGATCATTGTCAAAGGGGAGCAAAAGAAATTACACCCAGCCAAAACTCAAAACATATGCCTATGTGGTGAGCTGCACAAAATATGACAGAGGCTAGGTTGCAGTCGGAAGTGAAGGTTCATCGCCCCCTGCTACAATTTCACAAAGTTGTATACTGAGTTAGTTAAGATTGTTCCCATCATCTTCTATTCTATTCTGAAATGGTAATTACCATATACCTGGACACATTTCATGATAACTGAAGGAGGTAGGATTTGAGAGTTATGCTAAAAACCATTTACTCCACCATCTTTGAATATACATTTTCCAAGTCCTATTCCTATTTTTCTTTGGAAAATTGTTCATATCCTTTTATGACTTACCTATCTTAGTCTTGTTATTTTAATTCCCTATAGATTTTGAATAACATAATTTTTAGCAGATGTAAATTATTTTTTGTCAAACACATGTTTCTCTTCTTAATTAGCTATATAAATTTTACTCAGGCAATGTCAGAAATAGAACAACCTTCAAAGGAACTACCAAAGAGGAGGACAAAACGTCCTGGTCCTGATGGATTCACTAGAGAATTCTATTAAATTTTTAAAGAAAAAGTTCATACCAATACAACAAAAATTATTCTTAATTGGCCTCCTACCAGTTTGCTTTACGAGATAAATATAGTCTTAATACTTAAACCTGGAAAAGATAAAGCAGGAGAACTATAGGTCAATATTCTTAATAATATTGATTCAAAATTTTAAAATACTGTCATAGAAACTAAAAAAATTAGTCCGAAAATCATTCATTAATAATCAAGCTATATTTTTACCACAGGTGAAAGGATGGTTCAATGTTAAGAAAATAATCCGCATAATTACTCTGATTAAAAACAAAGATCCAAAACTGTATGATTATCTCAATAGATACAGAAAAGTCTTTCTTTGACAAAGCACAACCCTCATTTATGCTGAAAGCTCTACAAACTGTAAATATAGAAGGACCTTTTTAATATCCTAAAAAGCATTTATCTAAAATCAAAAGCAAGCATCATATGCAACAGGCATACACTAGAACTTTTTCCAAAAAATATAGGAGTGAAACAAGGATGCCTACTCTCCCTACTATTATTTAAGATAGTCTAGAAATGCTAGTAACAGCAATAAGACAAGCGAAAGAAATTAAAGATAAGTAAAATGGAGATAAAACTATCCATATTTGCTGATGATATGATAGTATACTTGGAAAATCCTAGGGAAACATCAAAGTTACTGATATAATTAATGGCTTCAGCGAAATTGCAGGCTACAAAATAAACTTTCAAAAATCAACATTATTTCTATATAATCATATAATCAATAAAATCCAGAAGGCAATAACATAGAAATTCCACTCCAAATAAAAATAAAATACATTAAAATATATGGGGATCAATCTACTAAAGCACAGAAAATGATAAAAGTTATAAAAATAGAGAAGCATGGAAGGAACTCCATGAACTGATGCAAAGCGAAGTGAGTAGAGCCAAGAAAACTCTATACATATCCACAACAATATACATGGAAAGAACAACAATAAAAACAATATGATAAACATTTATTAAGTACCTACTATGTGCCAGACACACTGTGCTAAGTGCTGGTGATACAAATAAGAAAAGACAAGACAGTTTCTGACCTCAAGGAGCTTACAAACAAATAGGGGAAGATAAAAGGAAAAAAGCACAAAGGGAAGCTGAAAACAGGCGGGGATGGGAAGAGCAGTGCAAGATGATATATGACCCAAGGGTAGGATAAAGATGAAGAGGGAGCTGAAACCAAGATCAGCCGATGACAAATGAAGAGATGGCTGAGATTTTGAGCCCTCTGTAAAGGGAGACTATAGGAGGAATTTGTTTGCTCTACCCTCCAGCCTTCCAATTAGAGAGGCAGAAACACCCAAGGAAACCAATTAGGTGTGAGTAGCAAAACTGAATCTCCATGTTGTTAAGTTTTTAGTGGTGATTTTAGCCTGGCTGGGGCATAATGAAGATGATGGAACTGGAACCAAGCAGAGCAGCTGGTGGCAAAAAAAGGGCAGGCTGTGATTTTGAGCCCTCTATAATGTGTGGCTACAGGAGGAGGCCTCAGGTAACTAAGTGGTGCAGTGGACAGAGCTCTGGGCCTGGAATCAGGCTGGGTTCAAATCCAGCCTCAGACACTAAACTAGCTGTGTGACCCTGGGCAAGTCACTTAATCCTGTTTATCTTAATTTCCTAATCTGTGAAATGAGCTGGAAAAGGAAATGGCAAATCACTCCAGTATCTTTGTCATGATGAGTTGGACATGACTAAAAAATACCTGAACAACAAAATGGGAGGAATAATTTTTTAAAAAGGAACACTGCAAAATTCTAAAGAACAAGCAGAGTTTGAAAGATGAGCTATAAGAAGTCACTACTACAAGACCTCTTGCAGAAGCAAGAGGTCCACAAGTGTTGTACATAGCACATATTTTCAGGCTTTTTCAAAGTACTGCTTAGTTTACCTGATGTTCCTCCTCTTTCTTTTTCTTTTGTCTTTGAAAATATAATTTTTTACCTGGGATGGCTCTGTGGAAGAAGAGGGAAAGGGATACTGGGGGAAGCTATGATGATCTTAAAAAAGACCAATACAAACTTATTCAAAATATTTTTTAAAATTATATTGGCAAACATTTTTTAATATTGTACAATTGAAAAGAGGAGGGAAAGCACCATACTCACCCATCCCTAAGACTAGAGAGGGTAAACAAAACGGAGAGGAGACACAATAATGCCAAGCTAATCTTTGCTTGCTAAATGCTTCTTGATTTGATTCTCCTGTGTCTGCTTAAAATTATTTCCACTAACTGAGGTTGTAAAATAACTGGCTGTCCCTTCTGTTTCAACAATCTTGCTAGCAGCTGCTGTGGGGGTGTAAGACCCACAAACAACTAGCACCCAGAAAGCTGCCAACACAGATTCTTTGATCTGCTTTACTAAGGAAAGTAACTTTAAGGGGTTAACCATCTCAGTTTGATCAAACATACAAATATCATTTGCTTAGTTCAGGGGAAAAAGCCAGCCCCCTGAACTTCAGAGCAAATACAAACAGAAATTACAAATATCAACAGACAGACTGCGTCTGATTCAAATCACAATACATAGTTACCAGTGCCAACATGTGGGTTGCAAAGCTGGGGGGCAGTCTGCAGCTTGCCCAGAGTCTCAACACTCCTTCCATGAGTGTGCCCGCAAAAGTCAAATGCCAAGCTCTCCTCAGATTATGTAATAGTAATTAAGGTGGGACTTTTTGCTTTTCTTCTGTTAAGTGCCTTTAATGATTCTGGCCTTTGTTTGAATGAGGCAGATAAAGTGGGATCTTTCTGTCTTGGAGTATTTCTCAGCACTGAAACAATTGGGAGTCATCAATTTGCATCTGACGTGATCCTGGGGATGGAGAACTTTCCCAGACCCAGCCTGGATATAATTGAGGAGAGCTTGGCATTTGACTTTTGCGGGCACACTCATGGAAGGAGTGTTGAGACTCTGGGCAAGCTGCAAACTGCCCCCCAGCTTTGCAACCCACATGTTGGCACTGGTAACTATGTATTGTGATTTGAATCAGACACAGTCTGTCTGTTGATATTTGTAATTTCTGTTTGTATTTGCTCTGAAGTTCAGGGGGCTGGCTTTTTCCCCTGAACTAAGCAAATGATATTTGTATGTTTGATTAAACTGAGATGGTTAACCCCTTAAAGCTACTTTCCTTAGTAAAGTAGATCAAAGAACCTGTGTTGGCAGCTTTCTGGGTGCTGGTTGTTGGTGGATCTTACACCCCCACAGCAGCTGCTAGCAAGATTGTTGAAACACCTTCTTATCTAATTTTTTTAATGGCATGACTTTTTATATTGAGACCACTTAAATTCATTGGATTTTCACTGGTTTCCAGGAATCTCAGAAGCAGAACAGCCTTCACCCCAACCTGGACCCTCAGCACCACGAGGCCTAGGCCCAGTCCCTATCTTTAATGAGGACAAAGTGGAAAAGAGAGAAGATTCTTCCTCATCTTCTCCCTATTTTGTGTATAAGAAGCCAAATGCCATCTCCAGTCATAAAGTCAGCTCAGCAGAAGACAGCTATTACAGTTGTGCTTACTATGCCCGTGTTAGGACTATAAAAGGAGTAGCTGTTAAGTGGCACACTTCAGCTGGATTCCGGGCTGTTGGAAAAAAGCCCCGAATGTATGAAGCAGAGGTATCAGGGGAAACCACCATTGGGTCCCCTCCCACCAGTAGTGTCACCACAATGCGCCAGGATATTGAAACTCATTCTTCAGAGGAAGATCCTTGTGCGATCAAAATGGAAGAAATAACTTTCCAGGCCTCTCAAAATGTGAAGGAAGAGCTTTATGAAGCTCCCAGTGAGGACGAAGTACCTGGACCCTCCCACAGGGAGGAAGAGAGACCAAGGGTGGCCACCCCCGACTGGCTGGTCACAACAGATAAAGGCTTCAGGTGCCTGGCCTGTTGCCGTGTATTTCTTACCCTGGAGGCCCTCATGGAACATGCTCGTTGTGGTGTAAAGGAAGGTTTCAGTTGCAGAGTCTTTAATGAGGCGATGCTGGAGATGAGATGTAATCAGGAGAAAAAGCGAGAGATTCATTGGCGTCAAGCAGAAGTCCGGCGTCGTCAGATAGAGACCTGGCAACGTCACGCACACAACTGGCGTTACGGATTAGACACTGGGCATCATCAAGACACTCCATTTAATCAAGCTCAGGCCCGGCGTCGTCACCTAGAGACTTGGCATCGACAGGCACAGGCCCGACGTCGCCGAATACAGACTCAATTTAATCAACTTCGAGCTGAGCATCGTCAACAGGAATCCCAACATCATCAACAAGAGACCCAATTCAATGAACTTCGAGCCCAGTATCAACAAGAATCCCAACGTTATCAAGTACAGAACCGGCATCGACAATTAGATGCTATTCATCATCGGCGAGAGGGCCAAACTCAGCAAGGTCCCAACAGGTGTCAACTAGAAACATGGAATAACCAAACCCAGGCCTGGCACCGTAGAGTAGAGGCTGTGCATCATCACCGAGAGACCCAACTTCAGCAAGCCGAGGCTCGGCACCGTCGTCTAGAAACCTGGTGTTATCAAGCACGGGCCCAGCGTCTTAGATTAGAGGCTCAACATCATCAGCGAGAAGCCCATCATCTGGCTGAGACCCAGCACCATCACCGAGAAACCCAGCACCATCGAGCACGAGCTGGGCATCCTCAACTGGAGAGCGTTCATCATCAGCAAGACACTCAGCTTAATCAAGCACAGGCCCGGTACTGCCAGTTTGAGACTGTGCATCACCAGCGAGAGGCCCAGCTTCATCCAGGTGGTGTCTGGCATCACCAACTCGAAATTCGGCATCCTCATCAAGCACAAGTCCAGCATCAGAGACTGGAGACTGCGAGGGATCAACGAGAGGCTCAACTTCATCAAGCTGCCGAGGACCAGCATCGGGCTAGAGAAACCCATCGTCATCAAGCTCGGGCCCAGCACCGCAGAGCTGTAATACGGCATCACCAAGCACATGCCCAGCGCCGTTGACAAGCAGCCCAGAAACTACTACAAGAGAGCCTGCTGTCTAATCCCTAGCCCAGAGGTGCCAACACACCAAGAATTACCCGATGGTGGCTCACTCTCCAAAGAAGAGCCAAGTCTTGATGTGGAGAAGCCCCAGCAAGCCCACGGGTGGATTCAATCCTTTCATGACCACAGCTAACTTGAATCATCTCAGTTCACTCCCCCCGCCCCCCGCCCCAGATTTTAGCTGCCATAAGCAGCTGTCACTAAGGGTGACAAGAGGCAACTGGACTCAGTAAGTTATGACATGAAAATGAGAAGATCAACACAACTGGAGTCCAGGGGCAAGGAAGCCATCAGGAGCTCTAAGCAGCGTAATTTACTGGAAGGAGTGTGGAGTGCCATGAGGACCGAGGGATCCAGAGGGCACCTTCAAGAGGAAAAGGGAATTTGTGCTTTCAGGAAGACAGGTGAGTTCAAGTCCCTTAACCATGTAGCAGTTGTCTTACTTTGGACAATTCAGTGCAGTTAAAAAAACATTTATTCCCTATGATAAGCAAGGTACTGGGTCAACCTTTATTTCTCATACTCAGTTCCTCATCTCTAAAAGGATTGTTTTGAACTAGAAATTATAATTTAAGATCCACTTGAGCTCTAAAAGAGTACACACACACACACACACACACACACACACACACACATATTTGGAGGTCTAAAGACAAATGCCAAGAACCAGCAGCCTTAGTTCCCATGCTAAGGCAGAGGGAGCAGCCCAGAAAGACCCTAGGACTCCTCCTTTCCATGCCCCTCTGCTATCTCCATAAGCATTGCTCTGAATCCCAGGTCTATGAGGAGAACAAAAAGCTGAACTTCCCATCTTCCCAATCAGAGATGACCAATGCAGAGAGCAATATAGAAAGCAGAATTTGTGAAAAGGAAGCCAAAGGAGAAAAGAGGATAGGGATGGAACCTTGCAATCTGGATAAAGCAGTGTGGTACAATAGAGAGCTGGCCTTGCAATCAAGAAGGCTGGGTCCAAATTCTGCCTCAGGCACTTTGTATTGTGGGTCTCTTTGCAAGTCCTTTTACTTCTCTGGCCTCAGTTTCTTCATCTGTAAAACGAGGAGGTTGAACGTGATGGCCTCTAAGATCTCTTCTAGCTCTAAATTTACTGATCTATGACCTCCAGAGACGGGAAGATCTCTACAGGGGAAACCTAAGACCAACGACTAGAAGTTATAGATAGGCGAATTTCAATTCAATATAAGAACATGATCTCTAATATTAAACAGCTGTCCAGGAGTGGAATGCGCTGCCTCTGTTGGCAGTAGGATCTACCTGGTTAGAGGTCTTCAAGAAAAGAGTGGGAGCTCACTTCTCCTGGATGTTATATGGGGGCTCCTATACAGTTTATATACAGACTATATGGTCTATTCCGAGACTTGGTGAGTCTGTGATGCCCAATCCCATTGAATACTTGTGCTTGTCCAGCTGGGTAGGATTCTAGGAAATGCTAACATAGCCAAATATACCTTGATCATTCTTAGATAACAGCAACACCCAGGCATGAGGAATTTGTTTTTTTAATTAATTTATTTATTGTTCTCAACATTCATTTCCACAAGATTTTGAGTTACTATTTTTCTCCCCATCTCTACCCTCCCCCCACCCCAAGATGGCATGTATTCTGATTGCCCCTTTCCCCAGTCTGCCCTCCTATCTATCACTCCACTCCCTGCCCTTATCCCCTTCCCCCTTACTTTCTTGTATGGCCAGATAGCTTTCTATACCCCACTGCCTATATATCTTATTTCTCAGTTGCATGTAAAAACAATTTTCAACGTTTGTTTTTAGGAGAGTTCCAAATTCTCTCCCTTCTTCCCTCCCCACCCACCTTCTTTGAGAAGGCAAGCAATTCAATATAGGTTATACATGTATCGTTATGCAAAACACTTCCGTAATAGTCATGTGAAAGTCTAACTATATTTCCCTCCAACCTATCCCATCCCCCATTTATTCAATTTTTTCCTTTTACCCTGTCCCTTTTCAAAAGTGTTTGCTTTTAACTACCCTTTCTCTCAATCTGTCCTCCCATTATCCCCACCCCCCAACTTATCTCTTTCTCCCCCTACTTTCCTGTAGGGTAAGATACCCAATTGAGTGTGTGTGTGTCATTCCCTCCTTAAGCCAAATCCGATGAGAATAAAGTTCACTCATTCCCTTTCACCTACTCCCTCTTCCATTATAACAGCCTTTTCTTGCCTCTTTTATATGCGATAATTTACCCCATTATATCTCTCCCTTTCTCCTTCTCCCAATATATTCCCCTCTAACCTCTTAATTTTTCAGATGTCATCCCTTCATATTCAACTTACCCTGTACCCTCTGTCTATATATATGTACATACACACACACATACATACACAGACACACACACACACAGACACACAGACACACACAGACACACACACACACACACACACACATATATATATGTATATATATATATGTGTATATATATATATATATATATATATATATATATATATATATATATATATATGTATGCATTTTTGTATATTCCCGTCAACTACCCTAATGCTGAGAAAGGTCTCATGAGTTACAAATATCATCTTTGCATGTAGGAATGTAAATAGTTTGACTTTAGTAAGTCCCTTATGATTTCTCTTTCCTGTTTACCTTTTCATGCTTCTCTTGATTCTTGTATTTGAAAGTCAAAATTTTTATTCAGCTCTGATCTTTTCATCAAGAATGCTTGAAAATCCTCTATTTCATTGAAAAATCCATTTTTTTTTTGCCCTGAAGTATTATACTCAGTTTTTCTGGGTAGGTGATTCTTGGTCTTAATCTTAGCTCCTTTGATTTCTGGAATATCATATTCTAAGCCCTTCGATCCCTTAATGTAGAAGTTGCTAGATCTTGTATTATCCTGATTATGTTTCCACAATACTCAAATTGTTTCTTTCTGGCTGCTTGCAATATTTTCTCTTTGACCTGAAAACTCTGGAATTTGGCTATAATATTCCTAGGAGTTTTCATTTTGGGATCTTTTTCAAGAGGCAATCGGTGGATTCTTTCAATTTCTATTTTACCTTCTGGTTCTAGAATATCAGGGTAGTTTTCCTTAATAATTTCTTGAAAAATGATGTCTAGGCTCTTTTTTTGATCATGGCTTTCAGGTAGTCCAATAATTCTTAAATTATCTTTCCTGGATCTATTTTCTAGGTCAGTGGTTTTTCCAATGAGATATTTCACATTGTTTTCTATTTTTTTCATTCTTTTGGTTCTATTTTATAATTTCTTGATTTCTCATAAGGTCATTAGCTTCCATTTGCTCTATTCTAACTTTTAAGGTAGTATTTTCTTCAGTGACCTTTTGGGCCTCCTTTTCCATTTGGCCAATTCTGCTTTTTAAGGCATTCTTCTCCTCATTGGCTTTTTGGACCTCTTTTGCCATTTGGGTTAGTCTGTTTTTTAAGGTGTTTCTTCTTCAGTATTTTTTCTTTTTGGTCTTCTTTAGCAAACTGTTGACTCATTTTTCATGATTTTCTTCCATCACTCTCATTTCTCTTCCCAATTTTTCCTCTCTTTCTCTTACCTGATTTTCCATATCCTTTTTGAGCTCTTCCATGGCCTGAGACCAATTCATATTTTTCCTGGAGGCTTTTGATATAGGATCTTTGACTTTGTTCTCTTCTTGATGTATGTTTTGATCTTCTTTGTCACCAAAGTAAGATTCTGTAGTCTGAGGTTTTTTATACTGTCGGCTCATTTTTCCAGCCAATTGCTTGCCTTTTTAGCTCTTTGCCAAGTAGACCTCAGCTTCCAGAGGGAAGAGTGCTCTGTCCCAAGCTTCAGAGGTTTTGTGCTGCTTTTTTCAGAGCTATTTCTGGGCACCTATAAAATTTCAGTTCTTCTGAGGTGGTATGATCCAATGAGAGGTGTTTAGTCCTCTCCTGGCCTGTGGTCTAGTCTGTGAGTGATCTCAAGAACTCTTTTCTGCCATGTAACTACCAGGAGAACTCCTCCTCCACAGCCACCACCAGCTCTGCCATACCAGCGCTCTTCCTCACCCCAGGACTGCCATCCAGGACTGCAACCCAGATCCAAAGCATGGCAAAGCAAAAGAATCCTGCCTCAGCACCAGCAAAGAGACAGCCTCACTCTCGTTCTAATTAGCCACTTGACTCCCCCCACCTTCTGTGGGCCTGGAGCTTGGGAAGCAGCCGTTGTTGCTGCTGCTGCTGCTGCTGCTGCCATTACCACCTCCACCTGGGGGCTGGGGCCAGACAGCCCCTTACCTCACCCAGGTCCAGCAAAGTTTTCCCCCTGACCTGCTAAGTTGTCTTTGGCATTTGTGGGTTGAGAAGTCTGGAAACTGCCACAGCTCAGTGATTTTAGGGCCCTAAGACCTGTTCTGTTCAGGCACTGGGCTGTGCTCCGTTCCCAGCACTATGTGATAGACCCTTTCCCGGCAACCATCCAGGCTGTCTTGGGCTGGAGTCTTGTTTCACTCTGTTATTTCATGGGTTCTGTAGCTTTAGAATTTGTGTAGAATCACTTTTTACAGGTGTTTGGAGGTATTTGGGGGTGAGCTCAAAGAAGTCCCTATTTTGCATCCGCCATCTTGGCTCTGCCCCCGAATGAAGAATTTGTTGCCCAAGAATGAAAGCATAAGGAGGAGGAAAGGGAAGGGAGAGGGAGCCAATCAATAAGCTTTAAGTACCTACTGTGTACCAGGCACTGTGCTAAGCACTGGGGCCAGAAAGAAAGAAGTCCCTGCCCTCAAGGAGCTTACAGTCTAATGCAGGGGTGGGGGACCTACAGCCTAAGGCCACATGTGGCCCTCTAGGTCAAGTGTGACCCTTTGACTGAATACAAACTTCACAGAACAAATCTCATTAGTAAAAGGATTTGTCCTGTAAAACTTAGTCTGCAAAACCCAGTCAAAGACTGTGCCAGACCTACAAGGCCACATGTGGTCTCAAGTCTGCAGATTCCTCACCCCTGTCTAATGAGAAGGACAATATCTAAACAACTATTTATAAGCAAGATATATACAGGAAAAATGGATGATAATCAATAGAAGAAAGGCACTAGAATTAAGATATGTACAGGATAAATTCATGACAATCAACAGAAAGAATGCACTAGGATTATGGGGAATCAGTTTTCTTGTGGAAGGTAAGATTTCAACTAGGACCTGAAGGAAACCAAGGAGACTGGGAGGCAGAGATGAGGAGGGAGAGTGTTCCGGGTATGAGGAACAGCCAACGAAAAGGCCCAGAAACTGGAGATGGAGTATTTTCATCAAAGTCAGCTTTGACATCTCCCTCACTCCCCACATGAAGCAGTCACCAAGGTTTAATCTTCTTTCACATTGTCTCATAGCCATCCCTTCCTTGCCAATTCCAAAGACAGGGCTTCAGATCAGGGCCTTATCACAAAAATCTCACACTATTATCCTCCTTCTCCTCCTCATTATTGTTGCTGTTAACAATAAAGATGATGACGTCACAGCTTGCATTTACATAGAGCTTCCCTATTTTCAAATATGTTCATTCCTTTGATGTTCACAATATCCTTGTGAAGAAAGTAGGCCATTTCTTATCTTTACTCAACAGATGAGGAAACTAGGTTAAGACACCTGAAAGGTCACTAAGTGAAGTGATGGGTAGAAGAACCTTGGTTTTTTTGAGCCTTCATTTCATGGTTTGTTTTGGGTTTGCTTTTTTTTCCCATTATTCCTCACTGACTTTCTTTGGTTACTCTCCCATTTGCTCAGCCTTTGGAATGCTTTTATCTCTTTTTCCAGATGGGTTCTACTCCTGTGACTTGCTGGGTAGGCTGAATGCTCCATTCCAAAGACTTCATTAGGAAAACCTATGTTGGTTATGTCCAGATCTTCAAATTCCAGTTGCACATGAAACAAAGAAATAATGTCCCAGATAGGTAACACCTAGGTGGTCTTTGTGGGGAGGAGTCTGGAGAGTTCTAACAGCAATAGTTTCCTTACTTCCCAGTCCATTTTAGCTGCCAAAATATTCTTCTTAAAAGACTGCTTTGTGCGTATCATCCACTACTTAAATCAATCTTCATGGGCTCCATACTACTAAAACAGAAAAACACACATTCTTAGGCTAGAATTCAGTGCGTCTCCAATTTGCCTCCAAGACCCCTGAATTTACAAAGTAAGTGAGCTAATTCATTGTTACTGGAACGCAATGTATATTCTTAACACCAGTCTTTACTTCTCTGCTTGGACTGCTCTCCTCTGGTCTCTCTAGGTTTCTAAATGCCAGAGTGAGATAATGCCCGTTCAGTGAATAGGCCTCTTTAAGAAGTGAGTCAAGGAATGGCCCCTTTAATTAGAAAAGAAGATTTTAAAAAATGAAGCTGAGAAGGGAAGACCGTCAGGGTTGCTGTTCCAAAGAGAAACAGTTTTCATTGACATTGACTGTAAGGCAGGAGGGCCTAAAATACAGCCATTAAGTGAAGCTTGGGCAGGGACCTATTGTGGTGCAATCTATGAGCTTCAGAGTGAACTGGATTTAGGGTTTTGTGGGAGGGAGGGAGGGAGGAAAGAAGGAAAGAGAAAGAAATCTAGCCAGTAAACCCCCAAGTTAAGTGGGCAGCTCGTAGCCTCAAAATTTACCTTCCTTTGGAAAGGAGAAGGAGGAGTGGGAGAGGCAGAAGATGAACTGAGTTACCCAACTAGCTGGGTCCCTTTTCAGGCAGCTCGGTCTACTCACAGGTTGTGTTTGTCATTCGTTTTCGAAGATGACGTTGACTTCAGGGAAGTGATGACATGACTTAAGTTGACTTTGAGTGAGGGAGGACTGTGCAAGGTCACCAGCCTCACTTTCTCCTCCAGTGCCACCTGGGTCCAGTGACCATACAGTCATCAAGCCTAAAAGGGCCAGGGTCTCCCACTGCATCCTGAATCATCTCCAGTCAAACTAATAAATATCAGGCCACTGGATCCAGGTGGCTCTGGAGAAGAAAGTGAGGCCGGTGACCTTGCACAGCCCTCCCTCACTCAAATCAAAGTCAACTGCAAGTCATGTCATCATTTCCCTGATGTCATGGTCCTCTTCGAAAACGAAGGACAAACATAACAACAATGAAGGCTCAACTCCAATTCTGTATCTGCTGACAGCCAGTCTGTGCAGACCTGTAACAGCAGCAGGGATCGGCGGTGGTGGCAGTGGCAGCAGCTAGCATTCGTAAAGCACTTTAAGGTTTGCAAACCTCTTCATAAATATTATCTTATTTTATCTTCACAAAAATCCTGGGAGTTGGGTGCTGTTATTATCCCCATTTTATAGATGAGGAACCTGAGACAGAGGTTCATGACTTGTCCAAGGTCACATAGGAAATGAAGGAGGTCATATTTGAGCTTGTTTTCCTGACTCCAGGTCCAGCATTCTATCCACTGTACCCTCACTAGTACCTGTAGCACTTGCTATCTATGTTAGTTGTTTGGAGCTTCTTAGGCAGCATGGTATAACCACTAGCACTCTATGGAGGCAGAGGACCTGTATTCGAATCCCTCCACTTATGACATATGTGATCTTGGAGAAGCCCCCCTGACTGTCTAGCCTGTTTCCAACATCTGTAAAATGAGTGGGTCATACTAGGTGATATCTATACTCCCTCTAAATTCTAGATCTTGTGCCACATTGTAATATTATGCAACTTTGTCTAAATCCTGTTTTCCCAACCAGACTGTAATCTCCTTGAGATCTGCATCCTACATTTCATACGATTTTGCATCTTTGAAAGCAGAACACAGACTTACACAGAGACATAAGGGGATTTCACAAGGATTATTGAGGATTTATTCAGACATAAACAAGACTTGGGACTATTACTTCTGAATGTGCAAATGATTGATAAAGTTCTTCTCTATTAACATCCAATGCCTAGAGTCAGACAAGGCCAAACTATGCTTGGGAATGGGGAGATATAAGAGGGCAGAGTGCTCAGAGCCCCAGGAACACAGCAACGCAACAGTGGAGAGTTTTGTGAGGAGCTAACTCACCACATGTGAAGATGAGGAATGACCTTCTTAGACTCAGGCCATCCTCCATTTCTCTCCCAGTTATACTTCTGACTCTCCAGTCTTCACTGCCATTCTTCCCCTCCTCCCCCTTTCCCATTGCCTTTGTCTTCCCTCATTAAAATGTAAGTTCCTTGGGGGCAAGGGTCATATTTCTTTGTTCTTATTCAGTTGTTTTCGGTTGTGTCAAACTCTTTGTGACCCCATTTGGGGTTTTCTTGGCAAAGATACTGAAGTGGTTTGCCATTTCCTTCTCCAGTTCATTTCAGGGTTAAGTGACTTGCCCAGGGTCACAAAGCTACTAAGTGTCAGAGGCCAGATTTGAACTCAGGAAGATGGTTCCTGACTCCAGGCTTATTGATCTATGCACTGTGCCACCTAGCAGCCCTGTATTTATGCCTGTGTTTGTATCGTTAGAGTTTAGCACAGTGCCTGCCACACAGTAAGTGCTGGATAAATGCTTGTTGCTTGCCTGCCTGCCTAATGACCCTAGCAAATATCACCATCACAACTTGAGATGCCTGATTCCTTGTGTAAAGAATTACAAGAAGGAAGGGGAGGTGATTTGGGGATGATGGGGTACAAGACCCAGAAGTTTCACCCATTGAATGTGGTTTTTTTCCTAAATGAAGGCCAGTACATAGTAGATATTTCCGTTCTAGCGGAAACCAGATACTACTTGGCTGGCCGTGAGACCTCTTTAACAAGACTTTCTGACAGCCCTTCCCAAAAAAACAAGGAATCACATTTGGCCTTATTGTATCTCTGTGTCACAGAATCAGAAGGCCCAATAGTGTGGAAAGGAAACCATAGAACCCACTATCTCCTAGACCCAGACACCTGAGCTAGACCTAGCAAAGGACAGTAGAAACCAGTTCCAGACTGGGGAACAATCTGAGTAGAATCTAGTGTCACAGTCACTTGAGGCCATGTCACCTGGTGACCACCATTAAGGAAGCTCTTAGTTTCAAAGGAAGACTTTTTCTTTTAGAATATATGTATGTGTTTCAGGGTTTAGCTATAGAAATGTAAGTGAAATGTGATAAATTTTTCTCCGTTTTCTTGGGCTTCCCAGATAGCGTCTGAGAATGACAGATTGGGAAAGAGAGTAGTCTAGGAATGCTCTTAAACAGAAAGAGACAGGTGGGGCCCTGGGGAGAAAGGAAAGTTGATAGGAATAGAGATGGGGCTTACTGTTGATCCATGTGGCAAAGAGAAGGTCAGATCACAGCTTCAGCCTTGAATTAGAGGTCACAGGATTACAGAAATAGAGCTAGAAGGGACCTTAGAAAGTAAAAAGTCTACCCCTCCTTTATTTTAAAGATAAAGAAACTGAGGCACAGAGAGGTTCAGTGAATCACCCAGGGTCATAGTCCCATAAGTATCTGAGGTGGGATTTGACTCAGGTGTTTCTAACAATCTGGTAATAAGTTATATGTATGTACTCAAGTGTATGATTCATCTGAATCAATCTAGAAGTCACACATCAGAAATAATGTGAAAGAAATGTAGGTTTGTTGGGGGAGGTAGAGGGAAGAAGGCAAGAAGCTTCCATGAATGGGATATCAATATACATACTGGAATACATGTATGTATATGTATATATATGTGTGTGTACATATGTATGTATGTGTATATATGTGTGTATGTATATATATATATATATATATATATGTATGTATATTTATTTTTCAGTGACCATGATGATTTCTGCCCATCATCCCATGGACTTCATGAGGCAAGTGGAAGTAGAAAGAGAGAAGTCACAATCTCTGAGGGGAGGAAAGATCTACCTCGGCCAGAGGTACAGACAAAGGGAGCTGTACATTCCCAGGAAGGGCATCTTGAGTAGGGTGTAGTACAGCATGATTAGCAAGTGTCCCTAAGCAAAATAATATTGACTAAGCAGTATTTGGTCAGGAAACAATTCAAATAAATGAGGAATTACAAGTCGAAGTTTTAGAGAAAAGCAGGCTGAGTTATGGGTAGATGCTCTCCCTGTTCTGAAACAGGGTCCAAGAACCATGAGGATTTCTCAGGAAATGCCTCTATGGAAGCAATAATGACATGGAGGGCACAGCTCTTTTGGCACTCATAGGGATGCATAACAACCAAAATAAAAATATGTCTTACACCAGAGGCTAGAGATGTCGTGATAGGTCGTACTAAATTATTTTGAATCTCTTCTAAAACTGAAAGTCTATAATTTAACAGCATGTATGTTATATCTGCTCTTAAGATATGTATATATATATATATTATACGTGTGTATTTACATAAATTACATAGATATACATGCACACACATATATAGAATACCTTGTGTCAAATATATTTCTTAGTATACATTGCCAATATATATTCTTAGTATTTATCTCTTTCCTATTAACTTCAAAACTCTTCAGATCACCTCATCAGGTAGTGTCATCCCTTTTAATTACCTTGTTATCATTTACTTTGTATATTTTATATACATACACACTTACATGTGTTCATGATGTACCTATAGTGTCCCCCTAAAGAATGTAAGGGCAGGACAGTCTTCTTTTCGCTTTTGTGTTCTTGAATAAGTGGTAAATCAAATAAATGCTGATGGAGTGACTGATCATGCATGTAAGTTTGAGACAATTTGGAGTTGTAGATAGTCATTCTCAGATACAGGATGACCTGGATTCAAGTATCTCCTTGAACACCTAACTGATTGTATACGCAGATATAGGTGGTCAGATATTCATGTGGATATGTACGGATATACATATGGAGAATTCACTTAAACATCCTATGCCTCAGTTTCCACATCTATAAAATGAGGGGACAAAACACTTAATCTTTTGGTGCCTCAGACAGCTCTCTAGAATGGTAAGTTGAAGAATAGTTGCTGATGTGCATGGATGGTAGAAGAGGTTTTCTCATCAGTAGCTTCCTAGATGGATAAAATCAGTGGTATAAACTACATATACACAGAGATACACACATACACACATATATGTATAGACATACATACACATACGTATACACATTTATATATGTATCTGAATGTGTGTATGTATATGTGTATGTGAAAGAGACAGAGACAGCATATTTGTATGGGTGTGTGACCCACACACTTAAAAAGCAAAATCATACTCCAATACGCAATACTTTCATTAGGAAATTCCTTCCAGATTCAGATAACCAATTCTGTGTATACTTCTGGAGATGGGCCTTATGAATGTCAGGGGCTAAAACACCTAACCCTTGCTGACCATACTTCTAAAGATAAGCAGTAATGAAGTCATCACACCTGACAACAGAGGAAATGAAGCAGAGGGTTTTCTGTTCATGTATAGTTTGGACAGGATGACTTCTAAGTCCCCTTCCAACTTAAAGATTCTTCAATAAATGAATGAATTGAGAATCATGATGATTATTTTTCATCTTTTCAGGTTTAAAGGCATGGAGATCAGAAAAAATGACCCTGCAATGTTCGTCTGTCTGGCAGTTTCTGTGATGTCAGATGCAAACCAGATATCAAAATATTGGCCATTTGACATTAAGGGAATTCTTTGAAAATGTCTTCCATTTTCCCCATGACGGAGACCTTTGTCTCTTCATTCCTTATCCTTGTACAATAAACCATTATTGAAAGGCTGGTAGTCCCAGTTCTTGAGCAAATCATTTCTGATTTCTCTGAGCTCAATTTCCTCATACATGAAATGAACATTATAATTCCCAATGTCTATAATTCATAGGCCTACTGTGTGTAGGATAATGTTATGTGAAACGCCTTGAAAACTCTCCCGATATAAATACATTAAGAGACATGGTCTGGAATGAGAAGCTATGCTGCTCCCTGTAGTCAGATAGAACCTTCTAGACTGACCTCAGGGTCAGCTCTGACCTTCAACTCTACATCCCTGGAGAACATGTTTACATGATCAAACAACAGATAACCTAGGATGCCAATTTATTAATCAATGGCAGGAGATACTTTTGGCAAGAGAACTGGTACCAGCTGCATCTTCACCAGTTGGGCACCTTCCTCTTCTAAGACTCCTTTGGAGACTGAACTAGAGAAAATCAGGGTCTTTCACAAGCAGATACGTAGAACAATCGGACACTGTTTTGGTGATGCTGTACTCTCTAGCTTTTGTTTTTCTAAGTTCAACAAACATTAATTACTATGGCAATGTACATTATTACAGAATTGTTCTCTTCAAAGATAAATTTGTAAATTGATTTTGGGAGGATTTTCACCAACATTGTGATGAATATAAAAGATAAAGTCACCAATATATACTTTCTAGTACCAACTCACTAGTGAAGAACATTCATTAGGTACAGCTCCAGTAGATTGTTGACCATTTTAAAAAAGAAAATGAACTATTTAGATATTTCATCTATATCCATTCATTTCTTTGTTCTCATCCCATAGTGCTTCCTGATCATGTGGAAAGAAGCAAGTTTTGATACTAGTCATGGTATTGAAGTATTATTGTTTAAAAATTTTAATAATGACTTAATCTTTAGTTAACTGAAATACATTAATAACTGGAAAACACAAGGGGAGATGAAACAGTGACATTCGTAGACAAGATTATATAAATAGGAATTTCTTCATAAGTCAGATATTTTTCACTAAGCTATTGGAATAATCCACTATCTAGAAGAACCCTGAAGATGCCTTTTACAATATAAATATTTAACTCCTAGTTTTTCAGTTTTATGTATACCAGGTTTTCTTAAAGCACAACTGCAACATAATTTTAGGAGGTTTCTAGGGTGAGACATGATAATATAGTGAAAAGAATTAGGAATCCTGGATCTCAGTCCTGTTTCTTTCATGGAAAATAACTTCTCTGGAGCTCAGGTAAATCATCTGTAAAATGCAGTGGTTGTACTATATCAGTAGGGCTCAAAGGGTTTGTTTCACTAAATGTGTCCAGATTGTATGGAATTAATACTTGTAATTATACGAGGCTGCACAAGTATTCTGACTCTGTCATAGTGATTCCTAATTCCTCACCAAAAATAATATGTCTTGAACAAAACTTTTTGAAAACTATTGGACTAAATAATCTCTAAGGCCTCTTCCAACTCTAACATTTTATGATCTCTTAAGGGTAGAAGGTGGTGAAATGGATAGAGTTCTGGGCCTAGGGTCAGGAAGATCTGAGTTCAAATCCAGCTTTAAACCAGCGGGACAGCACTTCTGTTTACTTCAATTTCCTCAACTTTAGAATCGGAATAATAATAGCACCTATTTCTCAGGGTTGTTGTGAGGATAAAATGAGAAAATATCTGCAAAATCCTTAGCAGAGTACCTGATGCATAGTAGATTCTTAATACTTATTCTTCTCTTTCCCTTATATTTGGGCATATATACCTATCGAATTGCTCACCAAAATGCTTCCGGCTAATGTTAATATTATAAAACATGTCATAGAGATTTATTGAGAAGCACTATGAAGTATGGAGACAGTCGGGTTTTTGTTGTTGTTTTGTTTTTCCATTCTTGATATTCTGAATTTAACAAGCATCGCCTAAAGTAAGTACTTCCAGATACACAGTAGAACAGAAGGGAAGGGAGGGGAGATTGTGCATGAAATTGTGAAATTCTACTATGTACAGCTTGCTTTTTTTAAAATACATAATAAATTTAGCACGTTACTTTCAAATCAGTCCTCCTTGTCATTGAATTCTAGCTTTTCTTATCCTGTCTCTGACCCTTCCTTTGCTCAATCATCATGCATATCCCTCCCCTTTGTAGGAGATACTCCAGGGACTACCGGGCAGGTGCCAATATAAATGCTTATTCCCTTTCCTTTCCCCTTCAAGAATTCTGTCCCGGGCCCTCTTCTCTCTGGAATTCCTCACAGTGATTTCATCTGCTTCCATAATTTTTATCTCCTGTGAGTTCTATTATCACCATGTAAATGCATCCAAAATTTACAAACACAGGCATATCTTCTCTATCCTGAGCTCCAGTTTGATATAGCCAACTGCCTATTACCCTTTTCCATCTATTGGATGTCCCATAGTTATCCCAAATTAATTATTTTCAAAATGGAATTAACTTCTCCTTCCTTCATCTGAAAAGTATACTCCTCTTCATAACTTTTCTTATCATGGAGTGTACCGCCATCTTTTCAGTCACCTAAGTTCAGGATCTTGGAGTTAGCCTCAATATTTAATTCTTCACACATCTACTCTCCCTCTCCATATACCATCAGCTGCTGAGTCTTGTTAATTTGATCTCTTAACTTTTTTACTTCTAAATCGATTTATTTACCAGGCCACTACCCTAGTTCAAGTCAGTATTCTAGGGTATTTTTGATGTACAACACCTCACATTTTCTTTTAGTTTTTAGTCTTAATTTTGTTGTAGCATTTCTTGTTTTATTAACTTCTATTTGATTCATTTTAATTTCTTTACGTTTCTTATTTGGTTAAGGTTTTATACCTTTTTAACTAAAATGTTAATTCTCCTTTCAAGTCTTTCCTCCAATGCTCTCATTTTCCCCCAAATCCTTCCCCTACCACTCTCATTTTCATTTATATACTTTTTAATTAAAAAAAAAACCAACTCTTGCTTCATTCTGTCCAGGAATTCTAATTGACCTCATAACTAAACTGTGTTTCTTTGAGAATTGTGTATAGGTGTTTTGAACTCATTTTCTTCTTCTGGGACTGTCTCACTGCAATACTTTAACTTATTTTTCCAGTTTTACTTGCAAAATGCTAACTTTGCATTAGGGAGAAGTGGAAGGGAATAAAATAAGGGAATAAGCATTCATAAAGTACCTAATAGGAGCTGAACATCATGTTAAGTGCTGTACAAATATCTCACTTGACACAACACCCCAATGAAGTAGGTGCTGTTATTATACCCATTTTATAGTTGAGGAAACAGGCAAATTGAGTTAAGTGACTTGCCCAGGGTAACACAGCTATTAAGTACCTGAGGCTGCATTTGTACTCAGATCTTCCAGACTCCAAGCCCAGTGCTCTATCCCCTGAGCCACCTTACTGCCTTAGGGTCAAATTCTGCTCACTTCTGGAGGGAATGTCTGGGCCTAGTTTGATCCTGATACATATTCTATGAGGTCCTGCTTGATGCTTTCTCTGGATATTGAACTCTGTGCTCTTCAAGCATCTCGGGGGCAGCCCAGGCCAGAGATCTGCAAACTTTCATTATGCTCTAAGCAAATGGGCCACTAAACCATATATAAGGCTCCCTATAAACTGTATACTTACATAGAAAACCACATAGTAAAATTATCAATGTTCTATTGTATTTATTTTGTTAAATATTTCTCAATTACATTTTAATCTGGTTTATCTACACTTGGGAATATTGCCTCCTGACTGTGTATTTAACACCTCTGTCCTAAGTAATCTGATCAAGATGGTCTGATAGCTGCCTTCTTCTTTTTAGCTCTGTAAGCTCCTGACCCTAGTTGAGGCCTGAGTGACACAACTGTAGGTTTAGCCCTGGTTACAATGCCAGTAGATTGCTGCTGACCCTAGCCCCTGTCATTTAGCTAAAAAGCTCTGCAGGTTGAGAAGATCAGAACCCCTTGGTCTGAGATCCTTGCTCTGATCAGTGAGCTGCAGGCCTCAGACCAGCCTGGCAACGGAATCTGCAATTTAATTTCTGGGGTCAGTGCCAAGCAGGTGCTGCTTACTTCTGTTCCTTTTCTTTGCCTAGTACATGCTTCAGGACAGGTCCAAGCTGGATTTATGAGCTGGGTAACTATTCTTTGCTCTGGAAACACAGCCACGGGTCAGCTAGAATTCTAATGGCAAGTCCCCTCCTAAATCCACACTGGTTCTACAAGCCAGTTCTAGGGTCAGAGCTATATAACTGGTAGCTGATTCCTATTACTGACACCTACACACTCAAGCCCAGTCCCTGCTGGATTTGTGACAGCACTTCACTCTGGAATACAGCCATAGTTTAGCTTGTATCTAGATTTGGCCTCCTCCAAAGTACACATTAGATCTACAATCCAGCTCTGGGGTGACAGACGTTGTTGTCAGCTGGCTCTTATTCCCACTCCCACTAGAAAAATGGTTCACTGTTGTCTCCTTGGATTTCCTCATTCAGCCTTGCACTCTTAGGTCTCTGCAGGAGTAACTGTTGGGGAGAGCTTGGTTGTATTTCTTCTTCCTACTCTACCATCTTGTTTGACCCCAACTCAGTACTTGATATTGATGCCTCCCTGTTATGATTTCGGTAGACATCCTAGGATGAACAATCTTTGTATAAGCAATCTCCTAGGATGGGTTTGTGCTAGTTAATTTAACCTATTTCATATTCATTTTTGTTACCTTTCCTTGTTCATACATTTTAAAATGTTCCCAAACTGTGATAGCATACCTTGTTTTGCTCTACAATGCCCTATATACTGACTGCATGAAGTACTATTATTATAACTCTGAAACACTCTTCAGTGCTTAATTATTTCTATTCTTAAAGCTGCTGCCTGGCATTCCAATTCTTTCCCTGCTGGTTTGACAACCCAAATTCACACATCAATCTGATTCCATTTTGTTTAGGTTTTTCATTAGTTTTAGTTAACCCACAACTAGAAAACTTTCCTCTTGAAGTTGTGAGTGATTAGATACAAAATAACTTAGAATTCTAAATGTTAATGAAAATGAAAGGTAAGAAGATAAAAGATGTATGGACCAAGAATATATGATTCTGTCATCTTCCAAGACCGGGGGGTGGGGTGGGAATTCTGGAGGGCACTTCCAGAAATTCATTTGGATTGTTCTAATGCACTAAAGTTCATTCCAAAGACTCCTTTGCCTTTGTATTTTATTTCTCTTCCCCAACTGATAAAAGGCAAGTTTCTCAAAGACAGATGTATGTCATTTAACTTGACTAAAATATAGTAAGAATTTTATATACTGGGTTAGATTTCAAATGCCTTCTATTAGCGTATCATTTGTTAAATTAAACTTTAACAAAGTACAAAGGAAAATTTTGCAAAATCTATGGTTGTGGGAAAATCAGAATTACAAAACTGTCTCATCTGAGGATTCAACAGCTTTTTAGGGTGTTTTTGGCTGCATACTGGTTCCTGTAAGTCCTCACTGATCACAGTACTGTGGTGCTTGAGTGGTGTCAATATTTGCAAAGCAATCAGGACATATTAGAAACACAGAAACATCAAATTAGAAACATCAAATGATCACTAACACTGCTTCCAGTTCGAAAACATGGTGATCCTATATGAATTCTGGTACCATTAAAGAGATGTGTCTTGCCATGGGCAGTGTTTTTACTGATGCCTATCAAGGGTTCTGGTATTTGAGCAGTGCATTAGAAGTTGAACAACATGGAAGGGATACTTCAAATCTATACTGAATTAAGATGTCTTAAATTACAAATGTTTGTGTAGTATAAAGTACAGTGAGGCAAACCTAGTTTACTGTCTTAGCTCTACTCCTACTATTTGGATGTTACCTATTCTTGAGTCTGCATTTTCTCATGGGTAAAATGTGCATTTTGGACTTGGTGTATCTCTAAGGAGAACTCCACTCCTAGGACTCTATGATTTCTCTTCATTACCTAGTTTCTGCTCCAAGTGGTGGGGCAGTGAGAAAGATGTTTTGGAATATAGGAGTATGCAAGGTAGAAAGGAGAACAGATGAGTATTTAGAGATGACTCCCTCATTATATAGTATCTGGATGGTAGGAAACCTGACCAAGCAAGTGATAGTTATTAGAGAAGATAAACAGGGAAGAATGAGACCTGTAGTTAACTGAGAGAAAGTGAAGGTACTAGCAGGGATGATTTCACTGGGTCTGTTGCTGCTGTAGTCCCCATCATGTACAGAATGAATTGCTTGGTGATTTGTCCTGATCATCAGGGCCACAGACCTAGGAAATATCAAGTCATGTCCTTTACCTACTAGCTCAATAGGGAAGATTTAGGAACCTGATATAAATTAGGAATGTGCTGAAAAAGAGACTTGAAAACCAATGTTTCAAAAAGGTAGGATCCTGAAATTCCACCAACTGATACTCCAAGGAAGAAATAACCTCTCTGGAGACTGTCCCAATTAAAGGGATGCATATAAAATGTAAAAGAGAAGGGCAATGACTCATTGGATGTAGTAGGGTATAAGAGCTTGGTAACTGTGATCTTTGGGCTCTATGAACCTGGAAGAGATATGAAGTACAAAGTCATTCCAAAAGGAAATAGAAACCTGAATCAAGACTGAAAGAGGGAAGGGAAGTCAGAGCAGAGAAAATGACCTGAGAAAGTAAATGGCCTAAGGGGTAGAGGAATTGGAGGTTTGATGAGGCGAAAGACTGGGTTTAGGAAGGGTGAGGCATAGGGGAGAAACAGAATTATAAGAAGTCATGGTCAGATAGATGACTCAGAATTTTTAATTAAGGAGGTGGAAAGATTATGGGCAATGATGAGGTCCGAGGAATGACTGCTAAGATGGAATGAAGGAGTAGGTCATAGGACTGTAGGAAACTGAAGCATTGGGAGGATAAAGAGTTTGTTTGATGGTGCATTGACCCCTTATTTTTTTATTTTTTTTATTTGGGAGGAAGGAAGGGCAATTGGGGTTAAGTGACATTGACCCCTTATTATAGAGACAGGAGTTGGGGAGGAGGGGAAGATGGCAAACCAGGTACTGAACTGCTTTAGAAAAGAGAATGATGTAGTCATCAATATATACAGGCACCATAATTTGGATTGGCTGGAAACCTTTGATACTGTGAACTTCAAAGGAAAAAAGATTGCTGGGTGATGGTGGTAAAGATAGAGTCAGGAAGTGAAGTAGGAAGCAAAAAGTATTGAACCTCCCTCTCTAAGACCAGTATGTGAGGATGGGTGAAGTTCAAGGTGGGTGCCTATGACAGGTCACTGAAGGATAATCATGGTTAAGAAGTGGGATGTGAATGAGGGTGCAACAAAAAAGAATGAGCACATTTAAGTTGGTGGGGAAACCAGCAGAGTAGTATCTCAAAGCCCTAGGAAGGAGAATATTGGTTGAGTTGATCAATAAATGCTACAGGGAGATCAAGAGGGATGGAGCCTGAAAAGAGGTCATTAGATTCAGTGATTAAGAACATCGGTTGCCTTGGAGAGACTAGTTTCAGTAGAGATGTGAGGAGACAAAACATTTAGAAGTTAACATGAGAAATATAAGAAGACAGCTTTTTCTAGGAACTTGGCTTTGAAAAGGAGCAGGGATGATGATGATAAATAATAATGATGATGATAGCTGGCCCTTAATATTGCATTTTAAGCCCGGCAAAGTACTTTACAAATATTATCTCATCTGATCCTCAAAACAATCTTGGAAGGCTGCAGCTATTAGTGTCCTTATTGTACTGAGAAGGAAACTAAGTCAGACAGAGGTTAAGTGAGTTGCCCAGCATCACACAGCTATTAAGTGTGCAATGCTCAATTTGAACTCAGGTCTTCCTGATTCCACTTTTACCACTGTGCTACCTAACTGCCTCTAAGCAATACAGGAAAACAGCTGGAGGGTGTGGTAGAGTCAAGTGAAAGGGATGCTGTTGTTGTCAGTTATGTCCTGACAAATGGCTTCCATTTTCTTAGTAAAGAAGGAGGTGAGATCCTCTGTTGAGAGGGAGGGACAGGTGGTGTAAGAGAGATGGGGAGAGAAGATAAGGTCTTGTATAGTCACTTTGAGGAAGATAGCAGTCAATTAGGGAAGACATATGAAGGTGATGACAAGTCACTATTGACAACTGTTACATGACACCTATCAATGACAAAGACCTTTGGTGTATTCCAAAAACTTCCAGAAGACTGTATTTTATCACGGTACACAAAACTCTACACAAAGAAATAGCATGTGCACATGTACGTACACACATGTACACACACACACACACACACAGAGAAAGGCACTCAGATTATCAGATTCCCTCCAAACTTTACTCCCCTTTTCCAGCATTTGTCTTTTCCTACCTTAAGATCCAGTATCTCTGGTGTGATTGAGTAGTCAACTGGGGGAATCACATTGTAAGGGCAGCCAATATTAAGCCCAGTACTGCCACCCCTTAAATCTGATTGTCTTCCAGGTATACAAGTAACTCTTTGGTCACATCAATGGCTCCATCTATTCTGCTCCTAAGGCTAATTCCTTATTCATCTTTGGAGGTGATCATATTACTTAACACATCATTATATTTCCATTCACAGAATGCCCTAGTACATGTCTGTTTAAGTCCCCATGTAGGACATCACAAAATACTTCCACTAGTACCACCTCCACCTAGTCTAATATAGCTCTCACTTGGTGAAACAAATTGATATAGGAAGAGCACACATATGCCCCTCATCAACCTCAATGAGGCTATGGACAAATTCTACTTACAATTAGGGTAGTGGGAAAAAAATTCAGAATCTCTGCCTTGAAATACTGAAATATAACAGGATTCCATTCTCTTATCAGAAGACCTACTTGGCTTAAGGAACCACTCCAAATTTGTACAAGACAAAGGCCATCCTTACAAGATTTGTTTGGAATGCCTGTGAGTATCTTACCAACCAGCTCACACTGTACTACAAAGACTGTCTGGCCCTGGCACTTAGGAACATAGAAATAGGTAGGCTCGGGAACAACAAGTTTGCCAGGGCTTGAGACTTAATGGAGCAATTAGTGACCTGTATGGGGTGCTCCTCTTAAGTTATGAGCCAACAAGATCCTACGGTTCCTCTGTCTTATTATCAAAGCCACATGTAATCTCTGCATGAAGCTCTAGGTTACAAGAAGGAAGGTGTCTGTTGTATGGCACCAGCAATATCATTATCCCTAACCTCGCTGCCACTGTTATAGGATTTCTGGCAGAGGCATTCTTGAGAAAAGGTAAGAATTCATATGGTCAAGGATGTAGCTGTTGCTGTCCTTGTGACCCATTTTTACCACCTAAATCATTTATTTGGGTTAGTACCCTCCCAAAGGTACATTCCATCTATTCAGTTATCATTTATACATTCATTTTACTACATGTTCTCTCTCCCATTAAAATGTAAGCTGTTTCTGCCTTTCCTTTTATGTTCTACAGTGCCTGGTACAGAGTGAGCATGTTATAAATGTCCAACTCATGAGTCTCTTCCTAGCAACACACGTACCACAAAGAAAGTCACACAGGTAACCAGGCTTCTCCTTGATCTTGGTTATAATCAACTGTGAATTGTGTGGGTTAGTTTACAAATGAAGAGATCAACTCTTGGGAGAAACAGGATGGGGAGGACCAGGATCTCTCTCTCTCTCTCTCTTTCTTTCTCTCTCTCTCTCTCTCTCCCCATGCATGTGTACTGAGCTTGATGGTTCTCAAAGGATCGTCACATTCATTATCATTTGATCGCCATAAAAATTTTATAAAGTAGGAAAGTCTTCTCCACTAATAGATGGTGAAACTGAGGTCTAAAGGAGTAAAATGACTTGCTCTCATCTTGTGACCCAACATTAACCTTACCCCAGTACTTTTTCAATAACACTTGGTGACTTTAGGGTGAACATCCTCTACCATTGGGAAAAGGAAAGAACTTTTAAGTGAAGATTAACTCATGGAAGCCTGTAAGCATTGCAGTTCCTTTATTAGATTCTGATCTCCTTCTAGTTCAGTTCAAGAAATCCTCTTATTTAAAGTGCTTGTGTTCGAGGCACTGTGCTAATTATCTATTTCCCAGGGATGCCAGTGGACATATTCTACCCTCTCTGGAGAAAGGTAGAAATAAGCAAGGGTTCCAAACAAAGGCTCACTTCCCACTAAGCTCATCACACTTGATGAGCAAACTCACGGATCATCTTTACAAAGACACACAAAAAAATTCGCTGTTTTTTTTTAATTTTATCATTTTTATTTAATATTTTAGTTTTCAACACTGATTTTCACAAGATTTTGAGCTACAAATTTTCTCCCCGTTTCTATCCTCCTCCCCATTCCAAGACGCCATATATTCTGATTGCCTCATTCCCCAGTCAGCCCTCCCTTCTGTCACCCCACTTCCCCCATCCCCTTTTCGCTTACTTTCTTGTAGGGCAAGATAGATTTCTATGTCCCATTCCCTATGTATCTTGTTTCCCAGATGCATTCAAAAACAACTTTTTTTTGAGCATCTGCTTTTAAAACTTTGAGTTCCAAATTCTCTCCCCTCTCCACTTCCCACCCACCATCACTAAGAAGGCAAGCAATTCAATACAGGTCACACATGTATCATTATGCAAAACACTTCCACAATACTCATGTTGTGAAAGGCTAACTATGTTTCCTTCCATCCGATCCTGTCTCCCTTTACTCAATTTTCTCCCTTGACCCTGGCCCTTTTCAAAAGTGTTTGCTTTTGACTACCTCCTCCGCTGATCTGCCCTCCCTTCCATCATCTACCCTTCCCCTTACTTTCCTGTGGAGTAAGACACCCAATTGAGTGTGTATGTTATTTCCACCTAAAGTCAAATCCGATGAGAGCAAGATTCACTCGTTCCCCCTCACTTGCCCCCTCTTCCCTTCCTGCAGAACTGCTTTTTCTTGGCACTTTTATGTGAGATAATTTACCCCATTCTATTTCTCCCTTTCTCCCTCTCTCAATATATTCCTTTCTCACCCCTTAATTTTATTTTTTAGTTATCATCCCTTCATATTCAACTCACCCTGTGCCCTCTAGGATTAAAACCAAGAATCACCTACCCAGCAAAACTGAGTATCATGCTCCAAGGCAAAATACGGATTTTCAATAAAATAGAGGACTTTCAAGCTTTCTCAGTGAAAAGACCAGAGATGAATAGAAAATCTGACTTTCAAACACAAGAATCAAGAGAAGTATGAAAAGGTAAACAAGAAAGAGAAATCATAAGAGACTTACTAAAGTTGAACTGTTTAAAGATGATGTGTATGATTCATGAGACCTCAGTATCACAGTAGCTGAAAGTAATATGCATATGTATGTATGTATATAAATACATCCGTGTGTGGCTATGTATGTATAAGTATGTGTATAAATATATATATATATATATATATATATATATATATATATATATATATATATATATATTTGTATAGACAGAGGGTGAGTTGAATATGAAGGGATGATATCTAAGAAAATAAAATCCAATTAAGGGATAAGAGAGGAATATATTGAGAGAGGGAGAAAGGGAGAGATAGAATGGGGTAAATTATCTCGCATAAAAGTGGCAAGAAAAAGCAGTTCTCTAGGAAGAGACGAGGGGGCAGGTGAGGAGGAAGGAGTAAATTTTATTTTCATTGGATTTGACCTGAGGAGGAAATACCATACACACTCAATTGGGTATCTTACCCTACAGGAAAGAAGGAGGAAGACGATAAAAAAGGGGGGACGATAGAAGGGAGGGCAGACAGGGGGAGGAGGTAATCAAAAACAAAACTTTCGAAAAGGGACAGGGTCAAGGGAGAAAATTCAATAAAAGGGGATAGGTTAGGAAGGAGCAAAACGTAGTTAATCTTTCTCAACATGAGTATTGTGGAAGGGTTTTACATAATGATACGCATGTGGCCTATGCTGAATTGCTTGACTTCTTAGGGAAGGTGGGTGGGGAGGGAAGAGGGGAGAGAATTTGGAACTCAAAGTTTTAAAAACAGACGTTCAAAAACAAAAAAAAAAAAGTTTTTGCATGCAACTAGGAAATAAGATACACAGGCAATGGGGAGTAGAAATTTATCTTGCCCTACAAGAGAAGAAGGGAAAGGGGGATGGGAGGGCTGACTGGGGAACAGGGCAACCAGAATATATGCCATTTTGGAGTGGGTGGGAGGGTAGAAATAGGGAGAAAATTCGTAATTCAAACTCTTGTGAAAATCAATGCTGAAAACTAAATATATTAAATAAATTAAATACAAAAAAAGAAAAAGGAACTAAAGAGCAAAACCCCACAAAGAAAGGGATAACAAATGAGAAGAGGGGAGCAAGGTGAAGCAAAAAAGAGTCAGTGGGCAGGGGACCACCTTTAAAAAAATTAAAGAAACTAAAAGAATATAATACTGTGTTCACAGCAGAAGGCAGGGGACAACTTGAAAAAAAAAACAGTAGAGAAAAATGGAGGGAATTTTAACCTAATTCTTACAAGTTTAAAAGTGCATGGATTAAACAATCCAATAAAATGAAAAAGAGCATCATTGAGAAAGAAAACAAAACTCTACAATCAATTGCTTAAAATAAACACATTTAAAAAACAAAGATATACACAAAATAAAACTCAGGAAATGAGAAAAAATTACTATGCATCAGGTAAATCCAGAACAATAGGAGTGCAATCATGTTTGCATGACAAGGCAAAAATAAACCTTCAAAAAATAAAGAGGTTGGTAAAAAAGGAGACTATATTATGCTGAAGAGAACTATGGACAAAAAAAAATCGATATCAGTAACAAATTTATATGTTTCAAATGTCAGCATCCAAATTCTTAAAGAAAGCATTTTCTGAGCTCCAATAATTCATAACAGTAACACAACAGGTACAGTAGACTTCAATATCCCTCACAATTTTGAATAAATCTAACAAAGATAAACAAAAGATAAATATGGAATTGAACAAATACCTGGAGAAACTAGAGTTAAAAGACTTAGAGAGTCTTCTGAGACATCAAAAAGATATACATATTTCTCAGTTTCATATGGAAATTTTACAAAAAATGACCAGGTACTATAGCACAGGAATTACAAACAATTGTAAAGAGGCAGAAATAGGTAATACATCCTTTATCGATATAATGCAATAAAAAAATGGGGACTTAACAATATAGAAAAAGAGAGTATTAATGAACTGAATAGTAATTTTAAATTTTAGAAAACCAACAAATAAACCTAAAATAAGCACAAAAGAGGACATATTAAAAATTAGAGGGGAAACAGTAAAATTAGAAATAAAAAAATAGAGAAATGACAAAACTAAAAGCTGGTTCTTTGAAAAGACTAATCAATTTAAAAAAAAAACCTTTAGCTAAGCTGATTAAAAAAGAGAACAGAAAAATCACACCAACAAAATAGCAAATGAGTAAAGTAAAAACACTGCAAAACCAGAAGTAAAAAGAAAGAGTATTAAGAGTATATTAGAGTATATTTTTCAGTTATTTGGTAACAAAAACAATAACATAATAGACATGAAGCAATATATTAAAATTTTAAAATACCCAAACTATCGTAAGACTAGCTAGAGCTCTGAAATAAACTAATGAAAGTAAAGGAAATAGTACTAGCCATAGTGGTACTAGCAAAAAACAAACAGCAAACCTCATACTTGTCACAGATTCACAGAAGAATCAAATTTTGAAGGAAGAGGTAGTCCCCATACTTCACAAAATATTCTCAAAAACTGAGAAAGAAAAAACCCTACAAGAATCTTTTTACAAGACTTACATGGTCCTGATATCAGGGAATGATAAAAAAGAAAACTATAGGCCAATATTATTAATAAGCATTGACTCAAAAAATTTTAAACAAAATCCTATCAAACAGACTACAGTTTGTTTTATCCAAGAAAACATTCGTTTTGATCAAGTAGAATTTATATCATAGATTCAAGGATGCTTCAGTATAGGAAAACAATTAACATAATTAATCATATTAAAAACCAAACCTTCTAAAACATGATCATTTCAATAAATGCAGAAAAAACCTGCGACAAAGTACAAACACTCTTTTATACTAAAAATCCTACAAAGTACAGGCACAGAAAGAACTTTGAATACAATAAAAAGCACCTTGGTAAAACCAAAAGTAAGTATCATACACAATGGGGATACACTAAACCTTTTCCCAATATAGATGGAGTAAAGCAAGGACGCCCTTTCTCTCGATTATTACTTGGTATAGTTCTGGAAATGCTACCAACAGCAATAAGAGAAAAAAAATTAAAGGAATACAGGTAGGTAAAGGTTAAAACAAAACATACAAAACTATCCTTGTTTGCTGAACATATGATAGTTAACTTGGAATATCCTAGGGAATATATAAAAGTCCTAATTGAGTCAATAGCTTCATCAAAGTTGCAAGCTACAAAATAAATTTTCAACAATCAACAGCATTTCTAATTAGTAATAGCAAGACACAAGATACAATGCTAGAAATCAAAATCTCATTCTATATAACTGCAAAATGCATAAAATATCTGGTGATCAACTTCCTAAAGCACACAAAGGACTTACAAGGATCTGATTCAAATGGTTCCCTAAAGAAATAAAGAATTTAAATACCTAAAGGAATTAATTATTTAATGTTCATGGCTAGGCTGTCTCAACATGATAAAAAAATGACATCAAAATTTATTTACAATTTTGCTGCTATCTCAATCAAATTACCATGGGTATACTTTACAAAATTTTTAAAAAATAACAAAATTCATTTGAAAAAACAAAAGATTTAGAATATCAAGGGAAATGATGAAAAACGACAAGACTAAGGAGGAACAGCACTTCCAGAACTCAAACTATACTATAATACAGCAGTCAAGAAAACCAGCTGGCACTGGTTAAAGAATAGAGAGGAAGATCAATGGACAAATTAGAAAATGGATAGATTGGGGGGTAAAGGAGATTTAAAAATAATAGAACTCAATAACTCAGTGTTTGATAAACAGAAAACTTAAAATAATAGGAAAAGCTCCCTATTTGATAAAAACTGCTAAGAAAACCGGATAATCTGGCAGAAATTAGACTTAGACCAACATCTTACACCACAATCCATAATGCATTTTAAATAATCTTAATATTAAGATCTTAATATTAAATCTTAATGATCTAAATATTAATATTAAAGATCATACTATAAAAATTAGAAGAGAAACAGATTATACAATTCTCATAACTATGGGCAGGAGATGTATTTTTAACCAACCAAGAAATAGAAGCAATTGCAAAAGGTAAAGAGATAACTTTGATTACTTGAAACGAAAAAGTTTCTGCACAGATAATATTAATGCATCTCAGATAAGAAGGGAAGTGGTCAAATGGGAAAAAAAATCTTTATATCAAATTTCTCTTATAAGGATTTGGTATCCAAGATATCTACTTATCCACAGATACTAGTTATGTCTGTATATGACTAAAAGCCATTCCTCAATAAATAAAAGGCCAAAGGATATAAACAGTTCTCAAAAGAAAAAAGGGTTTTCTGAATAAGGTTATTCTGAAACCACTATCTTTCATGATTTCTTACTGCACAATAGTATTACATCACAATCATATCATAACTTGTTCAGCCATTCCCCAAATGACCATTGCCTCAATTTCCAATTTTATTGTCACAAAAAGAGCCTCTATGAGTACTTTGGTATATTGCTGGATCAAAGAGTTTAACATATTTTGGGCATAGGCTCAAAACATTCTCAACAACAGCTGGATCAGTTCACAACTCAACCAACAGTGCGTTAGTGTACTTATTTTTCCATATCCCCTCCAACATGTAATTTTTTGTTTCTGTCACAGAAGCCAATCTGAAAGGTGTGAAGTGGTACCTCAGAGTTCTTTTAATTTGCATTTCTCTACTTATTAGTGACGTAAGAGATATGATTCCTGATGAGCTTTGATATCTTCTTCAGAAAATTGCCTATTCATATCCTTTGCCATTTATTAATTGGGGAATGGCTCATGTTTTTGTAAATTTGGTTCAGTTCCCTATATATATGAGAAAGGAAGCCTTAACCAGAGAAACATACTGTAAAATTTCCCCCCATTTTCCTGCTTTTTTCTTCTAATTTTGACTGCATTGGTTTTATTTGTGCAAAACTCTTCATTTCATGCAAACAAAATTATCCATTTTACTTCTCATGATCCTGTCTCTTGTTTGGTCTTAAACTCTTCCCTTCTCCATAGATCTGAGAGTTAAATTTTTCTATGCTCCCCCTAATTTTCTTATATGACCACTTTTTGTCTAAATCATGTTTCCATTTTAACCTTATCTTGGTATAGTGTGAGACATTGGTCTTATACCTAGTTTCTGTCATACTGTTTTCCAGTTTTCCCAGAAGTTTCTGTCAAATAGTAAGTTCTTGCCCCACAAGTTTGAATCTCTGGGTTTATCAAATACTAGACTACTACAGACATTTACTACTATATACTATGTATCTCACCTATTTCACTGATCTACCACTCTACTTCTTATCGAGTACCAGATTGTTTTCATGATTAAAGCTTTGAAATCTGGTACTGCTAAGCTGCCTTCTTTTACTTGTTTCCCCTTGTTTCCCTTGATATTCTTGACCTTTTGATCTTCCAAATAATTCCGTTATTTTTTCTAACTCTATAATTCCTTTGCACTTTGATTGATATGGTACTAAATAAGCAAATTGATTCAGGTAAAGTTGTCATTATAGTGGCTCAGGCCATAAACATTTAACATTTCTCCAATTGTTAAGATCTGTTTTTACTTATGTGAGGTGTTCATATAATCCCTAAGTTCATCTTGGTAGGTAGTCTCCCAAGTATTTATACTGTCTGCAGTTATTTTAAACAGAATTTCTTTCTTTTCCTGTTGTGTTTTGTTGGTAATATATAAAAATACTGATGATTTATATGGGTTTATCTTATATTCCATAACTCTGAAAAAGTTGTTAATTGTTTCAACTAGTTTTTTAGTTGATTCTCTGGGATTCTCTGAGTATTCCATAATAATATCTGCAAAGAGTGATAGTTTTGTAGCCTTGTTGTCCTTTATTGTTCCTTCAATTTCTTTCCTTTTCTTATTGCTATAACAAGTATTTCTAGTATAATATTGAAAAATAATATTGATAATAGACTTCCTTGCTACTTTATACCCATTAAAGATAATGCATGTTTTTGGTTTTAGATAGATACTACTTATCATTTTATGGAAAACTCCCTTTATTCCTATGCCTTCTAGTGTTTTCAATAGGAATAGGTGTTTGTCCATGCCCTTTCAACTAGAGACTCCATTTACTGGGGCTTATGCCCAAATTGAAGCCATTGATAATAAGTCCCCATATACTCTATATATCACAGCATTTTTTATGATAGCTATGAATTGGAAACAAAGTACATTCCCATCAATTGAGGAATGGTTAACCGAATTGTGATACATGAGTGTAATGGAATATTATTATGCTTTAAGAAATGATGTCTATGACTATGGAAATACATGGAATGATCTGCATGAACTGATGCAAAGTGAAGTAAGCAGAGCTAAAGGAAAAATATACACAACAACTACAACTATGTAAATGTTAAGAACTACATACTCTAAAATTAAAAGCAAATGTAACAAAATTGAAGAGCAAGCAGAACTAGAATGAAGAAATTATGAAAAGACAGCCCCTAACTAGTCATTTCTGAAAGTGGGAGGTCCAGAGGAGTTACAAACATTGCATATTTTTGGACTTTATTCTCATGGAGGGTTAAGTTGTGCTGATTTTTTTCTCCTTGCTAAAAAATATGATTTATCATATGAAATGGATCTTCAGGAGGGTATGAGGAGGGGAAAGGATACTAGAGATAACTATGGTGATGTAAGAAACAGAAAATATCAATAAAAACTTATTTCAAAAAAAAAACCTTATGACCAAGAAACCCACAGAATTTCTTAATAAAGTAAACCTTCCTGCCCACTTTCAATTTCTGAGAGCAACGAAGAAAACTGTCATCAATTTAATCTTTGACAATGTATAAAATTCACTGTTTTCTTAAGAAAATTCAGCACATGCTCCATTTTCACTACTTTTGAGAACAGTACTTCTTGATGTATAATGTGGACAGCATGAAACATACCATCAAGAGCAATTTCATTCTCCTTAGCCAATAATTTAGCTGCAAATTCACTTCTCTTCCTTATAATTGCCACTGTATCAGGTATACCCACCATACTAGTTTTGATCATGGAAATTATGCTTTTTAAAAAGCCTATATATACATCTTTTAAAAAATCTTCACCTGTTGTAATATATTGAGGAGAAGAGAATATCAAGCAATGCTTTACCCACAGTAAGATTTTCATCACATACACAAATAAATACAGCTACTTGAACCAGTTTACTAATATTCATACTTTCATCAACAACAAAAGTCAGAAATTTTCCAACTCTGATTTGTTTTCCATTGACAGTGACAATTTTGTTAATTCTACAATAGGTTTTCACAATGAAATATTATTAAAAGTTTTAACTTTTCCAGGATAAAGAATTTCAATGGCTTTCACCATACACTCCACAAATTCACCTTCACTAAAACACTGAATGTTTAGCTACAAGTCTTATGAATTTTGTAAATACTTTGAGTTTTTTAAAGTTATTTCAAATTCCTTAATTTACCTTATTCTTAAGTATTATATCACAACAGTGTATTTCATAATGGCATTTTAAATTATACTCCTTGGGGAATAATGCTGTGTTTACAAATTAAACATAAAATCTTGTATTTTGCTTCAGATAAGTAATCTAGCTCCCATCTTGTCTGAAAATTCTGTGATCTTGTATAGATTATTTTTTTACTACTCTTATAATGGGACATGATTTATGCCCTTCCTATGAAATAAGTTCTTAAAAATTATTTACAATTTTTTATTGCCAGTTTAAAATGTATAATTTTCTTACCTTATATATGCTGCAGTAAAGACTCCTTTCTCTTAAGCTTCCTTACCTAATGATTCATTCAACATGAAAGCAATAAAATATCATGTTTCATGCATACAATTTAACACAGAATTAATCTGAATGGTTCATAGATCCAAACCACAGATCAAGTGTACAAACTGTACTTAAAGAACTTCTGCAGGGCAGAATTTACTTGCACAGGTGGCATGAAGCTTTCTCCCACTAGGCAAATAATAGAGAAAAGTATTTCAAAACACAATAGGCACTTCCACATGGTGCAAGAGGGACAGACCATGCTATGAGGAAAATAGCAATTGGAGTACAGGAAGGGCTGCTCCACACTTGGCACTTTGGCTTCTCTTACTTTCTCAGATATAACAGTGTCATTTGCTTATTTCCTTATAAACTCCATTAGACTGCTTGTTACCGATGGACAGTACTTTGCCAATACAAATGAAACTCCAATTTAAAAAAAATGTTCTAGTAGTATTTTATTTTTTCCCCAGTTACATGTCCTGAAAAATTTTAGCATTCATTTTTTAATAAGATTTTCAGTTCCAAATTTTTCTCCCTCCTTCCCCTCTTTCCCTCTCTGCTTCTAAAAATAGTAGGCAGTTTGATACAGTTTATACATGTACTATCACATAAGAAATATTTCCATACTAGTCACAGCTGTGAAAGAAGAAACATAAAAAATCATGAGAAAGAATACAATGAAAAAATGCTTTGATCTATATTCAGAGTCTATCAGTTCTTTATCTGGATATGGACAGCATTTTCCTTCTTGGGTCCTTTGTACTTGTCTTGGATCATTGTGTTGCTGAAAGGAGCGGAGTCATTCACAGTTGATCTTCACACAGTATTGCTGATACTATGGACAATGTTTTTATGGCTCGCTCATTTCACTTTGCATCAGTTCATACATGTCTTTCCATGATTTTCTGAAATCTGCCTGTTCATCATTTTGTATTGCACAATAACATTCCATTCCATTTGTGTGCCACAACTTGTTCAGACACTGCCCAAATGATGTGCATCCCTTGAATTTCCAATATTTTGCCACCACAAAAAGGACTGCTATAAATATTTTTTTGCATTGATAGGTCCCTTTCCTTTTTTTAATAATCTCTTTGGGATACAGATCCAGCAGTGGTATTGGTGGATGAAAGGGTAGGTAGAGTTTAGTTGCCCTTTGGGCACAACTCCAAATTGCTCTCCAGAAAGGTTAGATCAGTTCAAAACTCTACCAACAGTCTATCAGCATCCCAGTTTTCCCACATCCTCTCCAACATTTATCATTTTCCTTTTCTGTCATATTAGCCAATCTGACAGGTGTGAGGTGGTATCTCAGAGTTGTTTTAATTTGCATTTCTCTAATCAAAAGTAATTTAAAGCACACCTTCATATGCCTATAGAGAGCTTTGATTCCTTATCTGAAAACTGCTTGTTCATATCCTTTGACCATTTGGCAATTAAGGTATGGCTTGTATTCTTATAAATTTGACTTGGTTCTCTATATATTTCAGAAATGAAGCCTTTAGTGGAGACACTTGCTGTAGAGATTGTTTCCCAGCTTTCTGCTTTCCTTCTCATCTTCGTTGCATTGGTTTTGTTTGTACAAAAGCTTTTTAATATAATCAGAAATATTATATTTTACATTCTTTTACGCTATCTTGTTTGGTCATGAATTCTTCCCCTCTCCATAGATCTGACAAGTAGACTATTCCTTGTTCTTCTAATTTGGCTCATGGTGTCACCCTTCATGTCTAAATCATTCACTCATTTTGACTGTATCTTGCTATTCGGTGTGAGATATTGGTCTACACCTAGTTTGTGTCCTATTATTTTACAGTTTTCCCAGCATTTTTTGCCAAATAGTGAGTTGTTATCCAAAAGCTAGAGTCTCTGAGTTTATCAAACACCAGGTTAGTGTGGTCATTGATTACTGTGTCTTGTGTATCTAATCTATTCCACTGATTCATCACTCTGTTTCTTAGCCAGTACAAGATAGCTTCGATGATTTCTGCTTTATAACAGTTTGATAGCAGGTATTGCTAGCTCACTTTTCTTTGCACTTTTTTTTTTATTAATTCCCTTGATATTATTGACCTTTTGTTCTTCCGGATGAATTTTATTTTTTCTAGCTCTATAAAATATTTTTGGTAGTCTGGCATGGCACTGATTAATTTAAGCAGAATTGTCATTTTTGTTACATTAGCTTGGCCTACGCATGAGCAATTGATTGTTTTCTATTTGTTTAGATCTGACTTTAATTGTGTGAAAAGTGTTTTATAACTGTATTCGTATAGTTCCTGGGTTTGTCTTGACAGGTAGATTACCAAGTATTTCATATTATGTACAGTTTTTTTGAATGGGATTTCTCTATCTCTTGCTGCTGGGCTTTATTGGTCATATATAGAAATGCTGATTTATGTGGGTTCATTTTATATCCTACAACTTTGATAAAGTTCTTAGTTATTTCAAGTAATTTTTAGTTGATGTTCTTTAGTTGGTTCTCTAAATATACCATCATATCATCTGCAAAGAGTGAGTTTTTTTTCCTCATTGCCTATTCTAATTCCTTTAATTTCTTTTTCTTCTCTTAATTGCTATACCTAACATTTCTAATATTTTTTTGAATAGTGCGGATCTTATTGGGAAGGCTTCTAGCTTACCATTACAGATAATGCTTGCTGGTGGTTTTAGATAGATACTACTTATCATTTTAAGGAATACGCCCTTTATTCCTATGCTCTCTAGTGTTTTTAATAGGAATGGATGCTGTATTTTGTCAAAAGCTTTTTCACCATCTATTGGGATAATCATATTATTTCTGTTGGTTTTGTTATTGATATGGTCAATTACATTGATAGTTTTTCCAATACTAAACCAACTCAAATTCCTGGGGTAAATCCCACCCAGTTATAGTGTATAATCCTTGTGCTATATTGCTGTAATCTGCTTGGTAGTCTTTTGTTCAAAATTTTTGCATCGATACTTATTAGGGAACTTGGTCTACAATTTTCTTTCTGTTTTAGCTCTTCCTAGTTTAGGCATCAGCACCATATTTGTATCAAAAAATCAGTTTGGTAAGACTCCTTCTTCACCTATTTTTCCATATAGTTTTGGAATTAATTGTTCTTTAAACGTTTGGTGAACCTCTCTGGCCCTGGGGATTTTTTCCTAGGGAGTTCATTAACAGCTTATTCAATTTCTTTTTCTAAGATGGGGTTATTTAGGCATTCTATTTCCTGATCTGTTAGGTAATTTATATATGTTTGTAAATATTCATTCATTTCACTCAGGTTGTCAGATTTACTGGCATATAATTGGGCAAAATATTTTCTAATGATTGCTTTAATTTCTTCTTCATTGGTGGCGATTTCACCCTTTTCATTTTTGACAGAAGATATTTTATTTTCTTCTTTTTTAAAATCAAATTAATCAATGGCTTATCTTATTGGTTTTTTCATAAAACCAGTTCACAGATTTATTAGCTCAATAATTTTTTTTTTATTTTCAATCTTATTAATCTCACCTTTGATTTTCAGGATTTACAGTTTGTTGTTCAATTGGGGATTTTAATTTGTTCTTTTTATGGTTTTTTTAGTTGCATGCCCAATTCATTGAACAATTCTTTTTCCCTTTTGTTGATGTAAGATTTTAGAGAAAGTTTCCCCTAAGTACTGCTTTGGGCACATCCCATAAATTGTGGTATGTCGTCTCATTGCTGTCATTCTCTTTTTATTTCTTTGATTTATTTAATATATTTAGTTTTCAGCACTGATTTTCAAAAGAGTTTGAATTACAAATTTTCTCCCCATTTCTACTCTCCTGCCCACTCCAAGATGGCATATATTCTGGTTCTATGATTTGTTTTTTAACCCACTTATTCTTTAGTATTAGTTTCCAATTAATTTTTAATCACTCTTTCCATTGCCCTTTGTTCAATGTAATTTTTGTTGCATTATGATCCGAAAAGAATACATTTATTATTTCTGCCTTTTCACATTTGATTTTTAGGTTTTATGCCCTATTTCATGGTCAGTTTTGTGTAAGTGCCATGTACTGCTGAGAAAAAAGGTATATCCATTTCTATTCCCACTTAGTTTTCACTGTTGTATCTACATTTTCTAATATTCTATTTATTTCCTTAGTTTCTTTCTTGCTTATTTTTTGGTTGGATTTATCAAGTTCTGAGAGGGGACAGTTGAGATCCCCCACTAGTATAGTTTTGGTGTCTATTTCTTCCCATATCTCAGTTAACTTCTCCTTTAAGAATTTGTATACTATACCACTTGGTGATATAAGTTTAGCATTGATATCGCTTTTTTAGCAAAATGTAGTTTTTCTTCCATATCTCTTTTAATTAGATCTATTATTGCTTTTACTTGTCTCTAATCAGGATTGCTACCCCTGCTTTTTTTTTTTTTTACCTCAGCTAAAGCATAATAGATTTTGCTCCAGCCCCTTATCTTCACTCTGTGTATGTTTCTCTGCTTCAGGTGCTTCTGGTAAACAGCATATTGTAGGTTTTTGATTCACTCTGCTATCCATTTCTGTTTTATGGGAGAGTTCATCCCATTCATATTCACAATTATGATTACTGTGCATTTCCCTCCATCCCACTCTTCCTCCTGTTTGTCCTCTCTCTCCTTTCACCCTTTTCCTCCCTACCAGAGTTTTGCTGCTGTCTACCACCTCCCCTGATCTGCCCTCCCTTTTCAGTCCCCACTCCTCCTTTCTTGTTCTCCCCTCCTATTTCCCTGTCAGGTAAGATAGATTTCTATATCCAAATGATTATGTATATTATTCCCTCTTTGAGCCAATACTGATGAGGGTAAGGTTCAAGCTATGCACATCGCCTATGGCCCCATTTTCTCCTCTACTGTAACAGGTCTTTCTCATCTCTTCACGAAGTAACATACTGTTTGCCCATTCTTCCTCTCCCTTCCTTCTGCACCCATTGTACTCCTCTTTCTTATCCTTTAATTTTTTTTTGTCATTCCCTCCAATTCACCTCATACTCATACCCCGTCTCTGTATATTCCTTCTACCTATACTACTAGTGATACAACTTTTAAGAATTACAAGTATTGTCCTCTCATATAGGGATGTAAAGAGTTTAGCTCTATTGAATCCCTTATGTTTTATTTTCCCTTTTTACCTGTTTATGTTTCTCTCAGGTCTTGTGATTGAAGATACAATTGTTTTAATTCTGATGTTCTCCTTATGAAAACTTGAAATTCCTCTATTTTGTTGAAAGAGCATTTTTCCTCTTGATGTATTATAATTAATTTTGCTGGGCAAGTGATTCTTGGTTGTAGTCCTAGCTCCTCTGCCTTCTGCAATATCATATTCCATAACCTATGGTCCTTTAATGTTACAGCTACCAAGTCCTGTGTGAAACTTCAATTTAAAACTGAAGGCTACCTAACCCATTACATGCTTTAGTACTGCATAAGAGAATCAATACTTGTGCACAGAAATGGACGGCATGGATAAAAGCTTTACTATGCCACAGGGCACTTAATCAATTGAAAATATGTACTTTATAGCTACCATACAGATGAAAATTAACAATTCTATTTTTTCTAATAGCCCTTCAAATACTAGAAATATCACAAAGTTCTTTATATTTTTCTGCATTTTTCATTGGAAACTGATTACAATTTGAAAAGACAGGAACAGCTGTAAACTGAAAATCTTCTTGGATTGTTTGGCCATTTTGCTCATACCCCAGATTCTGACCTCTGACTTCCTTGTACCACAAACTTATCTCCAATTTCCATTACTAGTGCCAAATAGGGCCTCCCTCCTAGCATTTCTCTGGCCACCACCCCACTCTGAGCTTCCTCCTGGCTGTCCATCCACCAAATTTTGGAACAAACCACATTCTCAATTCCTACGTATCTCTCCTCCAAAAGAACTAGATATTTAAGAGTGGAAAATTATACTTTTAACACCAACCATTACCACACTAATTGTGGTGTTACATTATTCATTTTTATGATCATAAAACTATATTCATTATTTTTAGTATTAAAATATAATATCTGTTTTATTGTATTTTTATTTATTTTGTTATATATTTCCTAATTACATTTTAACCTGGTTTAGGCCTTACTCAGGAGCATTGTGGACTAAGTGTTATTCTGCTCTAGTCCACCCTGTACTGTATCTCCCCAAAAATAGAATGTAAACTTCAGGAGGGCAAAGATCACATCTAATGTAAACTTTCTATCTCCCTTTTCATTTGCATAGTTTTTTTCATATCTAGTACTTAATTACATTTGCTCAACTGAATCATCAAAAACAATCAAATAAGTTTAAGGTACAACCCTTGCCCTCAAAGAGCGTACAGCCTAGTTAAGTACTAAATGTTGGGGGGGGGTGTAGAAATCTAGGGGTTCTGGGAGAGATCAAAATAGTCTTATACTGGGAAGAGTTTTAAAGTGGACAATATGGAAGGATAATACTTAGATTAGGTAAAGCAAAGGGTAGAAGACATTGCAGTAGGGAGGAGAACAAGAGTGAGGGCAGGATCAATATTGTACCATATATCTTTAGCACTATTATACACATATAGCAATATTATACATATATCGTTAGTATTGAATAAAAACACCAGTTTGAACAGCAAATAAGAAAATAAGTTTGATCACATAACTTCAATTTGGACCGGACTGAGAAGCCACCCCATCCAAATCATAGCTGAACAAGAATTACTTCTATATACCTAGAAAATGTTTCATACTTATCAGCATGTAATAACCGATTATCAGAGAAGTCTAAAAAACTGGGTTATAGTTGTAGATTCAATACTTCTAGAACTTTTGTCACTAAATAAAAACTGTAAAATGGGGGGGAATAATAAATACAAAGGTATTGTAAGCAGTAAAGGCATATACACAAAGGAGCTTTGAACATTTCAAAGCACCATAAAAAAGTGTAAGTTATTAGCATGTCTAATCAAGCTAGGGATGATCAGGACAAATACTAATATAGATAAAATGGGAAAGAAAAGGAAAGGTGAGATGGGAGACAAAATGAACAAAAACCCAAAGATTCCTCAACAGACTGACGATGATGACAAAAAAAAAGTTTAAAAAAAAGCCAGGGGTTTCCACTCTGGCTGACTGATAGATTGTGGTGCTGCTGATAGCAAGGGAAGAGATGAGAACCTTGTCGCATAGATTTCTAGAAGTCTGTGAACTTATATGGGAAAAAATTACATCTTTATTTTCTCTACTTCTAACTGAAATTTATCACTTTCTTCAATTACCATAGTCGACAACAAACATTATTCCCAAGTTTCACCAAATGGCCAAGGAGGCTGATGATATATGAATTAAGAACCCCTACCTTAAGTCTGGCACTAATCCCTTCTAACCATTTTGGCTGTACTTGCTGGAAAGAGATTTGCAGTCTCTTTTAAAAGGTAAAGGTGGAGACCTTATCACCACAGCTATAACCAGCAAACCAACTGTTTGGTGAGGGAAAATGAGAATTTCCAGTGGGAGGAAATAATCTCTAACAACATAGAAGCTACTGCCCACCTTTCTTAGGAGTTCAAGTAGAAAACATATTTCCGTCCAGATAGACAGGTCTTTGTAAAAAAAAAAAAACTTATCATCTTTGGAAAGTACCCAAAGCCTTAGAGTTTCCTCACAAGGATTTCTAAGAGGCTGACTAAGATATATTGAGGCCGACTGATGTTCAATTCTCTCTCACTTTTGCACTAAAAAGACACAATTTTGACTGCAGAAGAAGTAATTTTTTTTCCTGAATTGACATGCATTGTCTCTTGCTCATTACTCAGCATAGCTAGTACACTAATTTTCCCAATACCATGCTAGCTCCAAGCCCTGACTCTTCATCTTTCTTGTTGCACCTGAACAAAAGAATCCTTTTAAGATATTCTCTCTAAAGATATGTAAAGTGACTTAGAAGCCAACTATTCCTGTCTCAGAAGTTACTTCAGTTTGCCAACTCTGCTAGTTCATACCCTAACAGTGATCTCCTTCATACAGAATCATCCTCAGAACACCATGAACACTCAGGACAACATAATAGGCAAAGCTCAGGCCAAAAGGCAATCAATCAGTCTTACATTGCACTCAGTAAGGATTCACACTGAATTCCTTAGACATACTGCTGGTATCCTGAATACACCCTTAAATAATATCTCCCAATGGAGAACTCACCTCTTTTCTTGGACTACAGCTACTGTCCGGGGAGCAACCCTTTTGGAAAAAGGCCTCTGCCATCATCCTCAATACTATCCACCAATAACTGCTATTGATGGGTGGCCAAGTCAGTCAGTCAATAAGAATTTATTAATTGCCTACCATATGCTAAGCACTGGGGATACAAAGAGAGGCTCTCAAGAAGCTCACAGTCTAATGGGTAGGAAAATAAGCAAATAAGTATCCAAACTATCTATCTATAGACACAGAATAAACTGGAAATGCCCAACAGAGGAAGAAAATCGCTAGGATTAAGGGGAATCAGGAAAGGCTTCTAGTAGAAGGCAGAATTTTAGCTGGGACTTGAAAGCAAGTTTATTGCTCTTTTGAATAGTTCAGCATTGGAAATAGACATGATTTTTAATTAATTAAAATTATACAAAAGAAAATATATTACTATCTTCCTTGCCAACACATCCTAAGGATCAATGGGAATTTACATCTGCCCTGTAGCTGACCTCTCTTGTCCACTTTTCTTTCTGTATCCCCAGTGCTTAATACAATGCTTGACACATAAAAATGCATAATAAATGTTGGTTTTAATTTTTTATTTATTCCATTTCTTAGAATTGTCAGACTATCCATCAGATTCTGCTAGGTTTCTTGAGGCCAAAGTGCTGACTTACCATAGGTTTCAAGAAGACTCGTTTGGCTCATCAAAACTCTTTTGTTACTTACAATCTTGTTAAGGAAAGCAGTACATGTCTAGAGAAGAAAAGGTAGGAATAAAAAGTAAAAGTAAAATAAAAAGTAGATGTTTGCTTAACCCTACTCATCTCCCACTGGTGCATTTCAATCCTTATCTCCAAGAAATGAGGGACACACTCTCTCTCTCTCACACACACACACACTCTCTCTCTCTCTCTGTCTCTCTCTCTCTCTTCCCCCCTCTCCCCTCCACCAAATCACTTCCTAAAGGAACTTTGCTTATCTGAATGGGAGATGAAAAGTGAAAAATCTTTGTCACTGAGGACGATTATGTAGGGTATACAAAGGGAGCTGCATTCACTTTCAGTCATGACCAGAAACTGGAATTTAGGTAATCAGAAAGGGCAGAGAATGCAATTACAGCAGGAGAGGAGGGAGAATAATTGGAAAGCAAGATGTGGCAATGTTCATGGTATTCAGGGATTAATAGAACATACCAGTGCAGCTGAAAAGCCAAATTCACATATGGAGAAGGGGAAGTTCTACTTAGAAGAGCTGTCTCCTATTATTCTCATCATTTCTTTGGTACCTCACACAGCATTAACCACCTGCTCAAAAACTATATGATTTTCTTTAAAAGAAAAAAAAAACATCCTAGCCAAACAAACCTTTCAGTGAGGTCAAAGAGTCTGTGTGATATCTGAAACACATTCTTTATGTCCTCAAATTCCCTTATGCACAAAGACTCTCTTTCCTTTGTTCTTATGTAAATTCTTGTGATAGACCCTCTTGGTGGTTCATGGGATAACATGAGTGAAAGGTAGCATGGAAGTACTGCATTCACCATACAATCTGTTCAGAGAAAAGACTGCATTTCCCTGATTTTTCGCGCTGTTACCTCCCACCATGCAGAGCAAGCAAAAGCATAGCAGCCTCACAGTCTGTTGGAAGCCTATGCATGAGAAATTCATTATCCTTTTTTTCTTACTTGTCTCATATTCTCCATCTTGTTCTCACTAAGATATTGAAAACTTTCTTCACCTCATCATGAAAATGTCCCACAGCAGGACATGCACCTAAGAGTCTCGATGCTACATGTTTCTGCCTTTTTTCTCCCTTTGTAAGATTCCAGGTATGTTTCATCCTCTTTGGGCTCCTTGCAGGGCTGGTTTCTCAGTGGATATTTTGTCAGTCTTGAGGCACAAGTGTAACAGTACTGCTCAGATTAAAAGCAATAGTACTTTATTCTTACAGTTCTACCCAAGGGACCAAGGTTATTTTAAAATATGCAAAAATCCATCCCAAGTCTTCAAATGACCTTTATACTTTCACAGTTCTGTCATGGGCGTAGCAGGCACAACTAATGCATTTTCTTCTTCTGAGACTGTTTGGGATCAGAGGAGACTCAATGCTTTCTCTTATAGACTAAATTAGAGGAAGTTAAACTAGTAAAGAAGGGACAAACATGATGTTGAGGTTCTGAGTGTATATGATTTTTCAGTGCATAACATTTTTAAAAAGGATAATTCAAAGGAAATCAATTACAATGAAATACAGTTAGGAAAATGTTGCAAAAAATAAGGTCATAGACCCTAAATTATAAACTCTTGAATTAAATATATCCCAAAATGGGGCAGCAAAATGGCACAGAAGATGAAGTGTTAGGCCTGAAGTCAGGAGAACCTCGGTACAAATCTGGCCTCAGACACTTACTAGCTGTGTGACCCTGAGCAAGTCAGTACCTCATCTGTAAAATAAGCTGGAGAAAGAATTAACAAACCACTCCAATCTCTTTACCAAGAAAACCTCAAATGGAGTCCACAATGAGTGGGAAACAACTGAAAAACAACTCAACAACAAAATGGCATGGGCTGTCTCAGGAGGTAGTCTGAGAGAAGGGAGACTGATGTCCCTTTACTAGAAATCACCAAACAATGACTGGAAGACCAACTGACAAGTATCTTGTAGAGATTTTTGTTTGGTGTGTGTTGAATTAGGTAACCTCTGAAGTCCTTTGCAATTCTGAGACTCTGATTATGTGAAAAATGAACATTAGTTTATTATAATCAAATCAATAAACCACTATTAGTATGTGCCATTCATTAAGGCATGAGAATAGTTTTTCATATAGAAGCTCTGCAATGGGATACCTTTCTTTTTTTTGAAAATGGGATTTTAGAAGAAAATTATTTATGTAAAATAAGGAAAAAAGATGAATAACACATGAAGGACATTAATAGCTACATTTACATTCAAACCAATAATGTAATAATTGTTATTTTTAACATATAGCTATGATTATATACTAGTTCATACTAACACCCCCATCCATTAGTATGAACTACTGAATTCATTACTAGGAAATTTCCTCTAACTGAAAACCTTGAAAAATACTGACAAGATGGAAGAGTGGTCAGCCTGAAGAGCAACCAGTTTAATACCCCTCCAAAAAAATAACTGGAACAAGCCACAATAATTTGTAAAAATGAAAAGAAAAAAAGAGACCAATCTAAAAGCCCAGAAGACAACAGTCCTTCAGAAAAGGAAAACCTAAGGAAATGAGCAAGAAGGAAAAAAATACCTGACACAATAAGCAAAACCTATGGATTAAAATATTCTAAATATTTTAATATTCCCTATAAAGAGAACTCACTATAAGGGGAAATGACAAAATCATTTTGTGGTCAGCCCCTAAGTTGAATCTGGGTATACCATAAGACATGTCAAATTGTACTGGAAATAAAAGGAAACAAAAGTGGGAATATCATTGGTAAAGAAAGAGCTAGCTGATAATGATTCGGAATCCAAAAACGTGGGTTAAAATCCTAGCTCTAACTACTTACTTACTTAGTTATATACATATATACTTAGTATATCCTTGGGCAAGTCAATTAACCTCCATGGGTTCAGTTCCTCTTCTGTAAATGATGGGATTGGCCTAGATGAATTCTAAAGTCCATTTCAGCTCTAAAGCTGTAATTCCATAGACTTATCATCTGCTAAAATGGAGCAAGACAGAAATAATGCAAATAACTATCAATCAGATAAAATTTGAACTAACACCACAGACACAATGAAAAGTAAAAGTTATTCTGGGAAACAAATTGGCACAAGTTAAAGGACAAGAAGAAAAAGAATGTCTAAGATGAAATAAACTTAAAAAGCTGTGTTGGTAACCAAAAATGGGCTCCTTAGCACTTAGTCAACAAGCGCCCTTGAATAGTTTGGGTTTTTCCCCTGAACTAACTGAATGCTGTTTGTATGCTGGATTGGAGTAAGCCTGTCGGCCCCTTCACCTTGCTTCCCTTGCTTATGCTGATCGAAAGAACCTGTGCTTTCCCGGTCAACCCCTTCACCTTGCTTAAGCAGATCGAAAGAACCTGTGCTTTCCCCTGCGTACCTTACATCCCCCGCAGAAGCCAGATGGTTAAAAACAGCTTCCGTTGGAGCCAGAGGATGCTACAGCTACAGCCACAGCCGAAGCTGAAGCAGGAGCTGCCGGTAGCAGAGCTGACCTATGTGAGGATTGAGGAGTGCTGAACAAGGACTTGAGGCCAGTGGGTAATCTTTTTACCATAGACGGGAAGCATGTATATGATTTTGCTTTATACCATCATGCTTCTCTGCGGCCTCCTGGTTACTCTTGTGAGGTGGACTTACTGGGCCTGGAAGCTTTTGATCAAAATATCAAAATGGGGATGCTGGTTTGTGGGTTGGTTACTGTGGAGCCTAAATATATGCTTTGATTCTTCTGCCTCCTACTTTGAAGATTCCTTATATCTCACAGTTCCGAACCTTTCAGACATATATATGATCCTCTTTGAAATTATAAATTCTGCCCTCCTAATACAAAGGCTTATTTAAAAACTTTATAAGCAAAGAAAGCAATAATGGCTAAAAGGAATGACTAAATAAAGCTCATAAGCAAATAAGCAGTTAAACAATAATGCTAGGAGAATATAAAAGTCATCGGCCTCCTTGAAAAATGCAAACTGTCTGGCTGCCATTTTTCAGAAATTGTACAAGAAAACTTCCTGTTAAGTATTGATATCAAAGGTCAGAGTATGAACAGAGTCTACTGTGTACTAACAAAAATTAATACCATTTCCAATTCCCCCCAAATATATATAATTTTAGTGATTAAAAATGAGTGTTTTTCAAGTAAGTAAAAAGAATAATACCTATTATCAATGAACTCCAATCTAAACTGCACAGGTTATTTACCCAAATTACAAGAAAAACAAGTTAAAGCTAGAACATGGTTTATTGAAAAAAATCAAGGAAAATCTGACTCTCCTAAATCTTCCTAATCAGATGAACTAGGAATAATAAATAGAAATTAGATTTTTGATTTCATGCAGGTCTACAAGAAAGAAACACTTGTTAAAAACATTTCAGTTACAAATATGTAAGTTTATTCCATAGTCTAACCTAGTAGGAACCTAGATTTGCAAACAAACCTAAGTTAAAGTTAAAAATGTGGGCAACAAACTTAAAAATGCCAAATCACTGAATGGGAATTCACTGTAAATGCTATGCATAGTTACCATGTTATATTGCATCAACTATAGGCAGAGATCTGGGAGTAAAACAAAGATGGGGTTGTACTGATATGAAATGGCAAGAAGGGGTAGCGTGCTGATTTAGGAATGGAAATCAGAGAAGCAAATTGACAGCAGGTCAGATTCTATTTGGATATCATCTTAGAGCTAAGAAGGGAACTTAGAAGCTATCTTGTCATACCTTCAGCATTATGCAAGTTAGAAAACTTGAGGCCCAGAGGTTAAGTAATTTGCTCAAAGTAACATAGGGTAGCAAGTGATCAAAAAAGAATTAGAACCTAGGTCTTCTGACTCCAGAGCCAATTCCACACTGCAAGTGTAATTTGCAACTGTGGTGATAGTGGTTCAGGCTCATAATGAATGACAAAAGTGTTGGTACGTTTACCCCATTAAAACACTCAGAGACCAATCTCAATGCAATGAAGATTGACAAAATTAATAAAATGAAGTGTCTATAATTTTAAAAAAATAAGGATTTTCACTTTGAAGCCAATTTCAAAGTAGAAAATATTAAGAGAAATGAATGATAAAATTACTATACCATGCTTTAAAATGACTTCTACATGAGAATATTGGTATCAAGCATGTATGCATCTAATGGAATAGCGATAAAGAAAAAAGTTAACTTACAATAATTAAATAGAAAATCAGTAAGAATGAGATTTAAACATCCCAATGTAACAGAATATTATAAATCAAAATAAACCTAAGAAAGAATTCATAGATTTGGTTAGAATGCTGAAGAACATAGATTGAATAAATATGCAAAGAGAAATTAAAACAGGATATACATTTTTTTAAAATAGACAAGAAATTTGTACAGGCTTCAATATTATTTTTCTTATTCTACAGGTGAAGATACTCTTTCAGGTTAAGCGACTTGTTCAAGACCATAAATAGCTCGTGAGAAATGTGAGTCAGGATTGGACCTCAGGTCTTGGGACTCCCATGATCAGTGATCTTTCTTCTGTACTTTTCACCTCCTTGAACTGTCCCTTAATTCCATCACTGAGTCTGGAAGTCTTAGTTTAAAGTCTGCATCCAACACTAGCTGCATGACCCTATTTCAAGGTATATAAACTTTAGAAGAGGCCATTTACTTACTGTACAATAAGAATAACTATACTTTAGCTTATTACCCAACAGAGTTGTTGACATCAAAGAGCTTTGTAAATTCTAAAGCACTACTAACTGAAAAAAAGAGATGCAGAATGTTTACAATAACTGATCAAATCCTGGAACACAAATAAGTTACTTATGAATGTATAAAACCACATATTCTAAACATTTCCTTTGCGGATTAAAACAGCATTATAAGGAAAATATGACAGAAAAATACAAACCTTTATAGAATTTTTTAAATGACTTACTAAACGAATTTCAGACAAAACAACAAATTCATTTTTCTTGATGTATCATTCATAGTGTCATTGATGTGGTTAATTTCCTTTATTAGTACAGATCATAATATAGCCTTGGTTTCCCATCATGTGTTATTTCTTGTCCACAGTTTCACAAAAATCCTACACAGAGCATCAACCCACTGTGCTATAAAGGCCTTTCAAGTCTTTTTAAAAAAACATTTCCCTGTGCTACAGTGCAATCAGACTATCAACTTATTATACTTTGCTTCCTTTTGAAAATAAATTGTATTAAATAGAACAAACAATAAGAAATACACCATGTCAAAATGTATAGGAATGCAGCCAAAACAATACTGAGAACCAAAATTATATTCCTGAACACCTATATTAACCAGGGAGAAAAATAGAAAATAAAATTCCTGGTTAAATAGATTCAAGCAGTGGTGTCAAATTCAGTAGAAAACTGCATATTGATTTAGAAAACCTCAAATTAATATTATTTATGTTGTATCGTATTTTTATTTATTTTGTTATACATTTCCTAATTATATTTTAATCTGATTCAGGCAGCTCTGTGGCAAATTAATACCTCTGGCTACAGCAAAAGCAAGCCAAAATCAGGAAAGGAAGTCATTAAAATAAGTCAATAAAATATAAGCAAATTAACTTGGTACATAAAATGAAGATCCAGTACTTGTGAAACAACCAACAGAATTGCTAAAACATTCACAAATATGATCATATAGGATGCATGTGAAAAAAAATTACAAAAAAAAACTAAAGAAAAGAAAAATGGGAGATGTGAAACAAACAAAAGGACCAGATTCTGATAAATGCAACTATGCAATTGTAGCTACTATTTATGCAGCTCTTTAAAGGTGTTATTCCACTTGATCCTCACAACAACCCTGAGAAGTAGGCACTACTATTATTCCCATTTTGTAGATGAGGAAAGGGAAACAGAGGTTAAGTAAAATTTCCTTGGGTTACAGCGAGTGTCTGAGGCTGAATCTGAACCCAGATTTTCCTGACTCCATGTTCAGCATTCTGTCCACTATGCCATATAGCTACCTTCAAAACTAAGCATATGAAAGAGACATGAATTACACATAGATAGATAGCACATATGTATATCCCACCCACCCCGACATGCTAAAATGCTTATTGCACTATGGAGATGTCATTTAGTTTTTAAGAACAATGCCAGAAGATAAAATCTCTGGTAGATCCTACCAGGCTTTTAGAAAGACTTTGAATATAGCCTCAAATGATGGACTTATCTACTGCTCAAGGACTGGACTTAATGTTGTTGAGTTGCTTCGGTTGTATCCAACTCTTCATGACCCCATTTGGGGTTTTCCTGGCAAAGAAACTGAAGTGGTTTGCTATTTCATTCTCCAGGTCATTTTATAGATGAGGGAACTGAGGCAAACAGGATTAAGTGACTTGCCTAGGGTCACAGAGCTACTAAGCTTCTGGAACCAGCTCTGAAATCAGGATAATAAGGCTTCCTTACTCCAGGCCCGGTGCTTTATCCACTGTGCCACCTAGTTGCCCCCCAAGCTGCCGGGTTACCAGCAGTGATTCTTTTCTTCCTCCCTTCATTCTCTCTTTGTCTAACACCACAACTGTCAAAGACTATCTACTAAGTAACAGAGGGGTTGCAATTTGAATTGGTTGAGTGAGTATTCATAGTAATGAAATTATAAATTTTTGAAATATTTAAGTAAACCATTAAGGTCCCACTTGCTCAGAATTGTTATAGGCTCTATTTAAAATTTTCTACAGTAATTTATCTTACCTGTCCAACTTATTTGCCCCACCCCACCCCAAAACTGCAACCATATGAAGCTAACTCAAATCAGACACTCAGTGGCTCACCATTCTAATAATCAAAGCAATGAAAAAATAGCAAAACATATTTGGAGACAAAAATGAATAGCAAAGTAACAAAAAATATCAGCCACATTCCCAGATATGTATAGTATACTCCTTTCACTTCACCCACAGAGTAGTCTGGAAAATTATTTCCTCAGAGGCTCATGAGGAAACAATCTGGCTCAGTGACTCCTCAAATCAGTGTATTCCTAGAATAGTCATGAACAGAAGACTTCACTAAAATGTTCCACACCTACAAGTTGCAACCTGTCTATTTCAGTGTGGCTCGTAGTCACTCTGGCTGATGCTGTCCTAGACCTTCCTGATGTGTATAAAGAGGAACTAAAAGACAAAGGAAAAGAAGCATAAATTCTTTCCCCAACCATTTCACTGAAAAAAAAATAGTGAAAGTTGTTTTGGTGCCACCTCCAATCCCCACGTACAGTGGAGATCCTTTGGTTCATTAGAATGAGCCCTGCATAGCTTTTCTGTTTTGAGTTTGTGTATGAGATTACTAAGAGTAGCAAGATGCATCAAAACTGAATTTGTAATATTACCTAAATTATTTTAGAAATGTAATACCAAATAAAATGCTAGTTGGCTACTTCACAGAATGACAGTGATAAAACTCAAATATAAAAGTAAGTGAACCAGAATGACTGAGGAATGGGAAGAATGACTTGAATTGATGGATATAAAATCATATTAAGAGGTAATTATTAAAACTACCCATATTAAATCAAATTAGAAAAACAGAACAATGGAACAGAATATAATCCAGAATTAGTACAAAAGACAAAGAGAAACCAGCTTTGGAAAAATCTAAGATCACAAAATACTTAGGAAATAAGTCAATAAAAATTGTTAAGAAAATTAGACAGCTATATGGCAAAAAGTGGGATTAGATCTAAATCTCTCTCACACCCTTTGTACTTAAAATATATTCTATATGGATCCATTGTCCAAAGTTGTTTCTTTTGAAGTCTTAAGAAAATGAAAAGAAAATGAATTCCAGAGATGAAAGACAGTCTCATCAACTGAACAAGCAGAAAATATTACAGGAAGAAAAAAAAGTCAGATTTAGTGATATAAAATATTTTTTTCTACAAAAAAGCAAAGAATCAAAGAAAAATGAGAAATAAACAGATTAGGGATTTAAAAAAAGATTCTGATAACAATTTGATAATGCAACTATATCACAGACAAAAATTTGTAAAAGATACAGATCCCAATAGATAAGTGCCCAGAGAGTATAAACAAGAAATTTTCTAAAGATAAAACACAAATTATCAATAAATACCTGAAACATTTTAAAACATTCTAATGAGAAGTGTAAATCAAAGCAATTCTGAGATACATTATGCCCTGTAAATTGGCAAGGACAGCTAAAAATGATAAAATTAAGTGGACTCTAGGACATTATTAATTACATACCTGGCAGTAGAAGCCACTAGGAGAATGAGTATGGCAGATTTCCTGCCCAGGAGAGATCTCAGGGTGGATGGGATGGATCTGTGGTCTGGGAGAGTGCTGAGCCCTTGGAACTAAACCATACCAAAGCATGAGCAGGAGCAGGCCTGGGGCTGAACTGCAGGCTGCGGTGTTGATCCCCAGGCCTCTCAGCCTAGGACAGGAGTCTGTAGGTGCTATGTGAGACAGAAGCACAGAGCCTGCTGTTGCAGCAATAGCTACTCCTAGGGCTCTCAGCCTACAGTCTAAAGGTTTGAAACTCACCTTCTTGAACTTCCATGAACCATGATGACCAGGTAAAATGGCTCTCATCCCTCCCCTGAATAAGCAGAAAATAGTTCCCTAGGAGAAACCCTGTAATAGAGGAGCCAGAAGTGGGGGTTCCATAGTCATTTAGCTCAGGAGGCTAAGAAGACTCCCTCTTGCAGTAACAGAAAGAGACCAGGGCAGGAAGGGAGGCATCCCAGCAACCCCACCTTTGCAGACCAGTGGGAGTGCCTGAGGCCAGGGGGGTGGAGCCAGCAAGTACCATCACTAGGACACCAGGTATGCCTTTGCACAGCCAGGGGAATTAGCAGACACCAGCACAGACAATGGCTGAGACCACCTGTGCTATAGCATAGCCATAGCACAGCCCTAGGGGAAGAGGAGACTTTTAGCACTTAGACCACCCCTCCCCCACACTTCATGCTTTAACCCCAGGGGAAACTCAGAAAGACATCACTGGGCCTTGATCCTTGGCACATACCATCCAACTTCAGCTCAGAACCAAGTGAGCAGCAGCATTAATAGCCTCTAGCTGACAAAACCAGAGGCCATAGCACACAAAGCCAGTAACCAAGGCCCTAACTCCCAACAGAAGCAGCTTGGGACAGAGCCCCCTGGGCCCCAGAAGCTGAGATCCACTTAAAAAGCCAGGAAAAAGGTAACCACCATGATGAAGCAATCCAGAAAAACGAGGACCATTGATTCTTATTATGGAGACAGGTAAGATGAAAATACCAGTTCAGAAGAGGACAGCATGGACACTATACCCGCATCTGAAACCTCAAAAGGGAATATGAACTGGTCTCAAGTCCAAAAAGAATTCCTGGAAGAGCTCAAAGAGGATTTTAAAAGCCAAATCAGAGAGATAAAAGAAAAAATGGAAAAAAAATTCACTGATGAAAACAAATCTTTAAAAAGTAAAATTGGCGAAATGGTTAAGGATGTACAGAACCTAATTGGAGAAAATGACTCCTTGAAAAGTAAAATTGGCCAAATGGAAAAGGAGGTACAGAAGCTAAATGAAGAAAACAATTCATTAAAAATTAGAATTGAGCAATTAAAAGCTAATGGCACTATGAGACATCAAGAATCAGTCAAACAAAATCTAAAAAATGAAAAAAAATAGAAGAAAACACAAACTATCTCATTGGAAAAACAACTGAACTGGAAAATAGATCCAGCAGAGGCAATCTAAGAATTATTGGTCTACCAGAAAGCCATGATTAGAAAAAGAGCCTGGACAGTTATCTTCCAAGGAATCATAGAAGAAAACTTTCCTGACATCCTAGAACCAAAGGATAAAATAGTCATTGAAAGAATCCACCAATCTCCCCCTGAAAGAGATTCCCAAATTGAAAACTCCAAGGAATATTGTAGCCAAATTCCAGAATTATCAGGTCAAGTAGAAAATATTGCAAGCAACCAAAAAGAAACAATTCAAATATTGCGGAACTACAGTCAGGATCACGTGAGACCTTGCAGCCTCTACATTAAAAGAACGGAGGGATTGGAATATGATATTCTGTAACGCAAAGGAGCTTAGAATACAATCAAGGATCAACAACCCAGCAAAATTGAGCATAATTTTCCAGGCAAGGAGATGGATATTCAATGAAATAAGGGAATTACAGACCTTCCTGATGAAAAGGCCAGAGCTCAATGGAAAATTCGATCTTCAAATACAAATCTCAAGAGACCTGAAAAGGTAAACAGGAAAAAATAACCTTGTTTTCAATAAGGGCAAATTGTTTACATCCTTATATAGGATTATATGGTTTCATGTTTTCTATATATACTACATTTATATATTATATTATATGTTGTCTCATTATTGTCAGTCTCTTTAATGAAATTACTGATTGTTTCTATGATTTGTTGTTTGACCCACTCATTCTTTAGGATTAGATTGTTTAGTTTCCAATTAGTTTTTAGTCTATCTTTCCATGGCCCTTCATTACAAATAATCTTGAGAATGGTATGCTTATTACACCAATTAAAGGGGATATTCATAGAAAGAGTATGTGAGTATAAACTAACTTATGTGATGATAAAAAAATAAGGGATTGTTCTTGGAGAAGAGGTAAAGAGGAGGCAGAAAAGGGTAAATTACATCACATGAAGAGGCACAAAACGATATTGTAGTAGATGGAAAGAAAGGAGGGAGAAGAGCAGTGTTTGAGCTTTACTCTCATTGGATTGGGTTCAAGGAGGGAATAACATACTCTGATAAGTATAGAAATCGAACTTGTCCTACAGGCAGTAGGAGGGAAAAGGGGAAAAAGGGGGGGGTGAGGTTAGAAGGGAGGGAAGAAGTAGTAAGGAAAAAGCGTAAGATAAGAGAGAGGGGCTGATAGGAAGGGAAAATTGAGGGAGGCAGTGGTCAAAAGCAAAACTCTTTTCAGGGGGGGGAAGGGAGAAATAAAAGCATAAATGGGAGAAATAGGATGTAGAGAAAGACACAGATATTAATCATAACAGTGAATGTGAATGGGATGAACTCTCCCAGAAAACGGAGGTGGATAGCAGAATGGATTAAAAACCATAATCCTACTATATGTTGTTTACAAGAAACACATTTGAAACAGGGGGATACACACAGGGTAAAGGTAAAAGGCTGGAGTAGACTACATCATGCTTCAGCTGAAGTAAAAAAAGCAGGGGTAGCAATCCTAATCTCAGACAAAGGAAAAGTTAAGATAAATCTAATTAAAAGAGATAAGGAAGGACACTATATCCTGCTAAAAGGCACCAAAGACAACGAAATAATATCATTACTTAACATATACACACCAAGTGGTACAGTATCCAGATTCTTAGAGGAGAAGTTAAGGTAATTACAGGAAGAAATAGTGGGGGACATCAACCTCCCCCTCTCTGAACTTGATAAATCTAACCTCAAAATAACCAAGAAAGAAGTTAAGGAGATGAATAGAATTTTAGAAAAGGTAAATATGATAGACCTCTGGAGAAAACTGAATGGGCATAGAAAGGAATATACCTTTTTCTCAGTGGTACATACAACATACACAAAAACTGACCACATACTAGGGCATAAAAACCTCACAATCCAGTGAAGAAAGGCAGAAAATCAATGTCTCTTTTTCAGATCATGATGAAATAAAAATTATTTGTAATGAAGGGCCATGGAAAGATAGACTAAAAGCTAACTGGAAACTAAATAATCGAATCCTAAAGAATGAGTGGGTCAAACAACAAATCATAGAAACAATCAGTTATTTCATTCAAGAGAATGACAACAATGAGACAACATACAAAAACTTATGGGATGAAGCAAAAGCAGCTCTTAGGGGAAGTTTTATATCTCTGAATGCTTACATGAATAAAATAAAGAAGATCAACGAATTGGGCACGCAACTGAAAAAAGCTAGAAAAAAATTAAAAATCCCCAATCAAATACCAAATTAGAAATACTGAAAACCAAAGAAGACATTAATAAAACTAAAATCTAGAAAACTATTGAACTAATAAGAGCTGGTTTTATGAAAAAAAAAACAATAAAATTGATAAACCTTTGGTCAATTTGATTAAAGAAAAAGAAGAAAACCAAATTCCCTGTATCAAAAATGAAAAGGGTGAATTTACCTCAAATGAAGAATAAATTAAAACAATAATTAGGAATTATTTTGCCCAATTGTATGCCCATAAATTTGACAATCTTAGGGAAATGAATGAACAGTTACAAAAATATAAATTGCCCAGATTAACAGAAGAAGTAAAATACTTAAATAACCCCATCTCAGAAAAAGAAATTGAACAAACCATCAATGAACTCCCTCGGAAAAAATCTCCAGGGCCAGATGGATTTGCATGTGAATTCTATCAAACATTTAAAGAACGATTAATTCCCATCCTTTATAGACTATTTGGGAAAATAGGAGAAGAAAGAGTCCTACCAAATTCTTTTTATGACACAAATATGGTACTATTTCCTAAACCAGGAAGAGCCAAAACAGAGAAAGAAAATTATAGATCCATTTCCCTAATATAGACATAAAAAGTTTAAATAAAATATTAGCAAAAAGATTACAGCAACTTATATCAAGAATAATACATTATGACCAGGTAGGATTTATTCCAAGAATGCAAAGCTGGTGCAATATTAGGAAAACTATCAGCATAATTGATCATATCAACAACAAAACTAGTAGAAACCATATGATTATCTCAATAGATGCAGAAAAAGCTTCTGATAAAATACAGCACCCATTCCTATTAAAAACACTAGAAAGCATATGAATAAATGGAGTCTTTCTGAAAATGATAAGTAGCATCTACCTAAAACCATCAGCAAGCATTATATGTAATGGGGATAAGACAGATGCACTTCCAGTAAGATCGGGGTGAAACAAGGAGGTCCATTATCACCCCTATTACTCAATGTTACTAAAATGTTAGCTTTAGCAATAAGAGAAGAAAAAGAAATTGAAGAAATAAGAGTAGGCAAAGAAGAAACTAAGTTATCACTCTTTGCAGATGATATGATAATATGCTTAGAGAATCCTAGAGAATCAATAAAAAGCTATTTGAAACAATAAATAACTTTAGCAAAGTTGTAGGATATAAAATAAACCCACATAAATCCTCGGCATTCCTATATATTACTAACAAAGTTCAACAGCAAGAGACAGAAAGAAAAATTCCATTTAAAGTTACCGTAGACAACATAAAATATTTGGGAGTTTACCTGCCAAGACAAACCCAGGAACTATATGAACACAATTACAAAACACTTCTCATACAAATAAAGTCAGATCTAACTAAATGAAAAAACATCAGTTGCTTGAGGTTAGGTAGAGCTAATATGACAAAAATGACAATTTTATCTAAGTTAATTTACTTATTTAGTGCCATACCAATCAAACTACCAAATATTATTTTATAGAGCTAAACAAAATAACAAAATTCATCTGGAAGAACAAAAGATCCAGAATATCAAGGGAATTAATGAAAAGAAATGTTAGGGAAGGAAGACTAGCCATACCAGATATTAAACTGTATTATAAAGCAGCAATCATTAAAACTACCTGGTACTGGCTAAGAAATAGAGTGACAGATCAGTAGAATAGGTTAGGTACACAAGACGAGGTAGTCAATGAATACAGTGATCTACTCTTTGATAAACCCAAAGAGTCAAGCTTCTGAGATAAGAACTCACTATTTCACAAAAACTGCTGGGAAAACTGGAAAATAGTATGGCAGAAATTGGGCTTAGACCAGTATCTTACTCCATATACCAAAACCAACTCAAAATGGGTTCATGATTTAGATATAAAGACTGATACTATAAGCAATTTGGGAGAGAAGGTAATAGTTTACCTGTCAGACTTATGGAGAGGGGAAGAATTTATGACTAAACAAGAAATAGAGAGCATTACTAAATGCAAAATGGATCATTTTGACGACATTAAATTGAAAAGTTTTTGTACAAACAAAGCCAATGCAACCAAGATTAGGAGGAAAGCAGAAAATTGGGAAAGAATTTTTACAACCAGTGTCTCTGACAAAGGCCTCATCTCTAAAATATACAGAGAACTGAGTCAAATTTATAAGAACACAAGTCATTCCCCAATTGACAAATGGTCAAAGGACATGAACAGGCAGTTTTCAGAGGAAGAAAATAATGATATCTATAGTCATATTAAAAATACTCGAAGTCACTATTGATTACAGAAATGCAAATCAAAACAACTCTCAGGTACACATCTCTCCTGTCAGATTGGCTAACATGTCAAAACAGGAAAACGATAAATGCTGGAGAAGATGTGGGAAAATTGGAACAATAGTGCATTATTGGTGGAGTTGTGAACTGATCCAACCATTCAGGAGAGCGATTTGGAACTATGCCCAAAGGGCTATAAAAATGTGCATACTCTTTGACCCAGCAATACCACTTCTAGGGCTGTATCCCAAAGAGATCATACAAGAGGGAAAAGGACCTGTATGTACAAAAATATTTATAGCAGTTCTTTTTGTGGTAGCAAAGAGTTGGAAATCAAGGGAATGCCCATCAGTTGGGGAATGGCTAAACAAATTGTGGATGAATGTAATGAAATACTATTGTGCTATAAGTAATGAGGAGCAGATGGACTTCTAAGAACCTGGAGAGTCTTATGTGATCTGATGATGAGTGAAGGGAGCAGAACCAGGAGAACATTATACACAACCACAACCACACGGCTTCTATGATGACTAACTTTGATAGACTTGGCTCTTCTCAACAACACAAGGCTCTAAGACGGCGCCAAAAGATTCATGATCGAAAAGGCTACCCACATCCAGAGAAAGAATTACAGAGTCTGAATGCAGATTGAAGCAAACTATTTGCTGTCTCTGTTTTTTTTTCTTTTTTCTTTTCTTTTTGGTTTCGTTACATCTTTCTCATGGTTCATTTCATTGGTTATAATTTTGTTTTACAACTTGATTATTGGGAAAATAAGTTTAATGTGAAGGTATATGTAGAACCTGTATCAGATTACATGCCATCTTGGGGTGAGGGAGGGGGGAGGAAATGGAGGGGGAGAAAATTTGGAACTCCAAAACTTGTGGAACTGAGTGTTGTAAACTAAAAATTAATTAATTTTTTAAAATTACATAGCTGGTAAAAGTAAGAATGGGTGTAATCTTTTTGAAAAGCAATAAGGCACTAAACACTAAGCTACAAAACTATTCCTAACCTCTGACACAGTATTCACTATACTAGGAATATACACCAACTTGGTTAGTGAAAAAAAAAAATTCTTCTATACAAAAAAAAATCACTTTTACTTGTAACTGCAAAAAATGGAAATATCCCACGTGTTCAATGATTGCAGACTGGCTTAACAAATTATGGAATATGAATGGATTTCTATATCATAACAAATGACAAATATGGAACAACATGAAGAAATATAATACAGCACATATGAATGACGTAAAATAAAAAGAACACAGTAATAACTATGCTTATAATAAAAATAGCAAGAAACACCTCCGAAAATAAACAGGAGACTCCAGATAGCATTTTAATGCCACCTTGAAAAAAAATCAATGTACACATTTTAAAACCAAAAGTAAATGTAAAATGCATGATTGATTTTTATTTCCTGTCTCTTAATTGTTTGATGGTTATCAAATTTAAGATAAATTCAAAAATAAAGCTTAGAAAACATTCTCTACTCTTGTGGTGTAGAATACTATAGTTGTTAGAATGCAATGAAGGAAAGAAATGATTGGGGATCAGCAGCAGGGTGGAAAGGAGGCAATGGGCATTTGAGTGGGGCACACCTCTGAAGACAACCAGGAAGGTCGGGTGCCTCCAACTGGGATTCAGTCAATTAAGGAGCTCAGCAAATGTGTACTAGGAACCCACCTTGTACGAGGCACATACAAGTCTGGAAGGTTAGAAAGTAAGGACAGATGAAAGGGGTTCACTGAAGGTCAAGTCTCAGAGTTGGTGCCCTGGAAAGTGAGTCTTGCCCAGTGATGCCTTAATGAGCCTGGCGGCAGACCCTACTGGTATCATCAAACGCCCCCTTCCCCCCCCCCCCCACCTTTTTCACGCAGTTATTCAACAGAGGTTAGGCGAGTGAACGGGTCTCACAAGTCCCTTCCTCCAGGAAGGTTCCTCTGATTCCACCAACCAGACATCATCTTTCTATTCCCCTCCCTTCAACGGCTACACTATTACCCCTTCTTTGGCTGCCCTGGAGTTACAACCTCTCAGGGGACAACACAATGGCCTGGCTGAGTGTGCTTCAAGGTCCGTCCTGCCCCAGTGGTTGTAGAATAGATAACTGGAGGAATCAAGACATCAAGAAATCAATGGCTGCTCCAGGCAGACGCTCGTTAAACTCAGCATCGAGCATCTGAATGCCACAGGAAAGACACGTGGCCGCCATGGCACTTAAATTTTGTTCCTTTCTCCACGGAAAAGGCAGCCCTAGGAAAAAGTCATCTTCCCCCCTCCGCCAGTTTCTTACCTGAAATCACGGGGGGGGGTGGAGGAGGAGGAAGGAGGAGCTCAGCGGCCCCTTCTGCAAACGCCGCCCTCACCCTCATCGCTGCCAGTCGAATGTGTCTCATCTCCTAGCTGGCTCTCCCAGGAAACTCCAAGTCAGGAGATCTTGCCAAAACCATTACATCAGATTCCCAATCCATTCGCCCCCCACCCCACCCCAAAAAAGGCCATGTGCCCACACAGGCAACAGACACCCCAGGAACTTCCAGAGGCCTGTCACGGACTGAAGCGGAAACATGCCAGAGTGACTAGTTTTGTAGGCTTCTCCTTTCACGGGATAGGTTGTCTCTGCCCTTGACCCTCCCCTTCCTCTTACCTCATCCAAATGTGATAGGCCACCTCCGCCTTAGACCCGCCCCTTCCTCTCGCCTCCCCTCCCCCCCAGTGATAAAACTGATTCAACCCTACATGAGCTTCCTTTGCTACCTACCTACCCCTCCCCTTCTCCCTGTCTTAGAATTATCCATTGGGGAACCTCCTGTGCTGGAATCTTCCACTCTAGAAAGTTCCATTCTGTCCTGCCGAGCTAACTCTCATTCCCATTTCCTGTGACATTAACGAAGCTGCTCTCCCCTCTATCCCAAAGACTTGGCCAGTTCCATTGCAGCCCCACGTGGTGAACTGCTTTAGATGTCCTTGTCTTGGGGTGTCAGATACTTGGAGGTGAACCCAATGAGAGGCGGAGGGGTGTCAGCTAGTTTTGGGGGGTCCCTGTGATGGGTGCTATATAGTTCAATAACTATAGGGCTCAGTAGGGAGTAATACTAGACCTGGGAATCCTGATGACCTGGGTTCAAACTCTTCTCTCACAGTAGTGTGTGGCGAGTAACCATCTCAACCTCTGTAAAATGGGGATGATAATAATATCACGTACCTTCCAGGGTTCTGGGGGAAGCTAGGGGCCACAGCTCATGGAGTGCAGTGCCTGAAGTCAGGAAGACTCTTCTGCCCAAGTCCAAATCTGGCCTCAGACACTCCCTAGCTGCGTGACCCTGGGCAAGTCACTTAACCCTGTTTGCCCCAGTTTCCTCAGCTGGAAAAAGGACATGGCAAACTGTTGGGGTCCCTACCCCCCACAACTCCCAGACCTTTGTCCAGCAAAGGCCTGATCTCATGGGCAATGAATGAGGCGGGAGAGAAGATGGTGCATAACTCCGTTTATTCAGGTTAATAGCAGACTTTTATATCTTTGGTTATGTAGGCACTAGGGCCACCCCAGTTCCTCCTATTCTCCTCACTTCTCCTTCCTGCGCTCTCCCATGATTCCCTTGTGATCAGGCAAAGACCCAGAACTGCCACGTTGGCAACAAAGGCGAGACCCTTCCTCCTGACTCCATCTTGTTCCACCTTTACCTCAGAGCCCTGATTTTACCTCAGCAGGCCCCGGGCACGGAGGTCCAAAGAGGGCAGGAGTAGGCTCTAACTCGCCCTGTTACAGCAAACCATTCCAGTATCTCCGCCAAGAACATCCCAAATTGGGTCACAAAGAGTCTTGACAAGACTGAACAAGAACAAAAACCCAAGGTCATTTTGAGAATCAAATGAAAAATACACATAAAGTGCTTTGCAAACCTTGAAGAGTCATATAACTGCTAGATATTATAAATGATGATATCACTTCTGTTTCTTCTTCCATTGATTTTTACCGAAGTGTGCTTCTGTATGCTTTTCACCTTCGGTTTCTATATTCTCCCCCACCCCCGCCCCCACACATTTCTTTTTTATTTCTTATACTCGTTCAGGGTGTTTCAGGCAGGAGTCACATTCTTGATGATACATATTGGCAAAAAAAAAATTGCCTCCCTGAAACAGGATTTCCTGTTCATCTTACTTGTAACACTTCACACATTCATGTGCAGACATTTGTGGTTTTCATTACAGACCCCCTTCCTTGGATTTTTTTCTCCTGTGAACTTTTGACTGTTTTTAACTGCTATTCTTCCTAAATTATAGTTTCTCTTTCTATCTACCCTGTTAGATATACATAGGCAGTTTTCTTCCTTCCCCTTTTTTTCCCTACATACAAGTTCTTTGGATTTGATTTGCAATATACTAAGCAATACATTTTTTAAATTTATTTTTTATTTTTAGTTTACAACACTCAGTTCCACAAGTTTTTGAGTTCCAAGTAGTCTCCCCAGCCCTCTCCTCCCCTTTTCCCCCTCCCAAGATGACATATAATCCAATATAGGTTCTATATATATCTTCACATTAAACTTATTTACACAATAGTCAAGTTGCAAAGAAGAATTATGACCAATGGAATGAATCATGAGAAAGAAGAAACAAAACCAAAAAAGAAGGAAAAAAGAGAGAGCAAATAATTTGCCTCAATCTATATTCAGACTCAGTAATTCTTTCTCTGGATGTGCATAGCTTTTTCCACCATGAATCTGTTGGAGCTGTCTTTGAACCTTGTATTGCTGAGAAGAGCCAAGCCTATTAAAGTTAGTCATCACAGACACCGTGTGTCTGTAATCGTTTATAATGTTCTCCTGGTTCTGCTCCCCTCCCTCAGCATCAGATCATGTAAGTCTTTCCAAGTTATAACAAAGTCTGCCTGCTGCTCATTTCTTACAGCACAATAGTATTCCATTACATTCGTGTGCCACAACTTGTTCAGCCATTCCCCAATTGATGGGCATCCCCTTGGTTTCCAATTCTTTGCCACCACAAAAAGAGCCACTATAAATATTTTTGTACATACGGGTCCCTTTCCCACTTGTGGGATCTCTTTGGGATACAGTCCTAGAAGTGGTATTTAGGAAATGTATTTTTAACAAAATCTTTTTACTTAGCACAGTGCCTGGGTACAAAGTAGACACTTAATAAATGTTTGTTGTCTTGACTTGTAAGGTGGACTCTAGCTTGGCCAGGAGTTAATATCGGGGTGGGGTGGGGGGAAGGTTGTCAGGTGCCTTTAATGAGTTCCTGCCACCTTACTCTGATAACTTAAATTCTTCGGTACTAAAAGAATCAGCCTAGGGGATTCCTGAGGCATATCATAAACACATCATAAACATAAACATATCAGGGTTTATTGATTAATCAATAAACTATCGGTAATATTTTAGAAGTCATAGAAAAGGAAAAAGAAAAAATTGGAGAAATTAAGATTTCATTCCAGTTTTAATAAAAAAAAAAGGAGGAGAATGGAGGGAACTTGAGCTCCTCTTTCAAAAACGCCAGGCGATGAGCCAGAGGCCCGGGGTGGGCCAGGGTAGTCTCTGGAAGACCCCCACTGCCCCTGGGACCTGGGGCTTCACCACCATCCACCCATGTTGAAGCAGCAGGCAGTGTAGTATCAGAGAAAGCACCTGGGGGCATTAGCCCCTTGCAGCATTTGGTGGCATCTGGCACAGGGGCCCTTGTTACCTCCATTTTCACGGCCCCACTGGATGTGGTGAAGGCCCAACTGCATTCCCAGCGCCCTTCTCCCACCCATGGGCTGGCGCAGTCCCAGGGATCCTGGAGCATCCCCTATACTAAATGGAAATGTATGCTCTACTGCAATGGTATTCTCGAGCCCCTGTATCTGTGTCAGAATAGTTCTTTGTGCTGTCTGATACCAGCATCCCACCTACTTCACAGGCACTGTGGATGCCTTTGTGAAGATTACTCAGCACGAGGGTGCCAGGACTCTGTGGAGTGGCCTCCCTGCAACTCTAGTGTTGACAGTGCCTGCCACTGCCATTTACTTTACTACCTATGACCAACTCAAGGGTTTCTTGTGCAGCCAAGCTGTGACTTCTGACCTCTATGCACCCATGGTGGCAGGAGCTATGGCCCGACTGGGCACTGTGACTGTGATCAGCCCCCTGGAGCTGGTGAGAACACAGCTTCAGACCCAGCATCTTGGGGCCCGTGTCAGGGCAGCTGTGTCCCAGGGTGGTTGGCGCTCTCTGTGGCTTGGCTGGAGTGCCACTGCACTGAGGGATGTGCCTTTTTCAGCCCTATACTGGTTTAACTATAAGTTAGTGAAGACATGGCTATGTAAGATGGCAGCCAAGGACCAGACTTCAGTCAGTGTCAGCTTTGTGTCTGGAGCTTTATCAGGAACAGTGGCTGCTGTGCTCACGCTGCCTTTTGATGTGGTGAAAACTCAGCATCAGATGAAGTTGGGAAGTGTGGGAGCCTTGAGAGTGACATCCCCACGTTCCCCTTCCACCTGGCTGCTGCTCCGACGAATTCAAGCTGAGTCTGGGGCCAGAGGACTCTTTGCAGGCTTCCTCCCACGGATCATCAAAGCATCCCCCTCCTGTGCCATAATGATCAGCACCTAAGAATTTAGCAAAAATTTTTGCCCTTGGGGACCCTGAGGGGAGAGTAGGGGAGAGAGAGATGGAAGACATCAACCTCCAGGGTCTCCTGAGGAAACAAGCTCTGGCCCTCAGCAGGAAAAGGGGACTTAGACACACTTTCCTCGTCATGGGGGCTGTGGAGGAGAGTGTCACCCTCTGTGCTGTATGGCCAAGGGTGAGATGCTGCTCCATCTTCCCTCCCACCTGGCAATACTAGGGCACCATGCAGGGAACTAAACTCCCCTCTTTTTCCATGTTTTCTCCCCACTTTCCTGCAGACCAAATGCCCCCAGCTCTTGGTTCATCCCCTCTCCTTCCTCAGAAATCGAATCTGTTGTTGTCCCTTTGTTTTTTCCTCTGGACATCTATCTCAGCCCCTGGTCCTGCTTTGTCTTAATCTCCCTCTTGTTGAAACCTTTAGATGCAAAGATGATGCTTTGCTGTTAAAAAAAAAAAAAAAGGAGAATGGAGCCATAAGTCAATGGACTTTGATTCCTAGTAGACTTCTAGAGGAATGCCAAAGTGAATGTCTGGGGTGGGCGCTGGGGAGATGCGGGGCCTAGAGGCCCCATGTAGCCTTCTAGGTCTTTTGACGGAATCCAGTTGAGGGGTTATGTTCTATGAAGTTTAGATACAGTCAAAGGGCCACACTTGAGGACCTAGAAGGCCACATGTGGCCTCAAAGCCCCACGTTCCCCACCCCTGGACAGGAGAAGCAGCAGTGATTACAAAAGAGCCAGCATGACTTCATTTAGAAGAGGTCTTACCAGACCAACTTTATTTACTTTTTTTTTGACAGGTTTAGTAAAGTGTAGATGAGGGGATTTATTGTGGATATAGATTATCCAGATTTTAGCCTGCTGTCCCCCAAGCACTGAATTACATGATGTGTTATTATTATTGTTATTATGGTTATGATTACTATTATTAGCATTATCTCTAAAAGTTCCTTTTACTCAGGCACAGTGAGTAGCTCTCTTCAGTGCCACTTTCTGTCAATTCAATTCTATCTGGCTTGTCAGTCCATATTTGAAATATGAATTTCAATCAGATTTGTCCCAAGCTTGTGTTAAAACAAGACACTAGAAATCTCTTTTGAAGCTTGTGTATTGAATGAATAAACCAGTGCCTATGATTCTATTCATTGGATGTGCAAAATGACTGGTAGAAATTTACATGAGGGATTATTCATCCAGAAATGTGATCCAAAATGTGCGGGAATGGGATTTCCAGGTCTTGCAATGGTTCTCAAGCATCTCTTGTGTCTTCTGCTCCATTCAGTCAACGGCGTAACTATAAAGAAGGCTTGTATATAGTATGTTTTACAAAAATCTGTATTTCTTTTCTCATACTTAATTTTTATTTCTAGTTCCTGATGTAGCACATAGGGGTGGGGGAAGGCAGTGATGTTAGAATTTAAATATGATTCCTCCATAGTCATTTAGTTTGTTATAGGAATATCAATATACTTTTTCCATTTTTTTTTTCATGTTTCATTTCTTCTATCTTCTTTGATTAAATGCTCTTGGGCAATCTGACAGGAGTTTCATGACAAACTTTACGAAAACTTTTTTTTTTTCTGTCACTAGATATTGTAGATGTAAAATCAGCAGAAGCAGAGTGGTGGGGGAAGTACAGAGAATGCTAAAAATTATCATTCTGGATCACATGCAACCTCTGTTTGACTATTGGAACCCTAAATCTGAGACTTATCCAATGACCAATGAGGAAACATATTGCTAGAAGAGGTGAATCACAAGAGTCTGACATTTTTGATATGCTTGACCCTGAAGAAAGATAAAATGAAATAGAAGGCTGTCTCCAGGATATTCCTTAGAGTTGGTACCTGGAATTTTATTACGTGCCCAGAGGCAACAAGAACATTTCATGAAGTATTTAATCATTACAGATTTTAGTACTGATATAGGTACAAAATAAGTCATTAGAACCTGTGTCAAGTAGTGTGGCACATGCCTGAAGTCCCTTACTTCTGGGAAGGCTGAAGCTGGTAGTTCAGGAATTCTGAGATGCAGTAGGGCTAAAGCTGAAGGGGTGTCCTCCCTAAGTCTGGCACCAATATGGTGGGCTCCTAGAAGCACAAGCCACCAGCCTGCTTAAGGAGGAGCAATCTAACCCAGGTCAGAAAAAAAAGAAGCAGCTTAAAGTGTCCATGCTGATCCATGTTGGTATTGGACTCACGAATGGTCACTGTACTTCCAGCCTGGGCAAGATAAGAAGACCCAGCCTCAAAAAAGGAAAAAAGAAAAAAGAAAAAGGAATGTGCAGAATAAACAAAAATAATTGAGGCATATGTGCCACATAATAATAATAAAATTTATATAAAACTCTTAAGGTTTACAATGCACTTTATAAATATCTTATTTTATCTTCACAGTAACCTTAAGAGGTAGGTGATATTATTATCCCCACTTTATGAACAAGGTAACAAAGGTTAAAAGAGATTAAATGTCTTTCCCAGGTGTAATATTAATTAAGGTGAGACCTTTTTATTGTTTTCTCTTTCAGCACTTAAGTGACCTTGATGAGGGGGCCTTTGTTTCCTTGATCAAATTAGGAGTCTTTGATGACCTCCTTGCCTCAAGGGAAAGCCTAGTTTATGTGGGTTTGAGTGACATGTTTCTGACATCAGAAGCTTTTAGACCATTTGGGCTTAAGTTGCATTTTTGTGACGCTTTTAGGTCATGTGGGTGAGTCGCATGTGTGACTCACCTTTGACCCTGAACAAGATATATAAACCCAAAGGATGGCATTCTCCCCTGGGGCTCTGAGCCACTGGAGGAGTGGTGCGTGACTCTGGGCCAGCCACTGTTAAGATCTCCCTGGCTTGTGAACTCAGGTGTTGATGGTTTCTTGGTAACTATAAATTGTGATCTGGTCTGTTTATATTGTGTATGTTTGTGACTTGTTTGTATTTGCTCTGAAGTTCAGGTTGCTGGCTTTTCCTCCTGAACTAAGTGAGTTCATATGTATATGTGTGATTAAAGTACGATTGTTAACCCCCTAATGTTACTTTCCTTAGTAAAGCAGATCAAAAGAAACTGCACCGGCAGCTCTTGTTATTGGGCTTGTGTTGGTCTTTCACCCCCACAGCAGCTAGCCGAATTGTTGCAACACCTGGGTGACACAGGGAGTGAGTGTCAGAGGCCATCTTCTTGACTCTAGGTCCAACACTCCACCTGCTGTAGCACTTGATAGCTAGCATTTCTATAATGCTTCAAAGTTTGTAAAACACATACACAGACATACACACACACACACACACACACACACACAAATTATATAATATAGTTTAATTATATTTTACAAATACATAATTATATAAATTAAAATCATATTATATAATGATATGCCATGGTCATATTATATGAATATATAGTACAGAAATATAATAAACATATAAGTGTACTATATATAATTAGAAATATGATCATATATAACATAGAATGTAATAGGTTGTGCTCATTTTAATGAAGTTGTAGAGAAAGTTTGAAGAACTTAATAAGTCCTTCCAGGTCAAATCAACATTCTCTGATAATTGATGACTTCATTAAAAAGGTACTAATAATAATAAGAAACATGGGAAAGTATGGTTCAGGATGAAAGAATGAGAGAATCTAAAAACTTATTAATTGCATAGGAGCTTCACACCTTTATGTCATGAATATTTTACAAAAAGAGTCTATAGATATTGAATATGATGAACATGAAACAGTACCATAAAGAATATAATAGATTATATTTTAACAGAAAAGGAAAAGATCCATTCCGGAAATTATCCCAGGAGTTGGTTAAGTACAGTCATGAAAGATAAGATTAGAATTAATAAAACAACAACACCGAGAACTAGAAAAAAGTTGACTAGCACATAATAAATGCCTACTCCATGCCAGGCACTCTCTAAGTGTTGGGAATAAAAAGAAGGCCCCTGCTGTCAAGGAGGTCATAGTCTAACGGGGGAGATAACATGTAAATAGGAAGAATAATGATGTGAAATATATATTGTATAAGAGAAGGAAGAAAAGTACAGTGGGATTCAAAAACAGAATAATAAAAATGAACAAAACACTGTATTTGTTAGAAATTTCACAATTCTCATCCCCATCTTCACATTTTGAGACATTTGTGTTTATTGATGATTGTTAAATTCACAATAAAAAGGAAAATAAGGAAGTGGATATGGTATGTAATTAAAATTATTTAGCTTTAAATTGTTTAAATAAGTAATTAAAAATTAAAAATGGGACACGGAGAACGGAAGTAATATCCATGCCAACAATAATAATTTAATACAGAAGTTCTTGAAGTTCTGCAGACCTGGGAATGAAGTTTTGGCTTTCCCTGCCAGGACCCCAAAAGCAGTCAAGTAACCTTCTGTGTGGCCTTACCACTTCACAGCAAACCAAGTATTATCGTGTATTTTATAAATGGGGAAAATTATTTTGGGCCAAAGTTTCAATGACAAACTAGCAAAGTCAGTACTCAAACCCCTGTCAGTTTACCCTAAAAAAAAAACATGTGAGGCAGCATAAGACACCGGGAATGTTCCTTGATCGAGTGAATAAACTCGTGCTGGGTTACTGAAATGTTAAGCGGAAAGAGGGCAGAAATTAAAATGAGAACATACACAGAAGAGGAGAATCCTGGACGTTTTGAATGAAATCGGGTGGGAGACAAGCTGGCAGGCACATCAAGGGAGACACAAATTACGTTATTTTAACGTTAATGTTCCTAAGAGTATGTATTCTTTTCTCTTTCCCACGCCCTGCTCTTGTGGCTCCGCACGTGAACTAGGAGATCCCCCACCCCGCCCCACCCTGCAACACATGCTAAGGAGGCCAAAGGACTCGGGACTGAACAATTGCACCGTGGTTTTATGGGGAGGGGTCTTTTTCTGCTACATTTGACCACCTTCCCCTTCTCAAGTCACAAGCGGCCAGCTGGTCACATTGGGTGTGGTATCGGACATGGAAGTTTCTAGGCTGGAAGATGGAAATGTACACTCAAAGTTGCTTGCAGAAAAGGAGGCGGGGCATCAGGCAGGAGGAGGGGATGGCCCCGGGGCAGAAACAGCCTCTCCCATGGGGTTAAATAAGAAGAGGGGGAGGGTCTAGGACGAAGAGAGCCTATCACGTAAAAGGCTAAGCCCGGAAAACCAGAGAGAGTGCCTGGAGGGCTCTTCAGACTGAACACCCCACCCTGGGACTTTCCTTAGGGGTCCTTGCCCCTACTGTGTTGTCCTTGGATGTAGGGTTTGCAGTGAGGGTGGCCTTGATCTGTTGTTTGTAGGGGTACTCACTGATATAGAGCGGCCTGCAACAGCCAACGAGAAAGTGACCCCGGTCCTGGGTGCAGAGGGTGGCCTGAGGACGGTAGGTGCCAAGTGGCGGGAGGGTCCTGTTCAAAACTTTTCTCTCTGGCTCATCAGAAGGATGTAAGAACCACCCACTACCCCACCCCCCCCACTGTGATTCTTCCATAAGCTTCCGGTGGGGAAGGGGTGGGATAGGTGGTCAGGGTGGGGCCCTAACCTGGGAGGGACAAAAGGTTAAATTTAGAGGCCACATTGAGGAGGGTTTTTGTATTTGGCGATGGGTTTGCCAAGCACCGGAAGGGCATTGTAGAACAGTAATTAATGTTTTAATTTATCTATTCCTTTGCTCACTCACTGCTCTTTGGAGGTGGGGGGAACCACATGTACACACATAAGCAATAGCTGTGTGCTGTGTAATTGTCTAATAACTGCAGGGTAGGTAGAGAAGGAAATGGTAATCGGTGTAGGAGAAAGGCACCAAATGCCCTGGGAATATTTCTCAGGGGGGTGCAGTCAGCCTGGTCTCAAGGCCTTCCATTTCCCAAGATCCTAGGTCCTAGCCAGCCTGTTTTCAGGGTCCACTTTCACAATAAGAAAATTGACAAATTCACAATAGTGGAAATTGACATTAGCCTTCTTTTCCAGGCCACCATCTCTTGTGATTGGGTAGAGGAACATTGTGTCTGAAGAGTGTTTTCCTGCATTGGATTGAGTTCCCAATTAACAAAGTCTCTCCTCTAGACGTGGGGCTCCTAGCCATTCCTTAGTCCTCCAGCCAGCTTGGCTTTTGTTGGGCTCCCACCGTGCTCAAACCCTTATTTTCTGTCCGCTTTCTGCTCCTCCACCCAAACCATTTCACTCTTGGTTTTCTTTCTATCTCCTGCCTTTTCAAAGACCACAAGTTTGTTTTTCTATGCTTATTTAGTCTAAAGTTACTGTAACCATCTTAAAAAAAAAAACCCAAATAATCGAATACCCAGACGAAAATAAAAAACAATCATGTGTATTATTTACTGGTTGTTTAACAAAATGTATATATGAACTACTCAGGATAGTAACAGAAACATCCTGTTTATTTGCCTGCTTCCATCTGAAGGCTGTATCATCCATATATTTTTTTTCTTAATTTTGGTGCTGAAGTTTTTCCTCATTATTACTGTTAATATTTTAAAGTTGTTGTAGTCAGTGTATTCATTGTCTTTATGATTCTGTTTTCATTCTGCATCATTTCTAAATGTTTTCCCGTTTGTTTTCTTATTTCTGATGATGTTGCAATGGTGCATTACATTCGCATTCCACAATTTGTTTAATTCTTCCGCAGTCATGGAGCCTGTGATATCTTTGTGTCATTGATTTAGAGCCGAAAGGGGTCTTATAGGCCATCAAGTTCAGCATCCTTACTCTACAGGTGAGAAGACTTGAGTCACAGAGAAATCAAGTGACTTGCCCAGGGTCATATAATTAGTTAAGATCTGAGGTAGAATTTTGAACCCAGGTCCTCCTGACACCCCGTTCAGGGCCTTACTAATAATGTCACATGGCCTTTCCTTGGGCTACCCCCAATCACTTGCTGTTAACTATTTTTGTTATAAATACAATTGTCTTCTTTTAATAATATCATTGCAGTACAGTATGTATTCACTGAATCAAAAGGTAGAAATGGTTTTGTAGTTGTTACTGTTCAAATCTCCATTTGCTTTCCAAAAAGATTGTACCAATTCCCATCTCTGCGCAAATCACAGTTCTACCATTTTTCCGAATTTTATAATTTTTTAATTATCATTGGCAATTTAATGTGGGACCTACCTCAGTTGTTTTCATTTGCAGTTCTCCTATTAATTAGAATGTTGGAACAACGTCTCAGGTGTTTTTTGAATACATTGTGTTCCTTCTTTTGAAAAGTGCTGTGTTTGTATCCTCCGAGCCCTCTCGTACCTACTGAAGAAGGGCTCTTCCTGCTAGAAATTTGTCAGTTCCGTAACGCGTGTTTGGAAATGTCAGATTTTTAACAGAATCATTTAAAAGAACACTTTCCCAAACCTGGTTTTTTGCAGTTGTTTTGCTTTTATTCTCGAGGAATTGATTCTTGTACAAAACTATTTTATGTTCTCTAGTTCATCTATTTTCTTATGAAATAACCTCTATTTATCAAATGGATAAGAATATCTTTAATTCTAGAATTAAAATAGAGATTCCATTTTGTTATAACTTTAAAAAAATTCTGGAGGATGGATCCATATGGAATTTATCCGATGAGTATGTGATGTGAAAATCAGATCTAATCCCAGTTTTCGCCATATGACTTTTCTGATTTTCTCAACAGTTTTTATTGAATAATAAAATTCTCTCCCAATATTTTGTGATCTTAAATTTATCCAGTCCTTGTCTATTGTATGCCGTTTGTTCTAATTCAGGAATATCTTTTCTGTTCTACTGATTAATTTAATAACAACAGCTTTAAAAATTACTTTTTAGAAGTATACTTTTATATCTAGCAATTCAAGTCACTCTTCCTCTCCCTCTGTATTTTAAATGATGTATTATTTCATAATAATAATTTTATTATTTAATTCTGTGAAGTAAGATGCTGATATTTGGATTTGGTATTGCATCAAATATTCTTCACACTTCACTTTGCATTAGTTCTTATAGGTCTTGCCTTGTTTTTGTAAAACTACCTCTCTTCATTTCTTGTAACACAACTCCATCATAATCATGTTACAGTTTGTTCAGCCATTCCCTAATTGATGAGCATCCCCTCAATTTCTAATTCTTTGCCACCACAAAGAGAGCTGCTATAAATATTTGTGTACATATAGGTCCTTTTCCTTTTTCTTTGATCTCTTTGGGGTATCAAAGGGTATGTACAGTTTTATAACCTTTTAGGTATAGTTCTATAGTGTTCCCTGGAATGGTTGGATCAGTTCACTACTCCACCAAAAGTTCATTAATGTACCTATTTTCCCTCATCCTCTCCACATTTGTCATTTCTGATAGGTCCACGGTGGTAACAGCGTTATTTCAATTTACCATTCTCTGATCGATAGTGATTTAGACCATTTGTCTGACCACCTTACCCTCTCTGGGCTGAGAGCTCCTGCTCCTGTCCCTGTCATAACTGCCTCCAGGGCACCCTGCAGGTGCCTCACCCCTGGGCTGCATCTACCCCAGGGTCACAGACCTTCCCTTTGAACCTCTGAAGTTGTCTTAGGTTGGATAAATGTCTCCCTCTGACCTTTTATTGGCTGCTCCAAAATTTGATTTGAGGCGTTATTTTAAAGTTGCTTGGAGGGCTCTGTTGGGAGAGTTCAGCTGGGTCCCACCCTGTACTCTGCCATCTTGGTGCCCCTTTATGCCCCCCCCACCCCCAACAAGCATTTGTTAAATACTTATTACGTGCCAACACCGTGTAAAGTGCTGACAGTATGAACAAAGGCAAAAATATAGTCCCTGCTTTCAAGGAACTCACAGTCTAATTGGGAAGACAAAGTGCAAATGACTGTGTTGATAGAAGATATGTACTATAGGAATGGGAGGTAATCTCAAAGGAAGGTGCCACAAGTTGGGGGAGAAGCAGTAGGAAATGTCTTGTGGAAGGGAGAATTTGATGTGAGTCTTTAAGCCAGAGGCCATTGTTGGACGTGCCGTGAAAAAAGTACAGTGTCGCGCGTTGAATTGTAACATGTGAGGAACAGCAAAAAAGCCAGTGTCACTGGATCGTAGAGTACATAGAGAGGAGTAAAGTTTAAGAAGCCTGGAAAGGTAAAAAAAGAACTAAGGTTGTAAATGGGTTTTAAAGATAGAGACTTTTATAGTTGATCCTGGAGGTAATAGGGAGCCATTGGAGTTCATTGAGTAGTGACGGTAACATGGTCAGAGCAGAGGGCTATTGCAGTGGTCCGGATATGAGGTAATATACCTCACTACCCATTCAGTCTTTCCCCTTTACACTAGCCCACACTAATATAGATGGAATATTACATTAAACTTTTAAAATGAATATAGCAATATACTTTCAAAATTTCATGACGTGGGAGAATGGAACCCTAGATTTAGGGTTATGTTATGTTCAGTCGTGTCCAACCCTTTGTGTCCCCATTTGGGGTTTGCTTGGCAAAGACACTGGAGTGGTTTGCTCCTTCTTTCTCCATCTCATTTTAGAGATGAGCAACTGAGGCAATCGAGATTAAGTAATTTGCCCAGACTCACATAGTTAGTTGGTATCTGAGGCTAGATTTGAATTCAGGAAGATGAGTCTTTCCGACTTCAAGCCTGGCGCTCTATCCACTGCATACCTAGCTGCTGGGTTTCAATTCTAGCTTTGTCTCTTAGTATCTGTGTGATCTTAAATGAATTAAATGAGCTCTCAGTTTCTTCCTCTGTAAAATGAGGGTGAACTAGATGAGCTCTAAGCTCCTTTTTATCTCTGAATTCTTAATCACTTGATCTTATGCAATTTATAACAATAATGCAAAAATGGTTCGATGTTAGGAAAACAACCTATATAATTAATGAAAAAATTTGTGTAATTACTAATAAGGAAAACCATAAAATCATTTAATAAGATCTGTAGATAAAGAGTACATATAGTGAAGAATTTTTCCTTAGTATGATTAAAAGTATTTATCTGTATAGTGGAATAAGCATTATATAAAAGAAGAAAGATGAGAAGTTTTCCCAACTGTGGTAAAAACACAATTAGGCTCTTTTTATCAGTACAGCTAGGTCTCTTTTATCTGACGTAGTTTTAAAATTGATAGCAATAACCGCTAAGGCAAGAAAAAGAAATTAAAATATCATTGTCAGAGAAGTCAAGATAAATACAATGGCAAATGATCTGGTCCTTCACGTATAGGAACCTCAGAGATTCACCAAAAATAGATCGTATGTGTGTGTTCAACAAAACACTTTGATACAGGGTAAATCCTCATATCAGTTAAAATCCTCAATATCAAAATCCTAACATCGAACAGGTTGCATACCTATCATCTCTTAGCGATTTTGATACCAATGATTCAGACTTGTGGTAAGGACTGATGATGGCTTCTAAGCTAGTAGCATTTATGCTGTCGACCTGTTGTTGCTGATGTAGCTCTTGGCCATCATGACTTAGAATTCATAGTAACTCAGAGCTCTTGACATTCCTCTTTCCCTTTTAAAATATTATTCGTATTGCTTTATGTTTGTATTTCGTGTAATAGGCCCCTCATCCGTTTGCTAAAGTTGTTTTGAGATTATTTTAGTGGAGTGATGTCCTCTAGAAAACTTACTGGACTTTGTCATTAAGCTGGCAAGGGTATGTATGGTAGGAGCTTTGTTCTGCTTTGCAAATGAGTTGGGTGGGGAAGACCAGTTAGGCTGCCCAGCCCAAGTACTGCTAAGACTGGGTTCCTGTCTGCATGTCCATCATGGCCAGGCCTTCTCCTCCTCCTTTCCTCTTAGCCCTTGTTCTCTCCTACTCTGTTTCATCAGCAGCTGTGCCCAGTATCCTACAATACTGAGCAGTATCTCTGGGATCATTTAAACTTTTTAAAGGGTGGCTTCCTTGTCACTTAAACTATAAGAGGCTTACCCTGAGGGTGTGGCAGGAACTGTGGTCCAAAGTTTTGTCAGAGATTACTTATTGCCTTTGGAAAATGCCTTCCTATTTAGTGTGACTTTGGAGGGAAAGAGGGAGAAACATTTTGTATACTTTTAAAAAGAAGTCCTTCCGTTTTATTGCTTGTGCTTAATAGTCTTTAACATTTTTATTTTATGGTCCACAAGTGATTCATTGCATTTTAACCCCAGAGCCTAAATCGATAGACCTGATCTAAGTGATGCCTGGCCAAGAATATAAGCTTGAAGGCATATTGTACTCTAAGCTTTCTTATCCTTTATAATAAATGCTAAACAATCCTGTGTGATCCGGCCATGGTTTCTTAGTACTTGGATTTATTCTGGATCGGCATTTTTTTTCTTTGACGTGGAAATTCTGGATTTCAGCTGTAACCTGTTCAATTTGAAATTTCAAGTAGTAACTTGTAGATTTTTTTTCTAATTTTGTTTCGCCTTCTGGTTCTAATAGTTCTTATTTTATTTTATTTCGTTTTTTATTATTGTATTATTTATTATTATTTTCTTTCGTTATTTCATTAAATGTGGTGCACTGTGTGATCATTATTTTCAGGGACTCCAGCGATATTGACTTATCTATCACTCTTGTCCTATTTTTCAGGTAATTTGATTTTTGACAGTAGACAACTAACAAGTTTTTCACATTTTTCGGTCTTGATTTTGTTATTATATTTCCTGTTTAGCATTGAACTTCTGTGTCCTGTTTGTTCCATTCTGTTTTTCAAGTTGTCCACTATTGGGTGAGGTTTTTTACCTTTATTAGTTGTTAATTCTCCTTACAAGTGTTCTTATTTTACTTTTTTCATCTCTTATTTTAGCTTGTCTTTTATTCCCTTTGTATTTCTTGTGGCCCATTCATTCATGGTGACTTCTGTTTGTAACTGTGGTAAAACTGTCATGTTGGATTTTTATCTTGGAATTCTCTTAGGTAATAATACTTCATTATAGTAGCAGTTTTCATTCTTTTTTTTTTTACTAATACTTTTGTGGGGCAGGGAGGGCGACATTGAAATCATAATCATTTTACAACATCTTGATGGAATAATAATGTAGAAATCCCCAAACTACCTGGTGGCTTAAAAGTGGAAAGTTAGGGAAAATAAAATATAACTAAATATAACCAATAAAGTAAATAGTCTCAACCACTATTGTAACAATTATTTGTTGTCCTTGGATCAGAAACATGTGCAGTCATGTCCAAAGAGTTACCTCAACCAAGGGTGGGCTGAAGCCAAAGTTTTATTTTTAAATCGAACTTATTTTAAGTTTTCACTGTTAGTTGTTTACACCTTGGAAATCAGCAAAGGGCTGCAAATCAGGGCTTGATTTATTGTTTTGTTGATTGTCCAGACCGGAAGTGTCAAATTGGACCCAGTCTGGCCCAACCAGATGAAAATGTGGTTGGAAAATGTTTAACAAAATAACAATACAAAGCAACATAGATAATGTTAATGTGTGTTTTTCTAAGTCTATATGCAACCATAGGGGTGTTTTTATTTTGCTTTGTCACTACTAGTCTAGACCTAAGAAAGTAACAGGAGAAAATGTTAATTCAGATTAAATTAAATATGTGTCACGTGAACATTTTTTTGGAGAGTCAATTGTTAATCATCTACAAATGTACCATTGATCTCAACCTTGCAGTTTTACTTAAAAAATCTTCCACAACTGAAAAAGTATTGGGTCACCTCCTCTTGCTTCCTGCCCTTGACCATAGAATGTAGCTGCTATCAGTAGTTTGTTTTTTGGTTTTTTTTGCTTACAGTTTGGCTTCCTTTTTTTGATCCACCAGCCATGGATTCCCATGGATAGGCCTCTCCCAAGATTATCCCATTCCTCTCTGTTGAGAAAATTCCTTAATACCTTTAACCTTGGTTCCTGGACCAGGACTTTGGCCAAGATTAGGCTTTCCTCTCTTCCCTATAAATCTGTAGGAGATGGCTAGGCCCAGGCCCTGTTGACTGCTTCAGTTCCAGAGTGAGCCGTTGCTATGCCAGGGTTAGATCTTGCTCCCTTTACAGACCATTGCCCTGTCACTGTTGTGGCTTCCTGGAGCCAACCCTTGCCTCCTGCTGCAGCCTAGGCCTGGAACCTGCAGCTCCTCCCCATCCTGTATTCCCTGAGAAGTTTGAGGCTTTAGCTAGCCTCGCCTCCTCTTGGCCCCAAGCCATGATGTAGCCAGCTTAGTTCCCATCTTCTGGTGTGGTTCTGGATTGGATGGAGGGGTTCCCTACTGCTTTTGTTTGGTTTAATTAAATCTTGCTTTCATCTGTCACTCTTCTTTGTTGTTCCTGATATGTTTTTTTCTGGGGAACTGGGCTTGGCCAGAACCTTTTATGTTACCATCTTCTAATTTATAAAGTTGATTTTTTCTCCAACCAAAAGGTAAAACTTTGCATCTCTTTAGTACATTTTCTTATTAGATTAAAAAATACTGACAATTTAGTTTTTATGTTGCCTTCATTTTCAAATATCTCTCTCATTTCTGTACTAGAGTACCTCCCTCCCTTTATTACAATGACATAAGAAAGGTAAAAGAAAACTGTTCAACACAACTGGTGAACACATTATCTCAGTCTGACAGTATGTGCTGTGTTCCACCCTCCTGCAAAGAAGAGAGAGAGAGGTGCATTTCTCTCTTGTTCTTTAGGGTCAAACTTAGACATTATGGTTACATAGTATTCATGTTGGTGTGGTGGTGTTCCTTTTTTCATGGTCATTGTTGTAGCCACTGCATATTTAATTTCCCAGTTCTCCTTACTTCATTTTGCATCAGGTTCGTTGGGGTTTTTTTTTGGTAATTCTTGTGTTTGGGTCAGGGACGGGTAAAAGTGTTGAATCAATCAATTTAGATTTCTTATTCTGATATTATATAGTAACTAACTTTATTTTTTATTATAAACTTTATAGACAGCAACAAAGTTGATCATTTCCATAGAAAATGAAGAAAAGAAAAAAGAATTGTATGTGAAACTAAATCTCAGGTATGTAGGAATTATTTATAAGCGCGTGATAAACTTAGCATTATAATTCTAATTTTGTCTTGATGGTTGTTTGCATCTCTTCCTAGTTTCCTCCTGCTCTCTTATGGATATTTTTTGTAATACCCACCTCTTTTAAAAATGATTTAAAATTCTTTTATTTGCTCATTTCTTCTTTAGATCACTATTAATGACCTTTCTTTTTCCTCTGCTGATGTAATGATGTCACCTTTTATGGATATGGCCTATTACTTTTAAAAGTTTCCCTTTATTGAATCAACCTTGCATTCTTGAAATAAATCTAACCTTGTGATAATGCAAAATCTTTTTTATATTTTATTAAGTCCCTTTTCTGAAACTTTATTCAGTATTCTTATACTGATATATATTGGAAAAACCGGTATATAGTTTTCTTTCAGTACTTTATATCTTCTTGGTTTCAGGACCTTATTTGTTTCACAGAAGGAGGTTGGTAGGAGCCTTTCTTTACATATACATATGTTTTCTTTTTTTCTTTTTTTTTCGTGAGGCAATTGGGGTTAAGTGACTTACCCAGGGTCACACAGCTAGTAAGTGTCAAGTGTCTGGTCTGAGGCTGAACCTGAACTCAGGTCCTTGTCACTCCAGGGCCCATGCTGTATCCACTGTGCCACCTAGCTGCCCCTCTTTATATATTTTTTCAAACATTTTATGTAATATTAGAATTGATCCTTAAAATTTTGATAGAATTCATTCATGAATTCTTGTGGTTTTTTTTTCCTTTTGGAGCTCCTTTATGGATTTTCAATTTTTTTTTTCTGAGATTGGATTATTATTAAGGTTTTCTCTTTTTTACTTTGTTAATTTGGACATTTGATAATTTTGTAAATGTTCATCCATTTTATTTAAATTATCAGTTTTGCTGACATGTAACCAAGCAAAGTAATTTCTAGTTATTTCCTTTATTTACAATTTTTTTGTGAATTTTCTTTTTTTCATTGTTGACAAAGGTAGTTTATTTTTCCTTTATCACATTAATTTATTAATTTTTCTCATTTTTTCAAGAAAATCTAGTATTTCATTTATTCAGTTTTTTCTATGTTATATCTGATTTTCAGAATTACTCTGTGTTTGGTTTATTACTTTGCTAGTTTTCTTTTTTTTAGTTGCATGCCAAACTGATTGATCTGTCCTTTCTCTCTTTTCATGGATGAAAATGATTAGAGAAATACATTTTCCCCTAAAGATTTCTTTGACTGCATTTCCACAATTTTGGCAGCTTGTCTCATTTTTCCCAATTTTTCCTTGTAATTCAGTTAGCTTTTTCTTTAAGTACTCAGATGATATGTCATTTGGTGCATAAATATATTAAAGCACTGCATTATTTCCTTATCTATACTGTGATTCAGATGAGGATCATGAGATGGCTGCTCCCCCTCCTTTCTTTCGTGTTTATATATTCTTCTCATATGCTCTAATTTTATAGCATAGTAAGTTTCTTACCCTTCTTTCTCATTTTTCCCTTGAATATTCCTTTGTTTGGCCCTTTTATTTTCTTAAATCTGAGAAAGAATATAACTACACCCAGTCCCTGTGTTAATATGTTTAACTCCCTTTGAGATCCTTAAAAATTCCCAATTTTGTAGAGACTTTAATATCTTCTCACATTATTATAATTTAGCCCCTTACAATTACCAAATTTAAATACTTTTCTGGGTTTCTCTTGACTTCTATGCTTGTGTTTCAAAATTTCTCTTTGGTTCTTTTTATTTTTAATCAGGAATACTTAGGTCCTGCTTTCTATTAAAGATCCATTTCCTATCTGCCTCATTTAGGGGATTTATATTGTTTTGCTGAATTAGTTATTCTTGGATGTATGCCTTTATCTTTTGCCTTTTAGAATACTACATTCCAAGATTTTCTTTTCTTTAGTTAAATCAGAGTCTTGAGTTAGCCTGGCTAAAGTTCTTTGGTATTTCAATTCTTTCTGGCTTTTTGCAATATTTTTCTTTAGCGTAGAAACTTTGGGATGACTGTAACATTACCAGGTTTTAAATTTGGGGTTCCTTCCAGGAGGTGAACAGTGGATGCTTTCTAGTTTTATTTGGCTCTGGTTCTAGTAGATCTGGGCAAATTGCTTTTTATAAGCCCTTAAAATTAGTTTTCTGGGTTTTTTGGTTTGATCTTAGTTTTAATGGAGTCTGATACTTCTCAGATTGGCTCTCCTCAACTTGTTTTCTATGTCACTCACTGATTTTTAATACAAATAATTTATGTTTTTCTTACTCTTTCAATCTTGTTTCTATTTTTTGTTTCCGAGAATCATTGAATTCTCATTGTTCAGCTCTATTTTTACTTTTTATGGAGTCCGTTACTTGGGTAAGATTTTCCACCTTCTGTTCTAAGTTATTTTCCTACCATTTTTTCCCAGAGCTCTTCAATTCTAATTTGATTGTTTTTCAGACTTGCTTTGTCTCTTCTAGTCATCCTTATAGACCTTGTGGTGAAACCATTTTTGGCTTGGGGCTCTATTTATGCTTGTCATCCATCTACTACTGAGGCACCAGAGTTGGAATACTCCTTGATCCCCATTGCTACCTCCAAGATCTCCCCTCCCCCATTTCCATCCATCAGTAACCTCTCTTCCTTTGAGATTCAAGCTATTCATATCTACCACTGAATCAAAATCATGATTTGCTATTGTTTCTAGACTCCCAGGTCACTCTCCTTTTCTCAATGAGTCTGTTACCTGGCTCACCATTTTTTCTTTCCTCCCTAACTCTTGCCTTCATATTAGGGGACTTCAACACAAAATTGACTCTTACTTCAAACACTCTAATGACCCAGTTCCTTAACCTACTCTTTTCTGATAAATTCCACCTCAGCCACACACAAAGATGGTCATACTCTTGCCATTACCTACAAATGTACTACCCGCATGTTCAAGAATTCCAAAATTCTCTTACCTGACCATAATATATTGACTGCCCCCTTTCCTTCTCCTTCCTTTACAAAACCTTCTTCATCCACATTGTTGCCTCCAGGCCCTTGACCTCTCTGTTCTCTCCCAGGCTGTCTCCCCTGCACTAACCACTCTCTCCTTTCCTGGTTTGGCTCCTTTTTTTAGCTCTTGCAAGCTTCAGAACCTGAGAGCTTGGACAAAGATGGAACAACCTGACATATACTTCTGGTACCTGCTCTGTCCTATGAGAAGAACTGTGGAGGCCTCAGATGGGAACAGATCTGACCAACCCATGCTTCTGTCTCCTGCCCTATCCTCCACCCAGCAAAAGTCCATTGGAGATCTGAAATTTCGATAGAACTGACTACTTCCAGCCTTCCAGACTCTTGTGCATAATCTTCCTCCAGAATGTTCTCCATCCAGTCAAGCTCTGGGGGGGAAAAGAGACAACCAGAAGCTAGGACAGCATTTCTTAAACTGTGGATCGAGACCCCCTTATGAGGTCATGAAAAATTTGGCAACAGTAAAAGGTTTCTGAATGCACAGCGACCAAAAATTAATTAAAAATCAAATGCATAGTGAATTGGAGGTGTTTCTGGAAGTGCTTGCCCATGTTGCATCACACAACTTCCCTGCAGCCTTGGTTCTGAACACACAGCACACACGCTTTACACAGTGCGTGCTGTCCATGCCCATGTCGTACCAACAAACGTGGCTGAAATTTGAAAAGGAGTTGCAAATGGAACAAGTCTAAGAAGCCCTGACTTAGTAGATGTTTGGAGAGGCTTTGTGCCCAGAACATATTAAGGAAATTAATTTCTGCTTATCTTTACAAAATAGCTTTTTTTTTAAAATCCCTTGTTGATTAGAGGGTGAGTGGAAAGAGATGATCAGCAGAATGGAATTTTGTTTCCTCTGATAGGGCACCCACATACAATAACTGCCTTGCCTTGTCTTCTCCTATTTTCTTTGCTGTGATTCTAACTCTTCTAGGTAGAAAGAGAATGAGTAGCTGGTGAGGAACCAACAAGCTTATGAGACTTTTCATTGCTTTTCCATGGGGTGTCTGAAAGAGATGAGATTAAATCCAAGCTCTGTAGAGAAAGCATCTGCCCCCAGGGATGCCAAACTCACTCTCGCTCCTGCTAGCATTCTTAACCTCTCCTCCCTGCCCCTAATGTAAGATATAAGAGGAGGCAAGGAATCTTCTCCCATTTTAAGACTAACTCCAAAGAGGAAACTGAGTTAGCTGTGCATACTACATCCACGTCAGAACAGTGAAGGTTCAAAGGCACATTTGGAAACTCCAACTGAATTTGGGCCTGTTCTGAAGTCAAAACCTATGGATTCCTCAGGCTGAGCTCCAACCTTACAGTTGCTTCAAATCCCAGCAGAACTTCCATGATCCTGGGCCAAATCCACTGAGGGCTTTTCAGGCCTGGGAGAAGCCCAAAGAGTATAAACAAACTTGAACCCTGCCAGAAGGTATGGGAAAAAGGTAGCAGGGAAAGACCTTCTCACCTTGTCCTGTTGCCCATGTGATCCTCACCCTAGACTTCTTGTGGGGCATTGCAGTGTGATGTAATGGAGGATTTTAAAAGGGAATTGTTTGATAAGAACATAGTGGACATAAGATGTGAGTAAAAAGAGGGGGAAAAAGATGCAATTTCCCCATGCACAAGTCAAGAGTCTTCAACAGGCTGTAAGGTTGCAGGTTAAACAACCTCTGATTTCTGGGTGCTCTGAGCTGGCTCTACTCTGCATAAGTTGCCCAAACAAAAACTGAGACATAAATGTACTATGTTTTTCCAGACAGACTGACTGTAAGGTGCCCTGCTGTGCCCTTTACCTGTGAGCATAGAGTTCCTTCCCCTTATCACTGTTGGTGGACCCAAGTTCCTGAGACGGAGTATTTACTCCCCTGCCACAATCAGAGGAGCTGCTCCCATCTTCTGCTACTCCAACCAGGCACACCTCCTGTGCCTAGCAAATTCTCACCACCTCTTACTCTCCTAATCCTTATGATACTGAATTTCCAGCTCCCTAAGAGTAAGCCGCTCTTGCTCCCCAACCCTGTTTCCCCTTTTCTGCATCCAACTCAACCCCATCACAATTCCTTCAATCTCATTGCCACCCACAAGTGTTTCACTTCCGTGATCAAAAATATATAACTTACATTTGATCGTGACTTATTATTCCATATCCTCTTTTATCTTAATCCTTCTAAACCAGGGCCGTCCAAAATATGGCCCGCGGGCCACATGCAGCCCACAGTGCGATTTTATGCAGCCTGTCTGTGGGTTTTAATTTTCATGAGAGAAAAAATAATAACTTCCATGGAATGCATATTAGATTTTTTAATTCCATCACTAATAAATGATGTCGTGGATGTTAATTTTCTTTGGTGTTTTTAAGCAGTATTATGGATGGAACACGTCACACGGAATTTTCAGTCGATCTGTGGGATGCGTTCCGCTTGTATGATGCAAACTAGTCAGTATGCACCTACCTTTATACTGTTGTGTTGTCGCTTTGCTGTTTTGTGTTTCACGCATTGTGCCTTCGCCTGTTGTATTGATGACGCACGTTCCCCCACTTTCTATTAGTGTACTGTGTTTTTTATTCTGGGTGCGGCACTCGAATAGTTATTTTATTTTAATGCGGCCCTAAGATAACCTAAGGTTGGACAGCCCTGTTCTAAACTGTTCTTTTTCAAGACATTGACAGCCAGTGTGAAGGTGCAGAGACAGAAGGATTGTCAGGTATACATGTTCTTTCCTCCAGGAAAATGTAAGCTGCTTGAGAATTTTTTTTGTATTTCATTTTGATATATTTTGTTTTTATTTCATTTTAGTATTTATGTACTATTTGACAGTTTGCAGGGAACCCCAACGGCATGCCTAAGAAGGTGGGGCTTAATGTGGTCTTTACTGAGTGCACTGTAAATTTGACTTCTTTTGGCCTGAGCTCTGTCTTGTATTTAATATATTTATGATACTCAGAAGTTGAGACTCTATGTCTAATGGCTAACTATTGAAGTCTGAACAGATCTAGTTCTTCCTGGGGTTGATAAATAGACTGGCAGAATTTTTAAGACAGTGATCTCTAGGTAACAAGCTTGCCACCCTGCACACTTTTAGAGAGAACATTTGAATACAGGAATTTTTTTCTCAAGATAAGCTATGGCAAGAAGGGGGAAGAGTAAAGCCTGGAACTAGGACACGTGGTTGAATGAACAAGTAGGGAATATATTTCACCTGAAGAAAAGGATCAATTGAGGAAGAAAAATTAAACTCATCTTTGTAGCAGGGAGAAATAATGGAGCCTCATCACTCTCAGATGAGGTTATATGTTGGCAGTCCACAAGCCTCTGTGGCATCAACAGTAAGGCCCCAGAGCTTGACAAAGTTAGTATTTTTAGAGAGGGCTTACCCCTCTGTGTAGTAACCCTTCCTGTACTTAAGTCATCATCCTAAGAATGGACAATGCCTTTCTTGTTTTCCTTTTCCCCCTATATCAGGTATTCTCTAGACTGTTTTAGCCAAGGTGCCAGGGACTCTAGCTTTACCCTTTAGAAGAAACTGCTAATTTCATCTCAACAAAGATCTACCCTCTAGATACTTCTGGGAACACAGCAATTAGGTTAGAAAGGGATTTATGCAAACAATAAAGTACAGTGCTTCACCGCATAATCATCATAAATTTTACATCAGATTTTTTGCAAAAAAATGGGTTCCGCCATTATGTGAAGCTTTAAAAAATTATGTAGGTTACTACTTAAAAATCATTTATTACTAAACTGCATGAGATAAATGCATATCCATATGCTACCGGTGAATACACTGCTGTTCTGTTTACCTTTGAAGTGTCATAATGAGCAGAAGTACACCATGCAACAATTACGTGATGAAAGATTATAAACCAATTTTTGGACTAAAAAACAAGGTGCAACGATTATGTGGTGGTGACAATTATGCAGTGAAATATGGTAATACAGAGTTTAACATTGTCTTCATCTAAGATTCAATTCCCAGAAAGAAGAGGTGAACCTGAAGGTGAGAGCTGTGAGTCCAAATTTGGGGGGAGTTCTGTGATGATATGCTGTGGGAGAGAAGCTCTTAAAACCACCATTTATCCTTAATCGGTAAAGGCACCCCATGCATTAAGCTTTTCTGATAATTGATGGCCAAAAACTATCTTCCTTTCTATCCTTGCCTTTTTTTATGTCAATGACACCACAATTTCACCAACAATTCAGACTGAACACAGCTATATTTTTCCCCTTTTTCAAACCACAATGTCAGTCTGTCACAAATTTTGTGATTTTGTTCCTTTTGTCTCTAACTCTTTCTTTTCCAGTACAATTATCCTAACCCATGTCCTGATCACTTCCAAGTTTGAACTATCATTATTAGCTTTTATAATATCAGACATTTATATAATGCATTAATGTTTTCAAGGTTCGCTTACGTAGATTATATCATTTGCTGCTCAAAACACTTTGTGTTATCTGGAAAGGAGAGATTGTCCCTATTTTACAGATGAGTCAAGTGAACTTCAAATAAATTGAGTGATTTGGTTTGAAGACATACCAGTTAATTGGAAGAGCCTCAACTAGAATACATTTGTTTCATTCTACTGGATTTTCAATTACTCCACACCATCAAGTGATTACCACTTGCTAGAGTGTATGTTTTAGAGAGTATTCTTGCTGGATCACATAGCCTCTGAGATTTCTTCCAAACCTTACAATCTGTGTTCCAGCCTGTTGATACTGTAGACTTTGAACTCTAGTCAGTCTGTGCATGAAGACATAGTCTTAATCCTGTCCTCACTCATCCTCCCTACCCCATTCCCACCCCGTACTAGAACACTGTCCAGTGATCTTAATTCTTATGACTCCCTAATAGTTATGGGGGTACTGATGATTCAGTTCAATTATATATATATATATATATATATGTATATATATATATATATATATATATATAGGTTCATCACGTAAGGGGGAGAGAGAGGAGGAGGAAGAGAGAAACAAAGGAGACAGAGAAAATGTAGGAGAACACAAAGGAGGGGGTGCATTTATTTATTAAGCACCAGGGACCATTTTATTATATGCCAGGCACTGAACTAAATGGTTAGGAATACAAATATAAGCAAAAAGAAAGGTCCTGCCTTCAAGGGGACATTTCATTCTAGCAGGGGAGCTGAAAAGTAGTAAGGAAGATGGAAGAGTACTCTGGAGAGTTAGGGCTGAGCCAAGATTGAAATGAGCATGGTGGGAGTGGGTAACTCCTCAAATGGAGGCTCCAGGGATGAACTCAACAGAGAATGGGACTGTAGAGGTGGGAGCTTTGACAGTGTCAGAAGGCTGCTGAAGGATGGATGTATGGAAGTGGTCCATGAGATGAACTGGGTTTTGAATTCATGCTAGCGTAGGGTGAGATAGAAAGGTTACATCAGATGTAGCTCTTGAGCTAATGAAGCTTCCAGGCTCTTTTTAGGGATATATGATAGGCATTGGGCTAGATGGCTTCCAAGTTGCTTTGTTCTGTGACATGCACATAGATAAGTGAAATACATAATATTTTATGATAAATGTATTAGATATATTCAAAACAAAGTACCACATAAGGCAGATTATCAGAATGGGAGAGTTCCCAGTGACTCCAGAGCAAAGGTTGGTAAACTGTATCCTGCAGGTGACTTCTAGCCCACTGCCAATTTTTTGTACCACCATCTACATTTTTAAATAAAATTTTATTGCATTTAAAAACGTAAACGCCACAATTTGCCAACTTCTGGTCTAAAGGGCTTTAGATGTAATCAACTATAGGAATAGAACATCTGAATGTGAAAGTAATTATTAAAAATTTATTTCTAAGGAGTGTAGGAACATAAAAACTGGGAATTCTACTCTCTTTACTTCTGCCTTTTAGAATTCCCCAGTTTTCTTCAAAGCTCATTTAAAATGCAGTCTTCGACATTAGGCCTTTCCTGATTCCTTCTCAACATTACCTTGTATCCATATCACATATACCTAAATGTAGCCCTCCCCCTGGGAATTTTCCCCAACTTGTCTGTAAAAGGTGAATTCCTTGAGGGGTGCCTTTCTGATTCAAAGTGCCCAGTGAATCTACATTCCTAAAAATAGCTCATGAGTCCCCACTGATGTGTTCCCCTTTCAGTAGTAAGACAATCTGTTCAAAGTGAGGCATTTACTGGAATAGCACAAGGAACATGATGTTTGTGAGGGGCGACATCTTTCATACACCTCTCCAGCTGCTGGATTCTAAGTGCCTTCATGCTGCTGTCATGGATCTTATCTTGCCTCCTCTTTGGGGGCACTGGACCCCGAATAAAGAGGGAGACATATTTTTATGCATTAAAAGAAAACAACAGGATATAAACAATACAAAATAAGGTAATCTGATTTCTAATTGGAAGACAGATTAGGAGCTTTTCGAGTTGGGAGGGGAATGAGTGAGTTTCAAGAGCTGGGAAGGGGGACAATGAGATGTGAAACAGGATGTCACTCAATTCCCATGAACAGCAAACAGGTAGAATTTACAAGAAAATGAAATTTGGGTCTCAAAATTGAGTCATTTTTACAAGATGGAGTCAGTTTGGTTCACACAGTTTTCTCACTTTTCCCCTTTTATTCACAGGGGAGATGGGGAGGTGACCAGGAATTAGGAATGTCTTTTGGAAAGGCTGAAGTAGAATTTTCTAAGCCATATATAGCAGAATTAATCGTTCAGGTAAATTAGAAGCAAAGTCACTAAAGAAAATTAGAAAGAAACCATGCATTTGTAAACATTCAGAAACTCAAAAGGGTAACAGTATCGCAATTAACTGGGGTTGTGTAAAATTCCATGCGAAATTGCAAAGAGAAATTCTATGGAATAGAGATTAGTTAGTTTGGGACATGAATAGGAAACACAATACTGTGCCTCTGAAAGACCATTCCAGGGACGCATTCCCTAGTCTTTAGAATGCCAAACCCCAATCTTTAGAATCTTGTGAGCTCCAGAACAAGGGGATGAAAATGAGAGCTTGCCACTTGGCTTCATCTTTTGCCCAGAGTTAGAACTGAAAATTGGGCAGCTAGTGTAGCCAGAATGGACTTTGTTTTCTTTGAATGACTCAGCTCGCCTCGTTGAGCTTCCCTGGACGCTGGGGCTTGCTCTTCCGGGGCAGGACCAGAGCTTCCTGTGTGATGAGTCGTGGCGCTGGCTGAGGGGAGGTGTGTTAACGTGGTCTATGCTGGGGGAGGGGCCAAGTCAAGAACCAATAGGCCCTGGTCGTTCAGGTGGCGCTTGATGATGTCAAAAACTCTATAAGAGGGGAGAGGACAGCTTGAAGATCCTCCTTTCCTTTTCCGGTTAGAGCCAGAGACACCTACAGCTGAAGCTGAGCTGCCGGTAGCAGAGCTGACTAGAGGCTAGTGGGTAATCTTCTTACCGTAGAGGGGAAGCATGTATACAATTTTGCCTTATACCATCTCGCTTCTCTGTGGCCTCCTGGTTACCCTTGTGAGGCAGACTTATTGGGCCTGGAAGCTTTTGATGAAAATATCAAAATGGGGACGCTGGTTTGTGGGCTTGTTATTGTGGAGTGTAAATACATGCTTTAGTTCTCCTGCCTTCTGCCTAGAGAATTCCTTATATCTTGTGGTTTCAGACCTTTTAGGCACATATGAGATTCTCTTTGAAATCATAAATTCTGCCTTCCTAATATAGCTAGGTGGTGCAGTTGGGCCTGAAGTCAGGAAGTCTCATCTTCCTGAGTTCAAATCTGGCCTCAGATATTTCTTAGCTTTGTGCCCCTGTGTAAGTCAGTTATCCCTGTTTGCCTCAGTTTCCTCGTCCCTAAGATAAGCTGAAGAAGGAAATGGCAAACTGCTCTAGTTATCTCTGCCAAGAAAATTCTACATGTGGTCATGAAGAGTCAAGCATGACTGAAATGATTCAACAGCAACAAAAACTGAAAAGATTTGACATAACAGAGGGTGGGGCCAGGTTATGAACACAAAAAGGAATTGATTGGGCTCTTTGCATGATTTTTGAAAGAAAATGTTTATGGAAAGATGAATGCTACCGTGAACCTTTGAAAATCTAATTGTTAAATCTGGGCTCTAAAATTTAAATATAGGTGCCTAATAGCCCTTGAAAATTAAGAGTTTGGTTTTATGTTCGATTTGGTTGAAGTTTGCCCTGTAACTAAATTATGACATGATGAAATGTATTCTATTAACTGTGGCATCAAAGGCAAAAAAAAAAAAAGTTGGATAAATGCACAGATCAGGGAAGCCGGAGTTACACTTTGGTCTCAGAAATCTATTAGTTGTGTGATCTTAAACAAGCTATCTTATCTCTGTTTACCCCGGTTTCCTGATGTGCGAAGTGAAAGCAACAATGGTACCCACTTTTCTGGATTGTTGTAAGGATCAAAATGATGGGATTGTAAAGTGCCCACAATTGTCTCGACCACATATTAAACTTGAAAAGGGCAAAGTCTGAGAAGGGCTTTGCTTGAACCCTTAAAGGTGAAGAGTCTGTGACTTTTTTCCTTATATCCCAGGACCTAGAATAGTACCTGTGTCCTAGGGAAAATCTGGAAGGGTTTGAGATTCTTGTGAAATGAAAACTTGACACTCTAGACCAGGTGTGGGGAACTTTGACTGAATCCAAACTTCACAGAACAAATCCCCTTAATGAAAGAATTTTGTTAATAAAACTTAATAAAAAATAAAAATTAATAAAATCAATCAAAAGGCCACACCCCCAAGGACCTGGATGGCCACATGTGGCCTCAAGGCCACAGGTTCCCCACCCCTGCTCTAGACTGATGCTTCAACAAGGAGTTAACAGGTTAAGGTTAGGGGAGAAAAAAGGGGCACTGGGGTTGGTGCCACAGGGCAGCCTCAGGGGAAACAAGAAGATCCTGTAAATCCCCTAATTTTTGCATAAAGTAATATTCTTGGTGTAAAACAATATCAGAAATTCAAGGTGGAATTTCTGACTTGTTTTGGTCGGTCCAACTACAGATGGCATTTAGCCATAGACACACTAAGGGTGATAGGACTATGCACTTATTTTTAGTCTGTGTTATCAGTTTGTTCACCAAGAACCATCTTTGACCTGAAGGAGATAGTACTGATGGAAATATTGTGTAAGGGTTTAAATAAGTACTGAAAGAACCAGTTTAATAGGTCATCCTATGCATAGAGATGTAATAGTCTCAGTTAATATCATCATGCAACTGAGAAAAAGGATGACTTCTTTCTTGTATTAATAGCCAATTATTGAATCAGGGCCAAAATTTTTCCCCTTTTATACTTCCTCAACCAGTGAGGGAAATCTTTCTCAAACACTTGACCCAGACTAAAGACCTAATCAAAGACAGCTAATGGGCAGATTCCTGCTCTACATGTTTACTCAAGATAAGTCCAGGAAAATGTGGATTCTCTCTTTTGTCAGACAAATGATTTGGAAATTGATAAGTCTCTTTGACCAATATTTGGGTGATCCAAGTTGATTACCTCAAGACCTTCCTTTCATTGTAATACTTATTTTCTCATTAATTGTTCACCAGAATTGATTGTCACCTTCAGGAACACCTGCTCTTCCAAGGCATTAAAAAACTGTGAGCCCATCACCATGAGGTGTCTGACATTTGACACTCTATTGGGAAACCAGCTACCCCAGAAGAACCAGTAATTCTGTCCTTTAGGAAGATGTATCAGCAAGGCAATAATCACAACATCAACGATAAATTGTGAATATGCCTGTTAGTTCTGTATTGCAAAATATAAGAGACTCTCCATATAGAAGGTAGAAGAAGTAAAACATTTATCCAGATACCAAAGAACGAAATCCTTAAACCAATAAGTCCAACCCATCCAAGCAGCAACAAACTTCTAAAACCAGTAAGCCCACTTCATAACAGCAAGGAACTTAAAACACAATATCACAGCATAGAGGCTCACCATCCCATTAGCCTTCTGTCCCCCTGCTAAGGCCTTCCCACAAACACACTCACAGCACAGATAGCTCATGCCTAGCCTGTCCCCTCCTCCCACAGTTCTAACTTGCTCTGAGCATTTCCTGCTCCGCCCTTCCAGTTCCTCTTGTTCATCTCCTCCCACCACATGTGACTTAGGCTTCCTGTGACATAAGCAGGTCACATGGGCATATTAATGGGTGGGAAAGATCTTCAAATTTACATTACCATTACATTCAACCATAAGATCTTTCTTATCCATTACATGGGTCATGTGGCAACTTGTGTCAACAAAACTTTACAATATATATAACAGGGATAACATGAAATAAGCATATAAAACAATATCATCATTTCCCCCTTGAATGAATGGGGCTCAAAATCTTGGAGTAAGGGGCAAAAGTCTCATGCTCCATAGCTGCTTCCTGCTGAAATTGGATGTAGCGCTGTCCCTGCCCCCAAGAGATCAAGAGTCCTATTCGAGAAGTCAGTTCTTTAGCTGGCATCTGGAGCTTGGTTGATGCCAGGTCCAAGGATGACACATCACAGTCATGGACAGGTCCAGGGGTGACATCTGACTTAAGTGATCAGACATCTGCAGGTGGATGGTACCACTTAAGTCTGCAGGAAACAAATCTAGCAAACAAATTTAACAGACAAAAATCCAAAAAGAAACAAGCAAACCATAACTAGAAGCAGGGTATTAATGGAGTCTGTGAACCAACTATCATGGTCTCATTCAAGGTGGAATACATGAGTCAAGGGTACAATTTGGAAGTCATCTCCCAAAAAAACAACAGTTACAGTATCATCCTTTTCATGTGCTGTGATTTCTGCAGCCTTTGGAACATCGTCTGGCTTCCGTTTTACCCATACTTTAGCTCCCAGTTTCATTCTATCTGTAGAACCAAACGCTTCATTTCCTCTGATAGTTATTTTGGAAAGAGGGTCAATTTTCACAAGGGGTATTGTTTCACAAGGAATAATAGTCACTTGAACTGTCATTTTTACAAAACTATTTGGATTCTTCACCTAAATTTTGGAAGGCCACAATAATTTCTCTTTGATAATTAGAATCTGTCACTCCAGCTAATACATGTATTCCTTGAGCTGCTAAACCTGATTTAGGTAATATCCACTCAAAATGATTCTTGGGGATTCTCATGCATATTCCAGTAGAGATTTTTCTTATCTCTTTTTTGTCCAACCAAAAGTCCTCTAAACAACATATCCTGCCAAACCGGGTATTCCTGGATGTGGTGGTGGGACATCTTCTCTCATGGTCCAATACTCAATATTTTGGATCTTATGTGTCTGCTGTTTTCTAATTTGCAGATTCGGGGTCATCATTCTGGCTAGAGGTGTACTTACTCCTAAGGGTGTATTATTCAGATTACATAAAGCAATGAACAAATTATCCTTCCAATGTTGATATGAATTATTAGAATTTAACTTTCTTAATTGTTCTTTCAACAATCCATTCATTCTTTCTATCAATCCAGATGCTTGTGGATAATATGAAATGTGCTATATCCACTCTATATTGTTTAATACACAGTATCTCTTCATCTCATTACCTTTGAAATGTGACCCATTGTCATGTTGAATCTGCATTGGGGTTCCATAATATAGACTTATACTATCTAGAATTTTACAGGTTTTTTTCTATGTTGTGTTCTTATAAGGACAAGCCACTAGTACACCTGAATAGGTGTCAACACAAGTACATATAAATTTACATCCTTTATGTTGGGGTAGTGGTCCAATAGAATCAATCTACCAAATTTGGGCTGGAATTTTCCCCTTGCTGTTTCTCCAGTTACTACCTGGTGAATATTCTGTTCCTTTTCCAATTGACATATAAACATTCCTCTGCTATTTGCTTTAACAATGAATGAGAGATACAAATACCTCCATCTTGTGCCCACTGGTGTGTGGTCTGGACCCCTAAATGGCCTACTATTTGGTGGACCTGTTTTGTTCATACCAGATCATCTGTTGGTGTCAGAGTAGGGACAGCATGTTCAGTAGCAATCTTTGCTAATCTATTAGCATATGCATTGTACTCACATTCTGGTAGTGAGGGGTACATGAGCATCTACATGAAAAACTGACATATTAGTAACCAAAAACATGTCCCATATATCTTCCCATAATTCTTTGCCCCAAACTTGTTTACCATGAATTTCCCAATTTTGATTTTTCCCCATGGGCACCCATGTAACTAACCCATTAGCTACCACCCATGAATCAGTGAATATATGAAACTGTCCTCCTTGTTCTGCTTTGATAGCTTGATGTACTGTCATAAGTTCAGCATATTGACTACTTCCACCTATCCCAGTACTTTCCAAAGTTCTCTTAGTATATGGGTTATGGGCTACTGCTTTCCAATGACTTTTATGGCCCAAATATTTTGCTGTCCCATCAGTAAACCATGTATGTTTCTTCTGTTCTTCAGTTAATCCATCATATCCATCATTCCATTTTACCAAAGACTATACCAACCATTGCTTTGGTTCACGGAGTTTATCATTTCCCTCAGTGTCTATGTTTGCTATAGATTCATATAGACCAGAAACTTCACTTTTGCCTATTTTAGATCTATTTTGAATATACCATTTCTATTTAATTATGCAAGCCTCCTGCGCATGTCCAATTCTGTGAGATGCTAAAGTATGCATCACCCAGGTCATAATCAGGATTCTAGGCCTTAATATCACTTCATGGCCCAGAGTCAGTTGTTCAGTCTCTACCAAAGCCCAATATGCAGCTAACAACTACTGTTCAAAAGGTGTATATTGAACTCCAGATGGAGGAAGTTTCCTAGACCAAAATTCTAAGAGTACATTTAGGCTTTGTTGTTTTTTGCCATAAACTCCAGTTTACATATTTATCCTGTACGGTCACTTGTAATTCCACTGGGCCATTTTGCATAGGCCATAAATCTAGAGCCAATTGTGTAGCAATCTTGACTTCTTCAGAAGCTTTGCTCTGCTCAGGTCCTCAATCAAATTCATACTTTTTCTTAGTAACTTTGTGTGGGAGTTTCAAAATCTGTCCTAAATGTGGAATGCAATGTCTTCAATATCCAAATTGTCCTATAACCTTTTGGGCCTCTTTCTTATTGGTAGGGATAGGAAAATCCTGAATCTTTCATCAGGCTTGTGGGAGAATTTCTTGAAGTTCCTTGTTCCATTGTATCCCCCAAAATTTTATGGTTTGACTTGGTCCTTAAATCTTTGCAGGGTTAATTTCCCATCCTTTGCTTTTCATATGCTCAATTAAAAGTGTCAAACTCTTCTCCACTTCGTTTATATTTTCTCCCTGTATCATCATGTCATCTATGTAGTGGCTAAGCTGTACACCAGGTAGCTTTAATTGATTGAAATGTTCAGCCATAATCATATGACAAATAGTGGGGCTATGCAGATATCCCTGTGGCAATCAGGTAAAAATATATTGTTGACCTTGCCACGTGAAAGCAAACTGGTCTCATTGTTTGGAGTCTATTGGAATCATAAAGAAAGCATTGGCCAAAACAATAAGTCCCATCATATTTCTGGATCTTTTCTATTAAGGTGACAGTATCTAGAACAGCAGAATATAAGGAAGGAGGCATCTTATTCAATTGTCTGTAATCCACTGTCATTCTCCATATTCTATCTGACTTTTGTACTGGCCCTAACAGGATTATTCCATCGAGTGGTTGTAGGGACTAACACTCCTGTCTCAACATATTCCTTTATAGTACTGGTAATTTCATCTTGCCCACCTGGCACATGATACTGCTTCAAAGTAATTACTTTAGAAGGTTCAGGTGAAGTGGGTCCATTTTTATTTTTCCCGCTAAAATTGTATTAATTCCTATCTTCCTTGCTGCAAATTGATATCTCTCCTGAGATAAATTTAGTCATACCTCTCAATATGTCTATTCCAATGATGTATTCAGAATGGGTACATAACCATGGTATATTCTTTCTTAGGCAATTGTCCAATTTTCATCACTACTTTGGCTTGTCTGGCTGGTATTTCAGCCCCTCCCAGTCCTGTGATAGTAATAGGAGTTCCATGCTTAAACTTGTGAGGGTTTCCATATATAAGGGAGGCCTCTGCCCCAGTATCTATCAATGCCCTAGTTAACAGTATTTGATCCATTTTTCCAATATGTAGTCAGATTAATATGGGGTCTGTAATCCTGTCTGTGTGTTTCTCTAATCTGAGATGGGGCTCAGCCTATTTCCTAGTCTCCCTAAAGGTGTGACTCACTTGGATACAAGGATTCAGGAGGATCTGTAGGGGCATTTCTTCTCTTTTCCAACTGCTATTAAGCCCCTTTTGAGAGATGGTAAAGTGAACTGAGCTGTTAACACAGAGCCTCTGGCCTTTGAGGTGAATTGAGATGGTGGTGCTGGTGGTGTGTGTTGCTGCCCTGTTAAGCTTCATTTTCCCAGAACAAAAGCTGTGAGCAGGAGCTCCTGGAACCTGCTGTTGGGCAGGGGCTTGGAGTAGAGCAGTTCCCATGAGCTGAGACATGGAGCAGGAGTGGAGAGCTGCCTATATGTGAGTCCACTTGAGAGTCGAGAGTGGTCAGCCCTTGGAGGAAGAGACATGGGATTGAAAGCTGACCTCGGGTCAAGATGAAAAAAGCACTTTACTTGGACACTTGGTAATGATTAAGAATGTGTTGTGCTAGGTAAGACCCTAGCCTCGGACCCCCTACTGTGTAAATAAGTGATTTGGGCATGCAATGATATATACAATGTAGTGTGATGTTCTTACTGTAACCTAGGGGTGGATGGTGTGGTATTTTCTGCTGCCCCTTAAGGTTGCATTGTATTAGAGAAGACTTTAGCCTGGGACACCCTACTGTGTAAATAAGTGATTTGGGAACTGCTACTGAATGCAATGATCTATGCACCATATGATATACTGAATGATATGATATATATGAATGTTAAATGATATACTTTGCTTAAGGATGTTATGAACATTAGAGGATATGTTTCACTTAAGGACATTGTGAATGTTATGCTTTTGAACAATTTTTAGTTTATTGATACTATGGGATTAGACCCCTGAAATTATTCACAGCAGCAGTCCTCAGATGTGCTGCTGTAAAACCAATTAGAAAGTCAAAGATGGGATGTGTACTGAGTTCTAGTCAATCAGATGATGGCTAGACTATACAAAAAGAGAGCCCAGAACTGAGAGTGGCAGAACTGGGAGCAATGGAGCTGAGAGCAGCAAGATTCAGAAGCAGAGAGCCAGCATCAAGATAGTGCAGAGCAGAGAGTGCTGAACAAGAGAGTTGCGGAGATCAAGGAACTTGGAGTCAGCAGAGCTGCAGGAGAGAGTGCTGATCAGAGAATTAGGATTCGTGAGTGCTCTTTTTCTAGGAAGGCCCCAGCAGCAAGGGGAAACTACAAGTATAGCTTGGTTTCTTGCTACAGTGAGGTGGGCTCACCAGTTTTGGAATATTATCGTTACTATATCAAACTGGGGGCATTGGTCCTTAGATTTGAGCCTTTGGAGTCTAAATAAATGTTATACTTCCTCTGCCTTCTACCTAGAGAATTCCTTATACTTCATGATTCTGAACCACTCAGGCCTGTCCATGGCCGTCTTCAAGGTCGTGAATTTTGCCTTACTACCATAGCTGCCATAATTGGCAACAGACTGGAAGAGGGATGACCATCTAAAAAACATCTAGTGACTTAAGGTATGACCATGTCCAGTTTTCTTGGTCTATATTTTCTAATTAAGTGGCCCTTGTTACCTAGTCAAGAAACAAGTACCTGAAGGAGATGGTCTGCCTGGGGCAGAGGAAAAGTCTGTGGTATATGGCAAAGATTTCTTCCATAATTATGCTTGAGAGCATATTTTAACTTGAACCAGGGCCCAGGGAAGATTGGATGGCCTGCAGCCAGCCCATTTGCACAGATTTAACATAGGAATCCATGACAGCATTTTAATTTTATTAAAATTTTTTTAATTCATGTGTTTTGATTTTAAATTGCCTTTTCCCCCAGATATATCCATTCTTTCATTTTTATACCCATTGAGCCATCTCTTGGAATAAAGATTTTAAGAGGAAAAAAAATGGCAAATTAGTCAACACAAAGAAAAAAGTCTGACATTTTATTTAGTCTTCCAGGTCCATAGTCCTTCACCTCTGCAAAGAAAGGAAGAAGTTGTCAATCTCTTCCTTGGGGCTGGGTAGGAGCGGGGTTTGTTTGGTGTTGGGAACTGTTGTCAGGGATACCATAGCTAGGTAGTAGTATAGTATGCTTGCTTGTGCCCTATTAAGGGTGAGGTTACATTTGCAGTTCCTGACCATTAATTTTTTCTCTAAAGACTTTTAGAAACTGCTCTGATGTCACTGTTTTAGGAAGATTGTTCATATTCTTTTATGTTTTTAAAATTTACATTAAAGATATTCCTCTTCAAATTGCTAGGGTAATTTTAAGAACATTTTGATTATGGGATGACACCTAGAAATATTTTTATAAATCTTGCCACCAAGAAGTGAGATTTGATATGAATTATGTTTTTCTACAGGGGGGCCACATCAGTGAGATGCAGCTAGGCTTCCCTGTTTGTGCACTGTTAAGAGCGAAGTGCCACCTGTAGCTCCACCATGGCCAGAGCTAGAACTTCTTACTATTCCTTAGGCCTCCATCCCTTCCCCCGTCTTCTCAGTTTTTTTTTGTCTTTATTTCTTTATTTAATATTTCTTAGTTTTCAACATTGATTTCCACAAGATTTTGAGTTACAAATTTTCTCCCCATTTCTACTCTCCCCCCACCCCAAGATGGCATATATTCTGATTTCCCCTTTCTCCAGTCTGCCCTCCCTTCTGTCACCTCACTCCCTCCCCCCCATACTCTTTCCCTTTACTTTCTTGTAAAGCAAGGTAGATTTCTATACCACGTTGCATGTATATCTTATTTCCCAGTTGCATGTAAAAAACAACTATTTTTTTGAGCATTTGTTTTTAGAACTTTGAGTTCCAAATTTTCTCCCTTCCTCCCTCCCCACCCACCCTCCTTGAGAAGGCAAGCAGTTCAGCATAGGCCACATATGTATCACTATGCAAAACACTTCCATAATAGTCATGTTGTGAAAGACTAACTATATTTCCCTCCATCCTATGCTGTCCCCCTTTATTCAATTTTTTCCCCTTGACCCTGGCCCTTTTCAAAAGTGTTTGCTTTTGATTACCTCCTCCCCTGATCTGCCCTCCCTTCCATCCCCCCCCTCTTTCATCCCCTTCTCCCCTGCTTTCCTGTAGTGTGTATGTTATTCCCTCAAGTCAAGTCTCAGGAGAACAAGATTCACCCATTCCTTTCACCTGCCCCTTCTTCCCTTTCAATAGAACTGCTTTTCTTGCCACTTTTTTGTGAGATAATTTGCCCCATTCTATCTCTACCTTTCTCCTTTTCCAAATATATTCCTTTCTCACTCCTCAATTGTGTTTATTTTTAGATATCATCCCTTCATATTCAACTCACCCTGTACCCTTTATCTATATATATGTATATTCCCTTCAACTGCCCTAATACTTAGAAAGGTTTCATGCATTACAAATATCATCTTTCCATGTAGGAATGTAAACAAAACAGTTCAACTTAATAAGTCCCTTATGATTTCTCTTTCCTGTTTACCTTTTCGTGCTTCTCTTGATTCTTGTATTTGAAAGTCAAATTTTCCCTTCAGCTCTGGTCTTTTCTTTGAGAATGCTTGAAAGTCCTCTATTTTATTGAAAATCCATATTTTGTCTTGTAGTATTATACTCAGTTTTGCTGGGTAGGTGATTCTTGATTTTAATCCTAGCTCCTTTGACCTCTGGAATATCATACTCCAAACTCTTTGATCCCCTAATGTAGAAGTTGCTAGATCTTGTGTTATCTTGATTGTGTTTCCACAGTATTCAAATTGTTTCTTTCTGGCTGCTTGCAATATTTTCTCCTTCACCTGGGAACTCTGGAGTTTGGCTATAATATTCCTAGGAGTTTTCTTTTTGGGATCTTTTTCAAGAGGCAATCAGTGGATTCTTTCAATTTCTATTTTACCCTCTGGTTCTAGAATATCAGGGCAGTTTTCCTTGATAATTTCTTGAAAGATTGTGTCTAGGCTCTTTTTTTGATCATGGCTTTCAGGTAGTCCAATAATTTTTAAGTTATCTCTCCTGGATCTATCCTTTAGGTCAATGGTTTTTCCAGTGAGATATTTCACGTTGTCTTCCATTTTTTCATTCTTTTGGTTGTGTTTTATAATTTCTTGATTTCTCATAAAGTCAATAGCTTCTGCTTGCTCCAATCTAATTTTTAAGGTAATCTTTTCTTCAGTGGTCTTTTGGACCTCCTTTTCCATTTGGCTAATTCTGCCTTTCAAGGCATTCTTCTCCTCATTGGCTTTTGGAGCTCTTTTGCCATTTGGGTTAGTCTATTTTTTAAAGTGCTGTTTTCTTCAGTCATTGACTTGCTTTTCATGATTTTCTTCCATCACTCTCATTTCTCTTCCAAATTTTTCCTTTACTTCTCTTACTCGCCTTTCCAACTCCTTTTTGAGCTCTTCCATGGCCTGAGACCAATTCATATTTTTCTTGGAGGCTTTTGATGTGGGCTCTTTGAATTTGTTGACTTCTTCTGGCTATATGTTTTGATCTTCTTTGTTACCAAAACAAGGTTCAGTGGTCTGAGTCTTTTGCTGCTTGCTTGTGTTCCCAGCCAAATACTTGACCCTTGACATTTTTATCTGGGTATGACTGCCTTCAGAATGACCAGTGCTTTGTCCCAAGCTTCAGGGGCACTGCGTTGCTGTTTTCAGAGCTACTTCTACACAGCAAACTCCGCCACACCAGTGCTCCTCCTCCCCCAAGAACCACCAACTAGGACCACAACCCAGATCCAAGCAGCACAAAGAAAGAGAGCCCTGCCTCTGAACCAGCAAAGTGCTCCCTGCACTCCTGCTCTGATCTGCCATTTAATTCCTCCCACCAGGTGGGCCTGGGGCAGAAGCAACCACATCTGGAGCTCTGGAAGCAGCCACAAGAGCATTCTGCTGCTGCCGCAGCCATGCCATACCACCTTCACCATCCCCAGGGCTGGGGCTGGGGCTGAACCATGGACTCCTCTCTCCCTGATCCAGCAGTTTTCCCACTGACCTGCTAAGTTGTCTTTGGCATTTGTGGGTTGAAAAGTCTGGTAGCTGCCACAGCTCAGAGATTCAGGGCCCTAAGGCCTGCTCCCCCTAATCTCCTCACCACCTGGTCTATCCTGGCACGGCCCACGCTGGGTTGCGCTCCACTCCCAGTGCAGTATGATAGACCCTTCCCAGCAACCATCCAGGCCATCTTGGGCTGGAGACCTGCTTCACTCCATTATCTCATGGGTTCTGTAGCTCTACAGTTTGTTCAGAGCCATTTTTTACAGGTGTCTGGAAGGATTTGGGGAAGAACGTAAGTGAGTCCCTGTTTTCCAGCCTCTGTCTTGGCTCCACCCCCTCCCTCAGTTTTTCAATGGGTGGCCTTGCCTAGCTTTTTACATACTAAACAGATACTCTAGAGACGGGAATCTTAACCTTTTTTATGCTAACACCCCTCTGGCAGCCTTGTGAGGCCTATGGATCCTTCTCAGAATAGTGTTTTTAAGTGCATAACATAAAACAGAGTATTACACAGAAAACCAAATACATTGAAATCTTATAAAAATATTAAAGAAAACAAGTTCATGGGCCCTCGGTGAAGAACCTCTGACCTAGAGGAAGGTGAACTAGGATCACCATTTAAGAAGGTGGAGGTTTTTTTTTCTGCCATTTGAAGTATTAGAGGTTTATCCTAAGAAGAAACAGCATGTACATCTCTCTTGAGTATTTGCTACATTCTGGGAGTTGACACCTTCCTGTCTGCTGTACTGATTCTGCAGGAGAAAGGAAGTTTCATTAAATTTTTTTCCTATTAATAAAAGTAGTTTTTGATTGGATTTCATAATCCATAATTGCTTATTGCACCTTAAGCCTCACCAACCTGAATTATAAGGCTGGCATAATTAGGCCTGGCCAAGAATTGTAGCCAATCTAAAATAAGGACCTTATGGTTTCACATTGTTCCCTCCATCCTGAGGGCCAGTTCTCCTGATTGGTGAGTCATTAGCTCTGACTACCATTTTATAAAGGACCATAAGCACTCTTGCTTCACTTCTGGCTCAGATCTCTGGAATCATCTATCTTTTCACCAGCTTCCTTGCCCTCAGTGGGTACCTTTTCTATGTCCAACTCTTGCTTCCCTGCATCAATTTCCAGCTCCCCTTTCTGTGTTGTCTTCCCTCTTTAGAATATAAGTACCTTGAGGGTAAGAACCATCTTGTCTGCTTGTATTTGTATCCCCAGAACTTAGAACTGGCTTTTTAAATTCAGTTTTCAGTTATTTTGTTGTCTTTCCCATTTACATTGTTGTAGCCATTGTGTATAATTTTCCTGGTTCTGTTTATTTCACTTGTGTCAGTTCATGTAAGTCTTTACATTCTTTTCTATATTCTTTGGATGTTATTGGACCAGTGAAAATTCCATTATACTCATGTGCCACAACTTAGCCGTTACCCAAAGGACATTTGCTTTGCTTCCAATTCTTTGTTCTAAACCTGCTGCTGTACTTTGGAGTATGTGAGACCTTTCTTGAAGTATTTGCCTCATTGGTATCTCTGGGTCAAAGGGAATATGAAGCAGTATTTTTATACTTGCTTTACTATACTTTATACTTTCTATACTTTATACTGGAACATTGACTCATCAGGAGCAAGATGAAGAACGGCACTAAGAGAGAACTCCAGTGAAAGCCATCTAGCCTTTGGGAATCTGGTCACTTGGGTTTGTTTCTCTGAGAGAAGAGTTGGATGTAGTGGGATGAAATTCAAGCTTCTGCCCGTCTTAAGAACACAACCCAAAAGGCTTCGATAGTGATGATTCTGTATCACACTGTTAATGATCCTTGTGTCCTTTTCAACATCTTAGGCCTTCCTCATTCTCTCAGAATCGCCGAACCTCAGCTTGAAGGGACCACGAAGGCCATCTAGCTGAATCCGTGTTTTCCAGCCTTCTCCCTTACAACACATTCCACGAATGACCATCCAGCTTTTGTGTGAAGACCTGCAGTGAGGGCAAGTCAACTGCCACCTGAGAAAGCTTATTCTACTTTTTAGCTAGTTCTCATTGTTGGATGATTTTTCTTTAAATGAAACCTAAATGTGTATGACAGCAATTTCCACCCATTGCTGCTATAGTACTAACTCTGATTAAGTACAACATGCCCAGTCCCTGTTTCATATTACAACCCTTCAAATACTTGGAGACATGTTGAAGATTTGACCCCCTCTACATATTTTCTTCTCCTGTTTAAAGATTCCTTCAAGTAATCTTTATTTGTTATGAAGTTCAAACTCTCCTACTTGTCTTCTAGTTTCATTAGTTCTCTTCCAAGAATTTATCATGGAAAACCAAACACAATATTTTACATGTGGCCTTTCAATATGACAATGGGAGTATCACTGTCTAAGTCTTAGACCTTACGGTTCTCAAACCTGCCTAATATTTCGTTAACTTTCCTCGATGCCATGACTCACTATTGACTAATGCTATATATATGAGTCTTTGCAAACTTGAAAGTGCTATATAATGTTAGTTGTAATTATTATCCTCATATTGTGTTGGAATTCCTCTCAAACTCCAAGATCTTTTTCAGATTAATTTCTGCCTAACCACACTATCCCATTTTGTTCTTACATAGGTTCTTAAAAATCCATGTAAATCCGCTATTTACCTACTCCATTTAAATTTTACTTTGTTAGATTTTGTCCAGTGTTCTAGACCAATGATTTCAAACTCAAATAGAAACAGGGGCCACTAAGCTGTGCGTAAGGATCCCTGAGGGCTGCATATGTTTTGTTGTGTTTTTATTTTATTAAGTATTTCCCAGTTAAATTTTCGTCTAGCTCTGCCCACACTGCGCCAGTGGGCTGGTCTGAGCTATGAAAATCTTCTGGAACCTGAGTTTATCACCCAGTGTGTTAGCTCTCCTCAAGCTTTCTATAATCTGCAATTTGATAAATGGGCTCTATCTTTGCCTTTAGCCTAAGCATTGATAAAAATGGTTTAATAGCACCAGGTAAACGATGGATCCTTGGTTTATCCTGTTGGAGAAGCCAACATCATCATCATCATCATCATCATCATCAATAACAATAATGGCTAGTATTTATATAGCACCTACTATGTTCCAGGAACTGTGCTAAGCACTTTTACAAATACTATTAATAACTATTTTTCGGCCCTTTCAATCAGTTCTTAATCCATTTACTTATGCTTTCATCTAGTACCCATCTCTACATCATTTCCTCAAAAATTAAATGAGAGACTTTGTTGAATGGTTTGCTGATGATCTACCACTCTATCAAAGGTCAAAATAATGAAAAAAAAACCACACGCTAGTCCTTTGGGATCACCGCTTCCTCTTCTAGAGGTCCAATAACCCTTTAATAATTGTTTTAATAATATTTTATAATTTTTCAAATAAGCTAGATTATAGTTTAAATATTTCATAACAAGGATCCCTATGGCTGTAGGCAAGGACACATTAGGCAATCCCAAAAGAATAGGATGAGAGACTGAGGAAGGTCTCCTCATACCCACAAAAGACAACCTGGCTTACCACTTTGTAGCTTCTCCCTTTGTCGAGTGTGTGCAGTGTGGAAGTGAGTTAGATTTTCAGATGATGCCTTCTTGTGAGCAGGTATAGGAGATAAGGTATGTCCAGGAGAAAAATAAAGCCAAGGTTTTGGCATCATCAAGTTCTATGCTGGCTACACCAAGCTCAGGCCCAATGTTATCACAGTCAGATCCTTTCTGAACTAGGAGTCCTGGCATCACAGACAGAGTAAAGGAGAGAAGCACTGCTAAATCCTCAACATGTACCTTGTTGCTGAGTCCTCCCACTTGGAGGCACAGATGCCTTCAGAAAAACACCAGGAATTGCCCTGTGATTTGCCTTCAAAAGAATAAACTATGAAATGTCAGAGCCATATCCAGCCTAGGGACTGGTTCAGCCCCTTTCACAACAATATTTACCTCAATTCACCATCACCACCACTACCACCACCACCCAACACTACCATTACAGTGAATGGATAATACAGGGCCCAGAAACTCCTGTGGCAGAAAGAGAATGAAGAGATGGCCAATTAGTCTAAAGTCCAGGGGGCAAAAGGCTCTTGGGCATCATCATCCTGTAAGGAGGATTGAGGAGAGCCAGGAGATCCATAGTAACACATAGAGGGAAAGGGAGTCTGTATTTATGCAAAGTAAAGAGAACTTGGCCCATTAAATAGCAGTATGACTTTAAGTAAAATCATCTGTCTCTCCCTGCTTGTTTCTTCATTTGTAAAATGATGGATTTGGACGAGATGCCATATATGATGGCTTTCCGTGCTGAAAGCTGGAGATCTAGACATATGGTTAACTAGTTGGAGATCTTCTGTTTCACAGGAAGGGAAAGGAAGAAGCCACCAAGAACCTGAGAGGCTTACTATTCTCCTCTGATCTTAACCCACCCCTGCCAAGACTGATTCTGCCATTGGTAGAGCTAGAAGAGGTTTATAGAACAGTAACCTCCCTTATCCTCTGGTGGTGCCTGTAATATTGCACACTCTATCTGCTTCAATTCCTGTTCCTAGTTTAATCCTCCTATATCCTTCTTACGTTGTTCTTTTCTTTTCTCATTAATTCCCTCCCTCCCCCCACCCCCCACCCCCACCCTGGTGTTTTCCCTTCTTTGTCCTTAGTTTACTTGGTGACATTAATGGGATTGTGAGATTGCAGCCCCTTGCTTTAAGTAATGAAGGGAAGACAGACAAAGTAAGCTAGGTAGAAACAGACATGATGCAAAGACCAGCACCAACTAAAGCTGTGCTCTGTACCAAGCCAGCCAGACATGTGATACACCCATTTTTATAGGCCAGGGGCAGTTTTCCCAGCATCAGACTACCCCCCTCTACTGCAGTGGGCATTTGGTTCACAACCATTCCTAATAGGCCATCACAAAGAAGAGAGCATTGATCCATTCCCATTTCTATTGTTTCTCTGTGTCATCAGGCTCAGTAGTGAGGAGGGGAACCCATAAGATTAATTTGAACTCAACACAGAAAGCCAACATGAGCTGGTCACCTACCCTGGCTCAAAGTAGATACTTAATAAAGGCTTACTGATTAATTGATGAAAGGAAGAAGAGTGGAGGCTCTTTCTAGTCTGGGGCATAACCTAAGAAGGTTATGTATCACCATACTGGTAACCCAACTTCTAAGTGCAAGTTGGGAGTTAAGAGAATAGCTCAGAGAGGACACTAAATGTGCATATGTACACTTGCACTGTATATAGCTATATATTGTATACAAGTGCACATGTCTAAGGTACTAAATCACAGCATCTCAGAACTGAAAAGGACCTCATTCGTCAGGTAGTAGAAACTATACTCAAATAGGAGTCACCTCTGTTGTATCAACAATCCCTCCTTGAAGACCAGTTTTTACTTTGGTCACTATATCCTTGGAAGAATATGGAAAAAGGTATCATTACCACCCCCTTTATGGAAGAACATCCCTCCTTATACTCACCCTCTTCCCCCCTCAAAAAAGTTTACCCTCTTGCTTCCTGGACGGAACTTCAGGACAGGAAAAGAGAATCTACCTTGCGTGCAGAACATTGATTTTTAATAGGTCAAGGCTTTAATGCTCAGTATGCTTTTCTGGTTAAAGCCATGCATACTCTAAACCCAACCACCTCACTTTGGAATGTCAAAGCACCTCACTTCTGGACATTACAGAGATCTCCCCGTTCTGCTGTTCCCACTGTGTGTGGTCATATGCAGACACCATCACAATCATTTTAAGAAAAACAAACAAGGACCATCTTCTACACAGAGCCATTTTCTGATTCTTCCAACTGCTGGTGCCCTTCCTCCCCAATTCACTTAAAAAGCAAGTGGGAAAAAATAGAACAGTAAAAAAATAAAAAGAAATAAAAATGGAAAAGGAGAAGGGGTGAAGCATGACAGATGTGAAGTAATGATAGTGAGAGGACTCCAGAATCAGGTGCAAGGACCATATAAACTGTTCTCTCATGGTTCTTCTGGAACCAGAAATACATATTCTATTATCTTATCATTAAAGCTAGGAAACTACAGAGGCCACCATTCTTCTCATGATCCATTTTGCCCACTGTGAGCCAGCCCTTTAGAAAGTTGTATGGCTCTCTGACATTAAGACGCAGATGAAGAGGCTACCTTTTGAATGACTCTAGGCATCAGAAACTCATCTTTAAATTGTAGGTTTAAATGGGCCTTCTTGCAGCTCCTTACGAATGACATTTAATCTCCCAACTGTGTGCCTTTGCACGGTCCCTCATACATGGAATTCACTTCCTTGTCATCTTCATGTCTTAGAATTCCTGCTTTCCCTCAAAATACTAGTTTCTACAGGAAACCCGTCCTGATCCCTTGAGCTGTTAGTGTCATCCCCAACCAATTCAGTTTGTATTTATATTCTATAATATTTTTGCATGTAATTATTTGTGTACATGTTGTCTCCCTGTTAGAATGTAAGCTCCCACAGGGCAAAAACTGTTTCATTTTTGTCTTTGTATACTCAGAGCCTAGTAAAGTGCCTGGCACATAGTTTATTAAATGCTTCTCCTTTTTTCTAGCTTTAATTTAAATTTTTTTATGAACAAAAATCTACATTCTTTTCCTTCTCTGGCTCCTCCCTCCAACCCCACCTCCCAGTAGAGAAGAAAAAGGGAAAAGACGCTGGCAAGTCAATCAAGACTTATTTCCACACTGGCTATGTGCAAAAATATGTGTCTCAATCTGCACCATGAGTTAATTATCTCCCTATCAAGAGATTGGTAGCATGTTTTATCATAAATCCTTTGAAATCTCATTCAGTCACTGCCTTTCTAATTTTAGCTGCATTTAATTTATGTAAGACCTTTTTAATTCTGTGTAATCAAAATTACCCTTTTTTGTCTTCTGTGATCCTCTCAAGATCTTATTTAGTTATAAATTGTTCCCCTTTCTATAGATTTGAAAAGTAATTTCCTTGCTCCTCTAATTTGTTTATTATGTTACTCTTTATGATTGAGTCATGTGTCCATTCTGAGCTTATCTTTTTTACATATTAGGAGATGCTGGTTTATACCTAGGCTCTGCCAGACTGCCTTCCAGTTTTCCCAGCAGTTTTTATTGAATCAAGATTTCTTACCCAAGTAGGTGGGGACTTTGGGTTTATTAAAAGCTTAACTTCTGTTTATTTGCCACTGTATTTTTGTTGTTTTGTTCAGTCGTTTCATTCATATACAGCTCTTCATGACCCTGCTTGGGGTTTTCTTGACAAGATACTGGTATGCCATGTACCTAGTTTCTTCCACTGATCAGGCTCTCTATATCTTAACCAGTACTAAATCATTTTGATGATGGCTGCTTTGTAATTTGAGATCTGGTTCTGTTAGATACCCTTTGTTTCCATATTTACTTTGAAATGATTTCTCTTGAGGTTCTGGACCTTTTGTTCCCCCAGATGCATTTTATATAATTTTTTCTAGCTCTATAAAGTAATATTGTTAGTTTGATATGGCGCTGAATAAATACATTAATTTATGTAGCATTATCAGTTTTATCATACCATGTTAGACTAGCCATGAGTAATTAATATTTCTCTAACTATTTAGGTCTTTCTGTGTAGAGTGTTTGGTTGTCATAGTCATATAGATCTTGTGTCATGGCAGATAGACTCCCATTCTATAGTCATATTAAATGCAATTTTTCTTCCTGGTTCTTCTTGTTGGGTTTTATTGGTAACATGAAGAAATTCTGATGTATTTTATCTTCTACAACTTTCTTGAAGTTATTGTTTCAATTAATTTCAGGTTGACTCTCTAGACGTATGTAAGTAAGCCATCATATTATCTGCAAAAAGCAATAATATTCTTTCCTCTTTCACCACACGTATTTCCTCAATTTCTTTGTCTTATTGTAGCTATTCCATTTTGAACTATACAAAATAGTGGTGATGCTAATGGACATCCTTGCTTTTCCATATATCTTACTGGAAAGGAATCTATTGTTTCTCCTTTGGCTCTTGGTTTTAGAGAGATATTACTTATGAAGGAAAAGTTCTTTTATTCCTATGTTTTCTAGTTGTATCTTATCAAAAGCTTTTTTCTGCATCACTGGATAGAATTGTGATTTTTGCTGTTCTTATTAATATAATAGCAAGAGCTAACATCTATATAGCACTTCAAGGGTTCTCAAAATGCTGTATCTAGATTATCTTATTTGATACTAACAACAACTTGATGGAGAAAGTGCCATTTTAATCTCATTTTACAAATGAGAAAATGGATACCAAAAGAAGTTAAGTGACTGCTTTTGGTTATGCAGCTAGCAAGTATTTGAGGCAAGTTTTGAGCTCAGGTCCAAGTCTACTCTTTTTACTATTTTTTCTACCTGGCTGCTAAGAATTTTCCTAATATTGAGCCAATCCTCCTTTACTGGTATAACTCCAACCTGGTCCTTAGTATATAAGTGTTGGTGATATGGTGCTGTAATTTCCCTGCTAATGTTTACTTGAAAATTTTTATGTCAATGTTCGTTAGGGATATTGTTCTATATTTTTGTTATTCTGTTTTGACTCTCCCTGGTTTAGATATCAAGACCATATTTGTATTACAGAATTTTTTAGGGCCTTTTCTTTTCCTTTATTTTTAAATAGCATCTGTAATATTAGAATTGTTCTTTGAATGTTTCGTAGAATTTCCTTATAAATCCAGATGTTCCCAGGGTTTTTTTTCCTTTGGGAGTTAATGTATGGCTTGTTCAATTTCTTCTTCTAAGATTAATTTATTTAAATCTTTTCTTTCTTCTGTTCTATTAATCTGGTTTCTCTTTTCAGTAAATATTCATCCATCCCATTTAGGTTGCCAATTTAATTGGGAAAAATAATTTCTACTATTCCTTATTTCATGTTAATTCATTTTTTGATACTGGTAATTTGGTTCTCTTTTAAAAAATCATAATAGTTTATTTTAATTTTATTGTGTTTTTTTTAAATAAAGGTCTTGATTTTATTTGTTAATTCCAGGATTTTTATTTTTGCTTTCCATCTTGTTAATCTCTAATTTGATTTTCAGAATTTCTACTTTCTTGAAGTTTTGAAATTTCTTGGTCTTCTAGGCTTTTTAGCTACCTACACAACTTATTGATACATTCTTATTTTTTATAGAGAGATGTTGAAAAATTTAAGTTTCTTTGAAGAATTGCTTTGTTTTTTCCTCCAAAATTTTGGTTTGTTTCATTGTTATCATCAATTATTATTATCTTTAATGAAATTATTTATCATTTCTATGGCTCTTATCAAATATAATTTTCATTTTTATTGTTTCTGCATTTGTTTTTGAGGTTTTTATGTCATAATACATGGCTAGTCTTTATAAATGAGTAATGCACACCAGAGAAATTGTGTACTCCTTTATATTCCCATTCAATAAGGAAGGAAACAAGCATGTACTAAGTACCCACTATATGACAGGCACTGTGATAAGTGCTTTTCAAATATAATTTTATTTTATTCTCACAACAATCCTTTGAGGTAGGTGTTATTATTATCCCCGTTTTGCAGTCAAGGAAACTGAGGCAGTCAGACATTGAGTGACTTGCCCAAAGTCACATAGCTATTAAGTACCTGAGGCCAGATTAAACTCAGGTATTGCTGACTCCAAATCAAGTGTACGTTCTACTGTACCACTTAGTTTCCTATAATCACCAGGGGTCTCTCATTTTTAACTTTTTAAAAATTCTATTCACATCCTTTCTTATTTTACTGATAAATTTCTCTTAAGTCTAAAAGGAGTACATTGAGCCTCCCCCACTATTATAATTTTTCTATTTCTCCCTATAACTAATTTTATTTTTCCTTTATTGAGATGTTATGCCATTTAGTGAATTTCTGTTTAGTGTCTATATTAATTGTCTATGATACCTTTCAAATATTGCAGTTTTCCTATTTCTTTTATCAGATTTATTTTTGCTGTTGCCTTGCCTGAGATGATTGCTATACTTGCCTTCTTTACATTAGCTGAAGCTTAATAGATTTCACTCCAACTTTTTATTTCAACTCTAATATAAATTTTTTACTTCAAATGTGTTTCTTGTCAAGAGCATATTATTAGATTCTGCCTTCTAGGTGAGTTTATCTCTTTTACATTCACAGTTATGATCACGGTATATACTTCCCCTACTCGTTCCCTTATACTTTTACTCCTCTTTTTCCCCATCTTCCCTCTTTACAAAAATGAGGATGGCAGCTTTAAAATGTAATCAGCATCAGTGTTCTAGGTATGATTTCATGTACTCCCTACTCCTTGCCCTCTTCTCTTTCACTTGCCTAGAACTCAGTCCCAGGTTCTTACTTTTTATTTCCATTTATTCAGTATTTAAACACTCTTTGATTAGAGTTTGTTTTGCTTATGGCTAATCCCTCTTTGGATCTCTTCAGCCTCTTATTATCTCTTTCCCCTCTCCTTTTTCCTTCCTATTTCCCTATTTAATGAAAGATCTTTCTGTACCCAATTGTGTGGATGTGTTCTTCCCTCCCTAAATCTATTCAAATGCAAATATTAGTGTCATCTGTTCCTCCCACTCTCTCGTTTGTTTAGTCTTCTACCTGTGTACCCCAATTATGCAAAATAATATTTCACATAATTATAGGATATCATATTTTACATTTAAATATTATATTTATATCATAATTATATATTTCCCACCCTTTCCCTCCTTCACCTCTCCTCACAGCATTTTCATTTCCCTTTTACTTTCCTTTCATCTTTTCATCTCACCAAAATATAACAAAACCAATCTCATGATCTCTGTCTTGATTCTTTCCATGATCCCTGGTTTCAGTAGGGTTCTGAAAGGGCAACTGCATCATCTTCCTGTATTAGAATATAAACACTTTATCATTGTTTTAGTCCTTTGTGATTATTCATTCACGTTTATGCTTTTATGTTTCCCTTGACCTCCTATGTTTATACTTTAGAGTTTTTATACAGCTTTGTTCTTTTCTTCAGAAATGCTTGGAAGTCTTCTATTTCATTAAAATCAATTTTCTTTCTGTAAGCTTAAACTTAGTTTTGCTAGTTAAAGTGTTCTCGTTTGTAAGCCTATATATTTGCCTTTTGGAAAATTATATTCCAAACTCCCTGCTTCTTTAAGGTGGTGGCTACTAAATCCTATATAATAAACTGCTAAATCTGCTAAATCCTCTATATAATCCTTGGGTCTTTGATACTTGGATTCTTTCTTTCTGGCTGTTTGTGGTATATTTTCTTTGACTTGGAAATTCTGTATTTTGGCTCTGATGTTTCTTGGAGTTTTTGTTTTAGGATTTCTTTCAGGAGGTGACCAGTCAATTCTTTCTGTTTTTAACTTTGTCCTCTGCTTCCAAGAGGTATGAGTAGTTTTCTATCATGATTTGTTGAAATGTGATACCTATGCTCTGTCTTTTGGTCATGACTTTCCGGGGTCCAATTGTTCTTAGTTTATCTTTCATTCATCTATTTTCCAGGTCAGCTGTTTTTAACACAAGATACATTACATTTTCTTCAATTTTTATTTCTCTTGTGACTTTGTATTTATATTTCTTATTGTCTTATGTAGTCATTAACCTCACTTTTTCCTATTTTATTTAGAGTTCATTGCTTGGGTAAAGTTTTGTACATCTTGTGCTAAGCTATTTTCTTTCAAAGTCTTTCTTCCATAGGTACTATTTCTTTTGCAATTCTTCCCTCTATAATCATTCTTTTATAAAATCATTTTAACATAAAAACCCTCTTGCTTCATATCCTTTAAAACTTCTATTTGACCTCATGCCCCAAACTCTGTTTTTCTTTGAGTCTTTGCTTGTAGATGTTTCAGAATAACTCTTTTTCCCCCTTGTTTTGTGAATTGGTCATATTCTTTAATATTTTAACTCATTTTTCAGTCTTGTTTGCTAAATTTGGACTTTTGTTAGGTCTAGGCTCTGAGCACTTGTGGAGAGAACATCTGGGCATTGCTTGGTCCTGTTTTGTATTCTCTTGGGTCTTATTGCCTCTTTCTCTTGGTATTCAGTGCTGTGTTCTTCAAGGATCTCAGGGCAATTCAGGTTGGGGATCTTCAAGTTTTTAGTGCATTGAAATTGATCTCATTCAGGGTGGTTCAGGGTGGTCTGATTGCTTTCCTTTCTGGTCTAACATTTGAAGCCTCCTGACTTTGGTTCAGGGTCTGAGCAACATAACTCTGAATTTGCCCTGGTTTGGAGTTCCAGGAGATTGCTGCTCACCATTGTCAGCCACTTCAAAGTCTCTGTGAGTTCGAAGTCACAGAGTTGCTGTCTCCCCCTGGGTCTTAGCTTCCCAGTCTTCAGACTGAGTTGAGACTGGATCTGAGACCCCACTTTGCTTCCTGGGGTCAGCTTCTTTCTGCTCCTGTTCTTGCTCCTTGCCCAGTATGCATCCTCAAGACTACTACAACAGATCCGTAGATCAGAAAGGTAATGTCTTCCTTGTCTCTTGTCGTTCAGTTGTTCAGTCATTCAGTCATGGATTCGTGGATCGTAGCATGCCAAGCCCTTCTATTCTCCACTATCTCTTGAAGTCTGATCAAGCTCATGCTCGTTGTTTTCATGACACTATCAGTCCATCTCATCCCCTGCCATCCTCTTCTTTTTTTGCCTTCAGTCTCCCATAGCATCAGGGTCTTTTCCAGTGGGTCCTGTCTTCTCATTATGTGGCCAGAGTATTTGAGCGTCACCTTCAGTAATTTGTCCTTCCAATGGATAGTCTGAATTAATTTCTTTCAGTATTGACTGGTTTAATCTCCTTGCTATGCAAGGGACTCTCAAGTCTTTTTCAGCACCACAATTCAAAAGTGTCAGTTCTGTGGTGGTTAGCTTTCTTTATCATCCAGCTCTCGTAGCCATACATTGCTACTGGAAAAACCCTAGCTTTGACTATACAGTTTTGTTTTTTGACTGTACTTTTGACTCTGCTTTTTAGTGTGCTGTCTAGATTTGTCATAGCTTTCCTTCTAAGGAGCAAATGTCTTTTAATTTCATGGCTGCAGTCACCATCTGCATTGATCTTTGAGCCCAACAATGTAAAATCTGACATAGCTTCTATTTCTTCTCCCCCTATTTGCCAGACAGTTGCCAAGATCTTAGTTTTTTTTTTGATGTTGAGCTGTAAGCCAGCTTTTACACTCTCCTACTTCACCCTCATCAAGAGGCTTCTTAATTCTTCACTTTCTGCCATCAGAATGGTATCATGCGCACATCTGAGATAGTTCATATTTTTCTAGGCAATCTTAATTCCAGCTTTTGATTCATCCACCTGGCATTTTCCATGATGTACTCTGCATATAAGTTAAATAAATAAGATGCTCAGCCTTATGATACTCCTTTTCCAATCTTAAACCAATCAGTTGTTACACGTTCGGTTCTAACTGTTGCTTCTTGACCTCATTCTTCAGGAGACAAGTAAGATGATCTGGTACTCCCATCGCTTTGAGGACTTGCCACATTTTGTTGTGATGCACACAGTTGAAGGCTTTAGTGTAGTCAATGAAGCAGAAGTAGATACTTTTCTGGAGCTCTCTTGCTTTCTCCATAATCTGGAGAATGTTGGCAACTTGGTCTCTAGTTTCTCTGTCTCTTTAAAAACCAGCCTGCTCTTCTGGTAATTCTTGTTTCACATATTGCTGAAGCCTAACTTCCAGGGGAGCAGCTAGGTGGTGTAGAGTAGTGGGCCTGGAGTCTTGGGTATATCTTTTCCTTACTCCTTCACCCCTTTCACTTTCCTTCTTTCCTCAGTTATTTGTAAAGCCTTATCAAATAGTCAAACCTTATCAGACAGTCATTTGACTTGCCTCTAATTTACTCATAATTCCACCTTTTATGTCTGCATCTTGTATCCATTTGGAGTTTTTCTTGGTACATGTTATGTTTGTCTACATCTAGTTTCTGTCAGACTCTTTTCCAGTTTTCCTGGCAGTTTTTGTCATATAGTGAGTTCTTATCCCAGTAACTGGGCTACTGTATTCATTTGCTTCTACCTGTTGTTGTTTTCCTCAGTGCCTCTTTCCACTAATCCAAAATCTGCTCTATAATGCTGATTGATTGATTGAATCTACCTCTTTACGTAACTCAGATTTTCTGACATAGAAGACTTCTTTATTTCTCTTCTTTTTTTCTCTAGGAGATAAAAGGTACCTGTCTGATTACTCTGAGGTTGTTAAGTAAACATTTTCCACTGTATATCCATGCCATTCTCACCTAGACCATTCCATTTGATGTCAAGAAATACTTATTTGCTATTTCTCAGAGAAAAGATCAGTTACTACATCTTCAAAAGTGAAAAAAATCCTATTTGTATTGAATATAATTTAACTTTACTTCACATTTATTTCTATATCCCTCTACCACTGCTCAGCAAGCTATCCCTTGTAACTCAGATGTTTAGATTGATTAATGATCTCATCTCTTTGGAAGTTCTAATGTTCATCTTGTGCAGCTCTTGTCCATGTGTTCAGCATATGCATTCTACTCAATATATTAGAGGCCTTCTGCATTTTCTCGTAGTTTCAGAGGGAATCGGTGAAGTCTTCCACTTGTCACATCTCACCATCTCTAAGTAATCAGTCCATTTTCTCATCATAAAATTCTTTAATCACATCTTTGGGTATATGTTGCAACCTGCTCGCAACTACAATGTGCTTTTCCATTGTCCTCTGAGTAATAATAATTTTTAATTCTTCGTGGTTTGTTATAGTCCAGGTCTTGCTGCCATACAGCAACATTGAATGTTGAATGTTAGTACTTTTAAAAATGGGCCTTTGCTTTCATAGGAAGCTTGGGGTCATTACAAGAACTTTGCAGCTTCCTGAAAGCAAATATTCAATATTTCAATAGACTATACTTTTGCCATTCATAAGGCAAAGCTTATAATTATTATAAAAGCTTAAAAGCCATTGTATGTAGATAGATAGATAGATAGATAGATAGATAGAAAGACAGACAGACAGATAGTTAGATAGACAGATAGATAGATACATTCCTGTTCAACTCTGGCCATAATCAGTATTCTCTCTGTCCCAGATATACATGCTGATGGATAACCTCTATAGGCTATCCATTTAAATGAATGTCATCATCTGAGAAAGAGACATCCTTCATCCATACACTTTCCCAGATAGGTAATCAGGTCAAACTCTTGGAATGATTACAAATTGCTCCCAGGACACTCTGTAATGTTCTGAAACTTGGTGCAATCAACACAATGTTGTGTGTACACAGCTGGATCTGAAAGTACTCACTGTCCCCAGGGAACCTTCCTTCAATTTGGAATCTACCTTGAATCTCTTCCATTCACATAGTAAATGCTTTTATAGAGTGTACATCTCCGTGTTTCATACCTTGCCTTATGATAAGAGGATCACCGAATAGGAATCTTGAAGGATCATGATATATGAATATTGTTTAGCCTGTAAGATTGCATTTTGCTCTACCAAATCAAATGCTTCTTCATAATCTAAAAACAGTAAACAGTGGTAAATAGGCAACAAAAATGGCACAAGCACCAATTATGATAATTATCTTCAGACATTTAACCAATGTTAAATATAAATGAATTGCCACAAAAAAAGGAGACTACAAAGAAAACCTTAGTCAGCAAACATTTGCTTTACTTGCCCAGTGGAGAGATTGCTGCCAAAGGTAACACTAGCTTAGAATATAGGCTTGCTTTCAGAATCTTACAAGAAATGATGTTGAATTTTTATAACCATTATTGGCAATAGAGAAAAGCAGTGAAGGGTAAGACAAGTTTAAAGAAAGCTCAGCAATACATGCTGCTAAGAAAGTTATCACAACAGAATTAGGGCACAAAAATAGAAATAGAGCAACAAAAAGAAGAAAAATCGGAGATTTGTAAAAACTTTTCAGTCTATTCTTACTGATATCTTTTGTTCTTTAAATCATCTTAGTTTTCCCCAACATTCCTCTTTATCCCTCATTCCTTCTTCCCCTTCCTTCTCGGCCCGTACCATATAGCAAAGAATATTTTAAAAGAAAATTTAAAAAAGAGGAAGAAGAGAAAAAAAATCAGCAGAACTGATTAATACATCAAAAATGCCTGAAAAATAGATGCAATGAATCATTGCCATGTAGCTTATACCTCTGAAGAAGGGTAGAGTGGGGGTATCTTTTCATGTCTCTTCTTTGGGATCCTACTTTGTATTTCTACAGCATTCACTTTTAATTATTTTGTGGCTGTTGTTTATGTTTACACTTGTAATTATTTTTGTTGTCTCCCTCTATATTATTAGATTTGGTGACCTCATCAGTTCCTATGGTTCCAAAGATCATCTCTTTGCTGATGATTCTCAGATCTACTAATCCAGCCCTAACCTTCCTCCTGACCTCCAACTTCACATCTCCTACTGTCTATTTGCACATCTTTGAAACCTGCCTCTCTTTGATCAGTGCAGTGATTCCTTTTCTCTTAGATAGATCTGAGGGGAGAAGTTTCCCCCTTCTTCTTGTTTCTGTCTGTCTCCCCACCTCCAGAACTTGGCCAGAGTCCAAGGAAGGAGAGAGTTTTTAAAATATTTTAAATTTAAACGCATTAAATTTAAAGTTCCTTAAATGTATTAAACTCAACATCTCCCAACCCCGACTCAATATTTTCCCACACATACACACCCAGCCTCACCCCAAACCCTCCCTTTTTTCTGTCTTTACTATTACTGTGGAAGGTACCACTTAAGCCACAGCCCAGGTCTGATCCTTAGCTCCTCATTCTCACCACCCATATCCAATCTGTAGCCAAATTCTGATGACTTTATTTATTTTTATAACATCTTTCCTTCTCTCCCCTGACACTGCCACTACACTATTACTGACCTTCATTTCATGCCTAGACAATTGCAATATACACTTTTGGTTGGTCTCTCTACATCGTTTCTCCCCACTCCTGCCCATCCTCCACTAACTTATCAAAATGACCTTCCAAAAGCACAGGTCTGATCATGTTACCCTGTTTAATAATCTTTGAGGGATACAGTTCTAATAGTAATTAAGGTGGGACTTTTTGCTGTTGACCTTTAATGATTCTGGCCTTTGTTTGAATGGGGCAGATAAAGTGGGATGTTTATGTATTTCTCAGCACTGAGACAGTTGGGAGTCATTGATTTGTATCTGAAGTAATATTGGGGGTGGGGAACTTTTCCATGCCTGGCCTGGTGTGGTCTGGCCCTCAGGGCTCTGAACAAGATATATAAGGGCAAAGATTAGCATTCTCTCTAGGAGCTCTGTGCCACAGCAGGAGTGGCACTGGGCCAGCCGTTGTAATGAGCTCCCCAGCCTGAACACTCAGATGTTAATAACTACAAATTGTATTTGGTCTGTAATTCAGGGTGCTGGTTTTTTCCCCTGAACTAGGTAAATGATATTTATATGCTGGATTAAAGTAAGATTGTTAACCCTTTAATAAAGCAGATCAAAACGACCTGGGCTTGCAGCATTCTGTGAGCTGGTTGTTATTGGTTTTACACCCTCACAGCAGCTGCTAGCTGGATTGTTGATATAACAGTGGGTCTGTTTAATAAACTCCAGTGGTTCCATATCACTTCCAAGATCAAATATAAATTCCTCTGACCTTCAAAGTCTTCTTACGCCTTACTACCCAACATGTACTGTGCAATTCAATGACATTGGCTTTCTTAATGCTAGTCACAGATAATACTGCCTCCAGACTATCCTTTTTCCCTGGCTGTCCTCTATGTCTGCAATGCTCTCCCTCCTCATCTCAGGCTCCTGACTTCCCTGTCTTCAAGTTGTAGCTAAAATCCCACCTTCTATAAGAAGCCTTTCCTGTTCTACCTTAATACTATTTTCATCCCTCTGTTGATAATTTCCAGTTTATCATATATATATATGTATATATATATGTATATATATACATATATATGTATATATATACATATATATGTATATATATACATATATATGTATATATATACATATATATATATATGTATATACCTTATTTGTTTGCCGTTGCTTGCATATTGTCTCCCCAACAGACTGAGATCTTTGAGAGCAGGCATTTTCTTCTGTCTTTCTTTGTATCCCCAACATGATGCCTGGCACAAGAAGGTGCTCAATAAATGCTTACTGACTTGACTTATGTATATTCTTTCATGGTTCTGCTTACTTCACTATACATCAGTTCATATAGTTCTTTCCATATTTTTTTTGGTTATTTTGAGTGGCATTTCTCTATTATTGCCTCTTGTATTTTGTTATTATATAGAAATTCTATTTTTTTTAGTTTATCTTGATGCCAGCTAATTTGTTGAATCTGTTGTCTTAATTAGTATCTTTGTTGATTTCCTAGATTTTTACAAGTAAAAACGGTACCATCAGCAAGTAGAGATAGTTTTATCTCTTCTTTGCCTATATTTTTGTCCTTTAATTTTTATTATCTTATTGTAATTGTTAGCATTTCCAGAATGATATCAAATAGTTGTGGGGAGAGTAAACATCCTTACTTTACTCTTGTTTTTATTGGGAAAATTTCTTATGTGACCTCATTGCATCTGATGCTTGCTTTTAGTTTCACGTAGCTATATGTTTGTGATATTAACAAAAGACCCTCATGTAGCCATATTTTTGTATTATTAAAAAAAAAGATTCCTCTGTGCCTAGACTCCACAGGATCTTTATGCTTTCCGTACTTTCCCCAAAGGGTTTTTCTGCGAAATGATCATGTGGTGTTTAGCATGTTTTTATTTTTGATGTGATAAATTATGTTGATTGCTTTCTTAATGTTGAACCATTCGTGTACTCCCTGATACAAGACAAATCCAACTTGGTCATAATCATTGCTTTCTTGGATAAATTGCCATAGCCTATTTGAAAAGATCTTATTAACAATTTTTGAATTGATATTCATTAATAATATTAGTCTGTGGTTCTCCTGTGTGCTTTATTATTTCCTGGTTTAGGTATTGGATTATATTTGTTTTTTAAACATTGGAGAGAATTCACCTATGGATTCATAATCCACCTGAATGAGGAATTTTTTTTAATCTTTAGTAGTGCCTTTACACTACTTTTTTTAAATGAGATTGGATTATTTAAAACATTTTTAGTCTTCTCTGAATTTGGATATTTTATATTTTTGAGGCATTCCTTTCTTCTTTTGCATTTTTCATTTTGTTAGCATGTAACAGTGTATAGTATCACTTTAAGTCTTCTGGTTTGTTGTGCTTGTTCATCTGGTCTTTTTTAACTTGATTTTCAGCACCCTTTTAAAAAAAACTGGATTGACTAAAGGTTTATCAATTTTGTTATTCTTTATAAAAAACAGCTTTTTAGGTTTATCTTTCCTATAGGTTTTTTTGGGGGAAGGGACTGTTCCAGTTGATCTATTTATTTCATAAATTTTCACCATGTCTTTCATGCTTGTGTTGTTTATTTGTTGACTTTCTAATGTTTGTATGTATATACACACATGCACATATTCAGCTTATTAATCCTCTCTTTTTCTATTTTGTCAATGTATGTTTTGTATAGTTTTTTCCAGAAGTATACTTTAGGGGTATTTCACAAATTTTTGCATATTGTTTTGTCATTATCATTTTTTTAACATAACAATTTGATCTCTTATTGGATTGGGTCTCCTTTTAGGTCTGTGTCCTTTGTGTTCTCTGAACTGGTTATTTTATTGTATTAGTTTCTGTAAAGGATGTATTTACTATTTCTGCCTTTTCACATTTATTTTCAATATCTCAGTGCTATAATAAATGGTCAGTTTTTGTAAAAGTTCCACATAGTGCTGAGAAAGACATATATTTTTAGCAGTCTCATTGAGAAGATAGCCTAAGTCTTTAGCTGTTTCTAGGAATGTGTTCAATTCTATTTCCCTTTTGTTTATCTTTGTTAGATTTGCCTAAATCTGAGAAGGGACATTACATTCTCTATTATTGTGTGACTCTCAATTTTCTCTTGAAATGCAGTTAATGTTTTTTTAATGAATTTAGATAGTATGGCATTTGGAGCATATATGTTTAATATTGATACTCATTTGTCTTTTATGCTTTCAGCATAATGTAATTTCTTCATTCATATTATTACTTTTTGTTTATGCTTTGTCTGGTAGCATGATTGCCACTCTTAATTTTTTGGTACCTGATGCATAGTAAATTTTGTTCCAGTTCCTCATTTTATTCTGTGTATATCTTTGCTTTTTTTGTATGTGTTTCTTGAAAGCGTCAGATTGTGGGATTTTCTTATCCAATCTGTCACTCTTTCATTTTATTCAATTTTATTGAAGTTTTGAGATTTGGGTCTTTCATATATTATATTACATACTTAGTATATGAATATCCCTCTAATACTCTCTTTTTCCTGAGTTAGAATTTTTGGTTCCTCTTTCTCTTCTGATGACAGTCCTTTTTCTCTTCCATTATTTTAGCCTAATCTACTTAGTAAGTTTTAAGGCTACCCTATTTCTATAGGTTCTTTTCATCATATCCATAACCATTCCTTATCCCCCTTCCCAATCTCATTTTCCTGTTTGTCACCACTATCCCTTGGAGTTTTATTTATCAGTTCTTTTATATCTTCTCTTTTTCTATGTGTCTAATATTTCCCCTCTTCTTTTCAGTTATTTAGGTAATTAAAAATCTTTCTTCCTCTCCTCTCCCTCAACTTCTTTTGTTATTTTTCATTTTGGTACCTTTTTTTTAAAAAAAATTCATATCTTTCTCATATTCTCTTCATTAATTTGCTTCCTTAGTCTAAACTTCTATTATTTGATGCATGGTCCTTAGGTTTATTTATTCCTTTTCTAGTTTTCATGTTCCTCATCAGATTACACTCCTTAAATATATATTTTTAGTCCCCTCTTCTAAAGAGTTTCTATAATATTGCCTTGTAAATCTTGGCCCCTCCTCTTTTTTTCTGTTTTACCTCACTATTAGAAGTATCAATTCCTGCAAGAGTTAGGGAAAATAGAAATATCACCCTATGATAGGAATTTCTATGTCCCAGATAATGAGCTCCATTTCTACCCCCCTGCCTTCTCCATGATATTTTTTCCCCAGTATCTATGGAAACTTCTTTCTGGATCATTCTCTTTTTTATTTCTATAAGGAGATTAGCTGCCATGGATTTAAGTTTTCAATTCCATTTTTTTCTGTTGTTCAGGCCATACATTCCGCCATTTCTCCTCCCTTTAACTTCAGTTTTCAAGATTCTTATTTTTCTCTTGAACATTTGACTATGGCTCCATGCTCCATTGGGAATAAATAGGGTTCTCTGACTCAGAGTATTTATTCAGTTCTTTTTTTGTCCGGGAAATTTTACTTGGAAATATTTGGAATAGTTTAGATGCCTTTGTGGCCATCTTGTCCACTGTTTTAATGTCTTCCCTATTGATTTATCTGCTTGTGCTCAAGGTTAACTAAATTTTCTTCATACTGAGATCTTTGGTAATTTCTTTTTTTCCTTTTATTCCCCTATTGTTCACTTTTGGACTATTTAACCTTTAATGGTGAATCCCCTAGGGGTGGATTTCAAAGCGCTCTCAGCTTCCTCCCATGCTAGATAATTTACCAGTTTCAGTTCCTTCCCCAAGTGATTTCTGTGGTGACAGAACTAACCCACCTAGATACCGTTGCCCTTTCAGTATAATGTAGCCCCATATATTTTGTTCTCTGACCGAGTGCTTATGCAGCATCCTGCCCCGCCCTGCCCCCCAAGAAGAGCATGATTCACCTTTTCCGTATTTCCCCATCATCTTCAGAGAGAGGACAGAATTGAGGTGTGTTGCTTGTTGTCACAGAACAGTGGGGTGAGGGGAAGGCTACAGTGTGCTGGTATAAGCTGTAGCTACAGCAATGAAATTTCTTGGTGGATCTCAGAAAAAAAAGCGGTTGGGATGGGTTCTGCCTGCTAGACAGGGATTGGTGGGGAGGGGGCTTTTGGGTGGGTGTTTTTGTTGTTCAGTTGTTCAATCATACCTAAATCTTCGTGACCCCGTGGACCATAACATGCCTTCTCTTGAAGTTCATTGTTTCCATAATACTATTTATCCATCTAATCTCCTGCTGTCCCCTTCGCCTTTTGCCTTAAATCTTTCCCAATATCAGGGTCTTCTCTAATGAGTCCTGTCTTCTCATTATGTGGTCAAAGTATTTAAGCTTCAGCTTCAGTATTTGACCATACAGTGAATGGCCTTAATTAATTTAAGTATTTGCTGATTTGATCTCCTTGTTGATCTCAAAAGTCTCCTCCAGCACTGCAGTTCAACCCTCACAGCCATACATTACTAATGGAAAAACCATAGAGTTGACTATACAGATGTGTGACTATACAGCACGGTGATGTCTCTGCTTTTTAGTGTGCTGTCCAGATTTGCCATAGTTTTCCTTCTGAGGAGCAAGTGTCTTTTAATTTCATGGCTGCAGTCACCATCTACATTGATCTTTGAGCCCAGCAATATAAAATCTGACATAGCTTCCATTTCTTCTCCCTCTATCTGCCAGACAGTTGCCAAGATCTTAGTTTTTTTGATGTTAAGCTGTAAGCCACTCTCCTATTTCACCCTCATCAAGAGGCTTCTTAATTCCTCACTTTCTGACATCAGAATGGTATTGTGTGCATATCTGAGATTGTTGATTTTTTCCATGCAGCCTTAATTCCAGCTTTTGATTCATCTACCTGGCATTTTCCATGATGTACTCTGCATGTGTTAAACAAATAAGACGCTCAGCCTTGTCATACTCCTTTTTCCAATCTTAAACCTATCAGTTGTTACATGTTCAGTTCTGTTACTTCTTGACCTCGTATAGGTTCCTCAGGAGACAAGTAAGATGATCTGGTACTCCCATCGCTTTGAGGACTTGCCACATTTTGTTGTGATGCACACAGTCAAAGGCTTTAGTAGATGTAGATGTTTTTTTCTGGAGCTCTCTCGCTGTCTCCATAATCCAGAGAATGTTGGCAATTTTGTCTCTAGTTTCTCTGTCTCTTCAAAAACCAGCCCGCTCTTCTGGTAATTCTTGTTTCTCATATTGCTAAAGCCTACCTTGAAGAATCTTAAGCATAACCTCGCCGGCGTGTGAAATGAGCACAACTGTTCAGTAATTTGAGCCTTCCTTGGCTTTGCCCTTTTGGATTGGAATGTAAACTGATGTTTTCCAATCCAGTGGCCATTGTCCTGTTTTCCAAATTTGCTAGCGTATTGAGTGCAGCACTTTAACAATATCATCTTTTACGGTTTTTAGTAGCTCAGCTAGGATTCCATCACCTCCATTAACCTTACTGTTAGGTCCGCTTGACTTCATTATCCAGGATGTCCAGCTCTAGATCAGTAACCACACCATCCTGGTTATTAGTGATATTTCTTGTGTAGTTCTTTTGTGTATTCTTACCACTTCTTAATCTCTTCTGCTTTTGTTAAATCCCTGCCATTTTGGTCTCTTGTCATGTCCATTTTTCATGAAACTTCACCTGGACATCCCTAATTTTCTTGGAGAAACCACGTGTCTTTCACATTCTATTGTTTTCTTCTATTTCTTTGCATTGCTCATTAAAAAAGAAAAACCTGCTTAACTCTTGTCGCTGTTCTCTGGAATTCTACATTCAGTTTGGTATATCTTTCCATTTCTTCTTTGCTTTTTTGCCTTCCTTCTTTCCTCAGCTTTTTGTAAAATCTCATCAGATAGCCATTTTGTTTTCTTTAGGATTTTTTTTTTGTTGCTGACCCTTGTGCAATATGTCAACCTTTGTCCATAGTTCTTCAAGAACTCTATCTACTAGATCTAATCTCTTAAATCTTTTCATCACCTCCACTTCATATTCGTAAGGGATGTTATTTAAGTCATAGCTATATGATCTGATGCTTTTCTCTACTTTCTTCAATGTGAGTCTGTATTTTGCAATAAGAAGCTCGTTATCTGAGCCACAGTCAGCTCCAAGTCTTCTTTTAACGGACTATGTAGAGCTACTCCACCTTTGGCTACAAAGTACATAACCAATCTGATTTCAATATTTTCCATGTGTAGAGTTGCCTTTTGAGTGGTTCAAAAAGAGTGTTTGTTGTGATCAGCGAGGTATCTTTACAAAATTCTCATAGTTTCTGTGCTGCTTCATTTGGTTCTCCAAGGCCAAACTTGCCAGTTATTTCACTTGTCTTTTCATTTCCTGCTTTAGCATTTCAATCCCCTGTGATGAATGTGACATCTTTTTTTGTTGTTTTTTTCCAGAAGATGTAAGTCTTCGTAGAACTGATCAACTCTGGCCTCTTTGGCATGAGTGGTTAGAGCATAGGCTTGTATTACCATGATATTGAACAGTTAGTTTGCCTTGGATTTGAACGTGTGTCATTCAGTCATTTTCGAGATTATACCCCAGTACAGCTCGGCAATTAGCCTTCTCTTTTATTAATTCATTATGTTGTTACCTTGTTAAGCTTCTTAGCGTGCTGACCTATGAAGGCTGCTGCAACTGCTTTACCTTTAGTTCGCAATGCCTCTTTGGGGGAGTTTGGGAAATTCATGAAAACTGGAGGAAATATCTAATCCTCCATCTTGTTAGTCATGTGAACCAGAACCTTCCAATGCCTTTTTTCTGCATTGCTGAACTCCTCAAAATCTGGACCTAGCTCCTCTGCTTCACTTTCTTCCTCCCCTCCCCGCCACACCAGGCACCCTTATCACCCACCACCCCCAAAAGCTATTCACAGAGCTACTTAATTTCCTCTGGCTTCATAGAGAGAAACTTTATCATTTTTCACTCAGATGTTATATCCTGATGCCTGGTTTATGTCTGAATAAGTCATTATGTCGTCAATTTACAAAGTACCTTAGAGGTAACTGAGACCAACTTCCACATTTTACAAATTAGGAAACAAAGGCCCCGACATGCCCAAAGGCCTTCGGTAAATATCAGATCCAGGATTTCAGTCTTCTGATTTTAAATCCACCACATCCCATGGCTTCTCAAGTCTTTGTAAATTCCTTGTGTCCTAATGAACATGGATAATGAATCACACTCTGTTCTTGGGATACAAAGTAACATAAGATGTAGGACCCTGTCCTTCAGGATAGTATAGTCTATTTGGAAAAACAGGAAAATCACATAAAATTTTAAATGGTGGTATAGGGTGACATAGACAAGATTTAAGGTTTAAGCATAATTTAGCGATCATCTAGTACTTCCCCGTTCTTATATTTTTAATTTTTAAAATGTTCAATGTTTTATTATTAAAAAGAACATTATAAATCTATACAGCCAACTGAACTTATTTAGTAGCTATTTACATTTTAATTTATTTAAATGCTTAAAGTATAAAAAATTTCATTTGCTCTAAGAATTTTTTTATGTTTCCATTCATTATTACTCATTATTCTTCTTAAATAATTGTAGTGTGTAGTAAGGGTAATGTAACATAGAAATTCTTCTAGCCACCTTGGGGAGGGGGTGCGGGGGAGGAGGGAAGAAAATCTGGAACTCAAAATTATGTAGAACCGAAAGTTGTAAACTAAAAAAAAAAAAAAGAAAAAAAGAAATTCTTCTAATTGTTTTTTTCCCACTTTGCATAGTTTCATTGAAATTTTTTCCGGATTTCCTTAAATTCCTCGTATTTATTGCTCTCGGTCTCATTAAAATATTCTATTATGTCAATCTGGGAAGTTAGGTGGCATAGTGGATAGAAGGCTGGGCTTGGAATCAGAAACACTCATCTTTCTGAATTCAAATTTGGCCTCAGAAATTACTAGCTGTGTGACCCCTGGGCAGGTCACGTAACCCTGTTTGCCTCAGTTCCTCATCCGTAAAATGAAATAGAGAAGGAAATGGCAAATGATTCCAATATTTCTGCCAAGAAAGAGTCGAACATAACTCAAAAACAACCAAACACCAAAAAACAATCTTATGTCAGTCTACCAAAATTTATTTTAATACTCCCTTGTTTTTGGATGTTTTGGTTATTTCTTTTTTATTTTTGTATTTACATATAATATTGATGTAAACATTTTAAACAGATAGCTCTATATTTTATAGCCCTTTCGAGGTAAATTCTCAACAGTGGAATTATTGATTAAAAAATGATTGTTTTTGTGATATATTGTGAACTGCCAGAGGACCTTCCAAAATATGATTCAAGTTTGCAATTCTACCAGCAATGAATAAGTGGAGTTTGTCCTCTACAATCCTTCCAGATTACTTATTATTATTATTTATTTAATCACTTAATTATTTTTACCAGCTTGATGGGCTTGAGGTGGCTCCTCAAAGCTGTATGAATTTTCATTTGTTTTTATATTACTGACAACCCCCCAGTTTTACAGATATAGAAACCAAGGACTAGAGAAATAGAGCAACATACTCAAAATTATATTGGTAATTAGCAACTGTGCTAAGATTTGAATATCACACTTCTGCCTCCATACCCAATAATCTAGTATTGTGCCACACTTCTGTGTGAGTGGTAAAATCAATTGAATTAAAAACCATTAATTAGGGATCTACTCTCTATAAGGCACTATACACATCTGTAAGTTTAGAAAGAAGTGAAAGGGAACTCTGGAACAGTAATGGCTAAGGCTGGGAGGGGGAGGGGCGGGGAAGCTTTGTATCCTCAGATATTTTAAAAGTTGTCTCTTAAAGCAAGCTAGGATTTAGAAAGAAATCGAAGGGACTCAGACTGAAAGGCCTTCTCCATGTAGCCTTCCCTGTTCCCATCAATCACACTTTTCCTTTCTCAGATCTTACAAGGCATTTTCTATTTTTCTTACACCATCACCATTTCCTTCATTGTGGTGTAATCTATTCTATAGTCAACATATATCACAAAGTGATTACATTTTGTGTGTTTGTGTTAGTCCTACCTCCCACCACACACACAAAGACACACAGGTACACAGGCACACAGACACACACACACACACACACACACACACACACACACACACACACTGTGGCCAGTGGTTGTTGATGGAATGACTGCTTTAGGCAGCCCCTCAACAAACCCAGTGTCAGACAGACACCATAGGAAACATCTTTGGGGTGGTTTCTGAATTTAAGCACTCTCTCCCACGGTCACTTTCTATTTGGAACCAGAGCAGATTTTCATCTGCTCTAACTGCTTGAGGAAGGTCACGCCTCTTCACTTATCACCTCACCTGACACCTCTAGGGAACTTTGGGGCACCCCCTGACCTGGGGATGAGTCTCAGGTACCTTGCATCCTTCTGATTTAAAGGAGAATCTGTGAGAAAGAACTCTAATAGGACTCAAAGGAAGCATTCAACCTGCCAGCCTTGTCCAGACCTTTGCCCTGGCAGTTTCTTTCTGACTCTTACAGGAAGCTCCAGATCAGTGAGATCCCCTGCAAATCAGCAGAACGTGAAGCTCTCCCCTAAGAACCCTAACAAATGCAGGCGCCAGAGACCTCAGGTTAGGTACAAGGGATTCTAGGAGCCTCTACCAGTGCTTATCTAGGTATAACAAGAAAGGAAAAGATATCTAAAGATTAGGGATGTCTGTGGAAAGAATTCCCTACCCCATCAATGTCCCCCAAGGACTTTACTGTAATCAATAAACAAATGTCTATTAATCACTTGCACCTTACTAAGTGTTGGGCTTATAAAGCAAAAGTTGTTTGGGTTTTTTTAAGTACCTGCCCTCAGTGACCTTGCATTCTAGTTGGGGAGACAACACATACAGAGCTAGGTACATGTAAATTACATACTGAGTAGGGGGGAAGGAACCAAATCACATCACCAGATACACACCTACAGGCCTTGGACAATGAGGTTTTATGGCTCTGAAAATGCATGCCATCATGGAAGTTCATGCTTAAATGTATCTGATTCCTCATGCCACAGGCAGTTGCCTTCTTTCCTTACCCCTCATCCTGACTGTCACCAATTAATCTCCCAAAATCCAAATGGAAATTCCTAAAGACATCCATGTTCCTCTTATCTTCTCATTTAAATTTCCTCCCAGCCTCCCTTTTAACAGTCCACTAACCCTGGTCTGGTGGTCATTCAATTAGTTATAACAAGAGATAGTTTCCTTGCATATTGTAAAGTGGATGCTAAAAACAAAACAAAAACCCCAAAACTACTTGCACTCATAATGCTTGGATTTGAGTCTGTAAAAGCAATCAGTAAATGAGAAGATCTTTCGCACCCATTTGAATAGGCTTCAGGGAGGGCTCCCAGGGTGCTAGGGGGAGTGGCTAATACCTGAGCCAATGGTAGACACCTGATTTCTGGTCACTCAGATGACGTTCTAGTCGATGGGATGACGGCTGGCACTATATAAAAGGAGAGAACACAGCTTGGAGATTGAGATGTAGTGGAGGCAGGAGAAGGAGAAGCGGTGGCGGAAGCAGGGTGGCTGCTGCAGCGGAAACAGCAGCGGTGGAAGCAGTGGCACGGCAGCAGGTGCTACTGAGAGTAGGACTGATCCTCGTGCAGATTGGAGAGTGCTGAGCAAGGGCTTAAGACCAGTGGGTAATCTTCTTACTGAAGGGCCTTAGCATTGGTGGGGAGCACCAGTATGGCTTGGCTTGCTGCCATAATATTTTTCTGTAACCTCCTGGTTATGAGATGGGCATATTGGTTTTTGGAAGATTCTTGCCAGGATATTGAATTGGGGACACTGGTCCGTGAGTCTGCTACTTTGGAGCTTGAATAAGTGCTTTAACTCCTCTGCCTTCTACTTAGAGAATTCCTTTTATCCTGCAATTCAGGCATATTCATGATTTTCTTTGAAATCATGAGTTCTTCGTTAATGATATAGAGTCCTGGCTTTGCAACTTACTGGGTACGTTACCTTGGACAACCACTACAACTTCATGGCCTCTTGTTCTCTAAAATGGATAATACTTTTACTCCTTACCTCACAGGATTTTTGTGAGGATTATGTGAGGTAATGGATACATATTCAACACCATGAAAACTTTAGCCTGCTATGTAACTATATGCATTCCCATTGGTCACATGGATCATAATTGGAAAAAAAAAGAGAGATTTTTTTCCCCCATGCCTTGTGTTGAGTAAAACAAAAGTCCAGTCTTTGTAATTAGAAGTTCTCAAAGCTTTCTCCTGTTTCCTTACTTGCAAACATCACGTTTTCTCCTCCCAATTCCTCCCTCCTTCATCCCAATGCAGACTCCTTGAAGATCCTGTTTTATGTTTGTCTTTCTTTTTCTAGAACCTATAACATCACAGGTTTTCAACCTGAATTGCAGTCCTGACTCTTTCAAGACTTTGTAAACTTCCGCATTTGCTTCAGTACTATGAGCTTGCATTACCCATTTGTAAAATGAATAATAATGCCTTGCACTATAGATCAGGGTTGTTATGGGGATCAATGAATGCATGTAAAACTGCACTCTATAGAGGTAAGGTAGCGTCATTAGTGATCCCCCCAAAGGCCACATGTGGTCCCCATTCCTGAACCTTCAGGTTTGATATTGGACCCTAGAGAATAAAAAAATTGGCCTTTGAAATAATTTAAAATATGCAAGTATAAGATTTTAATGTTTCCAGTAAAGGCTAGAATTCAGCTAGGTGGTAACTAGTCCAAGTTCAAATAATGTACAATTCAATTTAGTGTGAATTATAAAATAATACCAAGTCACATTTAATGTGAGCCCAAATTCAATTAAAGTGATGCCAAGTGAGGATTTTAATTAATTGAAATGCCTTCAGCCTCCTTTTACAGTCTCTTCTGTGGCTACAATGTGCTGCTGTGTACCATATTAACAACAGGGCTGTTAATTTTTTTAGAGCCTTCCTCTAACAAAATGGACAAAAGGAAGAATACTTCAGATGGAAACAATGCCAGCTCAAAAAAAGAAGAGGCTTGTCATTACATTAGAACAAAAATTTGATGGAATTGAATGGCATGAACATGGTCATAGTAACTAAAATAGGAGAGGTCAGAATGCCTGAATCTAAGATGTGGAGTAGTATAAAACACACAGGCAAAGTAAAAGGAAAAAAAAAAGCAAAGCTGCTTCAACTATTTGTGATTTGCAAACAATTACAAGAACAGAAGTGTTATAATGATAGAAATGGAGTGTCTGCTTTTCTTTCTAGCCTCCCTTAGGTTCTCTTTTGTGCATTTAAAAAATGCTTCAGTAACCCCTCTTCTTTCTGTTCTTTTTTGGGGACAGTTTTATTACTAGCCCCTTTCTCTCTTCCAACTCCTATCATGCCCTACCCTGATAAAACAAAAATAAAATGCTTATAATATGCAGAATGAAGCAAAATGGATTCCTACATGGGCCGTGTCTGAAATTGTACGTCTAAATTTGCACCTTGGGTCCATCACCTCTGTCAAGAGGTGGGTGGTATTCCTCCTCATTGATTCTCTTTAAGCTATAGTTGGTCACTGCACTGAACACAGTTCTTAAGTCTTTCAAAGTTGTTGGTTTTTTCTTTACAATATTATTATTATTGTATAAATTATTCTCCAGGTTTTCATTGGTTCATACAAGAGACTTTATTTTCCTCCTGTCTGACAGTGCTTATCCATTAATTTATTCTTCTTGTCTGTTACTGTTGTTAGCATTTCAAGGCACTATGTTAAATAACAGCAATAGCAAATCTCTTGATTCATCTCTGATCTTTTGGAAACAGTTTTCAGTGTTTCTCCATTTCAAGTAGTGCTAGCTTTTGATTTTTAAATATTCTTAATACTTAGAAAAGATCTTTCATTTTGAAAACAATGTTTCATTTTAAATTTTTAACATTTCCTCATTTGTTATTATCTTGGTATTCTTACTCTGCTGGTTTTCTACTTTTGAAATAATGTGATTATTGTTTCTCTCTTTTTTCTTCTTATTGATATATTTAGCAATGTAAATTTGCCTATATGAACTTTTAGCTATATCTGATAAATTATATTGTATTATTATTATCTTTAATATAATAGTTAATTGTTTTTAAGATTTGGTTTTTTGACCCAGTCAGTCACTAAGCATTCTGTGTTACTATGTGCCAGGAACTGCTGAGTGCTAGAGATACAAAGAAAGGCAAAGACGGTGGTGGCTATGGGAATGAGAGAAGGGGACACATATGGTAGATGTGGTGAAGGCAGAAATGAAAAGATAACAGATCAAATATATGGGATGAACGTGAGTGGGGAGCTGGGGATGACGCTGTAATTTCAAGCCTAGGTAACTAGGAGGACGGCTATAACCTTGATGGTTAAAGGAAAGTTTAAAGAAGAGATGAGTTGAGGAAAAAATGACTTTGGTTTTGGACATGTTTAGTTTGAGAGGGCTACTGGACATTTCAATTTAAGATATCCAAAAAGCAGCTGCTAATACAAAACTGAAGCTTATGGGAGAGATTGGAGTTGGATTTTTTGGATCTGAGGAGTCATCGGCATAAAAATTGTAACTGAATCAGTGGGAGCTGATGAAAGAGAAGAGAGTTTTGGACAAGATTCTTGGGGGATATTTATACTTAGTGGGAATGACCTGAATAAAGATCCAGCAAAACAGACTGAGAAGGAGACAGGAGACAGGTAGGAGGAGAACCAGGAGAGAGAGAGTTGTGCCATGAAAACCTAGAGAAGAGAGAGACTCCAGGAAAAAGGAGTAATCAGCAGTGATAGGCTTAAAAGAGATCAAGAATGATGAGAACTGAGAAAAATGCCATTAAATTTGAGACATAAGAAATAATTGATATTGACTAAACAGTTCTAATAGAATAATGAATTCAGAAATCAGAGTGAGAAGAGTTAGAATCAATTGAGAAGAGTGGAAGTGGAAAGCACCTAGTGCAGAGACCTTTCTCCAGGAATTTAAACCAGCCATTATTTAGGATATTTCTTACTCCATTTTAGCTTTTGACTGTTACTTACTTTTATTTATTATTATTTCTAATGATATTTGGTCCGTAATTATGTGTTAAAGATTTTTGCTTCTCAGAATATCTTTGTGAATTTATGCCCTAGAACAATGTCACTTTTTATAAAAATCCCATTTGTAATGGAAAATAAGTATATTCTCTATAATTCCCATTCAGTTCTTTCCATAAGACTATTAAATCCACTGTGTCCACTGAAAGTCTTTCATTTCCTTATAGATTATCTTTCTGTTAGGTATGTCAAATTGTGAGAGGAATATTAAACTACTCGTGGTATTAATGCCTCATTGTCTAGGTCTTTTTATTTTTGTCTTTTTAAAATTTCAGTTAACATTTTCTTTAAGGACATAGATGCCATCACATTCAGAATTTGCTTTGATGGTGTGTGTGTGTGTGTGTATGTGTGTGTGTGTGTGTGAGATTTATCTTGATGCTATTATGACTTCTTTCTTTCTTGAGATCATAACAACTACCATGATGCATTTGGTTGAAGGATGATATTTTTATCCAGTTTGTCTTTATATCTTTGTGTCCCCCTGTATTTTACTGTAGCCAGTGTCAAGTTCCTCTCTCTCTCTCTCTCTCTCTCTCTCTCTCTCTCTCTCTCTCTCACACTCACACACACACACACACACACACACACACACACATACAGATTCTACTTTTACTGATACCATCTTTTCTAAATCTCCCTCAGTGACAGATAGGAATGTGGTTTAAGAATCACCTCCCCCCACCCCCACCCCGGAACTAAAGGAGAGAAAGACAGTTCATGGTCACAGAGTATTCACCTAAATATAATTGATGGTTGCTAAAATAAAGGATGTGATGAAGACGTGTGCCAATCTGTGACATTGCCATCCAGGAGTTTGCCCTGTTGTCCTCCCTGGGATGGTAATCTGCTGTGCCAGGGCTGCCGACCAACTTGGGTAGTTTCTTAACCCTGGAGCTTATACTCTTTTATACTCAGGGATGGGAGATGGGAAGAGAAAGGGAGATAGAATCTTTTACAAATACCCTAACTGATGGTAGGCAAGTTCCAGGAAACTTCAGTCACGTAAGACAGAAGGAAGATGAGTGCGAGGATGATTTGGAAAAGGGCTAGTGTGGCATCAAGGAAAGGTAAATTGATTTGCTTTTCTGCCTGTGACCAACCCTGCTTTTAGAAAATAAGAGCCTCTTTTGAACAATTTAGCCAAATGACCCTGGGCTAATGATTCCTTCTAAGTCTTTTTTCAATTTTATTGTCTTCCTTCTATCTTCAGTAAGTATCCCTATAAGACCTTTGTTTTCCTTTTGCTCTCACACTGAGCCTCCCAGTTCTCCCAGGGGTGATGGCTGTGTAATTTATAAAATTTTCTTTTTAGTCTTTGGGACAGTCGAGTCACAGATATCAGAATTATTGACCTCTTCCAACCTCCATGTGTTCATCTTCTTCCTCACTGTTTTGCTTGCCACTCCTTCTCTCTATAACAACATCATCCATACCTTCGGTGGTCTCTCTCCACAGCCTTCGGAATTCAGTTACTCCTCTGGGTGACAGTTGATAGAAATCTTAGAATTCCACCTTTTTGAAACACTGCTTTCCAACCGTTCCCCACAACATTCCAGAGACAGACCTCTTTCCTGAAGGCTGGGTGGTTCAGACAAAGTTAATATGCCTTGAATCCTGGGTTCAGTTAAGAAGAATTTCCTCCCAGTAGTCACTAATCCAGATATTGGGAAGAAAAAGAGATCAGCAACAGAACAAGGATTCCCTTGTTCTAAAAACAATTGGGCCCTTCTTTTTTAAATTTGACTTGCTTCCCATCTAGACATGAATTATCTCTAACCTAAGACCTCTGTCTATTTCATTTGTCCGTCTCCCTTTCCACACTTCTCTGCTTAACGTGTGTTTCTCCTGTTGTCCCCATTCCAGTTAGTTAAAATGGTAGGGGGTGGAGGTTGGAATCTATCCCTTTTGGGTCACGAAGGGATGGTTTCCCTCCATGGCCAGGCCCTGGAACCATTTTTAATCCTTTTAGCTACTTTTCTGTCTTATCATTTTAAGTAGATAATTCAAGAAATCAATTAGATTTATAAAATGTTAAGGAAGTACTCATGGAGGAGAAGCAAAGTATAATAAGGCAAACTCCCAACCACCATGTGATGTGCTTACCCTTTTGATTGGGCTATAAAGAAGTCATAGGTAACCATGACATACAATAAGATATAAGTGAACTTGAGAGGTACAAAACACAGTACTATGAGAGGTTCAAGGGGGAAGGGTTTTACTGAGAAGGAAGATTTTATTTGGATTGAACTTAAAAAAGAAAGGTAGGAATTCAATTGTTAAGAGAAGGAAGGAAAGAAAAGGGCATACAGTCCAGACATATGTGACTCTGTAAGCAAAAGAAGTGAAGGATAAATTTTTTTCTGGAAGTTCGTAGTGAATATGGAGGAGTGAAATATGGCAACATTTGGCTGGAGGTAGAAAGATCAAGGAAAAGTATTTTTGTGTGAGGTAGACATGAACTAATTGTGAGTAGGCTGTAAAAAAGAAATCAGTGGGGATAGAGAAATTGGAATTCAACAAGATAGTATAGAAGTGCCTGATGGAACAGGATTCTGGGGGTCGAAGGAGGGGTGGGTGACCAGGGAGGAGTAAGAGCTGCTCCTCTCATACAATTTTTCATCTCTTCTCTCCATGCTTTTGCACAGGCTCATTCCAAAGCCTGGAATGTATTTTCCTCATATCCTCTTTTACAATCCCTCATTCCCTCCAATGGTGAGCTCATGTGACACTCCTACAGCTTATGTGATACATAAAGCCTTCTTTTATCTGCCTTGATGCTAGTGCCTTCCCCCACCCCAAAGTATCCTGTATTTATTTTGTGTGTGTGTGTGTAAAATTTCCCATTATATGTATCCCCTTATATCCCCATAATATGTAAGCTCTCTTTTGGCCCCCAGTTCCAGCACAGTGATTGGTACATAGTAGGTACTTAATAAAAGCTTGTTTATGGATCTATTTGCTTAAATGCATATTTAGAGGTTCTGAGGAACGTCTGAAATAACATAAATAGTTCTGATCCTATGCCAACATATATTTTAAAAAAAGAAAGATTAACTCTCTCTTACCATTGCTCACAGCACTAGAGAAGACACTCAGCTGTGATCATTTATGAAATATTGGGGCTGAGAAATGGACTTCAGTATGAAGCTCCTGTGGGAAGATGAAGGACAACTTTTAGCATGAGTGGATCACAACCTTGCTTGGTCCTGGGAACAACTTTAGCAAGATTTCCATACTGGCAGATTCTTTCTTGTGGGGTCGATCGGCCAAAGAATTCTTAACATATCTAAATCAGAGTCTTAAGAACTCTTCCTATTGTTGAAAAAGGTGGCCTATGTCAGTAGAATTACACTGGGGAACTTCTGATTTCAGCCTGTAGTTTAGTCCTTCTGGTGACTTCAGTCCAGCCTTACCTGCTAAGCTGTTCTTGTCCCACAAAGCCTTCCATAAATTCCCCAGAAAGGATCTAAAATTTCACTGAAGCCTTTTCTCTTAAGTATTTTTATTTTTAACATTTAACATGGGTAGCACTCAGGCTATATATCTATTTACCCTTCGTCATACATTTCACTGATTTCTAGAGTAGAAAAATCCAAAGATTATTACTGGGAAAACTGTTTATTGTCCATTGTCTCCAGTGTAAGTGGAGAAGCCTTGAAGCATCCCAGAATTTTTACTAGCACAAGTCTTGAACCATGTTTCATATTTATATTGCTAGTTCCTCATTTAAAATTTTACCTGTTCAATGTCTAGAATCATGAAATTTCCAATCTCTCAGCTAGCTACCAAAGAAAATATTTAGTGTCAAACTCAGGACAAAAATACTCAAAAATGGACTCAAACTTATATTTTAAATGTGCATATACAAACTAAAATAGAATTCACTTTCCAAAGGCCAGAATAGAGACAACCATCCCCAAGGAGGAGAGCTCAGAGATAATTGTAATAATATAATTTGCTTTTACACCAATAATACCTATATAACCAGTGCTAAGGGTGCCTATTAGTCCCAAATGATGTACATCCTGCAGCTCTGTGAGCATATGGGAAAATGTCATCCCCTGGAAAGTGGAAGCTACTAAGGATCAAAATGAAGTGAATTAAATTAGCCACGTGTAGAAGTAACCCTGTCTTGGGGTGGTTTGGGTGTCCTTCAAACAATACCATAGTGACCTAAAGTCAAGGCCAGTCCCAATTGAACAGTCCTCTGTTAACCTATTTGATCTGGGTGATTAAGGCTTGTATCTAGGCCTCGTTTCCTTTTTCTGCCCAATTAGCATCTCGGCTTCACCCAGATCTATGATCTATTACCATCCATGGTGCTCTTTTAATCAAAAAAAATCCATTCTTCAGGGTCCAAATCCTTCCCCCATGAAGCTTATATAGATGAAAGGTATGCAGTAAGTGTTGATTGAAATAAATTAATCTGAGTGGATCTGTCTCCTATCAATTAAAAACATGACCCTTCCTAGGAGATGGTATCTATATTTAAAAAAAAAAGCTCATGTGCTTTATGAAATTCTCACAGGGAGAAATCAATCTAAAGTTCTAAAATATAAGAAAGCAAAACAATGTATGATCTATTTAATTTTATTATAATACCTGCCATTTGTTCATTGTTTATCCTTCATTCTGGAAGAGGACTATGACATCAGGAAGGTGATGTCATGGTTTGCAAACGAATTGGATTTTAAGTGAGGGAGGGCTGCGCAAAGTTACCAGCCTCACTCTCCTCCAGAGCTATCTGGGGCCATACCCTCCAAAATGTCATTAAAAGTGGAAGCTTAAAAAAGGAGCTTAAAAAAAAAGAGCCATAAGGGTCCTGATCTTGTCAGCACTTATTTGCCTTGATTCCAGGAGACCAGAAGCAATTCTTTAGGAAGAAATATCTTTAGGGGTAGCTAGGTGGTGCAGTGAGTAGAGCATTGGCCCTGGAGTCAGGAGGACCTGAGTTCAAATGCGGCCTCAGACACTTGACACATGTGCTAGCTGTGTGACCTTGGGCAAGTCACTTAACCCCAATTGCCCTGCCCCCCCCAAAAAAAAACCAAAAAAAAAAAAGAAAGGAAGAAATATCTTTAGACTGAGACAGTGTCCTGGCTACCTCCAGGCTGTACTCTAGCTTGATGGAAATATACCTTAAGAACATTCTATCCCAAGTTTATACTCACTAAGCAAACTTGGTGAATTTTTTTTAGCATATTATAATCAATTTATTGTACAGTATAAGTACAGTATAAGTTATTGGTTATATCTATGATATTAACAGTTTTGAACTCAGGTAGACTTATCTTCTGACAAAACAATATTTGAAAGAAAATGAAATGATTAAAAGCAAAATTGGTATTACATCACTGATTATATTTTTCCATTTGTCATTTCTTCATGTTGTCTCTGTTTATCATAAATTTCATTGTTGAAATATACTATTAAATCTTCTAGCATGTGAAGGTTTTCAATACGCTCAAGTATTTTCTTGCGGTCTTTCTTCTTATAGACACCAAGGCACTTTGAAAAGAAAATTGAAAGTGTTGTTTTACATTTATTGATTCAGAGGAATAGATTTTCTAAGTCTATACACAGTGAACCTGAAAATGAAACTTCTTTGGGATCCATCCTGAGGAATCCAGATTTTATAACTTCAAGAAAATGTTCCATAGGAATATATCCTGCATCTGTAGCTGAAAAAAGATTGTTCTGTGGTTAAAAAAAAAGGAGGGGAAAGAGAAAGGAGGGGGAATGACAATTTATATTGTATAGTCTAAGTGTAGAGAGAATTTCTATATCTGCACTGAACTAGTCAGGTAGAGAAATATTCATGTTTAAAAGTAACATGTTTAAAAGTAACAAGAAAAAAAATAATGAACTCCCAAATTCAAAACCAAATTCTTGACTTTTTGGTAAGAAACTAGCAGGAGAGACAAAATGTTAGCTAATTTTCTTTTTTTTCTTTTTTTTGTTTATTTAATTTATTTAATATATTTAGTTTTCAGCACCGATTTTCACAAGAATTTGAATTAAAAATTTTCTCCCCATTTCTACCCTCCCACCCACTCCAAGATGGCATATATTCTGGTTGCCCCGTTCCCCATTCAGCCCTCCCTTCTGTCACCCCACTCCCCTCCCATCCCTTTTTCCCTTCCTTCCTTGTAGGGCAAGATAAATTTCTACGCCCCATTGCCTGTGTATCTTGTTTCCTAGTTGCATGCAAAAACATTTTTTTGTTTTTGAACATCTGTTTTTAAAACTTTGAGTTCCAAATTCTCTCCCCTCTTCCCTTCCCACCCACCCTCCCTAGGAAGGCAAGCAATTCAACATAGGCCACATGCATGTCATTATGTAAAACCCTTCCACAATACTCATGTTGTGAAAGACTAACTATATTTTGCTCCTTCCTAACCTATCCCCCATTATTGAATTTTCTCCCTTGATCCTGTCACTTTTCAAAAGTGTTTGTTTTTGCTTACCTCCTCCCCCTGTCTGCCCTCCCTTCTATCATCCCCCCCTTTTTTCCTTCTTCCTCCTTCTTTCCTGTGGGGTAAGACACCCAGCTGAGTGTTTATGGTATTCCCTCCTCACGTCAAATCTGATGAGGGCAAGATTCACTCATTCCTCCTCACCTGCCCCTTCCTCTTCCCTTCTTACAGAACTGCCTTTTCTTGCCACTTTTATGTGAGATAATTTACCCCATTCTATCTCTCCCTTTCTCCCTCTCTCAATATATTCCTCTCTCATCCCTTAATTTGATTTTTTTTTAGATATCATCCCTTCATATTCAACTCACCCTGTGCCCTCTGTCTATATACACACATACACATACACACACACACACACACACATGCATACACATTTATATATAAGCATATTCCCTTCAGCTACCCTAATACTGAGGTCTCATGCATCATACACATCATCTTTCCATGTAGGAATGTAAACAAAACAGTTCAACTTTAGTAAGTCCCTTGTGATTTCTTTTTCTTGTTTACCTTTTCATGCTTCTCTTCATTCTTGTGTTTGAAAGTCAAATTTTCTATTCAGTTCTGGTCTTTTCACTGAGAAAGCTTGAAAATCCTCTATTTTATTGAAAATCCATATTTTGCCTTGGAGCATGATACTCAGTTTTGCTGGGTAGGTGATTCTAAGTTTTAATCCTAGCACCATTGACTTCCGGAATATCGTATTCTAAGCCGTTCGATCCCTTAATGTAGAAACTGCTAGATCTTGGGTTATTCTGATTGTGTTTCCACAATACTCAAATTGTTTCTTTCCGGCTACTTGCAGTATTTTCTCCTTGATCTGGGAGCTCTGGAATTTGGCAACAATATTCCCAGGAGTTTTCTTTTCCGGATCTTTTTCAGGAGGTGATCGGTGGATTCTTTCAATTTCTATTTTGCCCTCTGGCTCTAGAATATCAGGGCAGTTTTCCTTGATACTTTCTTGAAAGATGATATCTAGGCTCTTGTTTTGATCATGGCTTTTAGGTAGTCCAATAATTTTTAAATTATCTCTCCTGGATCTATTTTCTAGGTGAGTGGTTTTTCCAATGGGATATTTGACATTGTCTTCCATTTTTTCATTCCTTTGGTTCTGTTTTATAATATCTTGATTTCTCATAAAGTCACTAGCTTCTGCTTGCTCCAATCTAATTTTTAAGGTAATATTTTCTTCAGTGGTCTTTTGGACCTCCTTTTCCATTTGGCTAATTCTGCCTTTCAAGGCATTTTTCTCCTCATTGGCTTTTTGGAACTCTTTTGCCATTTGAGTTAGTCTATTTTTAAGGTGTTGTTTTCTTTGGTGTTTTTTCCCGTAATTTTTTGGGTCTCCTTTAGCAAGTCATTGACTTGTTTTTCATAGTTTTCTCACATCATTCTCATTTCTCTTCCCAACTTTTCCTCTACTTCTCTAACTTGCTTTTCCAAATCCTTTTTGAGTTCTTCCATGGCCTGAGCCCAGTTCATGTTTTTCTTGGAGGCTTTTGCTGTAGGCTCTTTGACTTTGTTGACTTCTCCTGGGTGTATGTTTCGGTCTTCTTTGTCACCAAAGAAAAATTGCAAAGTCTGAGTCTGAATCTGAGTGCATTTTCGCTGCCTGGCCATGTTCCCAGCCAATTTACTTGACCCTTAAGTTTTTCATCAGGGTATGACTGCTTGTAGAGTAAAGAGTACTTTGTTCCAAGCTTGAGGGGATGCACTGTTTTTTTTCAGAGCTGTTTCTATACAGCCAGCTCTGCCACACCAGCACTCCTCCTGCCCCAAGAACCGCCAACCCAGACCTGACTCAGATCTTAAGCAGGCTCTGCACTCCCACTCTGATCTGCCACTTAATTCCTCCCACTAGGTGGGCCTGGGGCCGGAAGCAACTGCAGCTGTGGTTCTGTAGCTGCACCACCTCCACTGTCCCTGGGGCAGTGGCTGAACCATGAACTCCTTTCATTTCCCCAGCTTTTCCCACTAACCTTCTTTGTTGTCTTTGGTGTTTGTGGATTGAGAAGTCTGGTAACTGCCACAGCTCAATGATTCACGGCGCTAGGGCCTGTTCCGCCCAGCTCCTGGTCTGGTTGGTCCGTGCGGCCCACGCTGGGATCTGCTCCTCTCCGCTCCTAGCTCCATGCACGATAGACACGATAGACCTCACCCAGCAACTATCCAGGCTGTCCTCGGCTGGAGCCCTGCTCTTTTGAGAACCCTCTGCTATTTTGTGGGTTGTGCAGTTCTAGAAATTGTTCAGAGCCGTTTTTATAGGTTTTTGGAGGGACTTGGTGGGGAGCTCATGCAAGTCCCTGCTTTCCAGCCTCCATCTTGGCCCAAACTTAGTGAATTTAAGGGTTTTGGTTCCCTAAGTGGATTTACCCAGCAGGAGGGAGCACCCTGTGCAGACAACTGGTACCGATTCTCTTGCCTGGCATATTTCCTGCTATCAAAAAATTGACATCCTGGTTTAACAGACTTGTTTCTTGCAAAGTTCCTTCAGCAAAGATCTCATTTCCAAAGCCAGATCACCTCTGGCAGCACTGGTGTAGCTGTGTTCCTAAATCTTTGAAGCTGAGAACCATACCCAGTAACAAAGCAGCCTCCCTCTCCAGACCATCTGTCACAACACAGGACCATAGGCCCATGGATTTAAAACTAGAAGGGTCCTCAGAGGTCATTCAGTCCAACTGCCTCATTTTACAGATTCGGAACCATGGCCCAGAAAGGGCTAAACCGTTCAAAATCATAAAGGATTTAAGTGTCAGGGATGGGATTTGAACTCGGGTCCTCTGACTCCCAATCCAGTATGCTTTCTGTTGTGCTTACTGCTTTTTTTGGACATTTTCATCTCCCTTATCTGCACTTAGTCCTCATAATGTCCCCTTGAAGCAAGGGAGGTAGAGATTGTGGGATCATAGGCCCACAGAGTCAGACCTGGGAGGGATTGTTAGAGGTCCTCTAGTCCGATGCTCTCATTTTATAGATGAGGAAATCGAGGCACAAGACAGGTAAGGGGATGTGATCAACACTTGCCGATGATAAGTGGTGGAACTAGAATAAAACCCACCCTCATCTGTCCCCTAGATCTCTGAGCTCTTTCCAGCCTCCTTTACAGAGTTGGTGAATGAAGGGGAACGGGGTCTTTCCAAGTGTGGAAGGGAAAGGGGATGTTGGAAGAGACAGGAAAATAAGCACTATAACCACTCCCATAGCAGCATATTCCCTGTTCCCACAGTGGGTGCTGGATATTGCTTTGGGCTAACTTTCTCCTTCTCTTCTACACCTGATAAAATACCAGAAACAATCAGAGATCATTCTTTCATTCAACACATATTTATTGAGGATTTACTATGCACTAGGCCCTCAATACCTTTTTCCTTGGTATAATATATGTCCCTATATGGTATTTTTACCCTATGTCATTGCTTCCGCTCACCCGGTAGAACTTCCGGAAAATCTTGTTTTCTTGCTTCTCGAGCTTCCTTTTGGAACAAGAAAATGACCTGCCCTTTCCTTATCCTGTTTTTCTCTAGGACCTTGACTTTTAATTCCTCTTTTCTCTTTTAAAGGGTGTTCTGGTCAAATGCTACCAAGAAGTAGCTTTAATTCCATGTAGCGACACCGTGACCTAAAGAGAATGCCACGATCCTTTTTCTGTACATCTGGGTACTGTGGAGCATTTCTCCCATCAGATACCATTTGTTTCCTCTACTAGGATCCGCAGATCCCTTTTCTGTTTCGCTGCTATCAGCCACAGCCTTCCCTTAGCACTGTTGAAATATAAACACTTCTTTGCATGAATCACTATACAGTTTTTATAGATCCAGGCTTCTCCCCTGACATCCTATGCCCTCTCCAATGGCCTCCTTTTTAACACTTTAGGAACTGTCCAAACAGAAAAGGGTTATGAATTTTTTGGCCTTAACTGTCCCCAAGAATCTCAAGTTTTAGTTCTGAAGCTGAGATCTGGCTTCTCCCTATAGCCTGTCTCAGTTTCAAAGACACCCGCGGGTTCTTCTGCAAGACTCACTTGTGATCATGTCGGCTCTCTTTGGGAACTGTGACCTGGTTCTGCGGCGGCGACCTGGTCATTCCTTGCAGATTTTCTGAGCTCCAATAAAAACAAATAAACAAAATGATAAGACTTGTCTATAGTACCTACTTCTGATCTAGCAAGTCAGTAGGGACTATTTAGTCTCAGGTATTTCTCCTTTTTTAAGACACTGCTGTCTTCCCTTCTCCCAAACTATAGATCTCAACTTAGGAACCTCAAGGGAATGAAGCGCTATTAACCATATAGAAGTTGTATCCACAGAGTTAATGCTGAATTCCCTTAAAAAAAAAAAAGAGCCCTTCCCTCAACCAAGATTGACGATGGTCTTTTCTTAGGAATCAAAGGGTTCCCTAAAGATTCCAAAGAGGGACTACTCCCAACTATAGATTATTATAAATAGAAAGAGAAATAACATGTCCTTTTAGTACCTTTCTTTCAATATACGCTTAGCTTGTCTTTCTGTGTCAAGGGGATCAGAAGGATCTTATGGGCTCCCCTCTCTTACTACTGGACTGCCCCAGCAACACAAATAAACACTTAGAATTAGAATGGATCAATCTACATGCTTTATATAGGACTAGGAGGAATTTTTGTAAACCAAACATCAATCATGGGGTTGAAGTACAGGTGTCATGGTAGCAAATTTGCCACTGCAACATAAGACCTAGAGCTATCAGATTTCTAACTAGCCTAGCACAGAATTCATCTTCTCTGGGTGCAGTTTCTGGGAATCATTTCTCATTTGCTCTGACTCACCTCCTCCATCTCCTTAGCAATTTTTTAAATCCTGGAGTGTATTTGAATCCAGAGCATCACTGGCAAAACTGAGTCAAAGAGAGAGTTTGTTTCTTTTTAAGTGGAAGAGGAAGGAAAGTTAAAGAGAAAAAGGATGGAACATGAAGAAAATCATAAAGGAAGGGGGAAATGAAGAAAAAAAGGAGAAGGAATAAGGCACATGGGTTATAGATTATTGAAGCCCCAGAAATAGAGAAACCACCTTGTTTGTTCCTAATACACAGACACCGCCTAATTCCTTCACCCTAAGGAATCTGCTTACTTGTACCTGGTCATGTGTTGACCTCCATGTCCAAAATAGAATGATAAATTTTTAGAGCTAGAGATTATCTTAGATAACATCTAGTCCAAGTCTGTTTATAGTTGAGGATGCAAAGGTAGAGACATTAATTGACTTGCCTAAGGTCACATAGCTACTTAGTGTCCAAGGGACCCAAACTCACCTCCCTTCTCATAAATGTAGGCTCCTTGTTCCTCTTCAAGTCACGTTCTGGGTCTCTTGGTGCTCATGGCTCTCTTCATTCCTTTGGGGCAGATGATGTTGCTCAGGGCCTCTTGCCCCTGGACTCTGAGATTGTGTCTGTCTCCTGGCCCTCTTTGCTGGACCCTGTGTTGTTAATTCAGCTTCAGCTGGTGTTTAGGGGTAATTGTTCACTTAAGATAGGTTCTGTCGTGGAAGGGGCCCACTTCTCCCTCCTCACTTCTCACTGAAATCTGGTTGTGTCTTCCACAGCTTGTGCTTTATTCTTTCCGGGGTTGATCATCATGAGGATGATTCCTGGTGTTTTTGTGTCTCTGGCTGAGACAGGACCAGAAGTCCCTTTCGAGGTCTTCTGTTTGAGTCTACCTCTCTGTGATAGCTGGCCTTGTATGATGACAGTGGGTTCAGACTTGATGCCAGTAGTGAGACTGATGGTGACTGGTTTTTTGCTTTTTTCCTGGTCATGTCTCATCTCTAGTATCTGCTCATATCTGCCCAGTAGCTTAAACCCTCATTCTCTCCATTCCCCCACCGAATCAGAGTGAATGGCTCCAGGTTGGGGAACGAACAAACAGGTCAGAGAATGAAAACTCTTCTACTTAATGGCCAGCATGTAGAGATGGCCAACTCTGGTCCTTCTTTCCTCTCCTTTTTGGATAGCCTAGTATTTCTTCTTCAACAGGTCCTCACAGAACTCCTGTTTATTCTTTTTGGAAGGCCAGGGGCTATTTTTTCCCCTTTTGAGCTTCTCAGTGGGCCTTTTTATCAGCCGGCTCTGTGTGCGTGGTGTTGGCAATGCTGCTGCTCCTGTTGGAGTGGAAGGGGGAAAGTGAGAAGTGGGGGTAGTATAGCTCTCTCTCATAGATCCAAGGCTTCTTCCAAATGGACTGGAATGTGGCTTTAGTCTCCCACTTAACAGTTACACCCTTCATTGTCCTCCTGTAGGTGTAGTATGTGTATCTGATGCAATTTTCCTCCCATTATCTTTCTGATTAGAAAAAAGACATGGGGGGGTGGGGGTGGTGGTGCTTATTGTCCATAAAATAGTGACTGAGGAAGAAACCTTCAATACTCTTAGATCAGCTTCTTACAATAGAAGGACAATGGTAAAGCTAATACTGGGGTCCCTGAGTGTTCATAGTTTGAGCTAGCTAGGCTTTCTCCTTTCCCCAAAATCCCTAAGAAGAAGAAGGAAATCTCTCTCTCTCTCTCTCTCTCTCTCTCTCTCTCTCTCTCTCTCTCTCTCTATTTCTCTCTCTCCCCCCCCCCTCTCCTCCTCCTCCTCCTCCTTCTTTTTTTTTCCTTACTACTTACTCACCTCATGCCTGAGAATGTCAGGGCCAGGAAAAGGAAGGCAAGACAGAGCAGTTGCTCTGAATAGTCCTGGAAGTGGGACCCCAATCTTACTCCCCGGGTGCAAGATCCAGGGATGGACCAGAGCTCAGCTTTCCTTAGTCGGTGTCTAAAGGATTAGTCAGGGAGTTTTGAACCCCAAGAGGGGACCAAAAGATGAAGCCATTACCCAGCCTTCTCCTGGTCTACAGTAGATCATTTTTGTATTTCACTGCAAGCTATGTTGGGGTGGAATGGGATATTTGATGTGGGGATGTATAATGAGAAGCTACATTGAATTACGATTTAATGGCTGAATAAAGAAAATATATAGTATGACCTAGTTTTTCTCTTTCTTGAACTATAGTCTCAAAACTACAAAATTGGGTATTTTCTTTCTTTAGAATAAACAGGGAGAAGAAAAATCATCATTTAGAAAGCAGTACCACTTTGAAACATTTCCTGGAACACAGAGATAACTGTTGTAGAGTTCTCTTGGAACAGGATACCACCAATAATACAGAAAATAGGGATTTCTAAGCAAATTAATATTCTTCTTAAGGCATCTATGAGTATAATGAAAAGGAGAAAACTTGGACAGTAACATTTGTATTCACAACAAGAATTGTGCTAATAGCATTAGTGCTATCTGTTTGTTGAAGTTCTTACCAGATTCTCTCACAGAAACAGTCCTGCTTTTCTGGCCTATCCCAGTTTTGCTTTTGAAGTATGCATTGCATTAGAAAGCAATTAAGGGCTTTCTGGAAATGATTCTCTTGTGGGGGCATTTCATTAATCCAGAAAGGCCCCTCCTTCCTCTTATCAAGCTCCTCCCTCAGACAAATCAGAGAAATCTGACTCTGTCTGGAAACTTTAAAGCTAAGACTTGAGAGCCCTAGGAGTCAAAAATAAGCTTCTTGGGGCAGCTGGGTGGTGCAGTGAGTAGAGTACTGGCCCTGGAGTCAGGAGGACCTGAGTTCAAATCCGGCATCAGACACTTGACATATGTACTAGCTGTGTGACCCTGGGCAAGTCACTTAACCCCAGTTGCCCTACTCCTCCCCCCCCCCCCAAATACGCTTCTTATTACAGAAAAGAAGAGAGAGAAGAGAGGTAGGGGAAGAGGAAGAGAATCCAGAAGCAAGATGGGAAGAGGAAAAAGACAGGGAAACAGAGCAAAGGGTGAGGGGGAAAAGGATAAGATTTGAGAGAAAGAGGTGGGGAAAGAAAGGTAGGGAGGAAGAAAAAGAGACAAAAGAAATGGTGGCTAGGGATGGTAGAACAGAAGGCAGCAGAAGTGGAGATGAAGAATAAGGAGAGTGGAAGAATTACTAAGCTAGGGAGTCCCAGGTTATGGTTTTTGTAAGCTTGACAAAGCCTGGCCCAGCCATCAGTTTTTCAATGAAATTTTCCTAAAAGTAATTAATGGTGGGGACTATGTGACTGAGGAAGAAGCCTTCAATACTCTTAGATCAGCTTCTTACAATAGAAGGACAATGGTAAAGCTGATACTGGGGTCCCTGAGTGTTGATAGTTTGAGCTAGCTAGGCTATGGAAATGAGATCAGGGAAGGACCTTCCAAATATAAATTATAACCCACACCCCATAGAGTACCTCTAACAGTACCTTATTTCCTTTTAGAGATGGCCTGATGATCTCAGTTCATTAAACAGTGTCTGACACTTTTTTTTTAATTTTTTGATGCCCTTGGGTCCAACGATTCCCAAAGATTACATTTCACACCCTTTCTTCCTTGCCACACATATATACAAACTGAGTCTTTACTGGTTTTCTTCCCTTCTGTGTCTGGTTTTTCTCCTTCTCCCTCAGACACCTTTATTTAAGTCTTGAATGGCCCCAGTAAGCACTGGGGTCCTCCGGGTGATAGTCGAGCAGAACCAAAACTAGAGTGGGGGCAACAAAGACTTTCTTTCAGGGCCCTCTTTTCTCTCCCTGGCCGCCGTCTGGCTTATTGTCCCTACATTCTTTGGTCTTCTGTTGGCCCTGAGCACCACTTCTTAAGAGTCTTGTGACACTCCCATGGCCTGCCTTCCTCCTCACCACAAGGCTCCCCATCTTTTCCCTCCCTCTTCTACCTCTTCCCTAAGATTGGGTAATAGGTAGCTGTCTGCTATGCCTCATAAAAAGATTGCACTTCCCCAAGGTAGACTGATCTCTTTATGACTCCCCACCTGCCCAAGTGCCAGAATTCTTAGGTATGGCTCTGCAGTTGATGGAAATTTCAGAATGGCACTTAAAAAAAAAACCCTTTTTTTTTTTCTTAGCACACTCCACATTCAAGACTCCTTTGCAGTCCATCAGACCCAATGACTCAGACTGTGGACAAGATCTTGGATTTCCTGAGTCTGTAGTCCAGCTGATAAAATGTTATTCTTTCATCACTCACTACTAAGATATTACTGACGACAGGGCCTCAGGGAACCTAACAGCAAAAAGAGTATGTTCATTTCTGATAGCTCCCTCCTTAAGCCTTTGTCCCAAAGAATTCTCTGGTACTCCAAAGAATGTGGGCTCTTTCCCCACATATTTTCTTCCCTCTCCCATCTGTTTCTCACCCAACTTTTCTTCCATTTAGATGTTAACAGTCTCTGAACACTTCAGCTGTTGGCCTCACACTCCTGCATCCCAGAACTCATTCCTTTCACAGCTGTCTCACAACATGAAACATTTAGTGATGAAGAGAGTATGAAGAACTATAGCCCTGAGGGCCACAAATTCCCTCTGTTTTGTTTATTCTGCAAGAGCCGAACAAGTTTTGGGTCCGGTCAAGGATTTTTAGGAAGAAATTTACCTTCCAGTATTTCACCTGGAGGCTTTGGAGTAGATAGAGAGAACACTGCAAAAGAATGGCCAGGAATGGAAGAGGAAAGAAATTGTATAAGAAAGGAGACTCGAGGAAAAAGTCAAGGGAAGCAAGAAGAGGAAAAAGGGGGATCTAAGAGGGGAATAGAAGAGGGTGAGAGGAGAGTCAAAATGAAGGGGAGAGGGATTAGGATCACAGAATTGGGAAGTTATATTGCAGGTCTCTGCTGTGCCAAGTAAACAACCACTGTTATTTTTTTTGGTCTAAAGATGAATTTAGGCTTTAAAAAGCTTTGCTGGTGAAGCACAAGCTCTATGCCAGGTGCTACCAAGTAAGAAAGACTTAAAGTATGGGCCTGATTATGTCTGTCATTTAAACCTAACCTGTTTAAGTTTAGATTGCCTTTCTGCTGTAACTCTACTGGACAGCAAGTCATCAGGTGATTTTTTTGCTGGTTAAAACAATTTCATGAAGCCCTTCTCTATTCATGTATGAAGAAGAGGGGAAGTGGTTGGCAAGGAGGGGAGAGGGGAGAGATTGCTCATACTGATAAAATCAGCATCAGTTTTTAAATCATAGAGAGGTACTCAGTGCAGTAGAGTGTCAAGACAAATCACAAAAGACTGTGTTCAACATTTGGAATCATAAGAGTTGGATTGGAACCAAGATCTACTACTTACTCTGTGTGTGGCCTTGAGTAAGTCACTTAATAACTCAGGGATTTTCTTACTTTTAAAAAAAGAGGTGCAACCAAGTGATTTCGAGGTCTCTTTCTGCTTCTGTCTATGATGGATTAAGACCTGGGAATGGTTTCAGGATTGTGGAAGATAAACACACATAATAATAGACCTGATGTATATATGAAGACAAATATTGAAAATCTAAACCAGATAATGACATGCTTAATGAATTTTTTTCTGGAAGGAACAGAATGGGGTAGAGGGAGAATGAGGAGAGGGGACATGGAGATGACAGGAGGAGGAACCTTTCCAACAGTGACTTTGTTCTCTTCACCTTTCTGTCTGAGGCCAGGCCTGCACTCAGCAAATGTGAAGGTCATTCACTTTGGGGCACTGTTTGTTTGCATTTTTAACTGAAGAGTGGATATAGAACTTTGGGATCTCCTCACTTCTACACCCCTCTCCATAGTTCTTTTGACCCTCCGTAATACATTTTTCATAAACTCAAACTCAGATTGAAACTTCAAGTTCTCCTAGGGATTTCTGTCTATTCTGTAATATCTGAAGAGGAATGTATGGGGTGTTTAAGGTGTGAGGCCTTGCCAAGCCCTTTTCAGGGCTGCCCATCCACCTTTGGTGTCCACCTGATTTGCCCAACTTTCACTTGTGGCTCCAAAAAACTGTAGCATGCCCAGCAGCCACACCCTAGTAAAACCATCTCCACAGATAGGCTAAACCAAGTTAAGGGTAGTAACCAACAGGCCTCACACCCATCTGTGAGTTAGATGGGTTGTCCACCCCAAGCATGTGAAGACTTCCCCCAGAAGAATGGGCAGACAAGAACAAGTGGTTTCTATGGCCATGAAGGCAGCTAAAGCAGGCATTGTAGAGTGCTTAGAGCATGGTCAAACAGCAAGGACGCGAAGGTCATCTGCTGCATCCTGCGCCATGGCTAGTCATCCTAGACGTCAATGACTCTGGAAGAGAGAGCAGGCTAACGACTGTGCATTTCTGCCTCACTTAAATCCAGTTCATCCCATTTTTTTCTAAAGATATCTTGGGTTCAGTAAGTCCCTTAGGTCACAGTTGCCAACTCCTTATAGCTTCTACTGTGCTCCCATGGACTCCCTACCTAAATCTAGTCACATTTTACACACAGGGTTTTTTTTGTATTGCTTTGTTTTTCCCTATTGCCTGGCTTCTAACGGCTGATAGATAGGATCATAGATTTAGAGCTTGAATGGATGGCAGATGTCATTGAGTCCAAATCCCTCATCTTACAGATAAAACTGAGGCCCAGAGAGACATAGCTCAGAGAGGTATATATGACTGGCCCTGGGTTACACAGCTAGTATATTTCTGAAGTGGGATTCAAGTATTCTTGACTCCGACATTCTAACTGCTGTACCATGTTGTCACTCAGAGGGACAGTTTTGGGAAGTCTCTATATCCCTCTTTTTTGAAATTTTGATTTTCAAATCCTTTCTCCCAGACTTCTTTGGTTAGATCCATTTTTCCAAATCCTCAGTATTAACTTGTGTCTCTGTTGCTTAGGACAAATATTCTAGAAGTTCTTGGAGTAGATGCTACAAAAGGCCTTGGGGATACAGTTGACAGTAGCTGTAGAGACTAGATCATCATTCTTGCCTGTTTCCTCAACTTCATGAGGAAGAAGAGAGGATCCAACAAACCACAGATTCTGTTCCTCTCACCATTCCAATTCCTCATCCAGTTTCCTTCTTGTCCAAATACCATTTGCTGAGGTTTTGACCTCTGACTACCTCATCTGTTCTGCTGACCTTACACCATTTACTATGCCGTAACTGCCTTCTTTTCCACTATCCTATGACATGGGGTCAGGAGCAGTCTCTTCTAATGAAGACAGATCATAATTCATTTTAGCCTTGTGGGGCAGAATTAACTGTTATTTACAAATGAGGGAATGAGAACAGGGAATAGTTAAATAACACACCTAATAGAAGGTCACAGTGCTGGTTAGTGACAAAGCGTGGAACTTTACTCTAGATCCATCTTTGACCTTTTTAAAGACACGAGACTGTGTTAAAGTTGTGTTTGGAAAAATAATATCTGAAATTTACAGAAGATTGACCAAAGGAAGGAAAGGTGGCATAATGGACTCAGAAATTGAACTTAAAAATTTAGAAACCCTAGTTTCAAGTCCTGCCTATGTCCTTTGCTGTCTGTGAACCTCAGCAGTCATCAGGTACTGGATTGGAGGATCTCTTAAGTCTTAGCCAGATTTAAAATGTCATCTATTTTAATTTAGTAACATCAATAGGTATCAAAAAATATGTAACTTGCTATTTATGGAATCACAGACTCCTAGGCCTAAAGGGGCCTTAGAGATCACCTAAAACAATCCCTTCAGTTTTCAAAGGATGAAATTCAGACCCTGAGAGGTAAAGATCACCCAATGAGCTGAAGAGTTGGAATTAGAACCTAAATCTCGTAATGCTTAAACTTTTTAAATTCTTTATTAATTAGAACTCGGTCAGATAGCAAAAACACCAAAGATACTTTGGGGCACTCACTGTTTGTTTGCATTTCTAAACTGAAAAATGCACAGAGAGCTTTGGGGTCTCCTCACTTCTACACCCCTCTCCACAGTTCTTTTGACCCTCCATGATACGTTCCCTTTTAATTATGCTATACTGTTGCACATTTACAACATAAGGGTGCAGCTACTGTTCCATGTCATCTAGGCTCATTACTTTGGAGGGCAATTTCAATATTTTAGTCCCCCTCAACCCCTATAGTCAATAAATTCCCAAGTCTTGCTGGTTTTACCTCTGTTAATTCTACCTAATGAATCAACATATCTTAAATCTAGCTCCTCTCCATACATTCCACAGCAACTTTTCATTTCAACTTTTGCGATAGTTTCCTAATTGGTCTCTCCACCTGGTTGTTCCTCTTCCCAAACCATCCACCGCACAATTTCCAAATTGATATTAATTTTAAAATGCATATTGCTATTTTTGATTTTTATGGCATTTTCATTTCTAAATATATGCCTCTCCTCTCCTAAGAAGTTTAAAAGGAAAAAAAAGGAACAAAAGCTGAGAAAAAAGCAGTTCAGCAAAACTCTCCAGCACTTAAGTAGGACAGCACATGTGATTTTCTATACCTATAGTCCCCTATCTCTTCTACATTTTCTCATCTCTTCAGGGACGAGCTCAATAATTATGATTGTGTAGTGTTTGATTCTGTTTTTTTGTTCTTTATATTTACATCGTTGTAGTCTTTGTGTTATCCCCCCGCCAATTCTGCTTACTTAAAGCTCTGCATCATTTAGTAAAGGGAATCATATATTTCTCTGAATGATCAGAGCAATTTCTTAGAGCACAGTAATATTTTACTACATTAATGTATCACAATTTGTTTAGCCTTTCCCCAATGGATAGGCATCTACTTTGTTTCCAGTTATTTGCTACCATAGATAATTCTATAATGAATATTTTGGTACATAAAGCCTTTGTTTCTTTCTTTGGCCTTTTTGGGATATATGCCTAGTAGCAGAAACTCTGGATCAAAGGTTATGGACCATTCCTCATTGTTTTCCAGGTCAGGTAGACCAATGTGCAGGTCCACCAGAAATGTATCTGTTTTTCCGCAGCCCCGCTAACCCTATTTTCACCTTTTATAGTTTTTGTCAATTTTCTAGGTGTATGAAACCTCAGAGTTGTTTTGGCATGTATTTTTCTTGTTATTAGTGACTTGAGATCAGTCTTTCATAGAATTGTTAATGGGCCATCAGTTCCCAAGTCCTGCTTATCCTTTAGGGGATGGCTCTTGGTTTTATATATTCATGATAGTTCCATATACATTTTGGATATCAGATCCTTATTAGAGTTATTTGAGGCAAAGATTTTTTTCTCAACTGTTGGCTTTCCTTTTTGTACTAGTTGCACTGATTTTATTAGCAGGGAAAAAAAAACTTTTCATTTTTCATCCAAATAAAATAATCTAGTTTTTTTTTCTTTTCTCATCAGCTATATCCCTTGCTCAATTAAGAACTCCTTAGCCACAGCTATGAAAGCTATCTGCTCTGATTCACTGCTACTTTTTTATGTGACCTTTAATATTCTGGTCATTTAGGTATTTTGAGTTTGTTGTGTAATATATTAGTTCAAGTCTAATCTCTGCCAAACTGCTTTCCAGTTTTCCCAGCAGTTCTGATCAAAAAGGGAGTTGTTCTTCAAGTAATTTATGTTCTTACATTTGTAACGATGTGATATTCTTCAAGCACAATGTCTGACGACGTAACTCCCCTCTCCTGGAAGCTGTAGCAGTCCCTTATCGCCTCTACGATGAAATACAAACTTCTCCGTATCACATTTAAAGCAGGCCTGCATGCTTGTGGCCCATGCAAGGATTTCAGGGGGCCCATGAAAAATGGTGAGGATGTAACTATGGCTCTGGTCATCCTCAGGCCCCAAGGCTGTGCTCGGACGGAGCCAATAGGGTTCACTGGCCCTTTAAGAAGAAGTGTTTAAGAGGCCTAATACCCTTGGGAAGGCCTGCACAACATACCATTCTGTACTCCATTGCTTTGGTGGGGCTGCAAGTGCCCACGGGCCGTATATTGGGCAGGCTTGATTTAGAGCTTCTCAATCTGGCTCCAATCTGTGTCCAGATGGATTTCACATTACTCCCTCGTGAGCACTCTGTATTCCGGTAAAACTGGCCCACTTATTTACCCACATATGCCGTCTTGTAGCTAGGTGGCCCAGTGGACGGAGCACTGGGCCTGGAGTTAGGAAGAACCGAGTTCAAATCTGGACTTCGACACTTAATAGTTGTATGACCACCCTCCCCCCACGCTTCCGTTCCCTCATCTATAAAGTGGAGATAATAATCGCTCCTACCTCGTAGTGTTGTTGTAAGGATTAAATGAGTTAACATAATGTAAAAGCATATTATAAGCTATATATAATATACATATATGACTGTATATAAAATTTGTACTTATACTTTCATATATGCCATGTGAATGCTAGCTATTCATATCAGAAAATGAACTTGGAGACACCCTAAAGAACCAGTAAACAAATTGGCAGTTGATTGTGAAGAAAAAAATCTATTAAAGCTATGATATGTAAATTCTCAAAAATTGTTGAGACAAATACGTTCCAAATACCTAAACTAGGAAAAGATATATATGTTCCTAATATGTCCTAAAGAGACAAATATGTTCCTATTACCTAAACTAAGAAAAGCACAGACATATTGATCAATATCCATGATGAAAAAATTTAAATAGAATCCTACCAAATAGACTCTAGCAATATGTATATATTCATGTTTGTGTGTATACACATATATATGTATAGGTCTATGTGTGTATGCTATACACACATATATACCATACAATACTGTATACATATTCATGTATGTATACATATGTGCATATATGCATACATGTGTCTACATGTATACACATATTTGTAATCTATGTGCACATGTATGTGTGTATACATGCATGAATGTATGTATATGCATGTGTTAGGTAGATAGATGTAAATTCAGTGGGGTCAAGTTGGAATTATCCCAGGGATACAAATATGGTTCAAAATTAGGAAAACATTTAGCACAATTATTTTAAAAAACAAAATCATAGCACATAATTATATCAATTAAATAGATGTGGAAAAAGTCTTTGACAAAGAATGAAATTCATTTGCCTTAAAAACCTTTAAAAGTATATTTATAAAAATCTTATGGGGCAGCTAGATGGCGCAGTGAGTAGAGCACCGGCCCTGGAGTCAGGAGGACCTGAGTTCAAATCCGGCCTCAGACACTTGACATATGTACTAGCTGTGTGACCTTGGGCAAGTCACTTAACCCCGATTGCCCTGCCAAAAAGCAAAAAAAAAAAAAATCTTATGTAATAGGTGGCTCAAAGCCCATTTGCATAAGACTTTCCTCATTGTTGGAATTTGATTATTTAATGCTCCACGACTTTGTTGGGGACAGATTTGGTGTGAGCTGGGAAGAAGAGAGATTCTGGGTCTTCTGGGTTCCAGTTTTCAGAGAGAAAAGATATGTGGTTCCAGACCCTCTTCAAGATTTCTGAAGAGAAAGAAAGACTGAGGAGCCAGCAACCTCAATCATGTCCCTGTTCCCAGATTTCTTCACTTTCCCTTGCACAAGATCTTGGACTTTCTTGTTTGAGATGAGTTCTTTCTCTCCCCAAAAGAGACCTCATTTACTCTGTGTTTTATCTAGTAAAAATTCTCCCATATATACTTTCTCTGATATTTTTTTGCTATCAATTTAGATAAATAGTTTTTTTTTTTCTATTTGCTATGTGTGTTCATTGTGGAACAGGGATCCGGTGGAAAGGGAGTCAAACCTTGGATATATAATTTGAGGCCCTCCTTCTCTGTTAAGGGATAGTGATCAGAAGTACAGCTTCAACATTGAACCAAAATTATTTCCCCTAGACTGAAAATATTTAAGGGAGCAGATGGGTAGAATTCTAGCCCCGTAGCCCTCTCTAAGAAGAGCAGGGTGACCAACCTCTGGCACTTGCATGCTGTTTATCCCCTACTAGGAAGAATCAAAGTCTCCCTATGAGAAGGTTAAGGGGAGGAGATTCTAGAGATGACTCTTCTTGTCTCCCTTTGAGCCAAATGTAGGGCAGATGCATGTGGGCACATAAAACCTACACAGTCAAATCAATACCTACATGCCCCTTTATAGTCCAACACTTACAAAACACTTTAAAATTGAAGAATCATTCAAATAATTTGAAAGACATTCATTATTCATGACTGGAATGGATCAATATAATAATTATAACGTTGAAACTATTTAGATTGATTACTGCATCAATTAGTCTACCAAAGGGATCTAGAGAAAGACAAAGTTTATTTGGAGGAATAAAAAGTCTAGATTTTCAAAAGCAATAATGAAAATAGTAGGTATGGATGGGGAATGATCATCAAAGCTATTCAGTGGTACAGTGGTTCCCAAAGTAGGTGATACTCCCCCTGGGGTGTGCTGGAATGATCCAGGGGGATAGTAGTAGCCTCAAGTGCAATGGGAAGGCATTGAATAAAAATAAGGGGGTGGTGGAAGCATAAGGGAAGAAGAAAAGACAAGAAAATTTTGAAAAAACCTTCATACATGTTTCATTTGTTGTGTAACAGAGTTAAAGTCATAGTGATTACATTGTTTTCCAAACAAACACAAAACGCAAGTTCTAACCTATCTGGTCAAGTCTGCCAACAGGTCTTAACAAGCAGGTGTTGGCAGGTGCATGTGTCATGTATTGTTGGAAACTGCAGCATGCATTGGCAGGAATATGTGCATGTGATGACTTGTTTACAGTGTGATACTACCAAGTTACATGACACAATATTGCATCATCAAAATTTCAATGCAGGAAAAACCCCACAAATTTACATTAATTAATTAATATATTAATTTAATTAATAATTATTATTTAATTAGTAATTAATACAAATTATTAAATTTAAAATGCATTATTTAAATATATATTTCTGAAATGATGTAAATTTAAAAAAAAAACATTAAAGGGTTAAAGAAAGTAGATTTCTAGTGGAGGGGTCCTGAGTAATTTGATGAACCCTAAAACATTTGGAAATAAATTGATCTAAAAGAAAGTCACCAATAAAACTTAATTTTTACAATAATATATTTAAAGTCCTTTGCAAACTTTGAGGTGCTATATAAATTTCAATTGGTATCAAGCCACTCTAACCCTTCACCATCAGTTAAATTATGAGTAATACTTCTGATTCTCCCTAACCCACTTCTACTCCCATTGTCTCACTTCTTGGATAAAAAATCATAAATCTCTTGATTTATCATGCCAGTGTCTATATGTTCTACTGGAGTGACAGGGACAAAGGCAGAAATAAGAAAAAGTAGGGGGATAATCTATGAAGAGGAAAACATGGGGGATAAAAAAGACACACAGGATAGTCTCTTGGTAAAAGAGATTTATGCCCAGAAAACCAATGAAAATGGCAAGTGGCTCTCCGGAGGGATTTCACAGACTGCTAGACAGACCTTTAGGGAGCCCTGTAGCCCCTGACATTAAGTCTTATGTGGAGAGAAGCTTTCTACACACTTCCTCAATGATTGGAGAATCTAAGACTTGACTTTAAGTCTTAACTTTAGAAGGTTCAAATGGCAAATGTACTGAAACTGTGTTGATAAGTTCTCCTGCATACCTTTCATCTTCTCACATTCCACTGGTACTGAATTGGAAGTCCTGTTAGAAGGGCTCATAGGGGTGTTTTGTAAATATGTCTTGAGTATCTTTCCCTTAATCCAAAACTAATTTAAGACTTTTTTTATACTCGCTGGTTTTTCTTCCCCCAACATAGTAGCTTATCTTTTCTTTTCTCCTTTCTCTTTCTTTCTTCCTTTTTTTTTGGAGGAGGGAAGGCAGGGCATTTGGGGTTAAGTGAGTTGCCCAAGGTCACACAGCTTTACTAGCTATGTGTATCAAGTGTCCAAGGCTGGATTTGAACTCATGTCCTCCTGACTCCAAGGCTGGTGCTCTACTCACTGCACCACCTAGCTGGCCCTTTTTCTGTTCCACCATTCTCTAACATATACAAGATCATCTTTCTGTTTGCTGCCAAGATATTTAAGGCCATTGTTTGTTTTTATTTTATTAAACATTTCCAGCTACAGAACCACATTCTCTCGCCTTCCACTGGTCAGCTGAATGCCCTAAAATGTCCACAAGGTGTTCGGCTCACCCAGTGCCTCTTTTTACGCACTGTATGATACTTTCAGCTACAGTGTTCCAGAATTGCTGATTTGCTGAACTCCTGGGCACCTTCCTCTTCTCCTCTCCCCTGATTTATTGCCGCATAAGCTTTCTGTGGCTTCCTTTATTTTCATAGGATCATAGATTTAAAGCTAGAAGGAATATTAGAGGCCATTGAGTCCAAATCTTCATTTTACAGATGGGGAATCTGAGCCACAGAATTATGTGACTTGCTCAGGGTTATACAGTTTCCTTAGCCTAAAAGGGCCAGGGTCTCCCATTGCATCGTGGGTCGTCTCCAGTCATCTTGATGAATATCTGGTCACTGGATCCAGATGGATCTGGAGGAGAAAGTGAGGCTGGTGACCCTGCACAGCCCTCCCTCACTCAAATCATAGCCAAATGCAAGTCATGTCATCATTTCCCTGATGTCATGGTCCTCTTTGAAAACAAAGGACAAACACAACAACAGTTTGTAAGTTTCTTACTTAGGCCTTTCTGATTCTAGGGCCCTATCCATTAAGTCACTTCAATGCCCTCATTTTACATTAAAAAGAAACTGAGGCCCAAGGAGGTTAAATAACTGAGCCAACTTGACCTGAGCTGCCCAGGCTACTTCCAGAGATTCATATACTCTGTTAAAAGACGTTGAGATAATGTAAAAATTCCTTAGTCTCCATTAGGGCCTCAAGGGGCCACTGAACCAGGAAGAGTGGGTCATTCAGTAGACCTTTACAAAATGTCTTTGCCTTTTGGCACTCTTTTCCCATTTGCTAAGTGTATGGAGGTTCTTTGGAAGCTTTCTTGTATGTCCTGTAGTCATGGGAGAAGAGCTCCTTTTATTCCTACCAGCCATGTTGGTTTCTTGAATGTGGCGGTGGATAAATGTGCTCTTTAGGTGAGCCTCAGCTTAGACCTTGAGCCCTGGATGTCTCTGCTTCTTTATATTTCTTTCCCTGAGTATAGGTGACAACTTCACAGTGATCCTGAGATAGATATTCCCAGCCTTGGAGAAAACCTTCTGAGTTTGAGAGTTTGGGTGCTCCTGGCCTCCTCAGTAGAAACTTATTGGCAGCAGGCAGGGTTTTTTGCAATGATGCTTTTTTTTTTTTTGAGAAGATGACCATTAATAGGGGAATGAGCTCAAGCTAATCAGAAGACATGGACCTTGAGGGAGTTACATGGACAGCAAAGAGCTGAGGTGAAAGTGAAATGAATATTCAATAGTCCTTCACAAATATTTCATTTTTGAAAGCTTTAAGTATCAACCTATGAAGAGAGTATAATAGAGGTTATAGGCTACTATTTCATAATTAAACTTTCTCAGTGTGAGCTTATGAATCTTCTGTGTTTTAAACATTTCTTTTGTTTTTGTAAAGGAAATAAATAACTGTCCTATACCTGACCGACATTATACATTGAATACCTTTCTTGTCTCTTTTGGGGAAATCCTAGACATGATCTAAACCTAAGCTTTCAATTATATTCCCTGGGACTTGGGGATAGAGATTATAAAGAATGAGAGACAACAATAAAAAAGAGTCTGACTCTTGTCTTTAGAAGCCAGGTTGGTGGGGTGGAACCAAGATGGCGGCTGGAAAGCAGGGACTAGCATGAGCTCCCCGCCAAGTCCCTCCAAAAACCTATAAAAAATGGCTTGGAACCAATTCTAGAACTGCAGAACCCACAAAATAGCGGAGGGAAGCAGGCCTCCAGCCCAGCACAGCCTGGATGGTTGCTAGGTGAGGTCTTTCGTGCATGGAGCTGGGAGCTGGGAGTGGAGCAGAGCCCAGGATGGGCCATGTGGACCAACCAGAACAGGAGTGGGCCCTAGCACCCTGAATCAGTGAGCTGTGGCAGTTGCCAGACTTCTCAACCCACAACCACCAAAGACAACAGAGAAGAACTGTAGAACCCACAAAATAGCAGAGGGAAGCAGGGCTCTAGCCCAGGACAGCCTGGATGGTCTCTGGGTGAGGTCTATCCTGCACGGAGCTGGGAGTGGAGTAGAGTGGAGCAGAGCCCAGCGTGGGCAGCGTGGACCAACCAGACCAGGAGCCAGGAGGAGCGTGCCCTAGCTCCCTGAATCAGTGAGCTGCGGCAGTTACCAGACTTCCCAACCCACAAACACCAAAGACAACAGAGAAGGTTAGTGGGAAAAGCTGCTAGAGACAGGGGGATAGAGTTCGCACTGCCCCGGGGGCAGCAGTGGATGTGGGGCAGCTACAGAACTACATCTGCAGTTGCTTCAGGCCCCAGGCCCACCTGGTGGGAGGAATTAAGTGGTGGATCAGAGCAGGAGTGCACAGCCTGCTGAAGATCTAAGTCCAGTCCGGGTTGGGGGTTCTTGGGGAAGGAGGAGTGCTGGTGTGGCAGAGCTGGCGCATTCCCCCAAGCTTGGAACATAGGACTGTTTATTCTACAAGCAGTCATACCCTGATGAAAAACTCAAGGGTCAAGTACGTTGGCTGGGAACATGGCCAGGCAGCGAAAACGCAACCAGATTCAGTCTCAGACTTTGGAATTTTTCTTTGGTGACAAAGACCAAAACATACAGCCAGAAGAAGTCAACAAAGTCAAAGATCCTACAACAAAAAGCCTCCAAGAAAAACACGAACTGGTCTCAGGCCATGGAAGAGCTCAAAAAAGGATTTGGAAAAGCAAGTTAGAGAAGTAGAGGAAAAATTGGGAAGAGAAATGAGAAGGATGCGAGAAAACCATGAAAAACAAGTCAATGACTTGCTAAAGGAGACCCAAAAAAATACTGAAAAATATACTGAAGAAAGCAACACCTTAAAAAATAGACTATCTCAAATGGCAAAAGAGCTCCAAAAAGCCAATGAGGAGAAGAATGCCTTGAAAGGCTGAGTTAGCCAAATGGAAGAGTTAGCCAAAAGACCACTGAAGAAAATACTACCTTAAAAATTAGATTGGAGCAAGTGGAAGCTGGTGACTTGATGAGAAATCAAGATATTATAAAACAGAACCAAAGGAATGAAAAAGTGGAAGACAATGTGAAATATCTCATTGGAAAAACCACTGACCTGGAAAATAGATCCAGGAGAGATAATTTAAAAATTATTGGACTACCTGAAAGCCATGATCAAAAAAAGAGCCTAGATATCATCTTTCAAGAAATTATCAAGGAGAACTGCTCTGATATTCTAGAGCCACAGGGCAAAATAGAAATTGAAAGAATCCACTGATCGCCTCCTCAAATAGATCCCAAAAAGAAATCTCCTAGGAATATTGTCACCAAAGTCCAGAGCTCCCAGATCAAGGAGAAAATACTGCAAGCAGCCAGAAAGAAACAATTTGAGTATTGTAGAAACATAATCGGAATAATCCAAGATCTAGCAGCTTCTAGATTAAGAGATCGAAGGGCTTGGAATACGATATTCCGGAGGTCAGTGGAGCTAGGATTAAAACCTAGAATCACCTACCTAGCAAAACTGAGTATAATGCTCCAAGGCAAAATATGGATTTTCAATAAAATAGAGGACTTTCAAGCTTTCTCAGTGAAAAGACCAGAACTGAATAGAAAATTTGACTTTCAAACACAAGAATCAAGAGAAGCATGAAAAGGTAATCAAGAAAAAGAAATTGCAAGGGCCTTACTAAAGTTGAACTGTTTTGTTTACATTCCTACATGGGAAGATGATGTGTATGATTCATGAGACCTCAGTATTAGGGTAGCTGAAGGGAATATTCATATATATATATATATATGTGTTTATGTATATATATATATGTATATGTATATGTGAGTGCGTCTGTATGTAAGCCATGTTGGCCCAGGCCTGAACCAGTCTACATGAGTCCAGAACTTAGGAGTTTTTAGTGTGAGAGGCACCTGTTTCAACAATCCAGGTAGCAGCTGCTGTGGGGGTGTAAAATCAACAACAACCAGCTCACAGAATGCTGCAAAAGCCCAGGTTCTTTTGATCTGCTTTACTAAGGAGAGCAACATTAATGGGTTAACAAGCTTACTTTAATCAGGCATACAAATACCATTCACTTAGTTCAGGCGGAAAAGCCAGCACCCTGAACGTCAGATCAAATACAAACACATTACAAACATAGACAGGCCAAATACAATTCATAGTTACCAACGTCTGAGTTCAGCCAGACAAGGGCTGGCCCAGAGTCACGAGCACCACCACAGCTGTGGGTCAGAGCCCCGAAAAAGAGAAAGCCAACCTCTGGTTTTATATCTTTTTCAGGGTCAGGGGTGAGTCACACATGCGACTCACCCGTGTGACCTAAAATCTTCATAAAGAGGCGAATTAAACCCATGTGGTCTAAAAGCCTCTGATGTCACAAGCATGTCACTCAAACCCATGTAAACTAGGCTTTCCCTTGAGGCAAGAAGGTCACCAAGGACTCCTAGTTTAATCAAGGAAATAAAGGCCAAACTCTTCAAGGGCACTTGGTTGAACTAAGTGCTGAGAGCCCATTTTGATCGCCAATACAGCACCTCAAACCTCTGAGCCCAAAAGCAGTTCTGTTGCTATAATTCCACTGTGCCACCTCCTCCTTGGTTCTGTTAATGTAGAAAAATCTTTTCAATCATCTTAGATGTTATATTCCTATAAGTTTAAGTCTAATTAATCTCTGTATAATGACTAAAATTGCTTTGTATTCTCAAGAGTGAATGCAAAATACAATGCTTTGCTCTTAGGAAAAAAAAAGAAATATAATACATTAGTCTTATCCTCTGGAATACCATAATCTAGTCTGGGAAACAGAATGTACACACACACACACACTCACACACACACACAGAGGTACCGTTGGCCTTAAAGTTGGGATGGAACTCTGAGATCCTCAAGACCAATTCCTCACTTTACAGATTTGGAAACTGAAGGCAGGAGAGGCATTCATGATATTATCAGGATCTAGTGTCTGTTCCTTCTGCTACATCACTTTGCCCGATAAATTCCAACTGAATGATGTTGTGTGGTTTTTTTTTTTTTTGGAGGCAATTGGAATTAAGCAACACGGCTGGGGTTACACGGCTAGTAAGTGTCTGAGGCCGGATTTGAACTCAGGTCCTCCTAACTCCAGAGGTAGTGCTCTATCCATTGCACTATCTAGCTATTCTCCTCCCCTCCTTCCACGAAATTGAATGTTTAAAGACAGAAGGGGCCACAAAACTCACGAAGTGGCTAGAAAGAGGCAGCCACGGACGGTTTTGTGGAAAAAAAGCAGAATCAAAACTTGACCTTCAAGCATTAGAATGCCTTGTATACCTGGAGTGAGAAGGAGGAAACATTTAAGCCTGGGAGGATGGTAGGAGAAAAGAGAGGAAGTGGAAATATAGACTGACTTCTAGGAGCAATGGAGCAGCTCCCTTTGGCTAGAATTTTGGGCTGTTAGAGGTAAGTTGGGACCACAGTGATTTCCAGACTAAGGAGTCTGAACATTATTTTGTCAGCAATAGAGAGCCCTTGAAGATTTACTTAAGCAGGAAGCAACAGACTCAAAACAGTTTTGTGAAGACTCTCCAAGCTGTAATGTATAGGACATATTGGAGGAGGGGAAGACAATCTTGGTAGCTAGGTCAGTAAAAAGGCTATCGCAGCTGTGACAGATTCTCCAAAATCTTCTCCTTAATCAAGTCCCAGGTTTAGTTCCTTTTGTGATCTTCTCTGTTTTATATTAGAGAGATTCAAAATCCTGAGCATATATAGCTCAGGCTACACTTAGGCAACTACCCTACTCATCAGATCACATGACTGGGAACACCTGAGGTAGAGGTATTTTAAAAACAAACTTTCTAAAGACTGAACAAGAAGGAAAAGGATCAATAGAGGGAGTGGATTGTAGAGGAAAACCATTAGACAAGAACCAGTTCCCACTTCAGTGACTTGTGATCTTTGCAACTCCTAATTTCCCTGGGCCTCAGTTTTCTTGTCTGTTGAATGGGGACAATAAATCACACCACCACCCCTTCACAAGGGTGTTGTATCAGATGAAATAATGTATGTAAAAGTGTTTTGAGGACAGTAAATCTCAATAAAAGTCTAATCTGTGGCTGTAAAACAAAATTTTTGAAACCTGTTTTTGTTTTTTTTTTAACTGAGAGGCAGGATGATGTAGTGGGTAGAGAGTGATCCTCAGAGACAGGAAGACAAAGTTCCACGTCCTGCCTCTGAAGTATATTCAATATATTATCCCAGACAGATCACTTAACCTCTTGGTGCCTTAGGCAACTCTCTTAAGACAAAATGTTGCTAATCTGTATTAATTCTGGGAGTCTTCTCAGTGAGAAGCCACTGTACAAATGACATCACAGGTCTGAACAAATTATTTTAAGCCAGACAACTCTGATCTAGATCTCGTTGCCTCCTCCTGGATGGCACCTCCAATCTTCTCTTTCATGGAACCTCCCCCATGCTAGTTCCATTTCTGCTAATAGAATCTGTTTATCCAGTTACACAGTAAGTATCTGAGGCTGGATTTGACTATAGGTCTTGTGGACTCCAAGCTCAGCTCCCTATCCACTGTGCCACCAGCTACCTTTCAGGATCAGGAAATCAAGACACAAAGAACCCATGCTACTCTGGGGAACCATAGCATTGGGGCCAACATAACCATTTCTAGTTTTTAAAACCTAGAAAAGACCCCATCTAGGTGTAACAGGCAATAATAACAGTGTAGATGATAATTGTCAAAATGACTATGTGGTTCTGTATTACAAAGTATATGAGACTCTCCACATAGAAGGTAGAAGATGTAAACCATTTATTCAGACACCAGACAACCAGATCCCGCAAGCCATTTATCTAGTCAGTCCACTTCATCATAACAGCAAGGAACCCAAAACATTCAATACACAATACAACAGCCTGGAGTCTCACCATCCCCAAACCTCTCTGACTCCCTGCTGGGATCTTCCCCAAGATAAACTTACAGTACAGCTAAGTCAGCCTGTTCAGCTCTAACTATCATGATGGCGGCCATTAGCGGCCATCAGCAGCCATAACTGCTCTCTCCCTCTCTCAGCATTTTCCTGTGACATAACTTCCTTTTCCTTTCAGGAAGCTCCTAGGCTTCCTGTGATGTAAGCAGGTCACATGGCCTATTAAAGGGTGGGAAAGATCTTCAAATCTAAATTGTTACTATGCTAGGCTGCTGTTAATCTCTATTGAATTAGTAAGGGAACTCTGAACCCAAGGAGAGAGAAGAAGGTAGATGTTAACCGCCCCTTTCACACATGTCACTTGTGGTTCTGTTATATTGGAGCTGAATAAGATGTTTGATGTGGGGAGAAATGAAGAGAGCTGAAAAATAACTTTTACTTAATGATAGAGTAAAATATGCATTGTTTGCCTGAGTTCTTCTCCTCCTCTGTCCTTCTGAAAATGAAAAAAAAAACCCTACAAAATCAAATATTTTCTTTTTGTAGAACAGGTAAAGAAAAACTTTAGTGGTAAACCACTATTAATCTAAGCCAATGGTTCTTAGTCTGGGCTCCATTAACTTTTTTTCGTTACATTTTGATAACTGTGTTTCAATATTCTTGGTTTCCTTTGTTTCATTTTACTTGGTTTCCTTTGTAATCCTGCAAATTTTATTTTATTAATATAAAGACATCATTTGGAGGACTCCCCAGGCTTCACCAGATTTCCAAAGGGTCCATGACACAAAAAAGTTGAGAATTCTTTCTCTAAGCTAACTAGGACGTGGAAACAATTGTATAATATGATACACTTGGAGAATTTTTACTGATTCAAAGAAAATGGGGGTCCTAATCAAATTAATACTTTTTAACAAGAGTGAAAAGTGAAGAATTTTTAAAAGCAACATTCGTACTTAAAAGAGGAATCATGTCCGTCAAATATTAGTTATGTTTATTAGTTGAGGATCTGCCTGGACTACTGCAGCAGACTACAGGTTTGTCTCCCTACCTCAAGGCTCTCTGCACTTACAATCCACCCCTCACTCAGCTGTTGAAGTGATCTTCCTAAAACACAGGTCTGACCATGCTTACCCCCCTCCCTTCAAAAAACTCCAATGGCTTCTGATCACCTCCAGGATTAAATATAAAATGCTCTTTTGGCTTTCAAAATCCTTCATAACGTGCCCCTGCCCCACTTTCCCCAGCTCCTTATACCCTGCAACTCCTCATGTACTCTGCAATTCAGTGACACCAGCCTCCTTGTTGTTCCCTCTGTGAGAAACCTTCCCCGGATCCCCCTTTAATTGTAGCGCCTTACCTCTATTGATCCTAGTACCTGTGTTGATCATTTCCAATTTATCCTGTATATAGCTTAATTGTACTTGGTTCTTTACATATTGTATCCCCTATTAGACAGAGCTCCTGGAGAGCAGGGACTGTCCTATACCTTTCTTTGTATCCCAGAACTTACCACAGTGCCTGCGCATAGTAGGCACTTAATAATTGTTTATTGACTGAGAGATAATCCATTTCCTTTTCCTGCCAAATGCTATGTCAAAGTATGTCTTGAGAAAAGTGAAAGACTTTTTTGAAACATTTTCTTATCATATTTTAAACAATTTAGACAAACTCTCCCCCCAACCAATAAAGAAGCCAAATTAATACAGTAGTAGGGAACCTGCAGCCTCAAGGCCATACGTGGTCGTCTAGGTCCTTAAGTGCATCCCTTTGACTGAATCCAAACTTCATTCAGTCAAAGGGCTGTGTTTGAGGACCTAGAGGGCCACATGTGGCCTAGAAACCCCATGTTCCCCACCCCGGTCTAATATATGAAAAAAAATTGAAGCCTGAAAATAAATCCCCAACGAGTTAAAAAAAATAGACCCTGAAGATAAAATGGAGGGAGGGGAGTGGATGAGAGGAAACAAGAGTAGGAAAGGGGAAAGGAAGAAGAAGAAGACATGAAAGTTGGAAAGAAAAGAAAAAGTTAAAGGGCAGAAGTGGTAGAGGGGAAAGCCTTTCAGAGAGAGCGGATATTGGTACAGAAAGACATAGGGTCAAAAAAAAAAAGACACGGAGAAATTAAGGAGCATGTTGGAGAAAGGAAGAAGGAAGTACAGCCTAGATAAAGAATGAGGACATGAGGAAGGAAAGAGTTATCATTGAACTAGAGAGCCATATCATGTGTCTTTGTTGAGGCAAAATTTTGAAGTTGACATCCAGAATTTGGGAAACTACTCTATTCATCTCCTTTATACCTTCCACACTTCCTCAATTTTCCCCCAATTCTCATAAGCTCAGTTATTTACCAGTCTTTTATTGAAGCTTCCAGTTCATCTAGGGATAACCTAGCACTTTGTTTCTTCTTCAGGGACCAGCTACTTCTAAAAATATAATTATTAATTTCTCTAGCCATCTACCACAACAACTGAGAGTCTCAGTCCCAATTCTTTTCCCACATTACATCCTCACCTTTTTTTCACTAACATTTCCTTTTTTTGACATCTAAAGCCCCAAAGATGTCATCTAGGCAGCATGGCACCAGAAACAATAATGTAATTTCACAGAACTTACAAACATTCCATATATATATATATATATATATATATATATATATATATATATATATATATATATATATATATATATATATATATCCCACCCCCTGCTTCATTATCTAGTGCTAAGTCATTATATATATGCTAAGAGTGTCACTCACCTCTGACTACACTGTCTCTTATATCGAATTGAACTGATCCTTTTCTCCTTCCTATTCCCTAAGCACTTAGCACCCATTTCCTCATTTCTATTCTACAGTCTTGCTTCATGGACTTGTTCTTGGGAGGCCTTAAGTCTATCAGGCTTTTTTATGAAGCTCACGAGAGAGTGAGTTGTCAGGGACAATCTTGTATTACATGCGACTTTCAAAGATAAAATATTTCAAGTGTATGAGACTTTGAGAAGGTTTTTAAAAGAAGCATATACCCATTAGTTTTCTTGAACAGTACAGGTGATGTGTGAGAAATATGTTTTTTGAGGGTTTTTCTTCTATTGAGTTTGAATTTTTGAGTGAGTACAGTATCATGGTTGTAGCCACAGCCAGATTTGACACTGCTCTCTCTGTTGGTGAATTGATTCAGTATTTGTGTATAAACTGGGGAGGACCTATGAGTACTAGCATTGAAAGTTTTTGAAATGTGCTACTAGAATTTTGTAATAACTGATCTAGCCTAAAAACACTTGAACAGCAGAACAAAACTAGACGGGAATGGAGAAATTAAATATAATGGTATCCAAAGCAGAAAAACATTAGGACCATGTGTGAGCAAGAAAATATCCATACCTATGTGGGAAAATGGATCATGAAAAAAAATGCCATTGGCATTTTGGTAGGTTCACATTAGTTATGAGAAGATAGGTACTAAAAAGTGCCTTTTAAATATTTTTGTCCTTTTCCTTCCTTCCATAACTCTCGTTTTCATTAGGAACTTTGTGTTTGAGCCTAGGGGAACATCCAGCTGATATGAGCACATAGAACAAGTTGCCCTCCATCAAAGGGTGGTCACATCCCGGTAAAGGGTCAACACTGGAGATGAAGGATGAACAATACTTGAAAACGGTGTAAATAATATGACCTGGAGGGTGTTTAGGATATAACAGAAGTATAAAATCGGCATGATTTTGCAATATTTAATGTTGGCATCAAGACTGAAGTAAGAACCAGCATGCTATAATGGAAATAGCACTGGATGTGGAACAGAGGAGTCAGTTGGAATACTGGCCTATTGCTTCTTATCTGTGACAGTGGACCTCAGTTTCCTTGTCTTTAATATTAAGGGATTGGACTAGATGGCTTCTAGTTAGAAATTTAAGAGCTTATTGTTCTATGATCCCAAAATTGAGCTCTGGCAGAGGATTGTCATCTCTTGATGAGCTGGGCTCTCCAGAAGAACCTACCAACATTTTTGTCCAGTATGTGAACCATAGTAGATGTTGTGATTTGTTTCCTACAAATATAGATGTTGAATGGATTGTCCCTGAATTATTTGGCAATTTTTACAACAAAGAATCATCAGAGTTAGTGAGAAGATTTTCCTTACTGATTTAATGGTTTAGTTTTTATTTAAGCTCTTCTCTTGGCTCTTAATTGGTGCACGCTGTAATGCTGATCAGAGTGACCTTCTTTACTGATTCTGATAACAGGACCTCCTCTCTTCTCCAGCTCCTTGGAGAAAGTGTATCATTTAGCATTCAGGGTGAATTAGCCACCGGGGACTTTTAGTATATTACTTAACCTCTCTGAGTCTCTGTTTTATCAGCTATTAGATGAGATGACCTCAGTGGTCCCTTTTAGTTTTAAATATATTATCTAATAAGGCAGGGGTTTGTAACCTGGAGTATATGAACTTTAAAGAACTTGATAACTGTTTTTCTTTTTTCCCCAATATTTCTTTATTTGGGGGGAGGGAAGGCAATCGGGGTTAATAGACTTGCCCAGACTCATATAGCTAGTATGTGAGGCCAGATTTGAATTCAGACGCCCCTGACTCCAGGGCCAGCGCTTCATCCACTGTACCACTGAGCTGCCCAGATAACTATATTTCAATATAATTGGTTTCCTTTGTAATCCCTTGTATTTTATTTAAAAGCGTTATTCTGGGAAGGGATCCATAGTCTTCACCATTCTGTCAAAGGGGTCCATGATACACACACACAAAACAAGATTAAAAGCCCCAGTAATAAGACCAAGAGGAGGTCACAATCACTGGTTTTTGTTTTGTTTTTGTTTGTTTAATAATATTTTATTCTTCCAATTACATGTAAAACAATTTTTAACATCTGTTTTTAAAAATTTTGAGTTCCAAATTCTCTCCTTTCCTCCCCTAACCCCCCACAAGATATAGGTTACACATGTGTAGTCATGCAAAACATATTTTTATATTAGTCATATTGTGAAAGAAAACATAGACCAAACACACACACACACACACACACACACACACACACACATACACACACAGTTAAAAATGGAAATGCTTCTTTGATCTGCACTCAGACTCCATCAGCTCTTTCTCTAAAGGTGGATGGTATTTTTCATCATAAGACCTTAGGAATTGTCTTGGATCTTTGTATTGCTAAGAATAGCTAAATCATTCGTGGCTGGTCATTGCACAGTATTGCTGTCACTGTGTACAGTGGTCTTTTGGTTCAACTCATTTCACTTCGCGTCAGTTCATGTTGTCTTTCCAGATTTTACTGAAAGCATCTGGCTCATCGTTTCTTTGTTTTTTATCATTATAGCATTTTTTTTAATTTTTAGCTTACAACACCCGACTCCACATAATTTTGAGTTCCAGATCCTTCTCCCTCCTTCCCCTGCTCCCTCCCCAAGACGGCATGGAATCCCATATAGCTTCCACGTACAACTTCGCACTGAATCAATTTACACACTAGTCAAGTTATGGAGAAGAACCGGGATCAATGAAATGAATCATGCGAAAGAAGATACAAGACCAAAAAAAAAAACACAACAAAACCAACCCAAAAACAAAAACAAAAGAGAGAAAAAGAAAAAAAAGGGGGGGAAGGCTATCATGAAGTGTGCCTCAATCTGCATTCATACTTCATAGTTCTTTCTCTGGATGTAGACAGCACCCCCCCCCCCATCGTGAGTCCCTTGGAGCTGTCCCTGCACCCTGTGTTGCCGAGAAGAGTGAAGTCTGCCAGGACCAGTCCTCACAGAATCCATATATCTGTGGTTGTGTATAATGTTCTCCTGGCTCGCTCCACTCACTCAGCATTATGTCGTGTAGGTTTCTCCAGGTTGTTATGAAGTCCGGATCATCCCCATTTCTTATGGCACAATAGTATTCCATTACCTTCATATACCACAGCTTGTTCAGCCATTCCCCAATTGATGGACATCCCTTTGATTTCCTATTCTTGGCTACCTCAAAAAGAGCCGCTATAAATATCCTTGTACATATGGGTCCTTTTCCCGCTTGTGTGATTTCTTTGGGATACAACCCTAGAAGTGGTATTGCTGGGTCAAAGGGTATGAACATTTTTATAGCCCTTTGGGCATAGTTCCAAATTGCTCTCCAAAATGGCTGGATCAGTTCACAACTCCACCAGCAATGTAACAATGTTCCAATTTTCCCACATCCTCTCCAGCATTTATCATTTTCCTGTTTTGTTATTTTAGCCAATCTGACAGGAGAGATGTGGTATCTAAGAGTTGTTTTGATTTGCATTTCTCTAATTAGTAGTGATTTCGAGCATTTTTTCATATGCCTATAGATGTCTTTAATTTCTTCCTCTGAAAACTGTCTCTTCATATCCTTTGACCACTTTTCAGTTGGGGAATGACTTGTATTCCTATATATTTGGCTCAGTTCCCTGTATGTTTTAGAAATGAGGCCTTTATCAGAGACACTAGTTGTAAAGATTTTCTCCCAATTTTCTGCTTCCCTCCTAATTTTTGTTGCATTGGCATTTTTTTGTACAAAAACATTTCAATTTAACATAATCAAAATTATCCATTTTGCATTTTGTAATGCTCTCTATCTGTTGTTGGGTCATGAATTCTTTTCTTTTCCATAAATCTGATAAGTAAGCTATTCCTTGCTCTCCCAAATTACTTATAGTATCAGCCTTTACTCCTAAATAATGAACCCATTTTGGCTTTATTTTAGTATATGGTGTAAGATATTGGTCTATGCCCAGTTTCTGCCCTACCATTTTCCAATTTTCCCAGCAGTTTTTGTGAAATAGTGAATTATTAGCCCAGAAGCTGGCCTCTTTGGGTTTATCAAAGAGTAAATTGCTATAGTCATTGACTTCTCCACCTTGTGTACCTAACCTATTCCACTGATCCACAACTCTGTTTCTTATCCAGTACCAGGTAGTTTTGATGACTGCTGCTCTATAGTACAGTTTAATATCTGGTATGGCTAGGCCACCTTCTCTAGCATTTCTTTTCATCAATACCTTAGATATTCTAGACCTCTTGTTCTTCCAGATGAATTTTGTTATTATTTTATCCAGCTCTGTAAAATAATTTTTTGGTAGTTCAATTGGTATGGCACTGAATAGATAGATTAATTTAGGTAAAATTGTCATTTTTATTATATTAGCTCGGCCTAACCATGTGGCTCATCATTTCTGATAGCACAATAGTATTCCATCGCAATCATATACCGCAACTTGTTCAGCCATCCCCCAATTAATGGACATCTCCTCAATTTCGAATTCTTTGCCATCACAAAAAGAGCTGCTATAAATATTTTAGTACAAATTGGTCCTTTCCCCTTTTGTCTGATCTCTTTGGGATACAGGCCTAGGGCTGGATCAAATAATATGCACACTTAAAAGCCCTTTAGGCATAGTTTCAAATTGCTCTCCAGAATTGCTCTGGTCTTTTAATCAGAATGCTTAAAAGTACTCTATTTCATTAAGGATTATACTGTCTTACTGGGTAGGTGATTCTTATTTGTAATCTGATGTCTTCTGCCTTTTGGAATATCATATTCCAAGCCCTCTGATCCTGTGTTATCTTGACTATGGCTTCACAATATTTGAATTGTGTCTTTCGGGTTGCTTGCAGTATTTGTTCCTTGATCGGGAATTTGGCTGTAATATTTCTGAGAGTTTTCCTCTCTTTCAGGAGGTCAGTGGATTCTTTCAATTTCTATTTTACTCTCTGTTTCTCAGATATCAGAGCATTTTTCCTTGATAATTCCTATGATGTCAAGGCTCTTCTTTGGTCATGGTTTTCAGGTAGCCCAATAATTCCTAAATTATATCTTCTCAATCTGTTTGCCAGGACAGTAGTTTTCCCAATGAGCTATTTCACATTTTCTTCCATTTTTTCCATTCTTTTGGTTTTCTTTTATTGTTTCTTGATATCTCATGGAGTCATTAACTTCCACTTGCCCAATTCTAATTTTTAAGGAATTATTTTCTTCAGTGAGCTTTTGTACCTCCTTTCCAATTTGGCTAAGTCCACTTTTATTTTTATTTTACCAGAACACAAATACAGAATAGAGAAAAGAAACAAAAACATATCATAAACTTAAATATTGAAACTTAAATTCAAAGTAAGAAAAAAAAACATGTCATGTGCATAGCAGAACATGAGAGGATTCAAAATATATAACAATAAATTTTCATTTCAAGAAAGCCTATATGATAAATAATATACCTTGTATTGAGAATTGTCCATCTTTTCTTTGCTTCCTTGTGTTTTCTTTTGTTCTCTGCTGTGCACTTTTTAGCTTTGTTCTTTTTTGCCCTCCACCCATCCCCCAGAAGGCTACAGTATGTAGATGTTTCTTAATATATATACATACACATACAGATATATACATACCTGTACATATATACATGCGTAGACATATACTTTCCCAAACATACTCTACTCCTGATCTTTGTTTTTATGTTTGTACATATCTCTTGTTTCCTATCCCTCCTGCCTCCTCTACTTTACTTCTACCCACTACATTGCCTTCCTATTACCAACCCCTCTCCACCAACCACCCTGCCCTCTTATTACTTACCTTCCCCCCTCCAAGGATCCCTTCCCTATCCTCCCATTCCCATTAATCTAAACACCCTTTACCTATTCCCTCATTCTCCCCTTTAAAAATCCCTCGCTTGTCCTAATCCCTCTGTTGTCCTCTCCCCCTCACTATACCCCTACCATTTTATTTCTTCTAAATTTAGAAAACTTCTATACTCTTGTAAATATGTATGTATTGTTCCCTCTTAAACCCATTCCAGATGTAAGTAGGTTACCAGAACTACCAGTCTTCCTGCCCCATCTAAATCCTCTGTATCCTTTCTTCTTCTTGCACCTCTTTTGTATAAAATAGTTACTCTTTTTAGCTGTTTCTAAATGGTTTTACTTTTTAAATTCATATCATAGTCAGGTTTATCCCCCTCTTTCTTATGAGCTTGGTAATTGTTAATAAAAATCTTAGACATACATTTTGCCTTTTATGTTACATAAAATGTAAACAGTCTGTCCTTATGAATCCCTTATAGTCAGTCTTTGGTATGTATCTTATGTTTCTCTTGGTTCTTGTATGTCAAATCTTCTATTAAGTTGAGGATTTTTTAAAACAAAGTCTTGAAAGTCTGAGGGTTTGTCAAATGTCCATTTTTTTCATTCAAGATAATACTTAAATTTGAAGGGTATGATATTTTTGGCTGGAGCCCCAGATCTTTTGTTCTTTGATATATTGTGTTCCAAGACCTGCAGTCTTTTAATGTCTCTGCTGCTAGGTCTTGTGTAATTCTGATTGTGGCACCATCATATTTAAATTGTTTTAATCTTGATACTTTTAATATTTTATCCTTGAATTGGAGGTTTCAGAATTTGACTATGATATTCCTATGAGTTTTCCTCATAGGGTCTCTTTTCAGTGGTGTTCAATGGATTTTCTCTATTTCTACTTCCCTGCCTTGTTCTAATGCTTCTGGACAATTTTCTTTAATTATTTCTTTTATTATTGTATCAATATTCTTTTTTTGATCATAACTTGCAGTTACTCCAATTATTTTTATATTTTCTCTTCTTGATCTAGTCTCCAAATCTGATGTTTTTCTTATAAGATGTTTCACTTTCTCTTCTGTTTTTTTTTCATTATTCATGTTTTGTTTAATTATTTCTTGATCTCTTAGAATTTCACTGGCTTCTCTTTGCCCAATTCTAATTTTCAAGGTGTGATTTTCTTCCTGGAGATTCTGGATCTCCTTTTTTAATTGGTTGACTTTCCTTTCTTAACCTTCTTGTTTTTCTTGGATTATTTTTATTTTTAGTTTTTCCTCCATCTCTGTCAATTGATTTTTAAAGTCTTTTTAAAGATCTTCTATAAATTCTTTTTGGCAAGTGACCATTTGACATTGCTCTTTAGGGGTTTCTTTACTTCAATATCCTCCTCTGAAGATGAACCCCAGTCACACCTATTCCCATAATAGGTTTCTATGGTTGGATTCTTTTTCCTTTGCCTGTGCATTTTTTTTTTGTGGTAATAACTTGATTTTTGTAATCACCTCTAGCCTTGGGGTATGGGAAATGGTGCCTCTTGTCCCAGATCTTCAATTCTCCCCTCTAGCCTGGAACCAAAGCCAAACTTCCAACCTCCTGTAAGTGCCCACAGCCAGGTGCTTTCTGCCCCACTGCTTCTGCACTCACTGGGTGTGTGCTGGTTCCTTCTCACCCCCACTGCTTCTTACAGTACAGCTGTGTCTGGCATTCCTCATCAGTAGAGGTTCCTGCAATCTTCCTGGGCCCAAACGCACAACTCCCCTCATTGCTATCCTGGGGTACAAAGTTCCAGTGGCTGGGGCAGAGACAGCCTCTCAAACCAACTAACCCCAGGGCTTGCCTCATTGTTAAAAAGGAACCTAGCCTGGAGGTGTTTACTCCTCTCAGGGATCAAACTTGGTCCTGGGATTTTTCTTCAGATCTTCTTAAACTGTCCCAGAAAGATCCTGGTTATACCCCTATTCTTCTTTGTCTCCATCCACACTTTGTTCACCCTAATGTGATATTTTAACTCTTTTGTAGGGGGAAATCTTGACAGCTTGGAATTTTCTGACCTATTCCACCATCTTCCCAGAATCCTCTCCCTCTAAGTCTACTTTTTTTCAAAGAATTGTTTTCTTCTTTGAATTTGTGTTATATCTTTTTCCATTTTTCTGTGAACTCTTTTTTATTATTTTTATTTGCATCACTCTCATTGCTTTGCCCAGTTTTTCTCTGCTTCTCTTATTCTATTTTTTAAAGTTGTTTTTGAGCTTGTTCTGGATTTTTTTTTTGATTGACTTCAATTCACATTTTTCTTTTAGGCTTTGCTTGTAGCTGTTTTGACATTGTTGTCCTTTTTTAAGTTTGTGCTTTGATCTACCCTGTCACTATAGTAAGTTTCTATAGTCAGATTATTTTTCATTGTTTGCTCATTTCCCCAGCCTATTGCTTGACTTTTAACTTTATGTTAAGATTCGGTTCTGCTCCTGAGGTAGAGAAGACCCTGTTCCAATCTTCAAGTTTTTCATCCTGCTGTTTTCAGAGCTAATTCTGGTGACTTGTAAGTTTTCATTTCTTCCACATTGGTATGATCTAAGGAGATGTATGGTCACTGCTCTCCTGGCTTGTGCTCTGGTCTGTGAGTGACCACAAAGACTCTTTTCCACCCTGAAACTGTGATCAGGGTCTTTGCTGCCTTGCTGCTGTGAACACTCCTAGCGTGCTGGTGTTCCTCTTTGCCCTGGGACTGCAACCCTGGCCTGCAACCCAGATCTCCATTTGGATGTTGCCACTGCTGATTCAGTTACCTTCCCCCAATGCTTGCATTGGTTTTCCAGGGCATTGTCTACCGCTGGCTTGCCAGGGTACTGGCACTGGACTGTGATCCACTCTTATTCCAATAAGACAGACCTTTCCTATCAACCTTCTAAGTGTCTTGGGATGGGAAATTGTTTTACCTGTCCTTTTGTTGGTCCTGCCACTCCAGAACTCATTTTGAGGTGTTATTTTAAAGTTATTTGGATGGGAATTTGGGAGAACTAAGCTGAGCCCCTGTCTTTCCTCCACCCTCATGGCTCCACATACCGACCACCCTTCCCCACCCATCATCTCATAATCATTGTTGGTAGAGAAAATAACTACAATTTTAGAGATCCCATATCCTGGAATTACTAAAAATATTTCAACATGAGACCAAGATATGGGCTGATCAGGAAATTTTCCCAAGGAGAGTTAAGGCAGAGACAAGAGATGAGGAAGTACCCTGCCATATAGGGATTGATCAATTTTACTTCCCTCAGGTTTCCATATTTAAGCCTGGTCTCAGAAAATCTGAAGATGACTTTGGTTATCATTACCTTTGATTTCTCAACTGAGTGAATTCATGCAAAATATTTGGCATCTGTTCAATCTTGCTCCTATTCACACCACTCTTTCTTATTCACATCCTCTTTCTTCAAATCCCCAAACCGCTTTGATTTACTTTTCAATCTCAGCTTGGAAGTTGCCAGTTTCTCTGGAACTAGGACTTTGTGCCTTCTTCAGTTGCTGTAGTAATTTTGTTCCACTTACAATCCTTTAAAGATTATTATCAACCTCTCTTCTCCATAATACCCATTGAGTTTCTACCTTTCATCTTCCCCATATTTTATACACAACATTTTCTTCAGGATACTCTTGTCTCTTCCTTCAATTACCTACCACTCAAGTCACATCTCCATTTTAGTAAGAATTAAAGGAGACCGTAGGAGTCCACATTTTTTAAACATTGGTTTTACCCACCCTTTCTCAGCATGTTACCAGCTTTAATCTCCTTCCCAGTTCTACAAGACTCAAAGCTTCAGGGAGAAGATAGGACTTGAGATTTTCTGGGCTTAAGGGCCTGATAAGCAAGAATAAGCCTCCCAACAATTTCTGAAGCAAATGTTAGGGACAAAAGAATCCTCAAATGACAGCACCAACAGAGACAATTTAATTCTTACTGGAAATGAACCCTTTCTCAGCCACCAGACATGCCCTAGTCTAACAAAACAAATTTGGTTATTTGTTATTACCTTTAAAAAATATTGACTTTTTAATATTACAGTCACTTTCTATTCCATTGTCCCCATAATAAAACTCTACGTTGTAACAAAGAGCCACACAGTTAAAACAAATGACACATTGATATTGTCTGGCAACATATGCCTCATTCTGTACTTGTACTTTACCACTTATCTACCAAGAAGAGAGAAGTAAGATTTGTCATCAATTCTCTGAAGTCAGAATTGTTGATTAAATTTACCTCTGTTCTTTCAGCAGTGTTTTACATTATTGTAATCACCTTATATACTGTTGTCTTGGTTCTACCTACTTCTCTCTGGATCAGTTTGTATAATTCTTCCTCAGTTTCTTTGTTTACATATTCAAAATTTCTTAGGGCACAATAATAATATTCCGTTTCATTTATATGCCATAATTTGTTCAGCCATTCCACAACTGATGGGCGACCCTTTTGTTTATGATCTTTTGTGATTCCAAAATGTGGTATGAATATTTTTGGCATATATAGAAACTTTCACTCTATCATTTGACTTCCTTGGAGTAGATGGCTAATAGTGGTATCATGGAATCAAAGAGTACAAGCAATTTATTTCCTTTGATAGCACAATTCCAAATTGTTTCATATAAGAGTTGGACCAATGAACAGCTCCATTAGCAGTGTATTTTTGTGCCTTACTTCCTATGACCTCTCCAACATTGACTTACATATTTTATCATTTTTCCAATATGCTATCTAAGAGTTAATTTGTCTTTTCATTACCATTATTTATTTGGAATATGTTTGCATGTTATGAATAACTTACATTTCTTAATTTGAAAACTAATTGTTTATATCCTTTGACCACTTATCTATTGCTTATCTTCCCTTCAGCTACCTCCTGTCAATCACTATAAAAAAAAAACCAACCACTTCCAGAGAAGGCTCTCATGCCGCTGCTGCAGCCATGTCTCTTGTGATCCCCGAGAAGTTCCAGCACATTTTGAGAGTGCTCAACACCAACATCGATGGATGGCGGAAAATAGCTTTTGCCATCACAGCCATCAGGGGTGTGGGTTGAAGATACGCTCATGTAGTACTGAGGAAAGCAGACGTTGACCTCACCAAGAGGGCTGGTGAGCTCACTGAAGATGAGGTGGAGCGTGTGATCACCATCATGCAGAATCCCCGGCAATACAAGATTCCAGACTGGTTCCTTAACAGGCAGAAGGATGTAAAGGATGGAAAATACAGCCAGGCTCTGGCCAACGGTCCGGACAACAAGCTGCGTGAAGATCTGGAGCGACTGAAGAAGATTCAGGCACATCGTGGGCTTCGGCACTTCTGGGGTCTCTGGGTTAGAGGCCAGCACACCAAGACTACAGGCCGCAGGGGTCGCACTGTCGGTGTGTCCAAGAAGAAGTAAACAATTTCACTGGCCTTGTCTATTAATAAATAAGTTTATAACAAAAAAAAAAAAACAACCAAACTCCAGTGGCTCCCTATTGCCTCTAAGATCAAACACAAAATCCACAAAATCCCCTTTCATAATTTGGCTCCAGCCTACCTTTCCAGGCTTATTACACATTTCTTTTCCTTTATAAATATTACATTTTATACAAACTGGTCTGGTTGCTGTTCCTTCAACTTCTTTTTCATAACTGTGCATAGGCTGTCCTCCATGTAATAGGGGAATGTACTCACTCCAACCTCTTAGAATCAATAGCCTCTTTCAAAATTCATTTCAAAAATCTCTGCCTATAGCTAAACTGTGGCATATGATTATGATGGAATATTACTGTGCTACAAGAAATAACAAGTAGGATGATTTCAGAAAAACCTGAAAAGACTTACATGAACTGATGCAAAGTGAAGTGAGCAAAACCAGGAGAACATTGTAAACAGTGACAGCAGCAATATTGCATGTGAATGACTTAGCTATTCTTAGCAATACAGTGATCCGAGACATTCCCAAAGGACTCATGATGGAGCATGTGATCCTCCAGAGAAAGAACTAATATTGACAAAATACAGACTGAAGTATGCCATTTCTTTCTATCTCTCTCCTTGTACAATATGACTAATATGTAAATGTTTTACATGATTGCACATGTATAATAACCTATATTGGATTGCTTACTGTCTCAGGGAGGGAGGAGGTCAGGGAGGGAGAGAAGGATAGAATTTGGAGCTCAAAACTTTTTTTAAAAAATGTTTAAAAATTGTTTTAACATGTAATTGAGGGAAAAGAAAATATTTTTTTAAAAATCTCTGTCATATATAGCTCTTTTCAGTCTCTCCAATTGCTAGTTCCTCTCCAACCCCCATGAACTTGCAGTATTGCATATATCATATATCTGTGTGTGTGTGTGTGTGTGTTTGTTGTTTTCCAAAAGAAGCTCTTTGAGAGCAGGAATTATTTCATTTCTGTTTTTGCATCCCAATAGGGGTACTTGGCACATAAAGTCACTTAATACATTCTTCTGGATGGATTTTGTCTATAGTCACCTCATGTATTCCTCTTCTCCCCTTCCACACACCCCTCTTAGATCCTTCCCTCTTCTCCCCCCCCCCCACCTCGCCATCGCCATCTCATTGTATAGAGTTGGAGTAGTGACAAGGAGGGATTGAAAAACCAGAGCTCTGGAGAAGAGTTTAGACATTATGAAGTTCAGCTTGTGCTTTTTTACACATGAGGAATCTGAATCTTGGAGAAATTGGTTGATATTCTCTAGATACCACACGTTGTCAGTGGTAAGCCCCAAGCTAGAAAAAAGATCTCTTAAAGTCATCCTACGCTACTTCTATTTTTACTGTACAGTGTTTGCAATTTTTGAAAGTCTACATCAGGTACGAATTTGAGATGTCCTTCACATTGATCACCATTATCAAAATATTTTTAATCATTTCTCAAAGAAAAGATTTGAATCATTGAAAGGCAAGTCTGTTGATTGCTTTGGGCAGGTCATTAGATTCTCAGTGAAATCCAACAGGCATCATACAAAGGTTTCTTTAATTACAGTGGAATTCTTTGATGATTACCAGATTTTAGGGCTGGAAGTGGCCTTGACCGTAAAGTCCAAGCTCCTAGTCCAGTTGAGGAAATCAAGGCTGAGATGACAGAAATGACTTGCTTGCGGTCACATCTAACAAGTGAAAGAGGAGGTTTTCAAACCCAGGCTTTTGTACTCCCAAGTTCAGTGTTCTTTCCACTATCCATTTTACCTGTTTCCTTTGTAAAAGTTCATGCTTACCTTTACACACAGGACCAAAGAAGAATCTGGGCTTTGACCAAGGGAAAAAAAATGTAAGGACTGTCAACTGGATCACAGCCAGGAGTACCATAAAAATCCTTCAGGAATCTCAGATAATTAGGAAATTTTGAATTTTTCATGAATGTAACTTTATTCCCACTTAAAAAACAGCTTTCATTGTCACAGAGGTAAAATTCAGTAGGACAAATAGAAACCCAAAAGGAAATATGAATTGTATAAAATTCCATATTTATTTCCATTGTGGCTGAATGAGTTGTCCTTGGTCTTTGGAAACCTTGTCCTGGGTCAGATGAGATGAGCAAAAAATGGAAAGACAAGGAATTTCTCTGGAACAAACTACCTTCTTCCTCTACTCCTGCACAATCTAAATAGAAATGTCTTTCCCCCTACAGAATTCTTACCATGCAGACCTTAGAGGATCTTCTTGGATGAATATGCCCTTGAAATTGTACTTTTACTTCCATTTGACCAAATAACGACATCTGTCCTCATCCATTCGTTCTCTACCTGCTACCTGTCTTTGTCATCACTCAGAATCATTAGTTGACTTGAGTTCTGTCACTCAAAGGTCAAAGACTTAGAGCTGGAAGGGACCTCAGATGCCATCTACTTCAACCAGATCATTTTACAGATACAGATACTAAGGCTTAGCATGGTTAAGTCACTTCCTAGGGTCATTAAATGACTTGTCCAGGGTTATACAGATAATATGTGTCAGAAATAAACTAGGTCATAGGATCATGTGTAGCAAGGTGCATGGTGGACAAAGTGCTGGGCCTGGAGTCAGGGAGACTCTTCTTCCTGCGTTCAAATCTGACCTCAGTCACTTACCAGTTATATGACCGTGGAAAAGTTACTTAACCCTGTTTGCCTCAATTTCCTTATCTGTAAAATAAGCTTGAGAAGTAAACTATTCCTTGCTCTCCCAAATTACTTATAGTATCAGCCTTTACTCCTAAATCATGAACCCATTTTGACTTTATTTTGGTATATGGTGTAAGATATTGGTCTATGCCCAGTTTCTGTCCTACCATTTTCCAATTTTCCCAGCAGTTTTTGTGAAATAGTGAATTATTAGCCCAGAAGCTGGCCTCTTTGGGTTTATCAAAGAGTAGATTACTATAGTTGTTGACTTCTCCGTCTTGTATTCCTATCCTATTCCACTGATCCACACCTCTGTTTTTTAGCCAGTACCAGGTAGTTTTGATGACTGCTGCTCTGTAGTACAGTTTAATATCTGGTATGGCTAGGCCACCTTCTCTAGAATGTCTTTTCATTAATACCCTAGATATTCTAGACCTCTTGTTTTTCCAGATGAATTTTGTTATTATTTTGTCCAGCTCAGTAAAATAATTTTTTGGTAGTCAATTGGTATGGCACTGAATAAATAGATTAATTTAGGTAAAATTGTCATTTTTATTATATTAGCGCGGCCTAACCATGAGCAACTGATATCTTTCCATTTATTCAGATCTGACTTTATTCGCGTGAAAAGTGTTTCATAGTTATGTTCATATAGGCCCTGGGTTTGTCTTGGCAAATAGACTCCCAAATATTTTATAGTGTCTACAGTAACTTTGAATGGAATTTCTCTTTCTAACAAGAGAAAGAGAGCATTACAAAATGCAAAATGGATAATTTTGATTATGTCAAATTTAAAGGTTTTTGTACAAAAAAAGCCAATGCAACAAAAATTAGGAGGGAAGCAGAAAATTGGGAGAAAATCTTTATAACTAGTATCTCTGATAAAGGCCTCATTTCTAAAATATACAGGGAACTGAGCCAAATATATAGGAATACAAGCCATTCCCCAATTGAGAAATGGTCAAAGGATATGAAGAGACAGTTTTCAGAGGAAGAAATTAAAGATATCTATAGGCATATGAAAAAATGCTCTAAATCACTGATTAGAGAAATGCAAATCAAAACAACTCTTAGATACCACACCTCTCCTGTCAGATTGGCTAAAATAACAAAACAGGAAAATGATGAATGCTGGAAAGGATGTGGGAAAATTGGAACATTGTTACATTGCTGGTGGAGTTGTGAACTGATCCAGCCATTTTGGAGAGCAATTTGGAACTATGCCCAAAGGGCTACAAAAATGTTCATACCCTTTGACCCAGCAATACCACTTCTAGGGTTGTATCCCAAAGAAATCACACAAGCGGGAAAAGGACCCATATGTACAAGGATATTTATAGCGGCTCTTTTTGAGGTAGCCAAGAATAGGAAATCAAAGGGATGCCCATCAATTGGGGAATGGCTGAACAAGCTGTGGTATATGAAGGTAATGGAATACTATTGTGCCATAAGAAATGGGTATGATACGAACTTCATAACAACCTGGAAAAACCTATATGACATAATGCTGAGTGAGCGGAGCGGAGCCAGGAGAACACTGTACACAGCCACAGATATATGGATTCCGTGAGGACCAACCCTGACAGACTTCGCTCCTCTCAGTAACACAAAGTGCAGGCACAACTCCAAAGGACTCACAATGGAGAATGCTATCTACATGCAGAGAAAGAACTATGAAGTTTGAATGCAGATTGAGGCACAGTTCATGCTCGTCTTTTTCTCTTGTCTTTTGTTTTTGTTTTTGGGTTGTTTTTTTATTTATTTATTTTTTTTGGTTCTGTTTCTGCTCTCTCATTATTTATTCCATTGGTCGTAATTCTTCTCCTCAACTTGACTAGTGTATAAATTAATTCAACGCGAAGTCATTCGTGGTAGTTATATGAGATTCCATGCCGTCTTGGGGAGGGAGGGGGGAGGGAGGAGAGAAAATCTGGAACTCAAAATTATGTAGAACCATCTGTTGTAAACTAAAAATAAAAATAAATTAAAAAAATAAGCTTGAGAAGGAAATGGCAAACTACTCCAATATCTTTGCCAAGAAAACCCCAAATGGGTCACAAAGTGTCAGACATAACTGAAGCAACTCAACAACAACACCAACAACATAGAATCATAGTTCTACCATATTGTTCAGTAATTTGGATCCATTTTTGTTTAGTTTTTTTTTCATTCATTTAATAAATCAATGTGCTGTAGTAGAAATCAAAGCAGCATGGTACAGTCAAAGGATCTATGTCCAAATCCTGCCTCCGATGCTTACTATCTAGGCCACTTGGGTAAGTCATGTAATCTCCCTGGGTCTCCGTTTCCTCTTCTATAAAATGTGGGTATTGGACTACATAGCATCTAATACCCATTTGTAGATCACTGATGATATGATTTTTGGATCTGAGTTATCAAAGCGATGAAGAATTGGAATGCTAAAATATAGTCCAAGCAATGGTACTCTGTTGCTCAGGAGAATGATTGCTCAGGGGTCATAATAAAAATAATGACAGTAGTTTTGTGGTTAGGGCATGAAGCCCTATAAACCCCCAGATTAGTTCAATCTAGGGTTTTGAAATATGATAAAAATAAAATATCACCATGTGAAAAATGAAAACTGATTAAAATCAATATGAGGTTGATGAAATCAGCCAGCTAGAGCAGTGACCTTCCCCGAAGGATTATTTATATAAAAGTCCTCAATTGTCCTAAGTTGTCTCCAGAAATTATAATAGGGAGGCACCTAAAGCATGCTAACCTAAAATATGTAATAATCTACTGTGAGCTACTCAATTGTGTTATAATATACACAGGATAATGTTATAACAGTAGAGATTCAGCTTGAACCATGTCTAAAAAAAAAGGAGAGTCTTCAAGTGGGAATTTTTCGTTTTTAGCCAGCATTGATTCTGGATTACGAAAATCAGTTTTGGGGAGAGAAATAACTCAGAATGGGAAAGAGCAATTTATCAAGCTCCTCAAGTTTGATGGAAACATGGGAAGATCAAATGTCTTGCATTCTCAGGATATACTCCTCCAGCAATCTAATTCTTATATTTTGGTCTCATGAGTGGCTTTACTCTCATGAAGGAATGCCCTGTGCAAGCAACTGTTACCACGAATTCTTTTGACAGACGTATATTTGAATAAACTGGCACCCAGGTTTATCAGTTGGATTCTTATGTATTTGGCCAGTGTAAATTTGTTCCCCAAACCCTGAGAACTTTTGATTTGACAAAAGGGAATTCCTCAGTATTTAGGCAACTAGCATTTATTAAGTGCCTACTATATACCAGACACTGTGCTAAGTGCCAAGGGTACAAAGAAGAGCAAAACCAGTCCCAGTTCTCAAAGAGTTCATAGTCTAATGGTGGCTGCAGAGTTCAAGGTCAGGCCTTCAACCTGAAGTGAACCCCATTAGACTTCTGCCACTAGAAGAGGCTTAGCTGGAGCCAGCTTCTTACTGCAGAGCAGGCCTCTTAGTTTCAACACCAAACATTTATGTAGTGAGATGGTTGAAAGCATATTGACAAACATTATCACACATGAGATCCCAGATTTAGAAATGCAAGGGGCCTTGAATGTCACTGAGTCCAAGTTCCTTATTAATTGACTTGGTTCAGCCATGTAATTTCTCTGAGCCTCAGTTTCCTCATCTCTAAAAGGAACCAAGTGGTTGTGGTCATTTGGTTCACTGTACAGATGAGGGCACTGAGGCTTAACGAGATTAAATTACTTAGCCATGCTCAAACAGGTATTAAGTAACAGAGCCAGGATTAGAACTTGGATCCCCTGACTCCAAACCCAGCTGCTCTTTCCTGTGTATTACAATGTCTGTCACCCAAGTGTTCCTCATGCTATCCATGTGAAATAGGTTTTCTACAGAAAATGAAACGGAATCTTAGTGACTTGTCATTTAGGATATGATAATTGGGAGAATAGGGGAAAATCATCTTCTCACCACTGTTCAATACTTGTATGCATAAAATTATGCATAAAATTAATGGGTTAAGACTTGAATATATCTTGGCCCTAGGTCAGATGAGACAGGAAGAAAAATGGAAAGACAAGGAATTAACTTGGAACAAATTCTCACCCCCAGCACAGTTTAATGGTGATGTCTACAGCCCTCCAGAAACGGGGAAATGAAGAGGATTTTCAAAGACAGATAATTGACAGAAACTTGGCAACACCGAAATTGTTTAATATTAAAGGCCCAGCTTCTGATCTCTTTTGTTTACTTTTGCTTCTGACACCAGAAAATACCCAAGGAATGGACACTTTATGTTTCTTCCAGCTGACTTCCTCCTAGCCTCCAGGCCTGAAATGATTGTTAATGATTAAAAACACACATGCGTTCACCAAGTATATATATTATATTTACACGTGTATATATTTACTATGTCTAGGTCATATAAACGCAGATTACCCTGGAGCCCACTGCCCAGAGGCCAGGTAGGTTACATTTCACTCTTCTCCCAGGAATTCTCCAGTACCCGTAAGGAGGTTTGAGGTATGTCTAAGGCTCTCTGCAAGTGACTCTAGCCCCTACCAATGGTATTTCTCCCAATTATAGGCAATGGTCCCTTGCACCCCAATTCCATTTATCCCCTAACAGATTAACTCTTACACAGAAATATTTACTTCAGAACACGTAATTACAAATGTATAAACTTACTCTTCCAACATATGATAGGTATGCCACTTCAGTCTCTGGAAAGGGGAAGGGATTACATAGAGATCCTAGTTTGGTTTCCATAGTTAGTTCAAATCTGCCTCATGCTCAAGTTCTAGGCACCCTAGCTTCTTAGGGCTTCCATGTTGGGCGGGCTGGCTGGCTGTACTATTCCACCTTTAATCCCAGCTCCATTGTTTCCATTGTTTGAACTCCTATGCCCAGTGGGGATAACCAAGGGCACCTGAAACTGAAGAGGACAAACAAAACAGAGACAAACACCCCCAGACCCATTAAAAGAAAGGGAAGAGGGGAAAGAAATCCTTCCCTCTCTTTAGTTCAATTCATGGCACCCCTATGGTCCTCACCCTCTGGCCTCAGTACATGAGTGCCCAAAAATCACAGCAGAAAAAGAGAGTGAGTGTCTCAGTTTCACCAATTTTAAAGACATAGGTAGACAAACAAAAGAAGCTATCCCTACCTATGTAGTAGGATACTCACAGAGCTCTAGTTAAGCAAATTGGGCAAGCTCATAAGTCTCCTTAAGGGCATCTCCGTGTTAAAAGAGCAGGGGATGCCCACAGAAGCCTGCGTTACACATGTGTATATGTGTATGTGTTTATATACATGAATATATGCATGTGTATATACACACACGTACATTTATAACACAAGCCCTTTGGTATGAGACTCTCTCCTCATTGGTGATAATGCCCTGCACCTGGATGAAGGATGGAGCAGAGCTGATGGGATCAAGAGAGAAGAGAGGCTCGCATTCTTCATGCTAAAGAGACAATAGATATAAATATCTACATATACATATACACACACATAAATAATATGCAAACCCTATTCCACTGACTAGGCCAAACCTGGAGAGCATCAGGGGTTCTCAAGGGCATGTCCTTGGTCTGCAAAATCTGGTAGCACTTCACAAGCTGTAAGGGCATAATTTAGGGGTGTGGTAATGGAATAAAATCACAGGTCCAGTCTCTCTCTCTCCTCTCTTTTCTTTTCTCTTCTCTCTGTTTCTCCTCTCCTCATACATAACACACGGTTTAATATCACTATATGTCAATACATCAATCACTATATCTCTCTCTACAGACATTACACCCATATACATAGAATTGTGTGTATATATTTATATATTCATATATGTACATACATTTGTACATATGGAGAGAGAGTCCCAAAAATTTTAGAGCAATTTTCAATTTTAACTGCTTAAAACTGCCCTGAAACTTTTGGGAAACTCTGTGTTTGTGGGAGATGTATTGTGTGTCTGTATATATGTACACACATATATGCTATATGTTATATATATATATATATATTGCATATATATGTATATATATATATATAGGGAGTAATACTTTGAGGAGAAAGGGGGATAGGCCAGCCAAATCATATAGTACCAAAGCCAGGAATGTTTTAAAAAAATTTTCCAGTATTTGTTTCATATGTGTGGGTATATGCACATGGACACAAATATGTATATGTGCAAATAATCCTATGTGTATTGAGTATATACATGAATGTACACATACACAAATATAGTTTTGGACTTATAATTTAATTGGGGGTAATATAGCTACTCTTGGTATGGAAATGTCTTCTAATGATGCAGATTGGCAACTCATTTCTAACTCTTGGTTTCCCAGGGCACTGAGAAGGTAAGAGAAGGATCCAACATCACACAACCAGTATGTTTTAGTGGCCCAGGCAACTCTCAAAGACCAAATATTGTAGATGATCTGCCAATATGCATTACTAGAGGGCATTTCCATATTAGGAGTGGCTTGTTACATTGGTTAATTTTTATCTTATTACTTTTATGTTTAGTTCATTTTTCCATTTGAAGTAGAAGGTTAATGGCAAGTAATTAAGGTGCAAAAACAAAATATATGTTGCAGCAATAGGTAGGTGGTGTAGTGGATAGAATACTCAACTTGGAGTCACGAAGATCTGTGTCCAAATCCTGCTTCACACCCTCATTGGGTCACCCTGGGTAAATCACTTAACTGCTGTCTGCCTCTGTTTTCTCATCTGTTAGATGGGGATAATGATAATGCCTACCTCATATTTAAAGTGCTTTGCAAACTTTAAGAGCTATATAAATATTATACTAGCCAGTTAACTCCTAGCTAGACTGCTTTCTAGTTTGATAAGAAATTCTTATTGAATCCAGGGTTCCTTCCCAATACTTTGTGTTTTGGTGTTTATCAAATAGAATGCTGTTATGGCTATTTGTTTCTGGATGTTACTTATCCTGTAGGATCTGGGGCAGTTTCTTCAAATTCCTTTAGGGCTCTTTAGTGAAAGATCTCCACAGGGAAGGAGAAGAAGTGAATGGAGCAGCCTGCTCCCAATGTGGACACTTAGACAGAGGGAGATGGGTATTTTATAATCCCTATGGCCCAAGATGCTGTCTTAGAGAAAGTCTTCTTCTTTCCCTTCACAATTCTCCTATCGAGTACTCAGGACTGAGGGAGAGGTAGGGGAGAGTTGCGACTGAGAGACTATCACTGTTGGTTTGGACAACGATGATCAAGCCCTCTCCTAAATGTAATTAGTTACTGGAAAATTTCATTAATTCTGAAATTTGTCTCCCTTAGAAGACAAATTAGCAAAATGAGGTTCCTTGTGTGGACCTTGCAGAAAGAGATTGAGAACAATGAGAAGGAAAGGGAAAAAACAGGGCCAAGGAGAGGTAGAGGAATAGAAACAAGGAGTAGGAAGTGGTGAAAGTGAAATTTTCAAAGAAAAATCCGGAAGAGGAACAGAGCAGGTTTTCAGAGAGAAGATTGGAGTAGAAATGTAAGGAGGCAGATAAGGAGACAGAGGGGACTAAGGATAAGGATGTAGAATCAGGAATGTAGAAGAAATAGGTGAAGAATGGGCAGCTGGGAAGGGGTAGGACCAAAAAAAAAAAGCCAAACTAGGAAGCCGGACATACTATATGCTTCAGTTAAAGCTTAAGTGAAAAGACCCTTATAATGGAAATATTATAATATGAGGAGGGCAAATAGGATTAGAAAAGGAGGTATAAAAATAAGATCTACCAAAGAGATACTATGTCCCTTAAACACATATGGGTATAAACTTATTTGCTTTCAAACATCCCTGAAGCTTTCCATTTTCTACTCTTAACACTCTTCTTTCTTAGGCTCAGAAAATCCCTAAAACCAATATTAATCTTTCTTAGTCTCCATACTCACCCACTGAATCTCTATCTACTTTCTTCTCTTTTGTCTAAAGCTTTTCTGTGGGATTCTCCCATCTATCTATACCTTGAATAAGCCCCAAGAATCACTAGGATTGAGATACCCTTCAGGATGGCAGTTGATGGGAATCTCAGAATTCTACGTTTTTGAAATGTTGATTTCCAACCCTTTTCCCAGTACATTCCAGATTCAGATCTCTTCTTCAGTCTCTGAAGGGAGGGAAGAGGGGGTTAGACCAGGAAAGGCAGCATGTCCCAGGCTCTGCTTGGTGTCTCTGTCCCCTTCCTATAACAGAAGAAATCTGTTAACGTGTGTGCTTGGCCATGTGACTGAGTGTTCAAATGATCAGAATGATATCCTTTTAGAGCTACTGAAAGGGAGCTTACAGAAAATCTATCAATCTTATTAATGAGGCAAGAGATTCAGAGATCAACTGATTTCCCTAAGGTCATTCAGCTATTTATTGACCCAAAGTTCCCTCTTTTCTCAAAAACACAGGCTCTTTTTTCCCCCTCTCCCAGTTACATTCTCCATCTCCTAGTGCTCGTGGCTCTACTCATTCCTTTCAGCCAGATCATATTGCCCTTGGACTCTGAGATTGTGGCTATCTCCTGATCCTCTTCCTGTCACTGTGGTTGTTGGCCCGTTTTGTTGCTTCAGCTGCAATGTGTGTTGCATTAACAATCCTCTTTGGGCGGTGATGGTGGATTGAAGTGGGTGTTGTCATGGGATGGGTGAATCTGCCCACTGGGCTAACCAGCTGAGATTGTTTCAAGGGTGAGTCACCTCGAGGTGATTCCTAGTGTCTTCTGTACTCTGGGTTGGGATTTGACAACAAGTTCCCTGTTGATGACCAAAATCTCCTCTTGGCTTATCTCTTTGAGAGGTCATTTTCTGTAGTCCTCAATGGCAGTTCTAATACTGATGACTGGGCCTTGGTTTGACAATACCCTCTTTTGGTTTCCTTTTCTTTGGGCTTCTCACAGAACTCTTCCTTTGGGGGTGATTAAAGTGGTCAATTTCTCCTCTTTGGAAATCTGCACAAATAGTCTTTTTAGCAGGTTAGGTGTCCATTTCCTGTCCCATGGTGGTAATGCTACTGCTGGGGACAGCCCCCATAGCAATTTTTCCTGATAGCTCTGATTCCTAGATCCAGGGCTTCTCTGAATAGGCCCAAATCAGCTTCCAACTTCACAGCTGCATCTATCATAGCATGACATAGGTGTAGTATGGACACCTGACCCATTTGTCCTCCCTGAGACAACCTTCTGATTGGAGGAGACACAGGGCTTCTTGTACACAAATAAGGAGAGGCTGAGAAAGAATCTTCCTTCATTCTCGCTTCTGCTTCAAAGGGGTAGTAACTGGCAGGGCTATCCTTAGGGGACTCTGTGCTCGGAGGGTCAAGACAAGAGCGAAGAAGGTAACTTTGTTCCTATGCTCCTGACAACTCTCCCCTCCCCCACCCCATCAGTTTGTTTCACCAACAGTTGCTCATCTTTCTTCTGCCTGGAAAACGTGAGAGCCAGGGCAGAGAAGACAAGATCAAGGCAGAGCGGAGGCTCAAGATTCTATTGAACCAATCTGCAAGAACAGATTGTACCAGAAGCACCAGGGCTCAACCAATCCCAGTTTGCCTTTCCAGCATTAGTAAGGGAATTCTGAATTCAAGCGAGGAGAGAGGGAACAAAATACCAACAAAATTTACGTGTCTTTCATATCCATGAATTCTGGTTCATTTGGTCCTTCCTTGCAATGAGATTTGTCGTGACCCTTCTTGGAGTGTTTGTTGTGGGGAAGTAGAAGGAAAATTGAAAGGTAATTACTACCTAGTGACAGAACAAGAAACCTGTAAAACTTAGCTCAGTTCTCTTCTCTTTTTATTTTGAATTACTCTTCAAAAACTCATTTCATACTTGACCAGAATATCATTGCACTTTTTGTGTCTGAAGAGTACATATAGCTACCAAATCCCAAAGATTAGATTTTACAACCTCTTGCCTTCCACCACTACTGGGTCCTTGCCTATCTTCTCCTTTGTGCCCACAGCTTTTTCTTGGGACCCCCCCCCCCCCATATGCACTTAACTCAACTCAATTACCTCTGGAGTTCTGATCCTATCTCTAGGTGGCAGAAAATCTCAGGATTCTACCATTTTGAAACACTGATTTATAAACCTTTCCTAGTATATTCCATATTTAGGTCTCTTTGCAAGAAATTTTGGGAGTCCCTAGGTTCATGGCCCTTTTGGATTTGCTCTAGTCTCTTAGGAGTTACAATTGAGGATTTTTTGAAGAATACCAACTCTTGGGAGGGGTTTGGGTGGGCAGCTCTAGAGGTACAGTAATTTTTAACAGTTCCCTTATCCTCCCTCTGAGCCAGACATTCCCTGGTCCTCCAAACTCCACCCTCCACCCCAGCTTTTCTTTTCCACATCTTCCTTCTCCAGCTTCTCTTCCATTCCATTCCAATCCATAATAGTCTTTGACTACATGTATTTCACTCTGCTCATTCACTCTTGTCTCATAGCTTTTTCCTTTCCTATGTTCCCAACACACAGAGCTCTTAATAACAGAGGTTATAAAATCACTAAGTTCATGGAAACTTTAAGGGTTGCCTGGCCAACCCTTATTTTCTCATTGAGGACACTGAATTAGTAAAAAAAAAAAAGTTAATTTAGCCAATATCATAGATGTAGTGTCAAAGCCAAGACCAGACCAGAATTCAAGTTTCTCAATGTCTACCTCCTCCATTTCTCTCTCTCTCTCTCTCTCTCTCTCTCTCTCTCTCTCTCTCTCTCTCTCTCTCTCAATCTCTCTCTCCCTCTCTCTCTCTCTCAATCTCTCTCTCTCACACACACACATATGCACACACACAATTTTAATTTTAAAAGTTTAAATTCTGTATGGATTTTAGGTATTCTTTTTTAAGTATTCTTTTCATCACTGACAATGTTTTAAAATATATATTCTGTTGTGCCCAGCATTTTTGAGTTTAGCCTCCCAGTTCTTGAAAAGAATATCTTTTGACTGCCTTGTGGGGCTGATTAGATTCATTATTAATGCCATCAAACAGAAACTACAGAAAGATACCCCATCTTCTTGTTAACTTAATTCAGTCCACACTCCCTCTGCTCTGTTCACTCAGCATGAACCAAATGCGTTTCTTTTCCTGTTGGGTTCCTTAGGAAAGGATCTCTCTTCCTGCATCTCACCTGAAGTTCTTGGGGGTGATCATAAGGATGGAAGGGAAAGGCCAGGGATGGTAAAAGGAAGAAGTTAGAAAAGCAAGAAACTAGAACAAAAGGTCAGAATAAGAATCATAGAATTTCAGAGTTGGAAGGGAACTCAGTGGCCATCAAGTCCAACTCCTAACTGAAAAAGAATCCTGTCTACAACATACCTAGTCTTTGTTGACTTCTGATGGTGGGGAACTCACTCCTTCCAGAGGGAGCCCATTCTTGGATAGTTTTAATCACCAGGAAGCTTTTCTTAATATCAAGACCAAATTTTACCTCTTTGTAATTTCTACTCTTTGCTCTCCTACCCTTCTGCCCCCTGGGGCCAAGAATAACACTGTATAATCTGTATTCTCTGTGGAAACCCATTAAATGCAATTGTGTCACCGATAAGTCTTGTTCTAGGGATTGCTAGATGTCCATAAGCCACACAAAGCTCTCCACCCTAGTTGCTTTCTTTGGAGTACAGAACTGAACCCAATACTCCAGATGTAATCAAGATAAAAAGGAAATCTAGGACTGTGGAATGCTGATTGCACAGCGGAAGAGAAGGAAGACACCGAAGAAAAGTCAGGTGTACGTAAGGATCGTTGAAGTAATAAGTCACACTCCTTACCTCTGACATTCAAAATAAATCTCCATTCTGATATCTCATCATGACATGGTGTTTTGAAGGCTCTGCCAGTGGAGAATGAGATGGACAGGCAGCACTAAAAGCTGGAAAGGATTTTGAGTATGAGTCAGGTAATGTCTGTCCTTCAGAGAATGATGGAGTTAAGTTCAGAGAAGTGTTCATTTCCAGAGAGCTGGATAAGAGATGAATTTTTCAGGCCACAGAAACTCATGAAGACCATCCACTAAGGAGCAGAGAGGGCTGCTGTTTGCACTGATAGAGTACTCAAACAGATAAGATCACAGATGAAATTATGAGAAGAGAGTAGAGCGGTGCGAAAGAGATCTGGATTTCAAGTCAAAAGATCTGGGTTCAGATTGAGACTTTACTATTTACTACTCCTTGTATGGCTTGAGCAAGACACTTAACCTCTTTTGGCTTCAGATAGGTTAAGATGACCTCAGTGCTCCCTTTCTGTTTTTAATCTATGGTCTGCGAAGGCCAAAAGTAGTTCAAAATGCTATTGGTGCAGGGATAAAATCATAAATCTCTGAAGTAATTAAAATAACATTTTGAAAGTGGAATACAGATATAGACTGATTAATGAAGTTTTCCAGAGTGTGTAAGGTAAAAAGTAAGGAATATAAAGCCAGAGGGAAAGGAGTTTGAAGGAGTCCCACCAAAACAAATCTCGCTTCTTTCCTCTTTCTGCCTTAGCCCAAGCCTGCCCCACTCCACCCCGGCAAACTCAAAAAATACTTTTGCTATTATTTGCTGTGGATACTAGAGTGAAGAATCAATGTAAAACATTTAAATCGATTTAATTCTGCTCCGACTCCAGAACTCTACCTCCCAATGCCCAAATCTCAACCTCTTCATGAATTTTTCAACCTTGGACTCAGTCTTCTAGTTTCTTTATGGATATCCTTGAATTTTGTGTCTTTTGGGGACCTGGCAAACAGTAAGTTCCAAAGATTGCAATTTCTAACCTCTCATTATACACCACATCCAAAGAACATCTACAATTCCCTTTCTATACCCTTTATATAAAGTTTTTTTTCTTCTTCTGAGATACCTCCTAAGAACCAAGGATTCACTTCTCTGCTGGAATAACAGTTAATGGAAACCTTAATGTTCCTTCTTTTTAAAGCATTACTTTGCAAATCCATATCTTCAACACATTCCTGATTTAGACTTTTCCTTCTTAACTCTATACTCAATGCCTCAAGTAAGAGACAAGACTTTTGATTTTCTAGATATATGAGAACAAGCCTCTCAGTATTTTCTACTGCAGATATTGTGGACAATGAAAGAGCTTGGGGAAATGACTCTTGCTAATTGTACCATCCATACTCTGCCTAAAGATGTGGCATGCTCCAACAAAACATGGGTCCTCTTCTTCCTTATCTTCCTTCCTCTTTTTTGCTAACCTTTTGTTCATCTGACATTACTCTCATCCAGATACGATCTTGTAAGGTCTCAACTCTGACCAATTACCTCATCTACTTCCCTTGCCACATGCTGCCTCCCACTCTTCTCTTTCTACCTCCTTTTTCCATCACTTGAAGTAGGAGTAATTAGTAACGAAGAGAGGTCATAATCATAGAATAAGAGATGGTCACCAAATCCAAACTGTTCTTTAATGCATGAGAAAACAGAGGACTGGAGAAGTTCATTGACATCATCCTCCAAGTAAGTCAGTGGTACAGACAAGACTAGTAACTAGCTTTTCTACTTCTCTTATATCACTGTGCTTTCCACTACTCAAATAAGAGTTTGCAATTTAAAAAAAATCTAAGTCCAGTACTATTTGGGATATCCTTTCCGTTGGGGAGGATCATAAAACATTCCATTTAAGCCATTGCTTAGAGCAAAAATCTAAGCCACTGAAAATCACATCAATTGACTGTTCTGTATGGCCCAATAGATTCTCAATAAAAATGGTATCAGACATTCATCAAAACCAAATCTCCCCTCATAATGGTCCTGGAATTCACAGCTAATGATCAGATTTTATATCTGAAAGGGACTTTAGAGATCATCTAGTACCAGTGTTCTTTTACATATTAAGAAATTGAGACCCAGACAGGGGAAGTACTAATGAGTATAACTATTAAGTAGTACAACAGTAACTCAAACCAAGGTCTTTGAACTCCAAGACCAATTTTCTTTCCACTTCACACTCTTATCTGACTCCTTTGCAAATGTTGATAGCTGCCATGCCTCACAGGATCAGAGAAATTGACTATGTCCAGTAAGGACAAATAGAGACTGGCAGCTGGATTGCATCCCGTGGCAATGCAAAAACTTCAGGATTCTTTAATGAGATAATTCTGGAATTCTGATTTGTTCATTACAATGAATTTGTCAAAAATGTCTTTGGTTCTGGAGTAAAATTCAGTCTGACACATGAAAGAGTGCTTTCGAAACAGGACTTCAGGAGCCACTTAGTTTATAAGACTTCTTGTGTATTTCTGTCAGAGTCAAATGACATACTCCTGTCTTTGAAAACTTGGCCTAGGTCAAATCAGGGGAGAAAGAAATATCAAAGACAATAGATATCCCTATAATGAACTTCCACTGAATAATACAGTCCAAAAGGAGGTTCCCAGAATGCTTCAGAATTCTCACAGTTCAGGTGAAAGATGATCCTGGATTGAATCATCCCTGTATTTACATTTCTTCAAATCTTTCTCTAACAGAATAATCACATGCATCCTCATCTATTTGTCCTTCATTCTCTCTCTCTCATCTTCATCATTTCTCAAAACCATAAGTTCTTTTATGCCTAGTCATTTAGTTAGCTCCAAAAAGGAGATTTCTACATCCACAGGTTGACTCCAACTATAGAAAAATATGGAGTCAAACTGATATTTGTATTTGGGGAGCCAAAGTAATGGGGAGCTTATTATCAGAAAAATACCTTTTAGAATGGAAAACACTGTTGCTCAGAAAGAGTTCTCAGAAATTAAAACATTAACTCTAATTTAAATGTAGTTAGAATGTCAGCTTCTTGAGGGTAGAGACTGTTGCATTCACGTCTTTGTATCCCTAGAGCTTAGCACTATGCCTGGTTCTTGGTATGAGATTAATTCTATTTCTATTGACTAAAAAATTCTTGTTGATTGGTCAATGAATAAAGTCCAGTAAACTACAAAGCAGGTATCTCCAAGTGTTTCAGAACTTGGTAAAAATAAAAGTCACACTATGTACAAAATGAAAGCTAATATAAATCAATATAAAATTATTGACATTAACAAGAATGGAGCATTGACCCTGCCTAAAATCACAGAATCCCATAGTTGGAAAGAGGCCTCAGATGCCATCCAGGCCAAGTCATATATGAGAAAATAACCCCATTTATAACATTCCTCACAAGTAACTGCCTAAGCCTTCCCTTGAAGACCTCTAGTAAGTAAGAAGACTTTTGCCTCCTGTGATAGTCCATTCTGCTTTTGAAATTAGCCTCTACATTTCACATTAGCTTCAGCTCATCATTCTACCCTTTTGAAACCCTTTTGGATTCCAATCCAGTCATCCTAACATTCTCAATATCCTCCCTCTCCAAGCTCTGCATCCTCTGTAATTATGATAAGCATATAAGCATATTTCTATGTCTTACTCTAGGTCTTAGATAAAAATATTAAACAACTTAGAACCAAAGTTATATCCTTGGGGAACTCCACTTTCAGGGTCTAGGATTTCAAATAGGTCTAAATCTACCTAACTACTTCCTGAATTCTCTCATCTCCCCTCCACACATCAATATCTTTTACGTCTTCACCAATGCTTTACTCCTTTGTTTCAGTCTTGGAGGTTAAAGTGGCTCTTCTGGACAAAGCTAATGTGTTTCTTCTCTTTGCCAAGGCTAACCCCCTGTGTCTTGTCACCTTTGCACCATTCCCTCTGGCTTCCTTTGGTAGTTTACCCTATCTAATCTTTAAGCTCTCTCCCTTTGCTGATGAAGCTAGGATGGCACCAGTCTGAAATGTAATAAAGTAAAGTATACCGTGTAAGATATATCATGTGTAAGATATGTCATAACAGTAGAACCAGAGTCTAAATATTGACTTGAAAAGAGAGAGCCCCAAAGTAAGAATTTGTCAGTGTTTATTCAACATTGATTCTATACACCCAACATCAGTTCTTAAAGAGAGAAATAACTCAGAATGGAGGATTTTTACCATGTTGGACAACCCTATGAAAATGTCCCTTAAGGGTCTAAAACTTCCTCAAACATATACATTTTACATGGATTTATATGAGAAATAAGTGTTTTATACAGAAAACTGTCTCCAATTCTCATGCCTGTAATAATATTCTACTGTTGATTAAAAGAAAATTAGCATCCTGGATTATCAGCCTTTTGTGATTTTTTTTAATCATGTAAATCTGATTCTCAGATGGTGATCATCTCTGATCAAGCTAATACAATGGAGTTCCTAAGGCTGCAGAGTGGAAGGTCAAGTCTCAATTTAGGGGGAAGCCAATAGGTTTCTTGCCAGTATGAGAACGGTTTGAACAGCCAGCTTCTCACTCTTTAGACTATCTGTCTTTAACGCCTTATATATTTGTATAGCAAAGGTTTCAAAAATATTTTTACATTGAGTGCTCCAGAACAACCATGGATACTGTAGGTTTCTTTTAGCTAACTTGAAAATAATGAAAAAATCCTCACCATAATTTTCAAATCATTCATTCCTGATATATATATACATTTATTATATATATATAATATACATATATCATACATATTTCACATATGTGTATGTATATATAAATTACTTACCTCTTATTGAGGTAATTGCCAAGGGGTGTGCCAGTGATATTTAAGGTTTGGTAGATCCTTAGAAATTGAAAAGATATAAAATGCAGGTCTGGTGATTATGTTTTTGAATCACAGAATCTCAGAGTTGGAAAGGACCTTCTGGGTTGTCTAGTCCAAACTGTACTTGAACAAGACTTCCCTTAAACAGTACTTTCTCTGTGTCAGATCAGAGCAGTCAATTTCACTGAAACTCATCATCAGAAGAATGTCAACCGGTGCTGCTATTTTGACCACAGTAAATTCATGGAGATGGTCGATAGGGGTGTGGATAGAGGTGGTGAGTCTGAATTTGTGAAGAGATTACCTATACAATGGAAAGTGGTGAACCTTGGAGCATTAGAGGACTCTAGAAAAGGACACACGCACACAACGTACATGGTACTAAGTCGCAATCTTAGAACCGGAAGGTCCTCAGAGGTCATAGGATCATAGGATCATAGATTTAGAGCTGGAAGAGAGCTTGGAGGCCATCTAGTCCAACCAACCCCTTGATTTTACAGATAAGGGGACTGAGGCCCATGGAGATGAAATGATTTGTCCAAGTTTTAACGAGGACTAAGTCTCAGAATCAGTATTTGAACCCAGGTCCTCTGACTTCCAAATCACACTTTTTCTGCTGTTGTACAGGCCAACTAGTACAACCTGTACCTGCATAAGAATCACCTCCATAACTCTCCTAGCCCCAAGTTAGAGACCATCCTTTGTTTTGTTCAATTTCTATCCCTTTGGGACTGCAGGGAGGACAAAGACCTGTGTTTTGGTCATAACTATGTCCTTCATTACAGAACAAAAGAAAACAAAGTACTTTCCTTTCTCCTGGGGATCATTTGAGAACAAAGAGAGGATATGCTATTTACTCATCCTGTTTGCCTTCACAACTCTGGCTTGAAATGACTTATCTTTTGAACAGTGCTTTTATAGGCTTACTGGATTGTAGGTTAGAGTTAGAAGGCACGTAAAAGGCCCTGTAGTCCAAATCCCTTGTTTCACAGATGAGGAAACTGAGGCCTGGAAATAGTTTAAATAACTCGACAGAGGTTACACAGGTAACCAACAACCGAGCTGGGATTCAAATCCCCTGACTCCAAATCCAGTGCTCTTCCCACTGTACCTTTCGGACTCCATGGTCTTGGACAAAAGGCTAATTAATCAATATTACTGATTAGAGTCACAAACAGTTCATGATGTCTAACATCCTTCCCTGAACTGTTTCTTCTAGGAATATCATACTCCCCTTACCTGGACTTGTGGCCATTGCAGAATCCTCAGGGACTGTTGCCTTCTCTTCTTGGCCCCACTACCCAGAGCGAAGTGGTGACATGCCGGGGCCCACATCATCACTCTGAGATGTACAAATATTCCTGGTATGTGGATGGAATTGAAGATGCTAGACCCCTCCTGGACAGTGGTCTTTGACAAAGAACTCTAGGACTGTTCAAATTAGTGAGAGTTAGGTTCCGGTTCCTCAACCTTCATGGACTGACCTGAACATATTAACTGCTTACTGTCATGAGAGCAGGCAGACTCAGAGCAGACCCCAAGCTGTTAAGTCTGGATAACTGGGAAAACAGCAGGGGGGATGGAGTCAGAGCCCACATCCATCACATCATATCACAGATGAACTAAAGTATAACTGCCCAAAAGATGGCATCGCTAAAAGAAAGAGACATGATAAGGGGGAAAGAATCTGGGGGGCAAGTATTGTTACTTAGCCGAGCTCTGGTTCTCTAGGTAAATGTTTCTTCACAAATCTGTCCCAAAAGCTAAACTCACATTGACATTTTCCATGGCATAGAGGATCTTCCCACGCTTCCTCTCTATCTGTTTCTCCTCTTTTCTCCTCTTTAGTCAACTTAGTACATTCTTAATGCCTGAATGTTGCTATTAGCTAAGGGAAATTTTTATTTGTACACTTGAGATGATGAAGGTTGCCTGAAGACCCTGCCATGGATACTCATAAGGATCCACTGGGTTCAATAGCATCAAAGTCCCCAGAGGCCATCTAGTCCAGCCCATATCTGTACAGGAATCCCCTCTAGAGAATCCAGAACAAGGAGTCTTCCAGTTTTCTCTTGAAGACTTCAATCAATGGGAACCTATTCATTATCTCTTGAGGCAGCATATTCTATGTTTGGACAACTCTAATTCTGTGACTGCAGAGTAGTTTTCTACTCTGAGGCATTCTGAGGCTCACCCCTTGCCTGGACTTACAGGGCAGCCATTTCTTCTCCCTCAGCCTTTACTTGTTCGGCCTCCTGTTTCATTCTCCTCCTTGGTCATCTCAGGCTGTGAGCATGAGAAGTTGAGTTTTCTGCCCTCCCCAGAGCTTTGGGAGTCAGAATAGTGTTTAGGGGAAGCACCCCTACCAGCCTGGCAACCTCTGACAAGGAAGGGAAGTATCCCTGGCTGTGCTTGGCTTCCATATGCTCCTTCATGGGAGCTAACCAGGGTATCTGTAGCTTAAGTCTGCCATCTCCTGATCTCAAATGATGAGAATGATGGGGCTTTACAACTCTTCTGGCTATGAAATAATAGTTAACCTGGAGTTGTCTTTTTAAAGTTGAAGAAACCGAGATTTTTAAAAAAAATGAACCCAAGGTCACAGATTTACTTAGGCCATGAGCTTGCCTCCCTTTCCAAAAAGGAAGGGCTCAGATTCTCTCTCCTGGCCACTCTATAGGCCTGGTTTCCTGGTGACCCTGCCTGTTCTTCTCTTCTTCCAGAGGGTGATGTTCTTCAGATTCCTCTGCTGCTGCTGCTGTTGCTGCTGCTATTCCTGCCCTTGGGTCCCCCTGATTCTTTATTACTGTCACAGATGATCTTGGGCTCTTTGGTGTCTCTTCAGCTTCATTGGGTGTTGAGGCATCTGGTAGTTGGTGACTGGTGGTGAGTAAAGGTGACAGAGGGTGAATGTCCTCATGGAAGGGCACTAGGCTCACAACCCACAGCTTGGACTGACAATGATGATGCTGGTCCTCCAGTCAATGATGTCAAGGCAGAGCTTGATAAATTGGGTCCACCTTATTGATGATTCCAGTCGTGGGCCTGAAACCAGAGCTGTTCCTTAAAGAACTTTCCTCTGATCTTTTTCTAGCTCTCTTTGACTCTTTAAAGTGACTTCACATGATATCCCACAGCCAAAATATGCTGCACTGTCTTCAAAGCAGGGGCCAGAAGTCAGTAACTGAGGCAATTGAGAAGACTTGACTTCTCTTCTCTTCTCCTCTCTCTCTCTCTCTGGAAACCCAGATGTTTCTTCCTTTTGGGAGTCCTCACGGGCTCATCCTCCATCTCCTGGGAAGTCCTGACTGGGTGCCTCACAAGGACCTGTTTTCCTTTTTGGAAGGGTCCAGATGGTTCTTTCTTCACAGTGGACTCCTCTTTCTTCATCAGAAAATTTGGTATCAATGCTCTGATACAATTGGGGCTGAAGGTGGGAGGGACATAATGTTAGTTTCCTTTGACAGCTCCACCTCATATATCCATGGCTTTTTCCCCTGGGCTCAGAAAGTACTTGACGTCTGTCCTTTCACAGCTATGCCTTCACTGTCCTGACACAACAGTGATGAGCATTCCTTGTTCAAGTGGTCTCTGCTGAGTTGACCTTGGTGTAAGAGGAGACATGAGGCTTTTTTTTAGAAAGTAAGGAGTGGTTGCTCTATCATAGTTCTACCTCATACAGGATCAGGACAAGGGCAAGGCTGGTGCTGGTGGCTTTGATTGCTTAGGATCCAGGCTGAGATGGAGTTTCTTCTGTTCCTGAGGCCTCCAAGATGCCAATGAAAATCCCAACCATTTCACTTTTTTCTCTTATCAGCTGCTTCCTCTCCTTTTCCATGGAAGTCCTCTTTGAGCACAGGGAAATCAGGGCAGAAAAGTTAATAGAGTGACCCTGGGGGAACTTTACAAGGGTAGGTGGTAGTAGTGTGATGAGTAACACAACTTCCAATCCTCAAAACTTAGAACTAAACCAGAACCCATGCATCTATAGTCTCCCTCTACTGAATTAGTAAGGGAATTTCAAACCGAGGGAAGAAAGAAAGAAGTTATCAACCAGCTCTCACCCTTTTCTCTCTTGGAACTTTGGATTCTTCTTTTGTGTCAGAACCGAATATGTGATGGAGTTGACTGGGATGTAGAATATGAGGAGAGAGAAGCTGAGCATCACTTACTGGCAAAAGGAGGAGACCAAACATTGACTAAGTCCTCCTTGAGCAATAGTGGAGAATGCTTTGAAATCAGATGTTTTCATCCTGAGAAACATGCAGGGAAAAGAGAAGGCACTTATAAACCACTTATTATTATGACTTCTGCTGGGACCCAGAAACTGTTTTGTTCTATCATATACCTGGATCAGAATTTTACCTGTTTTGCTGAAAATAGGAGTTCTAAACAAGCCAATGCTCCAAATAAGGACTGTGCTTGTTCTTGCCTTCTTTATGGGCTTTTACATTTCTGAAGACATTGCCCTGCTTCTTCCTTGCCTAGCCCCTTCCCATTTCAAAGGATATAATGTGAATCCTTGAGATGATTTTAGAAGCATTTCTAGAACTATATCATACTGGGACTTTTTGTTAACTCATACAGAGGACTGAATTACCAGCAGAGGGTTAGAGGGAAGAAGAAACAGAATAGAGGTCTTAAACAGGAAAGCAGAGAAAGAAAGTGAAAATTTGAGAGAATAGAGAAAGGAAAGGGCCTTGATAGGAAGAGGGGAAAGGATATCAGAGAGAGAGAGAGAGAGAGAGAGAGAGAGAGAAACAGACAGACAGACAGACAGAGACAGAGACAGAGAGACAGAGAAAATTGGCATAGAGATGCAGGAAGACAAATTTTTTTTAAATGGAAGAGTAGGATGGAAGGGGAAGGAGAGGCCCCAACTTAAGCATGAACAGAGAAGGGTAAAGATCCTTGAAATAGGATGCTACATATTTTCAATAAAGTAAAATGTTGAAGATTCCGTGGAGAATTTTTGGATCTGCTGATTTATATTTACTGCTCTGCCCCACCCCCCTCCATTTTCATAAGTTTCTCAATAAAGTTCCCAGTTTCTCTATGAATGATTCAGAATTTCTTTTTGTTTTCTGCAGGTTCCTTGTACCTATGCAACTCCTAAATACAATAGGTACCATTCTCTCTCATCTCCCACCGATCTCACTCTACCACTCTTCAGTCCTTTTTTATGTTTTATTTACACTTTTCTCTAGGAATATGTACACCAGCAATGGCCCCAAGAATCAATGCTGGTCAGTTCTCTTTGGATAGTGGCTATCTCACCTACTTTTAGAAAGCTTTTCCCAACATATTCTCTATTCAGATCTTTTTTTCTGAGATTAATAGAACTATACATTTAGAATATGAAGGAGCATTTAAAAAGACCATCTAGTCCAACCTGTTCATTTTACAAATGAGGAAAATGAGACACAGAAAAGTTGTGTCTTGCTCAAGGTCACACAAATGGTAAGCGAAAAGACAAGACTAAAATTAAGATCCTCAGACCCTAGAGCCAGTGCTATTTTCATTGTCACCCTACAACCTATATAAGTCAGTGGTATGGTATAGTAGCCAAGGAAGTTATTAGGACCTTCAGCTGCATTAAGATTGACATGGCTTCCAGGAGCTGGGAAGCAACAGTCCTTCTGTACCTTGCTTTTAGAACAAATTTTTTGTGTATTGTATTCAGTTCTGGGGACCACATTTTAGGAAGGCATTGGTAAGCTGGAGAGCATGCAGGATAGGACAACTTGCATGGTGAAGGGTTTTGAGTCCATGCCATATGAGGATGGGCTGAAGAAATTGGGATCGTTTAGCCTGGCTGTGAGAAGCTCAGGAATGTAACAACTACCTTCAAGTACTTAAAAGATTGTTGTGTAGTTGAGGGATTAGACTTGTCCTGTTTGTTTCCCCCAAGAAGACAGAAATAGGAGCAATGAGTGTAAGTTGCAAAGAGAAAAATTTAGGCTTGATGTAAGGAAAAACTTCCTAACAATTCAAACTACTTCCAAGGTGAAACAAACTGCCTCTGCAGGTAGTTGGTTTTCCTTTACAGGGGAAGGCGGGGAGAAGGGGAGGTTGTCAAGCAATGGCTGGATGACCATTTGTCAGATGACATAGAGCAGAAGGAGATTCTTTTTTTGTGTTAGGGTTGGACTGGATGGCCCTGAGCTGCCTTTCACCTCTGAAATTCTGTGATTCCTAATCCTTCTGAAGAGATAAGATAAGACTTGGGATCACTTGGGTCTTAGACTCTGCTGATTAGACATATCCTCTTGATAGTTTTCACTGCAGATCTGGGAACCAAATGCTATTACTATAGAGGTGGAGACAATAAAGTCATTCCTGGGAGCTCACTCACTCTTTCTCTGCCCCAAAACTTTGCCTCATCCACCAAGCCATGAGTCCTATTCGTCTCTGTCTTTTTTTCTTTCCCCCCTCTTTTACTATCTTTACCCACCTTACCTCTGGTCTTGATTTCATTTGCTGAGGATATCACTTCTGCCTAACTTATCTTCTGCATTGAACTAAATTGAATTATATTTCTTTTCCTTGCTACTTCCCATGATCTTGTTTCCTGCTACCCTTTTTTGTCCTATACTTTCACTACCTGGAGCAATACTAGTTAGCAAGAGAGACCGTGGAATCATGGTGCTAGGGACAAACTTAGAACTTATCTAGTCCAAACAGCTCAATTTGAAGATGAGGAAATTGAGTCTAGGAGAAGGGAGTTGGTTTGCCCAAGATCACAAAAGAGGTCAGTGGCTTGGCCAAGATCAGAACCACTATACAAATAAATGTTTGAAAGTTTTCAAATATAAAGCTAGCATGGATTCAAAAGAAACTTTCTAAAAATTAACATGGATTTTTTTTTAAACCTTCATTGTACGTCATGTGCAGAGTAATGATATGAGCTTTAAAAACATGTTATTATCATTCAGGCTTTATAAAACTTGATTCCCTACCCTCTACTGACACCCTCCTACCATAAATAATGGAATATGAATTCATAACTAAACATTTGGGTTTTCCGGCTGGACAAGAGTTTAAAAATTTTTTTGCCCAAATCAATGTTTCTCCACCTCAATTGCATAGGTGGAAAAACTGAGACATAGTGATGGGAAGTAACTTGCCTTTCCTCTACTCTTATTCTACTTCCCCTCCACCTCTTGCCCACCTCCGCACACATCATACAAGTAATGACAGAGTCAGAATTTGAATTTAGGTCCTCTGAACACCAGAATAATTTCCTTTCCCACTGTACCCTGATTTCTTTCCTTCTTCTTCTCTTCCCGTTCAAGGTGATCCAGACTACCTTTTCTGCTTCACTGTGATCCTTCAGGACCATCTTATAGACTCACAAATTCTTTCTCCACCATGGCTCTATTTCTGGGGTGATTAACCTCTAAGGTTTTGTGGAGTCTGAGTGGGCAACATGTGTTCTCCATACAGTAAACATTTTATTTTTATAAAGGATAAAAATTTGGAAAGATTCTACACTAAAAGGTCTTTCATCATTATCCTGGGTATTATTTATATCGCTGTTTTTTCACTAGTACAATAATGTGTCTTTTCTTCCCATGTGTCTCACATAAGATATGAAATAAGTGAGCCTTTTCTACAGAAACTCTAAAATCTACAAGAGCCAAAGGAATTAATCACAAAGTCCTCTCCACAAGCCACAACAGTGTCATGGCACAGGTTCCGTGGTACTCAAGTTAAATGAAAACATGGAATCCCAACATCCCAGGCTAGGAAGGAATGGAGTTCCTCCAAGAGAGAAACTGGAATCATTTTGAAAACTTTTCCTCCTTCACCTCACCAATCTAAACTATGACCATATCCCTTCACATTTTTGCTAATGGAAAAAATGAAACATAGCTTCATAGTATATTGTAGATGAAATGGACCTTAGAGGTCATCTGCTGCAAGCTCCTCATCGGGAAACTAATGCTCACAACGGTAAAGGGGCTTGTCTAAGATCACAACTTCGTTTTTGGCAGTCAGGATTCACATCTGTAGTAGTTCTAAATACTGAGCTTATTGCCCTTTATTCTACAAACAATGATTCCTTTGCAAATATTAACACGATGATACCTCCTACCACCTAAGAAGTTCCTTGGTGACATTTTTGATAAAATAAAAGGCCTAAAGGATTGACTCCAATGGACTCCAGAGAGAATTTTGATGTCTTAGAAAACTGCCGAACAATGTTTTTGTACAACCATGAATCTAACAAAGTTTTCCTTGCTTTCTATGCTAAAGTACAGTATGCCAATAGGATACCTGGAAGTGTAAACAGAATCTGACCTCAAGGACTAATTGGCTCGTAAAATTTAGCATGTGCTAGTCCGAGTCAAATAAGACATCCCAATATTAATTGACATATAAGATTGATCATATGCTATAGTCAAACTCAAGTGATTTATATTTGTTGATGAAAAATGCAGTCTTCTCAGATGATGAGGAATAAAAAAAAAAACACAGACAAAGGATGTCCCTAGACTAACCTGCTTTTTGACCTTTGAATCCAAATGGAGAGAGGTATTTCCCTCTGGAATCTCTTACAGCGATGGAAAACATTATTGGAGTGTGGTTCTGGATGTTTGTCTTATTCAAAAGGAATAAAATAGATAAAAGATGTGTACGAGCAACATTTTATACTAAGAAGATATCCTCATATGAGGAAATTCAGGAAGATGAGGGAGAAGGGATGGCAAAAAGTTTTAGGGTGAAGCTCAATGAAGGGAGAGTGAAAATGTAAATGTGATGGTTGTATACTACATACCACCTCGATGGAAAAAAAAATTAAACGTATGAGGAGTTCTGGAAACACAGGCATGTCAAAGCAGCTATTACAGTACTTTTTGACAAACAGAGGGTTACTGATATAAAGTCTTTTAAATATAAATATTATTTTCATTTTGAACAAGTTAAGATTTGGGGATATTTAGGGGGGCAGAGCCAAGATGGCAGTTGGAAAGCAGGGACTTCCATGAGCTCCCCGCCCAGGTCCCTACAAACACCTATAAAAATGGCTCTGAACAAATTCTAGAAGTGCAGAACCCACAAAATGGTAGAGGGAAGCAGGGATCCAGCCCAGGACAGCCTGGATGGTCCCAGGGTAAGGTCTATCTCATGGAGCTGAGAGCAGAGCAGAAGAGAGCGCAGCTTGGGCTGTGCCCAGGCCAACCCAGACTGGGAGCAGGGCAGAACAGGCTGTAGGGCCCTGAATCAGTGAACTGTGGCAGTTACCAGACTTCTCAACTCACAAACACCAAAGACAACAGAGAAGGTTAGTGGTAAAAACTTCAGGGGACAGAGTGAAAGGAGTTCCCGGTTGGGCCACCACTCTGAGGGCAGTGGAGAAGGTACAGCTACAGAACTACAGCTACAGCTGCTTCTGCCCCCAGGCCCACTTGGTGGGAGGAATTAAGTGTCAGATCAGAGCAGGAGTGCAGAGCCAGCTTAGAACTGAGTGCGGTCTGGGTTGACAGTTCTTGGGGGAGGAGTAGTGCTGGTGTGGCAGAGCTTGCTGTGTAGAAATAGCTCTGAAAACAACAGCGCAGCCCCTCAAGCTTCGGACAAAGTACTATATACTCTATAAGCAGTCATATCCCTACAAAAAACTCAAGGGTAAAGTAAGTTGGCTGGGAACATAGCCAATCAGTGAAAACACACTCAGATTCAGACTCAGACTTTGGAATCTTTCTTGGTGACAAAGAAGACCAAAACATACAGCCAGAAGAAGTCAACAAAGTCAATGAGCCTACATCAAAAGCCTCCTAGAAAAGCATGAACTGGTCTCAGGCCATGGAAGAGCTCAAAAAGGATTTGGAAAAGCAAGTTAGAGAAGTAGAGGAAAAATTGGGAAGAGAGATGAGAGTGATGTGAGAAAACCATGAAAAATGTACAAGTCAATGGCTTGCTAAAGGAGAACCAAAAAAATACTGAAGAAAATAACACCTTAAAAAAAGAGACTAACTCAAATGGCAAAAGAGCTCCAAAAAGCCAATGAGGAGAAGAATGCCTTGAAAGGCAGAATTACCCAAAAGGAAAAGGAGGTCCAAAAGACCACTGAAGAAAATACTACCTTAAAAATGAGATTGGAGCAAGTGGAAGCTAGTGACTTGATGAGAAATCAAGATATTATAAAACAGAACCAAAGAAATGACAAAATGGAAGACAATGTGAACTATCTCATTGGAAAAACCACTGACCTGGAGAATAGATCCAGGAGAGATAATTTAAAAATTATTGGACTACCTGGAAACCATGATCAAAAAAAGAGCCTAGATACCATCTTTCAAGTAATTATCAAGGAGAATGGCCCTGATATTCTAGAGCCAGAGGATAAAATAAAAATTGAAAGAATCCCCTGATTGCTTCCTGAAAAAGATACCAAAAAGAAAACTCCTAGGAATATTGTCACCAAATTCCAGAATTCCCAGGTTAAGGAGAAAATCCTGCAAGCAGCCAGAAAGAAACAATTTGAGTATTGTGGAAAAACAATCAGGATAACACAAGATCTAGCAGCTTCTACATTAAGGAATCAAAGGGCTTGGAATATGATATTCTGGAGCTCAATGGAGCTAGGATTAAAACCAAGAATCACCTACCCAGCAAAACTGACTATCATGCTCCAAGGCAAAATATGAAATTTCAATAAAATAGAGGACTTTCAAGCTTTCTCAGTGAAAAGACCAGAGCTGAATAAAAAATTTGACTTTCAAACACAAGAATCAAGAGAAGCATGAAAAGGTAAACAAGAAAGAGAAATCGTAAGGGACTTACTAAAGTTGAACTGTTTTGTTTACATTCCTACTTGGAAAGATGATGTGTATAATTCATGAGACCTCAGTATTAGGGTAGCTGAAGGGAATATACATATATATAGAGAGACAGAGGGCACAGGGTGAGTTGAATATGAAGGGATGATATCTTAAAAAAAATCAAATTAAGGGATGAGAGAGGAATATATTGAGAGACAGAGAAAGGGAGAGATAGAATGGGGTAAATTATCTCACATAAAAGTGGCAAGAAAAAGCAGTTCTGCAGGAAAGGAAGAGGGGGCAGGTGAGGGGGAATGAGTCAATCTTGCTCTCATTGGATTTGACCTGAGGAGGGAATAACATACACACTCAATTGGGTATCTTACCCCACGTGAAAGAAGGAAGAAGGAGATAAAAAGGGGAGCTGATAGAAGGGAAAGCAGATACAGGGAGGAGGTAATCAAAAGCAAACACTTTTGAAAAGGGACAGAGTCAAGGGAAAAAATTGAATGAAGGGGGATAGGATAGGAAGGAGCAAATTATAGTTAGTCTCTCACAACATGTATATTGTGGAAGGGTTTTACATAATGATACGCATGTGGCCTATGTTGAATTGCTTGCCTTCTTAGGGAGGATGGATGGGGTGGGAAGAGGAGATAGAATTTGGAACTCAAAGTTTTAAAAAACAGATGTTCAAAAAAAAGTTTTTGCATGCAACTAGGAAATAAGATATACAGGCAATGGGGCATAGAAATATATCTTGCCCTACAAGAAAGGAAGGGAAAAGGGGATGGGGGGAGTGGGGTGACAGAAGGGAGGGCTGACTGGGGAACAGGGCAACCAGAATATATGCCATCTTGGAGTGGGGGGGGAGGGCAGAAATGGGGAGAAAATTTGTAATTCAAACTCTTGTGAAAATCAATGCTGAAAACTAAAAATATTAAACAAATAAATAAATAATCCCCCCCAAAAAGATATTTGGGGATATTTAAAAACCACCAGGTATTCAAGATAGTACTGAAAAAGTTCTTTAAAGTTATTTTACACAGATCGGTTTAAAACAAGAAAGGCTGTGATTTTAAGATGAAGAAACTGAGGCACAATGAGATGCTGAGCCACAATGTCAGATCTTCCTGAGTCCACAGCCAGCACCCTCTCCATATACTACCTAGCCACCTAAAGAAGGATTTCCTGAAGAATGATTTGATCAAGGAATTTAAGCAAGATGACTGAGGGAAAGGTTATGAATAAGCCCAACTCTCCTTCATCACCCAAAACAGTGAGACTTTTGCTTGATAAAGCAAAAGAACACAATAAAAGAATGGCAGAGGGAGGGGGAATGGGGAAAAAATCCTTACAGGAAAATTCACCTCAAAAATGAAAAGACTAACAAAAAAAGACTAAGCACGCATGATGCAGTCCTAATGCCATGAATAAATATTGTGAAGCAAAAGAAAGAAGTCTTGGAGAAACTACCATAAGAGACTCCAAATCAAATCTAGATCTTCTGCAAAAACTTTCAGAGTAGTTAGTAAAGTCAATGAAAGGCATGAATAAGGACTTGGTAAATATAAAAAATGAATATAAAGTAAATAAAGGAAGAATACATGAGGCTTCACAGATTGGAAAAAGTAGTGGAAATTCTTACTGAGGGATGTAAGTGCCCAATTGTAAGGCAAAAATACATAAGTGGCAAGTTAATTAAACAAAATTTTAAAACACACATGGATGAAGATTTGTGCAAGGAAAGTTCATAGAGAACAGAGGTTGGTGAGACAAAACAAGAATCATACAGGAAAATTTCTCAGAAGAATCGACAACACAGAGCACTGTTCAGTATCCATAGGATAATTCCAGAAAGCAACCACGAATTAAATTAATCCAGAAATGTAGTAGTCAACTCTAGAGTTTCAGTGACAAAAAGGACATTACAAGCAGCTATGGAAATCAAATATATATTATGACCAAATTGTATCATTCAACAATATTGAGAGAGGACAAGAAATTAAAAGAACACAAGAATATGATATGTTGAAAGCAAGAAAAATCAACCTTCAACCTCCTTCCCCTGTTGTCTATTCATCACACTAGCACAGGACCTCCCAGCATGGTGTGCCCACATCAAAGAAGGAGCAATGCTCTATGAGCAAAGCAGAATTGCAGTAGCTCAAAAGAAACATATGATGCACAGATTTAGAGACATCTCCACTCCAAATGTTCACATAGACTATTTATGCCTGACCTGTGGTAGGGCCTTCTGAGCTCATATTGGTCTGATCAGCCACAGTCAGACACACCTTACCTTGATACCAACACAGTGATGTCATTCTGGTCCTCTTCAAGAATAAAGGACAACACCCAATTCAGCACAGCTGAACATATTCTATTAAAGGAGAAAATTGATTTTTCATAAAAAGAATTCTACAGCTTTCTGGAAAAAATAAACTAGCTTGGAAAGGCTTTTTGATATTCAAACCCATCACAAAGCAGAACCCCAACAAGGTAAAAAAAGACACAAACAAAAAAATCTACACTAAGGGATGAGTAATAGAGTTTTATGTGTTGTAAGAAAAAAGAGAGATTTTGTTTCATTGATATTCTGTCTTCTAAATAGGGACACTGAGGAAATAATAGCCAGGACTTGAGGAGAAATTCCAAAAAAGAGAAAGGGAAGCAGTCAATCTCTAGAAGGAAGGGGGAATATTGGGGAAGAGAGAAGTATTTATTATACCTTAAATTGGAATGCAATTAGTGAAAAATAAACCATCACTGAATAAAAGTGTAACCATGGGGACTGTGTGATACATTATGTTGTTTCTGTGCTGAAGGGAGGAAATATGATATAGACCTTGAAAGGAGGAGAGATTTATGACCCTATTCACTTTGGCAAAAGTTGACAATAGTGTCTTCTTTCCGAAGTGCAATAGTCTCTAGCCAACCCACAGCATTTGCTTATAGGAAATTCATCTTAAGTCTAGGGATGGTTACAGATTTAAGTGAAGGACAGAAATAAAATATGTTATGCTTTGATTTTTTCAAAAAAGGGACTTATAATTATTATTCATGAAGTAGAAAGTCAAATTAGATAGCATATAAAGAGACAAGAAAATCGCATTACTCATAAAGCCACTGTAGAAAATGAAGTTGTTAACCTTAAATATATATTCAATGGATGGCAAATAACCATAAGAATTCAAAATAAAGGCTAACAAATACAAAAAGAGCTATAGAGAATGAAGTAGTAATAGTAGGTGACTTTGACATTCTTCTTTCAGAAATTGAAAACAATAAAAAGAAAATTGAACATCAGTGAAGAAGTCTGAGGCAAGTAGTGTCATCAGAGATTATGAGTAGGGCTTTGAGTTGGGTTTTTGTATTGGGTTTTGAGTAGGGCTTTATTTCTTGAAAACAGAGAGGTGGCTTTTGGATAGAGTGATGACTTTGGAAGTGGACCTAGCTTGGATTAGTTGTAGCAGGGGCAGAGCTGAAGCAAATGATAGTTATAAGTTGGAAATGGATGTCTACAATTGGCAGTTCCAAAGATGGACCTGGACCCTTACCAAAGAACAGATGAGGAGGTGAGAACTTGCCCAAAGAGTGGGTTCCAGGAGGAAACCAAGATCTCAGAAAGTGGTCCCTCCCTACCCAAGGGCTTTGTTCCCTTTGCCTCAATAATGTAGGGGGTTCTTTGGTAGAATTGTTTTTCATTAGTCCATGAGGAATTATGAATATTATTATGTTTTGTTAGTATACATACATATATATACATATATATAATTTATATAGTTAAGCTTTTTTGTTTCATATCTAATGATTTATTTGTATTGTTAATTGAGTCTACACTGAGTCTGGGCTTGAGCCAAGAATATATTTTCCTTACCCTACAATGAACCTGAGCATACTAGAGGAACCCCTAGGATGGTGTGGGAAACCTCTTAAATTTCTGTAGGAGTTCATCCAGGAGTTCATCCTTTTTTTTTCTTTCTGTTCTGAGGTGTAGGCTCATAAGATGAGTGACATAATAGTCAATAATCAATAAACATTTCCAAAACACCTACTATTTAACAAGCATTGTGTTGAGTACAGGGGATAAAAACACAAAAAAAGGAAAAGAAAAGACAGCACCTTCCCTCAGGGAGTATACAATCTAATGTACAAAAGGAAGTTGAAGGGGGTAGGGGTAAAGGAAGGAGGAAAAGGATCAAGTTGGAGAAGTCAGACAGAGATACTGTAAAGGTAACCAGGTAAGAAATGAGGAGACAGTTGAGCTAAACTTCCTCCATTAAATGACATTTTGGAGCTCATGGACCTACCCTCCAATCAGAGAAGCAGAGGGTAATGATGAAGTGGAATACCAAGGCTGCTGAGATTTTATTAGGCAATGAGGTTATCCCAATAATAAACTTATAGGGGGGACTTATAATCATTATTCATGAAATAGAAAGTCAAATTAGATAGCATATAGACAAGAAAATCACATTATTCCACTGTAGAAAATGCCACTGTAGAAAATGAAGTTGTTAACCTAAATATATACTCAATGGATGGCATAATAACCTTAAGAATTCAAAGTAAAGTAAAATACAAAAAGAGTTATAGAGAGTAAAGTGGTACACCAAGAGCACGGTGGAGAAGTCAGTCAGACAAATGCCAAAATAGTGCAGCCAGGTGAGAAATTAAATGCCTGAGCTAAGCTCTCTCCTTAAATGGAAGTTTGTAGTCAAACAGACACAATTGCCTTTCTGTTGGGTCTCGTATGACACATTTAAAAAATCAGTATGTAATGATGTTGAAGTGTTATGCTATGTTTTATTAATGTGTTACCATATATATTGTTAAGGTATTATGGTAGGTTATTGAACTGTGAATGGCCACTATGGGTTGGAGAACTGATGCTTAGTGGCATTAGATGATTGTCAGTTTTGTGAATTGACTATGATAAGATGACCTTGAAGATGTCCATGGTGTGGACTATTTGGTAAGGAAACAAAATACTAGCTGATTTAAAGAACAAAGATAATGTAGAACAGAGGTGTAGCCTTTTGGCCCACAACAGTACCAAGTGTGGCCAGAACGAGATTAAAATGTAATTAGGAAATACTTAACAAACTAAAAATTCAATAGAACATAGATAATATTACCATGTGGTTTTCTAAGTCAATATGAGGCTTCAGTTATCCTTACATACAGTTTAGTGGTCTGTTTTCTATTTGAATTTGATATCATTGATGCAGGTCATAGGTCATTTGAGTTGCCAAAAATGAATAGGCATTCCTAAATCCCCAAAGAGATAATTAGCAAGTGGGTTGATTAGACAATGGTTATCCTACCATTGTCAAACAAGAATTAGTGAACACATTTAACACACTCAATGAAGAGAGTAGGATGGATTGGGAACCTTGGGAACCTTTTTAAGGCCTCTAGTGAAGGGAAGGATAGCAACCAGTGACCCAGGGCCAATTTTACCTTCTCTAGCCATCATCATTATCTCAGTGACAGCAATTAGCATGAGCAGTCCTGGTTGAATGGGGTGTCAATCACCAAGCACAGCGGTGGAGGAACTCAGCATGTAAAGTTTCAGTTACTGGTGCCAGAGTTAAGGGTGGAAGTATAGTGGCATTCCTGCCAACCAGGAGAAGGAACCCTTTTAGATAATGTAGGAGTACCTGAGGACTGAAGAAGAGGGAAGCACTAAACTCTAGTAGGCCTTTGCAAGCTGGGGACCATTTAATTTTTTTTATATCCCCAGCCCCAACACAGTGTCTGGCACATAGTAGGTGCTTAATAAATGTTGACTGACTGCTTGACTAATGGAAAGCTTCAGGAGACCTCCTTGGGTGCTCAGATATTCCTTGTAAATACATTGCCTTGAGGACATGGTATTTCGGTATTTATAGACACTGCACAAGCCCATTTGGTGGTGCTTTGAGTGAATGGGGGAGTATTGTAGTTGAAGTTTTGCAACATCTTTCGAGAAGAGGAAGAAAAGTCTCTAGTTTTATTATGGTTCAATGAGTAGTAAAAAAGAAACAGTACAGTAATCCCTTCTACATTGAGGTTAGGGGAACAGCGTCTCCATGATCTGAAAATCTGCGTAAAATTTTTTGGCTTTCCTTTTGTACCAAAGAAGAAGTCTGAATTATTATGGTATTAAAAGATAAAATATGTTGGTGTTATATAGTACCATACATATATATATATATATATATATATATATATATATATATATATATATATATACATATATATATATATATATATATATATATATATATATATCTGTAAAATTCTGAATTTCTAAACTTTTTCTGTGTTCTCTGCTGGCCTTTGCATGTTGCCTGTGGTTTCTACAAAACTGCCAAAAGATTCCCATTTAATTTCTTTTTGGAGGGGGGAAGGGGGAAGGCAGGGCAATTGGGGTTAAGTGACTTGCCCAAGGTCACACAGCTAGTAAGTGTGTCAAATGTCTGAGGCTGGATTTGAATTAGAATCCCATGACCAGCAAGATGAAGGAATATTTGCTTGCTATAGAGAAATTATAGTTGTATGCACAGGATAAGAAGACAGAACATCTTATATAATTTTCAAAAAAAAATCTCATTTGTCCTAAAAGAAGGAGATTGTATGTAAACAAACTCAGTTTCACCCACATTGACCCTTAGAGGTTACTCAGGGTAAATTTCCAGCACTAGCTTTGTCCTTCGTCACCCAAAAAACTGAGGCTGAGACCTTCTGGAAGCCTAACCTCAGGGGTCTACGAAGCAGTATAAGTGGGAAGGACTGAAGAATAACTAATGATGGGGAACACGAGTGAAAAATAAAGACCAAATGATTGGAAATTAAAAACAATAGCTAAAATGTATATAAAGCTCACTGTGTACCAGAGCCCTGTGCTAAGTGCTTTAAACTTATTATCCCATCTGATCCTTATAACAATTCTGGGAGGTGGGTGATATTCCTATGCCCATTTTACAGATGAAGAAACTGGGACAAACAGAGGCTCAGGGAATTGCTCAGGCTCAGTCACATAGCTAGGAAATGTCTGGGGCCAGATTTGATCTTAATGGAATGGAATGGTAGTGACAAAGAGGAGGATTTTGGTGTTTAAGGAAAAACTTCATAATTAAAATCATAATTAACATTACCCAGCAAAGCAGAATGAGTACCTGCAGAAGTGATGGTTTCCTCCTTACCCGAGTTCTTTGAACAGAAATGGGATGGATGATCACTTGTTTGGAATGTTGTGGGCAGGATTCCTAGCGGGCCTGATGATCTTTCCTACTCTTAGATTCTGGTGTCGTTGCTCCAAAAGAAGGACTAAAAATGTCCAAAGAAAGGCTATAAAGAAATACGCAAAGACTGATGTGCAGTAATGCAGAGTGAAGGAAGCAAAAGCAAGATAATGATATACACAGATTCCAGGGTCATAAACAAATTTAAAAAAAATGATAGGAGAAAAAAATTAGGGAAAAATACAAAAGGATAACCATTGGACTGGAAATAGATGGGACTCTTTGGTCAATATTTTGATAAAATTAATATACATTATTTTAACAATGTGTAATAAGATCTATGTTTTCATCCAGCTTTTAATTCTTGTTTTTATATTTGAATATATGTATATATATATATTTGCTAGTAGTTACTAATTTTATAATGAATTTATAATTATTTATAATGAATTATGTTAATTAAAAAATTGGAGCCAAGGAAGTACACCTGTAGCTTAGAATGTTTAGGAGGCTTTTAGGAATTTCAAGGTGAAAAAGGGATGTGGTTGTGGGTCAGGGCACCAAGATCCAGGGGCAGCAGCAGAAAAGGAGGGAGAGGAAATTGGGGTTCTAGTGAGGCAGATGTCTGGACCTTAGGAGCCAAGGTGACTGACTCAAGGAGGCTTAGAAAGCCTGGTGCCTTGAGCTGGGATTCAGCATAAGGGAATTCAAACCAATTTTAAGAACAAGTACAAAAACTGTGCACATACAGAAGAAGGTAAAGTAGTGACAAGAGAAAGCTGTAGGGTTGAAGGCTGGGTCTCCTTAATCTCTTAGGACTGCTCCTAAGAGGAAGGGTATAATTCTGGAGAGATCACTCTGGTTAGCGAGACCTACTCAAAGCCTAGGAGGGAGGAATTTTTCTTACTTGGTCAAAAGATTTTTAAGCTGTCATTGAAATAAGACTAAGACTTAAAATCCAAATATTTGAAAGGCCTTAGATGTCACCCACTCTGTGGATCCTTCCTGACCCCCACTTGTAGGAATAATCTTTCCTTCCTCAGACTTCATATGGCACTTTATGCGTCTCTTGTACTATCAATTTTTTTTTTCTGAGATCAGGTTTAATTAGATGGTAATTATATGGCACAGAGCTTTTGCATATTTGTATGTGTCATGCTCCCCTCCTGTGGTCAGTGGTTGTTGAATGAATTAATGAATGAACTCTAGGTAGAATGTACACTAGGCATACTAGGGTTATTGCTCAATAAAATCATTATGAAGCAAATTAACTGAAAAGAGTACCATGGCACCTAAATTTAACTTACTCTCTCTTTTTCTCTTCCAATTAGGAACCGGACCAGCTCCTGCTCAGCTGTGACACAGGGAAGAATCCCGCCCCCAAGTCTCTCACCAGAAGATGTTGGGGGGGCTGGGTTCCTACTCTTGGGGCTACTTATTGGGCCCTCTTAGAGTCTCTCTATCCTTTTGATATGAGGGTGAAACTGGGTAAAAGGATCCCAAAAGGGCCTTGATGCTCGCTCCACCAGTTATCATCATTCCAAGCTCTGAATCAGTGGGCTGAAGTCAGTTTCTTACTGGCTCTCTCAGGAATCTCCAGATCAGGGAGATCTCATACAAATCAGCAGATATGGGACACTTGCAAACACAGTGGCCAGAGGCAGCAGGAAGGGTTTCAGGGGTCCCAGGAGCTTCCACAAAGGCATTTCCAAGTCTGACAAGGAGAGAAAATATGTCTAAAGGCTAGAGGGGTCCCTGGAAAGAATTCTTGCCTAGAACCAAGAAAGGGGCTTAATATGCTGTAGGCAAAATTTAAGAGTCATGACCTTATGTATTCCCTAGAGGCACTGAAGTGGCAGTGTAATAGGCATCAGAAAAGAAATAATCTATAGGTCTTTGGGAACAGAATCTTACGACTTTGAAAATGCATGCACTCATGAAAGTTAATGTTAAATTATGTACCTGGTTACCCATTGTACACCGTGCCATAGGTAACTGCCTCTATTACCTACTGTTAGTCCTTGTCCCTTTCCCATTTAATCTCCCTCAAAAACAAATGAGAGATTCTTGGAAGCCTCCAAAATCTCTGTCCTCTGGGTATCTCCTCTATATCTCCATTTATCTTTTACCTTAATGGGCCCCCAATCTTGATCATCCTCAGCAGTCTTGTTCCCATATACTCACTATATGCTCAATCAACTGCAGAAGGAGATTCCTTATGTCTTGAGATAACTGAAAGAAATGAAAAATACACTTGGAGGCAGAAGACGTGGGTTCTGAGGTTTGCCTCTGCCAATCTCTAGCTTGGCACTTGAGAGATCAGTTCCAAACTCTGGCCTCATAGTCCTGGTCTATAAAAGAGATAATGATACCTGCACTATATCACCGAGTTGTTGTGAGACTTTGAGAAAATGGATGCATGCGAAATTCTTTACCCACACATGTCCACAATTCCTCTCTGCAACATCCTTGGCATTTCTGGCCTGCTTGAAGACCTCGAATGAAGAGAAATGCATTATCCCCTACAGCAGCCTTTTCTACTCTGGCATAGCTCTGATTGTTAGGCATTGAGCCCAAATCTTTCTTGGTTCAGATTACACCCTGTGCTCCTACTTCTGCTCTCTGGAGCCCAATCAAACAAGACAACTCCCCTGTTTAAGTGTCTTAAACACCCTTAAGTGTTTAAGGTCATTTTATCCTTCCAGGAATATCTGTTTTGTTTGAATCCTGTCTCCTGCCACCTTTATTCCGTTGGATGACTATACCAGCCAGGAATGAAGTCCCAGGATTACTCAAGAGTAAAAATTTGTAACGGGTAGAAGGGACCTTGGGAGATCAGAGAATCTAGCATCCCTTTTCATAAATGAGACAGACTTCAAATGCTTAAAGACAGCTATCACGTTCCCCCACAACTCTTCTCTAGGCTGACCATCTCCATTCCTTCAACTGAACCTCGTATGGCATGGTCTTGAGACCCTTCACTCTCCTGGGTGCACCGGCACATTGTACAGCCCCAAACTGAATCATACAATTCCTGAAATTGCTGCCTGCACTGAGCTGTTGGAGCCTAGGCACTTTCAATGTAAACTTCATTCTGACTCTGGTAAGGAAAGCGGAGTTTGGGGAGAAAGGAGGGCATGAGGTGGGGGTTGGGGGGGTAGAGTAAAGGGTGAGCATTGCCTGAAATACTTGGGAACCTAACCCTTACCCTGAAATAATGCATTTCAGTAACAACTGGAGGGCAGAACAACCTAATGCCAAGCCAAAGAGCACAAGGACTTTTTACAAGGTCATTTTATCCTTCCAGGAACATCTGTTTTGTTTGAATCCTGTCTCCTGCCACATTTATTCTGTTGGATGACTATACCAGCCAGGAATGAAGTTCCAGGATTACTCAAGAGTAAAAATTTGTAACAGGTGGAAGGGACATTGGGAGATCAGAGAACCTAGCATCCCTTTTCATAAATGAGAAAATTGAGTCTCGTAGAAGTAAAGGGACTTGTTCTAGGTCACACAGCTAGTAAGTAGTAGAGCTAGAACCCCAAAGTGAGACAAAACAATGTTTCAGTGAGCCCATTAATTACTGGACTCCATATTTTTTCCTGAATATGGGGTCCTTACCCTGCTCTTCTTCCTCTCCAGAGCCATAACTGGGAATTCTGGCATCTGGGGCAAATTTAGCTATGGTGCAAGGGATGGGGGTGTAGTTGGGAGTTATAGTCTGGGGGACCACCCCACTGTCCACCCCAGAGCAGCCCTGTAGCTTGACTACCTATCATCCCAGACTGAACATGCTATAGGGAAGCATATCCTGTGCTATGAAGGGGCTGAGGCCATGGGCCTAGAAGGCCAAGGACCCTGACTTGCCCTCTCTGTTCTGGGCAGAAGGTGGTCTAAGGTCCCACATCCCACCCCTGAGCTGCCTTGGAGCTTCACTTCCCTCCTCCCCAGGTGGAATGAAGTCCAAGACATAAGCCCCCTGCCACCCACCCCCTGAAGAAATGAAGTGCCTAAAGGGTCTCATTTCCCTAGGTGGAAATTTATTCACAGGATTCCACCCCTGCCCACTACTCATTTTCAGGCTAACTGGGAGTTGCATTGCCCTTCTTTCTGTCCAAGGCTATACCTCTCCAGCTAATTCTATCCTTGCTAATATTTATTCGAGATCTAACATGCTGGGGACTTGGAATCTTTCTCTCTTCTACTCCTCTCCTCAGGGTGAAGGACTTAAGTGGGAAGGAAACACATCTCTTAGATCTATGCTCCAGTGGCCCTATCCTAGTTCTGTCTCTGTTCCTCTCTTTTGGTTAGTAGGGAACTGTACATGGAGGACATAGCGAGACTTCATTTTGGGGATATCAATAAAAGCACACTATCTTGATCTCACCATCACCAAATTTTCTCCTCTGGTAGTTCTCATTGCAAATAATGAGACTGGCACTCCCACTGGAATCAGGGCTGCTTTCTTTGGGTGCCACTTCCAGCTTCTATTCCCCTGACCCCCAAATTTTCTCATTTACTTCTGGTTTCTCTAAAATGGGACTCTATCTAAGAGGTATTAACATGTAGCCCAAATGTGGTCTGGGAAGATGAGAGCAGCAAACAAGAATAGATAGAGCTCATTCTTAGCCTTTTTTTCACCCACTCTCCCATCCCTTGAGGATGGAGCCTTTTCAGCTTTGTATTGACTGGGCTCATGCTACCTGGACTTGAGCTAAACAGATTCCAATTCTGGGCCATCTTTAGGGTAAGTTGGAAGGGAATGTGTGAAGCCTGTAGCAAGTTGAACATCACAGTGTTGCAGGATCTCATAGTCAGAAGTGAAGCCAGAGACCATCTAGTCCAATCCATACCTGATCCAGAATCCTATACAGAACTAACCAGCAATTATGCAGCCTTCCCTCACTTGTTGGAATTAAGGGAACAGGAATGGGGACCACTAGTCACCAAGGACCAGCCTGAATTTATCAAAAGCAGATCATGTCAGGCCACTACACGAGAAGCATCCTTTAGAGATTGTTTTTGCTATTACTCTTTGATTTATTTTAATCTTCCTCTTCCATAACTTAGTCCACTGTAATTCCTATGCCCACTCTCAAAATCTGGTAGAGTTTAGGTGGAAGTCTATAGGAATGTTCTTTCTCAGAGTCCAAGAGCAAGTATTATGAGAGATACTCTAGCCAAAAGGTTTAATCCCTGGGATCCGCCAGTCTTTGTTTGGAGGCTAATCTCTCCTCTGGAGTGGCTTCTCCCTTTCTTTAATAGTTAGGCTTACTGTAGTCATTCTCATTGATGGTCTCAGGCTATGAGCATAAGAAGCTGAGCTTCTGCTCCCAGGATCCCAAGAGAATAGCAATATTTAGAGGTGATATCTCTGCTCCCACATCACAAGGAAAAAGATGAGAAAAACATGGCCCTGGGTCTACCTGGCTTCTTCCTTCCCACGATTGAGTTTACAGGGAATCTCTCATTTAAGTGATATCTCTTGGCCTTGAATCACAAACATCTTGCAATGAAAAAGAGCTTAGGCAACATCTATTCTAAATGTATGGACAATTAAATTGAAGCTCTTAAATGTTAAGTGACTTGCCCAAAGTTATTCGGGTAGTGAGTTCAAGGAGATTCCAGTTTTGAAATCCTTTCTCTTCCAGTTTCAATGAGAGTGCTTTGATTCTTGTGGCTCTCCTCCCAGGCTGATCATCTTTTTCAGAACCTTTATTCACCTTCTCACCCCTTCTGAGGAAGACCGGAGGCTAGATGACAGAGAACTGTGTTGTAAATTGCTAATTAGAGGGTGACAGTCTCGATCCCTATCCCTCCTGTCTCCTCCCTGCCCTTTATTGGGCTATTTATTTCTCTCTGGGCTCCCACATCAGCACTTCTTTAGTAGGCTAGCTGTTAAATCCCTGACTTTGGTGATGAATGTTCATCATAGATCCAATGGTATTTTCCCCTGATAGCTTTGTCTCATAGATCCAAGCTTTCTCCCAAATTTATCAAACCTCAGTTTCCAGCTTCACAGCCATACCTCTCAAGGGCCTAACACAGGTGTAGTATGCACACCTGCCCCATTTGGCCTCTGCAGAGTTGACTTTGGGCCTGAAGGAGACATGGGGCTTCCTGTATCCAAAATAGGGGGAGACTGTGGGTACTATTTTGTTTCTTCCCAGCTATACCTCATATAAAGCAGGAGTAGGGCTGATGTTGGAGGCTCTACTGTGCTAATGCCCTAGCTGAGGTGGAGTCTTCTGTTCTGGAAGTCTCTGGAAAAAAATAAAATCTGTATCTTCCTTACCAAGCTTTCAGAATCCTATTTTGAACTGCTAATATGAAGGCAAGGCAAACCAAGTGCTGTTACTGTTCTGGGTGACATAGCACAGAAAGCAAACATTCTATTCTCAATCTTACAGGGCCAGGAGATGAACCACATATTCTCAATGGCCCCCTTCATTCAGTTAACGAGGAAATAAAAGGCTTTGCACCAGGAGAAGATTGGGGATGGAAAGTGCTAAATATTCCTCACTATTTCTGACTTGTAATGCCTGAATATAATATTATATTCCATTTTTGGTCGATATATGGATAGGGTCTCATAATGTTTAAAATTAGGAGAAGGTGGCAGGGACTTATCTGAGCTCTCTAAAATTACCCTCCAAATAATTTAAAATAATGCCTTAAAATGAGTACAGGAACAGCAGAACCAACAAAGGGTGGGGCTGAAACAATTTTCCAGCCCAAGACAACTTGCAAGGTTGGCAGGAAAGGCCTGTCTCACTAGGGTATGACTAGAGCACAGTCCTGTGCAGATCACACCAGCACAGGCTTTGTTCCAGAAAGCTAGAAACAGGCTTAGCAGGGCTGGGGAGTCACTGAATTAGCAATGGCGACAGCTTCTGGAGCTCTCAATCCATGGTAAGGGGGTTGGACAACTGGCAGCAAGGAGATTAGGAGGGATCCTTTGCTGGCAGTGGGAGCAGCACTCTGTTATACTGCTCATACGTGGTTCTAGGTTGCAGTTCCAGGGTGAGGAGGAACACTAGCAGGAGCAGGGACCCTGATAACAGTTCCAGGGTAGGAAAGAGTGTTTGTGGTTGCTCACAGACCAGAGCATGGGCCAGGAGGGCAGTGATTACACTTCTTCCTAGATCAGGCCACCATAGAAGAAAGCTTATAGACACTCAGGACTAGCTCTAAGAGCAGCAGCAAGAAAAGCCTGAAGCTTGGAAAAGTACCCCTTCCACCCCAGGAGCAGAGCCCCACTTAAACAAAGTTAAAAGTCAAGAAATAGGCTGGAAAACAAGCAAATAACAAAAACGAACTTGACCATAGAAACTATGATGCCAGAGAAGATCAAAACACAAACTCAGGAAAAAAGGAATAAAAAGAGCTACATGCAAAACGTCAAAGAAAAATATGGATAGATCTCAGGACCAAAAAGAACTCCTGAAAGAGCACAAAAAATTTTTACAAACCAGAGAGGGAGAAGAAAATTTGGGGGAAATGAGAATGATGAAAGAAAATCATGAAAAAGAGTCAACAGCTTGGTAAAAGAAACATGAAAAATTACTGAAGAAAACACTTTAACAGAGGCCAAAAATATACTGAAGAGAACTCTTTGAAAAGCCGAATTGGCCAAATATAAAAAGAGGTAAAAAACTTCTCAGGAAAAAAGAACTCCTTTAAAAGCAGAATTAGAAAAAAATTTTAAAAAAAGATGTGGGAAAAATTTTTTTAAAAAAATACCCAAACCAGGTAGAGTTAAAACAGAGAAAGAAAATTATAGACCAATTTCTCTAATGAATATTGATGCAAAAATTTTAAATAAAATATTAGCAAAAAGATTGCAGCAACTCATTACGAGAATAATACACTATGACCAGGTAGGATTTATTCCAGGAATGCAAGGCTGGTTCAATATTAGGAAAACTATTAGCATAATTGACCATATCAACAACAAAACTAGCAGAAACCATATGATCATCTCAATAGATGCAGAAAAAGCCTTTGACAAAGTACAACACCCATTCCTATTAAAAAACACTAGAAAGCATAGGAATAAGTGGAACCTTCCTCAAAATTATAAATAGCATCTACCTAAAACCATCGACAAGCATTATTTGTAATGGGGATAAACTAGATGCATTCCCAATAAGATCGAGGTGAAACAAGGATGTCCATTATCACCCCTATTATTCAATTTGGTACTAGAAACATTAGGTGTAGCAATAAGAGAAGAAAAGAAATTGAAGGAATTAGAATAGGAAAAGAAGAAACTAAATTATCACTTTTTGCAGATGATATGATGATTTATCTAGAGAATCCTAGAGAATCAAGTAAAAAACTACTTGAAATAATAAAAAACTTTAGCAAAGTTGCAGGATATAAAATAAAGCCACATAAATCCTCAGCATTCCTATACATTACTGACAAAGCCCAACAGCAAGAGATAGAAAGAGAAATTCCATTCAAAGTCACTGAAGGCACTATAAAATATTTGGGAGTCTATTTGCCAAGACAAACCCAGGGCCTATATGAACATAACTATGAAACACTTTTCACGCGAATAAAATCAGATCTAAATAAATGGAGAAATATCAGTTGCTCATGGTTAGGCCGAGCTAATATAATAAAAATGACAATTTTACCTAAATTAATCTATCTATTCAGTGCCATACCAATCGAACGACCAAAATTTTTTTTTTACTGAGCTGGACAAAATAATAACAAAATTCATTTGGAAAAACAGGTCTAGAGTATCTAGGATATTAATGAAAAGACATTCTAGAGAAGGTGGCTTAGCCACACCAGATATTAAACTGTACTACAGAGCAGCAGTCATCAAAACTGCCTGGTACTGGTTAAGAAACAGGGGTGTGGATCAGTGGAATAGGATAGGTACACAAGTAGGAGAAATCAACAAGTTTAGCAATCTACTCTTTGATAAACTCAAAGAGGCCAGCTTCTGGGCTAATAATTCACTATTTCACAAAAACTGTTGGGAAAATTGGAAAATGGTAGGGCAGAAACTGGGCATAGACTAATATCTTACACCATATACCAAAATAAAGTCAAAATGGGTTCATGATTTAGGAGTAAAAGCTGATACTATAAGTAATTTGGGAAAGCAAGGAATAGTTTACTTATCAGATTTATGGAAAAGTAAAGAATTCATGACCCAACAAGAGATAGAAAGCATTACAAAATGCAAAATGGATAATTTTGATTATGTCAAATTGAATTGTTTTTGTACAAAAAAAGCCAATGCAACAAGAATTAGGAGGGAAGCAGAAAATTGGGAGAAAATCTTTGCAACGGCCTCATTTCTAAAATATACAGGGAACTGGGCCAAATATATAGGAATACAAGCCATTCCCCAATTGAGAAATGGTCAAAGGATATGAACAGGCAGTTTTCAGAGGAAGAAATTAAAGCTATCTATAGGCATATGAAAAAATGCTCTGGATCACTACTGATTAGAGAAATGCAAATCAAAACAACTCTTAGATACCACATCTCTCCTGTCAGATTGGCTAAAATAACAAAACAGGAAAATGATAAATGCTGGAAAGGATGTGGGGAAATTGGAACATTGTTGCATTGCTGGTGGAGTTGTGAGCTGATCCAGCCATTTTGGAGAGCAGTTTGGAACTATGCCCAAAGGGCTATAGATATGTTCATACTCCTTGACCCAGCAATACCACTTCTAGGGTTGTATCCCAAAGAAATCACACAAGCGGGAAAAGGACCCATATGTACAAAAATATTTATAGCGGCTCTTTTTGTGGTAGCCAAGAATTGGAAATCAAAGGGATGTCCATCAATTGGGGAATGGCTGAACAAGCTGTGGTATATGAAGGTGATGGAATACTATTGTGCCATAAGAAATGGGGATGATGCAGACTTCGTAACAACCTGGAAAAACCTACACGACATAATGCTGAGTGAGTGGAGCAGAGCCAGGAGAACATTGTGCACAGCCACAGATATATGGATTCCATGAGGACCAACCCTGACATACTGCGCTCTTCTCAGCAACCTAAGGGGCAAGAACAACTCCAGGGGACTCACGACGGAGAATGCTATCTTCATCCAGAGAAAGAACTGTGAAGTTTGAATACAGATGGAGGCACACTACATGCTCACCTTTTTTGCTTCTCTTTTGTTTTTGTTTTTGGGTTGTTTTTTTTTTTTGGTTCTGTTTCTTCTTTCTCATAATTCATTCCATTGGTCAAAATTCTTCTCCACAACTTGACTAGTGCATCAATGCGAAATTATACATGACAGTTATATGAGATTCCATGCCGTCTTGGGGAGGGAGGGGGGACGGCGGGGAGAAAATCTGGAACTCAAAACTATGTAGAACCATGTGTGGTAAATTAAAATAAATAAATAAATTTTAAAAATCAAACTCTAAATAGGATTCCAAATGGTAGCTGAGTAGGAAGAAGATTCTCAACATGGACTTGGGGGGGTGGGTTAGGTTATCTGGGGATAGGGAATACAAGATACTTCTAGCAAAGACACTCTATATTTTAAATACATCTTATAAAGCTCAAAAAAAAAGATGTGGGCAAAAAAAATTTAAAAAGATGTGGGCAAAAAAAAATAAAAGCAGAATTAGTCAAATCCTTAAAAATTAGAATTGGACAAATGGAAATGAATAAGTCCACAAGACCTCAAGAAACAAAACAAAATCAAAATAAGAGAAGAAAATATGAAAGAGCTTATTGGAAAAACAACTAACCTGGAAAACAGATCAAGAAGAAATAATTTAAGAATTATTGGACTACCTAAAAACCATGATCAAAAGAAGAACCTCAACATATTTCTGTTTTTTAAATATTTTATTTTCCCTAATTATATGTAAAAATAATTTTTAACATTTGGGATTTTTTTTAATTTTGAATTTCAAAGTTTATCTCTCCTTTAAATGGAAAGTAATCTGAAATAGGTAATAAATATGCAATAATAAAAAAATTTCTGTATTAGTCATCTTGGGGAAGAAAGCTCAAAGAAGGAAGGAAGGAAGGAAGGAAGGTGAAAAATCAAATTGTATTCAGCTTCCATCAGTTCCTTCACTGAAAACTGAATAGCATTTTTCATCATGAGGCCTTTACGGGTTGTCTTGAATCATTGTATTGCTGAGAATAGCTAAGTCATTCACAGTTGTCCACCTTACCACATTGCTGTTACTGTGTGCAATGGTTCTCTTCACTTCATTCTAAATCAATTTATGTAAGTCTTTCCAGGTTTTTCTGAAATCATCATTCTCATCATTTCTTATAAGCACAATAATATTCCATTACAATCAGAGCAGAATGAGGAGAGCATTGTATACAATAACAACAATACTGCACAATGAACAACTGTGAATGACTTAGCTATTCTCAGCAGTACAACTATCTAAGAAAACCCCAAAGGACTCAATGGAAAATACTGTCTCAAATGAAAGAACTGACAGCATATCAATACAGACTGAAGCAGAATATTTTTCACTTTCTTTCTTCCCTCTTTTCTTTCTCTCTCTTTTTCTTTCTTTCAAATTTTCTTTCACAAAGTGACTAAGATGAAAATATGTTTTACATGATTGCACATGTATAACCTATATTACATTGCTTACCATATTAGGGAAGGATATGGCAAGGAAGGGAAGGATGGAATTTGGAGCTCAAAATTTTTTTTAAAAAATATGAGGGCTAAGATTATTTTTACATGTAATTGGGGATTTTTAATTTGTTCATTTTCTAGGTTTTTTTTAGTTGCATGCCCAAGTCCTTGATCTGCTCTTTATTCATTTTGTTGATATAAGCATTTAGAGATATACATTTCTCCTAAGTACTACTTTGGCTGCATCCCACAAATTTTGGTATTTTGTCTCATTGTTATCATTCGATTTAGTGAAATTAATGATTGTTCCTATAATTTGTTTTTTTGACTCATTCTTTTTTAAAATAATGTTTTATTCTCCCCAGTTCCCCCCAGAGCAGAGCCATGATGGTAGTGTGAAAACAGGGAATTGCTTGAGCTCTCCCCCAAATCCCTCTAAACACCTGTAAAAAATGACTCTAAACAAATTCTGGAGCTGCAGAGCCCAATAAATGACAGGCTGAAACAAGTCTCCAGCCCAAGATGGCCTGGATGGTCACTGGGAAGGGTCTATTGCACCATGCTGAGAATGAAGCACAGCCACGCATGGGCCATGCAGAAAGACAGCAGGCCTCAGGGCACTGAATCACTGGCAGCTGTGGCAGTATCCAGACTTCTCGAACCACAAAAGTCAAAGACAACTTAGCAGGTCAGTGGGAAAACTGTTGGACTTCTGTATGAGAGAAGTGCATGATCTGGCTCCAGCTCCAGGGTGGAGGAGGTAGCTGCAGCTGCAGTGGCTACTTCCAGAGCTCCAGGCCCACAGGCAGTGGGGGAATCAAGCAGCTGATCAGAGCAGGAGTGCAGAGATCTCTTTGCTGGCACTGAGGCAGGGTTCCCTTGCTTTGCCCTGCTTGGATCTGGGTTCCAGTCCAGGTTGGTGGTCCTGGGGGGAGGAGGAGTGCTGGTGTGGCAGAGCTTGTGGTGGCTGTGGAGAGGGAGTCTTCTTGGTACTTATGCAGCAGAAAGGATTGCTTGCACTCACAGACCAGAGCATAGGACAGGAGAGGAGTATCATACCACCTCAGAATAAAAGTAGCTCTAAAAACAGCAGCACAAAACCCCTGAAGCTTGGGACAAAGCACTCTCCACTCTAGAAGCAGTCATACCCTGACAAAGAGCTCAAAAGTCAAGTAATTGGCTGGGAAAATGAGCAGGCAGCATAAAAGGACTCAGACTATAGAATGTTTCTTTGGTGACAAAGAAGACCAAAACATACAGCCAGAAGAAGTTAACAAAGTCAAAAAGCCTACATCAAAAGCCTCCAAGAAAGATGTGAATTGGTCTCAGGCCAGAGAAGAGCTCAAAAGGAATTTGAAAAATCAAGTAAGAGAAGTAGAGGAAAAATTGGGAAGAGAAATGAGAGTGATGCAAAAAAAAATCATGAAAAATGAGTCAACAACTTACTAAAGGAGACCCCAATAAATACTAAAGAAAAATAATATCTTAAAAAATAGACTAACTCAAATGGCAAAAGAGCTCCGAAAAGCCATTGAGGAGAAGAACGCCATAAAAGGCAGAATTAGCCAAATGGAAAAGGAGGTCCAAAAGACCATTGAAGAAAATACTACCTTAAAAATTAGATTGGAGCAAGTGGAAGCTAGTTACTTTATGAGAAATCAAGATATTATAAAATAGAACCAAAGGAATGAAAAAATGGAAGACAATATGAAATACCTCATTGGAAAAACCATTGACCTGGAGAATAGATCCAGGAGAGATAATTTAAAAATTATTGGACTACTTGAAAATCATGATTTAAAAAAAAGCCTTAGACATCATCTTTCAAGAAATTATCAAGGAAAACTGCCCTGATATTCTAGCTTGAGGGTAAAATAGAAATGGAAAGAATCCACTGATCACCTCCTGAAGGAGATCCCACAAGGAAAACTCCTAGGAATATTGTAGCCAAATTCCAGAGTTCCCAGGTCAAGGAGAAAATATTACAAATGGCCAGAAAGAAACAATTCAAGTATTGTGGAAACACAATCAGAATAACACAAGATTTAGTGTCTTCTACATTAAGGGCTTGGAGGGTTTGGAATATGATATTCTGGAGGTCAAAGGATATACGATTAAAACCAAGAATCACCTACTCAGCAAAACTGAGTATAATATTTCAGGGGAAAATGGAATTTCAATGAAATAGGGGACTTCCAAGCATGCTTGAAAAGACCAGAGCTGAATAGGAAATTTGACTTCCAAATAAAAGAATCAAGAGAAACATGAAAAGGTAAACAGGAAAGAGAAGCCATAAAAGACTTATTAAATTTGAACTGTTTGCATTCCTATATGGAAAGATGATATTTGCAACTCAAGAGACCTTTCTCAGTATTAGGGTAGTTAGAGGTAATATATGTGTGTGTGTGTGTGTGTGTACATATCTATGCATATATATGTATGTATATGTATATGTGTGTATATATGTATGTGTGTATGTATGTATTGTGTACATATGTATGCGTGTGAGTGTGCGTGTGTGTGTTTAGACAGAGAGCATAGGGTGAGGTGAATGTGAAGGGATGATATCTAAAAAACAAAATTAAGTGTTAAGTGGAATGTACTGGGAAAGAGAGAAAGGGAGAGGTAGAGTGTAGTAAATCATCTCACATAAAAGAGGCAAGAATGAGATTTTACAATGGAGGGGAAGAGGGAGGAGGTGAGAGGGAATAAGTGAGCCTTACTCTCATCAGATTTGGCTTAAGGAGGCAATAACATACACACTTAATTGGGTAGGGAAATCTGTCTTACCCTACAGGAAAGCAGGATGGGGGGAAGGGGATAAGAGAGGAGAGATCATAGAAAGGATAGCAGATCAGGGGAAGGGGCAGCAGATTGGGGGAAGGGGCAATCAGAAGCAAACACTTTTCTGGAGGGACAGGTGAAAAGAGAGAATAGAATAAATGGAGGATGTGACAAGATAGAGGGTAATATAGTTAGTCTTTCACAACATGACTGTCATGGAAGTGTTTCGTATGACTGCACATGTATAACCTAAATCGAATTGCTTACTTTCCCAATAAGGGTAGGTGGGGAGGGAGGAAAGGAGAGAATGTGGAACTCAAGGCTTTAAAAGTGATTAAAATTGTTTTTACATGCAACTAGGAAATAAGATGTACAGGCAATGGGGTATAGAAATCTCTCTTATTCTACAGGAAAATAGAAGAGAAGGGGATAAGAAAAGGGGGTGGGGTAATAGAAGAGAGGGCAGATTGGAGGAAGGGATAATCAAAATGCACACTGTCATGGGGTGGAGGAGGGGAGAGATGGGGAGAAAATTTGGAATTCAGAATCTATTGGAAGTGAATGTTGAAAACTGAAAATAAATAAATTTACACTTGTTTCTCCTGCCCCACTCCCACCAAAAAAAAAAGACTGTCAGACATCCAGGGGGCTGCCAAATGCCACTGCTGATTCAGTCTGGTGAGAATATGATCCTATGGCCTGGATTGCCCTGTATGCAGGGTCGTGACTACAGCTTTCAATGTATCCGCACATTCTGCTTTGTCACTTGCTCATTGCCATAAGACTTTGAGGTAGGTAAAAATGGTAACACGGTATGGGTGATGGCTTTTGACTCATGCAAAAACTGGGTTGAAGTGAAACAGAGTTGCTGTAAGTCATCAGACTCATTCTCTCATCCAAAGTCTAGTGGCAAGACAAAAGTCAAGATTGTGACTGGTCGTGGCTCAGGATGAGGTAGATGAACTTGGCATCTATGATATCTAACCAAGCTCTAGGTGTTCCAAAGTGTCTGTTTATGCCCCATTAGAACAATTTGTTCACATCTACCCATTCTACCGAGGGAAGTCTTCACATGCTTGGGGTAGATACCCCCTAATTCACCTACAGGTTTGAGGCCCTTCGGTTTCTGTCAACCTGGTTTAGTCCATCTGACAAAATGGTTTACTGGGGTGTGGCCACTGTGCGTGCTACACCTTCTTAAAGCCACAGATGAGAGTTGGTGGCAAGCAGAAGCTAAAAGTGGATAGAGAGACCAGAAAAGGGTTTGACAGTTCTCACACCAGAGGTACTAGTCATTCCTGACATCCATATGCCCCATAAAACAATCTATAAATACAAGAAAACTATATATTGGCTGAGGAACAAAAAGGACACGTCAAAGAGTACCAGGGGTATAATTATTCAACAAGCTGTCCAAGAGCATCATAACATTTATACAACATTATTGATTATCACAAAGCCTTTGACTCAGTTTTGAACCTATTGCTCAATTATGCCCTACAAATAAAATGGACCTAAGTATAATGAAAATATGAGAATATTTGAGGTCCACCTGGAAAACTGTTCTCTATATAAAATGTAAAAGATTATCACTAACACAATGATGTCAAGATTAATTGACATAAAACATGGCAATTTTTTTGGAGATAGTTCAAGCCTCATTGTTTGGCCTTAACTCTATTATCAGCTCTCCTACATAGAAATGTAGCTTCTAAGATAGGAGTCACACTAAAGTTTCTTATTAATCATTTGGTGTACATAGATGTGTAGTAGCAATTTAGATTTGAGGATCTTTCCCACCCATTAATAGGCCATGTGACCTGCTTACATCACAGGAAGCCTAAGTCACATGTGGTGGGAGGAGCTTCCTGACAGGAAAAGGAAGTTATGTCATAGGAAATGGAGAGAAAGAGAGAGCAGTTGTGACTGCTAATGGCAGCCCTCATGATGGCTAGAACTGAACAGGCTGACTTAGCTGTACTGTGAGTTTGTTTTTGGGAAGACCCCAGCAGGAGGTCGGAAGGGTTTTGGGATGGTGAGGCTCCATGTTGTGATACTGTGTGTAGAATGCTTTACTGCTCTGATAGATTGGATAAATGACTTGTGGGATATGGTTCTCTGGTGTCTGAATAAATGGTTTACGTCTTCTACCTTCTATGTGGAGAGTCTCGTATAGTTTGTGATACAGAACTACATAAGCATTTTGACAATTATCATCAAAATTGTTATTTTTGCCTTGATGTAACATTTGGTGACTAGGAGGATGGGGTTGCAAGGTATAAGATCTCTGTCTAGAGGTAGAAGGGCTTTAGAAGAAGAAATAGTTGTTCCAGGATGGGGGGACATAACTTATTCCTCCCTAGCAAGGGAATGGTCTAAAGGCACTGGTCTCTGCGAAGATTGGAAGCAGAAGCTACAGAGTGGAGGACCTAGAGATCTGGAACTATGCCTCCAAGAAGTTACTGTTGAGCCAGAAACAGAAGTGCCCAGAGGGATCTCTAGAAGAGGCTGGATTTTACTCACAGCCTATTGTGTTGTATGTGAAAGCAGAGACAGACTATTACAAGACAGAACTCAGACCCGACAGTTACTGAAATGTCTGAGAGTGCTTCTTCTATACCACAGCAAGATGGAGAAGCTCAGATGGTAGAACAGCTGGAAGCTAACAGACTTGTTGTAAATTCAGCAAGAAGGCAGAAGAAGACAAGGAGGTCAAGATTGGACCTCAGTTCAGCTGAGATCAAGTCTAGCGGTCAGTCTGGTTACCATGGTAACAGGGGCAGAAAATCTAGACAGGAGGATACAATGTCAGAACCTCAGGAACAAGATGATACCCCTGGACCTGGACCTGGCATCAACTGAGTTCCAGATGCCAGCTGGCTAAAGAATTGACCTCTTGAATAGGACTGTTTACCTTTGGAGGCAGGGACAGCTCTATATCCAATTTCAGTAGAAGCTTTGGAGGATGAGGCCTTCACCCCTAACCCCAAGATTTTGAGCCCCATTAGTTCAAAGGGAGAAGGATGACATTGTTTTATATACTTATCTTGTGTTATCCCTGTTATATTGTTGTGTAAAGTTCTGTTGACACCAGTTATCCCAGAATTCCCATTGCCCTATGTAATGGATAAAAAGATCTTGGGGCCGAATATAGTAGCAATTTAGATTTGAAGATCTTTCTCAGCCATTAATAGGCCGTGTGACCTGCTTATGTCACAGGAAGCCTAAGTCACATGTGGCGGGAGGAGCTACCTGACAGGAAAAGGAAATTATGTCACAGGAAATGGAGGGAAAGAGAGAGAGAGAGAGAGAGAGAGAGAGAGAGAGCAGTTATAGCTGCTAATGACCACCCTCATGATGCTTAGAACTGAACAGGCTGACTTAGCTATATTGTGAGTTTGTTTTGGGGAAGACCCCAGCAGGGGGTTCGAGAGGTTTTGGGATGGCGAGGCTCCAGGTTGTGATATTGTGTGTGGAATGTTTTACTGCTCTGATAGACTGGATAAATGGCTTGTGGGATGTGGTTCTCTGGTGTCTGGATAAATGGTATACTTCTTCCTTCTATGCAGAGAGTGTTGTGTACTTTATAATACAGAACTAAATAGGCATTTTGACAATTGTCATCTACATTGTTATTCTTGCCTCACTGTTACAAGATGTCAAAATGCATGACTCCACTGAAAAACACATTAACAGCTTCATTTCCTGAAATCTTCATCTACTACTAAAATATCATTTGGCCTTGATAACGGTAAATTTCTTAAAATAAACCAAAGAAAGATAGAAGGCTTTGAGCTTGCTATGGGGTCATCATATGGTATATATTTGGGAACTCTTTGCATTTGCAGAGACACGTTGGAGAGAGTCTCCCTCCGGTAGTCTCATTCTTAGATATCCTAGTTTTTCAAGAATCTGCTGAAGTAATTTTTTCCCTTTAGACTTCAATTAGGCAACCAGGTTTCAATAGGGTATTTCCTTTACAAATCAGACCAGTTCCTTTGATATAACTTTTTGCTGTCATTTAAATGTTTTAGTATTCCTGTCTATTGTATTACTGTCTACACTATAAGCATGGTGGCTGACTGATATAAGTAATATGGATGTTGCATTCCTACAACTCTTGTCACTAACAATGCAGATAGAGTCACACAGAAGACTTTTAGTTAACGGAGAGCTGCATGAATTAAAATAGAAAGCTATTAGGAGCATTTGGCAACATGCTACCAAAATTTGAGGAGCTGGAAAGCACTAAGCATAATAGAAGAGGAAAAAAAACCTTGCCTATTTTCTGTCAATTACTAGAGAACTCTAAAATTCCTAGTAAGATAGATGTTTCAGAAAATACATGGAAACTGATCATCAGGCACTTCAGAGAGGATGAGAGGATACTGCATAGTGTTAAAACTCTGTTAATTAATGAGGGAGCATCTGGAAACATTATCAGCACTGCCTTGGAAGAAAAAGCCATCCAAAATAAAAGAAGCAGCAACAGATGTTGATAGGCTTGCACACTTCAAAATATACAGTGTTATATCACAGTAGGGAACACTGTCATAGGTTAAGATTTTTCTCAGGGAAGGACCCATTTCCAACCTTGGAAGAATAGAATGTCTGAGCCAGTAGTGTCTATAGTACTACAGTATTGGAAGGTACCTCAAACAGAAAAGAGTTGAAGCAGTCTTTAGTCTTAAAGATTAAGAAAATCTTAAAGGCAAAACATCTGGAATTTATGTAAAGAGTCTGGAGACTGTAGATGCTGAAATCACATGGCAAGGATGCTTGCAGAGACCAGAAAGGCAATTTGGTGGTGATGGGATACCATAGCAAATGTGTGCCAAGGTCATTCAGTCTACCCTTCAGAGAAAAGGGAAAAGGGCCTTCCAATTTGCAGCTCAGGTAAGATAATCCACTATAGAGCAAGGAATGATAAAACAAGGGAAAGCAGATATAATTAGACTGAATAAAGTTTTCAAGGGTATGCTACACCCACAGGAGCTGAAGGTATACTGTATTGGTCTTGCTTATAAACAAAACCTGCCAAATTAGGATCAAATGTTAGAAATAACAAACCAATTTGTATGTTATTTCCAAGCAGCAATGAATGATTTAACTTGGGCAAACTCTGCTCAGCCTAGTTCCAGGATAGTGTATGGACCACCAAAACCAAGCAAGAGACAGCCTCTGGTTACTCAGACTCAAGGACAAGATACTATAGAAAAGCTGATGAAAGATAGAACTACACACAGGATCGTTCTACTTGGAGAATGGTAGAAGAATCAGAGATTGTGATTATCTGATGCAAAGTCACCACTAGCATAAAACAAATGAAGTAGTAGACATATTTTTTGTTACAGTCATTGCCTAGCTGGACACATGAATGATGTGTGCATTGGAAAGAGGAACACAGAGCCGGTGTGCAAAAGGAACTCCTAAGAATCAGATTTGGGAAACAGATGGGAACAGGGATGGAGGTCATCCTAGACCTCCAAGACAGTAAAAATGGCCTGATCGTCAGGTCAATCACACTAATTTCAATCAGAAACATCACTATAGTGATAAAGTCAGAGAAGTAAAACTCTTTTCTCATAACTATGGAAAAGGTGGTCATAAATATGTTGCATGCGCTTAAAAATTATCACTTGACTCAGAAGAAGTAAATATCCAAGGAACCATTGCTGTTAAATAAACAATGATATAAGGCCAACTTTTTTTTCAATAATTGAAGCAAAATGGCAAAGTTTTGAGGAAAAAAACTATAGTATTCAAAGAATATCAGAGAAAATTGAAAAATAGAGAGAGAAATACTTAAATACAATCTATCTCAACTGAAGAAATTTCAAAGTGATATAAAGCAAAAGCCTACCTTTAAAAGAAGTTAACAAGCATTTCATTTGATATAAAGCCACTATTAAAAGGACCTTAGAAAGAAACTATTACATTAAGAAACAACTCAAGAATATAAAATATCAGCTTGTTTCCAGGTCAGCAGAGATTTGCTGGAAAATATATTACTAAGAGTACAAGCAGCATTATATATATAAAACCACTAGTTTTATCTAGAAGAGGAGGATCCTAGTTCAGAGAAGGGAATAGGGATGACCCTAGAGACAGTACCTTTTATGTTTACTTTTGCAGTAGTCAAGGTTCCTTGGAAACAGTGCACCTATAGGAAACTGTGTTGGTCAGCATGAGTTCAGAACTAATGCTAAAGAGGGTTTAGTCAAACATCCAAAATTTCAGAAGATTACGGTACAAGTATCAAGACTATTAAATCAATGAACAGACTTATGATGCAGTAAAACTAACAAGATAGGTGATTACTCATAAAGCTACATAGGATTGATAATGTATAATATATGATTTAGATGACACTGTATATATTTTGCTACATGCTTTTCTAACCATGCTGTGCTGCTTTTGAAACTTTTTCAGCTATAAATTCAATGTCGATATTTTATGTTAGCATGTAATACTTGACGTACTATTGATATGTGTTTCTGTGATATGTACTGTTGTTCTATGTATAGTTGTAGTATTGCTACATCTGATTATAAATTTGGTTGCTCTATTTGCCATATGATTGCATATATGTTGAATGTTGCATAGAACAAACATTGTAACTTGTACTAAATCTATTTTAAATGTTAACTACGTGGAATGTATGAAATGTTAATGTCTAAGTGTTGTTTTGCACACTCTCAACTGTACTGATTTCTCTCAATTGAATTGCAGGGACTTCATATTTTTCACTGAAGGGAACAGTTAGAGGGGTATCCCTTTCAGATTTTGGCAATTTTGCTGATTGAAATAGATCCATGAAGGTCAATAAAGAAGAATTTATACTATGTATGTCTTTCCCTATGGAGACAGGAAGAGAGTTGGGTGTTTTTTACTTTTTGATCCCTGACAATTTAATTGGTAAACTGTGGAGAGAAGCTACTAAAATGTTAGCTTGAGAGAAATTGAAAATATATTTCCTGTTGTTGCTGGAGAGAAGCTGAAGAAGGTACCAAGAGAAAAGAAACGAAGTGATATTTTTTTTGAAGAAATTTTTCAATTTTATCTTATGAAGAGGTTTTAAAATGAGACTTTACTTAATGTCGTAAGAGACATTGAACCAGGACCCGTGGTGTTGCATGCCTCTGCACAGCCAGGGGAATCAGCAGACACCAGCGCCAGCATCCATCAGTGGTTGAGGCTATCCAGCCCAAGAGGAGGAGGTGACTTCCAGCAGCCAGACCACAAGAGGTGTGGGACAGAACCCCCTGTGCCCCAGAAGCAGAGATCCACTTTAAAAGTCAGGAAAAAGGCAACCACCATGAATAAGAAGCAGACTAGAACAGTAAAGACCATAGAATCTTACTATGGGGACAGGGAAAATACAAAATATGAATTCAGAAGAGGACAGCATTGACACTATACCCACATCTGAAACCTCAAAAGGGAATATGAACTGGTCTCAAGCCCAAAAAAATTCTTGGAAGAGCTCAAGAAGGAATTTAAAAACCAAATTAGAGAGGTAGAAGAAAAACTGACCAATGATTTTAAAAATACAAATGAAAAAATTTTAAAAAATCACTGAAAATAACAATTTCTTAAAAAGTAAAATTGGCCAAATGGATAAGAGGGTGCAGAGCCTATCTGGAGAAAATAACTCTTTGAAAGGAAAAATTGACCAAATGGAAAAGGAGGCACAAAAGTTAACTGAAGAGAATAATTCATTAAAAATTAGAATTGGGCAAGTAGAAGGTAATGACTCTATGAGGCATTAAGAATCAGTCAAACAAAATTTAAAGAATGAAAAAATAGAAGAAAATGTAAAATATCTTATTGGAAAAACAACTGACCTGGAAAATACATCCAGAAGAGAAAAATCTAAGAATGATTGGTCTACCAGAAAGCCATGATTAGAAAAAGAGCCTGGGCAGTAGCTCCTAAGAAGTCATTAAGGAAAACTGCCCTGAGGTCTTAGAACTAGAGGGCAAAATAGTCATCAAAAGAATACACCGATCACCTCCCAAATTGAAGACGCCAAGGAATATTGCAGCCAAATTCCAGAATTATGAAGTCAAGGAGAATACAATACAAGCAGCCAAAAAAAGCAATTCAAATATCAAGGAACTACAGTAAGGGTCACACAGTATCTTACAGCTTCTACATTAAAAGATCAGAGGGATTAGAATATGATATTCCATAAGGCAAAAGAGGTGGACTACAAGCAAGGATCAACTACTCAGAAAAATTGAGCATAATCTTTCAGGCAAGGAGATGGACATTCAATGAAATATGGGAATTCCAAACCTTCCTGACGAAAAGGCCAGAGCTCAATGGAAAATTTGATCTTCAAATACAGGACTCAAGGAGGCATAAAAAGGTAAACAGGAAAAAAAAACAGAAAACCCCTTCTTAATAAGTCCAAACTGTTTACATTCCTATATGGGAAGATGATACTTGTTAATCTTGAGAATTGTATATTTATTATGACATTTAAAAGGAATATACATGGATAGAGGGTGAGGGTATAAATTAACTGATGTGATGATAAAAAACCTAACTAAAGGGTTCAAAGGGATTGTAATGGGAGAAGAGGAAAGGAGGAGGCAGAAAAGGGTAAATTACACATGAAAAGGCACATAAACATAGTAGAGGGAAAGAAGGGAGGGAGATGAGCACTGTTTCAGTTTTACTCATTGGGTTTGATTCAAAGAGGGAATAACATACTCTGTTAAGTACAGAAATCTAACTTGTTCTACAAACAGTAGAAGGAGAAAGGGGAAAGCAAAGGGGGGAGGTGGTTAGAAGGGAGAGAAGAAGTAGCAAGGGAAAAGGGTAAGATAAGGGAGGGGGCTGAGAGGAAGGGAAAATTGAGGGAGGCAGTGGTCAAAAGCAAAACTCTTTTGAGGGGGTGAGTGGAGAAGAGAGAAATAAAAGCATAAATGAGGGAAAATAGGATGGATAGAAAGGTACAGATAGTACTCATAACTGTGAATGTGAATGGGATGAACTCTCCTGTAAAACTGAAGTGGATAGCAGAATGGATTAAAAACCAAAATCCTACAACATGTTGTTTACAAGAAACACATCTGAAACAGGGATCTACACACAGGGTAAAGGTTGGAGTAGAATATATCATGCTTCAGCTGAAATAAAAAAAAGCAGAGGTAGCAATCCTAATCTGAGACAAAAGAAAACCAAAGATAGATCTAATTAAAAGAGATAAGGAAGTAAACTATATCCTGCTAAAAAGCACCATAGACAATGAAATAATATCTTTACTTAACATATATGTACCAAGTGGTATAGCATCCAAATTCTTAGAGGAAAAGTTAAGGGAGTTGCAGGAAGAAACAGACAGCAAAACCACACTAGTGAGGGACCTCAACCTCCCCTTCTCTGCACTTGATAAATCTAACCTCAAAATAAACAAGGTGGAAGTTAAGGAGGTGAATAGAATTTTAGAAAAGGTGGAGAAAACTGAATGGGGATATAAAGGAACATATCTTTTTTTCTCAGAGGTACATGGCACATACACAAAAATTGACCATATACTGGGGCATAAAAACCTCACAATCCAGTGCAGAAAGGCAGAAATAGTCAATGCATCCTTTTCAGATCATGATGCAATAAAAATTATATGTAATAAAGGGCCATGGAAAGATAGACTAAAAATTAATTGCAAACTAAACAACCTAATCCTAAGGAATGAAGGAGTCAAACAACAAATCACAGAAACAATCAATAACTTCATTAAAGAGAATGACAATAATGAGACAACATACCAAAATGTATGGGATGCATAATTGTGAAAGCAATTCTTAGGTTCTTAGATCTCTGAATGCTTGCATGAATAAAATAGAGAAAAAGATCAACAAATTGGGCACGCAACTGAAAAAGCTAGAAAAAGAACAAATCGAAAATCCCTAATTAAATACCAAATTAGATGGAAAACCAGAGGAGAGATGAATAAAATTGAAATCAAGAAAACTATTGAACTAATAAATAAAACTAAGAGCTAGTTTTATGAAAAAAATAATAAGATTGGTAAACCTTTAGTCAATTTGATTAAAAAAAAGAAAGAAGAAAACCAATTACTAGTATCAAAAATGAAAAGAGTGAATTCACCTCCAATGAAGAGGAAATTAAAAAGAAACAATTAGGAATTATTTTGCCCAATTGTATGTCCATAAATTTGGCAATCTTAGGGAAATGGATGAATGTTCATAAAAATGTAAATTGTCCAGATTAACAGAAGAAGAAATTGAAAAAGCCATCAATGAACTAACTCCCTAGGAAAAAATCTCCAGAGCCAGATAGATTTACAAGCAAATTCTATCAAACATTTAAAGAACAATTAATTCCAATACTTTATAGACTATTTGGGAAAAGAGGCAAAGAAAGAGTCATACCAAATTCTTTTTGTGACACAAATATGGTGCTGATATCTAAACCAGGAAGAGTCAAAACAGAGAAAGAAAATTATAGACCAATTTCCCTAATGAATATAGAAGCAAAACTTTTAAATAAAACATTAGCGAAAAGATTACAGCAACTTATCTCAAGGATAATACACTATGACCAGGTAGGATTTATTACAGGAATGCAAAGCTGGTTCAATATTAGGAAAGCTATCAGCATAATTGATCATATCAACAACAAAACTAGTAGAAACCATGTGATTATCTCAATAGATGCAGAAAAAGCCTTTGACAAAATACACCACCCATTCCTATTAAAAACAGTATAGAGAATAGGAATAAATGGAACCTTCCTTAAAATTATAAATAGCATCTACCTAAAACATCAGCAAGTATTATATGTAATGAGGATAAGCTAGATGCATTTCCAATAAGATCAGGGGTGAAACAAGGATGTCTGTTATCAGTGCTGTTATTCAATATGTTACTAGAAATGTTAGCATTAGCAATGAGAAGAAAAAGAAATTGAAGGAATTAGAATAGGCAAAGAAGAAACTAAGTTATCACTCTTTGCAGGTGATACGATGATATACTTAGAGAATCCTAGAGAATCAAATAAAAAAAACTACTTGAAATAATAAAGAACTTTAGCAAAGTTTCCAAGATATAAAATAAACCCATATAAATCCTCAGCATCCTATATATTACTTACGAAGCCCAACAGCAAGATATAGAAAGAGAAATTCCATTTAAAATCACTGTAGACATTATAAAATATTTGGGAGTCTACCTGCCAAAACAAACCCAGGAACCATATGAACACAATTAAAAAACACTTTTCGCACTAAACAACTGGAAAAACATCAGTTGCTTGTGGTTGGGCTGAGCTAATATAATAAAAATGACAATTTTACCTAAATTAATTTACTTGTTTAGTGCCATACCAATTAAACTACCAAAAAAATTATTTTGTAGAGCTAGAAAAAATAATAACCAAATTCATCTAGAAGAACAAAAGATCCAGAAAAGGGAATTAATGAAAAGAAATGCTAGGGAAGGTGGCCTAGTCATACTAGATCTTAAACTATATTACAAAGCAGCAGTCATTAAAACTACTTGGTACTGGCTAAGAAACAGAGTGGTAGATCAGTGGAATAGGTTAGGTACACAAGACACAATAGTCAATGACCATAGTAATCTATTGTTTGATAAACCCAAAGACTCCAGCTTCTGGGATAAAAACTCACTATTTGACAAACTGCTGGAAAACCTGGAAAACAGAATGGCAGGAACTAGGCATAGACCAATATCTTAAACCATATACCAAAATAAAGTCAAAATGGGTTCACGATTTAGATATAAAGGTTGATACTATAAGCAATCTGGGAGACCAAGGAGTAGTTTACCTGTCAGATTTATGGAGAAGAGAAGAATTTAGGACCAAACAAGAGATACAGAGCGTTATAAAATGTGAAATGGATAATTTTGATTACATTAAATTGAAAAGTTTTTGTACAAATGAAGCCAACGCAACCAAGATTAGAAGGGAAGCAGAAAATTGGGAAAGAATTTTTGTAAACAGTGTCTCTGATAAAGGCTTCATTTCTAAAATATACGGAGAACTGAGTCAAATTTATAAGAATACAAGTCATTCCCCAATTGATAAATGGTCAAAGGTTATGAACAGGTAGTTTTCAGAGGAAGAAATTAAAGATATCTATAATCATATGAAAAAATTATCTAAACTACTATTGATTAGAGAAATGCAAATCAAAACAACTCTTAGGTATCACATCTCACCTGTCAGATTGGCTAACATGACAAAACAGGAAAATCATAAATGCTGGAGAGGATGGGGGAAAAGAGCAATTTGAATCTTTGCCCAAAGGGCTATAAAAACATGCATACCTTTTGACCCAGCAATACCACTTCTAGGGCTCTATCCCAAAGAAATCATACAAACAGGAAAAGGACCTGTATGTTCAAAAATATTTGTAGCAATTTGTGTTGGTAAGCAAAATGGGCTCTTAGCACCCAGTTCAACCAAGTGCCCTTGAAGAGTTTGGCTTTTGTTTCCTTTGATTAATTCCGTGTATTTCATTGAGTCTTACTAGGTGCTAAGCCCCAGGTCCAAACCCCTACTAGGTGCTAAGCCGATGTGGGTGTGAAGCTTCCAGGGTCCTAAGGGGAGGTGCTAGCTCCAGAGCCAAACATAGGAACCTAAGTTCTGGTCATTCAGATGATGTTCGATGACATCTGAAATGGTATAAGAAGAGAAGGCAGAGCCATTTCCTGAGGGCTCTCACTCGTGGTGGCATGCTGATGCAGAGACTCTGGGAAGCTGTAGCTAAGAGCCCTCCAGCTCATAACCCGGATGTTGGGACTTTGTTAAACTCTGGTAACTATGTATTGGGATTTGAATCAGACAAGGTCTGTCTGTCGATATTTGTAATTTGCTTGTATTTTGCTCTGAAGTTCAGGGTGCTGGCTTTTCCCCCTGAAGTAAATAAATGGTATTTGTATGCTGGATTCAAGTAAACTTGTCAACCCCTTACCGTTGCTTTCCTTAGTAAAGCAGATCAAAAGAACCTGGGCTTTTGCAGCATGCTGGTAGTGTTCTTGTTGTTGGGCTTGTGTTGGTTTTTCACCCCCACAACAGCTGCTAGCCAGATTGTTGAAACACAACTCTTTATGTGTTGGGAAAGAATTGGAACTCAAGGGAATGCCTATCAATTAGGGAATAGCTAAACAAGTTGTGGCATATGAATGTAATGGAATACTATTGTTCTATAAGAAATGAAGAGCAGATGGACTTCATAATAACCTGGAAAGACTTATACGAACTGATGCTGAGTAAGGGGAGCAGAGCCAGGAGAACATTATACACAATTACAGACACATGGTATCTCTTATGACTAACTTTTATAGACTTTGCTCTTCTCAGCAATGCAAGGTTCTAAGACAATTCCAAAAGACTCATGATGGAAAAAGTGATTCACATCCAGAGAAAGATTTATGGAGTCTGAATGCAGATTGAGGCAAACTATTTGCTCTCTTTTTTTGTTTTGTTTTTGTTTTTGTTTCTATTTTGTTTCTTCTTTCTTGTGCTTCATTCCATTGGTTGCAGTTCTTCTTTGCAACTTGACTATTGTGAAAATATATTTAGTGTGAAGGTATATGTAGAACCTATATCAGATTGCATGCCGTCTTGTGTGGGGAGGGAGGAGGAGAGGCAGAGGGAGAAAACTGGAAACTCTAAAATTTGAGAAATTGAATGTCGTAAACTAAAACTAAAAATTAATTAATTAAAAAAGAAAAGAAAAACCTTTTCATTTTATTTCTCCATGATTAAAGGTATGTGAAGATCTCTACAGATTTGATGGCTTAATTATCCCAAACTTTCAGCTAGTGTTTAAGCTTTTCACCCAGGGATTTCTTTCAGCATTTTCTGTTTGTTCATCTTTTTCTTCTTGCTCCTATTTAGCTTTTGCTTTTACTTTATTTTGGTTTCCTTCTTTTTTGGCAAAATAATCCTCTTTAAGAGATGATCAGCTCTGCTTTGTACTTTGAGATGTATCCCTAGAACCATTTTTTAAAGCAAATTCAGTGCTATTGAACACAGTAAATGGTGTTCCCTTAAATGTCTTACGTAACATTCTCTCCCTTTGCATAATTTACACTTGATGACTATATTCTACCTTTTATATTGTCAAAGTCTGGATCTGTTAGAAAAAATCTTTAATGTAGATGACTTCTTTTTTAAAAACTTCATTTTTTTATATTCAGCAATTGGTTAATTTTCTTGTCTTGTGAGACTTATAGGTATCATTCCTTTTGTTGGACTATAAAAGAGAATCTTCAATTACTGATTCTGGAATCTTTTCCTTTTATTTCCCTACTGGAAGGAGAGACCAAAATTCATAAAAGCAGAACTGGGTCATTAGACAAGGGAGTTCTTCTCCCCCTAGTAATTAATGGTTACCTTGCAACAGCAACATATGAGATTTGTGCATATGCTCTTGAGAGCCCTGGAAGTCCAATAGGAGACTTTTGGACCCCAGATTCATAGCCCCAGACTTAGACAGTAGAATAACTTCTTGACTATAGAAAAGGGAGCCATGTGGTCTGAGGGTTGCGGATTGCTCGATCTCAGATTTTTGGAGGAGTGTGAGAGGCTGCTCCCCTCCTTTCCTACCCCACCCTCCTGGATAGAGGAAGGGGAATTGTTGAGCAACACAATTGTGGAATCCAACCTTATGGTGAGAAAGAGAGCTCCTGGGGCAGTACCAGGCTCAGGGTTGTCTCTCCAGAAACCCTAAGTTTAAAAGTTTGTGGATCCAAACTACAGGAGGGAGGAGTGGAGTTCCTAGGCAGCATCAGCTTTTTGGAGGAAGAAGAGAATATACATGGTCCCCCAAAGCTGGAAGAGCAGAGGAGAGTCTAAGCCATCATTTGGGGGAGTTAAAAACGTGGACTTCGCCCTCCACTATTCTCACAAGTTGTTTGAACAGTACAAATTTGATAGGAAGGAAATGGCTTTCCTAGCAACACCAAGGACATTTTCTTTCGGGGAGAATCCAGGTCACTTAGGGTAGTTAAAGCTAAATAACTATATGGATTCCTGAGGGTGAAGGTAGGACTCATCAAAATGTCAGGGGTTGGCCGCCTAGCCACACCAAGTATATTTTCCTTCCCGGAGAGGCAGTGGAGAGTCAATGCCCTCAGGGAAATGCCATAATGTTGGATTCCGTTATGGGTCTTAGGATGAATAGGACTTACCATAATTTGGGATTGTTGCTTCTTTCAACCCTATTTCCCTTCTGAAGGTAGTTCAAACCACAGGATGGTGTTACAGCACCACGTTATAACTATGGTCTATACTCTATAGTATTTTAGTACTCTGGGAAAAATGGGACTCACTGGAGAGGAAGAAGAATTACAAAAATGTTTTACGGGCTACTCAGTTCTTTATGTTGTTTTTTGCATTTTCTATGGATGAAATAAAGGCTGTGCTATATTTGATACATGCATTAATTTGAGTGCTTGTATGGGAGCTGGGGACCCTTTTGTTCATATACATGGAGACCTAGACACAAGCTATAATCTGATATTTCTTAGAAGTAATTCTGAATGGATGAAAAATAAGCCAGGGAATGATTGTGGGGTTCCTTCCCATCTTAAGCATAGAACATGGTATTCTAGGCTATGAGTTACAGATAGGGAGATTAATCACACTTTATATATTTATTTGTTTCCATTCTGCTTAATATGCAAAACTGGAGCTCCTGATGTACATCCAACTATATAGAGAGTTCAGTGATCAAACGAAAATCTAGAGAAACTGAACTGTAGGAACTTATATGTGAATCCCTTTCGCAGATGTCAATGATGTCAACCACAGCACTAAATATTATGCAACTGAGGCACAACCATAACTATGGGGTCCAAACTGATGGTGCTACTTTCCTTTTTCTAAGTGATATATTCCTCCTCACTCCTCAATGGATACAACCATCCAAATCAATTCAGCATCTGCACTTTCAAGGACGGAATTTATGGAAATATAATCTCCATTTCAGTCTTTTGAGACCATGGACATGCTTTATTTTTAAATTTAATTATATACATTGTACAAATTAATCTATATATACCACATTTGCACATATGTATAGAAATATATACATATTATAAATAGCATATGTATGCATATACATATACATGTATTTATATTGTTTGTGTGTGTACATATATATGTATTTTTAAATCTATACTCTCACAGGTAGATGGATGTCTCAGGTTTGAAGAGTTGATGCTTCTATCAATTTAATCTATTTTCCTACCCTTTCTAGTCAAAAGGTCATTTTCTTTACCACTCACTCAGCAGCTGGATCACATGCCCCTATCCTTTCCTAACTATTAAAAAGATTGGAAGAGCACTAACACCTAGAAGGATCAATAGAGTTTTGATAGAGGAGTTGCTACATGAGGCTAGTTTCTTTGGTTTCTGATGCCAAAGGGACTGTCACACAGATGAATACCAGAAATCCCTTTGGTATAACCCTCTCCCAATGTCCACACCTGAAAATAATAGAAAAATAATCACTACGACTTTTTATTCATTAGTTGATTCTCAACCTCATTCTTTCTTTCTTTTTGCATATGTTAATTCATATACATATAGTCACTGGACACTAAAATCCCCCTTGAATGGTTCATAGTACCATGGAAGTGAGTTTACCTTCTCAAAAGGAAGCTAGGGTAGCACAACATCTTGTAGTTTGCACTAAACTCCAAAGATGTTGACTCTAGGGCCTGGTGATAGTATGTCTGACAGGGGTAGGGCAGCCTTGAAGATTTCTGAAAGGTTTATCACCAGATGTAGACCACCAAGTTATGACTTTTTTTCAACCACAAGTCTGTAAACAACAGAGGGGATAGAGAAGTTGGGTGGCCAGCTTGGAGAAGGGAATATTCACACTGATGACACTATGTATTAAACTAGAGGCGTGTACATATACACACATATAAACACACATATTATATATGTATGTGTGTGTATGTGTATATATGTGTGTATGTATATACATAGACACACATACATATGTATACACAGGACATTTCTAAAACAGAACTATTTAACTTTTTTTAAAAAATGTTTTTTGATTAATACTTTTTTTAATAGCAATTTCTCCTAGCATCTCTCCCTTCTTCCTGGAAAACCATAAAACAAATGATGTTGTTTTTAAAGAAGAGACAAAAAAATCAGCAAAACTGATCTGAACGTGTATGCAATGTATCATATTCATGGACTGCCCAGCTCTGCAAAAGAAGGGGCTGGAGTGGGGGGAGGTCTTCTTATATCTCTTCTTTGGAGCCACACTTCTTTTTAGTTTAGCAACATTCACTTTTGATTGTTTTGTGGCTCTTCTTTCCATTTATGTTGTTATAGTCATTGTGTATGTTGTTTTCTTGACTCTGCTCACTTCAATCTGCAACAGATTGTGTGAAATTTTCCACATTTTTCTCTATTTATCATATCCATTGTTTTCGATAGCACTCAATTACTTCATTACATTCATGTAGAACAATTTGTTTAGTCATTCTCCAATCAATGAGCATCGACTTTGTTTCCAATTCTTTGCTACCATAAAAAAATTTTACCATAAATATTTTGGTATATGTAAGGTATTTTCTTCTTATCAATAACATCTTTAGGGTATAAGCCTAGTAGTAGAATCTCTGGGTCAGAGGGTATGGGCATTTTTGGCCTTTTATTGGCATAATTCCAAATTGATTTTCAAAATGATTCACAGCTCTACCAACAGTACACTAGAATGCCTGTCTTCATTACCTCTCCAATATTGACTATTCTCATATTTTGCCATATTTTCCAATTTTCTGAGTGTTAGGTGAAGCCTCAGGGTTGTTTTGATTTGCATTTCTCTTGTTAGTGATTTGGAGTATTCTTTTTAGTATTAATCACCATACTGAGTACTACTTTGTAATTCTTATAATAGGGAAAGATAAACAAAAGGGAAATGGAAAATAGTGAAAGAATGGAAGGAAGGAAACCCAACTGGGAACTTCCCATATCTTGACAAAAAGGCAATGGACTAGTGGTTCAGAACAAGGTATGCATTTTCATGAGGTGAGGAAGACTATTCCAAAGAAGAGGGCCAGGTGTGAGTCAACTGACATATGTTTAAGGTTCTTCCTAAAATGATATGCCCAGGAAACGAATCATTAATTACAAGAAGGAGTCAAGGTGGAGTACGTACTTATATATAAATATTTGTTTGTTCATGTATATACATACATATATGCATATATATGAGTATGTATGTGTATGTGTACATATATGTGTGTATACACACAAATAAATGAAATAGAGAAGATGTCTGGAGAGGGAGTTGAGGAAGAAGTTGTGGGAGCATCTGTTCTCAACCATGTATTCATACGTACTTGGCTATTAAAAATTTTTGTTTACTTCTCTACATTTAGTCTCATGTCAGCTTCATTACATACACACAAACATTCACTTTAACCCTAGGACTGCAGTATCTCATACAATTCGGTTCCCAGAATGGCAAAGCCACATGGATACTACCATAGTCACAAACCAAAAATTCCAGTGCAATTTATCTATTATTTTTAAAAGAATTTAATATTTTTATTTTTCTGAACTTAATAAACCTCAACATACATTGAGCATTTCTATATACAAAAAATAGATTGAACTGTTGCTCTGGCTGGCTGCCCTGATTGGTCAGCTAGAGTTGCCATCCTTGCTTCTCCCTCTTCATTTTTCTGGCATGACCTTGGAGGCAACTTCTCTTTGAACACAGGTAAAGGGCCTTTTTACACTTTAGTAAATGACAAAAAGGCAGGATTCAGAGAAACATGGGAGGATATATGTATATATATATATGTATATATATATATATATATACACACATATGTATTTATACACACACATATCCACGCATATACATACATATGTGTGTGTATTATATATACATATATATATACATATATAATGTGATGCTGAGTGAGGAGAATAATTTATACACTAATTACAACAACATAATGAAAAATAGATTTGAAAAACTTAAGAACTCTGTCCAATACAATAATGAAGCATAGCTCCAGAAGATTATAGCAAGGCATACTTCCCATATCTTGACAAAAAGACAATGGATTAGTGGTTCAGAACAAGACATGCATTTTCATACACAGTCAATGTATGATTCTATTTTGCTCAACCATGTATATTTGTTACAAAGGAGTTTGGGGTGTTTTTTTGGTGGGAAGATGAGTAGAGATAGGAACATCCAAAAAGAAGAAAGAAAATGAAGTATAAGAAAAACATGAAACAGGAGGAATATCAGAGGGAGAAACAAACAGAATGGGTTTGGAGGCGGTGTGATGAACTTATTATATGCTTTAAAAAAAACCATGCTTATGTAATAAGGAATTATCATTTTATATATAATCTCTCCTCCCTATTTTTTTATATTAGAAATGCTCATGTATGTCGATGTTTCTTAAGCTCAGAAAAATAAAAATATTTAAAAATTTTAAAAATAATAAACAAATTACACTGGGATTTTTGGTTTGTGACTATAGTAGTATCTGTGTGGCTTTGCCATGCTGGGAATTGTGTGAGATACCTAAGTTCTGGGGTTAAGTGAATGTTTGTATGTATGCAATGAAGCTGATATGAGACTAAATGTAGAGAAGTAAAGCTAATCATATATTTTACTGACAAAACAAGTAATAGGACTGAGTGTGATAGAAGAAAAGTCAAAATTAACAATTATAACCTGGACTGAAAATTTATTTAATTATTCTACAAAATGGAAATGTTACTGAATAGATTTTTTTTAAAGACCCAATGGTATTGCCTACTGAAAACACACTTTATACCAAAAGATTGAAGATGGTAAGATGGACAGAAAACTCAGTGTTGTAGTGATGACATATTACACTACTGGCTATTATGGCTTGCCACTAATTTGTTCCTAATTACCAAAAGGACAAGGTTCTAGAAAGTTCCTTTCTCGCTTTTGTGTTTAAGCACTCCATTATGGTTCAAAGGGAATGCCAACATCTCTTATCATTCCTGGAGAAGGTAACCTTTTATTTCCTTAGGTCTACCTCTTTTGGTAAGTGTGCTTAACTCCTTGGCTTAAGGTAGAGGTTCTTAACCTAGGGACCATAATTTTTACACACACACACACACACACACACACATACACACACACACACACATATATATATATACACACGCATACATATGTATATGCATGTGTGTATGTATGTATGTATCAAAGTAATTAGTTCACTTTGTAATAAAATATATTTTATTTTATGCATTTAAAAAATATTCTGAGAAGTCCATGGGTTTTGCCATGCTTCCAAAGGAGCTACTTGACTATGCCTTTAAACCTAAATCACTGTCTTTCACTAATTGGCCAATAATAGGTCCCAACCCAAGTCTCATTTGCTCACTGTTTGGATTTTGATGGCTTAGAGTGAGTGTAAATAGCAATTGTTTTTGTTTTGGCCAGAAATTCTGAGGGTCTTCCCTTCCCAGATGGATTCTTTTATGAAGCCAATCTAGGCCTTCTCTTACCTCAATTCTTACCTAGCCTTTAATTACTGAATGGGTATTGCCTCAAACAAATTGAGATTTGGGAAAGACCTTAGCTTAAAAAGACCAAGGCCTCCGACTGCATCTGGGGCTATCATCAGTTGTCTTGAACTATGTCTTGCCACTGGACTTTGATGACTCTGGAAGAGAGAGTGGGGCTGATTGAGTTTGCACAGCTCTGTCTCACTTAAATCCAAATTACTTGCAAGTCAAGACATCACCCTCCTGATGTCATTGGTCTTCTTCAAGAATGAAAGATAAACAACAAAGGGGCTATGACACCAAAAAAAGTTCAGAGCCCCTGTTGGAGGGATCAATGTAGAATACCCATCCAGAATTAGCATTTGAGTACTTACCTAAAAAAATGTTCATCCCACAAGAACATTTTTGTTAAAATTATTCACGCTGAGGTAGAACCAAGATGGTTGATTAGAGGCAGTCACCCAACTGAACTCTCCCAACATTTTCCTCCAGAAAGGTTTAAAAATAACTCTTTAAATCAAATTTTAGAGCAGCAGAGTCAATGAAAGGTTAGAGTGGGACATTTTTCCAGACTCACACTTGTGCCCTCCACCCATGTCTACTCTTCCTAATTTCTCTACTAATGATAAAATTCTTAGGAATTACATTTATTATCTTCCCATACAGGAATGTAAACAGTTTGACTTTATTGAGTCTTTTATGATTGCTCTTTCATGTTTACCTTTTTATGATTCTCTTGAGTCTTGTGTTTGAATGTCAAATGTTATATTCAGCTCTGGATATTTATTTTTGACTTTTTGATATTCATCGAAGACACTTGAAAGTGATGAGGTACTTGGGATGATGGCTAAAAAAAGGGAAGGAGTGAGAAAGAGGGATGCACAGGGAGAAGGGGAAAGGGAGAGATAGAATAGAGAAAATTTTATCACATAAAAGAGATATACAAAGAAGAACTTTTATAGTAGATGGGGAAATGGTAGTGGATGGGCAATGCTTGAAAATCATTTTCATTGAAATTTGTTCAAAGAGGGAAGAAGAGAGAGAGAGAGAGAGAGAGAGAGAGAAAGAGAGAGAGAGAGAGAGAGAGAGAGAGAGAGAGAGAGAGAGAGAGAGAGAGAGAGAAAGAGAGAGAGAGAGAGAGAGAGAGAGAGAGAGAGAGAGAGAGAGAGAGAGAGAGAGAGAGAGAGAGAGAGAGTTGTATGTAGAAATCTATCTTACCCAATAGAAGAGTAGGAGGGGAAAGGGATAAAAGAAATGGGGGGGGTGACAAAAAAGGAGGGCAATTAAGGGAGGCAGTGGTCAGAAGCAAAAAAGACTTTTGAGTAGGGACAGAATAAAAAGAGAAAGAGAAATTCAAACAAAAGAAAATAGTATTGAAGTAAATACACAGTACTCATAACTGAATGTGAATGGGATAAACTCACCCATAAAATGGAATCAGATGGAAGAACAGATTAGAAACCAGAATACAACATTGTGTTGTTTACAAGAGACACACTTTAAAAAGAAAAATATACACAGAGTTAAAATAAGGGCCTGGAGTAGAATCTATTATACTTCACCTGAAGTAAAAAAGGCAGGGTTAGTAATCACAATCTCAGATAAAGTAAAAGCAAAAATAGACCTAATTAAGGAGATAATCAGTGAAACTACATTTTCCTAAAATGTACCATAGACAACGAAGTTATATCAAAAAATTTACAAAAAGCTTCTCTGATAAAAGCCTCATTTCTGAAATATATAAGGAACTGAGTCAAATTTATAAAAATAAGAGCTATTTTCCAGGTGATAAATGGTCAAAGGATATCAAGAGGCAGTTTTCAGAAGAATAAATTAAACCTATCTATAGTCATGAGAAAAAATGATCTAAATCACTATTGATTAGAGAAATGCAAACTAAAACAACTCTAGGATACCACCCTATACCTATCAGAATGACAAATGCTGGAGAGGAGGAGGGAAAACAGGCAGACTAATAAACTATTGGTGGAGTTGTGAACTAGTCCAACCTTTCTGGAGAACAATTTGGAACTATGCCCAAAGACTTATTAAATGTGCATACCTTTTGACCCAGCAATAGCACTATTAGATCTATACCCCAAAGATCTATACCCCAAAGATCTATACCTCAAAGAAAAAGAAAAAGGACTTACATGTACAAAACTCTTTATAGTAGCTCTTTTTGTGCTGTCAAAGAATTGGAAATTGAGTGGATGCTCATCTGGGGAATGGCTGAACAAGTTGTGGCATATGATTGCAATGAAATAGTATTGTGGTATAAGAAATGACAAGGAGAGTAGTTTCAGAAAAAAAAAAACATGGCTCCAATACAATTTTGAAGGACTTATGCTAAAAAAAAAAATGCTGTCCCTCTTCAGAGAAAGAACTGATGGAGTCTGAATGCAGATTAAAGCATAGTTTTTCTTTACTTTATTTGGAGGTGGGGCTTTTTGGTCTGTGTTTTCTTTCACAACATGACTAACATGGAAATATGTTTTGCATGACTACACATGTACAACCTATAGCAAATTGCTTGCCTCTTCAATGAGCAAGGGAGGGAAGTGAGAGAGGGAAAGAATTCAGACCTCAAAAAAAATTTTAATGAATGTTAAAAAATTATTTTACATGTAATTGGGAGGAAAATGAAATATTAAATTATCAGCATTAAGAAAAAAAAGAAAAACATGATTAAACTATATGAACTAATGCAAAGTGAAGTGAGAAGAATCAGTCGGTCACTGTGCGTAGTAATAGCAATGTTGTAATGATGTTCAACTGTGAAAGACTTGGCTACTCTGAGCAATAGATCCAAGAAATCCAAGAAATAGATCCAAGAAAATTCCAAAGGATTCATGATGAAAAATTGCTATCTACCTCCAGAGGAAAAAATTATAAACCTCTGAGTACAAACTGAAGCATAATTTTCTTGTTTTCTTTGTTTTTCTTGTTTCTTTGTGATAGAGTTAATATGGAAACGTTTTACATGATTTCACGTGTACAATTGATATCACTTTGCTTACCTTCTCAGTGGATGGGGGAGGGTTGGGAGGGAATTTGGAACTCAAAATTTAAAAAGAAAAGAATGCCAAAAATAATAAATTTGATTTTTTAAAATCAAAAATAAAAGAATATTATTGATATCTTTGAAAAATGGTCACATGCTAAAAATAAAACAAGAGAAAATCAAAAAGAAATTTTAAATATGATATGGCTCATAAAGCAATAAAGTCAGCATGAAGAAATAGGTAGAGTAAAAAGAAATTACCTTTCGAATTTTTTCTTTCATTGGATCCATTATCCATTACCCATTGGATCCATTATCTCAGTCATGTATGAATCAGTGCAGATCATAAGTCATTCTTGTCTCATGGTATTTTTGTTCATGTTACCCCTTAGGTTTTGCACAGAGCATTCCAGAGACCTTCTTATGAGTCTTTTTACATAAGTATCAGTGAAGGATTTGGACTGTCTACTTGTTATCCTTTTTTCTTAGTCCACAAGGGGCTCACTTCCTTTTAGAAACAATAAACTACTATGTAAAAAGAAAGAGAATATGACCAGAACATAAAAATTTGTAAGAATGCCACCAAAGCAGAACTGAGAGGCAAGTATATATATATATATATATATATATATATATACATATATATATATTTATATCAGAATATTAACAAGAGAAAAAGAGAAAATAAATGAATGTTGATAGTAAAAGACACTGTTGTTGTTCAGTTGTGTTTGAATCTTTGTGACTCTGTGGACCATAGCACACCAATACTGACCATGGGGTTTTCTTAGCAAAGATACTGAAGTGGTTTGCCATTTCTTCAGTGGATTAAAGCAAACAGAAGTTAAATGATTTGTCCTGGGTCTGAGGCCAGATTTAAATTCGGATCTTTCTGACTCCAGGCCAGTAGGTGGCACAGTAGACAGAGTGCAGGACCTGGGGACAAGAAGACTCATCTTCATGAGGATGACAGGTGGATATCAGGAGAAAGCAAAGTTCTCAGCTACACAAAGAGACCGTCTGTGTAGAACATATAAGAGGATGTGGATGAAAGCAGCATGGGAAAGCATGGCATGGCTATCTGCATCTTGGCTGATAAAATCACATGAATCGTTGAGTATATAAATTATATTTTAGGAACAAATCTAGAAAAATCCATGGGCAAAAAAAGTTCAAAAGGGGATATGGAAACAATGAAGATGTTTTTGGTACAATATTCTTAGAATAAATTATAATTTTTAAACAAACACTTGAGAATAAAGCTTATATTTTTATGCACACTTTTTATTTGTATGTTTGAATGTTTTTATTGAAATGTAATTAAATTGAGAATAAATTAATATTTAAATAAACCTTATAAATGTAGTCATGTAGTCTGGATTATGTGGAGACAAAAGGTAAAAGGAAAAATACCTTGTGGTAGAGAATTTTAGAGATCATCACACACCTCCTTCTAATCTAAAGGATGACTAGTAGTTCTTTCCAAGATATTTCTGTTGTCTTTGCATTTCCTTTCCACCTCCTCATCTGACCTAACCAAGTAAATGGTGAAGTGGATAGAGTGAAAGACTTAGAGCCTTAAAGAACTGAGTTCAAATTCTGCCCAAATACTCCCTGTGAAACCCTGGGCGAGTCACAACCTCTGTCTCAACGTCCTCTTCTATACAATGGGGAGGATAGCACTTACCTTATAGGGTTGTTTTGAGAGTCAAATGAGAGAATATCTGTAAGGCATATTGCAAAACCTTAAGGCACTATATAAATGCAAGCTATCACTATTTTAACTAATGATAATAATAACAATTTTTCACTCACAGGAATCTCTTTTTTGAGTCTGACTGGAGGGAATGGGGAATCTTCTGAGCTAATTGGCCTTTGGAGTCTCATTCTATTTGCTCAGATTCTAGGTTTAAATGGCCATATTGAATGTCAGCCCTCAAAGGAAAGGTTTTGAAAAAAAATCATGGCCATGTAGAGAAAAAAGAGCTCCCAAATTGTCTTTATTGGGACACCTTTTTTGGGGGGGCTAATGATCAAAGTTGAGGGACTCTTCTGGTACTGCAATGTATGGTGTCAGTGGGTTCAAAGGAAACAGGAAGTATGTAATAGGAAGATTCTTGCTAAATGGATAGAATTTCTTAGCCTCTGTTGTGCTGGAAGAGAAACTTTGCAAATAAAAAAAACATCAATAAATTCTAATTGCAGGGCTGTCTGGAAGGGTGATCAATATGGTGCCAATATGATATAAAAAGATGAAGGAGAGAATCTCAAATATATTGATTGCCAACATAATCTCCATCAGGTGAGTTCACAGTGTAATCCTTCAAAAGTAGAAATTTTAAGACAAATCTCAAAATCTCTATTCATAAGATGGGTGGGCAGCTTTTTTTAAAATCTGTACCATGGAGTTAGGGCTGGTCCTCGAAGTATATGGTAGCTCCTAAGAGGAAGGATGACCTCCATAGAGGACTGGTTTTTCTCAGTGTGTTTTTCATTCCAGATGATTAACATACACAAGTAACTAGAAAAACCAAAAGATCGACAAGGGTTTATCACACAGGACTGACAATAAGGGGCGTTAGGACAAATGGAGCTTTTTCATTAGTCTCTTGTTTCTGTCTGCTATTCTACTTCCACTAATCATTTTAATTCTCTTCTACTTCACTATTTTCCTAATGTTCTATTCCTCCCCTTTCCTTTCCTTTTCTTCCTCTTCTTTGTTCTTTCTACCTTTGTTCTTTCTACCTGTTAGGGGCACCTGTAAGTTTTGCATTCACGATTCAAGGATGGCTGACTTGAACTAAGATATAAAAAGAAGAGGAAAGAGATGAGTTGAGGAGAATTAGGAAAAAGGTTTAGAAATTTCATTCACTGCAGGTGACCATTAAGAAAGGTAATATTTACAAGGTGTGTATTCCAGCAGAAACATTCCTTGTATCAGATACTATCCCCCTGACAGTGATATCTCTTTCATAAGTATTCTTTGTAGTTCTTCACACAGAAATTAGGAGAGTTTGATGAATTCTAATCACTATTATTCTTCTGTCTCACAGAAGAAAAGTTCAGCAGTAAGAAAAAAATCATAGGACCTAGCTAATATCCTTGATTCAGAGAGCCAAGATAGGTTTGTGTTTGAAATACAGAAGAGTAAAGACAAATTTCTGATTGGGGAATAGTCTGATGAGATGGTATACCTGTCACCCTCACTTAGAGTCTGACTGGGTGATGGTCATAAAGGAAAAACTCCAAAGAATCCCCTGGTTTCTAGTGAAGCATTGTGTTTTTAAAACTTTTTTAGTTGATTCAATGTTTTGCTATAGATATGTTAATTGAAAGTGCTTAATTACTTGGAGGTTCCCAAACAGCATGCAAGAATTTTACTTTGGGAGGAAAAAAAAAGCCCATCACCATTCTTGAAAATCTGCTGTAGGTAATAGGGAAAAGGAGAGACTGACAGGAACAAAGAAAGGACCTAAAAATGCACCCCAGTGGCATGTAGTGTTCATAAAATGACAGGTGATTGCCAGATCAGAGTCAATATTAAATTTAAAAAATCCCAAAGACTACCTGGAGGTGTCAGGGTATGTGGTCCCCATCCATTTGGATCAATTCTGATATGTAGTGGTATACTAGAGCCCACCCGAGAGAGAAAAGGCCTATTGGGAGAAAACAAAGCCTCTCTAAAAAGGATACAGAAACACACACAGGTATATGCATATATGTATATATGTATATGCACATGTTGTGAAATTCCTGTTTTGAAGAATGACAGTGATAGTTTCTGGACATTGCCATTCAGATAGAAGAGAATTGGAGCCAAAAAGAAAGCAAAATATACATACTGCATAACCTACTTTACATGATTCAATGTCAGCAAAACCGAGAAATTAAAGTAAATGAAAAGGAACATTTGAGTTAAAAAGATATGAAAAAGAGATTTTAAAAAATTAAACTTCAGAAAACGAAATTATCCTAGCTGTAAAGACATAAAAGGTCCTTTTAAATGTTATAAAAGTATACAGCTAGAGCCCCAAACTGGCATTACTTGTGATGAGAGAACACTAGAAGCTTTCCCAAAAATACTGGAGTAAAGTAAGCATATCCTTTTCCATCATAGTTTTTTGTGTAGTTCTGAGATGCTAATAATATCATCAAAATAGGAAAAAGAAATTCATGGCTTAAACACCAATAGAAGGCAAAATTCTCCCTATTAGCTGATGACATGATAGTATATTTATAAAATCAGCAAAGAAAGTTAAATAATAGCTTGTGCAATGTAGCTATTTTGAACAGCCTACCTTTCTATTTCCTCTTGGTTTTTGTTATTGTTATATAAAATGCTACTGATTTCTGTGAGTTTTGTTTGGAATAAATTACAAAGAGAAAAATGCTTGTAAGAAATTACAAAATAAATCCAGAGACATCAATAATATTTCTACGTAGCATTAACAAAACACAGAAAAAGAAACCACAGAACATGAAATCTCACTCAAAATAAGCCCATCTCTTATGTTATAATTTACCTTTTTGCATTTTCATTTTGGCAATTTGATTTTTCTTTTCCCTTTTGAAAAATTAAATTAGATAATGGCTTATCTGTTTTATTAGGGTTTTTTAATCTGAAAAGCCTCATTGTTTATTAAGTATTTTTTTTTGGTTTTTTGCCTCATATTTAATTTCAGGAATTTTCATTTTTATATTTGAGATTTTAAAATTTGTTATTTTTACAGTTTTTTAGTTGTATATCAAACTCATTGATCTCTTCTTTCTATCTTTTGTTGATGAAAGTGAATCAAGATAGACAATTTTCCCTTTGGCTTTATTTATCTCAAAAGTTTTAGTATATTTTCTCACTGTCATTTTTAGATAACATTTATCATTTTTTAATTTATCCATCCTTTAAGATTATATTATTTATATTCAACTTATGTTTAAATCCTTTCTTCAAATGCACTTTACTGATTATTGCTTGTTCTTTGTTTCTGAAGAGGACAGGTGATATCACGGGGTGATGACTTGCGTGTGAATTGGAAAAAATTGCTAAAATATAAATAAAAGAAGTTTTTTTTTAATGACAGAGTTGTTTTTTTTGCTTGTTTTAGTGGGGAGAGCAGTGGAGTAGCTATAGGAGACCTGCTTTCTGGTTTTATCTTTGCTATTTACTTCATATATGACTGTGGGTTAATTAATTTTTATAATAGCTAACGCTTATATAGCACTTTAAAGTTTGTAAAGCACCTTACAAATATTACCTTATTTTATCTTCATAGCAACTCTGTGAGGTAATTGCTATTTTGATCCTTATTTTACAGTTGAGGAAACTGAGTCAGAGATTATGACTTGCCCAGCATCACATAACTAGTATTTGTCTGAGGCCGAATTTGAACTCAGGTCTTCCTGACTCCAAGTCCAGTGCTCTATCCACTACATTGCCTAGATTGCCTCAGTGTAATGTTCCTCAGTTCCTTAAATGAGGGTATTAGAAGAAAAGATACATAAAATCACTTTGAGCCCTGTCATCCCATAAACCATCTTCATTAATGAATGTTCTGTACAGGGAGAGAAAGGCTATGAACAGAGGAAAGTGACATGAGGGTCAGGGGAAGAAGAAAAAAATGAACAAGACAGATAATTGGCTTCTTGCTGGAAGGAAAACTGAGTGAAAAAAATTGTCAAAAGAAAAAGTGACAAAGACGAGGTGTCTTGGTTTGGAAACTCACACTATGCGTTGGGACAGAATTAAGGTGAAGAAGCTGCCAAGAATAACTTTATTGCTATTGCTTCCCAGACCCTTGGTCCCTTGTGTCATCTGGAGCAACTGTTAGTGGAGTGGGTTGAATCTATAAGGGCTGGAGGCACAGAAAATATCAATTCTAGTATGAAGACTAAGCATTGGCTAAGGGGCTGACAAAGAGGTCTAGATATGGAATGTGCTGGGAAAGGGTTGGAAACCCATGTTTTCAAAAAGATAGAATTCTGAGATTTCCATCAACTGTCACCTGAAGGGGAATCTCAATCCCAGAGATTAATGGGGCCATGCGAGGCACTGATAGGAAGTATCCCAAAGAAAAATATTGGGGACAAAGGAAAAAATAGGCAGAGGCTCAAGGGGATATGTGTGTAGAGTCATAGGGCTAGTTTATTATGGTATTTGGAACTTAGAAATCCTCATTTTCATCAAAACAGGTAATCTCTTATCACAAGGGAATTGTATGACAGTTATTTCTATCATCTTTTCCCTGCTCATTCTAAAGAAAGAGACTACCTGATTTTATACTTCCATGATAGTTTAGGAAGTAGATAAGAGCACTAAGCCAAAATCTCTAGGTTTCTCATATAGGTCAATAAGTCACAATTAACTTTAATTTATCTACATATCTTCCCATATCTAATAGCTCAATAAGTCTGGCCCCTTCCATGACAGCACCCAATTTAATCCATTATCAAATTCCAAACACCAGTTGCCATTACACCCATTGAAGCTGAATTGACACCATAGGATCCCACAATCATCGCTCAAGAAATATGATGGTGAGACAGGCCAAGGGCAGGAGAGCCCTGAGGAGAATTGTCTGTTGGGACATGAGCACAAAGAGACCTAGAGTGTGGCTATAAGAGAAAAACAGAGCCAACATTTATGTTGGTCGTTATGTGGATAAAATGCTCAATGTGAAATATATATATAGAGGTTCTGGTCTCTCCAAGGTTAGCAAAGCCTTGTATGTCAAGAACTATGTCGTCCTTTCTGACTTTACCCAAATGTTTCCAGGCAGAAAGTAGGCAAATGTCTGGGAGAGAGCAAATAATAAACTGGATTTTCTTTGGTTTCTCAGAACCAGAGGAGATTCCATTCTCCTACAGACCAACATCACCTATAGCCTTTAAATTAGTCTTGCACTTATCTGTATAAGGCAGAACTGAGAGGGAGGGAAGCAACTGCCTCAGCTTCTGCTTTTCTGTTCAGGAAGCCCTAGGTATCCCCCAAACTAAAAGCCATCTCAGAGGAGGAAAAATAAGTCTGCTGCTGATACTACCCTTATCACAAGGCAATGAAGTGGGAGTTAAAGTTTGGTTTTAGACCCTTTTAGAAGAAGATTTGGACTTTCAGGGCTAGGCTGTCAGGGTAAAGACGTTTCAGGTCTCTCTGCAGAAGCATCTTTACCATGAGGCAGGATGTGGACACCTAGCCTGAGGAGGAAGATACATGGGAAGAGAAAGTGCCTTCTTGGCCTTTTCAGGGAAGATGACCCATGAAAAGCCTAACAAGGAAGAAATACTAGGGCCCATCCAAAATGAGAAAGGAGAAAGACTAAGGCAGAGAGGCTTGTCCTATCTGGCTTCTACCAACTGCCCTATTGCTCTGGGTTTCTCCCCTGCCCCCACCCCAGGCCCATATTGGGTATAACTCTGGGGGGGTGACAGGGAGCAGTGAAGCAGGGTTTTAGGTTTTGGGTGTTTTGTGAATAAATATTGGTAATGAGGCAGAGACAGAGGAACACATGATTTGGCATCACTGAGCTCAGACCCTAGAGAGTTGTGATATGATGTGATGCCTTCATATTAAAGTCTATTGGAGTCTCCACTACCCAGACAAAGGAGCTCACTATGTAAAAGGGCAGCGCTGAGTCCTCAAATGGGAACTTGAGGTTAAGTTCTAGCTTAGAGATAAGCACAAGCCTCAATAGGTCTGGGCCCTTCCATGACAGCACCCAATTCAATCCATTACCAAACTCCAAACACCAGTTGTCATTACATCCACTGAAGCTGAATTGACACTATAGGGTCTAACAATCATTGCTCAAGAAACATGATGGTGAGACAGGCCAAGGGCAGGAGAGCCCTGAGAAGCATTGCCTGTTGGGACGTGAGCACAAAGAGACCTAGATTGTGGCTGTAAGAGGAAAACAGAGCCAATATTTATTTTTTAAAAAGGTGGGGAGGCGGTGAGTTTGGGCACCTTGGCTGTTAAATAACTCTGTGACTCTACATGATTCAATCAATCTCTCTCAGCCTTAGTTTCCAAATCTACAAAATGATAGATACAGAATAGATATTATAATCTATTATGCCTTGTAGGCCTAAAAGTCCATCAGTCTAACAACTGGGAGACCAAGACACATGCCTAAACAAAAGCAAAACCTGATTCATTGTACCAGAGAGAGAAAAAGAGAATCAAAAAGATTGATATACTTCCATCCCTAACTTAGACCTTCCTTTTCTAATTCCAATTTTGAAATCTACGGCAGGCAGGAAAGATAAGAGCCTCAGTTATTTCTGATGGCTTTTCGTTACTACTCAATGCCTATGAACCTCACTGATTTCTTTTTTCCTAAATTATTCCTTTACATTTTTCCATTGTTGCTTTTTTTTCTCTCTTCACCTTGCTTCCTCTCCTGCTTTTTTCTTCTTTCTGTCTGTCTTAGTTTGGCCTCTGGCACTCACAATCCTTTTGCTTTGGACTCAAGAGATGATAGACTCCATTTAAGAAATGATAGAAAGATTGAAGTGGGTAAAGAAGAATCAGGGATGAGAATTCAGGAATAGCAACTATCAAAGTTGAACTCTGCACTCAACCTATTAGGCTAGCAATATTTCCATGTTTCATATTCTGATGACAATTTTCCATCAAAGAAACCCTTCCCTGGTAGTAATGTTTGGTTTCAAAACATTTTTATAGTCCATTCAAAAGAATTAAGCTGAGTTAACTTATTCTTATTCTTCCCCAATATCGTTGAACTAGTAGAGCTCAGCAGTGTAGAGAGGAAACCAGAGAATCTGAAGTAATCTCTTTGATTTAAAAAGCCAAGATTATCTTAAAACGAAGGAGAGTGAAGGTTATCTCTAGTTTAGGACATAGTTTAAGATGAGGGATTGGTTCTTTTCTACTGGCTCTGTTTTCTTTAGAGAGAATATCTTCAAGGAAAACTCTGGTTCTCAGAGAAGGACTGTGATTTTTAGACTGGTTCTCAACCTGGGTCATGTGAACTTCTGAAATATAGGTATATATATATATGTATATATATACACATATATATGTATAAACTATTTCAATATAATAAGCTTCATTTGTAACGTTATGTATTTTATTTTATGCATTAGAAAACAGTATTCTAAGGAGTTCATAAGCTTCACCAAACCACAATAAGGGGTCAATGACACACAAAAAAGTTTGAGAATCCCTGATTTAGAACATTTTTAGGAGATTCAGGGTTTTGCTTAACAAATTTAAATGTCATGTCAAAACTTCTAGCTCCTATAAGACCTAGAGTACCAGATTTGCCTGAGACTGAGAGTTAAGTAATTGGTCCACAGTTAGGAAGTATCAGAGGTCAGATTTTGGTTTATGTCAGCTTGACTCCAAATCTAGCATGTAGTTTGCCCTTAATGTAAATGATGTCTATCTATTTATACTATATTCCCTGTGCATTGTCAATGTGAGATCTATCAGTTCAGTACAGAAGACTAGAGCCTTACTTTGATCAAAGCGACATGAATCTGGTTTGGTTCTTAAAGGATAAGAGGCTGGCAGTATTAGATGGGAGCCCTAGAGGTCAACCACAGTACTTTCCCAACTGTGCTTTTCTTTCAAAGATTGGTCCATTTGCAGTTGTTTTCTGCTCCTTTCAAAAGTGGTCTCTGCTTGGAGTTCAGATAGTAATCAGAAAGTCAGATTCCAGAAAGCAGATAAGTGAGAAGCTCTTGCAAAGGGGCCCTTTTCTATGTGGATCATTACTGAAAGTTTCCAGGGAGACTACATGAGGGAGAACAGGACTGCTAAGGAGAAGATAGGGCCTGTAGGACTGGCCCGTTCTGTGTAATGGAGAGTTTATAATTTTCACATTCATAACAAAAGACTGAATGTTATCAATTATAGACAAGAAACAAAGGAGAAAAGGCAAAAGTCTCTGAAGAGAGAAACAATATATGAAACCCTGACATACTGAAAAGGAAAGGTTGTTCACTTTATGACAAATGATGGAAGGTGAAGATGAGTGGCAGTGTCCTGAGGTTAGAAGTTGCCCATGAAAAAAAAGAAGGTCCTCTTAGCCTATTGTCCAACACAAATTTTTCCTATATTTAGCATTCTAGCCACATATCAAGCATTTAAAGGGCAAGAAAGATATGGCAGCAGGATAGCTTAGGGAATACTTGGCTCAGTTGAGTCTTTCTTGTACATTGTTCCTTTCTGGGCTCCACTCTTGCTATGGGGGTATCTCAGCTAATGACATATCAGGTGGGACTGAGACCACTGGAAGGTATGGGCCTATGCTCCATAGAGACCCACCCAAACAACATGGCTTCCACTTTTGTATCCTTGAGTAAACAACCTTCATAGATTATAGATATGATTTGTATCCCTATTACCCGAGCACCATCTAATTATATTTGCCTTCATAGATCATTACAGAATAGGCAATGATATTAAAATGCTTTTAGTAGAGACAGACCACTCCAAAGCAAACAAGTAAATTTCAATACATTTGATAGACACAGAATGGTCCAGAATAAATAGGGTTGTATGATAATACGAGATAGATGCGAAGTCCTGGCCTGAAATGATTAGTTCCATACTGCTACTATGGCACTAACCAAGAATGCCAATAACTATTAGGGACATTTGAAAAGATTGTTCTTTAAAAGCCAGCAGAAAATAGTTGATAGAAAGCTGGCCTCAGAGTCAGTAAGACCTAGGTTAAAGTCTGACTTCTGATACATACTGACTGTGTGACACTGCATAAGTCACTTAAACTCTTAGTGTTCTAGAGTTTAGACAATTCTCTAATACTAATAGTTGCAGAGAGTGTCTACGTGAATTGGTAGGGAGAGTTTTCTTATATAGAATTTCCTCATGTGAATGCAATTATCACTATTCTTTAAAAGAAGGGTAAAGAATTGAATGTTCATGTTCTAGACCAAAACAAGATCAGGCAGATCATCATCTTTCTGTCCTAAAAGAATCCCCAAGAAAAGGGGGTTAGATTTTTCCATGAGAGGTATTTTTATATTGACAGAAGAAATAAACTGCAGTAAGAATACTCATAGCTTATAAAAACTCTTACAGGGTCACTAACAAAAAAATTATTGAGGTCCTAGCACATATTGGACACTCAGGAAATCTATTTTAATGAATGATTATCACAATGAATATTTTTGATCACTAACAGATCTGACAAATAGGGTGAGGTCAGTCCAATGGAACCTGCAGTTCCTACTGTTCTTCAATGGTGACAGCAGGAAACAAGAGTTCACAAGTTGGGATGTGATATTGAGAACATATAATGTGTTTAAACATCAGCAAGACACTCTGTTTCTTTCAGAATCCCCTTTCCTCCCTTCCTGGGAGGGAACACACCTCCTAGACTCACCAATTTTGTAAATTAGACTGGAAAAGACACTAGGCCAGGGGGCAGCAGATGAGAATTCTAGTCCCAGTTTCACCACTTGCCAGCATTAAGGTCTCCCTAAAGACCCATAAGCAGGGCCTCAGTTTCCTTATTTGTAAAATGGGGATGATAATACGCACACTCCCTACTTCTGGGACTTACTGCGAATCTCTAATGAGATAATGAATGTGACAGTCCTTGCAAAGGTATCAAGCTTTCCACAAATTGAAGTCTATGTTGATGTAAGAGAAATGCACTGGAGAAGTAGCCTGACTTACTGCTCAGTTATTGTGACCTATAGTGTCGGATCTCTAAGGGGTCACCCCAGCTTCAAAGATCTGGGAATATAAATGCATCAGCCCATTTAGAGGTGATCTAGGAAAATAATATGAAAACTCATGAGGGTCCAGTCTTATAACAAAAATGACAGTTATGAATAATGAGAAATATGCCTGGCAAGAAAACTGGCACCAATCATTGGGACAGGCCATTCCCTTTAGGTGGTCAAGTTCATTCAGGAGATGAAATTACCAAGAGAAACAAGACTGCTTATTGAACATCAAATTGGAACAAAGGGAATAGGATGTTTCTAAGGGGTATTTTCATCAAGCGGGGGTAAATTTGGAAATCTCTAGGGTATAGCTATACTTGGAAGGACATTTCTGTCTCAAGAACTGTACCTCAACCTCTAGCACCAGTGCTGGCTACACACTGACATATCTTTACTCTTTGATTCAGAATTCTGAAATGATAAGATGGCCTTACAGTGGAGTAGAGGAAATCACAGACATTTTTATCTTCTTATGCTTTATAATGGCGGCTCCCTGAAGGGATTTCAGATGTTGCCATAATCTCAATAACCTATATAGACAATATGGCTTTAGAAGGTAGCATTCTGCCACTGTGCCTGTTGCCATCGTTGATCAGTTGTATCCAACTCTTCATGACACCATTTTGAGTTTTCTTAGCAAAGATATTGGAATGGTTTGCCATTTTTTTTCTCCAGCTCATTTTACAAATGAGGAAACTGAGGCAAACAGGGTGAAGTGGCTTGCCAACAGTCACATAGCTAGTAAGTGTCTGAGGCCATATTTGAACTCAGGAAGATGAATTTTCCTGATTCCAGGTCCAGCACTCTAACCACTGCACCAACTAGCTGCCCCACTACTGCTCCTAGACCTTATTAATTGCCATCTGCTGAGATCCCTCCCTAATCCTGTTGCTATTCTCTCTGGAAAGCATCGTGTCATTTTTTGAGTGAGACTTCCCAGGCTACATAGCTTGAGTTACTAACTCATTTTAAATTGTCAACAATCCCACAGCAGCCACCATTTCCCTAGCCATCTCACCAGTCACCTTGCTACCTGAACTAGAAATGTGTCCTTGAGGTTTTAACGTACTAGCTCCAGAATTCCTGCCTCATGGGCCCCCCAGCTCTCCTGATTGGTGAAAGCCTCACCTGGATCACTAGGCAAAAGGCCTCAGCAGCAATTCACTTCACTCCCTATCTCACCCCACCCCAGTAACTTTCTCACTAGCTACCTTGCTGTACCAGCCCCAACCCTGCCTATCCCCTTTTTGTTTCTGTAACTAAAATCAAAAAATACTTCTATTGCTTCTGGAAAGAGAATGTTCATCTATATTCCTGTAACTCCACTCTCCACCCTAAAACTCTCCCAACCAAAATATTCTGGCTTGGCCACCACTATCCCCTATTAGAATACAAGTTGAGGATGAGGTCTTTCTTGCTGTTGGTTGTCATGGTATCCTCTAAGCTTAACACAGTCCCTGGCACATAGTAAGCACTTAGTAAATGCTTTTTCATTCATGTATGCCTTTGAACCATTCCACTGACTGAATGAGCAAAACAGCTGCTCCTTGCTGGGATGCTAGAGGTTCAATGATGTAGCATACTGCTTACCTCCTCACAGAGACAATGAACCCAAGATGTAGAATGAGATGTTTTTACATACAACCAGTGAAGAAGTTAATTTTGTTTGACTATGAATATTTGTTACAAAGGTTTTATTTCTTTCATGGGGGGCAGGGAGACGGTCAGGAAAGGAAATACATTTTTGCTAAGCAAAAAACTATTTTTTTTTTAAAATGCGTTCAGTCTTGGTGCCATGTTTTAGGTTTACAAATTAGAACATGTTCTGAGAAGGGGCGACCAGGGAGGCATGGATCCTAAAAAGCATCCTATATGAAGATTAACTGAAGGAAGTGGTGATGTTTAGCCTTAAAAGGAGAAAAGTTAGGAGGGACATTGTAGTTGTCTTTTAGTACCTGAAAATCTGTCCTATGGAAGAGGGATCACACACTGTTTGTGTGACCCTTACCTCTCCTGGTCTCAGGTTTCTCACCTATAAAATGAGGAAATGGAATTGGATGGCTTCTGATATCCCTTCCAGCTCTTGATCTATGCTCTAATGTCCTATGATCCTAGACTGCTTCTGCTTGACCTCAGAAGACAAAATAAGGAGTGATTATTGGAATTCTCAGAGATGGATTTTGTTTTGATATAAAGGAATACTACCCAATAATTAGAGCCAACAGTGGCTAAAAATCAGAAAAGTTAAAAACTAGGAGATAGTACCTAAGTAAGAATCTAGAAACAAACATTCACAATAATCATGTTTTTAAAAACCAAAGACCACAAAACAACTGGGGAAGGGACTATTTATTTGATCAAACTTGCTGGAAAAAACTGAAAAGCAGTCTGACCAAAAAAAAAAAATTAAATTTATGCAAGTGCCCTAAAAATGTTACAATGAATCGCTGATAAGTTACATAAATATAAAAAAAAAACTTCATGAAAATAGGACAGATTGGAAAATTATATCCTTCACAACTGTGGCTAGAGGAAGAATTCTCAACTAGAAAAAAGATAAATGAAACTGTGCAAAACTAAACATTTGCATTCCTTTCAGACTCATGTTCTTCATGGCATGAAATATCCTCATGCCCTTTTTTTCTTCTTCTTTTCTGTCATAAAGGCTTTGGAAAATATGAATTAAAAGAAAGGCCTTTTTAATATTTATGCTTGGTCTTCTCCTCGTTTTCCTAATAGTGTCTTATTTCCATGCACTAGTAAAGCAGTTACATATGGAAAAACCTCTTTTACCTGGTACTACAAGAGTTCACAGGGAGCTTCTCAGATAAGGAAGAATAGGCAGTAACCCTATGAGAGGAGAAGCTCCTGGCTTCCCTGAATCAGAAGTTGCCACCCTTTATATACTTTCTGCTACCTTCTGTTAGGATGTAGGGGATAGCTCCTATGATTTCTCCTCATTAGATTCTTTGTCAGTGATTTGAAGCTAAGTGAGGAGCACACAGATTGGAGAGAGATTTCATAGAGCTTTCTTTTCACAGGCCTACCTGAATAGTACAAGATAATTTACAAATATACCCAAATACATATTGTGCCTCCAAATTAACTTGTATAACTTCATCATTTTTACATGCATATAGGAAGCACAGGTAGCCCATTTGTCCTGCTTTTGGTGGGTTTAGAATGATGGTAGACTCAAGCCTTCTTATACCTTAATTAGTTTGAGGAGTTGGGTAGAGAAAAGAATGTTATTGAGGACTCATATATTGACTGGGTTGAAGTCTCCAACTAAAGGCCTCTGAAAAACCATTGAAGATCCCATCAGCTTACGGCTTACTCATTAGTTGCTCAGCTTCCTCCTGTCTAGAAATGATAAAGCCAAAGCAGAAAAGTCAGAATATCTATGTTTCTACTGAGAGACTGGCTAGAGAGCCAAAATCCCATTCTCACGCTGAAGGAACTTGTTGAACCCAATATACCTTCTTTCTCCCCCTACTGAATTATCAAGGGGTAAATAAACATTTAGTACCCAAGAGGGAAGGGATGATGAAGGTGTTTACCATTCTCTCTACTTTCCTGGTATAACAACAATGTTGCTAGCAGCTGCTGTGGAGGTGAAAAACCAACAACAAGACCAACAACAGGAGCACACAGGAAGGAGGACTCCTAGCACAGGTGCTTTGATCTGCTTTTCTAAGGAAAGCAACTTTAAAGGGTTAACAATCTTACTTTAATTAAACATACATATACCGTTCACTTGGTTCAGGGGGAAAAGCCAACACCCTGAACTTTAGATCAAATACAAACAGAAATTACAAACAGATCAACAGACAGGCTTTTATCTGTCTGACCAAATAACAATACATACATAGTTACCAGAGAGAAGCACCAACATCTGGATTTTCAAAGCTGGGGGCAAGGGGTTGCTTCAACGGCTACCCAGAGTCTCATCACCAACACTCTTTCAATGAGTGTGGCCCCAAAACAAAACGCCAACCTCAGATCTTACATATATGTCTCAGGGCAGAGAAGTACTCAAACAAAAACCAGCAAAAAGTCCTATTGTGCTTGCTATTACATTTGAAGGGCAGGGCTTCATCAAAGGTACTTGATTACCTCAGTGTGAGAAGCACTCCAAAACAAAAGACAAAAGGGTCCCACTTTACCTGCCCCATTCAAACAAAGGCAAGACTCAGTAAAGGCACTTGATGGCCTTAGCATTCCAAAAGAGAAGAACAGAAAAAAATCCCACCCTCATTACTGTAACACCTGGTTCATTTTCTGCTTTGGAGTTTTCATTGAGACAATTGGAATGACAGACTGAGAGACTGTAAATAGAAAAGCAACTGCTATTTAGTAATAGAACACGAATCCTGAATAGTTGCACTTAATTCTTTTCCTCCCTTTTCTGGACCATAATACAAACATTACGAATCAGTTATTTCCTTTTTTGTGGAATGGATTGGAGTCAAGAGAAACCAAAAATGGTGCTTGATTAGCTAATAAAACCAGTAGAATACTATTACTAGGAGTCATGGAAATAAAATAGCTTTGGCTATATAGAATTCTCAAAATGGGACTTTTCCCCTACCCCCCCATTTTTGTGAAGAAATGATTTTCTAATTAAATTATTAATGTAAACAAGTCAGCTTAGGCAATTGAAATGTTAAAATCAGTCTCAGATTCTGTCTACCTCAGGTGGAATCTGGCCCACTTGTGAAAATGAGCGTCACAAAGGGTGAGATTTCTTAAGACAACCCAATATGGTGAACCTATGCTAAACTTTGTTTCCCTTTGGCTGAGGAGGCTTGAGTCAAATTTATTTGAGCAGGACCCAACATGTTGGTATTTTGGGGTCTCGAGCAGCCCTAAAAGCATATGTTTCCTTGACCTCTTCATATGGTTCCCTGACTGGGAATAACTGCTAATCTCAAGTTCTTCTCCAGCCAGGGCTGGAAGGTACATAAGCATGCCCCTCTCCCTATCCCCTTCTGGCCTTTCAGTTGGGGTTGCTCTCCAAGTACCTTGGTGGTACTTTTTTCGGGCCTGACCTCGCAGGTCCTAGAAGGTCAGATAGCTAGAAGGCTGTATCGTATTCAGCCTGACGCTCTCAGGTTGTCGGTGCAGTGGTTATGTTGGAGGCCATGGACATGGGCACATGTTCTGAAGCATGGAGGACAAGGACAGATGCCCCATCCGGAAGTGTATGCCCAATTCTTTCAATTCTCTTGGCGGTAGGGAATTGGGAAAACTCCAGTTACTTTCTTGTGTTTTTTTTTGTCTTGTTTCATTTTGTTTGTTTTTTGATGCTTACTCATAAATTCTCCTTTATGAAGGAACCATTCTAATTGAGGAAGCTTCTAAACTTTTGTCTGAGCAGCCACTATAAGTTCTGCCTCCCCATCAAGTTCAGAGCATCTTGAAGCAGAGGGCCACCAGTGGCTGGCTAGCCACACACCCACCAAATATCAAGCCTTGTTCTTAGATACTCCTGACCTAATTCTTTGGGTATGCTACACACTCCTGAGCCCCAAAGTAGTGTGGTACACAGAACAAATGGTTAGGAGAGCTAGGTATGAAACAGTCATCTTTAATTCCCTTCAGAGAAATTATCTTTTACACCAGTGAAATTGTGCTTTTTCTATATCCCTATACTGCTTGTTTGGTCCTTGTTTGCTTAACCTCCTTGCCAGGTTTGTCTCCTCCAGGCTTGAAGCCATCAACTTCCAGATGAATGCTCATACTGTGTACCCCTTGAACTGGAACCACTGAGGCAGGGACAGCTCTACACCCCTTGCCAGCAGGAAGAAATTTCAGAAGCTTAGACCTTCACCCTTAACCCCAAAAGAATTTGGGTACCATTTGTTTGAGGGGGGAATGATGGGGTTTAGACTGTGAGAGCCCCCTTGAACTCCCCTTGAATCTTCTCACTAGATGAGACATTTGCCCAAGGCCATAAACCTTTCATTATTGCTAGGCCCCAAATCTCTAGGCTAGGTTACTCTTAACCTAGCCTAGCCCTCCCTTATCTAGCTAGTTTCCACCCTTGATCCTATCAAAGTATTTCCAGGTAGCCTTCAGCTACTTCCCACCCTTAATCCCATTCTTTTGGTTCCTAGAGTCTGACCTCACCCCCATCCCATTAAGCTCCTCCTTAGACTCCTCCTCAAGACCCTCCCTAAACCCCTTCTCCAATTACCCCAGGACCACCCTAGATCCCTCCCACAATCTTCCTGTATATGAGTTTCATCTTGCCCCCATTAAGGTGCTCAGATGGAATCTGGCCCGCTTGTGAAAACGAGCATCACAAAGGGTGATATTTCTTAAGACAACCCAATATGGTGAATCTGTAATAAACTTTGTTTCCCTTTGTCTGAGAAAAATAAGAAATGTGAAGACCACTAATTGCTGCATTTACATTCAAACAAAGAACATATTAGTTATAATTTCTCCTAATTCATACACTAGTACCTCAAGTCCTATAATAAAGTTATTGAAGTTGTACTCAATTGAAAGAAAATTAACAAATTCTTGGAAGATAATAAATGAATGAGGTTCCTAGTATTTCCAACAAAAAATGGAGGTAGGAATATTCCCAAATTGAAAATGACAAAAAGCAATGGGGAGGCATAAAGAGGAAGAATCAAAAAGCCTTAAAGGATGATAGTCTTAAATAAGTAACAGAAATGGAAAAAGAAATGAGTGAGCAGAAGAAAATTCCAGAGATAAGAAAAATATTCATGAAAAGGTTCTGAAGAAAATTCTAGAAGAATAAACACCAACAATGACCCCTGAAATAATGATGAATTTAGAACAAAGTACATCAAGTTGGATAACAAATACTTAAAAGAAAATTTAATGGGACCTGACATGAGTAAAGAAAGATCTTAATTCTCTAATAGGAGATTTATCAACAAAAATGGAATATGACAATTTTTTACAAAAGTCAATAATATGGAGAAATAAGTTAAAAATTTCAATAATAATATGGAACAAATGAGAAATAAAATCGTTATCCTGGAAGACAAACCAGCAGTATTGATAAGGCAAGCAGAGAAAAAAATAATGTAAGAACTCTTTGACAAGTTTGTAAGTAAAAATCATGGTAGCAGAGGATAGCATTCACAAAATAAATTCATCAGTCCTAATTCCTGAAAAACATAAAGCAGGAATCTACTGGCTATTTTTTCAGAAAAATCACATAAAAACATTTCTCAGAAGTATTAAAATCAGTATATAGATAGAATATATCAGATTAGAGAAATGCCCACTTCAATTCACCCAAACATATTGTTGTCAATCTCCAGAACTTTATTTACTCAAAGAGAATTTTGAAAGTAGCTAAGAAGAAAAGAATATTTAATAAAGGATTCTGATTCAAAACAGATGGGATCATTCACCTAACCCAGGAAATGACAGAAATAGCTAAAATCTGATGCTTTGCTTTAGCTTTAAAAAGCTAAAGTTTCATCCCAGAATCTTCTACCAGTCAAAACTAGGAATATTTAAAGGAAGAAAAAAAAATTGTTTTATTCCTTAGGACATACTAAAACATCACTATAAGAGAATATCTGACTTGTGGCCCTAGAAAGCAAATATACCCAGGAACCAAACTAAAGGCATAAAAACAAAGCCCAGGTATGGGCATTTCATTTGCAAACCAAGGAAACCAGTAAAAGTCTGGGTATGCTTTTAAATACTAAATCTCTATAAAGGGAAATTCAATGTAAATGCCTTTAAAAAAACTTTAGCAGACCTACAGTTGAGATGTTGCAACCTGAAGTTGATTTAAGGGATCAAAGAACTGGAAGAAGTGGGGATAGGGTTGGGAGGGGGAATGGGATGACAATACAAATATTATCCCAGATGAACAAATACAAACACTAAGAAGATGGGTTCTTAAGATCTTCAAAAGCGAGTATTAGAGGAGAGACAGGTATAGGGAGGGGTCTGCTGAATATCTGATACAGATAAAATGAAACAACAGTAGGCTATGGTGGCCTACAGCTTCTTCTGATTGGTAAAATTTGGGAATTAGCTCAACTGTAAAATGAACTCTAAATCTATGATCCCACGAAAACCTTGTTTTCCCCATTGGAACCCCTATAATTGAACATGTACCACAAAGTCATTGATTTGATCAACATATTCAATAGCATTGTCATTTGGATTGAAAGCTGGATTTGTGGTTTGTGTTCTGAATGTGTAGATTAATGAATGTGTGATTTTGTGGGTAAAAAAAGAAACTGGTACTGTGTCTAGAGCCGTAGTTTGTATGTGTTGGTGTCTCTATGCATATGTGAATGATGGCTGTGAAACAGTTTAGTATTGCAGTTGTGGGGTTGGGTGAAGTATCTCTATGTCTACATAAGAGTGGAATTGGAAAAAAATTTAGGGAAATAAAGCAGTTCATACCTTTTCCGTTGACTGAGAAGATAATAGAGATAAGCATAATAGAAGAAAAATGAAATGGAACAATCTCAACCTTCAATATCAGCAGTTAAAATGGGAAAAGTTCATTGAAAATTTTTTAAAAGCATGACCAATCTATATTTAACAAATCTAAGACAGAAAGATCTTTAGACATTTAAGAATTAGACATAAAATCCAGACTTACGATGCTATTATACAAAGCTAAATTTAAATTAGAAAATATTAAGAGATAAATATGAAAATTAAACCAGGCTGCAAAATACCGTTGACAATCAGAGAACAGTAATGTCAAACACCTGAGCCTTTTGTGGAATATATGTATCTAACAGATTAGTAACAAAAGTGAGTTGTTGAGTTACAAGAAGGAATTAGATAGAAAAACAATAATAATGGGAGATTTTTAATAACTCAGTAACAAGGGTATTATGTCAAGCAAAAAAAAAATTAACAAGTTATAGACTTGAATAGAGAGATTCTGAATCATATGATCAATAAGATGGTATTTTTTTCTGTTCCCATTAAGTCTTAAAACCCACCCAAAAGGGGACTATATGATAGAATAAATAGAGACGAATCAACCAGCTGAGAAAGTAAGAAGCCTAACAAAGTCATAGCTGTATGAAGTAACATTGGAGAATGCCAAAAGTGAAGGTGCTCATTCAGTACCTCTCCCCATTAACCTCCATGCTTCAGCAGGCTGTATAACTCAACCCTTAGGCCACTTTTGGGCACCCACTTGTGGCCTCTACTGTTTCAGTCTTTCTTTTTGAGGGGGGAAGGCAGGGCAATTGGGGTTAACTGAGCCAAGATGGCAGCATGAAAATGGACTCACTTGAACTCTCTCCCAAATCCCTCCAAACACCTGTAAAAAAATGACTCTAAACAAATTCTAGAGCTACAGAACCCCTGAAATGACAGAGTGAAACAAATCTCCAGCCCAAGATAGCCTGGATGGTTGCTGGGAAGTGTCTATCGCACCATGCTGGGAGCAGAATGAAGCGCAGCATGGGCGGCGCCAGGACAGAACAGGCCCACATAGATCAGGCAGAGCAGGCCTCAGGGCACTGAATCACTGGCAGCTGTGGCAGTTTCCAGACTTCTCAACCCACAAAAGCCAAAGACAACTTAGCAGGTCAGTGGGAAAACTGGTGAACCTGGGTGTGAGAAGTGTGTGATCCAGCTCCAGCCCCAGGGGAGAAGGGGGGGCAGAGATGGATGCAGCTGCAGTGGCTGCTTCTAGAGCTCCAGGCCCACAGACAGTGGGGGAAATCAAGCAGCTGATCAGAGCTGGAGTGCAGAGATCTCTTTGCTGGCACTGAGGCAGGGTTCTCTTGCTGTGAACTGCTTAGATCTGGGTCCCAGTCCTGGTTGGTGGTCCTCAGGGGAGGAGGAGTGCTGGTGTGGCAGAGCTTGTGGTGGCTGTGGAGAAGGAGTCCTCCTGGTACTTACACAGCAGAAGGGAGTGCTTGCACTCACAGACTAGAGCATAGGACAGGAGAGGAGTATCATACCACCTCAGAATAAAAGTAGCTCTGAAAACAGCAGCACAAAACCCCTGAAGCTTGGGACAAAGCACTCTGCACTCTGGAAGTAGTCATACCCTGACAAAGAGCTCAAAAGTCAAGTAATTGGCTGGGAAAATGAGCAGGCAGCATAAAAGGACTCAGACTATAGAAGGTTTCTTTGGTGACAAAGAAGATCAAAACATACAGCCAGAAGAAGTCAACAAAATCAAAGATCCTATATCAAATGCCTCCAAGAAAAATATGAATTTGTCTCAGGCCATGGAAGAGCTCAAAAAAGATTTGGAAAATTGAGTAAGAGAAGTAGAGGAAAAATTGGGAAAAGAAATGAGAGTGATGCAAGAAAATCATGAAAAATGAGTCAACAACTTGCTAAAGAAGACCCCCCCAAAAATCCTGAAGAAAATAACACCTTAAAAAATAGACTAACCCAAATGGAAAAAGAGCTCCAAAAAATCAATAAGGGGAAGAATGCCTTAAAAGGCAGCATTAGCCAAATGGAAAAGGAGGTTCAAAAGACCACTGAAGAAAATACTGCCTTAAAAATTAGATTGGATCAAGTGGAAACTAGTGACTTTATGAGAAATCAAGATATTATAAAACAGAACCAAAGGAATGAAAAAATGGAAGACAATGTCAAATATCTCATTGGAAAAACCGCTGACGTGGAGAATAGATCCAAGAGAGATAATTCAAAAATTATTGGACTACCTGAAAGCCATGATCAAAAAAAGAGCCTAGACATCATCTTTCAAGAAATTATCAACAAGAACTGCCCTGATATTCTAGAACCAGAGGGTAAAATAGAAATTGGAAGAATCTACCAATCACCTCTTGAAAAAGATCCCCAAAAGAAAACTCCTAGGAATATTATAGCCAAATTCCAGAGTTCCCAAGTCAAGGAGAAAATATTGCAAGCAACCAGAAAGAAACAATTCAAGTGCTGTGGAAACACAATCAGGATAACACAAGATCTAGCAGTTTCTACATTAAGGTGTCGAAGGGCTTGGAATATGATATTCTGGAGGTCAAAGGAGCTAAGATTAAAACCAAGAATCACTTACCCAGCAAAACTGAGTATAATACTTCAGGGCAAAATATGGATTTTCAATGAAATAGAGGACTTTCTAACATTCTTGATGAAAAGACCAGAGCTCAATAGAAAAGCTGACTTTCAAATATAAGAATCAAGAGAAGCATGAAAAGGTAAACAAGAAGGAGAAATCATAAGGGACTTACTAAAGTTGAATTGTTTTGTTTACATTCCTACATGGAAAGATGAAATTTGTAACTCATGAGACCTTTCTCAGTATTAGGGTAGTTGAAAGGAATATATATATATATATATATATATATATATATATATATATATATATATATATATATATATATACACACACACACACACACACACACACATATTAGACAGAGGGCACAGGGTGAGTTGAATATGAAGGGATCTTATCTAAAAAAATTAAATTAAGGGGTGAGAGAGGAATATATTGGAAGAAGGAGAAAGGGACAAACAGAATGGGGTAAATTATCTCACATAAAAGTGGCAAGAAAAAACTGTTTCAATGGATGGGAAGAGGGGGTAGGTAAAAGGAAATGAATGAATCTTGATCTCATCAGATTTAGCTTAAGGAGGGAACAAAGTACACACTCAATTGGGTATCTTACCCTACAGGAAAGTAGGAGGGAAAGGGATAAGAGGGGGGAATGATAGAAGGGAGGGCAGATTGGGGGAGGAGGTAATCAAAACAAACACTTTTGAAAAGGGACAGGCTCAAAGGGGAAAATTGAATAAAGAGGGAGTGGGTGGAGAGGGAAGAAGGGAGAGAATTTGGAACTCAACATTCTAAAAACAAATGTTAAAAAAATTGTTTTTACATGTAACTTGGAAATAAGATATACAGACAATGGGGTATAGAAATCTATCTTGCCCTACAAGAAAGTAAGGGGAAAAGGGATGGGGGGGAGCAGGGTGCTACAGATGGGGAGAAAATTTATAACTCAAAATCTTGTGGAAATGAAAGTTGAAAACTAAAAATAAATTTTTTTAAAGTGTAAAAATAAAAGAATGAGACAGTGTACTAAAATTTCTAGAATGCAGCTAAAACAGTCTTCAAAAGAAATATTCCTAAACACAAACATTGGCAAAATAGAAAAGAAGAGGATTAATGAACTAAATATTCATATAAAATTAAAAACACAAGTAAACAAAAAACAAAGTGAAAAGAGAAAACCCTAAAAATTAAAGAAAAAATAGATAAATTCGAAACAAAAAGATTACATAAGTAATAAAAACAGAAGTTGGGTCTTTGAAAAAACTAACAAAATTTTTTTTAAAAACCCTTTAGCCAATTTTACTTAAAAGATGACCAAAAATAACTGACAAAATAAAAAATGAACAAGGTAAAATCAAAACAAAACAGAATAAAAACAATCAGAATCAACTACAAATGTTTATACAACAGAAAAACCTGAGAACACAAATGAAAGATTATCTTCAAAAATGTAAAGTACTCTGACAGAATACCTATTAGATATCATAAATAATCTAATCTCAGAAAAATAAACAGAACCAGCTACAAAAGAACTCCCAAAGGAGGCTGGGGGGACTCCTGGTCCTGATGGATTTATAAGAGAATTTTATTAAACTTTCAAATAACAATTAATCCCAACACTATTCAAATTTTCTTTAAAATTGAGGTAAAAACCAATCTTCCAAATACCTTTTATGGAACAAATATGGTTTTAACACACAGACCAGCTAAATAATCAGAGGAGCCAATAATATTACTTGATATTGATTCAAAAATTTTAAATAAAACCCTGCGAAACAGACTACAGCAATTTATCCATGAAATCATTCATTACAGCCAAGTTGGGAACATCAGATTTACATGACCAGCATGACAGAGGATTAGATAACTTCTCCCCTGCTCATATCTTCTCATATTTCTCCAAAATAGGAATAATGCATGAGATAAATTTTGCTCTCTCCACAGTGTAAGATACCAAAGAATCAAATGATACAGCAACTGATGAAGTAACAACAGAGAAGACTAATCTCTAATATCTAACACACTCACTCAGCACACTCTGGCAGGGCTGCACAAACCAACTCAGTGGCTTGCAACAGAATTTAATACTATTTCCTTCACTTCTTTCTACCCCAAACCCAAAGCCCAGAGCCACAGACAGCCAGAAACCTTCTCTGCCTAGGATGTCAGCATAGCAGATGTGGTGCTGGATCAGTGTTTAGAGAACTAAAGAACAGAAGGAATATGTATGTGTGTGGCAAAGGGGTGTTACACCAGTCCTGAAGGAAACAGGACTATCATCCAGCTGAGGTCAGTTCTGTCTCCCGCAGAAATTACCTCAGGCAGGGACTAAGCCCAAAGAAAAGTGAATTCTTTAACACAGGAGGAACGTGAGGCAAGTTGAGGTATCATCCTTAGAGAGAATGCCATCAAAGGGGAAGGAATGAAATGAATCAACTAAAATAAGGAAAAAAGATTGAAATTACAAAAGGCTCAAGAAGAAAACCCAGGTAAGAATCTTGAACACAGATAAACCAATAGGGAAAATGAGCCACAGATCTAACCAAGTCCAGATGTCTGTGAATAACTATTGCAAGAGAAGGGAAAATAAATCAATACCCAATAAGGCAGAGGACTCTGTGGATTCTCAAGAGAACATGAGATTACAGCAGCATGTTCCTAAATGGTTTACGAGATAAATAAGAATTGTAAAAGCAGACTTTGTGACCTGCACAACAGAAATACTTGGCAGAATAGAGAGCAACAACAACAACTTGAATCTAGAGTGATAAACCTCACCAAAGAGAGAATTAGTGATTCCGAATAAAAATGTACAGAAATGAAGGACAATCTGGAAAAAGAGAAGAAGAAGCAATAATACTAAAAGAAAACATGCTATCTAAACAAGCAAAATATTTTGATCTTGAAGACTGGATATGTAGAGACAACTTAGGTATTATAGAGTTCCCAGAAAACATATAAAGTCCAAAAAACCTGAATACCCCACTACAAGAAAGTAGCCAAGAACTTCTGAACACAGAAAACAAATGTCAAATTGAAATAATTCACAGATCACCTCTAGAAAAGAAAAAAAACTAAACATATACTGCAAACTCCTAGACATATAGTGGTTAATAATTGCAGTGACACACAACAACATTCTGAAAGTGGCTAGGAAAAAAAATCTATAAATATAAAGGCAAGGAAATTCAAATAACATGTAACAGAAGCATATAAGACCAAAAGTCATTTCCCAATAGATAAGTGGTCAATGGATACCAACAAAAGATTCTTGAATTACAAATTAATAACAACTACATACAAGAATGTTCCAAATAAAAAATAATGAAAGAAACACAAACAAAAATTACCCAAAGTTTCACTTCACACCCAGAAGACTAGAAAAGATGACCTAAAATGGAAATAGTCAATGTTGGAGGGGTTATGAAAAGACAAGCATACTAATGCACTGTTGGTGGAGCTGGGAGCGAATATAGCCTAGGTAGGGTAGGGAGGGGAGGGTGGAATCTACACAAATAAAGTTAACAAAATGTCCATAAACTTTGACTCAGATTCTACTGCTAGGCATTTACAACCAAGAAAGTCATTGACAAAAAGAAAGACTTCATATACACCAAAATATTTATAATAACATTTACTTGTGGTAGCAAAGCATTAGCTACTAAAAGACTGAAGAATGGCTAAACAAATTACTATATGGGAATACAGTAGAATATAATTGTGCTATAAGAAATAATGAATATGAGGAGTGCAAAGAAGAATGAAAGACTTATATGACCTGATGCAAAGTGAAGTTGAACAAAGTTGACAATATATAAAGGACAACAACAATATAATGGAAAAACAATAATAAAAATTTATTTGAAAATGAATGTTAGAAAACTTTGAAGAACAATTTTGCTCCTGGAGATATGAAAAGACCACCTTTGCAGAGACAGAGGCTCCATTGATGTGGAATATTGTATATAATGTCAGATTTGTTTTTAATGCATTGATCAGTTTTGCAGAATTTTTTTCTCAATTTTCTTCCCAAAATATCAACTAAGATCCAGATTTTGAAAAAATTTGAAGAGAATGCTGAATTAAAGCAACTGCGCAGCTACAGGTAGAAAACTCAATAGGAAAATTAGAAATATATGTATTTTCAATATCAAAAATTTGCAAAAAAAAAGATTTGTCTAGAGAAAATCTTTAGATTCAAATTTATTGAAATCAATCTATTCAGAAACACAATAGACACTATGGTTATGGATCATAAAGAAATAAAACTCAACAAGGTAAACTAATATCTTTTATTTTTGTATAATCTAATTTCCCCCCTATATTCTTATTCCTATCCCTTCCAAGAACGCCAGTCTGTGTAACAAAGAATTTAAATGAGAAACAAAACCTAAAATGAAGTAAAAAATGGGTTTAACAAATCTTTTATCAAAAAATAAATTTTCTATTTTTCTTAAACAGATCCATGATATATGCTGTGTGCATTCTTTATATGAGTATCAACTGAAACCTAGCTATCTATGCCTTCTCAACTTGCATATTCTTGTGCATGTTCTTCCAAGGATTTTGCATATTTGGCCAATGTACTGGAAATCTTTCTCAAGGTCTTTATTTCCTAGGTAACCAGTACAGGATTTGAGTTGTCAACAAGTTATCCCTCAGTCTCACTATTTAACTAGAACATCACATTTTAGAAACAATAATTATCTATAAGTAGAACATAAACACAAACATATGAAAATGTGTAGAAACATAGCTAAATCAGTATTGAGCAGTAAGTCAATATGCCTAAACATATCAACTACATAACATGCCATAAAATTGACAAATATTATAGTCAAAAGAAGAAAATATATGCTAACTGAAACAAGGTAAAGCAATAGAATCACAGACATTCAGAGTTGGAAGAGGCCTCAGTGCCCCATCTAGTACATCCCATACCAGAAAGAAGAGTCTCTACTACACAATATACGTACCAGATACTTGTTTATCCAATGATTAGAAAATCGCTACCACTTTGGTTGCAGGTATACCATTTTTCCCAGTGGATTAAGACTACTTTCCACTTGCTGTCCCCATCCTAACCTCTGTACCAGGGACTGAGGTCATTTCTTTTGGGCTTTCTCAGTAATCTCCAGATCAGGAAAAACTCCAATAAATCAGCATAGAGTGATCTCCTCCAGGAAGAGTTGCCAGCACAGGAAACAAAAACAGTAGGTTGAGTCCCATGAGCCTTCAAAGAGGCTTATTTAGGTCTGATGATAAAAAAAAGACATCTAAAGATTTGGGTTACCTATGAAAAGAAATCCCTGTCAGGCATCAAGCATTTATTAAGAAGTTACTATGTGCCAGGCACTGTGCTAAACACTGGATACAAAGAAAGGCAAAAACATAGTCTTTGCCCTAAAGGATCTCATTGGGGTCCTTTGGGCAAGGGAGGGGGAAGCAAAGACGAAAACTAGGTATGTACAAGATAATACAATGTAAATGGTTAGTTTTCTCAGCAGGAAGGTTTTAGGTGGGTAATGGGAGAGTAGAAGGAAGAGAAAGAATGGAAATCTTACAGAGAGTAGTATTTTAGTATCTTAAAGTCAGGTAAATGTAGATGAGATAAATTTTAACCATTGCTGCTCCCTTGTGCCCCCTTATAGGTACAGAGGCTTCATTTTAATACCAGTGATAACACAAAAGAAATATTAGTGTTGGAAAATAGAATTTTATTGACATTAAAAATACATGCATTCATGAAAGAAAAGTGAAAGTGTCCTTCAGCCCATGTGTTGTGTCAGTCTTCTGTGACTTCAGTCCTGATTTCATTCAATCTCATATGAAAATGGGAGTTTCAAGTAGCCTTGAGAATTTCCTTTCTGTGTGGCTCTTTGCTTTCCTAATGACTTACGCATACCCACTTAAAATTACTTTGCATCTATTTTGTGTTTTGTATTTATTTTCTATACAAATGTTGCACAATAGGACATAAGCTCCTCAAAAGCAGGGGCTGCTTTATTTTTATGCCTTGAACACAAGAACTTAACAAATGCATGTGGAATGAATGTTGAATTAATCAGTTAATGAACATTTTAATTCATCCTTTCCCTGAATGATCCACCACGATGAGACATATGAACAGTTTTGAGTTCAGACAAACAACACAGAAAGATTAGTTCTAATTTAGGCTGACACAGTTCATTGTGCTTGGAGAAAGAAAATAGAAAAGAGTGTGGCTCCTGGACCTTTCACTTACTAATTGTATGAATTTTGGCAATCACATCACCCCTATAGCTTTGGCTTTCCCATCTGACAAAGAAACAATGGGACTGTGGAAAAAAAAAAAAGAGAAACACATCATACTGCTAGTGAACTTTTGCTTCTTACCTCAAAGTGTAATGTTGTAAAGATTAAATAGATAAATAGGCCAGACCTGCACAATTTGGCAGTGGGTAGGGGCCAAAATTAAAATAGGCTAAACTTCTTTGGGCCACAGATAGGTTTTTAGTGGCTCACTTTTTAAGTAATGGTATGATTATAAAAAGATTAAGCAATGATTATAAAAAGATTAAAACATTGTTGATCTTTAATTTGAAATTCTCAGGTTGAAAGTTTGCTTTGTTTGAAGGCTGAAATGTTTTCAAATTTAAAAATAAGTAACCATATAACTTTAGTGGCAGTACGACACAGACAAAATTTAAGTTTTGTTTCTAACACATTCTGGCTTTGTATTAGCCACTTAACCTCTGAATAACCCGTTGTTCAGTCTTGTCTGACTTGTGACCCCATTTGGAGTTTTCTTGGAAAAGATAATGGAGTGGTTTGCCATTTCCTTCTCCAGCTCATTTTATATATGAGGAAACTGAGGTAAACAGAGTTGAGTGACTTGCCCAGGATCATACAGTGTCTAAGTAAGCATCTGAAACCGGATTTGAACTCAGGTGTTCTTGACTAGAGGCCTGGCACCCTATCCACTGCACCACCTAGCTGCCCCTAAGTGACCCAGGAACTCTCTAAAATGGTAAGTTAGAGACTAATTCCCATGACTGGTGAGGGAAATTTTCACACTGGGGATTTTCAGTACAGATCTTGACAAAAACAAATTCCTCTATATTAAAAGGATTCTGATACCATTTTGTAACTGATTCTAACTCTGTATCACCACCACCATTTTGTATACCTATATAAAGGCACATTCTTTTGTCTTTGTGTTCAGAAGTTCAGAAATTTAAAAGTTTAGCTGTCCTATAAGTCACTTTTAATGTAAAGAAACATGTTACCTCTACGCCAGCAGTTGTCCTTGACCAATTAGAGGAAATGTTATCATTAGCTGTCCTCACACAATTAAACATGTTATCTATATGCCATTATTCTTGTAGGCAGGACGTAGGTGAACTCAATCACCAATTGCCTAGTGACAGGAAGGAAGGTGGGATTATTGCTACCCCTGCGCTCTCATGTCCATCCAATCATATTGTCCATGCCTATGATGCTTCTTTATAACCAATCATTTTCCCCATCTAATATGCTGCCTTCTAATTTTCGGACACTCCTCCTTTTGTCCATAAAAATGTTAGCTAAGGAGGCTGAGACCCTATTTATTAGCAAATAAACTGATCTTGCTCAAGAGCTTTGTGCCTTCATTTAATTTCAATCATTTCTGACTCCCAAATATGGTTTAGTGAAAAGAGCACTTGATGGGGAGTCTGGTCATCTGGGTAGGATATGTATATATCTTGCTTCTAAAATTACCTATTTTGATTTCTGTTAGAATATAAGTTGAGAATTGACTGTCTGGCTTGCTTTTACTCATACCTCTGGTGCTTAGCACCATGCCCAGCATGTGCTTTTACTTTTTTTTCATTCATTCATTCAATTCTGGGCCTCAGGTATCTTTTAAATTTTATTTTAAGGTAGATTTTTATTGATAGCTTTTGCATTTACATAGCCTCTTTTCCCCAAAGCATTCCTCCTTTATTCCCTTCCCAGACAGAAATCACTTATAATTTTTTAAAATAAAATTGAATAACATTTAATTAATAAAACTGATATTTAATTTTATTATATAATTAAAAATTAAATAAAACTAATCAACACATCAAAAAGTCTGACATTATAAGCAATCTTACACTCCCAGAGTCCCCCATTCCCATAAAGAAATGAGGACAAGTCCCTTCTCATAACTGTTATTTAGGAACAAAATCATGGTGCTTCCATAACACTCAGATTCAACTTTTTTGTTCTTTCTTCATTTTCACCACTCTAGTAATTGTGTATATTCTTTTCCTGGTCTGCTCATTTCAGTTTGCATAATTTCATGTAAGTCCTCCTATGCTTCTCTGTATTCATTATATTCATTATTTCTTATATTCACAGTAATATTTCATTACATTCTTATACCAAAATTTGACCTCCCCTTCAATGAGTATCTACGTTTTATCAAGATCTTTGCCACATAAAGGGTGCTGCTATAACATTTTGGTGTGCATGGATCATCTTTTAACATGGGAAAAAATACAGTCTTATATGCATAAAAGCCTCCCCCAACCACAGATATGGCAGTTATGGTGAGGGAAGGACAGAATACAAGAGATGGCAGCAATTCAGGATAACGGTGGAATTGAAAGAAGTCCTGGAGCCCCAAGTTCCTCTCACCAGCCATGGAAATACAGAAATGGAACCTCTTAGACTCAGAGATGGCAGCAATGGAGGGGATAATCACAGGGCCCAAGAGGTTGCAATGGCCAAAGACAACAGTAGACGTAGTGGGAGTTCTGGGCCCCAGTCTTTTAGAGGGCAGCAGCTAATGTAGAGAAAGGGGAGTTTCTGGAAAGCATCAGAATCCTAGAGGAGCAAGCATGATCCCCTGGAACAGAAAGGGGAGTTTCTGGAAAGCATCAGAATCCTAGAGGAGCAAGCATGATCCCCTGGAACAGAAGGGGACTGAATCACAGCAGAGGGGAACAATTCTGGACCTTGATTGCTGCTACTGTTGAGTTATTTTGGGACAGTGCAGCTGTGATAGGGAGTTGGCTCTTTAACAACTCCAAGTGCCAAATTTTTGAGGTATCCCTAAGTCCTTAGGGTGGTAGCATAAGTCTAGACAATTGGGCAGGTCCCTATGGGAGCTGTGAAAGATGGGGAGGAGGCTGGTCACCAAACTGCCTAGTAATGAGAAAAAATTCCTTTTGAGGAAACCCTAACCATGAAGTGAAGTACTTATAAGGCTTGCATTCCTGCTAGATTTACCCCCTTCAGTTTTTTTATCTTTTTAACTTGGATTACATCTCTTTTTAGAAAATAAATTATATAAATAGCAAAAAGTTTTACAGAAATAATATTAACAAAATTCATAGAGAGAAACTTAATATTCATGTCAGGGCTGAACCAATATAGTATAAGTCACAATACTACCCAAATTACTCTATAAATACTAATCCAATTGTCAAAGTGTTGGAGAATTAAAGAAAAAAAATTATTTCAGTGAAAATAAAGAGTCAAAAATACCAAAGGGAAAAGAACTAGGTGTGTCCTGATGAGATCTCAGAGCAATAGTACAAAGCTGTAATTAGCAGAACTATTTGATACTTGATTAAAAAAATATAAAATGCTTATTGGAATAATTAGATGAACAAGGGATAGATACAAATATGCACAGTAGTCTGGTTTGATCAAACCAAGAAGACAAACTCCTGGTAAAGGAACTCTATTTTATATGAACTGTAGTCTATTAAAAATGCATTAGCATCTTACATTGTATATATAACACAATAAATATCTGATGGATAAATGATCAAAATAGAAAGTCATGAAAGCAAAAAAAAATTGTAGAAAATGTAAGAGTTTTATCTTTCACAATTACGGATAGAGGAAAAATTCATATCCAGACATGAAATGGGTGAGATTATAAAAGACAAAATTGAAAACCTTGATTGTAAAAAAAAAAAGCTATTGCACAAAATCAAGTGCAGCTAAATCAGGAGATCCAAAAACAGAAAAAATACTGCACTAAATACCTGTTTATATCCTCATATCCAAAATCCATCCACACTTTTTAGTTCTCTATATGCTTCAGAAGCATTCTCCAATATAAAAATGACCAAATGACATGAGTAAGAACTTTTCAAAAGGAGAAACACTATAAAACTATCAACAACCATCAGAATGTCGTTCAAAATCAGTTACCACAAAAATGCAAATTAAACCCCGGAGGCATGATCTCACTCAATACAAAAATATTCATAACTTCATAATCTGTAATAACAAAACCCCCCAAATTTCAAACACAATTTCCTACTGAAGTACATTACTTAGGGACTCAAGTCCTTTATTTTTTTTTTGGCTTGTGAGACCCTCCTATTCTTTGCTCTTCTACTTCTCCCTATAGTAAATGCTTCTTCCACGGCCCTAGAACAGGGATGGGGAACCTACAGCCTTGAGGCTGCATGTGGCCTTTTAGGTCCTTGGGTGCAGCCTTTTGACTGAGTCCAAGTTTTACAGAACAAATCATTTCATTAAGGGGATTTGTTTTGTGAAGTTTAGATTCAGTCAAAGGGCCCCACCTGAGGATCCAGAGGGCCACATGTGGCCTGGAGGCCACAGATTCTCCACACCTGCCCTTTTTTTTTTTTCCTAGTAACGTCTCATTCACACCATGTCCTCACAACCTTTGAATGTTTGAAACCTCCTTCCCCTCACACTGCAAGTGCTCAATGAGAGCCTCTGGAGTGAGGAACATAGGGGGCAGGAAACTACGTTAGAGCTGCTCTCAATTGTCTATCAGGAATTGTTACCTTAGCTTTGCCGCCTTCTGCCTTGTGGTAAAGCCTAGGGTTTAGCTTCTCTTTGAGATAATATCAGGGTTGGCTCCTGGTCAGTGAACTCTTTTTCTGTGTCCTGGCACACAGTGACAGTGCTGCTAGGGAAAAATCTCTTATTCCCTTTCTTCTTCGTTGTCTGCCTGAGGGATCCAAGTTACTTCCAAATAAACCAGAACCTGGGCTGGTAGTTCAAGTTAAGTTTTATAAATAAATATTGAGTTCTGACAAGGGTGTAGTATGTATAACTGAACTATCTGTCTTAGTCATTAGGATTCCATAGTTTAAATAAGGTCAAAAGTTTGCATAGGGCAGGAGAATGTCTGTTATTGGGGTTTCAGGGTACTGATGAAGACCCCTGACAGGCAGGCGCGAAGTCTCCTTTTTAACCTATGGCTTCTGGAAAAAACCAATGAAAATCCCATCAGCTGACTTCTTCCTTACCAGCTCTTCACACTTCTCCAGTCTAGAAATGTTAAGGACAAAGAAGGAAAAAAAGTAAGGCATTTGTATCAATCATCATATCACCTTAGTCCATTGCCCTGCTAGTGGGCTAAAATTCTATTCCCAGTTTACAGGGCCAGACAAAACTCACATTCCCCTTTCTTCCTTCCAACAGTATTTTGTGCCCGACTGGGAAGAGAAGAACCCCTTTTCCTGGTACAGTTTCTGCTTTACAATCTGCTTTGGACTACTCACTTGGGTAACTGAGATGGCTGCTAAGAAGACAGAAATAGAAATGAAAGGTAACTGCTACTTAATGGCAGAACAACAGGCCTGAGTAGCTTGGCTCAGCTTTCCTCTCTCATTCCTAGACCATAATGTAAGCAATTAAAAAAACAGTTATTTTCCTTATAGAAAATGGCTTGAGACAAGAGAAACCAATAGTCCTTCATTATTCATTCTACAGGGGTGTTCCTAAAGTCTGGACACATAGGCAAAAATGCATATTTTCAAGAACTGAAATGAAATTTTTATTTAATTGGAATATTAACAAATAACATCTTCAATATGATTTCTATCATTTGTGATGCAAAGGTTGATGCACTTTGCAAGATTCGCGTGAACTCAATGCAGTAACTCCACATTGCCATCAATTGCCTATGTGTCTAGACCTGAGGAACACCCTGTATGATAAAGCACTACTACAAGCCATCCACTAGGACATAGAAATAGTTTTGTTATACAGAAACCTCAAATGAGATTTTCTTTTTGTATTTGCAAGGAAAAATTTTTTTTTCAAAGAAAATTACTAGTTTAAGGAAAGAAAAGATTAGGCTACTGAAAAATGAAAGTCATTAACATGCATTCAAACCAAAAATATAACTTTTTGGTTCAGATTTGTGATTTCATCATTGTGGGGAACGCACATTACAGAAACTCTCTCCACCAACGCAGATCAGCAATTGGTGTGAAACTTATTATTTTAAAGTATTGGGGCCACGGAGAGGTTATTTTACTTGTCCATGCTCACAAAGCTAGTATGTGTCCAGGTTAGAACTCATAGAACTTCTAGAGTAGAAAGCCAACCCTCTAATCTACTAGGCAGCTCTGCTCTTCAAGAGGACACAATAACTCAAGTTTTTCATCAATTCATACTCTTTCCCTACCCCGATGATCATGAATAAGTGAAATGTGACTCAAATTGAAGATTTTGGAGAGTTCTGGAAAGATGCTAGAATAAGACCTGTTAAAAGACAGACTCCTCAACGATCCTTGCAACAAGAGAGACACAAAGGCCCTCAAACAAAATAAACCAAAAAAAAAAAAAAAAGGAAAGAAAGAAAGAAGGGCCACAAGACAGGAAAAAAAAGAGTAACCACAAAATTCAAAATAGAAAAGCCCTTAGATAAGAAAATGAAAAGGAAATGAACAAGGGAGAGAGAATCAACACAATCAACAAATACTACAGATTAAAAGATTCTAGAGAAAACTTGTTAGAATAAAAAATCACCAATTAACATGAACTATGCCCAGAAAAGTAGTTGGATCTGGCAAAAAAGAATCATCAAATAATATAATGAACACTTTAAAGAAAATAAAGGAGCAAGGGTCATCAATAAAGGAATTCTGATGTCTAACAAAAAAAAATTACCATCATTAACAACAGAATCTGATAAATAACAACAACCAAAAAATGTGGAGAAGTTAGTTGAAGATTTTATTAAGAACATGGAATCAATGAGAAATACATTTTTTTATCCAGCAGGGCATATTTCTGTGATAGAAGAATGACAGGACAAGTAGCAATAAAAGGTCAAACAATAAATCAACTGGAAGTGGTCATGAAAGACTTATAAGTAAAACTGATGGAATTAAAAGACAGAGTTCAGAAAAAATAATGAGTAATTGGAATCCCCTAAAATGTGAAGCATCTAAATCGCCATTTTCCAGGAAATTTCACGAGAAAATTTTCAAAAAGTATTTAAATCAAAGGACAGACTACAGATGGACTATTATCTACTGGATATCAACAGAGAGAAAAGGCAATTTCAACTCACCCAGAAACCTTGTAGTCAGACTCCAGAACTTTATTGCTATGAAGAAGATTTTATAAGCAACTAGCAAGGAAATCATATCACTTATCAAAGACCAATAATTTAAAATAACACAAGACCATTCATCCAACACGAGAAGAAGCAGACAAAACCAATCAGAACATGATTTATCAAAAATCAAGGAAAATCAGGGTGATTCCCTCTAATCCCCCCTCCCCCAAATTTTCTACTCACTTAAACTAAGAATAACATTTGAAGATGGAAAATTTACTTCTCCCAACATTCCCAAGCACCTGTACAATAAAAGGCGAACTTCTCTGAATCCTTTAATATGAAAATCAGCCCAATAACAAAAATGTGGACATTTGCTCTCTGGATGGCCCAAGCTGGAACCTCTGATAGGTAAGCATTAAAAGGCTGATCACTCACTTGGGCTTCAAGCTATATCCTGTGACATCTAAGGGAAGTTATGACTTGAAATTGTCTCAAGGAGAATTAGGAGGGTGTCTCAATATAAATGTTAGACAAGCCAAGCAAAAAAGGAATAACACGTAATAGCCACAGGCAATAGCAGGAAGTCAGAGAAAGAAATGTGGCAGCTAGTTCTCTATAAATGTTTACATACAGGTATAGCAAGAGCAAAAAGGAAGGGTAGTTCACTGTAATTTGTGCTTGTCTCTACGTGGTCAGATTTTGGTTGAGACAGCAGAAGTTCCTCCTTTGAAAACTGACAGGATTGAACAACATGACCCCCTAAGCTCCTACATCTCTACATCTACATCTCTGATTGTGAGAATTATTTTTTTTTTCCTACATTGGAAATGTCTTAAGGCATCAATTCAAGAAATGTTGTGACCTGATTAGTGACTGCTGGGTAGAGAAGTCATTTTGACTGACAACTAAATGTCCCAAATGGGTTTGGGGGAACTGGGATGGAAGAACTTAAGTTAGACAAACTATTGCCTTTAAAAACAAAGAAAAATATATGATAATAGAATCTGGGAAGATAACTGAAAAACCACAGAATGAAAAAGATTCAGAACAAGGAAATGTAAAGTGGCATATAAACTCATAAAATTAAACTCATAAAATAAACTCATAAAAATAAACTCATAAAACTTAATGATGATAAAAGAAAAAATATGGAAACATACAAAAAAAAAAACTTCAGGAGATAAAGATGAACTTGGGTGAAATCTTTTAACAAGTGAATCAGCCTTGTAACAAATACAGTCAATTGCCCTCAGGCTAGCCCAGGCTGGGACTTTTGATAGGCAAATTAACAGTAAACATCAATAAAACCTGGGTAAACTTTAAGAGGCTGAATCAATAAAGCGGGAATCAAGATAACCAAAACGTTATTTTTATTCCTCTATTCCCTGAAAGTTACTTTACATTTGAAGTAAAAAATATGGCTTTCTTCAGGTAGGATCATTTTGAATCACTTTTTATTTTTCTGTTTGTGGTTATTATGTTTAGAACTGAAAAAATTTTTATTTTTATTAAAAAGTAGATCCTTGGAAGCACATGCTGATGATATGATGTGGGAGAAGGCAAAAGGCAAAAAGCCAAAGGGAAATAGGGCAAAGTCTTGAGACTGAGGGGCTGCAGCAGGAGGCACAGATATGGTTTGTCTCAACCAAAATCTTGGGTTTAACAGATCTCTTAAGCCCAAGAAACCAAATGGTTCAAGAACTCAGGAAGATGTAACTGGCCTGGTGGCTTGACGTGGAATGTAGCATGGAGGAATTCAATTTAAAAAACATTTATTAAGTGCCTACTATGTGGAAGGCATTATGCATACCTAGAAGTTTAAGGAATAGATAGTTAAAGGGAAAATCTCTGAAGTCGAAGGTCAGATCCTTTGGACCATTCCTGAGAGGAAAACCAGGTGCCCTTCAAAGGTTAAGTCTAGGACAGCAAAGGAAGGAAGGAAGGAATGCCTATTCTAGCCATACTCTCAGACAAAACTGGTGTTAGATAGCCACCACAGGAACTCTGGCTCACTGTGGCACCTGAAATTAATCCTCTCTCCCTCTGTCCTTCCCACGAGGGAACTCCCAACCAGCTACAACTCCCAGAGGGCTCCCTTTCCCATCTCTCACCTTGGGCTACTGGGGTGGTTGTCATCACACTCTGGGTGACTTTTCATCCTTCTGATCAGAGCTATAACTAGCAGAAACCGCACGTAAAGCAAATTCAATAGAGTAGGTAAGGCAAGGCGCTGCACAGTGTACAGTCAAACTATAGGCCATTGGGCTGTTAGAGCAGGGCAGAGAATATAGTCTTACTAATAAGCAGGCAGTCCACATAGCTCCACAAGTAAGCATGCACTCCACACCAGGTTGGTGCTCTTGGGCAAAATTCACATAGTGGGGTTGGTTCCGCCACTGCTTCTGATATGAGGCCAAACCTGGGAGAAAAGAAATGAAATGGCCCCTGAAGCTGCTCTTTCTCCAGTGTCATCATCCACCCTCTGCACTAGAGGCTGCAGTCAGTTTCTCTTTGAGGTCCAGTTCTTGGTCACTCTCCCAGGAATATCCAAATCAGTGAGATCTCCTACAAACAAGCAAAGAATCAAAATCTTTCCCCAAAAACACATTGCATGAAGAGTCGGACATGAATGAAAATGACTGAACAACGAAGTCCTGACTCTATTCCCATTCTATCTTCCTCATATCCACAAGAGATACCAGGAAACTTCTCCAATCCCCCTCTGGTTACTTCTCTAAATTTTCACACATCTCTCCTTGACATTTCACCCACATTGAAGCTTCAGGATTCACTGTGCATCCATTCAGTCAACTACAAAGGGAGATGATTCTTATACCTTGTGATACATTCATACAGAATCAGCCGACACGTGTCTGAGTCCTAGCTTGGCCACTCACTAGCAGGATGGTTTGGGGCGATCCTTTACCTCCTGTATCCTTACTTTACTCATCTGTCACATGGACAGCTACATCACAGGGAAGTGAGAACCAAATGTAGAAATATATAAAGTCACTTTATATACCATATATTGCATGTTATATAGTGTGTGTATATATATATATATATATATATATAAAAAGATCACTATATAAGTGTATATAAAGTCACTTGTAAAACCTAACCTCTATATAATACATTATATACAAAGATAAGTTACTCTTATTCTTAGTGAAAACCCCAAGCACACCTCAGCCTCATTTCTAAGGTTCTAGAGACACTTAGCATCTGTCCTCAGGGTTGAAATGGGCAAACCCATTGTTTTCTTGCTGAAAACTTGTGGGGTTCCATAGTACCCAAAATCCAAACTTCCATTTAAGAAATCTGAGACCTATTAGGAGATCTTGGGTAACTCAGGAATTTTACTGTAATAATTATAAAATGGAGATTAAACAAATGACATCAATCTCTAAAGTAGTTGGATATACTTAGCCACAACCCTAAAAACAATTATAACCATCCTTCTAAAGGACGCCCAAGTCTGTGTGGTACAAGAGGCCATTAGGAGTCAAAGAATGGTATTTCTTAAGCTGTTAATAATTCATATTCTGCAGTAATTCATGTCGGCAGCAATCAGGGACAGCAGAGCATCCTGCACAAGAGAATTTTGCCCAACAAGGAGCATTTGCTTTGCTCAAGTTCTCTCTCCTAAAGCCTTTTTCCTCTCAAATACCATTAATGTCAGTGGAACATAACATGGAGGATTATCATGCAGACTCCTCAGTCTGTTTATTTAGACATGCCACAATCTGGCTCCAACCTAACTTCCCTAGTCTTTTTTTTTTTGAGGGGGGAAGGCAGGGCAATTGGGGTTAAGTGACTTGCCCAAGGTCACACAGCTAGTAAGTGTGTCAAGTGTCTGAGGCCAGATTTGAACTCAGCTCCTCCTGACTCCAGGGCTGGTGCTCTCTACTCACTGCACCACCTAGCTGCCCCGCCACCTAGCTGCCCCTAACTTCCCTAGTCTTATTTCACGTTGTTCTATGGAGGTCCTGCAGAGAATATAGCTGACTGAACTCAAAGTTTCATCTCTGCCCTGCCATTCTTTTGGACAAGGTGTCCCTGCTGCTTGAGATATACTCACTTTTTATCTCTGCCATCCAGAATCTTTTTTCTGTAAAAATTTCCCTCATTGCCAATCACTCCCTCTTTCTTAATTCTGTGCTTATAAATTACCTTGTATTTACTTATCTGCACAGTCCCACCTGTCTCGCCTCCATTGTCCATCATAGAAAGTAAGCTACTTGAAGATGAGAACTTTTTCATTTTTGCCTTGGCTTCCCCCACACAATGCCTAGCACAGGGGGAAGGACATGGTGCATGCTTCAGAAATGATTATCAAAGTGAATTTCATCCTGGAAAACCTGCAGCAGTGCGAATTATAGAAACTTCCATGTATCTCCACTTGAATTTGAAGAATGAGGGAAAATTCTTTCCAGACATATGACAAATATTCCTTGTCTTTGGATTTTCCTTCCCTTCCTTATCTAACCAGACAAAATTCCTCCATTCTCCATACAAGGCAATCTTCTTCATGTCCAAACTGTATATGGAAAAACTTGGGAGTTGAATGATTCCTGGAGCCATATTCTGCTTGTTATTTTAACTGGATTTATATTGCCACATTGAGTGCCAACACTCAAAGGAAGAAATTCGCGGTCACAGCTCCTAACTGTCATTTCTTAGACAATCAGGAGTTTCTTTAAGGGACGCTGAAGTCTAACCCTTGGTCCCTGTGTTTCTTCCATGATCATAGCTGTGGGACTTCTTGGGTACTATGAGGTATTCAATGTCTGCAAAAGAGTCAGAGAATGAGTCAGTAGGAAGAACAAAGGACATGGTAGTCAGAAGACCTGGATGTGAATCCTGATCCAATCTTTACTAAGACATCTTAGGCAAGTCACTTAACCACTATGCGCTTCAGTTTCCCCATGTGTCAAAAGATGGGTGTAGGAAGGTTGATCTCCGAGGACTGCACCAGCTAGATCCTATTAACTGACGACTTTTTTTTCCACTATCAGGAATGTTTGAAGGAGTGGCTATTGCAGGCCATTAGTAACATTTTATTTTGATGAATGAGGTGAGACAGAAACCAAAGCATGGCCTTTCCGGGGGGAATGACCATCTCTCCTTGACCTGGGATTTAGGGATGTCATGACACTAATGAAGTCAGAAGTCAGAAGATAAACTGGAGGCCCCTGGACCATCCCTGCTGTCCTTTGTTGTAATTCGAGTATGGCCCACCTCTGAATATTTGACTAATTCCATAGTTCACATAAGCAGAAAGTGGCATCACCTGAATGGTGAAGAAGTTGGATGGCTAACCATCTCTGAGAAAAAAGGACTCTAGAAAGATTTTAATATCCTTTATCCCATATTCACTCCCATTGCTGAATGATGAAAAGTCACAGAAAGCCTTCAAAGGAGGAGCCAAAAGATAGAAAGGCCACCCCAGAGGTCAATCGTTCATTCATAGTGCAGGCTTCTTCTCCCTTCTTCTCTCCTCCCTCTTGCTCTTCAAAGCCTCTTCATCCCTTTTCCTATCAGCTTGTCTTTATGCACCAATCTCTTTTCTCTCCAATAGTTTCTTCTGTCTTCAATAATTTCTTCCCCCATCTCCTCCTGAATCTTTTATTCCTTCTTTTTCCTTTCATCTTTCACACTTCTTGCTTCCTCTTCATTTTCCCCTCTTTCATTCTTGCTCAAGGGCCTTACTTCCTTCTTCTCCCCTTTCTCTTTATGACAATCTGCGTCATTTCCTAGGGAGGAAGAATGTATGAATTAATGAAAAATCCCAATAGAAAAATGTTTTCAAACAGCAAGGCTTTTAAAAAATTACTTTCAAAAGTATTCCCAGGACAGATTTTAATAGGGGAACAAGCAGAGAAAGAAAGAACTGGGTAATAACCTCTCTAAGAGAATTTTGTCAGAACTGTAACAAATAAAATAGATTTAATAAGTAATTAGCACACTTCTTGTTTTAAATACAAAGTCTGGGTTTTTCTCCACTTTGCAATAGGCTGTCATTTATCTTGTTAAATGTTTTAATTTTTTTAGAACCCTGAAACAGGTAAAACTGTATTCTATATATTATATAATGAAAGAATTTCTGTGTGCCAGTGTATCGCTCAAAATAATGGTGGTTTATTGGTCACCAATAAACAGTCCTCACCCTAAAGGCCCATGTGTAACACATGACATAAACAAGGGTTTCAGGTGCCAGATCTTTTAGGAGGCAATGCTAGAGAGTATCTGTATGTCTATATATGTATATACATACATTCTGAAATTAATGATTAAAATTTTGTCCTGATCCGCCCTCACTGTGTTGCTTTCAATCATGCATCAAACATGTAGACAAAACTTTCAGAGCCAGATTTCACCTCTCCTCTTCCCTTATTCCCTTTCTCCTACCGGTCACTGAGGTTATGTTCTTTCTTTTACATTGCTCTTACATTCACCCCTTCCTTTCTATTTCGTTTCCCACACTTCAAAATAGGACGTTACACCAATTCTGAGGTCTCACGGTCATCATCATCATCATCATCATCATGCCTTTCTTAGTACTTCATGATGTATTTAAGTCATTTAGTGTTTCACTGCTTATGAAGACCTTCAAATTTATGTTTGATGCTCAAAACAACCCTCTTAAGTAGAGTAGTTCTTACTCTCATTCAACAGATGATTTATAAAATTAAGGCTAAGGTGATTTTCAAAGATCACACAGTAAAAGTGAAGAAATGGGGGCTAGTACCCTGATGCTAGGTAGCATGGTGGATAGAGTGCCAGGCCTGGAGTCAGGAAGACCCAGGTTCAAATTTGGCAATACATTTGCTAAATGCCTTCTTTCCCTCCTTCCTCATTTTTGAGGGGGGGGGGGAGTTGGGGGTGAGGGTGGGGCCCCACCTAACCCTAATCTCCTAAATTCCATGAAATGATCATTCTGGCACCTAACCTCACCCAGGATCAAAACAAGATTGAAAGAAACTTGGCTCAGCAAAACTGTGTAAGATGGGTGTGTAGTTCTCAAGCCAAACCTGGCAGAACAAAGTCAGTATTACCACACATGAATCCCTCTCTCCCCATCCACAGCAAATCCTTTAGTTCTTAGAAAAAAGTACCCAATTCTTCTATGACAGTCCTTTGTGTACCAATGATCTAAAATCTGTATGTAGAGATGGCAAGCATCATTATAAAGCCAGGATGATCTGGAAACAGGGATACTAGAACAAAGAGGTGCTTCGACAGGAACTTTACCTTGTAGTCTCTGCTGATGGGAACAAATGCTAGACGGGGGGAGGCTGGGAGGTATGTGCTCTAACAAGAGGATTGCATAATTTAACAACGTTTGATTTAACAATGATTTTACAGTGTTTGAATATCTAAGCAAATTAAATAAAATTCTTGCTTCTCTGTCTCCTTTGCTTACGAAACTTTTCCTCACAACCTCTTTAGTACTGTGTCCTTCCCTAGGGAAATACAGCATTACTAACTTGATTAATCTGGCACACGGAGCCCAATTCTGGACACTATACATATTAGCAGTCCAATCTACAACTGCAGTGACAGACCACTCACTCCAGATCAATAGGGTTATAATGAGTGGAACTGTCCAGTCTTCCTGTGGCCCCTTAGAGAGATCACTATTCTAGTCTTCTGCCTCTTTATATTGTATTGTTTATAACAACAGTGGCCATAGCAAAGCCAAAAATGCGTCAATGAAAAGTCCTTCCCCAATCACTTCATTATTTATGGAGGCAAGGTGAAGGTTTATACTGTGGATCTCTACTTCAGTAATCCTTAACAGTGTCCTCTCTGTATTCCTCTATCTTCTCCTTCTCCCTTCCGTCCTACTGCTTCATCCAAATTCTTATTTTCTTTGCCTCTCTACTCCAGTCTTTTTTTTTTCTCTTCCAACTTCTTCCTCTTCCAACTGAAAAGTGGAAGAAGGAGATTATAAGAATTAGTACCTTTAGTTGGAATCGGAAGGATGAGCAGAATGAAGTAGCTCCCACGCTTTTTACGGTCAGTTCAGTTTAAAAACCAAAGAAAACAGTGACCAAAAACATTAGTGTTTTTTGGATTTGCTGAGGCCTTTGAGAGAAAAGTGAAGGAAGCAAAGCTTTCCTTCCCAGGGAAGCTTTCAAGCCTCTTTTTTTTTACCCTCTGGAAGTACATAGTTTAAGAGTTTTCTTGGAGAGAAGACAGTAATTAAGCCCCCTAAGGAAAGTCACAAGGGCAGAGCTGGTATTTTTCTACTAAGGCTTCCGGAAGACTACAAACTCTCTCAAGATCAGAGGCAGACATTATTTGGGGTGTGAGGGCTCTGTTATGCTGGTAGTTTCCTCTTTATCCTAACCTCTAGGGTCCTCCCCAATGACCCCAACCCCAAGGGGGAAGAACTCATCTGTGGATGACTGTATCAAAAGGGTCACTAACTGTATCTTCTTCCACCAACTCTGAAGGAACTCCTGAATGCTTGAATGATCCAGTATGCCCTATAATAATAAATCTACCCTACCCCTAACAGCAACTGGCCAGTGCATCTTCCTTCTGTAGAATCCTCAAATTTATTGACCCCTGTACAGAGAAGCAAAAGTATGAAGGGGGGGGGGAGTGGATGTGAGAAGACAATGTAAGTAGGACCTAAGATATGAGAATTAGGGACATCCTGGGGGCTGAGTGAAGGTGAAGGAAGTGGAAATTATTTTACTAGTTCTGCAGCTCCTGGTAACCTCTACGACCTTTGTGCCTATTGTCTGTGGTGGCAACTGCTGGAAGACAGTCTAATCTCCAGGTCTACAAACCTTTTGTTTTATGCTCCAGGCCTCAGGGATAGGGAAAGAGATCTGAATCACGAATGGACATAAATAATGAACATAAAATTCATTTTCCAAAAAGGTGGAATACTGAGATTTTTACTAACTGTCATCTAGAAGAAGTGAGTCCCAGTGCATCTTGGGACCATTTTAGGGACAGATGACATCGTTTCAGAAAAAACATAGATATAAAATCCAGGGAAGAGAAAGGGTAGCAACTCAGTGGGTGTAGTGGAGTATGTAGTATGAGACAGATTGGTCATTGTGATTTTGAGGACTTCCATGCCCAAGGACACTGCAGGAAAGAAAAGTACAAGAACATGTCTAGAGGAATTAGAAACCACCATCTAAAAGTGAAAAATTAATGAAAGGGGTTATGAGAATTTGAGAACTTAGGGTTGGCAGGATGAGCAGAATGGAGCAGAGCCAAATGCTCTATGTGTGATCAGCAGCTTATATAAATATTCTTCAGATTATCTGAAGGCAGTCCTCTCCTTAGAAGTAGGAGGGTAAAGTCTTAACAAGGCCCCTTCTAATTCCTTTTTTCTATGTCATGTCTGTTCCTCATTCTTTTTTCCTTCTACATCATTCTTTTCAGGAAAATTTCATTTGACAGCCCACATCTAGGTCTCACTTCCAGAATTTTACTTTAAGTATTTCAAAGATTTGTGATTTCAACATTACAGACATTCCTTTCACCAAAACAGTTTTCAAGTATGTCCTGACCTCTTGTAGTTTTGAAAGACAACCCTTCTAGGTTAATTCAGATCCTCCTAGGCTAACTATGTTATCTTATAGATGAGAAAACTGAGGCCTTAGAAGGCTGTGCTATGCTCAAGGTTACACAGATAGTACATAGCCCATTCTGAATCCAAATCCGTTGTTTTAACTTAAAATCTAGAATTCTTCTAATGTACTACATGGCCTATCATTTCTTTAGGCGAGGTCTTCTAGGTACTTAATCTACCCATTAACACTGACTAAAAGCCCCTCTAGGCTTTGATATTCATTAGTTGTATTTGAAAAAATGGTCCCTCACCTAGTTGGCTAATCCCTACATACCCCTGGGGTAAGTTAATGCCCTTTTATCAGATTCTGTTTTTCTTGAATTTAAATTGAGGGTAGGGGTGGGGTATAGAGGAAAGCACCTGTAAAGTCACCTCCACAGCTATTATCCTATGATGTCTTCCTTACTAATCTTCCAGATAGTGGGATGTTAGGAAAGCTAGGGATTTGGGGGCAATGAAATGTGACATGGGAGTAGAAGACAGAAATAGCTGAGACAGAGATGATCTGTAGTGAATGGCATGAAAGCTAGATGAGAAAGATGTATAAAGCAAAGACGAGGACGATTCAGGACAGAGTTGGAAAGAAAGACCTAGCTAGAAAGGCTTTACTGTCTCTGCTGGTGGTATTCCCCGGGCCCTCTATCTCTATTATTTTCAATAGCAACTGCCAAGTGGCTAGCTCTAAACTGCAAGACTATAGACAAGAGAGAAACTCACATCTCCTCTGAAGCCTTTTACCTTTGGCTGAGGGACTGGGAAAGATGTCTGAATATGGAAGGTTCTAAAGGGTTGGAAGCCACTGCTTCAAAAGCCCAGGATTCTGAGCTTTCTACCAACGGTCACCCTGAGGGGACAGTTGCGCCTCTGAGTCCAGGGACTGATGGAACCATTTAAAGAATCCCAGAGAAAAATCTGTTGGACTAAAACGTAAAGAAGGATTGAGTGAACATTCAAGTGGGTGTGTGGGGAGGGTGATGGGGAGTTATGTTCATTGAGGTCTTCTGGATTTAGGAATTTCCCACTGGATATTCCACATTACAGGAGTATTATATAACAAAGTTACATCTTCATGCTCACAAAGTAGTTTCTAAGCAAACATTTCTATCTTCCCTTCCTATTCTAAAGGAAAACAAAAGTATCTGATTATGCCTTATTTGCACCATAGTTCTACAATGGGAAAGGGAAACAAGATTTACATATTCCCTGTTCTGCCATTAAGTAAATGTTACCTTTCATTCACTGGTATTTAGTCCCAACATCAAGCACCCCGGATCAATCCCGATAATGCTCATTTTCTTTTGGTCGGGATCTGTGATTTCACTTATGTAGAAAATCACTAGTGAGGAAATTCCTCCTAGCAATGCATGCTAGAATCAATTCTGCAATTTATAATCTTAATGAGTTGCTTGGAGCAACAAGAGATTTACTTTCAGCCTAGGGTCAGACGCTTGAACCCTGGTATTCCTAACTCTAGGGCCAGTTATTATCTACTATACCAGTCTACCTCTCAATACAATCTTTAACAAGGCACACACACATAAACCATCGAGAGATGCAGGGTGAAAAGGATGGGGATTAGAAAACCTTTTGTACTTATATTTCCTGTTGGTTTAAAAACTCAGTTACTATAATCATATTATGTAGGGAGAAGTAGGGGAGGGGAGGGAATTAGCGCTCATTTAAGTGCATACTATGTGCCAGGCACTGTGCTAAGTAAACGCTTTGCCAATAATATCTCGATTGATCCTCACAACAGTCCTGGGAGGGAGGCACTATTACAATTGAGGAAACTGAGGCAAGACAGATTAAGACTCGCTCAGGATCACACAGTTAGTAAATGCCTGAGGCTGGATTAGAATTCAAGAGTTTCTGCCTCCAGCCACATAAAAAGTAAGTAGTTTGGTTAGAACCTGGTTGGAATCTGGTACAGTCCGGCTGGCATACTGGAAGTAGAACTTCAGTTACTCTTAAAGGAACTCCCGGTTTTTGCATGCAACTAGCAAATAAGATACACAGGCAATGGGGCATAGAAATCTATCTTGCCCTACAAGAAAGTGAGGGAAAAAGGGATGGGGGACAGTGGGGTGACAGAAGGGAGGGCTGACTGAGGAACAGGGCAATCAGAATATATGCCATCTTGGAAATGGGGGGAGGGTAGAAATGGAGAGAAAATTTGTAATTCAAATTCTTGTGAAAATCAATGCTGAAAACTAAAAATATTAAATAAGTAAAATAAATTTAAAAAATAATAAAAGAACTCCCAAAGCAACATGGTTACCTTATCTGCTCTGTCTTGCACTTCCAGTCAGAAAGTGAGTGATCCAATGTGAAGGAATAAAGTAAACTTACTGGATTTTGTTCAGTTGCTCAGATGTCTTAAGACCAAAGGAGTCTCTGCCCTGGTGTGGACCCACAACACTCACAACCTCCAATATTAACTTTTAACTATCTCCAAATTTTCTGTGAGTCAGAGCTCATAGAAGGAGGGAGGTATTCCTCATTTTGTGTCCAGGAAACTCTAAATCTCCTCGAATCAGAATATTAACTTAGGGCAAGAAAAATGAGGCAAGTATTTACATTGCACTTATTTTAAGTTAGTTTAGAGGGTAGTTATGCAATGGAAGACAGAGTATGAATTCAGAACCAATAAGAAGCTTTGGACCTATACTTGGACAAAGTATTTAGTCTAATCCTAAAGAATGATTGGATTAAAGAAAAAAAAATCATACAAATGATAAAGAATCATATCAAAGATAATAATTATGATGAAATAGTATAATAAAATTTACAGGATGTAGCCAATGCAATCCCCAAGGGAAATGGTTTTTCTAATATTTCTCTAGCTAATCTCTATTTTAAACATTACTTGTAACTTCTGACCCAATGCCCAGTGTCTAAACTGAACTCATTCATTGGCCAAGAGTCAGGAAGACCTGAATTCAAATTCAGCCTCAGACACTATCTGTAGCAAATCCCTTAACCTCTGATTGCCTCAGTTTCCTCATCTGTAAAACAGGGATGATAATAATAGCACCTACCTCTCAGGGTGGATGTGAGGCTCAAATGAGATAATAACAAAGCACTTAGCACAGTGCCTGACCAATAGTAAAAATTATATAAATGTTGGCTATTATTATTGTTCAGCATTTTAAGAGGCATACTTCCCAAAAACCTGCTAAGAGCTGCTTGCGTCTCAGTCCTCAGCTTCCTCCCGTCACACCACCCAGTTTCCTTGAGATTCTTTTTTTGTCCTCTGTGTCAATGAACGAATGAATGGAAAGGGGAAAACGGACAGATAAATGCCATTAGGCAGAGTTGCTTCAGATGCTGCCCTGTACTTCAAACATCTCAGTCTTCAGTTCTCAGTTCCTGCCACGTATCAGCAAGGCAATAATCATAATACATAATTATTACAATTATTACGTATAATTGGCCGTCCTCAGCCTCATCATATCTGAACCATTTCTATATCACGAAATATTTATTTGGAGTCTATTGTTTGTAAGGAAACATTTTACGTGTTGGGGTTATAAAGACAAAAACAAAACTGTCTTTCCTTGGCCTCGAGGAGCTTGCGTCTGAGATGGCAAAGTTGTTCAGTAGCCAGTTTTGGAATTGAAGTCAGGGACGCCTGGGCTTAAATCTGGCCTCAGATACGTACCACGTAACCCTGGGAAAGTTATTTAGCCTCTGCCTCAGTTTCCTCACCTATAAAATGGGGATAGTATTAGGAGGATTGGTACTTATAGGAATAGTAATTCACAGGACTGTTGTGAGGATTAAATGAGATGATGTTAAGCACCTTACAAAACTTTTGACACTATATAAATCGTAGCTTATATTATTACTATTACTATATTCTAGTAGATAGTTAAAACATGTCCCTTGATAGCTAGCATATATGTATCACTTTAAGGTTTGCAAACTAAGTGTCTAAGTGATGCCAGATATAAACACAAGTCTTCCTGACTCCAGGTCCAGTGCCCTTTCTATCCATCATGCCACCTACTTGCTTGCAAGCCAAGGGCCTAGACCGGAAGTCAAAAATAAGCTCGTGGGAGTGAGTCGGTGGACTCATTTCTTTAGTAGTTAAGACCGATTTACCTACTTCATATTATAGCATACTACAATGGTGTTTTAAACATTAATATTATTTTCCCCACCGATGTTTACTTGGTTCTGGATTATGTTCTGATGATTATTTAATATATTTTATTTTGAGCTGGAAGTTGGAAAGATTTTGTCAAGACTTTAACAGCTACAAACTAATGGCAGTGGAGAGAAATAATAATTAAGCAGGTACATAATATGTATGGAGATATTTTGATATATTTTGCAATCAGCGTAAGGAAAGATAGGTCATGTAATAGTTGTTTTACTGCAACTTTTTGTCTATACTGTATATAAATACAAAATAAAATTCACACCATTAGCTCTTATAAAGCGTCACCTTAAAGCTTAGAATGTCACATAAATAACTGTTTCCACAAGCCCTATACCTATAAACATTAAATAGGAAATACGGTACTTGAATAAGACCTTAACCTTCGATTTGAAAAATGGAACAGCTTTATGTGTTTTCTACCTGTACTGTATGTTTGAGTGGAAATCACCTCGTCTTCCAGCGGTGGAATGTTGCCGCCGTTTTGTAGTCATTACTAAACTTGTCACTCAAAAATCTCTCATTCTTCATACTTAACTGAGGAGCATGTTACTGTCTCCTTAACTACTCATGTGGACCATTCCATCAGAAGCACATTAACTAATCAATAAGCGTTTGTCAAGTACCTGCAAATGTGCCCAGACTTAGTACTGGGGAAACGGATGAAAATGAAACAATCCCTGCCCTCAATGAGCTTACATTCTAGGTCACCTTATAAGGCAAATCCCTATCCTGGAGAACAGATATTCAACGGCAGCTAAAATTCCTAGAGACTACTATATACGGAACAAGAATTTATACATCCATTAAAAATGGAAAGTTACTTGCATTGCATAAGAAGAATAAGATCTAGCAATTCACAGGGTTGAAATATTTATAAGAAATATAGGATTATATATGTATGAGTTCGTGTGTGTGTGGTGTGTGTCTGTGTGTGTGTGTGTGTGTGGGAGAGAGAGAGAGAGGGAGGGGGAGGTAGGGAGGGAGGGAGAGAAAGAAAGAAAGGAGGGAGAGAAAGTTGTTAATAGGATGCTTCCCGAAGTGCTTATCAAAACCTTTAGATCAAATCCAAACACTCTACTCCCTCTCATGGGAGAAAGCAATGGGAAGTCCTAGAGAAGGAAGTCTCATGAAGATGGTGGCGAGACATTTCTAAATACTTCATTGTTTCCTTGCTTTGGGAGCCAGCCCAAATGGTGGAACCGTAGTCCTGTTGATTGTACCTGGAGAGTATGACGATACAATTAATGAATTAATAACACGGAGACCTAGCTACCCAGGATCAAAGCAAGTTTAAAAAATTGGGCCCAGCCAAACTATGATATGTGAAGGTGTAATTCCCATATGAAAACCTTATTCTCTTTAACAAAACCAACAGCACCTTTAAAGTGTCCTTTCTCTCCTACACTGTAAATTCTTCTGGTCACTAACAAAGACACCAAACCGTTTTATGATCACCTTTTGTATCACCATCTAAGATGATGATGTTGGCAAAGCCAGGAGGACCTGGAAACAGATATGACAAAGGGTTATTCCAAAGACATCCTTTCTTTGGGTGTCCACGATGATGGGAAAAAAGGGTAGAGGATGAGAGGGTGTGGAACATTCATCCAATTTCTAAAGTTTTCTATTTCCTCCCCTCAAAACAAACTCCTTTTTTATATAACCCACTTTTAAAACCTCTTAGGTGGGTTGGCTTATCCCAGCAAATACTGCCCCAATTCCTCCAAATCTGAACATGACTCTTACCTTTGACCCACGAAGCACAGTTCTTCACAGCATCAGGATTTGCTCTCAAAGGCATAGTCGTGGTGATGGGCCATTATGTCCTAAATAAATGATACCATAATGACTAAGATTATCCAGTGACACTATATCCGCTCACTGCCTTAGCCTCTTGGCATTTTATATTTAATTGCCCTTGGCAACGATGGCCAAAATGCTATCAAAAAACAGCATGGCCTCATTTATCCTTATCCCACACCACACTCGTTTGTGGGGCCAGAATATAGGTGTGTGCAGGCAAGGAACGGACCTTGGGAAAAGAGTTAACGAAACAATGTATACTACTTCGTTCTAGGCTCCAAGGAAATAAAGACACGAAAAAAATCCTTGACTTAGAAGACCCAAGAATGAACAGTATCTATGTTTTATTATATTTTTATTTTGTCAACTATTTCCCAATTACATTTTAATCTGGTTTGGGCTACATTCAGGAGTGTTGCAAGTGGTGGGTTTGGCACCTCTAATCTAGGCTGTCATTTTATGGGTGTGATATTGATGTAGAATCACAAATTTAGGGTGGAAAGGACTTTAAAGGCCACCACAGGCAACTCCTCCATTCTTGCAGATGAGGAAACGGAGGCATAGACTATTTGAATGATTTGTCCAGCGTCAGACAAGAAGTAAATACCTAAGACAGGATTTGAACTCAGGTCCTCCTGACTCCAAATCCAGTGCCCCATTTACTTACGTCACATTAAGTGACTTGTTCAAAGGCCATATAAGTGGAAAATTAATAGACCCACGAATATTATCTTAGTGTAGTCAATGGAGAGCTTGGTGGGTTTAAATACTTAGTTGCTGTGTGGCCCTGGGCAAGTCACTTACCTCTCTGGGTCTCAGTTCCCTCACCTGTAAAATGAAGGGACTGGCCTCAGTGACCTTCACAATCTCTTCTATCTCTAAATCTATAAGCCTACGATCCTGTCCAAACCTGGAGCTCTTGGATTGTACTGCAGCACTTCTCTGTCATTTCTTAAGTGGGGTCTTAAGGGTGGGTCTTTCCTCCACCAACAACGCTCAAAACCCTCTCTAGGTCTTAGGGAGGCAGAAAAGCCCATGAGCTGGGGTTCTAGTTGCTGGTGATGAGAGGTTCTGAGAACTTAACTGACCTGCTCCTTGGGCAACGGGCATTACCAGGCCCACACTCAAAGCCTTTTTAGTTTGTTGAGTCCTGCACCAGAGTTCATTCTTCTTGGGCACAGTCTTTAAAAAGTCAATCACACATGCCACAATGAGGCATCTTATGGGGGAGGTTTATTTTTAGCAGATTTGATTCCCAGTGTCTCCTTTGCCACTCCTTCCCAGTGTTCTCAAGAGCAATTAGATATTAGCTCTAATCTGAGTCTGATTAGGACTTGATCCAGGAAAGGTCTTGTCTAAGTCCTGAGGCCTTTGGCTGGGGTTGGGGAAAAGGAAGGGGGAAGTAAGGAGGAGGGGAGGCAGTTCAGAATATGGAACGTTCTGGAAAACGGTTGAAGACCAACATTTCAAAAAATCAGAATTCTGAACCTTCTTCTATATAAACAGCCAAGCCGAGGGGAGTCTTAGTCAGTTGTTGTTGGGACCTGGAAGTGACTGGTCTGCTTTTGGCATCTCAGAGAAAAAGTTGATGGGCTCAAAAGCAAAGAAGAAAAGCAAAAAAAGAGTCAGTGGGTGGGTGTGGAGGGGAAGAAAGATTATTCACTATAGTCAATAGTATTTACTTAGGAATACTCTTTTTTCAGGAACATAAGAACATCTTATTCTAAGAGTACATTATAGCAAGCAAGCTATTTCTTTATCTAATTAGAGGCCTTTAAAGTAATAGCCCTTCTTTCCAATGAATTATTTCTCTGACCATTCTGCAGAAAGAAAATACCTGACTTTGTAGGACTTGCAAAGTAGTTTAGGAAGGAGGAAGGACAAATGAGCCAAGGCTTACAGGTTCTTTATTCTGCCATTAAATAACAATTACCTTTTGTCTTTCCTTTTATCTCTTTACATCTAAGATCCCATTTAGTACTGATAGAAATCCCCCAATACCTGCAAGTGGTGAGTGAGAGAAGAGGGTTGAGGGGGAGAATGAAAGAACTAGAATCTAGCACCTTCCTCTTTATCTCTATCTCCCCTTCTTGGTTTCAAAATTGCCTTACTGATCCTGCAAAGTGATACTGGGATGGGGCTCTGGTTCCTTTTCAGGCCTTAAAGACCAGGAATAGGATTTTAGCTACCTTACATGGAACTTCCAAAGCAAAAAGGTTAACTGTTTTGTGCTGCCTTCCCCGTCTTGACTTTGATAATTCCAGACAGATGAGTGGCCAGAAAGAATGAAAAAGATGGCTGTATTCAATTTTCTTTCGATACTCAATGATCTTGGGATCAAAGCACACACCCTGCCTTGATAGAGATCAGCAGCATTAAGAGCACTCCCTTAATCTACTCTGGCATAGTAGCATATTGGATAGAGTGTTGGCTTTGAAGTTAGGAAGACCTGGATTTAAAACATGCCTCGGAAGCATTTCCTGCCTGTGCGACCTTGGGCAAGTCACTTCATTTCTGAACCTCCTTTTCCTCATCAGTGAAACAGAATTAATAGCAGCATCTATCTCCTAGTGTTGTGAGACTTCAATGAGGTGATAGATGTAACAAAAGATAACTAGATGGAGAGCATTTATAAAATGCTTACTATGTGCCAGGTACTGTGCTAAATGTTAGGCATACAAACATAAGAAAAAAAGATGGTCCCTACTTTCAAGTAGCTAAAAGGGAAGACAGAAAATAAAAGAGAGCTGGGAAGGGAGGAGGGAGAACACCTCCCACTCGGACAAGGATTGTGCGGCACTTTGTAAATCTTAAAGCACTATATAAATGTGAGCTATTATTATTTTTGAGGCAAATATGAGAAGGAGAGAGGTTTCTTCTTTAGTTCTTCCTCTTGTATACAGGAAGCCCTACATCTTCTCAAATCAGAATGTCAACTGGGGAAGGAAAAATGGTTCTGATGTTAATATTATGTCCAGATAGTGAAGGGTATAGCCATAAAATAGGAGATGAGGTCTGCCTTTGGATTTGTTTGGGGCAAAATAAAAAACCACTTTGGATTATACAGCAGAGCTGTCAGTGTACAAGGTAACACATGGTCTCTATGGAGGAGAGCGTTCACCATTTGCCAGGACATGGACACCTAGTCTGCTGAGTAAGATGCACACAAAAATCCCAAAGAGGAAAAAACCACCCTCTAGCCTTTTTACAAAGGAGAAAGGGCAAGAGAGGGGGGAGGAGACTGTGAAAAACTTCAAGCTGAGGTCCATCAGGGTTCATTATGGAGGAGGAAGTAGAGAACCCAAAGGGGACTACATTTGTCAGGCTGGTCAAACACTGTTCCAGTCTGATATTCTGGGTTCCTCAATCAGGAAGCCCTGGCCTGAGCATACTTTTTTGTGAGTTGAAAAAGGAAAGGTTTCAGGAATTGCCTGTTCTATGAACAGATCCTGGGGAATGAGGTATGACCCAGAAAAAGGACCTGACATCTTCAAATACAGGCCAGAAACTGTAAAGGCTCAGCTCTCATGCCTTCGACCTGTGGCCTCACTGGTTGTCAAGTAGAGCCCCTCCCCCCAATCCCCCCATCCTCTCAGATGAACAGGAAAAGCTGAACCCTCAACTGTGAGGATCTTGTTGTTAAGTACCGGCCTTGGTGACTGGCCCTCAAAAGTGGAAGCCAAGATCAGTAAGGATAGTTTTGGCCCCTTTCTACAAGAGCACCTCAATCCATTCCTTCCCCACAAGTGCCAGTTGCCCAAAACAGCCATCAAAGCTGAATCAGTACAACAGCGCCCAGCAACTCTTATGACAGGAAGAAAATCAGGGTTCAGATAACAGTCTCAGGGCATGAAGGCTCTGAAGGAGTATGAGCTGCGAGGAAAGAACTACACCAGGAGAGATACACACCAGCACCAGCACAACCAAACTGTGGCCGGGAGATGTAAAAAGGGAGCTGTCTGTTAGAGGGGGCTAAACTGGTGACCCTCCACTACTAACTAGTTGTGTGATTCTCAGCAAGTGAATTCATAGCTCTCTTCTGTAAAATGTCATATTTCAACTAAATATTATCTGCCATATCTCCTACATTTAAACAGATGTCAATTCTTAAAATGTGGAGACCAAGACAGTCATTTGACAAGCATTTATTAAGCACCTACTATGTGCCAGCCACTGTGCTAGGCACTAGGGACACAATACAAAGAATGAAACAATCCCTACTCTCCAAGCAGATAGCTTGTAGCACAGGCCTTGTAAGGGAGAGACCAGGAAGACCAGGTATACTTCCCTTCCTTGTCTAAATCCTTCTTTAAGATTTGTTCTGAAATCAATGGCAGAGGATTTGAAAGCACAACCTGGGTAAGTTTCTGGTGGTCTTTCTACCCCTCCACAGCCTATGTGTTCATTCCCTTTCATGTATCTCTCCTCTCTTATATACTTCTGTCATCCTATCTTTTTTTCTCCTTTCCTTCCCCCACTTCATCCTTCTGTATTTGCCTCAGTTTGGTCGATTACACCCAAAAACATTCTGCATGAAACTTGAGATTAGACTTGGAACTTAAGAAATAGGAACATAAGACTGAGTTGAATAAATAGGATCAGAAAAAAGTCTGAAAGTTTGAGTGCTGCTCTTGACCCTCTGAGACTGAGATCTCTGTGTATCACATTCTAATGACAATTTCCCTAGTGTCAAATACCAATCCCCCAGCAGTAATGGTTGGTTTATAAGTATGAACTTTGCCTGACACAAGTTGAGTTGATCTGTTTTTACTGTTTCTGTGTCATTGGACCAGAAATGTTCAGCAGTGTGGAAAAGGGCCTATAAAAGTGCACAGATCTCCTTAACACAGACAGCCAAGACCACCCTGAAATGAATGAACAGATTAAAATAAGCCCTATGTCCCTGGCACTATGCTAAGCACTGGGGGTACAAATAAAAAAGCAAGACAGTCCCCACTCTCAAAAGGAGCTCACATTCCAATTAAGGGAAACAACACACAATTAGGAAGGTTGGGGGCAGAGCATATTGTAAATGGTGACTCCTTAGTCAAGTAGCGTGAGCACATCCCCAACTCGTAACTGTTAGGCAGGGGCAGTTAGTGGGTTCTTTAAGGGTCAGAACAGAGAGGCTCCTCTGAACCTCAGTTGAAGGGCAGGAGGGGTGGCAGGGAAGGGTGGGTGAAGAGGTAATAGGAGTGTCCAGGCCCTGGTGGGAACTGGGAAGTGGTAGTTGGGCTGGGGAATATGAGCTTCCTGCTCTAAAGAGGGACATTCTCCTGTTGGGATCTGGGCACCACACATACTGTGGAAGGGGAAATGAAGGCTTCCAGTCCAGGAAAATCTAAAAAAAGGCACTAGTTCTTTTTTCGTGAGGAATCTGATTAGGTGACCACCAGCATGATAAAAGCCCTGTGTTATCAGTGGGGGAGAAAATAATTTTAAAAACCCACCTTGGTTCTCAAGGAAAACCTCTAATTTTAGAACATTTTAGGATATTCTGTGTCCATTTGTATGATACATCAGCACATGAAAGAATTCTTCTATGTGGGAAATCCTTTCACCAAAGTTTTTCACAGCCTATCTGTAATCATGGGAGAATACACAGAGACTTAGACATGTATAAACAAGTTTCCCACGTTCACAGTCTGAGGCAAGATTTTGAACCTAGGTTTTCTTCACTCCAAATTCAAGGTGCTATCAACTATGCCCTGCTATCTCGAATGTGAATGACACATTTACATTTACACCATGATTTTCTGTGGCTTCCCAGTCTTGAGAGCTCTTAACTAGGTCAGGGGAACACAGCATTGCTTTGATCAGTGGGAGAAACGTGAGGCTTTGGAAAGACTATCTGTAACAGAAGAGAGACTTACAAGTGAACCCCATTTTCTTCATGAGTTATTCTCTACATCTTCCAAAATGGGGCTGTTTGGGATTGTTCTCCATGTCTTTCAAAGATGCTTCATTTGGAGGCCAGATGGTGAAAATAGCTGGCACAAAGTGATAGTAGTACTCCTGGGTCAGAGGTCCTTCCACAGAGCTAGGAAGACCTGACATGGTTACTATAACTCCCTCCTCCTTGTAGAATTAGAAGATGGCTCCCAGATAATCGACTGTTGGGGAGATGAGAAGGGGGGGCGGGCAGGAGTCCAAGGGATGGGCTGATTGGGCTATACTTACCTCTGACTTGTGTGCTGGAGCATGTTTTTCACAATAACAAAAGTATATTTTGAGTCATCAGAGGAGTGGGGGAAGCACAATCATTGAGAGCAGGGTAATTATTTGACAGAACTCCCTATATCCAGAGGTGCCAGAGAATTGGACAGTCCCCTGGTGGCATAGGATGGAAGGGGCAGGGATGGTGAATGGTTAGGTTAGGAGGCTCAGACAAATAATTGAGGTGCAGGAAGAGTGTTTATTACACTTCTTAGTATTTTAGGCACCTAATCCGCATTCAAGTGGTAAGAGAAGCAGCGGTAAGTTCCAAGCATCTGTGCTTAGCTGAATTATGTTTCCAAATCCCTTCTCTCCTTCCCCTCTCCACCCTCCTTCCGTCCCCCCATCAACTTCATAAGATTTGGCTCTAGGAGTCAGCAAATAAGGGTTGTAGTCCCAGGTGCAGTACTCATGGGCAAATAAGACCTTGGTCACCTTGTGGTAACCTCTCAACCTCATTTTACTTATCTGTAAAATGGGGATGAAAAGATAGACTCTCCATACTTCTGGGAGTTGTTGCAAAGCCTAAAGGCAAATATGAGAGTGTTTTGAAAAGTACTGTTTGCTCTATAAATGAGTGCAAAATGTTTTGAAGTAAGAAGGTTCAGAGAGAGTTTGGATGGCTGCTCAAGCTCCTCTTAAGCAGAATCCTACAGAGCTCATGTTAGGTTTGGTCCTTGACTTGAAAGACTCAGAAACATGAATCTATCAGGACACCTGTGGAGAGAGATATTCTGGGGAAATGTTAGCACAAGTTTGATTCACACAAAATTAGAATGCGATTTAGGCGGTTCCAGAAAAGTATTTCCATCAAGGTAGGGGTATACTTGGGCCTACATAGGGCATAACTGACCACTTAATGAAATGAAATTTATGATGTGGCACCAATGACAAATCCCTCTTCTTTGGTTCTTCTTTATCGGAATTTCATTCAGACTACCACTCATAATGTTTTGACAGCACTGCCTTACCAACAAAGTTAAACAGACCACAAGCATTTGTATGGCCTTCTTATCTTTTATAATAGTGTATTCTGGGGAATTTCAGAAGTCATCCTGATCTTCTCAGGAAGGCATTATCTCTTCTGGGAGGGTTACAGAGGCAACATTCTGTCACTCTTCCTAGGGCTTATAAATTGCCATCTATTGATGCTTCATCTTCACCTCCTGCTGTTGCCTCAGGGAGATGCTATTGTGTTCTTTTTAGAGGGATGGCCTGGGCTGCATTCTTCAGGCTGGTCAACACATTTTCAGCTCTGCAATTAAACACCTCACTTTTGAACAGCATGGCTGTATGGGCAACCTAACTAAACCCTCCCAAAGGAAGGTCCCCCAGACCTTATTCCATCCTGAGAAAGGAGAAACAATTGCTTTAGGGCACAGGCATGATGTGCCCCTGTCGCTATATTCTCCCTCTCCCGCCTTATGATTGACAGCTTCCACTGAATCTCTAAAAGACTGTTTAAACACTCAAGCAGCTTCTCCTTTCTGTAAATGCATATCTTGTCCTCAGGAACCAGGACCCATTCATTCAATTTCCCTGAAGGGCCAATAAGCCTTTAGAAAGCAATAGGAACACCAGAGGGAAAGGAGTAAACTTGTATCCTTACCACCACAGCCAGTGTTCTTGAAACCAGAAGAAACGTAACAAAAAATATTATGCTCACTTTGAGTACTACATTTTTAGGACAGACTTTGACGATCCAGAGCCATTCAAGGAAGGGAGACCAGCAAAGGTTAAATAGTGTAAGGACCAGAGTGGATCAATAGAAGGAATTTGAGATGTTTAGCCTGGAAAAGAAAAGATTCAGAATGCAGAGTAACAGCTAGAAGATGCCAGGGACAGGGGGGGGGGGCGGGGGGGAAAGGGGTTGGATTTTGGGTTGATGTCAGGAAATAACTTATAAACTTAACTTAGAACCATCCAAATGTGTGCTAAGGGGATGAAAAAGAATCTCAAAATTTTACTCTGATTGTTCCCTTCCCCTGCCATAAGTCCTTATCTCATTGCTTTGCATGACTCCTCTGTTGGCTTCAAACACTAGGTATTGTAGGGATTAGAATATTTTTGCAATCATTTCTATTTTCAGATGCTGTATTTACTTGTCTAGGTTATGTCTGAATTAACTCCTCTAGAGTCAGAATTCTCTATCGTCACAAGTTCCCCTCAGATCTCATAGAACTCTTCCTTTTTTGACTCTCCTATAGCTATTATGTATTTAAGATTATGCTTATATCTGCAAGAGTCATAGAATTAAAGGGGGGACCTAAGAGGCTACAGAAACTAGATGGAATAAGATACCACTAATAGAAATAAATTACAAAAGGGCAAAAATCATATTTCACATACATTATGCACCTCTTATATGAGCCCAGTGCTCTTTATGTTTCAATAATGAATATTCATTGAGTTGAGTCATCAGTAATAAAGATGAACCATGTGTGAGAGTAATTCACAAATATTCAATGCATTTTGTTATTTGGAGTTTCTCAGGAATTCTTATCTCATCCTCTAGATTTTTTTTTTTTTGGTGATGTATAGAATGATTCTTTTTGTAAAAAAATTTACTGCCTATTACTCTACTGAATCTATATATCTTCTTGATTAATTTTTTGGTTGTGAAGTACTCTGAATAAAATCTCAGATAAACAAAAAAAGGGTTTTTTTGGCTTCTCCTTGACTGTGCATATTTTTGGTAATATCTTTGTATATCGAGCATTTCTAGCACTCATCAAATATTAATGGAGACAGCAGGCAGCTTTGCCTTGTCACTGCTCTTACTGGGAAAGCTTCAAGTGCTTCTGTATTACAAATGATACAAATGATTGGTTTTGGACCCCATTAAGAAAAGCTCTTTCATACCTGAATTTTTCAGCATTTAAAGAATAATTGAATGCTTTTTATTTCACAATCTATTTTTATCTAGGGCTTTTTTTCCTTCTAACTATTGCTATAATCATAGGAATTTTGTTACCTTTATTTTAGAAAAGATCAATCATGTCAATAATTTCCTTAATGTTCAATGATTCCTACATTACTGGCAGAAATAAAATATGGTCATAGTGAGTAATTTTGGATATATTGTTATTTATATAGCCTCTGTTAATCTTAAATATTTTGGCAAATACTTATTTGTCTATGCTCTTCTTTCTCCTTGGTTAGGCTATCAGGACCATATATGTCCCGCAGAGGCATGGAAAGGTGCCTTCTATATTTTTGAAAATGGTTAATGTAGTTTAGTGAGGTTGTGTTTCTAAAATTTAATCAAATTCATTTTTTAGTGGATCTGGGTCAGGAGTTTTTCCCCACCTTTCCAGGGTCACTATGGAACACTGAAGAAATGAGATGTTTAGCCTAGAAAAGAGAATTAGTCTAGATATTTTAAGTCCATAAAGGTCAGTCCTGATGAAATGGGACTAGATTTCTGCTTGACTCCAGAGATTAAAATAACTGAGGGTTCTTCAATTTCTCTTTCTGATACTGAAATGTTTAGAAACGCTATTCAAGCTTTTGTCTATTTTTGTGTATGTTAATTAATTTTATTTATTTATTTAACAGTTTTGTTAACACATTTATTTATTTATTTAACAGTTTTGTTAGCACATTATTGGATGGTAGTAATCTGTGATCATTTTCTTTATTTCTTCTTTGTGTATTCTCTCATTTTTTGATCTTACTAATTTGATATTCACTTAATTTTTTCTCTTTTTTTTGGTCAATTCACAAAAAACATAATTTTCAAAGCACTTTTTTAAAAAAACAAAACAAAGACAATAATAATTGAACAAGCAATGTTTCTAGATGGGCCATGCCACTCTGTTAAAAATGACCATAATTCCCAAATTGTTGTACATATTTATTGCTATACAAATAATAAATTATTCAACTCTGACCAAAGAGACAATTCATAGAACTAGGGGAAAAAACTAAATTCATAAGTAAGAATTAAGTGGTCAAGAATATAAAAAGGGAAATAATTTTAAAAGGAAAAAAAAGATCTTGGCATTATCAAATCTCAAAACTGTATTGCATTCTAAGATGATACAGTAGAAGGAGCACTGGCTCTGCAGAGTCAAGACCTCAGTTCAAATTCAAGCCCTGCCGCTAATCTTCAACTTACTGTTTGACCACTGTAAAAGTCACTTACCATTCTAGGTCCTCAGTTTACCAATCTATACATGAGAATGTTGAACAAGATGGCTTCTGAGACACTGTCTAGCTTAAAGTCTATGATCCTTCAATTCAAATTATGGCCAATAATCTTGTACTTACTGAAACTGAACACAATATTGTTCCAAGAGCCAAGTTTAGCCCTGAAAAAGAGATATGAGACATCACCTCTCCCTTCTTTACGGAAGTGTCTGGAAGAGGTGGGGGGGGCGCTCATTTTTCTTTATTGTAAATGATAGCTACCTGGGTAGGAAAGGGAGGGGAGAGGGATACTGGGAGATGAAGAAATCCATAAACTACTTAATACTATAAAAATGAGAAGAGCTGGTCAGTGAAATTGATTAGACCTAGACAGACTAAGAAAGAAATATGCATAATAGTTTAATGCTTGATAAGCACAAGAACTCAAAGTACTAGGGGCATAACTCTTTATTTGGTAAGAACTACTGGGAAAATGAGAAATTAGTGTGGGGGCAAATAAGTTTAGGTCAACATTATACACTACAATAATCCCTGGTGGAAAAATAAATGCTCTAAATAGTAAAAACAGCAACAATAAAAACATTTTTTTTGAAGTAAAGAAAGAGATCATTACATTTTTTAAAAAAAATTCAGTGTAACCAGAATCAGAAAAAGTGAGACTGGGGACAGGTTGGGGGGGGTTGTGGAGTTAAAATATCTATATGTGCAAAAGCTATAGGTAATAGTATATATTTTGTATTGACTTGTATGTGTGCATGTCATTTCCCCAGATAGAATATAAACTCTTTGAGGACAGAGATTGTTTCCTTTTTACCTTTTATCTCCACAACAATTATATGGTTAATAAATCCTTGTTGACTGATTGGTTGGAAATACCGTAGTAGTTTGTGATCATTTTATTTCTCCTACATTTCTTATGCATTGACTTTTATCACTTTTTGAGGCTTAGTAATTTATTTTTTTGAAATGTATAGATATAATTTTATACTCTAATAATTTGGGACATAGCCAATGTTGGAGAACTATGCTAATAATATATTAGGAATGACAATACTTCGCAAATTGCAAATTTAGGGCTATAGTAATCATTTTAGCAAGGGATTCTTTTTTTTCAATTTAAATATTTAATATATATGCACCAAACACTGAATACTCAAAGGAAAAATTAATGAGTTATAGGAAAATACAGATAGTTACCCAATAATAGTTAAGGACTTTTTTCACATTGAATTAATTTATACACTAGTCAAGTTGTGGAGAAGAATTATGACCAATGGAATGAATCATGACAAAGAAGAAACAGAACCAAAAAAACAAAACAAAACAAAACAAAAAAACAACCCAAAAACAAAAAAAAAGAGAAGAAAAAAAAGGAGAAAAAAAGGCAAGCATGAAGTGCGCCTCGATCTGCATTCATACTTCATAATTCTTTCTCTGGATGTAGATAGTTCTCTCCATTGTGAGTCCTTTGGAGTTATCTTTGTACCTTGTGTTGCTGAGAAGAGCGAAGTCTGTCAGGGTTGGTCCTCACAGAATCCATATATCTGTGGTTGTTTATAATGTTCTCCTGGCTCTGCTCCACTCACTCAGCATTATGTCGTGTAGGTTTTTCCAGGTTGTTATGAAGTCCGGATCATCCCCATTTCTTATGGCACAATAGTATTCCATTACCTTCATATACCACAGCTTGTTCAGCCATTCCCCAATTGATGGGCATCCCTTTGATTTCCAATTCTTAGCTATCACCAAAAGAGCCACTATAAATATTTTTGTACATATGGGTCCTTTTCCCGCTTGTGTGATTTCTTTGGGATACAACCCTAGAAGTGGTATTGCTGGGTCAAAGGGTAGGAACATTTTTTATAGTCCTTTGGGTGTTGTTCCAAATTACTCTCTAAATGGCTGGATCATCTGACAACTCCACCAGCAATGTAACAATGTTCCAATTTTCCCACATCCTCTCCAGCATTTATCATTTTCCTCTTTTGTTATTTTAGCCAATCTGACAGGAGAGATGTGGTATCTAAGAGTTGTTTTGATTTGCATTTCTCTAATCAGTAGTGATTTAAAGCGTTTTTTCATATGCCTATAGATAGCTTTAATTTTTTCCTCTGAAAACCGTCTGTTCATATCCTTTGACCATTTCTCAATTGGGGAATGGTTTGTATTCCTATATATTTGGCTCAGTTCCCTGTATATTTTAGAAATGAGGCCTTTATCAGAGATACTAGTTGTAAAGATTTTCTCCCAATTTTCTGCTTCCCTCCTAATTTTTGTTGCATCGGCAGTTTTTGTACAAAAACATTTCAATTTAACATAATCAAAATTATCCATTTTGCATTTTGTAATGCTCTCTATCTCTTGTTGGGTCATGAATTCTTTTCTTTTCCATAAATCTGATAGGTAAACTATTCCTTGCTCTCCCAAATTATAGTATCAGCCTTTACTCCTAAATCATGAACCCATTTTGACTTTATTTTGGTATATGGTGTAAGATATTGGTCTATGCCCAGTTTCTGCCCTACCATTTTTCAATTTTCCCAACAGTTTTTGTGAAATGGTGAATTATTCGCCCAGAAGCTGGCCTCTTTGGGTTTATCAAAGAGTAGATTGCTATAGTCGTTGACTTCTCCATCTGGTGTTCCTATCCTATTCCACTGATCCACAACTCTGTTTCTTAGCCAGTATGAGGTAGTTTTGATGACTGCTGCTCTGTAGTACAGTTTAATATCTGGTATGGCTAGGCCACCTTCTCTAGCACTTCCTTTCATTAATACCCTAGATATTCTAGACCTCTTGTTCTTCCAATTTTGTTATTATTTTGTCCAGCTCAGTAAAATAATTTTTTGGTAGTTCAATTGGTATGGCACTGAATAGATAAATTTAGGTAAAATTGTCATTTTTATTATATCAGCTCGGCCTAGCCATGAGCAACTGATATTTTTCCATTTATTTAGATCTGACTTTATTCACATGAAAGGTGTTTCATAGTTCTATTCCTATAGGCCCTGGGTTTGTCTTGGCAGATAGACTCCCAAATATTTTATAGTGTCTACAGTAACTTTGAATGGAATTTCTCTTTCTATCTCTTGCTGTTGGGCTTTGTTAGCAATGTATAGGAATGCTGAGGATTTATGTGGGTTTATTTTATATCCTGCAACTTTGCTAAAGTTGTTTATTATTTCAAGTAGTTTTTTACTTGATTCTCTAGGATTCTCTAAGTAAATCATCATATCATCTGCAAAAAGTGATAATTTAGTTTCTTCTTTTCCTATTCTAATTCCTTCAATTTCTTTTTCTTCTCTTATTGCTACAGCTAACATTTCTAGTACCAAATTGAATATAATGGACATCCTTGTTTCACCCCGATCTTATTGGGAATGCATCTAGCTTATCCCCATTACAAATAATGCTTGTTGATGGTTTTAGGTAGATGCTATTTATAATTTTAAGGAAGGCTCCATTTATTTCTATGCTTTCTAGTGTTTTTAATAGGAATGGGTGTTGTATTTTGTCAAAGGCTTTTTCTGCATCTATTGAGATGATCATATGGTTTCTGCTAGTTTTGTTGTTGATTTGGTCAATTATGCTAATAGTTTTCCTAATATTGAACCAGCCTTGCATTCCTGGAATAAATCCTACCTGGTCATATCATATTATTCTCATGATGAGTTGCTGCAATCTTTCTGCTAATATTTTATTTAAAATTTTTGCATCAATATTCATTAGAGAAATTGGTCTATAATTTTCTTTCTCTGTTTTGACTCTACCTGGTTTGGGTATTAGTACCATATTTGTGTCATAAAACGAATTTGGTAGGACTCCTTCACCTATTTTCCCAAACAGTCTACAAAGTATAGGAATTAATTGTTCTTTAAATGTTTGATAGAATTCACATGTAAACCATCTGGCACCGGAGATTTTTTCCTAGGGAGTTCATTGATGGCTTGCTCAATTTCTTTTTCTGATATGGGGTTATTTAGAAATTTTACTTCCTTTTCTGTTAACCTGGGCAATTTATGTTTTTGTAGATATTCATCCATATCTCTAAGGTTGTCAAATTTATGGGCATACAATTGGACAAAATAATTCCTAATTATTGTTTTGATTTCCTCTTCATTAGAGGTGAACTCACCCTTTTCATTTTTGATACAGGTAATTTGATTTTCTTCTTTCTTTTTTTAATCAAATTGACCAAAGGTTTATCAATTTTATTGGTTTTTTCATAAAACCAGCTCTTTGTTTTATTTATTAATTCAATAGTTTTCTAGGTTTCAATTTTATTAATCTCTCCTTTGATTTTCAGTATTTCTAATTTGGTATTTAATTGGGGATTTTCAATTTACTCTTTTTCTAGCTTTTTCAGCTGTATGCCCAGATCATTGATCTCCTTTTTCCCTATTTTATTCATGTAAGCATTTAGAGATATAAAACATCCCCTAAGAACTGCTTTTGCTGCATCCCATAAGTTTTGGAATGTTGTTTCATTATTGTCATTCTTTTGAATGAAGTTATTGTTTTAGTTCTTTGGCCCACTCATGCTTTAGAATTAGATTATTTAGTTTCCAATTAATTTTAAGCTTATTTTTCCATGGTTATTTGTTACAAATAATTCTTATTGCATCATGATCTGAAAAGTGTGCTTTGACTACTTCTGCCTTTCTGCACTGGATTGGGAGGTTTTTATGCCCTAGTACATGGTCAATTTTTGAGTATGTGCCATGTACCACTGAGAAGAAAGTATATTCCTTACATCCCCATTCAGTTTTCTCCAGAGGTCTATCATATTTGCCTTTTCTAAAATTCTGTTTACCTCCTTAACTTCTTTCTTATTTATTTTGAGGTTAGATTTATCAAGTTCTGAAAGGGGGAGGTTGAGGTCTCCCAATATTATAGTTTTGCTGTCTATTTCTTCCTGTAAGTCCCTTAACCTCTCCTCTAAGAATTTGTATGCCATACCACTTGGTGCATATATATTAAAGAATGATATTGTTTCATTGTTTATGGTGCCTTTTAGCAGGACGTAATGTCCTTCCTCATCTCTTTTAATTAAATCTATCTTTACTTTTACTTTGTCTGAGATTAGGATTGCTACACTTGCTTTTTTACTTTAGCTGAGGAGCAATATATTTTACTCCAGGCTTTTACCTTTACCCTGTGTGTATCCCCGTGTTTCAAATGTGTTTCTTGTAAACAGCATATTATAGGATTATGGTTTTTAATCCATTCTGCTATCTGCTTCCGTTTTATGGGAGAGTTCATCCCATCCACGTTCATAGTTATGATTTCTATCTGTGTCTTTTTCTCCATACTATTTCCCCCTATTTATGCTTTTATTTCTCCCTTTCCCCTTCCCCTCCTTAACAAAGTTTTGCTTTTGACCACCGCCTTCCTCAGTTTACCCTCCCTCTTTATTCCCCTCCCCTATCTTATTGTTTCCCACTTGCTACTTCTCCCCTCCCTTCTAACCACCTCCCTCCCTTCCCCCCCCCACTTCCCCTCCTACTTCCTGTAGGACAAGTTAGGTTATCAGGGTATGTTATTCCCTTCTTGAACCAGATCAGATGACAGTGAAGCTCAAATACTCTTCTCCCTCCCTTCTTTCCCTCTACTATAATATGTTTTTGTGCTTCTTCATTTGTTGTAATTTACCGTTTTTTACTATCTCCTTACCTCTTCTCTCATACCCCTCCCTTTACATCTCTTACTTATGTTTTTTATCCTTATATCAATTATTTTATACAGGCATTCACAATCTATGTGTATCCCTTTCAATCGTCATAAGAGCTGTACCATTCTCAAGACTGACATATATATGTCTATATATAAAACATACATAAGATGATATAATCCTATACAAAGATGCAAATAATTTGCCCTTATTGATTAACAAGGTTTGTGGGGGTTTTTCCCCCTGTTTACCTTTTTATGTCTCTCTTGAGTTTTGTATTTGGAGATCAAATTTTCCATTGAGTTCTGGCCTTTTCATCAGGAAGGTCTGGAATTCCCTTATTTCATTGAACATCCATCTCCTTGCCTGAAAAATTATGCTTAGTTTTGCTGGGTAGTTGGTCCTTGGTTGCAGTCCCAGCTCCTTTGCCCTTCAGAATATCATATTCCAATTTCTCCTGTCTTTTAATGTGGAAGCTGAGAGATTCTGCGTGATCCTGACTGTAGTTCCACAATATCTGAATTGTTTCTTTTTGGCTGCTTGAAGTATTTTCTCCTTAACTTTTTAGTTCTGAAATTTGGCTATGATATTTCTTGGTGTTTTCAGTTTGGGATCTCTTTCAGAGGGTCATCGGTGAATTCTTTCAATGACTATTTTGCCCTCTGGTTCCAGGACCTCTGGGCAGTTGTTTTTGATAATTTCTTCAAAGATACTGTCAAGGCTCTTTTTTTCATTGTGGATTTCCGGTAGACCAATAACTCTTAAATTGTCTCTCCTGGATCTATTTTCCAGGTCTGTTGTTTTCCCAATCAGATATTTCACATTTTTTTTCTATTTTTTTATTCTTGACATTTTGTTTTACTACTTCTTGGTGCCTCATAGATTCATTAGCTTCCATTTGCTCAACCCTAATTTTAAAGGAGTTAGTGTTTTCATTTTGCTTTTGAGTCTCCTTTTCCAATTGGTTGATTTTGCCTCTCAGGGTGTCATTTTCTCTCTCTAGATTCTGAATCTCCATAGCCATTTTGCCAATCTTTTTTTCCATATTTTCTTTTAGCTCCCTAATTTGGTTTTTAAAATCCTCCTTTAGCTCTTCCAGTAGTGCTTTTTGGGCTGGAGACCAGTTCACATTACCTTTTGAGGTATCAGATGTATCTATAGTGTCATTGCCTTCCATATTGGTATTTTGATCCTGCCTGTCTCCATAAAACGAATCAATGGTCCTTGGTTTTTTTGTGTTCTTCTTCATGTTGGTTTGCCTTTTCCAGGCTTTACAACAAATTTCTGCCTTTGGGGCTCAGGGCTCTCTGTCCCAGCTTTCTCATCCTGGGGATTGTGAGTCTAGAATTATAGCCTTCAGTTTCCTGAGGTGTGGGGGAGGGGTCTGGCTCCCTGACATCTCTTTCCCTAGGGGAGCTCTCCAGCACCGTTGCTCTTCCGCAATGGTCTCAGCTGTTGGTTGTTTGAGCTGATGTCTGGCAGTTCCGTGGGGGAGCAAGATTACATCTGGGGTCCTGGTGTTGACCCCGCAGGCTCTGCCCCTCTGGGACTAATGAACTTCTACTATTTGACCACTGAAGCCCCACTTCTTTCTCCTCTGTTCCAGCATTCTTTTTTTTTTCCCGAGGAATTCTCTGGGTGGGGAGGAGAGGGATTAGAGCCGTTTACCTGGACATTATGTCTCCCGAAGCTCAAGAAGCCATGTTTCATGACTTTGGGCTGCAAGCCTCAGGATTTGGTGTTTCACGGCCGGTGGTGTTGCGCTGCCTCTCGTCGCTTCCACAGACTGCCGTCCTGTGTTGGGATGCCTGGGGATCTCTGCCGGTTTCGGGTGCCCACCTCTCTCCCAGTCTGTCTCCCACAAATAGTTAAGGACTTTAATGTACTCCTTTCAGAACTAGACAAGTCAAAGACAGAAACAAACATGTGACATGCTTCCAAGGAACCAGCATAGCGTAGCCGTGACAGAGATCATCCCCCTGGGAGTCTGAAGCTTTCCCAGGTGCTCCCGGTGATGAGCAGTCCGACCACGTTCGATTCTGTCCAAGTGAGCAGCCTGCGCCCCACTTGTGTAAGGCAGAGCAGCCTGTGACCCGCTAGCCTTGGAAGCACAAAGCACATAACCTTAGCAAGGGATTCTTAAAAGAAAATAGCTAAATTCATAAAGAGGAGCCAAAAGATCAAAAATATCAAGGGAAATAATCTTTAAAAGGGAGAAATAAAGTAGCATGGCTCTACTACCAGCATTTACAACCTTATTACAATTAATACAATTCAAGAAATATCAAAACTATCTAGCAATATCTCATTACAATGCAAGAAAAAGTTAAAAAACTGACATTGGGTTAAAAGATATAAAAGTTGATCTGTATGACAGATTAGACGAATAAGACCTATAAACAAAATATGAAACCATCTCCTCAGGGGAAAAGATAAGCTAAAAATTAATTGGAAACTAAATAATCTAATTTTTAAAAAAATTTATTTATTTAACATATTTAATTTTCAGCATTGATTTTCGCAAGAGTTTGAATTACAAATTTTCTCCCCATTTCTACCCTCCCTCCCACTCCAAGATGGCATATATTCTGGTTGCCCTGTTCCCCAGTCAGCCCACCCTTCTGTCACCCCACTCCCCTCCCATCCCCTTTTCCCTTCCTTTCTTGTAGGGCAAGATAAATTTCTACACCCCATTGCCTGTGTATCTTATTTTCTAGTTGCATGCAAAAACTTTATTTTTTTGTTTTTGAACATCTGTTTTTAAAACTTTGAGTTCCAAATTCTCCCCCCTCCTCCCTTCCCACCCACCCTCCCTGAGAAGTCAAGAAATTCAACATAGGCCACACGTGTATCATTATGTATAACCCTTCCACAATACTCATGTTGTGAAAGACTAACTATATTTTGCTCCTTCCCAACCCATCCCCCTTTATTGAATTTTCTCCCTTGACCCTGTCCCCTTTCAAAAGTGTTTGTTTTTAACTACCTCCACCCCCATCAGCCTTCCCCTCCATCATCCACCCCCTTTTTTATCTTCTTCCCTCTTCTTTCCTGGGGGGTAAGATTCCCAATTGGGTATGTATGGTATTCCCTCCTTAGGCCAAATCTGATGAGAGCAAAGTTCACTCATTCCCCCCTCACCTGCCCTCTCCCCTCCTCCCACAGAACTGCTTCCTCTTGCCACCTTTATGAGAGATAATTCACCCCATTCTATTTCTCCCTATCTCCCTCTCTCAGTATGTTCCTCTCTCATCCCTTAATTTGATTTTATTTCTTTCAGATATCTTCCCTTTATCTTCAACTCACCCTGTGTCCTCCCTCTCAGTCTCTCTCTCCATATATATATATATATATATATATATATATATATATATACACACACACACACACACACAAATATATACATACATACACATTCACTTATATATATACATAAACATATATGTATGCATATTCCCTTCAGCTACCCTAATACTCATGAATCATACATGTCATCTTTCCATGTAGGAATGTCAACAAAACAGTTCACCTTAGTAAGTCCCTTGCAATTTCTTTTTCTTGTTCTTTTTCTTGATTACTTTTTCATGCTTCTCTTGATTCTTGTGTTTGAAAGTCAAATTTTCTATTCAGTTCTGGTCTTTTCACTGAGAAAGCTTGAATGTCCTCTATTTTATTGAACATCCATATTTTGCCTTGGAGAATGATACTCAGTTTTGCTGGGTAGGTGATTCTAGGTTTTAATCCTAGCTCCACTGACCTCCAGAATATTGTATTCCAAGCCCTTCGATCTCTTAATGTAGATGCTGCCAGACCTTGGGTTATTCTGATTATGTTTCCACAATACTCAAATTGTTTCTTTCTGGCTGCTTGCAATATTTTCTCCTTGATCTGGGAGCTCTGGAATTTGGCAACAATATTCCTGGGAGATTTCTTTAGGGGATCTATTTGAGGAGGCAATCGATGGATTCTTTCAATTTCTATTTTGCCCTGTGGCTCTAGGATATCAGGGCAGTTCTCCTTCATAATTTCTTGAAAGATGATATCTAGGCTCTTTTTTTGATCATGGCTTTCCGGTAGGCCAATAATTTTTAAATTATCTCTCCTGGATCTATTTTCCAGGTCAGTGGTTTTTCCAATGAGATATTTCACATTGTCTTCCATTTTTTCATTCCTTTGGTTCTGTTTTATATATTTCTCATAAAGTCACTAGCTTCCACTTGCTCCAATCTAATTTTTAAAGTAGTATTTTCTTTAGTGGTCTTTTGGACCTCCTTTTCCATTTGGCTAATTCTGCTTTTCAAGGCATTCTTCTCCTCATTGGCTTTTTGTAGCTCTTTTGCTATTTGAGTTAGTCTGTTTTTTAAGGTGTTGTTTTCTTCAGTGTATTTTTCAGTATTTTTTTGGGTCTCCTTTAGCAAGTCATTGACTTGTTTTTCATGGTTTTCTCACATCCTTCTCATTTCTCTTCCCAATTTTTCCTCTACTTCTCTAACTTGCTTTTCCAAATCCTTTTTGAGCTCTTCCATGGCCTGGGACCAGTTCCTGTTTTTCTTGGAGGTTTCTGTTGTAGGCTCTTTGACTTTATTAATTTCTTCTGTCTGTATGTTTTGGTCTTCTTTGTCACCAAAGAAAGAATGCAAAGTCTGAGACTGAATCTGGGTGCATTTTCGCTGCCTGGCCATATTCCCAACCAACTAACCTGACCCTTGAGTTTTTCAGTGGGGTATGACTGATTGTAGACTAAAGAATTCTATGCTCCACATTTGGGGGGGAGGTGCCAGCTCTGTCACACCAGTACTACTCCTTCCCCAAGAACCCCCAACCCAGACTGGGCTTAGATCTTCAGCAGGCTGTGCACTCCTGTTCTGATCCGCCACTTAATTCCTCCAACCAGGTGGGCCTGGGGCCCAAAGCAGCAGCAGCTGTAGCTGCCTCACCTCCACTGCCCCTGGGGTTGGATGCCAAACCACGAACTCCTTCCACTCCCGCAGCTTTTCCCACTAACCTTCTCCGGAGTCTTTGGTGTTTGTGGGTTGAGAAGTCTGGTAACTGCCGCAGCTCACTGATTCAGGGCGCTAGGGCCCCCTCCGCCCAGCTCCTAGTCTGGTTGGTCCTCGGCGCTCAGGTTGGGCTCTGCTCCACTCCGTTCCCAGCTCCCAGCTCTGTGTGGGATAAACCTCACCCAGAGACCATCCAGGGTGTCGTGGGCTGGAGCCCTGCTTCCCTCTGCTGTTTTGTGGGTTCTGCCATTCTAGAATTGGTTCAGAGCCATTTTTTATAGGTTTTTGGAGGGACTCGGTAGGGAGCTTATGCTAGTCCCTGCTTACCAGCCGCCATCTTGCTAAATAATCTAATTGTAAAGAATGAGTGGGCCAAATGACAAAATAAAGAAACAATTAATAATTTCATCCAAGAGAATGAAAATAATGAGACAACATACCAAAACTTATGGGATGCAGCAAAAGCAGTTCTTAGGGGAAGTTTTATATCTCTAAATGCTTACATGAATAAAATAGGGAAAAAGGAGATCAGTGATTTGGGCATACAACTGAAAAAGCTAGAAAAAGAACAAATTGAAAATTCCCAATTAAATACCAAATTAGAAGTACTGAAAATCAAAGGAGAGATTAATATAATTGAAACCAAGAAAACTATTGAATTAATAAATAAAACAAAGAGCTGGTTTTATGAAAAAACCAATAAAATTGATAAACCTTTGGTCAATTTGATTAAAAAAAAAGAAAGAAGAAAATCAAATTACCTGTATCAAAAATGAAAAGGGTGAGTTCACCTCTAATGAAGAGGAAATCAAAACAATAATTAGGAATTATTTTGTCCAATTGTATGCCCATAAATTTGACAACCTTAGAGATATGGATGAATATCTACAAAAACATAAATTGCCCAGGTTAACAGAAAAGGAAGTAAAATTTCTAAATAACCCCATATCAGAAAAAGAAATTGAGCAAGCCATCAATGAACTCCCTAGGAAAAAATCTCCAGAGCCAGATGGTTTTACATGTGAATTCTATCAAACATTTAAAGAACAATTAATTCCTATACTTTGTAGACTGTTTGGGAAAATAGGTGAAGGAGTCCTACCAAATTCGTTTTATAACGCAAATATGGTACTAATACCCAAGCCAGGTAGAATCAAAACAGAGAAAGAAAATTATAGACCTATTTCCCTAATGAATATTGATGCAAAAATTTTAAATAAAATATTAGCAAAAAGTTTGCAGAAACTTATCACCAGAAAAATACACCATGACCAGGTAGGATTTATTCCAGGAATGCAAGGCTGGTTCAATATTAGGAAAACGATTACCATAATTGACCATATCAGCAAGAAAACTAGCAGAAACCATGTGATCATCTCAATAGATGCACAAAAAGCCTTTGACAAAATACAATACCCATTCCTATTAAAAACACTAGAATGCATAGGAATAAATGGAGCCTTACTTAAAATTATAAATAGCATTTATTTAAAACCATCAACAAGCATTATTTGTAATGGGAATAAGCTAGATGCATTCCCAATAAGATCATGGGTGAAACAAGGATGTCCATTATCACCCCTACTATATTCAATTTGGTACTAGAAACGTTAGCTGTAGCAATAAGAGGAGAAAAAGAAATTGAAGGAATTAGAATAGGCAAAGAAGAAGCCAAATTATCGCTTTTTGCAGATGATATGATGATTTACTTAGAGAATCCTAGAGAATCAAGTAAAAAACTACTTGAAATAATAAACAACTTTAGCAAAGTTGCAGGATATAAAATAAACCCACATAAATCCTCAGCATTCCTATACATTACTAACAAAGCCCAACAGCAAGAGATAGAAAGAGAAATTCCATTCAAAGTTACTGTAGACACTATAAAATATTTGGGAGTTTATCTGCCAAGACAAACCCAGGGCCTATATGAACATAATTATGAAACACTTTTAATGCGAATAAAGTCAGATCTAAATAAATGGAAAAATATCAGTTGCTCATGTTTAGGCCAAGCTAATATAATAAAAATGACAATTTTACCTAAATTAATCTATATCCAGTGCCATACCAACTGAACTACCAAAAAATTATTTTACAGAGCTGGATAAAATAATAACAAAATTCATCTGGAAGAACAAGAGGTCTAGAATATCTAGGGTATTAATGAGAAGAAATGCTAGAGAAGGTGGCCTAGCCACACCAGATATTAAACTGTACTATAGAGCAGCAGTCATCAAAACTACCTCGTACTGGCTAAGAAACAGAATTGTGGATCAGTGGAATAGGATAGGTACACCAGATGGAGAAGTCAACGACTATAGCAATCTACTCTTTGATAAACCCAAAGAGGCCAGTTTCTGGGCTAATAATTCACTATTTCACAAAAAACTGCAGGGAAAATTGAAAAATGGTAGGGCAGAAACTGGGCATATACCAATATCTTACACCATATACCAGAATAAAGTCAAAATGGGTTCATGATTTAGGAGTAAACGCTGAAACCATAAGCAATTTGGGAGAGCAAGGAATAGTTTACCTACCAGATTTATGGAAAAGAAAAGAATTCATGACCCAACAAGAGATAGAGAGCATTACAAAATGTAAAATGGATAATTTTGATTATGTTAAGTTGAAATGTTTCTGTACAAAAAAAGCCAATGCAACAAAGATTAGGAGGGAGGCAGAAAATTGAGAGAAAATCTTTACAACTAGTGTCACTGATAAAGGCCTCATTTCCAAAATATACAGGGAAGTGAACCAAATATATAGGAATACAAGTCATTCCCCAATTGAGAAATGGTCAAAGGATATGAACAGACAGTTTTCAGAGGAAGAAATTGAAGCTATCTATAGGCATATGAAAAAATGCTCTAAATCACTACTGATTAGAGAAATGCAAATTAAAACAACTCATAGATACCATCTCTTCTGTCTGATTGGCTAAAATAACAAAAGAGGAAAATGATAAATGCTGGAGAGGATGTTGGAAAATTGGAACATTGTTACATTGCTGGTGGAGTTGTGAACTGATCCAGCCATTTTGGAGAGCAATTTGGAACTATGCCCAAAGGGTTATAAAAATGTTCATACCCTTTGATCCAGCAATACCACTTCTAGGGTTGTATCCCAAAGAGATCACACAAGTGGGAAAAAGACCCAAAAATATTTATAGTGGCTCTTTTGGTGATAGATAAGAATTGGAAATCAAAGGGATGCCCATCAATTGGGGAATGGCTGAACAAGCTGTGGTATATGAAGGCAATGGAATACTATTGTGCCATAAGAAATGGGGATGATCCGGACTTCATAACAACCTGGAAAAACCTACACGACATAATGCTGAGTGAGTGGAGCAGAGCCAGGAGAACATTATAAACAACCACAGATATATGGATTCTGTGAGGACTAACCCTGACAGACTTTGCTCTTCTCAGCAACACAATGTGCAGAGACAGCTCCAAAGGACTCACGATGGAGAGAACTATCTACATCCAGAGAAAGAACTATGAAGTATGAGTGCAGATTGAGGCACACTTCATGCTCGCCTTTTTCTCCCCCCCATTTTTTTCTCTCTTTTGTATTTGTTTATGGATTGTGGGGTTTTTTTTTGGTTCTGTTTCTTCTTTGTCATGATTCATTCCATTGGTCATGGTTCTTCTCCACAACTTGACTAGTGTGTAAATTAATTCCATGTGAAGTTATACATGGAAGTTATAAGGGATTCCATGCTGTCTTGAGGAGGGAGGGGGGAGTGAGGGAAGAAAATCTGGAACTCAAAATTATGTAGAACTGTGTGTTGCAAACTAAAAATAAAAAATAAAAATAAAAAAAGATTTCTTATTTGATAAGAATTACAGGGGTCTCTGCAGAATTGGTGAGTCCACAGGTATGGAATATAGCATATGATGTCAGATTTTTAAAACATGTTTTTGCTGATTTTTTTTCTTTTTTAAAAATGTAAGGGAGAGGAAAAGAGAAGGTTTATAGGGAAAAATGTACATGATGTAAAAACAAAACATATTAATGAAAATCTATTTTAAAAAAATATTGGGAAAACTAGAAAGTAGTTTTGTGAAAAACAGAGCCAGACCAGTTTCTTATACAATACACTGTAGTGTATTGATTAATACAGTGTAATTAATAGCAATAATTAGCTAAGTTATCTAAATATAACAAATCACATACACCATTAAAATGAGGAGAAATGGAACATTTTGTCTTTGAATATTGTGGATGAGGAAGAATTCTTAAAGAAATAAAAGAAATAATAAAAAATTGAAATCATAATGTAATTTCCTTCTGAAATGTGTTTGATCAGGTTCTTTCATGGGGACAAGACCACTTCTGTCCTTTTTTCTTCTACACTTTTCTTGTGGTGGAGAAGAGACTTCTCTCTCCATAGCTGTATTTACAAGGGGATAGGGATGGAAAAGAAGACCTATGCTTGAGGATGCTTGGTCTTTTCCTATTTCTCCTAGTAGTGGCTCATCTCTACCATATCTTGATAAAACACTCATATGTTGAAAATTCACTTCACTTTACACTGCAAGTGATCAATGAGAGTTTTGAAAACCCAGGGCCCAGAGGTCCCCAACCAAGGACAGCCAGTATGTAACTGCCACCCTGGCTTCCTCTTCTTCCTCCTTTTGCCAGGGAGTAGGCATTAACTTCTCTTGGACTTACTCACAGGGCTGGTTCCTCTTCAGTGGACTCTTTTTCTGTGTCCTGGTATACTGTGTTCAACTCAACTATATTGCGGGTGGGGGGAAAGTTCAGAAAAGAATCCCTCATTAATTCATTTCTTGATAGCTCCACCTGGGGGGACCCAAGATTACTTTCAAACAGACCAGGATCTAGGCTGAGGCCTCCAAATTCCTGTTAATAATTTTACAGTTTTGCCAAGGCTGTGGTATTGTATTAGGAGGGCAGAGTTTATAATCTCAAAGAGGATCATAAACATGTCTGAAACGTTCGGAACCGCCGGATATAAGAAACTCTCAAAGTAGAAGGCAAAAGAATCAAAACATATATTTAGGCTCCACAGTAACCAACCCATGAACCAGCAACCCCATTTTGATATATTGATCAAAAGCTTCCAGGCCCAATAAGTACGCCTTGAAAGAGTAACCAGGAGGCTACAGAGAAGCATGATTGCGTAAAGCAAAATCATGCTTCCCCCTCTATGGTAATAAGATTACCCACTGGCCTGAAGTCTTTGTTCAGCTTCCTCCCGTAGGTCAGCTCTGCTACTGGCAGCTCCTGCTTCAGCTGTGGCTGTTACTGTAGCTGTAACTGTAGCTGTAACTGTAGCTGTAACTGTAGCTGTAGCAGCCTCTGGCTCCAACGGGAGCTGCTTTTAACCATCCAGCTTCTGCGGGGGTGTAAGGTACGCCGGGGAAAGCACAGGTTCTTTCAATCTGCTTAAGCAAGGTGAAGGGGTTGACCAGAAAAGCACAGGTTCTTTCCATCAGCTTAAGCAAGGGAAGCAAGGTGAAGGGGCCGACAAGCTTACTCCAGTCCAAGATACAAACAGCATTCAGTTCAGGGGAAAAAGCCAAACTAGTCAAGGGCACTTGTTGACTAAGTGCTAAGGAGCCCATTTTTGGTTGCCAATACAGGTATACACAGTTTACTTACCCAGTTTTCATTCTCCTAGTCAGGAATGGTATTAGATGAGGCTCAGAGCTTCTTGTAGTTTACATATGAGGAGCTGGAGGAGTAGGGTAGGCATAAATTTGTTATTGGGGTCCCTGGACATTGATGGTTATTCTAGTCAGGCTGGAGTGAAGTTCCCTCTTTAAAAAGTAGCCTCTGGAAAACCAATGAAAATCCCATCAGCTTATTTCTTCTGCATCCTATGCTTTCTACCCTCCTCTTGTCTTGAAATGATAGGATGAGCACTAGGAACGCAAGGCAGCTGTGTGGCTGAGGGGACCCACTTAGTAAGGAGAAGAGGGAAAAATTATATTCCCAGTCTGAAGGACCTACTTTTATACTTCCCTTTACTGCATTAGCCAGAGGTTAAAGGTTTTACAGCCAAAAAGGGTAAACGAAAAAGGAAATTAACCACCTTTCACCTCTTTCTTAGATAATTTTGGATCTTTTTCTTTTGGATATTTACTCACTGGAGTAATTGAGATGTTGATTGGGAAACACGTGAAAGGAATGAAAATAGCTGTTATCTAATGGCAGAATAAAAACATTCTCAATAGCATGACTATTCTTTTCTCTCTCTTTCCTGGCCCACAATTTAAATATTACAAATCAGTTACGGCCTTTGTATAAAATGATTCAGAGTATCTATAAAACTGTTTGTTGTAATAATATCAACAAAGAATTACTGGGCAACAGAGCGGATCATCTACTGAGAAATGGAAGTAGTTTTGTTTCATAGAACAGTCAAAATAGGATTCTTTTCTTTGTATTTGCAAAAAATGAGATTTTTCTAAGAATTATTAGCACACACAAAAAAAGAGAAAGCTCTTGAAATGTGAAGGCCATTAAAGCTTCATTTGCATTTGAACCAAGAACATGTAACACTATGACTTTTCATTAATTTATGGTAAGCTACCACCAGCACCAGTTAATGGTATTTGACTCTAATTGACAATTCTAAAGGGTTTTCTAGAAAGATGGAAGAATAGGAGGTTGTGAAAGGGCCTGGATCTTCCATATCTCCAAATACAATAGAAACAATTTAAAATCAAATAAAATGAAAAGGAGATCAACGGTCAGAGAGAGCAATCAAAAGACCTCAAAAGAGTCTTTCAACAAGAATATGGGAAGAATAAAAGAATGAGCAAGCAAAAAAAAAAGTCCTATCATGTTGAACACAGATAGTGAATTAAAAGATTCTGAAAAGTTCTTATATGAAGAAGAAAGAACAGAAAAAAGTTTTAGTTCAATACCCAAATGAAGTTACTATCAGACAGATGCTCACACATCTCCAAAGTCCCAGGAGCACTAGTGTACCCACATGGCTACACATACCTGCCCTGCAGCACTCCTTTAACCTACTTGTTGAATAAACCATAAAAAGAGTCAAGTACCTTAGCTATTTTGTGAGGTTTTTAAAAATACAGAAATCAACAAATTAACACCCACTATTACCACAGAATCGATTTTTGGATCAAGCAGGAGACAAATTGAGTATAAACAGTTTAAAGAAAAGATAGAACCATTGTCAACAGAGACCCTTGCAGTAAGAGATCAAACATAAATGAAAAAAGAACAAGACAACATAACAAAAATAAACAACATGAAGGAATGTGTGGAAAATTTGAGCAATAGCATAAAATCAATTAGAAATAAAAATTATCCTTGAAGGCAAATTAGCAAAGACATCAACAGTAAGTCAAAGAATAAATCAACTAGGGAAAACATCTTGAAAAGCTTATAATAATTAGATTGATGGAATTAGGTGATAAAGCTAAGAGGGATAATTTAAAAGTCACTGACCCCCAAATGCAAAGAAAACAAGTCTCACTACTATTTCCGGAAAATTGTTGAACATTTCTGAGAACTGAAATAAAAGAACAGACAATAAATAGATTGGCAGTGGCAACAGAAATGTCAGTTTTTGATTCACCCAGGTTTACTCTATTGTTGAAATCCTTAGTTTCAATAAAGAGATGATTTTCATAAATACTGGTGAGGAGAAACACATTGCATCTCTAGGAACACTAGTGATTTGAACAAGACTATTCACCCTTAGAAATCACTGGGGAGTGATTTATTAAATCTCCATGGACAGTGGAGATTTTCTCAAAATTTTCTATCCAGTTAAACCAGAATACTTGAGAGTCTCTTCCAATCAACACTTCTAAACATTTAAGTAAAAGGAGACACTCATTGGAGGGCTTTTGGTATGCAATTCATCCCAGGAAAGAATCTCTGGGTAATTTTTAGGAAGAGACTAGTCCAGCCAGAGACCTTTGATATACAGTATAAAACAACAGTCAAACAATTAAAATTGGAATGTAAGTGTTAAGATGGTAACTCATTGAAGGATGTTTTGGTTTGAGTGCTTTACCAGGGTGAGCTGAGGCATTAAGACTTGAAATTACCTCAAGGGACTGAGATAAAATTGGAAGGGGACAACTCATTATAAGTTACACAAGGTAAACAAAACTATAGGATGCATTCTTATGAGGGAGTGGAAGGACAGACCAGGGAGGAGCTTCAGGGAAAACTGACACAGGAGCAGCAAAACAAGTTGCTTTGAGCTAGTAAATTGAAGCAATCATTCCTCAATTCAGAAAGCTCTAGGTGTCTGGAGTTGTGGTTCAGATGTTAGATAATTTTATTCAGTTAATATTTACTAATTTCATACTATATTTAAAATAATTGACCACATCTGTTTCTTTCTGTAAAGGGAAGGCTAGGTCCCCTAGGCGTCCTCTCAAGAGGACAAGATCATGCTTGTAGAGTAAATCTGAACCACGGAGGCCCAAGACCCAAGGAAGAGCCTTCATACATCATCAATTTTTTTTAATTTATCATTTAACTAGGAGGGAATCTTAAATTTATCATTGAACTAGGAGGGATCTTAGGATTTAAGTGACTTTAAAAACTTCAAATGGGTTGTCTTAAGATGGTAGAATTGTTTCAGCACAATCCTCCAAACTAACCAAATGTAAAAGAAGGAAATATGCACAAAGTCTACAATGAGTAATACTGCATCAATGAGGAGATGTCTTGGAATAACATCAAAAAACTGAAATACCAAAAAGCTCCCTCTCACCTTGCTCCTATCTAACACTGCACACAGGGTACAGACCACATAGCTTCATGTCTCTAGAAATCGAGTATTTCTGTGCCCAGAAGTGGAGGCCTCTCTCTAATTCCCTCCACCAGCAGTGGCCCAATCTGAACACTCCATACTCTACCAAAGGCAGGAAAGACTGATTCTGCCTAGCTACATGGAAGGCAAGAGTGCAACCTGGGGAGAAACTGAAGACATGTCCCTATGGACAGTTGGCTAAGTGGTAAGGGAATTCCATCCCCAAACTAAAAAAAGACTAGAAACCTGGCTCCTCCACATAGTTTAACAGGGGAATGATCATGCCAAGGCTTACGTAACTCAATCCACCCACCAAATGTGGAGAGGATGCCCAGGCTAAAAGGCATGTACCACAGCAGTGGAAAAAAGTGAGATGGGAGAGGAGGCTATCTAGAGACAAGCTGAGGAAATGGAAGAAGGAGGAGGGGTGGGAAATTCCAGAAAAAATTCAGAAAACAAAAGGCATAGTATAAGCAGCTGCTGAACTTATAAAACAAGAGTTCAAGACTCAAAGGAGAAAGGACAAATGATAAGAATTCTAAAACTATTAGAAAATGAACAAACAAGAATTATGCAGATTAGATAATGGAACAACAGAAAAAATTCAGAATGGTCCGAGTTCTAAAAGCAGAAATAAGAGTGGACAACTTAAAACAATCTTGAAGAATATCTCCAAAGTAGTCAAGTCTCTGAACAAAAGAGTATAACATATTTTGACACTCAAAATTACAAAGAAAATTTGGCAGAAGAGAAGCAAAAGACAACTTTGAAAGAGCATACGAATTCTATAGAAACCAAAACTGACTTTGAAGACAAGATATACAGAAATAATTTGAGGATCATCGCTCGCTCCCCTGGGAGAGGGAGGTGAGGTGACTATGATAGATTTTTTTAAAAATCCTGAATAACACTGCAGGAAATAATACAAGAAATTGACCAGGGTCTTTGAATACAAAAAGTAGCAATCAAATCCAAAGATTGCTTCCAGAGAAAAATGCTAAACTTGAGGCATGTAGTTATTACAATTCATAAGTTCAAAGTCAACCAACTTATTTTGTAAAAAAGGATTAACTGTGAAGAAAATGTCCAATCAAATAACCCAGGATGACTAAGCTAAGAAAAATCAGAGAAAAAATTGGAATACAATATTTGTAAAACAAAGGATCTGAAAATTGATATCAAAATACTGTAACTTGCAAAGATGAGCCTAGTCATCGGTGGAGGGAAAAAAAAGCTATTTGAGGCATTTCTGCAGGGAAGCTATCAAGAAAAGGCTAAGCAAGAGAACCAATTGTTTTGATTGATTGTTCATTGATAAAACAGAAGCAATTGGTTTGAGGAGTAAGAAAGAGTAGAGCTTTGATTTCAAATACAAAGCTATCTAAGAGGTAAATAGATTGAAGGTCAACTTAGCTGAGCAAAGAAGAGCAGGAACTGAATTAATATTAATATTCTGTGGACTATATCTTATGCCCCATTTAAAAGAATCAGGATTTGCTGGAGTGGGGTTGGGAGATGTTGGAAAGTCAGAAAAGGGGAAGCAAGAGACATGGGGCATGCCTGTAGATTAGAGCAAAGTGGGGGAAAGGATTTTTCCTGAGTGTCTGAAAAAGGTTGTGGGGAATGCAAAATGACAGTGGCGGGGAGAGGAATTGTGACATAGGGAAATGATGGGAAAGAGGTTTAACCTTAAAAGGTGAAATGGCACCGCTAAAGAACAGTCTGATAGTGGGGAGAATACATGTCACAAGAGTACGGACTTGAGTTCAAATCCTAGGTTTGTAAATCCTTAGTAAATTAGGTTAATCACACTTGACCTCGGTTTCCTTGCCTATAAGTGAGGTGGTTGGATTCCATGGACTCTAAAGGCCCTTTCCTATCTGAATCTATGATCCCATGATCTTATGTTTGTGGTTCAGGGCAAAAGCCTCCTAATGGGGATTATTAGGATTCCCTGAGGCAATAGGCAGATTAAGAGAACATCTACTCTGAGCATCCCACTCCACAACACGGATGTGTGGCTAGCTCCCCAGAGATCTCTAGGAACTCAGGTGGGATATCCATAATAGAATACATTGGCCATAGGTGAGATAATTTATCATAGTAAAGATAAGGGATAGGGACAAACACTGGGGATATAGACATTATTTTACTGTTTCCTGAATGTTCTGATAGTTATCGTAGCAAGGGACAGGAAAAAAAAAGGCCTAAACAAAAAAAGGGGGAAGAAGAGGGGGAGGAAAGGGAAGGAGAAAGAAGGAAGGAAGGAAGAGAAGGAAGGAAAAAATGAAATCTACAAATGTACCCTGCACGACCTACAGAAATGGGATCGAGAAGGAAGCACCTATTTGATAGGCATTAAGACAGATACTAAGGTGCTTACTATGTGCCAAGCATTGTGTTTAGGCACTGGGTACCTACAAAGACAAAAAAGCCTTGGTTTTGAAGGACCCTCATAATCAAATGGGAGAGATTTTATATAGACACACACATACATGATATACACAGAACATATGGAAGCTAATTTGAAAAGGGGAAAGCTAGGGGGACCAGGAGATACCTCCTGCACCAGGTGGGATTTGAGCTGAGCCTCGAAAGAAACCAAGAAAACTAAGGAGCAGAGGTGGGGAGACTGAGCCTTCCAGGTATGAGGTGTGCACAGCCACAGTGTACATGCATGAAGCTAGGAGATGGGGAGGGGATATCATGTGAAAAGATCAGTACATAGACCAGTACAGCCTTTTTGCAGAGTATATAAAAGAGAATAATGCATGAGAAAACTGAAGATGTAGGAAAGGACCGAGTTTTGAAGAGCTTTAAATGTCAAATAGGAAGCTTTATATTTGATCCCGGAGGTAATGGAGAGCCACTGAGGTTTGTTGAGTAAGGGGGTGACATAGTCACCTTTAGGCGAGTCATTGTGGCAGCTAAGTGAAGAATATATATTGGAGTGAGGAGACAATTGAGGCAGGAAGACCAATTCAAATAGTCTGTGTGAGAAGTAATAAAGTAATAAGGGACTGAACTAGTATGTCTGTGTGACTAGAGAGAAGGGGGCATATGTCATTTACTTGGCATTTCCAAGTGAAGTTGGAGATGACTTTAGGATAACAATGGTTATGAACCTGGGTTACTGGTGCCTTAAACTAGGGCTTCTTAAACTCTTTCCATTCACAACCCCTTTTCTCCAGAGAAATTTTTAAGTAACCCCGGGTATGTAGGTATATAAAATAGGTATACATATCAAACATTTACTGATAATAAATCATAAAGAAATTTATTTTAAATCAATTCCTTGGTATACATATAATTTTACAATTTATTAAAGACAAAAGCAAATTGTATACTAACGAACTGGACATGCTTGTTTATTTTTACATAATTGAATCTTGGAGGATTATTTGATATTGCAAGACTTGGAGTACCTTCAATATTTTTCAGAGTTGATTGATATTTTGATTTTATCATCGTCGAAGCTGAGAATACCACTTCTACATAATATAAAATGGCAGAAGTATGTTTTGGGCCATTTCAGAAATTGTTGGAAATTCTGTCCTAATCCCCAAGCAAAATTCATTTAACAATTTAGAAAACTCAAGTTTTCTGTGTCACTTGCTAACAAATTCTTCTTGAACTTAAAAACAAAAAGACTGACGTTTTTTATTTCAATTGAGTATGGTTTATGAACCCAATTTAGTTTCTCAGAATCAAAATTTGAAGGGAAATGTTTCTGAAACTGTCTCCAGGCACTTCAGATGATCAATTATAACTCTTACAATTAAAACTTTGGTAAGGCGGTTTTCAATTATAAAATTATCCAAAGCTACAAACATTTCAAAAGAACCATTTTGAGGGCAGAGCCAAGATGGTGGCTGGAAAGCAGGGACTTGGGTGAGCTCGCAACCAGGTCCCTCCAAAAACCTATAAAAAATAGCTCTAAACAAATTCTAGAGCTGCAGAAGCCATGAAATAGCAAAGGGAAGCAGGGCTCCAACCCAGGACACCTGGATGGTCGCTGGGAAGGGTCCATTGCACGGAGCTGGCAGCGGAGTGAAGCACAGTCCAGTGTGGGCTGCACCAGGACCAACGAGACCAGGAGCTGGGTGGAACACAGTGAGCTGTGGAAGTTACCAGACTTCTCAACCCACAGATGCCAAAGACAACAGAGAAGGTTAGTGGGAAAAGCTGCTGGGACAGAGTGAAAGGAGTTCAAAGTCAGCCACCGCCCCAGGCAGCAAAGGTGGTGCAGCTCTGAGGCTGCTTACAGAGCTACAGTTGCAGTTGCTTCTGGCCCCAGGCTGACCTGGTGGGAGGAATTAAGCATCAGATTAGATTGGGAATGCAAAGCTTGCTTTGCCCTGCCTGGATCTGGGCTGCAATCCTGGTTGGCGGTTCTTGGGGGAGCAGAGCTTGCTGTGAAGAAGTAGCTCTGAAAATAGCAGCACAGCCCCTCAAGCTTGGGACAAAGTACTCTCTATCAGCAGTCATACCCTGACAAAAAGCTCAAGGGTCAAGTAGGTAGCAAAAATGGTCTCAGATTCAGACTCAGACTTTGGAATCTTTTTTTTGGAGACAAAGAAGACCAAAACATACAGCCAGAAGAAGTCAACAAAGTCAAAGAGCCAAAGAAGACCAAAACATACAGCTAGAAGAAGTCAACAAAGTCAAACAGCCTACATCAAAAGCCTCCATGAAAAATATGAACTGGTCTCAGGCCATGGAAGAGCTCAAAAAGCACTTGGAAAAGCAAGTAAGAAAAGTAGAGGAAAAATTGGGAAGAGAAATGAGAGTGATGTGAGAAAACCATGAAAAACACGTCAATGATTTGCTAAAGGAGACCCCCCAAAATACAGAAGAAAATAGCACCTTTTGCCCAAATGGCAAAAGAGCTCCAAAAAGCCAATGAGGAGAATGCCTTAAAAGGCAGAATTAGCCAAATGGAAAAGGAGGTCCAAAAGACCACTGAAGAAAATACTACCTTAAAAATTAGATTGGAGCAAGTGGAAGCTAGTGACTTTATGAGAAATCAAGATATTATAAAACAGAACCAAAGGAATGAAAAAATGGAAGACAATGTGAAATATCTCATTGGAAAAACCACTGACCTGGAAAATGGATCCAGGAGAGATAATTTTAAAATTATTGGACTACCTGAAAGCCACGATCAAAAAAGAGCCTAGATATCATCTTTCAAGAAATTATCAAGGAGAACTGCACTGATATTCTAGAGCCAGAGGGTAAAATAGAAATTGAAAGAATCCACTGATCACCTCCTGAAAAAGATCCCATAAAGAAAACTCCTAGGAATATTGTCACCAAATTCCAGAGCTCTCAGATCAAGGAGAAAATATTGCAAGCAGCCAGAAAGAAACAATTTGAATATTGTGGAAACATAATCAGAATAATACAAGATCTAGCAGCTTCTACATCAAGGAATCGAAGGGCTTGGAATATGATACTTTGGAAGTCAGTGGAGCTAGGATTAAAACCAAGAATCACCTACCCAGCAAAACTGAGTATAATGTTTCAAGGCAAAATACGGATTTTCAATAAAATAGAGGACTTTCAAGCTTTCTCAGTGAAAAGACCAGAAGTGAATAGAAAATTTGACTTTCAAACACAAGAATCTAGAGAAGTATGAAAAAGCAAACAGGAAAGAGAAATCATAAGGGACTTACTAAAGTTGAACTGTTTTACTTACATTCCTACATGGAAAGATGATGTGTGTAATTCATGAGACCTTTCTCAGTCTAAAAAAATAAAATCAAATTAAGGGATGAGAGAAGAATTTATTGAGAAAGGGAGAAACAGAATGGGGGAAATTATCTAGCATAAAAGTGGCAAGAAAAAGCAGTTCATTGGAAGGGAAGAGAGGGGGCAGGCGAGGGGGAATGAGTGAATCTTGCTCTCGTCAGATTTGACTTGAGGAGGGAATAACACACGCAATTGGGTATCTTACCCCACAGGAAAGGAGGAGGAAGGAGATAAGAAGGGGGGGGCAGCTGATAGAAGGGAGGGCAGATGGGGGAGGAAGTAATCAAAAGCAAGCACTTTTGAAAACGGACAGGGTCAAGGGAGAAAATTCAATAAAGGGGGATAGGTTAGGAAGGAGCAAAATATAGTTAGTCTTTCACAACATGAGTATCATGGAAGGGTTATACATAATGATATGCATTTGGCCTATGTTGAATTGCTTGACTTCTTAGGGAGAGTGGGTGGGAAGGGAAGAGGGGAGAAAATTTGGAACTCAAAGTTTTAAAAGCAGATGTTCAAAAAAAGAAAAGCTGTTTTTGCATGCAACTGGGAAATAAGATATACAGGCAATGGGGCATAGAAATCTATCTTGCCCTACAAGAAAGTAAGGGAAAAGGGGATGGGGGGAAATGGGGTGACCGAAGGGAGGGCTGACTGGGGAACTGGCAATCAGAATATATGCCACCTTGGAGTGGGGGGGAGGGAAGAAATGGGGAGAAAATTTGTAATTTAAAATCTTGGTAGAAATCAATGCTGAAAACTAAAAATATTAAATAAATAAACAAAATTATAAAAAAAAATTTTAAAAAGAACCATTTTCTACCTTATTCTTCCATGTTAACTTTTTAAGTAATACTTGCCATTTTCATGTTTCTGTAAGAGCAGAAAACTTTGAATGTACAGTAAAACCACTGAAATTTATAACATACAATAGTCTCAAATCTGAGCCGAGGTGTTTCTGGCAGTGTTCACTGGCATGTGGCATGACAACACACATCACCAAGTGCACACGTGTGTTCAGCAACAAGTCTGCAATGAAGTTGCACAATATAACATGGGCAAGCGCTACCAGAAACACCTCAGATTCATTACGCATTTGATTTTGAATTTTTGCTCCTTGAACGTTGAGAAACCTTTTACTGTTGCCAAATTTTTAGAAATCCCCACATCTAGTTACGTGACCGGATATGGGGTCGTGACCCACAGTTTAAGAAGCTTTGCAAAATAGTAAAAGGGAAGTTTGATTGAGGGAGGGTTTGGGGAACAAGATACAGTAGAACCTTGGCTTATGAATTTAATTCGTTCTGAGATTGTGTTCATCATGTGATGCATGCAAAGAGAATTTTCCCATAGGAAATGTAAAATCAGATGATTGGTACTACATCCTCAAAAATATTCATATAAAAATGTAATTTTAATTTTTTTGTCCCTAATGCACCTGAAATACAACAGCAATTATTAGTACACAACATAAACCAAAAATAAAACAAATTAACCTGCCCTTTACCTTTGAGAAGTCGTGGCTGGAGTAAGGCAGACGAAAGGGAGAGGAAAGGTTATTGCTTGGAAGGAAAATCTTCCTTCCATGAGAACACTGGGGATTTCAATGTCGGGAGTGTTCTCTCTTATGCTACTTTCACTCTGAAAAATTCGACCCAAACCTTCTCAGCCAAGGAAAAGGACAAAGTTTATTAAGGTTTTGCCATATTGGGTTGTCTTAAGAAATCCCACCCTTTGCCGATGCTTGTTTTCACAAGCGGGCCAGATTCAATCTGCGCTAGATTGAATCTGAGCACCTTCATGGACGCAAGATGAAACTTATATACACAAAGATGGTAGGAGGGATTGAGGGGTGGTTTAGGGTGACTAGAGGAGGGGTTTAGGGAGGGTCTTGAAGAGGAGTCTAAGGAGGAGCTTGATTGGACTGGGATGAGGTCAGACTCCAGGAACCAATAGAATGGGACTAAGGGTGGGAAGTAGCTGAAGGCATGGATATTGATAGTATCAAGGGTGAGAAGTAGCTGGACAATAAAGGGCAAGGCTAGGTAGTGATTTGAGCCTAATGATAATGTAAGGTTATAGCCTCAGGCCAAGGCCAGATAAAGTGGGAAGATTCAAGGAGAGTTCAAGAGGGTTCCCAGAGACTGTACTCTCATCATTCCCCCCTCAAACAAATGGGACCCAAATTCTTTTGGGGTCCAAGCGGGTTCCCACAGTCTCAGACTAACACTACTCCTTCACTTTTTTCATTTTTTAAAATCACTTTCATGTTTTGACTCACTAATTTTTTTTTATGTTTGCTTCTGACTAGGAATCTATCTAATGACACTTGTTTTTGACTTTTTTCAGAATGTCACAGAAATGTGACATTGCATTATCGTTAAAAAAAAATATAAGTGGTCCTCATTGCTACAGCCTTATCTGGGTAATGTTTTTCAACAAAATTTTGCACTTTTTCCTACATCTGATAAACCTCCCTAATCTCACCTGTTGTGACTGATTCCTCCAACCTCTCAACCTCCTCCTCAGACGAGTTATCCTCCGCAACCTCCCACTACTGCTCCCCATGCAGATCCATTAGCTCGTCCACATCCTCAGCTCCCAGCTATGTTCCCACACCAGCTCTTGAGTATCTTTAGCATCCACCTTCAGGAAGGGTCAACCTAGAATGAGGCCCATTAGGCGGTATAACAACCTGAGGTTCCTTTGTTTGATATATGAAAGCAAAAAAACAACAAAAAAAACCCAAACATTGCCCTAGCTGAGCGTCATTCCTTAACGAGCCATTCAAGTCCAAACATGATGTTTGTACTGTGAATTTTTGTTTGTCCTGCAAGTCAAATTTTGTGAAAAATTCTTCCTCATCCAGCGAAGCTTACATAAACCAGGTTACTCATAAACCGAGGTTCTACTGTAGTGGGGGTATGTCAACTTTGAGGTACCTATTGAACATCCAGCTCAAGATGCCCATAGGGGTAATTTGGGACTCTAGGCCAGGAGACAATGACTAACAAAAGAAGAAATATTATAACAATATATCAAAATCTGGGGAATGTGACTCTAATGTGGTCCTAAAAGGGAAAAAAAAATCTTTGAAACTATCAGAAGAAGATGATTGATAAACTGGATATTCAAACAAAATGGAAATCAACAAGCTATCAAAAAACATAAGCACAAAAGAGAATCTTAAAAATTAAAGGAAGAAGAAAATAAAAGAAAAAGACTATCTATGAAAATAATTCTTGGAAAAAATGAAACTGACATTTACTTAGTGTGATTTTTAAAAGAGAAAAAAATCAACAATAAAAATTTGAATTCATACTTAGCAGAGGGGTAAAGAATTATCAAAATTATCTTTTCTTAAAGGCCTGAGAATTTAAAAGAAACAATTACCTACAACAATTTAAAATATTCAAAATATCCAAACAAGACATAGAGATTGAATATGAATGCTTTTCCATAAAAGAACCACCAAATGGAGAGAAAGCAAAATCAGCTCCAGATAGATTTATAAGTGAATTATATGAAATATTTAAAGGGAAATCAATAGCCCATTCTATGTAAATTTAATAGTTGAGAAAGAAAGAAAGCACTTTTAATTTCATGAGACAGACACTGTCCTAATACTTGAACTAGGAAGTGGGGGAGGGGAAAAGAATAAAAATAGAATTATAGACCAATATCATTAAGTGAATGTTAATGAAAAAGTGTTAAATAGAAATACAATACTAGAAGAGAGATGTATCCAAGATATTGTTCACTATGACTAAGTTAGTTTTGCAGCAGAGATAAAAGGCCAGTTTGACAGGAGGAAAACAATTAGCATAATAATCATAATGAAATAAAACAACCCACTATCACATGGTCACATCAATAGAATTAAAAAGGTTTTGGCAAAATATAGTGCTCATTTATGATAATCCATCAACAAGCATTTATTAGCCCTAATGTGCCAGACATTGCATTAGGAATGGCAGTTAAAAAATACAAATGAATACTATTTGCAATAGTTGAAACCTTCCCCCAGGTGTAAAAAATAAGGTTGTCACCTTTCCCAGCTATTAAATAATTATAGAAATATAGCAATATAATAAAACAAAGAAATTGAAGTCATAATCATCATGGAGATGAATTATCCCTATTTGTAAACACTATTTACTTAGAAAACCCTAGAAAATCTGGAGAAATAAAACTAAGGCAGTAACTTTAATAAAATAATAATATAACAAATCACAAATCTTCAGCATTTTTATAAAATAATTTTTTAAAACCTAAGTAGGAAACAAGAGAAAAAGAAATGCAGCACCTCAAAATAACTACAAAATGCAATATATATTTCAGAGATGGTCTGCTAAGGTAACTCAAGACATAAATATAAATATAATTTCAGAAATAAATGAATTAATTTAAAAATCTTTGCACAAACCAGGCACTTTGCTAAATGTAGGGGACACAAATACAAAAATTAAGACAGGCTCTGCCCTCTTACTTTCTCTAGGAAGAAGAATTGGAGATGGGTGAGTTGTAGGTCTGGCATAGACCAGATAATCCATTCTGGCACCCAGGGGCCTGGGGCAGGAGCTAGAGTCAGAGTCAGAATACGGAGCAAGAAGACATAGTATGAAGATGGATGGTAGTTCTAGGTCACGCTAGATTTGGAGAACTCTCACTAGAGAATTATTAGCTAGAGTTAATAAACTTAATTAGATATTCTTTGCCCTTGAGATAAAAAAAGACTACTATGTAAATTAATTTACAGATTTATTTCTATACCACTGAAATTACTAAGAGATTATTTTAGAGAACTAGAAAAACTTATTTGGAAGAATAAGATCTAGAGTCAAGGAAAACAATGTAAACTATAGAATGAATGAACAAATGACAAAAGCATTATTATGACACTGTCTGACATTGTGTTGAGATCTGGGGAATACTGATTTTTTTAAAAAAAAATTATAATCCCTGCCCTCAAGGGACATATGTTCCAATAGGGGAATCCAAAACATATAGTGTAGTGGTAGCCAAGGAGGGTATGGTTTGGTCTGGAAAGTAACAAGGATGGTGAATGGAGAGCCATAATGCAATTTAGAATCAGTGATGGAAAGTTGGGGAGGGCAGCGTGGCAAGGGCAGTAAGGTTCAAGGTGGCATAGTATGAAGGTGATGGTCAAAAAGTAGGGACAGGTGAGGCTGGGTTAGTCTAACTATGAAGAACTCCCAATAATCAGAAGATCAGAGCCCCAGGGCAGGAATGAAAGAAGAGCACTTCTAGATCTCAAAACATTTTATAAAACTTTGGTGGTGTTCAGTCATTTTTCAGTCATGTCTCACTCTTCCGACCCCATTTGGGGTTTTCTTGGCAGAGATACTTGCTCATTTTACAGAGAAGGAAACCAAAGCAAATAGGACTTACCCAGGGTCACACAGTAAGTGTCTGAGGTTAGATTTGAACTTAGGTCTTTCTGACTCCAGGCCACTGAGCCATCTAGCCACCCTGTATAATAAAGTCTGGACACATAAACAAAAAAGCATATTTTCAAGAAAGGAAATGAATGAAATTTTCAACAACATCTTATTTAATTGGAATATTAACAAATAAAATCTTCAATATGATTTCCATCATTTGTGATGCAAAGGTTGAGCGCTTTGCAAGATTCACGTGAACTCGATGCAATAACTCCACATTGCAGTCAGTTTTAGCACATTCTCACACTCTTTATGTGTTCAATCAAGTGTGTTGCACCTGTGATTTTCATTGAGTACACCTTCTCCTTTAGCACACCCCAGAAAAAGAAGTTGCTGAACAACACAGTCTTCAGTGAAAGGGTTAATGAGATGTTAGTGAGATTTCCTATGTGTCCAGACTTTAGGGATACCCTGTAAAGCAGTAATCATCAAAGCTTTAGCACTAGCTTAAAAAATAGAAAATTAGGTTCACAGAACTGACTATTTGAGCAAGAAGTAAATATAATCAAACTCATAAGTCTCATGTCCTATAAATATAAATATACATACCAATATACAGGCATACCTCAGAGATGTTGCAGACCACAGCAATAAAGCAAATATCACAATAAAGTGAGTCACATGAATTTTTTGGTTTTCTAGTGCATATAAAAGTTATATTTATACTATACTGTACTGTACAATAGTATTATGTCTTAAAAAATGAACATACCTTAATTAGAAATACTTTTAGAATTTAATTTAGAAATACTTTTTACTTAAAAAATGCTAACCACTATCTGACCCTTCAGTGAGTCACAATCTTTTTCCTGGTGAAGGTCTTGCCTCCATGCTGATGGCTTCTAAGTGATCAGTGTGCAGGTAGCTGAAGGTTGGGATAGCTGTGGCAATTTCTTAAAATAATACGAAAATGAAGTTTGCCCCATCAGTTGTTTGTTCCTTTTACTTGAACACTTAGAGGCCATTGTAGGTATTAATTGGCCTAATTTCAATATTGTTGTGTCTCAAGGAATAGGAAGGCCCAAGGAAAGGGAGAGAGACCAGAGAAAAGCAGGTGGGTGGAGCAGTCAGGATGCACACATTTATCAATAAAGTAGACCCTCTGTGAGTATGGGTTCATGGCACTCCCCCGAAATTAGAATAATAACCTCAAAGATGACTGATTACAGATCACCATGACAGACATAATAATGAAAAAGTTTGACATGTTGTGGAAAATTACCAAAATGTGACACACAGACACAATGTGAGCACTGCTGGGCAGGCACACTTCAGTAAAACCTGGGAAAACTTACATGAACTGAGGTTGAGCGAAGTGAGAAAAACCAGGAGAACATTGTACACAGTAACAGCAACATTTAGATTTAGCTCTTCTCAGCAATGCAAGGATCTATGACAACTCCAAAAGACTCACAATGGAAAATGCTATTCATAGCCAAAGAAAGAACTATGGAATCTGAATGCAGGTTGAAGCACACTCTTTGCTCTCTTTTTTTTCCTCTTCTTTCTTATGGTTTCTCCCATTGACTCTAATTCTTCTTTACAACATGACTAATTTTACCTGTAAGGCAAGTGTCACAATATTGGTGGTGACCATGAATATGCCTGTATAGTTCTGTATCGCAGAATATAAGGGACTCTCCATATAGAAGGCAGAAGAAGGAAAACATTCAGACACCAAAGGATCAAATCCCAAAACCACTAACTCCAACACAGCAGCAATTGTACCCCAAAACCATTAAGTCCGCTTCAATGTAAGGGCAAGGAAATTAGAATACAATATCACAGCAGGGAGCCAAGCCATCCCATAAGCTTCCCCTCTGCTGATGCCTTCCCATAAACACTCAATCACAAATCCTAGTTGTCTGCTTGCCTGCGTCCTCTCTTCCCTCAGTGCTGAGAGCTTGCAGTTCTAAGAGCTTAATGGCTACCCTCAGAGTATACATACCCTTTTTAGGGCCCAAGGGCTTCACACCTCTCATGACCTAATTAGCTAAAGGGTGTGGGCCTTTCTACAAACAAGCCTCCCCTAATCAAGCTTCCCTTAACTAGCTCACCTGAGGTCTATTAGGGCAATTAATGGGTAGGGAAGATCTTTAATCACATTAAATATCATATTTAGCCCCAAGATCTTTCACATCCATTACATAGGCAACTTGTGTCTGAATGGTATTAACATTTCTTAAGTACAACAAAATCCCCACAAAATAAACATGTCATGAGCTTCACATTTAAAAAATACATAACAGGTCATTAGCAGAATGGCCACATGGCTCTCTCTTCAGCTCCCAGACCTTTCATATCTATTACATATGTCAATGGGAATTTCGGTATAGCTGGTGTCAATAACACCATAACATTATAATAGGGATAACACAAAATAGGTATATAGAATGTCATTCCCCCCTCAAACAAATGTGGCTCAAAATCTTGGGGTAAGGGGTGAAGGTCTTGTCCTCCACTGCTTCTTTCTGCTGAAATTGGACATAAATCTTTCCCTGCCCCAAGAGGTCAAGAGTCCTATTCGAGAGGGCAATTCTTTAGCAAGCTGGCATCCAGAACTCGACTGATGCCAGGTCTAGGGATGACACATCACAGTTGTGGACAGAGGGTGATATCTAGCTTAAGCAGTCAATCATCTGCAAGTGAAAGATACTTAGGCCTGGAGAAAACAAATCTAGCAAAAAGGTTAAACAAACAAAGGCCAAAAAGAATAGGGAGACAATAACCAGAAGCAGGGTAAATATGGGCTGTTATCCTTTAAATAGAGTCATCTCAACTTTGATTGAGACTCCAACTATGCAGTATCAATTAAACTTCATAGCCAAACTCAAGAACAGTCAGGTGGGAAGTTCCTTTTCAAAAGGAACACAATGAGGAAACTAAGCCAGTAGGATCCCATCCTAGAGAGAAACTAAGATTGTCCTCACAGCTTTTTTCCTCAGATACAAACTTCTACCTGTTAATAGTACAAGATCACATTTCCTCTGAGTGGCTTGTGGCATTTATTGGCATTAGCCATGCTTCTGCAGTCCACAAACCCACTACCATGGCCTTATTCATGGTAAAATATATGAGTTAAGGGCACAGTTTGGTAATCATCTTCTCCTTAATAAACTGATATAGTATTATTCTTCCCACATACTATAATTTCTGCAGCTTTTGGAAGATTGTCTGGCTTCCATTTTACCCATACTTTAGCTCGTAACTTTATTCTATGAATAGAATCAAACTCTTCCATTCCTCTACTAGTTATTTTGGAAGGAGGGTTAGTTTTCACAAGGGTTATTTTTTCACAATGAATAATAAATTATTTGAATTATTATATCATTTTTACAAAACGGTACAGGTTCTTCATCCAAATTCTGGAGTGTCACAACAATTTCTCCTTGATAATTAGAATCTATCACTCCAGCCAATACATGTATTCCTTGAGCTGCTAATCCTGGTTTAGGTAATATCCATCCAAAATGATTCTTAAGAATCCTCATATATATCCCAGTACAGATATGTCTTATCTCTTTTCTATCCAACCTAAAGTTCTCTATACAATGTAAATCATATCCTGTCTACTACCCCATTCTGTAACAACGTTACTTGCAGCTGCTATGGAGGTGTAAGGCCAATAACACTAGCACATGGGAGGGCTGTTAGCACAGGTTCTTTGATCTGCCTTTCTAAAGGAAAGCAACTTTAAGAGATTAAGAAACTTAAATTAAACCTACATTTTTAATTCACTTAGTTCAGAGGAAAAAGTTGACACTCTGAACTTCAGAGAAAATGAAAACAGAAATTATAAATAGAAAAAATAACACAAATCAACAGACAGGCTTCTAACCGTCTGACCATAGCAATACATACATAGTTACCAGACACAGAAGCACCAGCATCTGGGTTTTCAAAGCCCGGGGTTCCTTAACGGCTACCCAGAGTCTCATCTGGCCAAATCACATGAATACTCTCCCCTCCCATGAGTGAGCCCCAAAGCAAAATGCTAATCTCAAAGTATATATATATATACACACACACACATACTGACTTAAGCAGGTCATCAAAGATTCTTGACTCAATCAAAGGCAAGAGTCAAAGGCACTTGATTGCCTTAGTACTGAGAAGAATTAAAACTCCAAAAGAAAAAACAGCAAAAAAGTCCCACTTTGCTTGCTCTTACACTAATGTGAAAATATGTTTAACATGAATGTACATGTATAGCCTATATCAGACTGCATGACATCTTTGGGATGGGGAAGGGGAGGGAGACAGATAGTTTATGAGGAAGCAGGGAAGAAGTGTATATAATTTGATGCAAAAAGGAAGTGAGCAGAACCAGGGGAATGATTTATACTAAAATTTAAAAACTGTAAAAATAAAAAATTTTGAAAGATCTAAGAACTCTAGTCAACACAATGACCAGTCATGCTTCCAGAAGACCAATGATGAATGCAATAAATGGCAATGAGAAAAAGCAAATACTTAACTGAAAAAAGTATTAAAAATGAAGTTCACAAAACCAGAAAACTATAATACATGTAATTACTACAATATAAACAGAATGAACAACCAAACTCCCCCCTGCCCCAACTAAAAGCTATATAATTATAATCAAGCTTGACCCCAAAGAAGAGATAAGAGTATAGACTATAGGACTTGATTGCTGATGCTGGTTAAGTTTGCTGAATGTTTTTTATTTCCTTTTTATTCTTTGTTATAAAGGATGGCTGTATGGGTGCTGGTGGGATATATATATATATATACACACATATATATGTGTGTGTATGTGTATATATAGAGATATGTGTGTATGTGTGTGTATACACAAGCATATATGATATAAATGAAGATGATAATTTTTAAAAAAAAATTTAAAAAGATGCCTGTCAACTGGAGCCTAGATAAACAAACCTAACTGAATACACACTAAAAAATGATAAATATGAGGAATTCAGGGACATGTAATTGCGATGAACTAAAGCAGACTTAAATAAGTAGTGCCAGGAAAACAATATATAGTGAGCATAAAAATGAAAAAAAGGACAAGAAAATGAAACTAAAGATTGTGTAATTAAGAGGCTGAAAGGATAGCTGCCTAGTGGAGGGTCACATAACACAGTGTGCAGGAGGAGTGACATGAAGCCACATGAGCTAGGCCAGCTCTATCTACTCTGCTTCACAACCTCAGGACTCACTTTGATTGTAGAAGAGAAGATTGTAACAGGGGTGAGGACTGATGAATTATATCCAAAAATGCCAGGAAAAAAATAAGGAAAGGCTTCAAATGTTACCTCCTTCACAAAAATTTTCCTGATTCCAATAGCATTAAATTGCTTTTTCTACCCCTGTCCTCACAGGGCATTTAGTGCCTCTCACACCATTACCATGTTCTGCTCTCAAGTTATTTGACAATCATTATATAATGGCACAGCTATTGTACATAGGGGTGGGTGTACCTGTAATTTACCCTTTCCTGGTTCATCAATAGTGTTAGGAAGATTTTTCTTGGATTCATGCTTTTGTGCGTACTGGAAGAATCTACTGAACTTCAGATCCTTTAGCTTTGGCAATAGTGCACAGTGGTATAAAATCAAAGAATAACAGATTTGGATCCAGAAGAGACTTTAATAGCCATTTGGTCCAACTCTTTATTCCTTTTTATTTTACAGCTGAGGAAATTGGGGTCCAAAGAGGTTAAGCTAATGGTATCAGAAGACACAAAGTCCAAAGCGGATTAAAATGTAATTACGAAAATATTTTAACAAAATAAAAATACAGCAGAACACAGATGAAGTTAACATATGATTTTCTAAGTCATTGTGCAACCATTAGGACATGGGCCATCCAGGTAGGAAGTGGCAGAGCTGGGATTTGATCTCGGGTCTTTTGCCTCCAAATCCACCCCTCTTTCCATGTTCTGATGATGTACTTTCACAAGTTCTTCCTTGAAAACAGGAATTGGTTAAGCTTATGATAAAATTAAACTACATATTAATCATACAGGGTATAACAGCTCACAGACAAGCATATCACTTCATCAAAATGAAGATTTGCTCAGTTAAAGGACTACTCTGCATTAGGACCATAGCTTTAACAACTTTTAATAGTAAATCACAAATTCCACAGACAGAGAGAAGACCCACACACAGAAAAGATATGAATAGGGCTAAGCCACATACACAGACACACACACATACACAGCAAACACACCTGGAACTAGAAATAGCTTGGAAACACCTGGAATTGTAGCTTACACTGAAACTGTCTTTGGGAAGAGAGGGATAAGCAATAGAATAAGATATGAAGTTGGAGATAAGCAATCAAGATCCTTCCCTCAGGGTCCCGTTGAACTGTTGCCTCCTAGAATGTGCTGTAACTCTTGGTCAATCAGCAAGCATTTATTAAGTGCTTGCTATGTGTCAGGTGCAAGGGACACACGAAAAGGAGAGGGGGAAGAGTTACTCCAGTCAAGGAGATCGCAATCTATTGTGGGGAGGGGACAACTTGTAAAAAACACTATGTGCCTTCAAGATATATGTAATATAAATGGAAGATAATTTGAAAGGAAGTTGGGAGGCAGGGGTGGAGTAAGAAAGGCCTTCTGATGAAGATGAGATTTGAGCTGAGTCTTGAAGGAAAACAGAAAAGCTAGACAGTCAGACTAGTGAGAAGAGGGGGAGTATTCCAGTCATGGGGGCACAGCCACAGCGAGTGCCCTGAGCTGGGACATGGAGTATATCGTTTAAGTGGGACAGTAGAGGCTGTGAAGGGCTTTAAATGCAAACAGGGTTTTTTATATTTGATCTTAAAATTAACAGGGAGCCACTAGAGTTTACAAAGTAGGGGGGTGACATGGTTAGAATTGCACTTTAGGATAGTCATTTTGGCAGCTGACTGATAGATGGACTGAGTGAAGCAAGCTCAATTAGAAAGCTATTACAATAATCCAGGTGAGAGACAAGAACGTGTACAAGGATGGTTTCCTCATCTTTAAAATGAGCTGGAGAAGAAAATGACAAACTACTCCAGTATCTTTGCCAAGAAAACCCCAAAAGGGGTCAAGAAGAGTTGGACATGACTGAAAATGACTAACCAACAACAAAACAAGGATAGTGACTGTGTGAATGGAGAGAAGGGAACACATCTGGGAGACATTGTAATGACTGGGTAAATAGACTGAATATATGGAGCGAATACAAGGAGTATAATCAGAAGGTTAAATAGAGAAGTGAAGAGAGCTTTCGAGTCACTCAGTCCTTTAAAAAAGTTACATAATAGTGGTGGTGGTGGTAGTTGCCAGGGTCTTTGGAGCTCTTCTATTAGCCGCAGGAAAAATACATAAAGTTGTTTTTGCTCAAATAAGAAATGGAAGAGAAACCATGACATTAATGAACAGGAATCATCAGCAAGAGAACACAGAAAAAATACTTATATTCAGCAGTAAATATATCTATATTATATATTTTTTCTAAAGCACAAATGTATAGATTTCATTGTCATCTCCACTCTCCCATGTTCATAAGGATGTTGCTCTAGACTATTCATACTTTAGTTTGTCTCTCCTTACAAACATCTATTTCTTATCTACATATGCATTTTGGAGAGAGAGAAGGAAGGAAGAAAAAGGAGCTTTGATAGAAGGGAGGAAAGTTCAGCAAAATTGCTGAAGGAAGGAGCAGTTCCTCACCACAAAACTCCTTGAATTACTGCCCCCCCTCCCCCATTTCTCCCAGTCTAGAACCAGACCAGCTCCTGCCCTCTTGTGATCCCAGGGAGAATACTAGCCCAATCTCTTACTTGAAACCTTTGAGAGGGTCTCAGGGCCACCTCTACTAGACTTTCAGGAACATTCCATTTCTTTCTGATATGAAGGTGATGAGAAGGGAGAAAGGAATTTCAAAGGTCCCTTTGGGTCATCCTCCACCCAACCTCTGCACCAAGGTGTGAGATCTATTTGTCGACTGCTCCATCAAGAATCTCTATCAGGGAAATATTCTACAAATTATTCCCCCAGGAACAGTTTTAAGCACAGTGGCCAGGGGCAACAATTTGGGTCCCAACATCTGACAAGCCTACATGAGTTTTACAAGGAGGAAAAAGACATCTAAAGATTAGGGATGTCCCTAGAAAGAATCTCCTTCTTTCTGAAGACAAGGGAAAGATTAGACAATTGTCTCCCAACTACAGAGGCTCCGAGGATTCAGAGAAACATGTGGGAGTATAATTTTATGTCTTTAAAATGCCCTGCCATATTTTTAAATGTTTCAAATCATTAATAATTAGAGAAATGCAAGCGACTCAAGAGTCCAACCCACACCCATCAGACTGGCAAAGGATAGAAAAAAGGGAAAATAACATCAGGAAATAGAAGGATAGGAACACCAATGCATTGTTGGTGGAGCTGTTAGATGATCCAGTCTTTGCAGAGACCAATTTTGAACTATTTTCAACATATACTGATCCAGCAATACCATTACTAGGCTTATGCCTTAAAGAGATCAAAACAAAGGAAAAGGACCCATATGTGCAAAACAACAACAACAAACTTACAGCACAGCACTTTTACTGAAGCAAATAACTGGGAACTAAAAGGATAACCACCAATAGGGAACTGACAGGACAAATTATGGCATGTTACTATAATGGAAAATTACTTTGCCATAATTACCAAAGGGATTCAGGAAAACATGGGAAGACACATGAACTGATATGAAAGTAAGCAGGACCTGGAAGAACAACTACAATGTTGTAATGAAAAACAACCTTATTGTAGACTTTAAGTACTTTGATCAATGCAGTGCCCAACCATAAAAAAATCCCATAGAATCAATGATGAAGGATGCTGCCCATCTCCCGACAGAGGATGGGAAATGAAATATGTGTGTGTGTCTGTGTATGTATATATGTAACAAGCAAGTATGCCAGTCCCTGACCTTAAGGAGCTTACAGTCTAATGGAAAGCTGGAAGGGGGTGGAGGTAGAGTGTCAGTGGGCATGTCATAGTTTGAAGAGAGATGGGAAGTACATTGGAGGCTTGGATTAGGACAGGATATGGCAAAAATTCGTCCAGGAACATTTCAAGAGCCCACTTTGTGTCAGTTCATATGTCTTCCTGTGTTTTTCTGAATCCCTGTGGTAATTTGTGTTGAAACAATTTTCCATTATAACTATATGCCATAAATTGTCCAGTCAATTCCCTATTGGTGACATCCCTTCAGTTTCCAGTTATTTGCTTCAATAGAAGTGCTATAAGTCTGCTGTTGTTGTCGTTTTGCCTATATGGGTCCTTTTCCTTTATCTTTGGTCTCTTTAGAGTATAAGCCTAGTGGTGGTATTGCAGGATCAACATGTGTTGAATATAGTTTAAAATTGGTCTCCACAAAGACTGGACCATCTCATAACCCCACCAACAGCATTAGTATTCCTATCCTCTTATTTCCAATGTGTCATTATTAAGCAAATATTAAGTCATTACTACCTATCAGGGACTGTGCTATGCACTGGGAATACAAAGACAAAAGTTAAACAGTTCCTGCCTACAAGGAGTTAGCATTCTAATAGCAGCAGACAATACACAAATACAAATATATATAGAAATTATAAAAAATATACAAGGTAACTGTGGGAAGGATACTAGGGGGACCACGGACAACTTCATACAGAAGGTGAGAAGACAGTACACCCAGAAAGGAGATGGAACATGGTGTGTGTGAAAGAGGGGATGGGAAGGGTCAGTCTGGCTAGAGTGCAGAGTGTGAGAAAAGGAGAGTCAAGTACAAGAAGACTAGAAAGGTAGAAAGGGAATAGACAGGCTACGAAGAGCTTTCAGTGTCAAAGAGTTTAGACCTTTGAACATGATTTTATTATAATCAGATGAGGAGAGGCCTTACACAATCAGACTAAGGAAGCTCTGGCAGTAGCCCACATAAGAGCATAAGATATGGGGGGTAGGGGTGGGTGGAGCCAAGATGGCAGCTGGAAAACAGGGACTTGCTTAATTAAGCTCTCCTCCAAATACCTGTGAAAAATAGCTCTAAACAAATTCTAGAGCTACAGAACCCACTAAATAACAGAGGGAAACAAGTCTCCAGGCCAAGATGGCCTGGATGGTTACTGGGAAGGGTCTATCGCACCGTGCTGGGAGTGGAGCGCAGCTCAGTGTGGGCCGCACCAGGACAGACCAGACTGGGAGTTGGGTGGAGCAGGCCTTAGGGTCATGAATCACTGAGCTGTGGCAGTTACCAGACTTCTCAACCCAAAAATGCCAAAGACAATGGAGCAGGTTATTGGGAAAACTCTGGATCTAGGTGAGAGAAGTGCATAGTCAGCCCCAGCCCTGGGGCAGCAGAGGTTGTTCAGTGGCTCCAGTGGCTGCTTCCAGATCTCCAGCGGTAGTTGCTTCTGGCCCCAAGCCCACTTGGTGGGAGGAATCAAGCAGCGGATCAGAGCAGGAGTACAGGGAGTGCTTTGCTGGTGCAGAGGCAGGGTTCTCTTGCTTTGCCCTGTTTGGATCTGGGTCGCAGTCCTGGTTGGCAGTTCTTGGGGGAGGAGGAGCACTGGTGTGGCAGAGTTTGCTGTGACTGGAGTAGAAGTAACTCTGAAAAACAACAGTGCAAGGCCCCTAAAGCTTGGGACAAAGCACTCTCCACTCTGAAGGTACTCATATCCTGACAAAAAGTTCAAGGATCAAGTAGTTGGCTCGGAACATGAACAGGCAGAAAAAAGGACTCAGACTCAGACTCAGACCATAGAATCTTTTTTTGGTGACAAAGAAGATCAAAACATACAGCCAGAAGAAGTCAACAAAGTCAAAGAGCCTCCAAGAAAAATAGGAATTGGTGTCAGGTCATGGAAAAGCTCAAAAAGGATTTGGAAAAGCAAGTAAGAGAAGTAGAGGAAAAGTTGGGAAGAAAAATGAGAGTGATGCAAGAAAATCATGAAAAACAAGTCAACTTGCTAAAGGAGACCCAAAAAAATACTGAAGAAAATAGCACCTTAAAGAATAGACTAACCCAAATGTCAAAAGAGCTCCAAAAAGCCAATGAGGAGAAGAATGCCTTGAAAGGCAGAATTAGCCAAATGGAAAAGGAGATCCAAAAGACCACTGAAGAAAATACCACCTTAAAAATTAGATTGAAGCAAGTGGAAGCTAGTGACTTTATGAGAAATCAAGATATTATAAAACAGAACCAAAGGAATGACAAAATGGAAGACAATGTGAAATATCTCACTGGAAAGACCACTGACCTGATGGAGAATAGATCCAGGAGAGAAAATTTAAAAATTATTGGACTACCTGAAAACCATGATCAAAAAGAGCCTAGATATCATCTTTCAAGAAATTATCAAGAAAAAACTGCCCTGATATTCTAGAACCAGAGGGAAAAATAGAAATTAGAAGAATCCACTGATTACCTCTTGAAAAAGATTCCCAAAAGAAAACTCCTAGGAATATTATAGCCAAATTCCATAGTTCCCAGGTCAAGGAGGAAGAATTGCAAGCAGCCAGAAAGAAACAATTTGAGTATTGTGGAAACACAATCAGGATAATACAAGATCTAGCAGCTTCTACATTAAGGGACTGAAGGGCTTGAAATATGATATTCTGGAGGTCAAAGGAGCTAGGATTAAAACCAAGAATCACCTACCCAGCAAAACTGAGTACAATACTCCAAGGCAAAATATGGATTTTCAATAAAATACAGGCCTTTCAAGCTTTCAAATACAATAATCAAGAGAAGAGGTAAACAGAAAGAGAAATCATAAGGGACTTACTAAAGCTGAATCATTTTGTTTATATTTGTACAAGGAAAGATGATATTTGTAACTCATGAGACCTTTCTCTGTATTAGGGTAGTTGAAGGGAATATACATATATACAGACAGAGGGAACAGGGCGAGTTGAATATGAAGGGATGATATCTTAAAAAATATAAAATAAAATTAAGGGGTGAGAGAGGAATATATTGGGAGGAGAAAGGGAGAGATAGAATGAGGTAAATTATCTCACATAAAAGTGGCAAGAAAAAGCAGTTCTATTGGAAGGGAAGAGAGGGCAGGTGAAAGGGAATGAGTGAATCTTGCTCTCATGGGATTTGACTTAAGGAGGGAATAACACACTCAACAGGGTACCTTACCTCACAGGAAATTGGGTGGGGGAGAGGATGAAAATGAGGGGTGATAGAATGTAGGGCAGATTAGGGGAGGAGGTAATCAGAAGCAAACACTTTTGAAAAGGTACAGGGTCATGGGAGAAAACTGAATAAAGGGGGACAGGATAGAATAGATACAGATATAGTCTTTCACAACATGACTATGAAGGAAGTGTTTTGCATAATGATACATGTGTGGCCTATGTTGAACTGCTTGCCCTTTCAAGGAGGGTGGGTGGAAAGGGAAGAAGGGAGAAATTTTGGAACTCAAAGTTGTAAAAGCAGATGCTCAAAAAAAATTGTTTTTACATGCAGCTGGGAAATAAGATATACAGGCAATGGGGTATAGACATCTATCTTGCCCTACAAGAAAGTAAGGGGAAAGGGGATAAGGGAGGGAGTGGGGTGACAGAAGGGAGGGTTGACTGGGGAATGGGGCAATCAGAATATATGCCATCTTGGAGTGGGGGAGGGTAGAAATTGGGAGAAAATTTGTAATTCAAAATCTTGTGGAAATCATTGTTGAAAACTAAAAATATTAAATAATAAAAATATGGGGAAAAAAGAGCATAAGAGATGACTGGGGAGGGCCAAAATGAGGGCGACTGTGTGAGCAGGCAGGTAGGGACACTTATAAATGATGTTGTGGAGATAGAAAGGGAGGGTTGGCAACTAACTGGGTATGTGGGTATGACAGTAAGAGAGCCAAACCAGGGTGGGTGAAAGGATGGGGGGTGGGGGGGACATTGTCCTTAACTGTAATGCCTGTGTGTCACATTAACCTGGTCCAGGGCCCTTGGAGGAGAGTTCCTTGAGATCCTTTCAGAGGCTCCATGAAATCAAAGCTATTTTCTCAAGACAATTTTCCTTTACAATATGGTAAATATCAATAGATAAAACCCACATAAATGAAAGCTCTCTGAGGATGGGTTCTCAATGATTTTTAAGAGTGTTAAAGAGCTCTAAATCACTATTAATTAGAGAAATGCAAATGAAAACAACTTTTAGGTACCACATCTCTTCTGTCAGATTGGCTAACATGACAAAGCAGGAAAATGATAAATGCTGGAGAGGATGTGGGAAAATTGGAACATTGTTACATTGTTGGTGCAGTCATGAACTGATCCAGTCATTCTGGATAGCAATTTGGAACTATGCCCAAAGGGCTATAAAAAATGCGCATACCCTTTGACCCAGCAATGCCACTTCCAGGGCTGTATCCCAAAGAAATCACACAAGTGGGAAATGGACCAGTATGTACAAAAATATTTATAGTAGCTCTTTTTGTGGTAGCAAAGAATTGGAAATCAAGGTGATGTCCATCAATAGGGGAATGGCTAAACAAATTGTGGTATATGAATGTAATGGAATACTATTGTGCCATAAGAAATGAGGAACAGATGGACTTCATTATAACCTGGAAAGACTTATATGAACTGATGCTGAGTGAGGGGAGCAGAACCAGGAGAACGTTATACACAATTACAGACACACGGTATCTGTAAGGACAAACTCTGATAGACTTTGCTCTTCTCATCAATGCAAGGTTCATTCAAAGACAGCTCCAAAAGACTCATGATGGAAAAAGCTATGTACATCCAGAGAAAGAATTACAGAGTCTGAATGCAGATTGAGGCAAACTATTTGCTCTTTTTTTTCCTTCTTTTTTGATTTTGTTTCTTCTTATGATTCATTCCATTGGTTATAATTCTTCTTTACAACTGGACTATTATGTAAATAAGTTCAATGTGAAGGTATATGTAGAACCTATATCAGATTACATGCTGTCTTGAGAGGGAGGGGGGAAGTAGAGGGAGGGAGAGAAAATTTGGAACTGAAAAACTTGTAGATTGTTGTAAATTAAAAATAAATAAATTTTTTAAAAAAGAAAGCCTATATCATACTAAAAAAAAATAGAGTGTGAAAGAGTCCTGATGCCACAAAGCTTGAGAACCTATGATCTATGCCTTTTTTACCTGCACTTACTCTGTCCTGTGATTCTCCTTCAAATCCAAAAACAAATGCAGGGAACCTCCAGATTTCTCTTCCTCTATGCCCTCTAAAATTACATTTTCACCAATCTTTCTCTTTGAAAATCCACCAATCTTGAGAATCATGAGCAGTTATAAAAGGAAAATCCTTGTATGTCAAGCTGAACCAAAAATTCAACTGGTTTTTACTCTTAGAGCCTTTCATGCAGATAAAAGGTATTGTTCCCATTTTAAAGATGAAAAACTGAGGCTTAGAGTTGGTCTTCAGAAACCATTACAATGTTCTTTTCATAATGCTATTTTTGGTGGTAACCCTTAAATACTGGACAGAATTAGGAGCAAATTTCAGACATTCTTTACTAAATGCTATGAAAAGAAACTTGTTTTCCTACTAAAAATTGATACAGCCCCATAGTTCACTCAGTCTAAATTAAGCCATGAATTCATGAATTTTGTTACAAGTGATGACAGGGTAAACCTAACATCTCCATTCAGGTTATGTGAACAAGTTCTATTTCAAGTGAAGCAGTAAATGGACTCAAAATGCTTTCAGGACATTATCTCTCCCTAAGGGGACTCCTATCTCTCCTGACCTGAAGGTGTTCCCAAAGTTATCAGAAAAATGTATGACCATAAACAACTGGCCATTAAGCAGCCCACAAGCTCCACACTGTCAAAAGATCTAGAAAAAAAATCCACAGGATTTTGGGTGGAGTACCTAAGGAAGATTAAGACATGGACAAGATTCATACAGGATCTGCAGGTAACTAGGGAAGATAAGTCCATCTAAGCATCTGAGAAGTATTCTCTCTCTCTCTCTCTCTCTCTCTCTCTCTCGATCTTTCCACTGATGTAGATTATAACCCATCCACCTATCTCATGAGATTCTTATCCACATTCTCCAAATTCACCCCCGAAGGATCCATCCAACATGATGGAGGCATTTCTTGATTTTTATTAAGATTCCAAGATTTTGTATATATCTTGTCCATCAGCTGTCCCTCATTCTCAGCATATGACATTTTTTTGATGATACATTTCTCTGATGATATCTTTTACTTCAGTTTTACTTTATAGTTCCCTGTTTGTTATGCATTTTAGCCTGGTCACTCACTTTCCACTGACCTCTGAGCAACATTTATTTTCAATTTTTCAGGAACTCTAGTCTTCCGTGACTCACAGCAATACAACATTATTGGTGGAATCCCATATTAAAAAGATAGGTATTTATTTCATGGAAAATGAAAAATGTGGTGTTATTAAAGGAAATTTTCAATCAAGTTTGCTACCCTCCTCTTACATACCCAATTGGTCCATTTGCAGTATCAAGAAACATATCTATAGATGGATGGATCTTAAAAGGTTTTTCCACTTAACTTCATATTATAGTCTGGACAATAAGCATTGTTTGTATTTTTCCTTTGTGGATAATTAAGTCAAACTTTTTTGAGTGGGTTTTTTTTGGATCTCATCCAGAAGATGCTCTAGGACTCAATGCAGTAACCACACAATGTCATCCACAAAAAAGAACAATTGGAAATCTTCACCATCTGTAGATCAAGGGCTGTTAACCTAGAACCACTGAAATTTTTAAAAAATATTTCAATAACTGCATTTCAACATAATTGTTTTCCTCTGTAATAATTCTATGTATTTTGTTATCCATTTAAACACATTCTGAGAAAGGGTCCACAGACTTTCCCAGACTCCCAAAGGGGTTCCATGATATAGGAAAGGTGAAGAAGCCCTGAATAGAGTCTATCCCTCTTAAATTTGGACTCTGAATTGGTTCTCCTTCACAACAGTTACAAATACCTTTGATGAGCATTTGTCTCCATGTTTTATGCCTCTTCTAAGATTTATGATCAGGAGATCATTGGACAAGGTTATAGAACTCTGATGACACACTTTTCAAGGAATCTTGCCCAATTTTAGTGTGTGCACAGGAAACACCTTTGTTGCAAGAGAGTTATTAATAGAATTTTGCTTATTAAATGAAAAGCTTTGGATAGTCAAATTATTTAGGCACAGTGAGATCTTATCTACATCTTTCAGTTAACTGTGTGATGGTAAAAATGTGGTCTATTGCAGAATATTGCCTATGAAAGTCTACTTGCTCTCTATCCTCATCAAAGGTGCCCTTAATGTATACTAAAAAAAATTTATTTAATGCTGTTATATAAGTAACTGTTGACTTCTCTTGATCTCCTATTTTGGGTATTGATAAGATATTTTTTCACACCTCTAGTGTCATCTTCTCCTTCAGATAGCTCCTAAGTTTAGCCCTCAATATTATCTCAATGTGTCACTTGCAGCACTCATCTCCTTTATGTATACTTCGATATTTCTAAACAATGCTTTCTACATCCAGCTATTTGAACTGGGACCCTGGTCTCTAACAGATGAGTTTTGTCTTGTCTTTCTCAGAATCCAGGTATGTGTAACCACACACACGGCCTCCCCTACTCCCTTTCCAATTGTCTGTGTTGTCTTCTATTGGAATGTAATCTCCTTAGAAGCAAGGACAGTCTTTGTTTGCTTGAATCTGTATCCCTAGCACCCAGCATGGTGCCTGGATGTGACAAATGCTTTTTCTTTCATTTATAACAGATCTGTCTTCTATTAGAATGTAATATCCTTGAAAGCAAGGACAGTCTTTGTTTGCTTGAATCTGTATCCCTAGCACGGAGTGTGGTGCCTGGATGTGGCATCTCTTCTATATACACCTGCTCTAACCCAGCTGCTTGTCCTTCCTTTGTTCTCTTTAGGGCCCTTTCTACCTCCTCCATATATTCTTATAGAGGAACTAAGAGTTAAAGACCAAGTGTAGTAACTCCACTTTCCTTGATGGTAAAAAGTTTGTATATAAACGTATGAACATCTTTTCAGATATTTCTATCTGTCTTATGTTTTTATGATCTTTACATATTTATCCTAACATACTACCAGGATGACTTTATTTAGTTGGGGCTTTTGCCAGGCTTTCTTTAAAACTGACTTTAGCCTCCACTGCTTGTCTTGGTTTTAAGAAGACACTGCTTATAATATTCCAATATGCTTTTCTGTAAGCTTTTATAAATGAGCTTATATTCTAAACTGGTGCTGCCCTTGACTGCCAAAATCTGTCTTCTTGGCAAGTTCATCAAGTGTTTGCTAACAAAGGTACTGTTTAAGTTTTTTGATGTATTCATTATGGCAATGCATTTACCTCAAACTTCCACATGAAATTGGCGCCTATTTTTTCTTCCATCCAGAATGAATTTGAAACACTCATATAGATCAGGTTGGAGTAGTTTTAACTGAACATCAAAGGGGGATGTCCTTTTGAAAAAAATTTGATGCTTTTAGATGTGTACTAATTTTGATCTTTGTAATAAGAGATAGGTATCTTGACTTTTTGTAGGTATCTGGTTCAAGAATGACCACCTTAGTAACAAGTACTGTCTGCTAAAACATAGTTAACTTCATTCGTGTATTATTTGGCCCTAATTATGTCCAGTACTTTCTAATTCTTGAGTGAAGTACTCATGGTGTATATGCATGAAGTTTCTCTGCATTCTATATATTATTGATTTGTCATTCCTTACTCTTCATTCCTATGTTCCAGTGCATGTCCTACCCCCATTGCCACCTTTGCACTAAATTTACTGAGCAGCAAAATATTGGTTTAATTTGGAGGGTTTTCTTGAGGTCACATAATTTCTTAATCTTCAAAAGATATTAGTGTGTAAACTGTAATTATTTTCAGGGTGGCCTTTCCACAAATACTTATCATGAACACTGAAATCAAGATGCCTCAATGCATCCCTACCCTCAACCACACTCCTGGCAGCTAGACCTGACCCAATGTAATGCAACAGAATGTAATCTCATACCCTGACACCCCACCTTCTTTCCAGTGCCTAGAGATACTCACACCAAACTGCAGTAACTTGCCAAGACCTCAATAGCCAGTAACACAGAAGCATTCTATGCTTCAGTAGAGCTCTGCAAAAGAACAGAGGAACAGAGGGAATGACGCAGGACCCATGTCTGGGCTGGAAATAGAGCTCAATTCCACACTTTGACCCTCCCCCCCTTCTCCCAGTTACTCAGAGACCCAAACTCCAAATGGTAGAAACTTGCACAGGTAGCAATAGCCGCAGCATGGGCCAGAAAACTGAGGAAAAGAGGGAACAGGGCAGGATACTATAAATGGGGAGGGGCTTTTTAGCACTCCTGGACGGCATGAGCTGGACCAGTTCTGTCTCCCTAAAAGTTACTTGGAGACTTAAGAGTGCCAGCATGGGAGGAGGCTGAGATGCTTTGAGATCCAAAAACCATCAGAAGGGGAGGGAATAAGAAAGTGAGAAACAATGGAAAATATGAGGAAAAAATTTAAATTACCTAAGATCTCAGGAGAAAGACTTTAAAGCAAAATAGATAAACTGATATGGAAGACATTAACAGCAGAAGGAAATATGGCCTTCATTTATAAATACTACAAAATCCTGTGGATTTTGAGAAGGACATGGGTCATGCTGTTTCTGAGTGAATTAAAAGAGAAAAGTGAATTATGAAAGCAGAATTTATAACCTGCTCAGCAGAAATAATTGGAAAAATGTTGGATATCATCAAAGAAACAGAAGACAAATGATTTGGAATGCAAATACACAAGAGGACAATGTAGAACAGAATAAAAAAGCAAATATGCTTTCCACACAAGCAAAACAAGACACATAGACACAGACTGAGGATCGTAAGTCTCCCAGACCACAATGAAACAAATTCTGAACACCATAATACAAGGAAACTATTCAGAACTCCTGAAAATAGAAAAGTACCAGCTAAACAAATCCATAGATCCCCTCCAAAAAAAGAACACAAAGTTGTAAACTCTTAACACATATAGTGGTTAAATTTTAAAAGTTTTAAATTCCATTGAGAAACAACAAATTCTGCAAGCAAACAGAAAAAAAGGTAGTTGTGTTTGTCCTTTGTTTTTGACTATGGCATCAGGGAAATGATGACATGACTTGCAGTTGACTGTGATTTGAATGAGGGAGGGCCGTGCAAGGTCACTAGCCTCACTTTATCCACCAGAGCCATCTGGATCCAGGGACCAGATATTCACCAGGACGACTGGAGATGGCCCAGGATGCAATGGGAGACCCTTGCCCTTTTGGGCTAAGGCCTTTGCCTGTATTCACTTAGAGTGAGGTAATGTCCATTCAGTGAATAAGCATCTTTAAGAAATGAGTCAAGGGATGGCCCCTTTAATTAGAAAAAGAAAAAAAAAATCAAGCTGGGAGGGGAAGACCCTCAGGGTGCTGTTCCAAAGAGAAACAGTTACCATTGACACTCACTCAACACCAGGAAAAAAAAAACTTCAAAGGAAAGAAAATTTGAAAGACTGGATTCTTTTGAACTCATGAGAATATGCAGACATGAATGGGATTTTGAATCCTGAAGAGTAATGAAGCTCAAGATGTTAAAAAGGCCTATGAAATATTTTTTTGTTGTCAATGGGTGCATAAGACCACCTCTTCCAACTCCTTTATTTGCTCTTCTAGGGAGAACCTAGGAGTCATTTTAGCTGTGACTTTTGTCTCATTCTTTTAATTCGAAGCAAGAACATCAAGACTGACAGGTTCGAATTGTCCTAGTAGTATTCGATTGTTCCAGTATCATTCCAATACTTTGACAGGAATCTCACATATGAAATGCCAATAACTAAGTTAAAGTTTTTACATGGTTTAAAAATGTTGTTCGTCCTAGCACTATCTGTGCCACTTTCCCCTATTCTGCCACTATCCCTGCAGAAGCAGAGTAGGCCACATAGAAGCAAGTGCCTTTGGATATTTCCTCATCCATACTCTCCTACAGATATTTCACCCTGGAATACCCTCCTACCATTGGTGAGTTGCTCATAGGCCCTCCATTTTGGAGAAAGGCCCAGGCCAGCCACCTTTCATTTTCGTTTCAGCCATGCTTCTGACTTTCTGGACTTTAAAATCATACCTCAGCTGCAGCCTCACTCTGGAACTTACTTCAGCAAGTGGTGCCTTCTCACCCTGGAACATCATTCCACCATAGTGGTGGTCTCCTCTCTCTGGTGAATTCCTTCCAGTACCTCCATTTGGGGGAGGGTCCTAGGCTGGCCAACCTTTGTTTTGCTCATGGCTGTAGTTCTGTCTTTCTGGACTTTAACACCACACACCTGCACCTGTTCTTTCTGGGCCTGGGGAGCGGACCTGGAGAGGGGACGGAGAGTGCCAGAAGAGGGCGGTGCTAGGAATTCACACACCTCCCCGCTGAGGGTGAACCGCACTGCACGCAGTCCGGCAAGCCACACCCACACTTCCTCTCCCGTGCCGAGCCACGTGCCGAGCCACGTGCCGAGCCACGTGCCGAGTCACGTGCGGAGCCACTTCAGCTTCTGCTCCTCCGGGTACTGCAGGGGGCGCCGTGGTGGGAGCGAACTCCAGGGCGCTTCTTGCCTGGGCTTTCTCGGCAGTTCGCTGTCCTTCTCCCAAATCTCAATGGCGGACTCCTCTGGGCGGAGGCCCCAGGGCCTCCCAGGCCTAACAGCCGGGGCCGGGGGGAGCCGATGTCGGTTGCCGGGGCCTTCGAGGTCTCTTTCTCGGGTTCACCCTCCCGGTAGAAGGATGGAAGGTCCGAGAGGCGGCGGGGCTGAGGCTGCAGGTGAGAGGCCGGAGGGGGCGGGAGAGAGCCTGGCCGACCTGGGCGGGGGTGGGCGCAGTGGCCGTCAGAGGGTTGGGAGGCAGGAGATGCAATACTGCATGCGGAGAGCAGCAAGGAGCCCAGTTTGGTAAAAATGCGCGAAAGGAAGTAAGTGTGAAATAAGCCTGCAAACATAGGTTGGGGGTGACCTGTGAGGGGCTTGAAACGCCTTTGTAGTTTATCTTTGAAGGAACACTGGCCCCTGAGCGGGAGAGTGGCAGAATTCTGCATCCAGAAGCTTTATTTTATCTGTGAAGGCATTAGAGGCCAGTGAAGGTCCTTGAGCCGGAGAGTGGCGGAATTCTGCATCCGGAAGCTTATGTTGGCAGACGTGTGGAAGATGGATGAAAGAGAGGAGAGGCTGGGAGCCAGGCATCAATTTTGAAAGCTGTTGTAATGGAGGTCATTGTGCAATGAGGTCTGGACTAAGGGGCTGGGAAAGTAAACGGGGATAAGAAGATTGAGCTGAGAGATGTTGCGGAAGTAGACTGCAAGGCTAGATGAAATAGGGTGTGTGAGGGTGAAGAAAGAATCAAGGTTGGCGCAGAGGTTGAGAACCTGGGTGATGACAGTCCAACAGAAATGATAGTTTGGAAGAGGATTGAGTCAAGGGAAAAGATAATTCCACTTGGACATGTTTAGTGTGAGATGCTTATAACATATCCAGAGGGAAAAGCCCAACAGGCAGTTGGTGATGGGATGCTGACATTCAGGAGAGAGATCGGGGCCAGACTTTTTGATTTTGGAGTCACCTTTGTCAACCAGATGGAACCAGCCTCCGATGCTAGCCCAGAGCAGGCTAGAGAGAGGAATCACACAGGTTAATTTCCAAGTGAGGGAAATGGCTTGCAAGCAGGGAGGCAAATTAAATACATGTGTGGAAGCCCAAGGCAGCCTGGGAGATCTCAGTACTTAGACGCTGTAGCCCTGACAAGTAGGGGTTACAGCGACAATGAGATAAGTTTATTCATAGCAGAGCTTTGTGACTGGAACTGTGGATACAGAAGGAGCTTGAGCTCCTTGGTGCTTATACAATACAATGCAATACAATAATCATGTGAAACAATTCTTGGCATTTGCTGTGGCTGAGATCATCCAGAGGGTGGACGCAAAGGATTATTGTTATGCCAAGCTCAGGGCACAGTCTGCTTGCTGGGCTAAGAGCTGAGGCTCTGGAAAACATCCTAATATCTTGACACCTTCAGAAAGATACTTGAATTCTTTTGATTCATGGTTTGATTTGACTCATGGCTGATAGAGCTCCTCGATAGAGTGGGAGTAGAGGGAAAAGACAAGACAGCCTAGTATGGAACCTTGGGAAAAACCCACGATTAAGGTGGTGAGACATAGATGATGATCTAGCAAAGGAGACAAGAGAAGGATGTGTAGAAGACATGTGGAAAGGAACAGTTTCACAGAAGCTGAAGGAGGAAGAGGCATCATGGAGGAGAGGATGGACAAGAGGCGAAAGCTTCATAGATATTCGAGAAGAGTAGGGACTGAGAAAATGTTATCGGGTTTGTAAGTTAAGACATTGTTGATAACTTTGGAAGGAGCTATTTCAGTGGAATGGTAGGACCAGATGCTAGCAAGGCTTAGAGTGTACAGTTTTTTCTAGTCTGTTTATAAAAGGGAAGAGATACATTCCATGATCACTTTTTAAAAAACTAATCATTGTTAATTAGATGGTAATTAGGCAGGGATGTGGGGGATGCAGTTCTTAAGGTCTCTCATGTGGATTGTTAAATTTTCATTTTGAGCATTTATATATCAGAAATCAGCAAATGCTCCAAATTAAGAGCTGATTTACTGTTTTGTTGATTGTCTAGACTCAAGATAGGGAAAATTACTATGTGGAAGGGATAACTATATATAAGTGATAGAGGAAAATGCTAATAATTCAGTTTAAAGTGTGTCCTGCCTTTTCAGAGAGCCAGTTGTTGAACATTTACCAGTACAGAAGAAGTGAGTTGGGGTGGAGCCAAGATGGTGGCTGGAAAGCAGGGACGTGTGTGAGCTCCCTACCACGTCCCTCCAAAAACCTATAAAAATGGCTCTGTACAAATTCTAGAACTGCAGAACCCACAAAATAGCAGAGGGAAGCAGGGATCCAGCCTAGGACAGCCTGGATGGTCGCTGGATGAGGTCTATCGTGCACGGAGTGGAGGGGAGCGGAGCTCAGTGTGGGAGGCAGCAGGACCAGCCAGACCAGGAGCCGGGCAGAACAGGCCCTAGCACCCTGAATCAGTGAGCTGTGGCAGTTACCAGACTTCTCAACCCACAAACAACAAAGACAACAGAGAAGGTTAGTGGGAAAAGCTGCTGGGACAGAGCGAAAGGAGTTCATGGTTCGGCCACCACCACCACCCCAGGGGCAGCAGAGGTGGTGCAGCTTCAGAGCTACAGCTGCAGTTTTTTCTGGCCCCAGGCCCACCTGGTGGGAGGAATTAAGTGGTGGATCTGAGCAGTAGTGCAGAGCCAGCTTAGATCTGATCTGGTCTGGGTTGGTGATTCTTGGGGGAGGAGTAGCGCTGTTGTGGCAGAGTTTGCTGTGTAGCTCTGAAAACAACAGTGCATCCCCTCAAGCTTGGGACAAAGTACTTTATACTCTACAAGCAGTCATACCCGACAAAAAACTCAAGGGTCAAGTAAGTTGGCTGGGAACGTGGCCAGGCAGCAAAAACAGACTCAGATTCAGACTCAGACTTTGGAATCTTTCTTTGGTGACAAAGAAGACCAAAACATACATCCTGAAGAAGTCAACAAAGTGCGAGAGCCTACACCAAAAGCCTCCAAGAAAAACATGAACTGGTCTAAGGCCATGGAAGATCATGTGAAAATCAATACTGAAAACTAAAATAAATAAAAGCAAACAAAAAAAAACAAAAAAAATATATAACAAATGAAAAAAGTAATATCTAGCAAAATTGGGGCCAAAATGAAGAAAGCGAGAGTCTAAACCAGCAAGATAAAATCATCCTAAGCATTTAGGACCACCAGGGGAAAGAACAAGAGGATGAACATAAAGGAGAAGGTCAAGGTAAAGAAACATCGTAGGGGTGTCACACTGGAAATCATTTTGCTCCACAGTTCTTTAATGTGGAAAGCGTGAAGAGTTAGTTGGGGCTGCCTCAGTTAAGAGAAATATACTTGTCCTACTATAGCGTCACCAATCCAATCACATTCTAACTTGCATTACAAGCCAAGGCTGCTTGGGTCCCTTATCCTCATTCCTAACACACATGAATGAAAAACAGTTGTATCATTTGCTGTGTGAAAATTAATGTCCTAATAAGTTCAGGGGATACCAAGAGAAAAAGTGAGATAGTCCCTGCCCTCAAGGAGTTTCCATTCTAATAGGAAGAAACATATTAGGGGGTTCCTCCTTTCATTGCATCTGCTACTCTCATTTGAACATAGAGACTCTCACCAGAACATAGAGACAAGTAAACTTAGGATGGAACCAGCCAATAAGAGAAAAGAGGATATGAAATTTGAGGCTATATTTGGGGGAGGAAACTTCGTATTTATTTATCTGTAATGCCTCAGAATAGTATAATAGAGTTTACTCCTTAAAGTATGCTTACCATGCAGCCCTTCTATGATCACATTAATGAAGAAGGGTCCTTCTTAATATACAGAAATAAGTTTATTCATACTTGTGGCTTATGAGTTTCTTTTTTTCTCACTTCAAAGAACTCTATCGCTGAGGCTTACAGCAGTCAGAGTATAAATTTAACATTTAACTTTATATCAATCTTTGCACCTAGATCTTTGGGGAAAAAAGGAGTGTTATCAGCTTTCAGGTCCAAGATTCGAAGGAAGCATTTTTTCAGATGATCCAGAGACTGACCCGTCTTAGAAAAATCAAGGTAGATGATGAATATAGCATCTTTTTCAACAACAACAGACAGTAGAGCATAAAGACACATACACACAAATATTTCCCTATTCCAATACAAGGGTTTTCTAACAAAATGTCAGACAAATTTTTTTTTACTGATTTTTTTAAATTTAAATTTATTTATTTAACATATTTAGTTTTCAGCATTCATTTTCACAACAGTTTGAATTACAGATTTTCTCCCCATTTCTACCCTCCCCCCCACTCCAAGATGGCATATATTCTGGTTGCCCTGTTCCCCAGTCAGCCCTCCTCTCTATCACCACCCTCCCCTCTCATCCCCTTTTCCCTTCTTTTCTTGTAGGGCAAGATAAATTTCTATGCCCCATTGCCTGTGTATCTTATTTTTTAGTTGCATGCAAAAACTTTTTGTTTTTGAACATCTGTTTTTAAAACTTTTAGTTCCAAATTCTCTCCCCTCTTCCCTTCCCACCCACCCTCCCTAAGAAGTCGAGCAATTCAACCTAGGCCACATGTGTATCATTATGTATCACCCTTCCACACTACTCATGTTGTGAAAGACTAACTTCATTTTGCTCCTTGCCAACCCATCCCCCTTTATTGAATTTTCTCCCTTGACCCTATCCCCTTTCCAAAGTGTTTGTTTTGATTACCTCCACCCCCATCTGCCCTCCCCTCCCTCATCCCCCTCCTTTTATTTTTTTTTTATCTTCCTCCCTCTTCTTTCCTGTGGGGCAAGATACCCAACAGAGTATGTATGGTATTCCCTCAGGCCAAATCTGATGAGAGCAAGGTTCACTCATTCCCCCCTCACCTGCCCTCTCCCCTCCTCCCACAGAACTGCTTCCTCTTTCCACCTTTATACGAGATAATCCATCCCATTCTATCTCTCCCTATCTCCCTCTCTCAGTATGTTGCTCTCTCATCCCTTAATTTCATTTTATTTCTTTTAGATATCTTCCCTTCATCTTCAACTCACCCTGTGTCTGCTCTCTCTCTATTACACACACACACACACATATATATATACATACATATACACATATATATACATACATACATATACACATAGATACATACATACATACACATTCACTTATATATATACATAAACATATATATATATATGCATATTCCCTTCAGCTACCCTAATACTGAGGTCTCATGAATCATACACATCATCTTTCCATGTAGGAATGTAAACGAAACAGTTCAACTTTAGTAAGTCCCTTGCAATTTCTGTTTCTTGATTACCTTTTCATGCTTCTCTTGATTCTTGTGTTTGAAAGTCAAATTTTCTATTCAGTTCTGGTCTTTTCACTGAGAAAGCTTGAAAGTCCTCTATTTTATTGAAAATCCATATTTTGCCTTGGAGCATGATACTCAGTTTTGCTGGGTAGGTGAGTCTAGGTTTTAATCCTAGCTCCATTGACCTCCGGAATATCGCATTCCAAGCCCTTCGATCTCTTAATGTAGAAGCTGCCAGGTCTTGGGTTATTCTGATTGGGTTTCCACAATACTCAAATTGTTTCTTTCTGGCTGCTTGCAGTATTTTCTCCTTGATCTGGGAGCTCTGGAATTTGGCGTCTATATTCTTAGGAGATTTCTTTTTTGGATCTATTTGAGGAGGCGATCGCTGGATTCTTTCAATTTCTATTTTGCCCTGTGGCTCTAGAATATCAGGGCAGTTCTCCTTGATAATTTCTTGAAAGATGGTATCTAGGCTCTTTTTTTGATCATGGCTTTCAGGTAGTCCAATAATTTTTAAATTCTCTCTCCTGGATCTATTTTCCAGGTCAGTGGTTTTTCCAATGAGATATTTCACATTGTCTTCCATTTTTTCATTCCTTTGGTTCTGTTTTATAATATCTTGATTTCTCGTAAAGTCACTAGCTTCCACTTGCTCCAATCTGATTTTTAAAGTAGTATTTTCTTCAGTGGTCTTTTGGACCTCCTTTTCCATTTGGCTAATTCTGCCTTTCAAGGCATTCTTCTCCTCATTGGCTTTTTGGAGCTCTTTTGCCATTTGAGTTAGTCTATTTTTTAAGGTGTTGTTTTCTTCAGTGTATTTTTCAGTATTTTTTTGGGTCTCCTTTAGCAAGTCATTGACTTGTTTTTCATGGTTTTCTCGCATCCTTCTCATTTATCTTCCCAATTTTTCCTCTACTTCTCTAACTTGCTTTACCAAATCCTTTTTGAGCTCTTCCATGGCCTGGGACCAGTTCATGTTTTTCTTGGAGACTTTTGTTGTAGGCTCTATGACTTTGTTGTCTTCTTTAGGCTGTACGTTTTGGTCGTCTTTGTCAGCAAAGAAAGAATCCAAAGTCTGAGACTGAATCTGGGTGTGCTTTCGCTGCCTGGCCACATTCCCAGCCAACTAACTTGACCCTTGAGTTTTTCAGTGGGGTATGACTGCTTGTAGACTATCGAGTTCTATGTTCCACGTTTGGGGGGGAGGTGCCAGCTCTGTCACACCAGCACTCCTCCTTCCCCAAGGACCCCCAGCCCGGGCTGGGCTTAGATCTTTAGCAGGCTGTGCACTCCTGCTCTGATCCGCCACTTAATTCCTCCCACCAGGTGGGAGCAGCAGCAACTGTAGCTGCCCCACCTCCGCTGCCCCCGGGGCTGGAAGCCGAACCTCGAACTCCTTCCACTCCCGCAGCTTTTCCCACAAACCTTCATCGCAGTCTTTGGTGTTTGTGGATTGAGTAGTCTGGTAACTGCCGCAGCTCACATAATCAGGGCGCTAGGGGCCCCATCTGCCCAACTCCAAGTTTGGTTGTTCCGCGCCACTCAGGCTGGGCTCTGTTCCACTCTGTTCCCAGCTCCCAGCTCCCAGCTCTGTGTGGGATAGACCTCACCCAGAGACCATCCAGGCTGTCCTGAGCTGGAGCCCTGCTTCCCTCTGCTGTTCTGTGGGTTCTGCTGTTCTAGAATTGGTTCAGAGCCATTTTTTATAGGTTTTTGGAGGGACTCGGTACGGAGCTCACAGTAGTCCCTGCTTACCAACCGCCATCTTGGCTCCACCCCCATGCCAGACATATATTAAAGCATATTTGTGTACAAGAAATGAGTGATACTGTCCTTAGTAGGAAGTCTAGTTATCTACTTTTAGTAAAGTAGATGTTTTAGTAAAACATATCTCTTTGTAAAAAGAGTTATCAGGTTTTCTTTCATCATTCTTTGGATTAGAATAACAAGGGAAAATATCTTAAAGAAAACAAAATGTGCAAGCCCAGAAATTTTTTTTTTACTGGTGTTTTAAGGGGGTAGAAGCATCACTTTCTTGCATTGCTTAGTATAAGTGAATAAAAGAGGTCATCTTCTAACTAGAAGTAAAATGACAAAAATACTTGTGTCTGTATGTGTAGAAAGGAATCAACATTCCTGATTTATAAAAGTTACAGTAAGGCAGGTAGATATTTAACAAGTATCCCTAAATGAGTTCTGAAGGAAGAAAAGGGACATTAGACTGTCAAATAGAGCAACCATTCCCTCTAGTGATTGTCCCAGAGGGAGGACATTGATAAATACTCCCTAAGATGATCATCTTGGAGTTCAGGAAGGCTACTGTTAACAACTCACTCCCCTCAGTTGATTGCCTTAAGAAACTGAAAATGTATTATTTGTATTTTGTCCTCCGCTCTCGAAGATGACCATGACATCAGGGTAATGATGATATGACTTGTAATTGACTTTGATTTGAGTGAGAGAGGGCTGTGCAAGGTCACCAGCCTCACTTTGTCCCCCAGAGCCATCTGGGTCCGGTGGCCTGAAGTGGCCAGCAAGACCGGAGATGGCCCAGGATGCATTAGGAGACACTGGCTCTTTTAGACTAAGGTCTTTTCAGGTTCTCACTTTGAGGGAGGTGACACCCATTCAGTGAATAGGCCTTTTTAAGAAGTTAATCAAGGGATGGCCCCTTTGAATCAACAACTCAAAAAAAAATCAGAGAGACCAACAGTGCTTTTCACTCCTACCCTAAAAGGATGATTACAGTAGTTAAGGCAAGGAGGGGCTTGAAAGCAAAAGGAGGGAGTTACTTTAAAATATCAAATAATCTAAAGCTAGAAGAAAGACATTAACTGGGGTAGTTTTTCTCAGTCATCTCTGGATTTGTCTTTGTGACCTATGCAGACCTCAGTCCCTCACTTGATCATTTAAAGCCAAATAGAACAAATTATAAGAGGTTTATTTTAATGCTTTATATGACAGTGATTCCATTTGTGGGATCTATTAGTAGACAAATGCTGAGGCTAGAAAAAACCCAACTAGCAAAATGGTATAATTATTATTAAGCATTTTACAAAGGGGAAATTCAGACCACCATGGTCATGTCATTGCCAGAAATCAGAGATATAGTAAGTGATAGAGTTAGGCTTAAATTCACATTTCCTGATGTCAAGTAGATTAATTCTCTTTTTGAGGTATCTCAAGACTCGGAATTCTTTTTGCTTATAACTCTTTGGGTTGGTAAATTGTTAAGGAGGAGTAGAATTTTTTTAATTTTTAAAAAAATTTAAAAAATTTTTTAAAAGAATAAATATATAGAGAAAAGTGATTCTGGAGAATTCTTGGATTCTCCATTTGTACTATAGGGAGATTGGGTATGGGGGTGGGGGTGGGCAGAACAGAAGAGGTAGGAAATGAAAGTAACTGCCTGTGGCACAATATATGGGAACCTGAAGGCATTTCAATTTAATACCCTTGAATGCATACACTTTCAAAGCCTTATCATTCTGTGACCCAATCCCTGTAGGTATTTACATCTTGTACTGAAGTCTCTTAAGACCCAGGGCACACATGGGAGGCACATTTGTTAGATTGTAAGAGGTTAAGAAGAGAGTGAGAGGAGAGAAAACAGTCACTTACTGTAAACAATCTTTTCAAGGAATTTAGCTACAAGGGACAGAAAACTTAGAGGTAGTGGGGAGGGAAGAATCAAGTGAGGATTTTTTTTTCAAGATGGGGAGATATGGGCATGTTTGTAGTCAGGGAATGAGCCAGTAGATCCGGAGAAATTGAACGTCAGTGAAAGAATAACTTGTCTGATGGAGCATCCTATTGGAGGAGACAGGTTGGAATGGGATCACTTGAACAAGTAGAAGGATTAACCCTGGTAAAGAATAAGGCTACTTTTTCATGTGAAACTGGGGTGAAAGAGGAGGTAGTTGCAGAAGGCATCTGAGTAATAGGAGATAAGGAAGAGCAGACAAGAGGCAGTTCATGGTGAATGACCTCAATTTTTTTCTGTAAAATACGAGATGTTCCCTGATTATTGCCTACTCTGAACTACATTCCCAATAAGTATTCTCAGACTAGCTAGTTAACCACAAAAGACCAAAAAAATGTTTAAAACAGAGTTGTAAAAGGACTTTCCCTTTGCCCGGAAGGAAAATGGGTCAGGTTCTCAAAATGGAGCCAACCATAGGGGAATAAAGCAAATACAGAATTATTGCCTTAGGGTCTAGTTTGGGAGGATTCTAACCATTTAGTTTCTGCCCCAACACTCTTCCCACCCTTCCTACCTGCTCTTCATTCTCCATGTGGCCTCTCACATTCTCCCCATCTCCCCATAGACCTCTGCTTTATTGAATTAACTACAATAAACAATGACTAGTTCTTGGTTTCAGTTGCTCTAGTCTAGTATTTAAGGAAAATAGCTGATTTTTTAAAAAAGGTTTGCATTATGGTCTAGAAAAGGAAGAGGAGAACTAAGTCAAGTTATTCAGAGTTTTTACTCTGTCATTAAGTAGGAATTACCTTTTGGTTCTACCAACCATTTCATTTTCCCCAGTGACTAGTTCAAAGTAGAAAATAAATATATGAAGCAGGAAAAGAATAAGGGACAGCTAATATCTTCCTAATCTAAAATACTTATTATCCCCAGTTCAGTAGCAGGAAGACAAGGTTAGCCTGGTTCTATCAGTTGCTAAAGATTGGAAGTAGTATGTTTGACCCCATTATAGAGCCCCTACAGCAGCACAGCTGTCCTACCTTCCCACGTTTGGCCATGACATTTCTAAAGAGAAGGAAGAAATAAACTAATTGAATTTTACTTTCTTTTTTTGCAGATTCTTTTCTCAAAGAAAAGACTTCACCTCAATCTTCCCAGAGGAACCCCAGCAAGACCTCAATAACAGGTTTACCTCTTCCCTACTCCTTTTCTTCTTGAAACTACAACAAAAAATCCCAAATCTCTTTGAAACCCAGACCAAAGAAAGGAACAAATGGGTTAGCTGTGCATACTACACCCATGTCAGAACTGTGAATGTATAAAGACTTTTTTGGAATCTCAGGCTAGATTCTGGTCTATTTTGGAAGAAACATTGTTTCTCAGGCAGAGCTATAAGAAGAAGGTATCTTCTCTCTCCTCCAATATCATTGTCATGACTGTTTGCCAAGATTCTGCTAAAGAGGCCATTAAAGAGGATCTAGACCTATGAGTAAAGTGTACTCAACAGCTAGGCCCTTTCTAGGAGGAGTAACAAGGGGAAGTAAGAGCAGCAACTCTTCAGTGGAGGTGAAGGGCTGCCAATAACTACTCCTGCATGGAACAGCACTGCCTCAGTGTTCTTTGTCTTACGCACTCTCATTGATCACTTACTGTTGGAAGTGAACGAAGTCTTCAACATCCGAGTACTGTATGAGGATACAGTAGAGATGAGGCACTACTAGGAAAAAGAGAAGAGGAACAAGCAACATTAAGCAGGGGCCTTCTTTTTATTCACGTTATCTTCAGAGGAATGGAGTGGCCTTTATGACAAGGTGAAGTAGATGAATAAAGAACATCAGGGCTATTCATTTGAAAACTTGAGTAAACAATTCATTTTTGAAGAAAGTATGTTAGGATTTAGATTGTTATAACAAATAATGCAGCTTTGAATATCATTATACATAAGGGTATATTCATGGCTTCAGTAATTGCATAAGCTTTTAACTTAGATTGTGAAATCTTTGAGGCAAAAGGTATAAACAGAATTTGTTACAGAATTCCAAATTGATTTCTAGAATGGTTGAACCAATTTACAGGTCCGCTAACCTGTCTTTCCAAGGCTATTCAATAGCGAATTTTCCCATTTAAAAAAAAAATCAGTTAAATTGATGAGTGAGGTGATTCCACAGAATTACTTTAATTTGCATTCTCTGATTTTGGTAATTTGAACACTTCTTTAGATTGTTGTTGATAGTCTGTGTTTCTTCTTTTCAAAGCTGTTTACATCCTCTGAACATGTGTGTATTGGCTCTTAATCTTATTGATAGAAATCAATTCTCTGTAGACTTTGGATATTTTACTGTTATAAAGATATTAATTTTTGTTCTGCTCTCTAGAGTTAAGTATAACAAATTAATCTCTCTAACATCTGACAAATATAGTCACACACCCATCATATGTTTTGTTTTGTTTTGTTTTTTCCAGGCTAAACTTTGCCAGTGCCTTCAGTTGATCCTCACACAGCATCATCTATAGTTCCAACATCTTCCTATTCTTCTTTCACTGGATGTGCTCCAAGTTTTCTAATTACTTGCTCAGATGTGATGACTAAACTGAAAATAATACTTTATGCATGGGGTTGAGGACTTTTCTTAAAGCTTCAGGAATATTAGGCGATTTAGCTAAGTTTCTCCTTTCCTTCCATGGTTCCTAATACTTTCTAAAAGCTTCTCAGAGGTTGGGAGAAAATCTGAGTGTTTGGGCATGGGTTAAAGGAGGGCAACCAGGAACTGGAAGGAGAAATAAGTTTTATGAGTATTTTTCCCCAGCCTCAAAGAGACTTTTTGGGAGGTACTGATCATATGAGAGAAAGAAGACGATCTGCCTTTTTTTTAAAGTGGAGAAGAGATGAAGTCTAGCTGTTGCCCTCCCTAACTGAGGTAGAACTAAAGGCTGGCACCATCTATTGAGAGGGTCAGGTCAGTTTCCTAAGCTAGCATTTTGTTCACCACTGGGATGGATATGGTGGAGCTTTTTAACTAAAGAGCTGAAAATGTGTTGACTAGCCTAAAGCATGTAGCCTGGGAGGTCTCGCTCTAAAAGGAGCAATAACACTTCCCAAAGGCAGCAGCTGAAGAGGCATCAGAACAAGGCAGAGCTTCAAGGCAGACTATTGTCATTTTAAATAACATATCCTCGGAATTCTCTCTACGTGAGTTATTGTCAGGATTAAAGTAACTTCTAATATTTCTTCTTCGGAGAAAAAAAATGTTAAAACTTGTAATCTACACCATCAGCTGTAAGATGTTGTAAAACAAAAGAAGTGGTGATCTGCATGGATTTCTGATCAATAAAGGAGAACCAATTTGCCATGATTTGTCATTGTCTAACCAGCATTGGTGCTTGAAGACAAGTTCCATATCTTTGGATAGAAATATTCTTACAGCAGAACTTTACCATAGATATGGCCAAGGCATATCTTGATGAAAAGATTTTGATGGAAAAATCCCTTGAGAATAGATGTCTTGAAAATTTTTTCTCAATAAGCAAGCTTCTGTTTCTTTGTGATTTGGTCTTCTGAGTGAATTTGTTCACTCTGATGCTGTACCCTATCAAAACAATTGGTGCCAACACTCAACAGGCATATCCATTTTTGTCAATAAAGTGGCATTCTGGTTACATAAACAGTCTCTTGTAAGTTAGTTTAATATGGGCGATTTCCCTTAAACTTCATCACCTTTAAGTGGATGACACTTCTGTTCTTTAACATCCCATATCCAATCTATTGCCAAGACCTGTGTATTTCACCTTGATGGCATGTCTTGAATATACTCCCTTCTATCCTCTGATGCTGCCATCACACTGGTGCAGGTCCTTATCACCTCATGCTTGGTGTTTGTATTTTTAGTTGTGCCCAACTCTTCATGACCCCATTTTACAGTTGAGAAAACTAAGGCAAGCAGAGGTTTAGTGACTTGCCCAGGGTTGCACTGCTAGTAAGTGTCTGAGCCTGCACCACCTAGCTACCTCATAACCTCGTGCTTGGACTGCTACAATAGTCCGCTAGTCTGTCTGCCTACCTCAGGTCTCTCCTTGCTTGTCACTCCAGCCTGCATTTAGCCACCAAATTTTTCCTAAAGCACAGGTGCGATCATGCCATTCTGCTCAGTGAACTCTAGTGTGTCCCTGTTGCTTCCAGGATCAAATACAAAATCCTCTGTTTAGTAGTCCCTCGTAACCTATCCCCCTTCTCCCAGCTTTCCAGTCTTCTTACACGTTATAGCCCACCATTATACTCCTCACTCCTTAATGTTCCATGAACAAGAAACTCCAACTCAGCTCCGAGCATTTTCTGTGGCTGTTCCCCTGTGCCTGAAATGCTATCCCTTCCCTCCTTCACCTACCAACTTCCCTGGCTTCCTCCAAGTTCCAACTAAAATCCCGTCTTCTACAGGAAGTTTTTCCCAACTGCTCTTAATTCCAATGCCTTAGATAATCTTTTAAATATTTCCTATTTATCTGGTATGTAGCTTGTTTGTCCTGTTTGTTCGCTTGTTGTCTCCCCCATTAGATTGTGAGTTTCTTGAGAGCAGGGCTGGTCTTTTACACCTCTTTTTGTATTCCCAGTGCTTAGAACATAGTAGACATTTAATAAATGTTTATTGACTTCCTGATTGACAACCTTTGAAGCTGAGCATCAGACTTGAAGTGACCCCATTGGGTTTCTACTGCTAAGATAAACACCAACTGAGCAGTCAGCTAGTCTCCCTCCCTAGACTGTGTCTCACTCCAACATTTTTATTGTTCTTAATGCTTTTCAAAGCACTTTCACATTCATCATTCTTATTTGAGTCTTGAATAGACTCCCAGAAGTAGGGAAAGTAGGTATTATCCCAATTTTACAAATGGGAAAACAGGCTCAGAGAGTTAAAATAAACTGACCTTACCTCTGATATGTGATAGAATGTCCACTAGATCCTTCATCTGCAGACCCCTGGCCCAGTGCCCTTGTACTTTCCGAAGTTGGTAGTTAAATGGGATGTGGTCTTTTCCAGAATGAAAGGAAAATAGCTTCTGAAAAACAAAAAGAATTCATTGATTTTAAAGCAGTCTTCTTTCTGAGTGCAATTATGTCCTCACTATCACATACATTTCCAACTAGTGAGCAATTGTGTGCTGCTAACTTTGCAGAGGCACCATGGACATTGAAGATTCCACTTGATTGACCTCCTATTATGCAGACTTGCTGATGACCAAAAATAATCACTCACAGCTTTCTTTTGCTCAACATTGTTCAATATAGAGTGCCCACTAAACGCTAAGCCAATTAGACATTTTTCTTTGTATTATATATATACAAATATATATATATATACATATTTGTATATATACAAATGTGTATATGTACCTGTGCCTATGCACATATACACATATATACATATACAGCATGAGAGAATCCCTATCACAAAGTTATCTAAACTCAAAAAATCCTTTCCTGGAGAATCAGATGCATCCTTCCTACTGATGCTTTTAGGATAGAGATAAGGTCTGAACCTGAGATTTCATTCTGTGAGAGCTGCTGCTGGAAAGGAGCTTCCCCCACCAATTCAGGCCAGTGCTTTCTTTGTACCTTACAGACTTGGATGATATGACCATCCTATAGCCTATTGTTTTTAGAACACTATGGTCTTAATTCTCTTTTCAGGAATAGTCTGGTTAAATATAGGTAAACGATGTCAGCACTCCTTTTTAGTGTTATTCACCACTCCCTTCTACTGTAAGCCATTAAAGGAACATCTAACCCTTTTCAATACTGCTGAGTTTTACAGAGATTTTCTCTCAGACTGCTACTTATTCTCCTTTATTCTGCTCCCCCCCTCCCAGCCCTAACTGGGAAAATTTAGCATTATTTTCAGTGCAGAAAAATATGCACACTACATGACACGTCAAGGAACCAATTCTTTACGTTCTGTCATCTCCCCAAAGCCCTATATTCTCTCAAATGTTTTTTTAGCAGTACTTCAAAAGTGATAAGTGGGTCCCCAATATTTTCTGATGTCCTTCCTAAGGATCTTCTGACTTAGTACCTGTACAATGGCCTTACCTTACTCACTGAACTCCAAATAGACCAATTTTGAAGGAAGAGCATAAATTCATGAAATAATGAAATTCAAGTCTCACTTCTGGTTTTGCCAGCTTCCTCTATCCCCAGTGCCTAATTAGATACATGGCTCCTCAAAGGGGAAGGGAAAGGAAGCAAGTATTTATTAAACACCTACTATATGATGCACTGTGCTAAGCCCTTTACAAATATCTCATTTAATCCTTACACTGAAGATCTATTATCATCCCTATTTTACAGTTGAGGAAACTGATATAGGCAGTGGTTAAGTATCTTGCCCAGGGTTACACAGCTAGTAAGTGTCTAAGGCCAATTTGAACTTAGGTCATCCTGACTCCAGGTGCCTTGCTCTATCCACTGAGCCACCTAGCTGGTTCTTGTTGTTGTTCTGTCATTTCAGTTGTGACACCATTTGGGGTTTTCTTGGCAAAGAGTGGTTTGCCTTTCCTTCTCCAGCTCATTTGACAGATGAGGAAACTAAAGCAAATAGGATTAAGTGATTTGCCCAGGTAAGTGTCTGAAGCTGGATTTGAACTCAGGTCTTCCAGACTCCAGGCCTGGCACTCTGTCCCTACCTAGGTGCCCAGCTGCCTAGTTAAAAGCAAAGTTATATTCTGTCCTAGGCTAGAGATCTCAGTCTGGAAATCCATAGAGAATCTATGATTATTAAACATATGTCAATTACAGTTGTACAGTTAACATCTGAATTCCTACAGAGAGCCCTAAAGTCGTAGTCCTTACTTGGACACCAAGAGACCTGTTGTGTCTTACAACCTCTCTGTCTTTCCTCAGTTCAATATGCATTCCTTGCCATGTGCAAATCAGGACTTATGTGTCATGGTGGACACTTAATCAGACGCCTAGTGAAAAGCAAACCCTCTCCTGCTTTTATACTGCATGGTAGAAATAGCCCCCTTCCTCCTTTATTTCAAAATTGTCTGGGTTTTCTATTAGGATCAGTTGGGTATTATGGGTTCTTCCCCACATTGCTGAATTGTTCCCATCAGTAAAGTAAAGCTGAACTAGATGACCTCTGGGTCCCTCTTCAGCTGTAAAAACCATGAACCATGATCCTATGATCCATATAGATCCATGCTCTAGTGATACAGGGAAAAGATAAAAATTAGAATGGATCACCCTGTTTCCCTCTTATATCATACTTATGGTAGGTCTTTAATAAAAATTTGCAGTATTGAAATGAACTTTTCTTTGATCAATTCATTTTTTATTTCTTTTTTAAAATTTTAATTTAATTTAATTTTAATTTATTTAAGGTTGCATCTTCTTCCTTTATGTAGGCTTCTAGGGCAATGACAGGCTACTCAAAGGCCTGATCTTAGTACTGATTGACACAGGCTTTTCACTCTCTGGTCCAGTCCTGCCCTCTGTGGTGGCTGAAAGATGAAATGACTGAGGAAACAAAGGTTTGATTGTCTGAGCATATCAGTTTATTAAGAAATGCATGCCAATTGCCCAACAAACCCGGACCAGGCCTCCTCAGCTTAGGCCTGGACCCTAACTACAGGGGCAGACAGACTTTTTAATATATTAAAAATATTTAATCAAATAAGTTCAATTAATTAAAAGGAAACAATACAACATTGGATAATCTAATTTCTAATTGGATGAAGGATTGGAGACTTTTCAAGTCGGGAAAGGGAGAGCAAACAGGTGCAATTCCCTGAATTCAGAAAAAAAAAGGTATCCCATTCCCCTCAAGTGTCAGCAAATAAATCAAAGGAACATAGAAACAACAGCTGATTGATCAGTTTGGGGCCAGTTTTCAGATAAGACATATGGGTCACCAAAATGCCAAAAAAAAAAAAAAGACATATGGGTCACTTAAGATATACAATTGTGACAGCCCATTCTTCCCACAGATTGTTTATCTATAAGCCAAATCTATAAGTTTTTTCATAAATTCATAATCAGAATTACATTGAGTCAAGTTATAAATCAAACTACTTAGAGGGCTCACAATTTTGAGAAGAGAGATCTACATGTTACCAAAGTAACCAAGAAAACTTAAACACTGAAACAAAAGGCCAAAACAATACAATAATGATCATCAAGAATCCTAGTAACCCACTTCCAATGTCCATTTAATCAGCACATTTTGAGTCCCAGGTGTCTAAGCTAGTCCTCTGGTCCCTAGATATCATCTCTTGGACAATAGGCTTCCTTCTCAGAGCAGCTCTGGAGGGAGCTCTACTTCTCTGGTTCCAGATCACTTGTAGAGATTGCTAGATAATTCTGCTAGTAACAAGACAATACAATTTAGTACAGTCTCTTACATTTGGTTGTCCAAACTTGACATTTCAGATAACTTCAGTTTTTTATATACCATTCGCAGTTTCTATCATTACCTAAACCCTGTGCCTGACATAAGAATCTAAAAAAAAATCACAAGGGTCCAACTGTAAAATGAACTCTTTTGCCTTGATCAGACAGATACTTTAAAATGGGAAAATAATTTCACTTTCTTTACAATTATCAATACAATTTTATATGTAAAATTCTTAGTCCAATTTTAAGAGCTATTTATTAAAACATACTCAAAGCCTGAATTTCCATACTAAATATTTTGGAAACCAATCATATACATGTGCATATAGTTCTTAGAGAAAACAATATAATCCTATACCAAAATTGAGGGAATTGAGGGGATTAGGACACAGTTAATTGTGGGAACTGAGTGAACTACAGAGTGTTCCTAAAGTCTGGACACATAGGAAATCTCATTAACATCTCATTAACCATTTCACCAAAGACTCTGTGTTGTTCAGCAGCTTCTTTTCCTGGAGTGTGCTAAAGGAGAAGGTGTACTCAATGAAAATCACAGATGCAACACACTTGATTGAATGTATAAAGAGTGAATGTGCTAAAATTGATGGCAATGTGGAGTTATTGCATCAAGTTCACATAAATCACGTGAATCTTGCAGAGCGCATCAACCTTTGCATCACAAACGATGGAAATCATATTGAATATGTTATTTGTTAATATTCCAATTATATAAAATGTTGTTGAAAATTTCATTTATTTCTTGAAAATATGAATTTTGCCTATGTGTCCAGACTTTAGGAATACCCTGTACACTGACTCCATCTTGTGATTCAATTCTGGAGCTAGCTCAGTTCCCTTTCTATTCAACAATGGAGCTAGCCATTCTGTCTTGTGAGAAAATTTTATTCAATTGTGGGAATTGGAAAGAAACCTTACTGTTACTGTTTGAACCTAGCCCTGTATGGCTGGGAAGCTAGACCACCTTTCCCTATTGCTTAGGGACCCTTAACTAAGGACCTAGATTATGCTGACCAGAAACTCAGATCCAAAGATTGATGCAAGGAGTTTTCTCAAAATTGTACATCTCAAGCAACTTATATGTCTTATCTGAAAACTGGCCCCATACTCATCCATCAGTTGTTTCTATGTTCCTTTGACTATTCACAAATACCTGGGGGAATTGGACACCTTTATTTCTGAATTCAAGGAATTGTACCTGTTCCGCTCTCCCCCTCCTAACTTGGAAAGTCCCCAATCTTTCATCTGATTAGAAATCAGATTACCTAATGTTGTGTTGTTTCCTTCTAATTAATTGGTCTTATTTGATTAATTGTTTTAAATGTATAAAAAAGTCTGTCTTCCCCTGTCTTCAGGGTCCAGGCCTAAGCTGAGGGGGTCTGGTCCTGGTTTGTTGGGCAATTGACATGCATTTCTTAATAAACTGATATGCTCAGAGCCTTTGTTTCCTAAGTCATTTCATCTTTCACCCACTGCACCTCTTTATAAACTTGGTGGCCTTACTGCTGCCAGGGGCTCAGTGTGTTTACTCTGGACTAAGTAAGGAGAGCTGTTTAGCTTGGGCCATTGCAGCTCAGAACTCCCAAGCTCAAGTGATCTGCTAGGCTTGGTGTCCCCCCACAGCAGGAATCGGAGTTGTTGCCTTTTCTTTTATTATGAGGCCACAATCTCTTGAGCTCCGTCCAGACTAAGGCAGCAATAGAGAAAGGAAAAAAAGGTGAGGGGAGAAGGATGAAAGGGGAAAAAAGAATTGAGTACTAGCAAAAGTATAAGGAAGAAGATTCATGGGAAAAAATGAGAGGGAGGGAGGATCTGTGTTCAAATCTTGCTCTGCAGGATACTACTTGTGTAAGGATGAGTAAGCCATTTAACTAATCTGGGCCTTAATTTCCTCATTTATGAAATAAGTGAGTTAGACTAGATTGCTTTTACCATTTGCACTGTTCCTTTCAGCTCTAAATCTATCATCCTATGAAATTGTTGTGGAGTGGTAAAAAGGTTTTGCTGGTACTGGCTGAGCTGTCCCCTTGCCTATCTAAGGGAATATGCTATTGCTTGTGTTTGACCATGTGTCCTGGTGTATAGATTATAAGAATGATAGATGTTTATATCCGCAAGCCGTCTTAGATGATCATATCCAGTCCAAACCTGTAATTTTACAGAAGGGGTAGCTAAAGATCAGAGAAATGAGTTGATTTACCTGAAGTTGCACAGACTCTCTTAGTTGCCAAGTAGCCCGAACTCACTTCCCTTCTCATGATTCTCATAATCTCCCTTCGTTTTTTCCTGAACATTCATAATCTCGGTGTCTACATTTCGTGTAATGGATCTTTCTGAGCCAAAGAGTTCAAATAAACAGTCCTCTCATTAGGAATATGTTCCAAAAAACCTCAATAGAATCAGTTCCCAGGAAGTTAAAAGTTCAGGAAAAAAAAAGCAAAAAGGTGAATACCCTTGAGGTCTCAGAAACTCCCTGCCAGAGTGTTAGAGCTAATTTTATACACTCCTCACCCAATAGGGTCTATGACAAGGTCCCAGATCTATCCACCACCGGGCAGAGTTAACACAAACTGTCCTAGGTCTGGACGACAGCGTCCTTGCTCATAACAGTTCTGGCTAGCATTGTGGGAATGTAGGAGCCTCCACCAGTATCCTCACCTACAACGCTCGGTCCCCTAATGCTTGTGTCTCTCCTAATTCCTCCCAAGTAGATGACGATGTTTAAGGCCTTCTTCCCCCTAGTCTCAGATATTTGGTCAATATCCTCTCTTCTTGTCCCAATGGTTGCTGGATGGTATGGTGTCGATTCAGTTTCGGTAGGTATTGTGGCTGTTGGTACTGGTGAAGTGGTAGATATACTGAGATTTTGACATGTAAGGGGCCAAACACATCTGCCTCGGTTCATGGCTTTGTTCCTTCAAAGATAAATTTCATGGAGGTAATTCCTAGTATATGCATGCCTTTCTGATTGAGTGTGACAACCCAACTCCCAGCAGAGAGAAAGGGCTGCCTGTTTCTTAATTGATATTGCTGGTCTGAGAGGCCAAGACTCTAGGTAACAACACTAGGCCATAGCTTGAAGACATTGGACCTCCCTAATGATGCCAAGCCTGCTTTTTGTTTTTGTCTAAATGTGCCTCATCCTCTATGTCAGTTCATAAAATACTCAGCACCTGAGATCTTGCTTCATTCCACAATAGATGTGTTCAGTGAGGGCCTCCGTAGGGAGAGATGCAGCAGTGACAGTCATCTGATTTCAGAGTTAAAAGGAATTTCAGAGATCATTAAGTCCAATATCTTCCTGAGTTTCAGAGAGGGAAAGGGATTGGTACATCTGGCACTCAACTTGACAGACTAAGGACATAACTAATAAATTGACATGAAGGAATTGAAACCCATGTCTTCTGACTCCTAATGAATCAATTAACAACCCTTTATTAAGCATTTACTATATGACGGGTCCAGTGGCTATTAGGGATACAAGGCAAAAAAGATCCAATGCCTGCCCTCAAGGAATTTTTATTATGGAAATGACATTTAGATCTACTTTCTATATATTCTATATACATATTTATGTACATATATTTATACATAAAATCTATATCTACATTTATATCTTTCTATATATATTTGGTATACAAAATATTTAGAAAGTAGATGTTTCTGGTGATATAGTATACATATATGTAAGTATATGTATATACAAAGTATGTAGAAAGTGGAAGTTGATTTTAAAGTCTAGTGGAAATGAAAATTTGGAAGTATAGGGAGTGCTCCCCATAAGCTAGAGTGAGGTATCTGATGGAAGCCCTGACCCAGGAAAGGGAGTCCAAGAAAAGCCAAAGCCTCGGGGTATCATTAGCTAGCTAGGAAGACCCTGTTCTCTGTTCTAAAGAACGTGGCTCCTAGGAGCAAATATGCTAGGCCTCAGATGCAAGAGGCTCAGTGGATATAAGAGAACAAGACGGGGAAGCCTTTCTACGGGCAAAGGCTTGCTGTTATTACTGGATTTTTTTCCTCTTGACCTTTCTAAAAAAAATGCTAGGGAAAGCCTACATCGTCTTTAAATCAAGAAAGCATGACAATATTTGCTTTTCTTTCAAAGAGAGATAATTAAGAATTTCAGCTGAGGCAGAATCTGGAGGCAGTGGAGACTTACTACGGTGAAGTAATATCTGGCATGAGAAACTAGGAGATCATCAGAGCAGTGTCTGGCAGCAGAGACAAGTACAGCAGACACTATGATACCAGTGGCTCCAGAAGTAAAACCACCTGTTCTCAGCATGTGTCTATCTACTCTTCCCACTGTAACTACGTGCATTGGTGAGAGCATATATGCAGATTTATAGGAGACGTGTTTTGTTGCTTTTCTCTTTTTTTTTTACTATGCCTTTTCATTAAATGCCTTTGCCTTGAATTAACTATATCTTCTGGGGAACTAGTAAAGGCAAACAAATTGCCAGGGGCTCCTGGGATATGGTTATAGAGATGTAGATCCATAAAATAGGTGGCATCAGAAAGATCTGAGGTCAAATCCTGCTTCAGACACTCACTACCTATGTGAACCTGGGCAAGTCACTTAACCACTGTCTGCTTCAGATTCCACTTCTATAAAATGGGGATAATCATAGCACTTGCTTCCCGGGGTTGGGAGGATCAAATGAAATATTATATGTAAAGTGCTTTGTAAATCTTAAAGCCCTACATGAATATCATTTTTGTAATATTGTTTATTATTGTTGTTGTTGCTAGGGGGCTCAAGGATCACCCTCTGAGCTGAGGGCAGGTTGTCTCCAAGTGCTACAGATGAATATGTGTGTATATATATATATATATATATATATATATACACATATAGGCATATTACATGTATATATAATATTTATCTATACAATATATTAATCTGAATACTTCGTAAATACCTCAGGGGCTCTGTGATCTCATCAATGCAGATACTACAAAGATGCAAATCACAACTTGTCCATTCCTGCCCATCCTAAGTGACTCTTAGACATGTCTTCCAATAAATCCCACACAGAACACAAATTCAACATGCTAATGGCCTTTCTTCAGTTTTCTTGACATTATGTGTGTTATGGGCTTCAGGTATTATTACTTTATGTCACTTTCCCATCTTATCTTCTGGTCATGCATCTCTCTAGTATCCTACTTTATGTGGGGTCTCACCCCTGGGTAATTTGTCGTTGATGATATGTTACTGCCTGTGTGAGCCCAGCCTCAACCTTTTCATTGTCTTTGGGGTGACAGTTAACTTCAGTTTTCAGAGAAGTTGGTATTAAATGACTGTGGCCTCTGCCCAGTTTGTGACCTCATCATTGGCATTGCAAACAACAATGGAATCTCTATTTCCCAAGTCATCAAGGGGAGGAGTTCCCCTGGGAAAAGCAATGCCCTGGATGCATCTTAAACCAGTTCTCTGTGGCATTTCTTCATTTGTAAAGGAACATTTTTCAAATGACCCTAAGAGATCCAATCCTATCCTCAACACATTTGTGGAGTAAGGGAGCTGAAGTCCATGGGGGTTAAAGGATTTTCTGAAGCTCACCCAGTTTGGACTCAAACACAGGTCTTCTACATGAAGTTTTCCAGTCATCTCATCATCCTGCAAGACTACATCAGCTTTGGTATTCACATCTCTTCAGTATCCTCAGTACCCTTTGACCTTCTGATTGGAGGGCCAGAAGATGAAGCAAAGATCTCCTCCCAAACTCTCCATTGAAGAGGGGTCACAGATTAGACAATTCTTCATTTCTCACCAGCTGTACTTTTTGGACTGGACTCCCCCTGCTACCAGGTACCTTCTTACCCACCCTGATTTTCATCTTTCATTTGTGAGTTGTCTTGCCCATTAAATTGTAAGCTTCTTGAGGGCAGGGACTATCTTTCCTTTCTTTATTTGTATACCCAGCACCTAGCATAGTGCTTGGCACATAGTAGGTGCTTAATAAATGTTTATTGACTGTATATCAAGTCCAATATTCTTCCAAATAAATGTGCATTCTGAATACTCTGTGTCCATTGACACCACAGATGAATGTGGTGATTGGTGAAGAAGTATAAGGACTAAGGGTTGGAATTCAGTGGTACTCCAAAAAGTAGAAGTATCTTTAAAGAAATTTGAAAACTCTTGCTTTTTCCATGACCATGAATTTCTGAAAACTTTTCTAGCTTTGGGAGAGGATGTTCAATGTGACAAAACAAACCTAGAATCAGAGCAAGCATAATCTCACTCTAAGGACCACTTAGCTCATAATATTCCCTATACATTCCAGGCTGAAATGAAATATATCTGTGAGTGAGAAATGTATTCTAGTCAAATGAAGAAGAGAAAGAAAATTCAAAGACAAAATATCTCTGACAGAACTGTCATTCATCCCTCAAATCCAAAAGAGTACAGGTGGAGCCCTCCAGTATTCTCAAACCTAGGGGTCTTACAGGACTCAATTCAATTCAATTTAACAACCGGTTTTTAAGGGTTTAGTATACATATAGCACTGAGCTAAGCACTGGGGATACAAATTCTTAAATTAAATGGTTCCTAAAATCAAGATGCTTACTTTCTTCTTTTAAAATTTTGTTTTCAGTTCCAATTTTATCCCCACCCCTACCCACTGAAAAGGCAAGAAATATGATTCCCATTATACCTACAAAGTCATGTAAAACATATTTCCTATTAGCCTTGTCACAGGGGAAAAAAAGAACTAGAAATAAATTTTAAAAAATAATAATATATTTCAATCTGCACTTAGAGTCTATTAGTTCTTTATCTGACAGGTGGATGGCATTTTTCATCATGAGTCAGCCCTTCATGATGTTTATTTTCTACTTGGTGTAAGAGAGGGTGGATTATAACATGCTTGCTTTATTAACTAACAGACGTAATATTAAGCCTCAAATACCTTAACAGATGGACTATGTTGTAGTAGATAAAGACCTGGCCTCAAAGTAAGGATGACCTGGGTTCAATTCCCATCTCTGACACATACTGACTGTGTGATCCCGGGCAAATCACTTAACCTCTCAACTACCTATAAGGAGAACAGGTGGTGGTCTGCATTAGCAGAGGAAGGTCTTCACTGAGAGCTCCTTATACCCATGAAATCATAGGTCCACTTAAAAAAAACCACAACAACAACTTAATATTAACTAATAGTCAATAATACTACAAGGAATAGAAGTACTAGCTGCTAAAATTTTCAATTATAGATTATCCTCAGTTGACACATTTATTAAAATCTTACTATATGCCAGGCCCTGTGCTAAGTGCTAAAGATACAAAGAAAAACCGGGAAAGTCTCCTTTTGCAAGAGAGCTTACAGATTTACGAGGGAGATAACATGTCCTTAACTAGGGATGGACTGTGGAAACATACTGGGTAGATACAATGCAACCTTAAAGGGGAAGTCACTAGCAACGGAGGGATCTGGGAAAGACTACCTACAGAACAGCACGTCTTGAATGAAGCCAGCAACTTTGAGGCAGAGGTGAAGAGTAACAACATCCTATGTCTATGGGGGACAGGCAGAACAAAGGTGAGGTGTTGGGACCAGAATTCAGATTATAAGAAATGAGTGGGAGGACAGGAAATGGAAGGACAAGTTTAGATGATGTTTCTGGGAGTTTGGCTGTGAAGGGGAGGAGATATACTGGATGAGAGCTTCTTTAACTAATTACTATTTTTTAAATTAAATTTTATCTTTGAAGTCTAAACTTTGACACCCACATCCCCCAAGAAAAAAGCATTTCCATCTACATGAAAAGAGGATTGTATAAGAAACCATGACATATTGCCATTTTAAAAAGTACCTAATACCCTGTGTTACTTTCAGAACTGTCCTGCTTTGACTGGGCTTCCTTCTGCTTTCATTTTCTTTTTTTGGAGCGGGGAAGGCAGGGCAATTGGGATTAAGTGATCTGCCCAAGGTCACACAGCCTGTAAGTGTGTCAAGTGTCTGAGGCCAGATGTGAACTCATGTCCTCCTGACTCCAGGGCTGGCGCTCTACTCACTGCACCACCTAGCTGCCCCTCTTCTGCTTTCTTCTAAGCATTTGTTAACTAATTATTGTTGCCAACTGGCTGTGCGTTAAGGAATGCCAATGCAAATGTATCGTGTATATGTTTAAGATAAAATATGTCAATTCATGTGCTAGTCATTAATTAGTGTGTCATGAACTGTGAGTTGGGGAAGTGATGGGAAGCTAGTCAGTTCAAGCCTGAGATTGTCTTCCATATTAAGAGGCTAGAAACTTTTAACTGTAAAATGCAAAGCTCTGCTTTAACTGTCAGTAAAAGAAGAGATGACTTGCAAACTCTATGACTATTGCTAAACACTTAGTGACTTTTTTTAATGACAAGTGACAAGTTTTTTATGTAAAAAACTTAATGCCCAGGGTATGGAAGGTTGGTATTTAGCTTCCATGATCAATGGGAGATGGATCTCGCCTACAAAAGGAGGTTTGGGACCATGGCTGAACAACATACACATGGGTTCTGGCCATGGCAAATGACTGGCTTAAATCAGACACAGAATCACAGAATTTAATATTTAAAAGGAACCTCAGTAGCCACTTAGTCCAACCCCTCATGAAAAGAATCCATTATAATAGCCAATACCCTCTGTTTAAAGACCTTCAGGGAGGGAAAACCTCTACTTTTTAAGAAGTCCCATCTGGACAGCTCTACCTTGAATTTGCCTCTTTGCAACATTAGTCATTGCTCCTGGTTCTGACCTCTATAGCCAAATAGAACAAGTCCAATCCCTCCTACATGTGACAGCTCTTTAAATATTGGAAGATAGCTACCATGACCCTCCTGGGTTTTATCTTTCTCAGGCCAAGCATTTCTTTTGACTGATGACATGACATAGACTCAAGACCCTTCACTATCCAGGTTGACTTTTTAATGTCCTTAAACAGAGGTTCCCAGAACCAAACACAATGCTTGTGATGAGGCCTTATCAGGGCAGAGTGCAGTGGGAATATGGCCTACATTATTGGAAGCTCTGTTCAACATAGCCCAAGATCTCAATAGAGACAGTGGATTCTAAACCACTGGCTATATCAATATGGACAATTGTCATGTCTAAAATAAGTGTGATTTCAAAGGTGGGAACTTGTTTTCAAGTTCACTGGAGATTAATCCAGTCTATGTATCATGAATACTGTGGTACTCTGGCTATTTAAATGTGGAAAATTGTTGGGCCTAAGGTGTACAATGTAAGGCAGGAGAACATTTGATTTGGATATGGCCAACAAGCTCTAAGTGCTAGACCCTGCTAAGTGCTGGATACACAATTCAAATCCTGGCTTCATGACTTGGATGGCTTGAACAAGTTACTCGGCATTTCCAGACCTCATTGTGTTCATCTGTAAAAGGAGAGGGATGAACTAAATGATCACTAAAGCTCCTTGTTTTAAGCCCTACAACCCTGGGGTCTAACTGTCACACAGAAAGGATGATAAGTCAAATGCGTTTACCTTAGATTAACACTATTATTTGCTGGCATTGCCTTCTATAACAACAATGTTGCTTGGAGCTGCTATGGGGATATAAGACTAATAACACCAGAACACAGGAGGGCTAGCACAAGTTCTTTGATCTGCTTTTCTAAAGGAAAGCAACTAAAAAGGGGCCAACAATCTTACTTTAATCAGACATATATACCATTTGCCTAGTTCAGGGGAAAAGTCAACACCCTGAACTTCAGAGCAAATACAAACAGAAATTACAAACTGAGAAGATAACACAACTCAACAGACAGGACTTCTAACGATCTGACCATAGCAATACATACATAGTTACCAGAGAGACAAGCACCAACATCTGGGTTTTTCAAAGCTGGGGGCTTCTTAATGGCTACTCAGAGTCTCATCTGGCCATATCACAGGAACACTCTTCCCATGAGTGAGCCCCAAAGCAAAATGCTAACTTCAGAGTATATATACACTTCTTCAGGGTCAGAGAACATCACAAACCTCATGACTCAGGCTCATGTGACTGAGGCTTCCATGTGACTTAAGCAGATCACATGGGCTTATTAATGGATGGGAAAGATCTTCTCAAGCAAAATATCCATTAACAATGCATCTTCTCCTGGCATGACAACATGCTCTTGTGGGTGTAAGCAGGTCCACTTTTTTTAGAAGAAAAGGAGAGATTAAAGGGTGAGGACTTGTATCAGTGTCATCAATATCAGTATCATATGCAAAAAGGTGCTATTGATCAGCAGCCCACTCCTGCCTAGAATTTTAGTATGAAGAAGTGGATTTAGAAGTATCATACTGACTGGGCCCTTATATTTTATTTGATTACTTCTTCCTCCTATCTGCTCTCCCTTCTATTGTCCCCCTTTTTTATCCCCTTCCCCCTACTTTCCTGTGGGGTAAGACACCCAATTGAGTGTGTATGTTATTCCCTCCTCAAGCCAAATCCGATGAGAGCAAGATTCATTCATTCCCCCTCACCTGCCCCCTCTTCCCTTCCAATGAACTTCTTTTTCTTGCCATTTTTATGTGAGATAATTTACCCCATTCTATCTCTCCCTTTCTCCCTCTCTCAATATATTCCTCTCTCGTCCCTGAATTTGATTTTATTTTTTTAGATATCATCCATTCATATTCAACTCATCCTGTGCCCTCTGTCTATGTATACGTATATTCCCTTCAACTACCCTAATGCTGAGAAAGGTCTCATGAATTACACACATTATCTTTCCATGTAGGAATGTAAGCAAAACAGTTCAACTTTAGTAAGTCCCTTATGATTTCTCTTTCTTGTTTACCTTTTCATGCTTCCCTTGATTCTTGGGTTTGAAAGTCAAATTTTCTATTCAGCTCTGGTCTTTTCACTAAGAAAGCTTGAAAGTCCTCTGCTTTATTGAAAATCCATATTTTGCTTTGGAGCATTATACTCAGTTTTGCTGGGTAGGTGACTTGGTTTTAATCCTAGCTCCATTGACCTCCAGAATATCATATTCCAAGCCCTTCGATCCCTTAATGTATAAAAAGTTGCTAGATCTTGTATTATCCTGATTGTGTTTCCACAATACTCAAATTGTTTCTTTCTGGCTGCTTGCAGTATTTTCTCCTTGATCTGGGAGCTCTGAATTTGGCAACAATATTCCTAGGAGTTTTCTTTTTGGGATCTTCTTCAAGAGGTGATTGGTGGATTCTTTCAATTTCTATTTTACCCTCTGGCTCCAGAATATCAGTGCAGTTCTCCTTGATAATTTCTTGAAAGCTGATATCTAGGGTCTTTTTTTTTTGCTCATGACTTTCAGGTAGTCCAATAATTTTTAAATTATCTCTCCTGAATCTATTTTCCAGGTCAGTGGTTTTTCCAATGAGATATTTGACATTGTCTTCCATTTGTCTTCCATTCAGTTTTATATTTTAATTTCTCATAAAGTCACTAGCTTCCACTTGCTTAAATCTAATTTTTACGGTGGTATTTTCTTCAGTGGTTTTGTGAACCTCCTTTCCCATTTGGCTAATTCTGCCTGTCAAGGCATTCTTCTCCTCATTTGCTTTTTGGAGCTCTTTTGACATTCAGGTTAGTCTATTCTTTAAGGTGTTGTTTTCTTCAGTATTTTTGGGGTCTCTTTTAACAAGTCATTGACTTGTTTTTCATGTTTTTCTACCATCACTCTCATTTCTCTTCCCAACTTTCCCTCTACTTCTCTTACTTGCTTTTCCAAATCCTTTTAGAGCTCTTCCATGGCCTGAGACCAATTCATATTTTTCTTGACCCTTGAGCTTTTCTAAAAGGCATGACTGCTTGTAGAGTAGAGAGTACTTTGTCCCAAGTTTGAGGAGACTGTGCTGCTGTTTTCAGAGCTATTTCTGCACAGCAAACTCTGCCACACCAGCGCTCCTCCTCCCCCAAGAACCGCCAACCCAGACCTCGACTCAGATCCCAGCAGGCTCTGCACTTCCACTTTGATCTGCTGCTTAATTCTTCCCACAGGTTGGGCCGGGGGCTGGAAACAACTGCAGCCGGAAGCAGCCCCAGAGCTGCATCAACTGCCTCCCCTTGGGCGGTGGCCCACCATGAACTCCTTTCACTCAGTTCTAGCAGTTCTACCCACTAACCTTCTCTGTTGTCTTTGGTGTTTGTGGGTTGAGAAGTCTGGTAACTGCCACAGCTCACTGATTCAGGGTGCTACACCTGTTCCAGCTGGCTCCCAGTCTGGTTGGTCCAGGCACAGCCCACACTGGGCTCTGCTCTGCTCCCAGTTCTGTGTGATAGACCCTTCCCTGGGACCATCCAGGCTGTCCTAGGCTGGAGCCCTGCTTCCCTTTACTATTTTGTGGGTTCTGCAGCTCTAGAATTTGTTCAGAGCCATTTTTATAGGTGTTTGGAGGGACCTGGGGTGGAGAGCTTATGCAAGTCCTTGTTTTCCAGCTGCCATCTTCGAAAAGGAAGTTCTTGTCACCAAAGTCTTTGGCACTGTCATTCGGTTCATCAGAAAGTGAGATGATTTTATCAGTAGAAACTGGCATTGAAGAGGCATCACCATCTGTTTTGTCGCTGCATCCTAATGACCATTAGTCCTTGCCACCTGATTTGCAGACAAAACCTTCCAAATGTGTTGTCTCCACCCATTAGAATGTGAGCTCACTGAGAGCAGGAACTATTTTATTTTTCTATTTGTAAGCTCAGTACTCAGCACAGTGCTTTGCACATAGAAAGCACTTAATGCTTCAGTCATTCATTAAAAAAAAAAAAAGGAACGCCATTGCACATATATGCCTCTTCTTTCCTCTTCTCCCTATCTGTTTTAGGCACAATCCAGACATATATACTTTCCTTTCTTTTTTTTTTTGCTTTTTCTGGCAGGGCAATTGGGGTTAAGTGACTTTCCCAAGGTCACACAGCCAGTACGTGTGTCAAGTATCTGAGGCCGGATTTGAACTCAGGTCCTCCTGACTCCAGGGCCGGTGCTCTACTCACTGTGTCACCTAGCTGGCCCTATAGTTTCCTTTTCGTGCTGATAGTATGTATGATCCCACTCTAGCCAGTGAATGATAAAAGGATAAGACTCTCTGCCAAGGCAAGAAAGTAGAGGTCAATGGAATCCACTATTAGACCTATCCAGGGTAGGCGCATAACAGAATGATCTTATTGTGTAATGTATGAGGAGGGGTTGCTGAAAGAAGGCTGAATGACTGTGGAGGTGGGACTTTATGGCACTCTAATAACAAAAGGATGCCAGCTCTCAACACACAAAGGTCAAGAATTCCCCTAGTCCTGCCCCCTCTCCAAACTCCCATTCACCACAGGGCAGGATGAAGAGAGCAAAACCTTGGATTGCCTCTTAACTTAGTGGCAGGCTAACCCCCAACTTCTTGTGTAAAAATTGGGGGTCTCCTACTTAACTTCCCTGCACTCTCCTCCAAGGTCACTGAATATTAGTAACCATGTGTTACAACAATTCGGCTAGCAGCTGCTGTGGGGGTGAAAGACCAACATAAGTCCAACAACAAGAACGCTGCGAGCACAAGTTCTTTTGATCTGCTTTACTAAGGAAAGCAAGGTTAAGGGGTTAACAATCTTACTTCAATCCAACATACAAACATCATTCACTTAGTTCAGGGGGAAAAGCCAGCACCCTGAACTTTAGAGCAAATACAGACAAATTACAAAGATATATTATAAACAGACCAAATACAATTCATAGTTACCAAAAAACATCAACATCTGAGTTCACAAGCGGGAGGGCTCTTAACTACAGCTGCCCAGACTCTCTACATCAACACTCCTCCAGTGAGTGAGAGCCCCCAGGGAGAATGCCAGCCTCCGGGTTTATATAACTTTTTCAGAGTCAAAGGTGAGTCACACATGCAACTCAGCCACGTGACCTAAAAGTGGCACAAAAATGTGACTTAAACCCACGTGTTCTAAAAGCCTCTGATGTCACAAACACGTCACTCAAACCCATATAAACTAGGCTTTCACTTGGGGTAAGGAGGTCAGCAAGGACTCCTAATTTAATCGAGGAAACAAAGGCCAGACTCTTCAAGGGCACTTGGTTGAATAAGTGCTAAGAGCCTTCCTTAATTGCCAATACACCATGTCATCTTAGACATGACAGAAGAGATGTCTGATGCAGACTTTTCCAGAACCTGGTAAAGGGGTTATATGTATGTAAGGGGCCAACGATATGTACTTGGGTCCACAGAATGTTGCTCATTTTATACCTCCTACACCATCCTTTCTTGTGGAGACACATAGCTATTCTCCTAATGCAGAGACACCAAGTTAGTGCCATGTAAATTTGGCCCCATATAGGGCACTGTTCCATCCACATCACCATGGTTATAGCTTAAGGTAGCACTTCTAGTATATGTTGTTTCTTGCTTAAACTTTTACATTGGGATGCTGGTAGAGAACATAGGCTTTACTATTGGCCCCTTTCTTGGATTTTGTCTCTTATGAACTTTTGGTGTCCTAATCGCTACTCTCTATAGGTGAGCTAAATATGATATACTCAGCCAGTTTTCTCCCTACCCCATCGTTTTTAGATTAATTTCTCTTTCAATCAACCTGTAAGACATCAGACAAATGCATTTTTAGCAGCCTTTATTAGGAACACTCCATTCTTAGCAAGGAGAGTATATCATTCCTTTACTTTAAGGCACAGTCCAAAAATGCAATTCCTTTTTCTCAGAAACCATATTCTTAGCCAGCTGTTTACCTTGTCCTTAGCTCTGCCTTTCAGAGTTTTAACCTTTCTTCAAGGCTCAGCTCAGTCACTATGCCTCTTCGAAGCCTTTTTTGTTCTCCTCAGTCATTAATGCTTCTTCCTTCACCTGTGTTTATATGCAGGCACCCAGCACTGGTGTATAAATGTCTTGATGGTAGATACTGTCTTCTTTTTGTCTTTATAACTCCTGAGCCTAGCATAGTGCTTTGCTCATAGTAAGTGCTTAATCAACGTGTTGATGGGAATTGAAGGAACTATAGAAATGTGAAATACAGAGCTCAGACCGAGCATGATTCTCCTGCCACTAATTAATGTTTTACAGTCACCAGCAGTGATGTGGTAAAACTAAACATTTCCTGATAAAAATGAGCTTAGAAGAAACATGAACATTGTTAATGTTCTGGAGACGGTTTGAAATAGATTCCAAATAAAGCAAACTCTGAGACGCTACATTCCCTAGGGGATGAAGTTCTGGTATAAGGCTTCGGAACAACACCTCAGGTGGTCCCACAGGAAATGTAGTAGTGTAAGGGGAAGAGCAAGGAAAATCCTGATAGTCTCGGGGATGATGGGGGTGGGGGTGGGGCAGTACCTGAAGTCAAAAGAACTTTCTAAGAACAGGGAAAGATAGGAAAAGTTTGGACATAGCTTAATTCTCAGTGATTGCTGCCTGAATTGAAAGGAAAGCTTATGATTCTGGGGAATGAATTAGTTGGTTGCTAGGAGGGACTAGAACAGAGACACTTCAAAACACAAGATGAAATTTATAGTCCCAAAGTACACATTGCTTAACAGGTATGAGTGGGTTTGCTGTGAGGCAAGAGTGGGAGGAGTATTCAGGAGACTCCTAGAATGGGAGGCTGGGGTAAAGAGGAAAGATGAGTATAAATGTCCCTCCTCCTTTTATCTCTTAAAAATTATATTTTCAGTTGCTTAAGGAACTCATCTAAGTAAGTGGTTGACAATAACCTTCCTGTTCTCTAAATTATCTGAGGAAGCAAGATAAGAGACAAAAGAAAAAATGTTCTTTTTACCCCTCTGTTAAAAAAAAATGACTATAATAGCTAAGGTGGGCCTGGAAAGCAAAAGAAAGGAGGTATTTGTAGACATTTAATAACCTGTAAGTAGAGGAGGTTAACTAGGGAGGCTTTATTTTACTCATAACATCATTGTCTATGCTTTCACTTTGATCTCCCCTCTCTATGGTTGATAATTTAAAGCTAAATTAGAACAAATTTCACAAGGTTTATTTTAATTCCTCCTATATTGGGTTATCTTCCATGTGTGGGATTAATCAGCAGACAAGTATAGAAGCTAGAAAAATGTATCCAGTACAGTAGTGCATGTATTATTATCTATTTTATAAAGCAAATCTGAATATAGAAGGATGACATGACTGCTGAAAGTCATACAGCCTATAAATCTGGCAGAACAAGGTTTCACAACCATGTCTTCTTTTCCAAATCTATTTATTTGAAAGTACCCAAAACACAAGAAATCTTTTGCCACTAATTGAATGACTAGACATATGACTTCTCATGATACTCAGAGCTGGTAGAATGAAAAAGGGAAGGAAGGTAAGAAACTTAAGGGAAGGCATAAACAAGGGAGAAAATCTAAGTGCCTCAGGGAATCTCCATTTATATTTCAAGGAGATTGAGCTGGAATGGAATGATACTTGGTGATGGGCAAAAAAAAAAATTCACAAATACATGAATGTTCCAACTTGGCATGGTGTGTCTAGGAATGAGCTGCATTAGAGTTCTGTTCTTGAAATGATTTGTATATCAAAAGCCTCAGTAGCATCCTCCTTTTTCCTGTAGAAATTCTTGAAAATATTATAGATTCAAATATATATTTTTCACCTTCATATATTTTTGGTTTGCCTGGGTAGAAGATTCTCAGATGAAACAATTCTCACTGACTTGTTACAAATTATGTCTTAGGTTTTTTCCTTTCAATTTTATTTTGTTAGATGAATGTGACTTGAATTGGAGTTCCCTGAAAAATGAGTTATTCCCTTTTAGCTGCTTATAAAATTCTTTCTTCATTAGTCGAATTCTGGAATTTGACAAGGAATAAAGGAAAAAGAGTTGGCCACATACCTACCATCTGGCAGGCACTGTGCTAAGTACTGGGATACAAATACGAAAGTGAGTGTTTCCGCGCTCAAGGATTTTTCAGTCGAATAAAGAAAAACAACACATCTATGGTTGTGGCCAGTGAAGGGAGTGTGGTGAGTTACAGGAATGTTAATTCAGTCCATAGAGGCACCAACCAATTTATGCTTTTCAAGAAAAAATTGTGGTATTAAGTTGATTACTATGCCCAGAACAAAAAGTGGAAGAAGGAAGGTATACACATGAAAAGATAGCTGGGATAGATGGCTGGAGGGGAGGTGAAAGGTAGTCTAATGGTCTGGGCTTGCAGGTGGGCCTGGCTAAATATAGAGGAATAGTTAAGTTTTTGCTTAGTTAATCACCAATGAAGCAGCTTAGCCCCACTATAGGAGTTCAAAAACTAAGTGGATTATTTCTTTCAGAGATTGGGTAGGATGTTTTCTCTAAGCCAGAGATACTGGTTTAGGTGGTAAGAAGAAGGGCAGCCATAGGAAGGATGGATGGCAAGATGATAAGATAAGATGTGAAGCCCGATCTGCTGATAGTATGTCTGGGTGAGTTGAAATGGATATTTCTCTCTCGGATTCTATCAGATATATGTCCCAGGATTTCAGTATTTCTGGGATATTTTCTTCTACTATTTCCTGAAAATGGTACTTACTGCCTGCATTTTGCGTGAAGTCCAACAATTTCAATGACCTTTTTGGTTCTTGAGTTACAGAATTTTTGCTGGTATTATCTTCAAGCTTTCTTCCAGTTGGGCTATTCTTTTTATCTTATTTTGCTCATTATACCATCATTTTTGCCAATTTGCCTTATAGGAACATTGATTCCATATCGTTCAAATGCTCCATCAATTTCTCCATGTTGTTTATTTTTGTCTTCCATTTTTATCATGACAGATTGCATATTCAGGAAGGCATATGTTTCTTTGTCTCAATACCCTAATGTTTTCCTTGTTTGCACAGTTTTCTCAGAAATTTACTTCTTCACATATCTAAAAAGAAATCTCATTTTGAAGGTTTTTGTCTAATGAAGCTATTTCCAAGTCCCAGTGGGATGTCTCATAGAAATAATGATTTATGGATCTGATTTCAACAAACAATGACAAGCTCTTGGTTTCTATTGCCCCAGTATGCTATGTTTAAAGAAAATAATCAATTTTATGTTTGAACTGTAGACCAGGAAAGGAAGAAGAGAACTAAGTCAAGCTTTTCAAGGTTCTTATTCTGCCATTAAATAGCAATTACCTTTCAGTTCTATTTATGTTTCCCATTCAGTCAATTCACTTTCCAAAGTGCCTTGCCCAAAGTAGAAAATAGAGTAGTACATGAAGCAGGAATAGAGGGAAGAGTGGTCTTTCTCTTTTCCTTTGGTTATGAAATACTTCATGTCTCTTGATAATTCAGTAGAATAAGTGAGGAGTTGACTTAGTTTTATCAGAACCTATAGATTAGGATGTTTGTCCTTTATGATGAGGTCCCCAAAGCAACATAGCTGCTCTGCCTTCACAAATCTGGTGAAAGATAGAAAGCAAAATAAAGAAATAAGCCTTTGTGCATGCATGTGTGCATATGTGTGTATATGTATGTATGTACGGGCATAGGGTTCCTGTGATCTGGCTTTCTGCTCACCATATGAACTCCTAATAGACCAACTTTGAAAGAAGACAGCAGGTGGAGACCAGCCAGAAGGCAGAGTAGCAGGAAGAAGTACAGCCTAACTTTCTTCCACAATTGCTCCATGTTTTCTAGAAAACACATCAGACTGAGTTCTGAATATGAAACCCAAGGAAAAATCATAGTGAGTAATTTTCTCAGCCCAGGTCAATATAGGAAGGTAAACTAAATTAAATTTTTTATGAATACTGAAGACTGGATTTATTCAGGAATGGCTGAGCAGAGACTGAACAAGAGTATGCCTCCCAGAGGGGGCTTTGTGTAGGGAGCAAGAATAGGCAATAGCTGGTAGCTCTTTTGCTTACTCCCCAATCCAGTTTTGCCTAAGGCGAGGAGTTGTGCTGGGGGTGCGGGTGGGGGCTGGTCCAACCAGTGACAGGCCCTACATCTACAGGAGAAGCAAGTACAGAAGCAAACAATGCTGAATGACTCTGACCCTGACACTGGTCCCAATACAAAGTCCATTGTCAGCAAGTAGGGCTAGAACAGGGGTGGGCAACCTGAGGCCTCAAGGTTCCCCACCCCCGGGCTAGAAGAATGAGCAAACAAAAAAAAAAACCCTATAGCAAAGATCTATTAAGATGTCAGGAATGCTCAAAACACAAACCCAAAAGGAGTAGATGACTTGAAAATTTCTACAAGCAAAGCCTCAAAGGAAAACACACACGCAAAATGCTTGGGCATAAAGTTCATCTAGAATTCCTGGAAGAAACAAAGCAAGTGTTGAAAAATAAATTTATAAATAAAACAAGAGACCTAGGAGAAGTACTTGAAAAAGAAATGAGAGAGGTGGAGTTTAAAAATGGAAAAGAAATGAGAGGAATGAAAGAAAGAACTGGGAAGAAAATGAACAATTTGGCATAGAAGGTATAAAACCTTACAAAAGCAACAAAAGAAGAAAACTGCAGAGAGCATCAGAATATAGAAAAGGAGATACCAGTGGAAAGGATACGCTGATCATCTCCAGAAGGAAAAAAAATACTGCAAACTCCAAGACATATAGTGGTTAAATTTAGCAATTCCATCAAGAAATAACAAATTCTATAAGTGACCAGGAGAAAAACCTTCAAATATAGAGGAAAGGAAATTTGAATAGCACAGGACTGTTCTTCATTCAACAGAAAATACAAGAGGGAATAGAGTAACATATTCCAAAAGCAATGGAGGTCAAGGTGACCGACTCTGCAAATCTGAGCTTAACCATATATGAAAAGAGATGAATGTTCAATAATAAAGAGGTATTTGAAACATTCTTAAAAAGAAAATCAGACTGGAAGGGATTATTTGCTTCTTGAATAGCCCAGAAAACAGAGATGCAAGCAGGAAAGATGGATGAATGAAGCATTTGAGGATTGCAACAGTAACAGAGTGACAATAGAGAGACCAGTAAATGTGTATAAGGAAACAAGTATGAAGACTGAAGTCAGGTGTTCATCATGGTGGAGAGGTTGGCTAGGGGTATTATCAACAGAACTTCAAAGCATTTAGCCTCCAGGTGAATCAGTGTTTTTTGTAGAACTACATTACAAATTAAGAGATTGCATAAAAGGAAGGATGGGAGGAGGAGGATAGAAGAGAGTATATGATGTGTCTAGGTCAAAACAAGGGTTAGTAATGGTGGTGAAGTGATCCCTAAGGTGTCTCAGGAAAAGAAGAGCCTGAAGGAGAGTAGATAAGAAGGAGAGGGGAAGGATTTAAAAGGGGGGTGGGGGAGAAAGAGGGAGGCCTTGTTTTGGTGTTGGAATCACAAAAGATTAAGCTAAAATAACTGAAGAGATGTAGTACTGTGTTTACAGCAGAAAAGGGAAAAATCATAACTTAAAAATATTAGAGAAAATAGAGGAAAATATAAACCTAATTTTCATAAATTTAAATGTGAATGGATTAAACCAACTAAAAAAAGGAAAAAAAAAGACTGATTTCCTAAGAAAATAGAACTCTAAAATCTGTTGCTTACAAGAAACATATTTAAAAGACAAAGACGTACACAAAATAAAACTGAGAGAATGAAAAAAAATTTACTATGCATCAAGAAAATAAGGAAAAGCAATACTTGCAGTCATGTGATCTGATAAACAAAAAACATTCAAAAATTAAAAAGGGATAAACAAAGAAACTACACTATACTGAAAGGAACTATAAACAACAAACTAATGTCAATAATACATGTTTACACTCCAAGTGCCTAAGCATCCAGATTCATAAAGGAAACATTAAATAAGCTACAAAATGACATGGAGAATAACACGATAGTTTTAAGAGACCTCAATGTTCCTCTCTCAGTTTTGGACAAGTCTAACAGAAAGACAAAGAGAACTCAATTTCTTTTGCTTTTTTTTTTTTTGGAGGGGGGAAGGCAGGGCAGTTGGGGTTAAGTGACTTGCCCAAGGTCATACAGCTAGTAAGTGTGTCATGTGTCTAGTGTCTGAGGCCAGATTTGAACTCAGGTCTTCCTGACTCCAGGGCCGGTACTCTACTCACTGTGCCACCTAGCTGCCCTAAGACAAAGAAAAAGGAAAATATGCCACTGAACAAACTGCTGGAGAAACTAGAGCTAAAAACTTATAGCATCTTCTGAATTACATCTTCTTTCGCATCTTCTAATGAGAAAGAATATATGTGTTTCTCAGCACTATGTGTAACTTTTCCAAAATTGACTATGTATTAGGGCATAGGTATATAGTAAACAAATGTAAAAACATAGAAATAGTAGGTACATCCTTTAAAGAACATAATACAATAAAAATAGTTATTGTTTCAAGAGCCACAAACAAAAGATGCAAATAAAGTCTTAACAATGAAATCCTAAATAGTAAATGGGTTAAAAGGCAAATCTTAGAAACAATTAATTATGTGGAAAAATGGTAATGATAAAATAACATACCAAAATTTCTAGGATGCAGCTAAAGTAGTCCTCAGGGGGGAAATCATGTCCTTGCAAAAACATTTACTAAATAAAAAAGAGATTAATGAACTGATCATGAATTTTTAAAAATTAGAAAGATAACAAATAAACCAAAAATGAGCATCTCAGGCAGCAACACGGTAAAGTGGATAAAGCACCAGGCCTGGAATAAGGAAGATCTAAGTTCAGATCTGGCCTCAGACACTAGCTATGTGACTCTGGGCAAGTTATTTAACTCTATTTGCCTCAGTTTCCTCTTCTGTAAAATGAATTGGAGAAGGAAACCTTTCCAATATCTTTGCCAAGAAAACCCCAAAATAGGGTCACAAAGAATCAGATAGGACTGAAACAAATCAACAGTGACAACAAAAATGAGCACATCGGCTGCTCTGCTTTGTTTTCTCTCCAGAAACATCCTATTTTCCCTTGGATAAGTTCATCACCTCTCAGTTTTGATACTCAAAATCTCAGCATCAGCAGTTGCCTCTCCCTTAATATTGAAAAGCTAGAGAGTGGAGCAATAAACTCCTCTCAAAGACTCCCTCAATAGAAGGCTCAGAATTTTCAAGGTACCTCTTCATTTTCTGTTAGTTGCTCAACTTGGTTTCAATTTCACAAATATCATGTCCCCCTCCCCCACTGGGTGTCCCACTCCTTTTCAGTTTCCTTTTGTTTATTGTCTTTCACTATTAGACCACAAACTCTTTGAGGGAAGGGCCTGTCTTTCTTTTTCTTATTTGTATGCCTGTCACTTAGCATAGTGCCTAGCACCTGGTAGAAACTTAATAAATGTTTATTGATGCCTGAGAAAAAGGAGAGATAGATAAATTGGAAACAAAAAAAACCCCAAACCCATAGAAATGATAAATAAAACTAAAGGTGGTTCTTGAAAAAGAGCAATAAAATTGACAAACTTTTTAGCTAAACTGATATTTAAAATGGACAGAAAATCAAATCAATAATATAGCAAATGAGCAAGGTTGAATCACAAGAAAACCAAGAGAAATAAAAAGAATTATCAGAACATATTGGGCATAATTATATACTGATAAACTGAGAACACAAAAGAAGTAGAGGAAAATCCTCAAAAATAGCGATACTGAGAAGACCAGACAGAGATCAACAGAGATCTTAAATAACTCAATTTCAGAAAAGGAAATGGAGCTAGCTGTAAAGGAATGATCAAAGAAAAAACAAAACAAGACAAAACTCCTGGTCCTGATGGATTCTTTGAAGAATTCTATCAAACTTTCAAAGAACAATTAGTATTTCACAAATTATTCCCAAATTTTCACAAATTATCTCACAAATATTTCATATTTCACAAATTATTCCCAAAAATCAAGAAAGAAAGCACTCTATAAGAATCTTTTTCTGAGACAAGTATTGTCCTAATATCTAAGACCAGGAAGAATAAAGGATAGAATATGAACAATAGGTGAATATCACTAATGCGTAATGACTCAAAATTTTTTTTTGTTTTTTTTTTGAGGGGGGAAGGCAGGGTAATTGGGGTTAAGTGACTTGCCCAAGGTCACACAGCTAGTACATGTGTCAAGTGTCTGAGGCCAAATTTGAACTCAGGTCCTCCTGACTCCAGGGCCGGTGCTCTACTCACTGCGCCATCTAGCTGCCCCATGACTCAAAATTTAAAAACAAAATTCTGTCAGATTTTAGCTATGTACCTCCCAAATCATTCATTATGGACCAGAGGGATTTTTTTTAACCAGGGATGTAAACATTGTTCAACAGTAAATCAATCAACATAATTAATCATATTGAAAACCAAAATATCTAAAACCATATGATTATATCAATAGGTAAAGAAAAAATCTTTCACAAAGTACAATACATTTATACTAAAGTCTCTATGAAGTATGAGCCTAGAGGGTCCTTTGTCATAAAAACTATTTACCTAAAACTAAAAGCAAGTATCTTATGCAGTAAGGATACACTAGTTTTCGAATATGGGAGCAGAGCAAGAATGCCCACTCTCCCCACTACTATAGGTAATTCTGGAAAAGCTAGCAACAGCAATAAGATAAGAGAAAGGAATTAAAGATGTAAAGTTAGGTAAAAAGGAGATAAAACTATGTTTATTTGCTGATGATATATGTGGAAAATCCTAGAGAATTAGTAAAAATACCAAGACAATGAATAGTTTTAGCAAAATTTCCACCTACAAAAACATTCTCAAAAATCAACAGCATCTCTATATAATAATAATAAAATCTAAGAAGCAATAATAGGAAGAAAATCATATCTCAAGTAACCACAAAATACATAAAAATTTTTGGGATTGATCTATCAAAGCATACTAAAAACTCACATAGACTCAATTATAAGGGATTCCTTAAAAAATTTTTTTAAAACCCAACTTAAATAGCTAGAGTGATATTTAGAAATTATGGCTAGGCCATGTCAATATAGTAAAAATGATAACACTACTAGTTAGTTTATACTTTTAAAGCTGTACAAATCAAGTTGTCAAGGTGACACTTTATAGAACTGAAAGAAATAAAATGCATTTGGAAAAATGAAAGATCTAGAATATCAAATGAAATTATTAAAATAGGTAGGAACAAAGGAGAAATAGTACTTCCAGACCTGAAACTATATTATAAAGCAGTAGTCAACAAAATCATCTGGTATTGGTTAAAAAAAAATAGAGAGATAGATCAATGGAACAGACTAATCAAAGGAGAATCAGAAATAATAGCACTAAATAACTGTGTTTGATAAAATAGAAAACATAATTCACCTATGAAAAAATTCCTTATTTGGCAAAAACTTTTGGGAAATCTGGAAAGCAGTGTGCACAGATTAGACTTAGACCAACATCTTTATATCATATTCCACAATATATTCTAAGTAGATACATGAACTTAATATTAAAGTTCATACTATGAAAAATTTAGGAGAGAAGGAGATGATTTGTCATTCACAGCTCTGGGTAGATGTATTCTTTTTTTAAAATTATTATTTATTTATTTAATATTTTTAGTTTTCAGCATTGATTTCCACAAGAGTTTGAATTACAAATTTTCTCCCCATTTCTACCCTCACCCCACTCCAAGATGGCATATATTCTGATTGCCCCATTCCCCAGTCAGCCCTCTCTTCTGTCACCCCACTCCTCCCATGCCTTTTTCCCTTACTTTCTTGTAGGGCAAGATAGATTTCTATGCCCCAAATTTTCTTCTACTTCTCTAACTTGCTTTTCCAAATCCTTTTTGAGCTCTTCCATGGCCTGAGACCAGTTCATGTTTTTCTTGGAGGCTTTTTTGATGTAGGCTCTTTGACTTTGTTGACTTTTTCTGGCTGTATGTTTTGGTCTTCTTTGTCACCAAAGAAAGATTCCAAAGTCTGAGTCTGAATCTGAGCCCATTTTTGCTGCCTGTTCATGTTCCTAGCCAACTACTTGCCTTGAGCTTTTTGGAAAGGTATGACTGCTTGTAGAGTAGAAAGTACTTTGTCCCAAGCGTGAGGGGCTGTGCTGTTGTTTTCAGAGCTATTTCTACACAGCAAGCTCTGCCACAGCAGCACTCCTCCTCCCCCAAGAACCGCCAACCTGGACTGTGACTCAGATCTAAGCAGGCTCTGTACTCCTGCTCTGATCCACCACTTAATTCCTCCCACCAGGTGGGCCTGCATCCAGAAATAATTGCAGCTGTAGCCCTGTCCTCAGAGCTGCACCACCTCTGCTGCCCAGGGGCAGTGGCCAAACTTGAACTCCTTTCACTCCCCACAGCTTTTCCCACTAACATTCTCTGTTGTCTTTGGTGTTTGTGGGTTGAGAAGTCTGGTAACTGCCACGGCTCACTGATTCAGGGCACTAAGGCCTGTTCCACCCGGCTCCAGGCCTGGTTGGTCCAGCGCAGCCCACGCTGGGCTCTGCTTTGGCTCTGTTCCCAGCATGGTGCGATAGACTTTACCCAGAGACCATCCAGGCTGTCCTGGGCTGGAACCCTGCTTTTCTCTGCTATTTCGTGGTTTCTGCAGTTCTAGAATTTGTTCAGAGCCATTTTTATAGGTGTTTGGAGGGTCCCTGGGGAGAGCTTTAGGCAAGTCCCTGCTTTCCAGCTGCCATCTTGGCTCCACCCCCTGGGTAGATGTATTCTTACCCAAGTAAGGGAGGTAATTACAAAAGATAATATAGATAACTTTGATTACATGACACAGGAAAGCTTATTTATAGACAAAATTAATGCACCTAGATTAAGAAGGGAAGTGGTTGAATGGGAAAAAAGCCTTTCAAATTTTGCTGATAAGATTTTGGTATCCAAGATATAAACACAAATGTTATTTAAGTCGAAGATATGCTAGCTATAGCAATAAGGAAGAGAAATGGAGGGAATAAGCATAAAGGGAAAAAATGCTTTGTGAAGATATGATTTACTTAGACATCTATAAGGAATCAACCAAAATAATAATTGAAGCAATAATTCATTCAAGTTGCAGGATATAAAATAAATTCATATAAATCATCAATATTCTTGTATATTACCAACAAAACCCAGTAGGAAGAATAAGAGGGAAAAATTTTAATATTAGGAAAACTAAAAACAACCATATTAATAACAAAATCAATGAAAATCATATAATTAGGTGAATAGATGCAGAAGAAGCTTTTGACAAAATACAATACCCATTGCTTTTTAAAATGCTAGAAAACATAGGAATAAATAGATATTTCCTTAAAAAGATAAAACCAGGAGCTACCATTATTTGTAATGGAGATAATAAACTAGAATCCTTTCCAATAAGTTTGATGGTGAAATAAGGATGTCCATTGTCATCACTTCTATTTGATATAGTACTAGGAGTTCTAGCTATAGCAATAAGAAAAGAAAAAGAAATTGAGGGGATAACCATAGGTAAAATAAAAAAAAAACTGAACGATCACTTTTGTAGATAGTATGACAGTATACTTAAAGATTCCTCAAGTGTCAACTAAAAATTGAAACATTCATAACTTCAGCAAACTTGCAGGATATAAAATAAATCCACAGAAATCATCAGTGTTTCTATATAATACCAATAAAAACTAACAGAAAGAGATAGGAAGAAATATTTCATTTAAAATTAGTTCAAGATGTATAAAATACTTGGGAACCTACACTGAACCTACATTCCAAGATATACAGGAGCATATATAAATATATGCACATATATGTATGTATATATACACACATGTATGTATGTATACACACATATACATGCATACATAGATACAAGCAACTATTTAGTGAAGCAAAGATAAACCTAGTCAGGAAAAATATTAATTGCTCATGGATGAGATATGCCTATGTAATAAAAATGTCAATACCATCTACATTAATATATATCAATGCCATACCAATCAAACTACCAAAAGATTACTTTATAGACCTAGAAAAAAATAACAAAATTATATAAAGGCAAAAAAAGCTAAAAATCTAAAAAGAAGGGGGTGGAGCCAAGATGGCAGAGTAGAGGCAGCAACCCAGCTAAACTCTCTCACCATTCCCCTCTAAACAACTTTAAAATAATGCATTAAATCAAATTCTGGAACAGCATAGCCAACAAAAGGTCAAGGTTAAACATACTTCAAGCCTAAGAGAACTTAGGAGGTCAGCAGCACAAGTCTGTGATACAGTGGTGGGGGCTGGCCTGGAGAACATGTGGTACAACACCAGCAGTGGGAGTGGGAGGCAGCTGTGACAGCAGCAGCAGCAGCAGCTTTGGAAGCTTTCAACCCACAGATGGTAAGGAGACTGGACAACTGGTCTGAAAAAGATGACAGGGCTCCCTAAGCTGACACTGGATGCAGGACTGGGCGCTGTTTGGTTGCTCTATTACCCATACACAGTTCTGGGTCACAGTTCCATGGTGGAGCACTTGTGGTTGGTCACATGAGAGCAGGGGCCCTGGTCACAGTTCTGGGGCAGAGAGGAGTGCTAGCACTTGTGGCTGCTGGAGATCAGGGACCCTTCCTGGGCAAAGACTAGAGAGCAGAGCAGGACAGCAGTGACCACCCCTCTCCTAGACTAACACTACTCTAGAAGCACCAAAAACTTGAAGACTCCCAGAACTAGCTCTGAAAATAGCAGTCCAAAAAGTATGAAGCTTGAATCAGTGTCTCCCCATCTCCAGGTGAGCAGAGTCCAGCTTTAATATAAAGTCAAGAAATACACTCTAAAAATGAGCAAACAATAACAAAAAAGAACCTGACAATAAAAAGCTACTATGGTGGCAGGGAAGATCAGAACACAAACTCAGATAAAGACAATGTGAAAGTACCTATAAGCAATGCCTCAAAGAAAAATACAAATTAGGCACAAACTCAACAAGAATTCATGGAAGAGCTAAAGAAACAGATAAGAATAGTAGAGAAAAAACTGGGAAAAGAAATGAAAATGCAAGAATAAGTGTATCTAATATCCTGGTATTCAATAAACATAAAGACCACAGCTACTGGGATAAAGACTCATTGTTTGACAAAAACTACAGAGATAATTTGTATAGTAATGTCAAAGACATTAGATTTAGATTAATATTTCACAGCTTAGACAAAGATGAGTTCCAAATAGGTGCATGACCTAGATATAAAAGGAATCCAGGAGAGTGCTGACATGATCAAAGTCATATCCCCCAGCCCCTCATAAGAAAAAGCCCACCTCACATTATAATACTCATTCTCATTAATTTTTAACCAATCAGAGTTGATTTTTATCCTCAAAGACATCCCCTTTTCCAAAGGTATTTAAACATTCAACAAGCTCCATGCTGGGTCTTTGATTACCAAGAGAACTACTGACCTCAGTTTATTGATTATTTGCTAGCCTAATTAATAAATTGATTATTAATTACCCAGAAAGTCTGTCTCTCAGACTTTTCATTTTCTCACGTATGAAATGCTACATGCCCTTTCAGATGTATCCTGCAAGATCACTTCAACCCTAAAACTCACACCTCATCAGTACCTTCTGCCTCTGGGGTATCTCCCTCTGATTGAGGGATGGAGAGCTTTTCCCAGAACCTTCATTTAAGGAGAGGGCCCAGGACAGTCATCTCTTCATTTTCTATGACTTTATACCTCTGGGATATCATCTACCTTGTTCTGTTCTTTGTTATGTCCCCAAAACCTACAAAAGGGGAGCTGTCTTTTTGCTCTGAGGCTTTGAATAAATGGAGGCAATCCACTGACCCATTTATAGACAGGTAGCATGCCCATGTTAATAAATACTATCTTGCTGGGAGAATTGCCTCAGTTTGCCTTCTTTTTAAATTTCACCAAAAGTCAGGGCAAAGATACTGGAGTGGTTTGCCATTTCCTTCTCTAGCTTATTTTATAGATGAGAAAACTGAGCCAAAGAGCAACTTGCCCCGGGTTACTCTGATGCCAATCAGTGATTAAAGATCTTTCCTGCCCACTCAATAGGCCTCAGGTGGGTCCAGTTAAAGGAGGTTTGCTTAGAGGCAGGCCTACACCCTTTACTTACTAGGCAATGAGCCCCAGGCCTACACTCTTTTGCTGATTGGGCATGAAGCCTTCCAGCCCTAAAAAAGGTATATATACCTAGAAGACAGCCATTGTAAGGTTAGAATTCAGCATTCAGCCCAAGGAGAAGAAGTAAGAACTCTGAAGGGACAGAGCAGCAAAGGTCGTGCGGAGTGGAGAGTGGAAACCAGGGAGCTGCAGAGACCAGAGAACTGAGGCGGGAGAGAATGCAGGCAAGCAAACAGTTTGGATTTATGGCTCCAGCAGGGGTAAGGTTACAAGGTGACTTGGTTCCTTGCTGTAATAGTGTGTTATAATTTCCTTGTTGTTACATTGAGGTGGACTTACTGGTTTTGGAATACAATTACTGCCATGTTGGGTTGGAGTTATTGGTTTTGGGGTTTGATCCTCTAATGTCTAAATAAATGTTATACTTCCTCTGCCTTCTACCTAGAGAATCTCTTATACTTTGCAATTCCAAACTACACAGGCATGTTTATGAGCATTGTCAAGGTCGTGAATCATGCCTTACTGATACAGTCACACAGCTAGTAAGTGTCTGAGGCTGGATTTAAACTCAGGAAGATGAGCCGTCCCTGACTTCAGGGCTGAACCCTGCCACCCAGCTACCCCAAAATAGGAGCTATGAGTGGGTAAATTTAGGTTTTACCTGTGTGTGGGACAACAGACCGGACTCAAATAAAAAAAACAGAGGTGACTCAGCTTTCTCAAGGTAGAAACAAAACAGAAGCTTTATTTGATCAAGTCTCGCGAGAATTGGGCATCTCCCACTACCAGGGCGGAGATGGTAGTGAAGAGAGGCAAGGGGGAGAGGGCAGGCAAGGGGATACATAACCTTGTACAAACAATTCTAAGAAATCCCACCCCCAGAGGCTGGACCCCTGTCCCTATTTGTGGGGATAGGTGGCCTTACAATCTAACCCAGAATAAGTTTACCCAATACCAGCACAGAAACTACAGAATTACCTTATAGGGAAATTTTAATGTTAAGATGGCGGTTTGTGAATAGGCTAGGGGAGGGAGAGAGGGGGAGACCACCTGATTTCCCCAAAATCATATGATTTACAGGAAAATGAAACTTAGGCCTAGTGAGGTCTACATCCCAACTAAATTTGTACTATCTGAGTATCACCTTGCCTAAGTTATTCATAGGGAAGCTTTCACACTCTTGTATCCCACACACCTGGTACAGCACAGGACATACGAGAGGATCCTTTTAACTTTATGAATGCCTGTCTTTTTAAAGGTATTTATTTTATGTAATATAATTTCATTGTATGTCCCTAAAACACTGTCTCCCCTCCTTCCCTTTGTATTTCCCTCTGTTTTCCTGTTGTACAACTTCACTTTCAGATGACTGACTTCTGGTAGTTCTTTTCTTTAACCAGGATTTCTGCTGTTTTCAGAGCACAGGGCATCACAGTGGAGTTGTATGGTGTTCACCATGTTAATTAATCCTGGTCTCTGCTCCCTGACCAGGATCCACACCTTATTAAGGTTGACTGTTGAGCAGAAGTGTTGGTTCTTTAAGGTATAAAGACCACTTTCCCAAAGGAACTTGGATGGCATTTGTCAAAGCTAATTCAGCGATGGGTGGAGGTGGCCTGGCACCCTCCCCCTGAAAAGATGCTTCTCTGAGCACCCATGGCCTCAGCTAACGGGCCTGCCTGGATTAGGGATGAGGTTATATGTGTGTGTGAAGGGGAGGAGAAGAGTCCTTCCCCTCACCAACCCACCACCTGCGCCCTAGGCTCCTGCTACCTCCCCTTTCTACAGGGCACATCGATAGCTCCAATCATTTCTGCAGTGGCCTGGCAAGGGGAAGGAGAGGGCCAGAAGAGGGCAGTGCCAGGATTTCCCACTTGTAGGAGGTGAATACAAGCATTTGCAAAGCCACATCCACACTTCCTCTCTTGTGCCGCCGGAGCGATGTGCAGGCGCCTCCGCCGCTGTAGCTCCTCCTGGGGCCCCCAGGGGGAGCGCGCTCTTTCCGGGCCTCTCTGGGCGCTTCTTGCCGGGGCGTTCCTGGGCACTCGTTGTCCTTCGCCCTAGTCTGAGCGTCAGACTCACGCGGGCGGAGGCCCAGGAGCCTCGCGGATCCTACACGGGGATTGGGGGCAGCTGATGTCAGCCCCAGGGCCATCGAGGCCCCTTTCTCGGGTTTACCCTCCGGTCAGAGGGATGGAAGGTCCGAGAGGCAATGGGGCTGAGGCTGCAGGTGAGAGGCCTGAGAGGGCCGGAGAGACCCGGGCCGACCTTGCCTGGGGGTGGGGGTGGGGGTGGAGAGCCGGGAGGGACGGAGAGAGAGCCTGGCAGGGGGATGGGAGCACAGGGGAGAGCCCGCCCGATCCAAGGCTGACTTGAATTGGGGATTGGTGGGGAGATTATTAGGTGTAATAATGAGGTCTAGGAGCTGTGTTTTGAGAAAGGCGGAAGACCTTGTTACTGCGTATCTGGTAGTTTTCATTTCAGTCTCGCCGGCGTATCCGTGTCTGTTGTGCCCAGGCCTGTGCTAGGTACTGGAATACAAAGTTTGCAAAAGGCCCTTATGCTCAAGTTTACCCGCTACTGTGAACGGGTCAGAGGATGCCTGATTGAGGCGGTTGAGAAAGCCCTAAGGACCAAGCAGTAGGATCATCAGGAACACACCCCCTGTAGAAGGCCTTGGAGCAGAGTCTGGGAAGAAGCTGGACAGTCTAAGAGGAGGGAAGGCCTCGTAGGCCTTGGAACAACCTGTGCAGAGGATGGAGATGAAATATACAATTAAGGGAAAGCAAATGGGACGATCTGGCTGGAATATGGACTGTATGAAAGGGAATAATATGAAATAACCCCGGAAAAGGTAAACTAGAACCAAGTAGGAAGCAGTTTAAATCCCAAGATGAGGAGTTCGTGTAACTACCCAGGGATCATGAACGGAAAAGTGATGAGGTTGTGCTTTACTTTAGGAAGCTTGATCTTTTCAGCTTTTTGGAAGATCCATTGGAGAGAGCAGAGATAAATCCCAAGATCATAGCAACTTGGGCAATTACTCACTATTTGACAAATGCTGCAGGGTAGTGCAGTAGTTAGAGCTCTGGGATTGGAGTCAGGAAGACCTGAGTTCAAATCTAGCCTCAGGCACTTACTAGTTGTGTGACACTGGGCAAGTCACTTAACCCTGTTTCCCTCAGTTTCCTCATCTGTAAAATGAGCTGGAGAAGGCAATGACAAACCATTCCACTATCTTCGCCAAGAAAACCCCAAAATGGGGTCACAAAGAGTTGGACACGACTGAAACTACCAAACAACAACTAGGATTCCAGAATATGGCAGTTTGGTGGAGGAATGAATAGGTTGGGGGAAAGATGAGTTCCTTTTTACGCTTAGTTTCTGATGCCCCCAGGCCATCCATTTGGAGATGTCTACTAGGTGATATGGGACTAGAGTTAAGGAAAAGGATTAGGGCTGAATTTGTGGATCTAGGAGTAATTTTCAAAGATATAACTGATCTTATGGGAGGTGAAGAGATGAATAAGTGAGAGGATGAAGAGGATTTATAGTCTTTGGGAAAATCTAGTGTTAATGGTCAAGACTTAGAAGTTGATCTAGCCAGGAAAACAAGGAAGAATGCAATGCTGAAAAAGGTGAGGAAGGAGAGACATTTTGAGGAGAATGTAATTAATAATTAAAAGACTCAAAGAGGTCAAGAAAAAAAGTACTGAAAAAAGTCCATCAGACTTTGCAGTTAAGATGTTCTTAATCTTGGAGAAAGCAGTTATAGTTGTTGGGTCCAGTGCCAGATTGCAAGAGGTACAGAAGTGACTGAGAGAGAGGAAAAGGGACAGGAGTATACATTGCTTAAACTCTGAGCTTGGCCTCAAAATGGAGGAGAAATAAAGTTTCTTATTTTAACTAATTGTTGTTAATAACTAGGTGCTTATCATTGCATTCCTGGTTGTCCATTTAGGGTGAGGGAAGTCTAATTCTTCTCCGTTCGATAACCACCTTACTTCGTGGGTGGCTGCCCTAAATCCCCCACCCCCCACCCGCATATTTCCTTTTGCTGCAGATGTGACCCAGGTATGCATCCCTTCTTATTGCTGATAGTGGTTGAAGCCAGACCCAGGCCTAGAGTGGCAAAGGCAGAGTGAGAGGAGTGGGAGCTTTGCTAAGCCACCAGGACCCAACCAGAGCAGGTGCATTTCTGAGTCATCTCTCTTTGAAGAAGAGGTACGTTGTAATTCCATTCTTAAGCACTGACTTTTTTTTTTTTTTTAAAGACTGGGAACCTCCAGGCAGTTCAGTGAGTGGTGAATTAAAAAGCCAGATTTCAAGACATTTCAAAGTGGGTTGACAGGAAGAAGAGGCAGGAAGTGTAGATTACTTTTCTAAAAGTTTGGCTCTGAAAAGAAGAAATAAAGGATGAGATAGCTTCTTACTTCAATAAATTAGGTGCTGGTTAAGAGATGCATGACTGGTGGGTCTGAAACTCTTCTCCAGCCATTTTCCCTACACCTAACTTTTGTCAGATGTAGGCATGCTGCCCTCTTACTTCTGATTGTGGGCGAGTCTCTGCAAATACCAAAGGGCTACTTGGTCTTCTCGTAGTTTGGATATTTTATATTTTTGAAGGTATTCCTCTATTTCTTTTGTGTTCTCAACTTTGGTAACATAGTTATTATGCTTATAGGTTCTGATAATCCTTTTTATTCTGCTTTTGTTGTGATTTCATGTTCATTTGCCATTTTGTTGATTTTATTTTCTACTTTTTTAAAATATCAGGTTGGCTAAAGATTTCATTATTCTTTTCAAAGAACCAGTTCAGTTTTATCTATTATTTCTATAGTTTATTTCCAATTTATCTATTTCTTCTCTCATTTTTAGTATTTCTTCTTTTGTGCTTATTTTAAGTTTATTTGACTTTCTAATATTTAATTCATTAGTCTTCTCTTTTTTTCTGTTTTGTTAAGATATATTTGTAGGGAAATGACTCTTCCCACAAGGACTGCTTTAGCAGGGTCCCAGAAAGTTTGAAATGTTGTTTCATTGTTATAATTTTCTTTTATATAATTATTCTTTCTACAATTTGTTCTTTTTGATCCATTCGTTATGTAGAATTTCATTGTGAAGTCTGTATCTTTTTGTTTGTGCTCCATGTATTGATTACTATTTTTATTGTGTTATGATCCATTAAAGGGTGTGTTTATTTTACCTTCCCTGCATGGTTAGTTTTTGCAAAGGTTCCATGTAGTCCTGAGAAACATGTATATTCTTTATCAGTACCAGTTAGAAGACACCATAAAGCTTTTAGCCGTTGTTCCTCCAGAAATTTGATCAATTCTAAATTTTCCCTTTTGTTTTTCTTTCTCTTTATTCTTACCCAAAACTGAAAGGGATGTTAAAATCTTTTCTGCCTGTTATATTGCTATCTATATCTATATATATACATATTTATCTGTATCTGTACAAAAATATCTTTCTGAAGTTTGGTAGATGTTTTGGAATAATTGTCTTCATTTGTCTTTGGCTCTTCTGAAATCTTAATAGCTCTTCGTTGTCAGATTCTTTTTTTTTTGTTTTGTTTTGTTTACACATTATTTCATCATTACTTTCTAAATTGGGTTTTAATGGTAGGGCCAGACTCTGAACTTCTGAAGGGAAGGTTTGGGCCTTTCTTAGTCTTGGTCTTGGTCTTAGGTCTTGTTGCTTTGAGTATCAAATGCTGTGTTCTTCAGTGATCTCAGGGACAGCTCAGGCTAGGGATCTAAAAATTCTTTTGTCCTGGTCAAAGTCTTGATATCTGCTTTCCTGGTCTGATCTTTATAGGTTCCATATCTGGTTTCCCCTGGTTGGAGCTCCTGGATTGTACCTGCCCCCAGCGTAGTGATCTGTCTAGAGACAGAACTGCAGAGCCATACAGCTTCTGTCTACTTCTCTTCTTCCTAGCCCAGAAGACAACTTCAGACACTATTACTCCCTGTCCTGGACCACCACCCATAGTTGCAGGTCCCCTCGTTATTCTACACTGGATCTGTGATGCAGCTATAGGATGCAAGTGAGAGAGTTGCCAGTTAATACCTGAGATCCTCATTTACCATCCTCAGGCCCCATTTCAGTCCTCCACACTGGAATGATATGCATCTCTATGCTCTGTTGGTAAAACTTGCACTTAGTGTCCAAAGAGCTCTTACTCTTTATGCTGACCAGAGTCGAAGTTGAGAAAATGGCTGTTATTTTACCTAAGGTTTTCTAATCAGGACTGATTCTGGTGCTTAAATATTTCTTTTCTTTTTTTAAATATTAATAAAATTTTTATTCTTCCAGTTCTAGACCCTCAAGAGAGTTTGCTGAGTTTGTGTCAAATCTTACAATGTACCCATTCTAATTCTCTTGTAATAAGGACTTTGTTGGTATAAACATGTTGGTATAAACATACATTCACATTTGCCTGCAGAGATGGGGGTCTAATCCTTAATTCCCATGAGTGAACTCATAATGTCTTGACTCCATATTGGGGCAGAGCCCCGTAAGGGCCATTCTAGCCTGGGGTTTGGCCCAGAGACCGTGCACACAGCACCAGTTTGTTTAACTATTTCTTTGGGGGTGGGGGGGGTGGTTTTAGGGTATGGTAACAGAGCTGGACTATATTGCTTCCTTCTGCTCTGACATCTTGACTGGTCTTACCTCAGATAAATGGATTATTTGTTGTTTGAATCAACAACAGGGATCCTCCCAGAGGAAATATCATGGAGTTATGGGGAGTGATAAGTGGAATACACCAGAGTCCTTAGGCATAGCTGTGAGAAACTGAAGATTGAAGCACTGTCTGGATTAGGGCAGGCTAAAAATAGTTTTGGTTATAGCCTGAGTTTGTCCAGTCCATTCTGGCTCTAAGAGACCATTGCTGAGTACCAGTAAAAAGTGTGATTTTTAAAATTTATTCTAATGTTCATTCTTCTCTTTTATTTTCATGTTTCCTCATTATCCAACACTGAAAACAACCAGTCAGACATCTCATTTTTATGCAAATGAAAACTAAAGCAGTGGTCTTTGGGAGATTAGGACCAGATTGGAGACAGAAGACTTGTGTTTATAATAGAGCTTGTGACCAAGGAGGATATGATAGATTCCCCAAAATGAAATTTTCTTCCCCCAAAGCAAGACACCCAATGGTATGCTGCCTGAGACCACTCTGAAAGAACACTGAGAAAATAGAATTACTAATACTGAGACGTTCAAGAAAAACTCAATAAAAACCAGGGCCTCATGAGCTTGTAAACCCCCCTTATAAGGTGGCCTGCTTTAGGGTATTCTTTGCTTTAGCTGCTCTCATTGAACATGTTAAATAATGTGGTCAAAATGAAGTAAAGACCTACACCAATAAGTGCTACTAGAGTGCTACCTGCTGAAACCTGGAAAACAGTTTATAAAAGAAAATATTTTAAAGAAAAACAACTTTGAACTACTTAAGAACTCTGATCAGTGCAATGATCACAGGATTCCAGAGGAACAATAAATGATAGGCTAAAGATGTAGAATGAGAAATATATTTTCAGAAATAGTCGGTATTGGAATTTGCTTTACTTGGCTATGCATTTTTCTTTCCCCTTGGGGTAAGGTGCTGTTATACCATTTTATACATGAGGAAATTGAGGCAGAAAGAGGTCAGATGACTTGTCTGAGGTCACATAGCTAGTCAGTGCTTAAGGCTGGGGTTGAACTTAGGTTTTCTTCTGCACTCTAGGTTTGGCATTCTATCCATTGTGCCATGTAGCTGCAGTTCTTGCAGTCTTTCCCCTCCAAGCTATTTATCACATAGGGCCCATGACTCAGATCAAACTTAAAATTTAACTTTATAGTATTCTTTGGGGCCATATTATAAAGAGGCATTTATTGTTGAACTAATTTGTTTTTCATTTTTTTTCAGTCCTTTCTGTGGTTTCTAGTGATCACATAATAGTATTGTGTATATTCACGTGGGCATACCTTTATATTTTCCACTTGTAGAATTTGTTGTCACTGAAATTGTTCATTTTAACCACTTTGTGTTTGGAATTTGAAATGTATGAAATTTTATTTTGTTTATTTTTTAAATCTTGTTTATTTTTTCTAAAAGCATTCAGTGGATTCTTTGATTTGGTTTTTGCATTCAGAATTTAGAGGCAATTTTTAGTGTGTTTTTTGTATTGTAATAATTATAGAAGTTATAGAAAATTAGTAATAATGATAATATTCAGGTTTTTTACATTTTTCATGTTCTTCTGGAAACCTCTGATAAAGTTGTCTTTCTGCATCCTGTACTAGAGATTAATGTTTGGACTCTGTCCTTGATCCTTCCCTGCCTCCCACTTGACAACTACCTTCCTACCCTTTTGGAACCTGACCTCTGAGGTTCTGGAATGACTATTTGTGGAGGGGCCCCAGCAATGGTTCACTTCATTCGTGATTTTCTCATAGTAGTTACCTTTAATTTTTATTTATAAATATCATCAATCACACCAATTGCACTAGTAAATAATCCTCTAAAAGGAAGTATAGCAGAACATGTGCCAGGAAAGGATTGAGAGATGGTTTATATACTTCTTTCCCATTGATTTTGGAAGACTTATTGTGCCTTGCTATTTAGTTGAGGAGAGGTGGGGTGGGCTGGGTTCTTTTAGGTCTTTCAGACTGGAAATAGGAGGTGGGAGAAGGAAGGGGTAAGAGAGGAAAAGATTTAAGATAAAAGAAAGTTTTTTGCTTATGGAATTGATATTTCACAGAGCACAATGGAAGAAGTACGTAGCTTTAGAGTGGCACATTGTGGTGGAAGGTGTGGGAGTGGAGGAGGAGGGAATAAAGGTTGGGCAGAGTGACGTGGGAATGGGACTTTTATTATTGCCACCAGGGGTTCAGAATCACATGGGAGGCTCTCCACAGGAATGTGGGTGTCCTGCCTACCAAGCTTTGACCCTGATATTAATAGGAAGTAGGAAGAAGAAAAGGCTAAGCTAATGAAATTTTTATTCCTTTTACAGATGTCATCACTTAAAAAGGAGACTTCACCTCAGTTGACCCAGACATGCTATCAGCACTCAGAGATGCCAATAACAGACTAGTCCTGGCCCTTCCTTTCAGTCTTCTTAGCTTTTGAACTTAAACCAAAAATCCCTGCAACTGCCAATTCCAGAACTGTCTAAAAGGAGAACAGATGGGTCAGGCGTGCATACTACACCCATGCCAGAACTGTAGATTTATAAAGGTTAATTTGGAGTCACAGTCTAGATTCTTAATACTTGGAAGTATTTGAAAGTCATCTTGAAACCTTCAGGCAGCGCTTTGAGGAGAAAGCACTGTCTAAAGGAAGTCACACAACTGCAGAGACTGTGTTTGATGCATTTTTCTGTCATATGATCTAAACTGCAGCAGTTAATTCTAGCTCCAGCATCACTGTCCTGACTGTGTCAAGATACTGACAAGGAGTCGGGCTAAGTCACAGGTAAGATAGTAACTTGTCTATCCATAGCCCATTAACAGAATTCTCCAATTTCTTAAAAGACACAGCTTTGGAATAGGGATGAAATCTATGATTTTATTGGTATGGGAACTTCCAAATGAGAATACAGATTTGTCTTTCCAACTTCTATTCTTAAAGAGTGGCCTAGAGAACTAAGAAATGAGATGACTTGCCCAGGGTTAAACAGGTAGTAAGTATAAGTCAGGACTTGAACCTGTGTCTTCTTAGTGTGGAGGCCACCTTTGTAACCATTACTTCATTGCTCTTTCATCCTCAGAAAATAATTTTTGCGGAGATGAGCTCTTAGCTCATGCTAGAGTAGTGGATAAGAGTACAGCAGAATTTTTCCCTACCGCTCTTGTAGGAAGATACAGAAAACATTTCAGACTCAGTTCTGATTGTGAAATCAAAGGAAAAAATCAGAGTGAGCCATATTTCAAACTCAGATGAGGTAGACAGAGATGGGAGGTGGGGGAGTGGGAGGAGTTCTAGCCTGGAAACACCATGTGGGGCCTTTCAGTGCAGTGATTGAATGAGGGCCTGCCCACAGGGACTTAAGTCCCTTAGATCTGGCATAGAAGGTAAGGGAACAGGAACAAGTGCCAACTGGCAACTTTGTTGCTTACTTTCCAGTGCTGGGTTAGAGATGAAATGGGGATGAAGGATGGGATCTTTGTTTAGGGGCTGTAGTCTAGGGAAAGGAGTGGTCATAGACCCTAGAGCCTATGCTGTGTACTGAGTAAGAATTAGTACAGAAGAAAGCAGCACCTGTATGACTCTGAACCCTACTCTTGCCTTAATACATTAGTCCAAAGTCAGGAAGTAAGGACTGGAATAATGTGTAAATAACAAAAAGAGATCTCAGTATAAAGATCTGTTCTGGTGACAAGAGTGCCTGAAGTTTTGCTCCTAGTCACTGCACAGTTTGTTTCTTAATTGAATTGTTAGCTTTAACTACTTGTGTCTTGGGTTTTAAAGTCTTGGGTTTTTTTTTTTTCCTCAAGGTGATCTATGGGTTCTTTCAATTGGTATTTACTTTTCTGTGTTCGGAAGTTTGGGTGATTTTCTTGTGTAATTTCTTTTGTTATGTTCAAGTTTTTTGACTTGTGTTCTTCTGGGAGACTTGTAATCCTTGGTTGTCTCTGTACGTACTATCTTCAAGATCAATATGTTTCACTTGAATAGAGAGCATATGTTCTTTGAATATTACTGCTTTTTGCTTCTCTTCTTCTACATTGTCTTTTACTTTGTGGATATTCACATTTCCAAACAGTTGGCCTCTCTTTTGTTTCTTTGGTGAGGCCTGCCACCAAGGATTCAAATTTTTCTGTTCTGTCAGTTGTTTCTGTTGTAGTGGCCTGTAAGACAGATAACACGAGCACACAGGATGGCTGCTATCACGGGTTCACTCTTGATCTGGCCAGAAAGGAAGACAGCTTTGGAAGGGTTAATAATCTTACTTTATTCTAGTTTAGTCTTCTCAAGAGGTAGTTTGCTGATAATGGGAGCACCAATCCTATAGCATTCCCTAATCATCCTTCTCCTCGCAGGAGCCAGTGAGAAGGGGTGGGGGGGGCAACTACCCCTATGTCTTGATGGGGTCAGTGACACAGGCACAGCTTGTGCATTTCCCCTAAATCCCCTCAAGCCTCAATGGGGGCCGGTTGAGGCAATCACAGATTCCTTTCAAGCCTTGATGGGGGCCGATCAAGGCACACATAGCATTCCAGATTGTGCATTCACCCCTAAGGGTTCCCCACTCACTGACCAGTGCTTTATAGGGCATCAGACAAAGAAGGCATATTGCCAGCAATAGCCTCCAATTTTATATTACTTCATCCTTATATCTCACTACAGTCACAGTGGATATTTACAATTTAAGCACAAATCTCATATCTAATACCTGGGAACAAGAGCTTGTTATGGGTATGGATCCTGGGAACTAAACTATAACAAATAATAACAAAAGTCCACCTTACACACGCTAAAATCCACCTTACTTACAAGGCCATACATTCTGCTCTCATAATTCTCATTTCTCTTTTGGATCACTCAGGAACAGCATGTTATGGCTCCATACTCTCCTCAGAATCCACAGGGGCCTCTGCCTCGTCAAGTACTGAATATTTTCCTTTGTTTTGTAGTATTTATTCATAGATGCCTGAGCTCATTTACTAGAACCGGAGGTCATATTTCTTTTGGTTGTTAGTGGCTTATCTGCTTGTGCTTAAAGTCTTTGAATTTTCTTCCTCCTGAGATCTTGGTAATTTCAGTCTTTTTTTCCCCTGTTACTCACTTTCTGATTTCCTTCCTTGCTTTCCTTTAGAACTGGATCTCATAGCATCTCAGCTTCCTCCCATGATGGGCAATTTCATGGTTCACCAGCCTATGTCTATGAACTGGCCCCAGCTGGATTCTGGGCTCTTTCCCACACCCCCAGCCCTGCTGTGAAGAGCATTGCCATGCTGCTGCTATTGCAGACTGAGCAGGCTCCTATTGTTTAAAGTTTGGATCTTCCCTGCACTGGGGCGGGGTGGGGGGTGAGGGCAAGGGGGATTGGGGTATTTGGTTGAGCTCTTTTTCAAGCCTAGATACCTATTGTCCTCTAGAGCTCTGTTGAAACACAGTGCTGCTGAAGCAACGGCTGTTGTGACCTCAGCAAATTTCTGTAGTTTGGATCTTGGATCTTTAGGCACTAGCAAGGCAGGGGAGGGGAAAAAGAAGTCAGGGTGTGGCGGTGCTTTTCTGTTGCCAGCACCCAGGTTGGGGGCATTAGTTTATGGAGTTTTTACCTTCTTTGGTCCTTGGTTGGTTACCAGAGATATCAGCATGTGGCCCAGATGCTCCGGAGTATGGCCTGAACCAGATTAAAATATAATTGGGAAATATTTGACAAATAAAAATAAAATAGATAACATAACATTTAAAAACTAAGTCATCATGGGGCCTGCAGTGATACTCATACATGATTTATTGGCCCTTTTCTGTTTGTTTGATGCCAGTGTTCTAGACCATGGAGACAGCTAAAATTGTTTTGTCTTTGGTGTTCTATCTTTGTAGAGGTTTGAGTGGTTATGGGGATTAAGGAAAATGTCAAGTTCTCCAGCTTGTTCATCACATGACCTGGATATTGATGAAAGTAAATCTGGGTTCAAACCTTACCTCCAGCACTTAATACCTGTCAAATCCTACCTCCAGCACTTAATACCTTTAGCAGATCACTTAGTATCTTTGAGACTTAATAGTTTCATCTTCTGAGGAATGAACTCCTTGCCTCTCCCCTTTACATTTATACATGTAAGTATGTGACATGGAAAACTTCTTGAAAGCACTTCCATCCTATCTTCCTATCCAACTAAAGATGGGTGGTGCTGTCCAGAATTACTAGATCTCAAAAATCATGTAGTCCAACCCCTATACTTTATAAATTAGGAAAATGGTAGCTCATATTTCTGTTGTGCATTTCTAGCTTACTAAAAGCTTTCCATACATCTATTATCTCATTTGATTCTCATAAAACCCCTATGAGATAGGTAGTGTAAGTATCATATTGAACAAATGGGAAAACCAAGGTCATAAGAATGAAATTATGGCCCATATCACATAGCCAATAAGTGGTAGAGAAAAGACTCAAACTTGTGGAATTTAAGCAGGTTTGTCATTTATTCAAATTAGCCTAGAACAGACATTCTCCTTTTGCAGCTGATTAAGTATCCAGACTGCTCATGATCTTCATCAGTGGCACACTGTGAAAGGGAGAGCTGAGTGGAAAATTTAAAAGAAAGGATACATATACAGAGGAGGTTGATACTCTAGAGATAGATGAGAAAGACCGAGAGGAGACAGAGAGAGGATTAGAGGTAGTTTAAAATGCCCTGACTGTATCCCAATGCACAGGAGGCACATGGGTGCATATTTTAACTTAATGCATGTGTGCGTATGTATGTATATATTTCTATACACACATAGATAAAACAAACATGTATACATATGCATTGTGTATAAATGTACATAAATATACATATACACATATACCTACATATCTGTATATAAAGGGGAGGAGGGAAAAAGATCTTTTTTCACAAGAAGAAACTGAATCCCCAAAATGCTTAGTTATTTGCTAAAGGTCAGACAAATACTAAATATTAAGTTTTGGCAGTGGGATTTGAACCTAGGTCCTTCGACTGCAGAGGATCTCAATATATATGTGTACATATATATGTGTATATATAGATCTCAAGATATTTAGACATCTTTCTATATATAAACATATGTATCTCAATATACATACATGTATATTTATATAGACAAGTATATGTCAGAAGTGGTCCTGGCTTCAATGCTAGCTCTCTTATCTGCTATGCCATTTTACCTCTTATCTTTTTTTGCTATCTTTTGCTCGTACAGCATCTTCCTTTCCAGATACACCCCCCCCATCCAGAGAATTGTCCCTTGTAGCAAATAATAAAAATAACAGTGCAGCAAAAGCTGCCAGCACACTCACATATGTGTGATGTACCATACTCACTCTTGTCCCCCACCCTGCTCCTAAGAAGGGAATGAGATGAATGTGTTTTCAAAGACATACAATTTCAGTTCCCCAAGACATATAGGTATATATTTAATTTGGCATTAAGCAACTTGGGCTACTCTGAAGCCTCAGATATCCTGGGGAACATACTCGTGGTCTTCTTTGCCCTCTTATTTTGTCACTGAGTCAGATTTTCCTGAGGGACTTCTTCATCTTTTGTTGTCTTTTCCCTTGCTTCTAGATGTAGAAACAAATCTTTAGAGGCTCCTGAGACTCCTAGGCCCTAACTTAATTCCCTTAGCCCTCCTGTTTGTAAAGTTCTTGGAAGATCTCTCTTATTTGCTTACTGTAGGAGATCTCACTGATCTGAAGATTTGTGGAAGAGACTGGGGAAGCTCAGCTCCTCCCATGGTATAGAAATGAGGGTGGGGAGCAACCTAAGTGGCTTTTTCAGGACTACAAGAAGACTACAAGAAAGAATTGAGGATGACACTGAAGATGCTAACTTGAGTGACAAGGAGAATGGTCATGCCTTCCTCCAAAATAATGGAAGTGTGGAGGAGGAAATGATGTGGAAGTAAAATCGTTTCAGACATATTCACAAAAATGTGCCTGTGCAATATCCAGCTAGAGATGCCAATTAGTCAGTTGGTTTTGTGAAACTTAAGCTCAAGAGAGAAATTAGGATTGGATTTATACGTCTGGGATTCATCTTCAAAGATCTAATTGATGTTATGGTATTTGAAGAGATGACCAAGAGACAGGCAGCTAGGTGGTGGAATAGATGAGGCACAGGACTGGGAATCAGGAAGATGTCAGTTTACATCCTGGCTCAGACACTTATCAGCTGTGTGAGCAAGTCCCAACCTCTTCTAGATTCCCTTTCTGTAAAATAGGAAGGAAATAAGCATTTATTAAGGCCCCACTATGTTCCAGGTACTGTGCTAAGTACTTACAGCAACAACCCTGAGAGATAGGTACTGCTATTATCCAGTTTACAGTTGAGGATACTAAGAGAAGTTGTCAGTCAGCAAATATTAAGTGCCTGCTATGTGCCAGACACTATACTGAGTACTACGGCTACAAAGAGAGGCAAAAGACAGTCCCTTTTCTCAAGGAGCCTACAATGTAATGGAGACAGCAAGCACGTATATATGTACAAATAAGCCATATGTAAAATAAATAAGAAATTATTAAGAGGGAAGGGCAGTAAAATGGAGGGATTGAGAAAAGCTTCTTCAGATAGTATTTTACTTGGGACCCAAAGGAAGCCAAGGAAATTGGTAGCCAGAGATGAGGAGGGAGAGCATTCTAGGAATGGGAGACAGAGAAAATGCCCCAAGCTGAGAAATGGAGTGCTTGTGGAACAGCTCAGAGGCCAGTGCCACTGAATCAAAGACTAGATAGCAGATAGTAAAATATGAGAAGACAGGAAGGGAAGGAGGGGGCTAAATTGTGGAGAACTGTGAATGCCAAGCAGAGAATTTTGTATGTATGGAATGAGATCAATTGTTGCATGTAGAGGGTTTACCTTGGTAAGGAAAAGGGTCACTTCTTCACATGAAACAAGGGTGGAAGAGAAAATAGTAGCAGAAGGCACCTGAGTGTCGTGACATGAGGAAGAGGGAAGAAGAGAGAGCTCTCAGCAATTAGACTCCAAATTTTTCAATAAAATTTGAGGCAAGGTTAATTGAGAGGGTGGGAGGTAGGAGAACCATGGGAGATATAAGGAGGGATGAAAACCTGAATTAATTATTGGGGAGGTACTTCCTTACTATTATGTATATACCTTGTTAGTACATTTTTTTTTGTATGTTGTTCCTCTTTTAGATTATGAGCTTCTTTAAGGGCAGGGGACTTTGCCTTTGCATACTTAGCTATTTATCTTATCGTTTTCCTTTTGTAGTATTGCATTCCATGCTCTCTGCTCTTTTATCTTGGAAGCTACAAAATCTTATTGATCTTGAATGTGGTTTCTTAGTATTGGAATCTTTCATTTCCAGCTGCTTGCAGTATTTTTTCTTTAGCCTGGAAGCACTAGATTTTGGCTGGTCTTGGAAGTTTTAATTTTGGGTTTCAGAACTTGACCACTGAATTCTTTCTATATTTACTTTGCTCTCTTGTTCTTAACATATCTGAGCAATTTTCTTTCCAGATTTCTTGAAATATGATATCTAAACTCTTTTTTGGGGGTTATGATTTTCATGTAGTCCAAAGATTCTTAAATTATCTCTCCTTTGATCTGTTTTCTAGGTCATTTCTCTTTTATATAAGATGCTTTACATTTTATTCTTTTTTTCAGTATTGACTTTGTTTTAATATGTCTTTATGGAGACCATAAACTCTTTGGTCATTCCCCCCTGCCCTGGAAATATAGCAAAATATGAAAGAGGAAGGGACTTGGGGGATGGTTAGCACCTTCCTTTTCCCCTTCCCTTTTGGAAGACTTCTTGTCCCTTTGCTATTTCAGTTGAGGAAAGATGGATGTTAACTCACGGTGTTAGGCATCTGCAGCAGTTTAAGAGTCCTACCTACCCAGCTTTGACCTTGATATTATCAGACAGTAGGATTAAGGAAAATAGCTAATGATATTTTTATTGATTTTGTAGAAACCATCACATAAAGTGGAGACTTCATCGCAGTCTGCCCAGAGGAACCATCAGGACCCAGAGACGCCAATAACAGATTTGTCCTTGCCCTACTTTTCAATCTCCTCAACTTCTTGAAACTACAAAACTACAAAAATATCTGAGTCTCTGCCAATTCCAGAACTGACTAAAAGGAGGACAGATGGGTCAGGTGTGCATACTACACCTATGCCAGAGCTGTGAATTTATAAAGGTTATTTGGAATCTCAGTTAGGATTCTGATACTTGGAAGTCTTTGAAAACGATCTTTAATCCCTGAGGCTTTGAGAAGACTGTCTTGTGGAGGTTCCCAAAGTAGGCGATAACGCCCTCTTGGGGGTGCTGGAATGATCCAGGGGGGCAGTAGTAGTTTGAAATGACACAAATTTAAAAAAAAAGGTAAAGGGTTAAAGAAAGTAGATTTCCAGAGAGGTTCTGAGTAGGCCAAATAAGTTTGGGAACCTCTGTATCAATAAGGCAATAAAAACAATGTAAATGATAAACATCAAAATGCTTATGTGGTTCTGTATCACAAAGCCTACGAGACCCTCTGCGTAGAAGGTAGAAGAAGTAAACCATTTATTCAGACACCAGGGAATCACATCCCATAAGCCATTTATCCAGTCTGTCAGAGAAGTAAAACATTCAGTACACAATATCATAACATGGAGCCTTGCCATCCCAAAACCTCTCCAACCACCTGCTGGGGTCTTCCCCAAAACAACCTCACAGTATACCTAAGTCAGCCTGTTCAGCTCTAACTATCATGACAGCGGCCATTAGCAGCTGTAACTGCTCTCTCTTTCTCTCCCATTTCCTGCGACATAACTTCCTTTTCCCTTGAGGAAGCTCTTCCCACCACATGTAACTGAGGCTTCCTGTGACATAAGCAGGTCACATGGCCTATTAATGAGTGGGAAAGATCTTCAAATCTAAATTCCCAATACATTTGGTCCCAAGATTTTCTTACCTATTAGGGCAATGGGAATTCTGGGGTAACTGGTGTCAACAGATCTTTACACAGCAATATAACAGGGATAACCCAAGTATATAAAACAATGTCATCATTACCCCCTCAAACCAATGGGGCTCAAAATCCCAATTGGGGTAAGGGGCGAAGGTCGTCCTCCAAAGCTTCTTCCTGCTGAAATTGGATGTAGCGCTGTCCCTACCCCAAAAGATAAGAGTCCTATTCAAGAGGTCAGTTCTTTAGCAAGCTGGCATCTGAAACTCGGTTGACGCCAGGTCTAGGGATGACACATCACAGTCACGAGCAGGTCCAGAGATGACACATCACAGTTGTGGATAGGTCCAGGGGTGACATGGCTTAAGCGATCAGGCATCTGTAGGGGGATGATACTAAACCTGCAGGAAACAAATCTCAGAAACAAATTTAATAGACAAAAGTCCAGAAAGAAACACTATCATAGCCTCATTCGTGATAGAATACATGAGTGAAGCGTACAATTTCATAATCATTTTCTCCTGGGTAAACTACTGTTACAGTATTGTCTTTACCATGTGCTATAATTTCTGCAGCCTTTGGAATATTGTCTGGCTTCCATTAGCTCCCAATTTTATCATATCAGTAGAACCAAATCCTTCCTTTCCTCTGATAGTTATTTTGGAAGGAGGGTCAGTTTTCACATGAGGTACTGTTTCACAAGGAATAATAATCAATTGATTTATTCTACCATTTTTACAAAACTATAGGTTCTTCACCCAAATTCTGGAGTGTCACAATAATTTCTCCTTGATAACTAGAATCCATCACTCCAGCCAATACATGTATTCCCTGGGCTGCTAATCTTAGTTTAGGTAATACCCATCCAAAATGATTCTTAGAGATTCTCATATGTGTCCCGGTAGAGATTTTTCTTATCTCTTTTCTATCCAACCAAAAGTTCTCTAAACAGTGTAAATCATATCCTGCTGAACCAGGTATTCCTGGATACAATGGTGAGACATCTTCCCCTCACAGTCCAATATTCAGTATTTTGGATCTTATGTGTTTGCTCTTTTCTAATTTTCAGATTCGGGGTCATCATCCTGGCTAGAGGTGTGCTTTCTCCTAATGGTCTATTCTTCAAATTACGCAAAGCCATGAACAAATTATCCTTCTAATGTTGATACAAATTACTAGAATTTAACTTTCTTAACTCTTCTTTCAACAATCCATTCATTCTTTCTATCAACCCAGATGCTTGTGGATAATATGGAATATGACATATCCACTCTATGTTGTTCAATACACACTATCTCTTCATCTCATTACCTTTGAAATGTGACGCGTTGTCACTTTGAATCTGCATTGGGGTTCCATAATATAGACTTATAATATCTAGAGTTTTACGGGTGTTTTTCTGGGTTGCATTCTTATGAGAAAATAGGTTTCAACACAAGTGCATATAAATTTGCAGCCTTTGCCTTGGGGTAGTGGTCCAATATAATCTATCTGCCTAATCTGGGCTGGAACTTTTCCCATGCTATTTCTCCAGTTACTTACCTGAGGAACAATTTGTTCCTTTTCTGATTGATGTATATGACATTCCTCTATTATTTGCTTGAACAATGAATAAGAGATACTAATACCTTGATCTTGTGTCTACTGGCGTGTGGCCTGGATCCCTAAATGGCCAGCTGTTTGGTGGACCCATTTTGCTAGTACTGTATCATCAGTTGGTGTCTGTGTAGGGGCAATATGTTCAGCAGCAATGCTTGCTAGTTGATCAGCATGTACAATCAATCAGTACAGCTAAGTCAGCCTGTTCAGTTCTAATAATCACGAGGGTGGCCTTTGGCAGCCATTAGCACCCATAACTGCTCTCTCAGCATTTCCTGTGACACAACTTCCTTTTCCTGTCAGGAAGCTCCTCCCACCACATGTGTCTTAGGTTTCCTGTGACTTAAGCAGGTCACATGGCCTGTTAATGGGTGGGAAAGATCTTCAAATCTAAATTGCTACTACAGGCCTGGACCCCTAAATGGCTGGCCATTTGGTGGACCCATTTTGCTAGTACTGGATCATCAGCTGTCAGAGTAGGGACAGTCTGTTCAGTAGCAATCTTTGCTAATGGATCAGCATGTGCATTGTACTCATGTTCTGGCGTAGCGAGGGGCACGTAAGCATCTCCATGAAAAACTGACAAATTAGTAACCAAAGACATGTCTCATATATCTTCCCATAATTCTTTGTCCCAAACTTATTTACCATGAATTTCCCAGTTTTGATTTTTCCACTTTGGTATCCATGTAGCTAACCTATTAGCTACTGCCCATGAATCAGTGAATATCTGACACTCCTCCTAACTCTGTTTTAATAGCTTGATGTACTGCCATAAGTTCAGCATATTGACTACTTCCATCTATCCCAGTACTTTCCAAAGTGCTCTTAGTACATGGGTTATGTAAGCTACTGCTTTCCAGTGTCTTTTATGGCCCAAATATTTTTCTCTCCCATCAGTAAACCATGCATGTTTCTTCTGTTCTTCAAGTCAGTCCATCATATCCATCATTCCATTTTACCAAGGATCGCCTTAGTTCAGGGGATTTGTTATTTCCATCAATGTTTATATTTGCGATGGATTCAGGTAGAGCAGAAACTCCAATTTTGCCTGTTTTTGATCTATTCTGAATATACTATTTCCATTAAATTATGCTAGCCTCTTACACATGTCCAATTCTGTGAGATGCTGGGGTACTTATTACCCAAGTCATAATCGAGATTCTAGGACTTAATATCACTTCATGGCCCAGAGTCAGTTGTTCAGTCTCTACCAAAGCCCAATATGCAGCTAACAACTGCTTTTCAAAAGGTGTATATTGTAATCCAGATGAAGGTAGTTTTCTTGACCAAAATCCTAAGGGTACACTGCAGTCTCAGCCCAAACAGACTTTAAACTATTGTTTTGTTTTTTTTTTTTTCTATTCAGTTGGAGAGGTGAGTGGTAGAAATTCAAGCTGCTGGATCTACTGGAGCAGCCCTACCTAGATGGTGAGAGGCTTGGGAGGGAGGTTCTGAGTGAGCAAGTTAAGGGTTAGTGATGAGCCATCTCCATTGTTAGTTTATTGAATTCTTCTCTTAAGGTTCTTGGTGTCCTTCCTGGACAGTAGAGAGCGCCAATATTGTTTTATATTTTGTATATAATTCCAATTTTAGAGAAATTTGGGAGATTGTGAGAATTAAAGAAAATGTCTCCTCTTCTTTCTTGTTGGTCTTACGACCTTGGTCCAGCTTACATTCCTGTAGTGAATTTCTAGCTTGCCGAAAGTTGCCAGGGCATTCATCATCTCATTTGATTCTCATAAAACCCATAGGAGGTAAGTAGTGCAAGTGTCACATCAAAGAAGTAGGAGAACTAAGACCATCATAGCCAAAGTCATACAGCCAATAAACGGTAGAGAAAGAACTCAAACCTGTGGACCTTATTTTAAGCTCGGTTTTCATTTCTTTGGTTTAGCTTAAAACAGGCATTCTCTTCTTTTAAAGCTGATTTAAGTGTCCAGACTACTCATGATTCTCATCAGCAGTGCACTGCCAAGGGCAGGGGTGTTGAAAACTCAAAAGAAAGAATACATATGCAGAGGGAGACTAGTAGAAACAGAGAGGACTAGAGATAGTTTAAAATGCAGCCGCCTATGTCCCAACTTACAGGAGACACATGAGTGCATATTTTAACTGCAACTTTCATGAATGTGTGTGTGATTTACATGTATATACATAGAGAAACATATATACATATCAATCAACATGTTTATATGCATGTATATGTCTCTGTGTGTATATATATTTAATATGCATATACGTGGACATCTTCTAGAGTCAGATTACCTGAACTTCTGACTCAGTACCTTTTTGACCTTGAACAAATCAATCTTTTAAAATTATTTTTAATTATTTTTAATTTATTTAATATTTTTAGTTTTCAGCATTGATTTCCACAAGATTTTGAATTACAAATTTTCTCCCCATTTCTACCCTCCCCCCCACTCCAAGATGGCATATATTCTGATTGCCCCGTTCCCCAGTCAGCCTTCCCTTCTGTCGCTCCACTCACCTGCATCCCCTTTTCCCTTACTTTCTTGTAGGACAAGATAGATTTCTATGGCCCATTGCCTGTATATCTTATTTCCTAGTTGCATGCAAAAACAACTGTTTTTTGAACATCTGCTTTTAAAACTTTGAGTTCCAAATTCTCTCCCCTCTTCCCTTCCCACCCCCCTCCCTAAGAAGGCAAGCAATTCAACATAGGTTACATGCGTATCATTATGCAAAACCCTTCCACAACACTCATGTTGTGAAAGACTAACTGTATTTTGCTCCTTTCTATCCTATCCCCCTTTATTCAGTTTTCTCCCTTGACCCTGTCCCTTTTCAAAAGTGTTTGTTTTTGATTACCTCCTCCCCCCATCTCCCTTCCCTTCTATCATTCCCCCCTTTTTTAATCTCCTTCCTCCTTTCCTGTGGGGTAAGATACCCAATTGAGTGTGTATGTTATTCCCTCTCAGGTCAAATCCGATGAGAGCAAGATTGACTCATTCCCCCTCACCTGCCCCCTCTTCCTTTCCTACAGAACTGCTTTTTCTTGCCACTTTTATGTGAGATAATTTACCCCATTCTATCTCTCCCTTTCTCCTTCTCTCAATATATTCCTCTCTCATCCTTTAATTTGATTTTTTTTTAGATAGCATCCCTTCATATTCAACTCACCTTGTGCCCTCTGTGTGTGTGTGTGTGTATTCCCTTCAGCCACCCTAATAGTGAGGTCTCATGAATTACCCACATCATCTTTCCATGTAGGAATGTAAACAAAACAGTTCAACTTTAGTAAGTCCCTTATGATTTCTCTTTCTTGTTTACCTTTTCATGCTTCTCTTGATTCTTGTGTTTGAAAGTCAGATTTTCTATTCAGCTCTGGTCTTTTCACTGAGAAAGTTTGAAAGTCCTCTATTTTATTGAAAATCCATATTTTTCCTTGTAGTATTATACTCAGTTTTGCCAGGCAGGTGATTCTTGGTTTTAATCCTAGCTCCATTGACCTCCAGAATATCATATTCCAAGCCCTTTGATCCCTTGAAGTAGAAGCTGCCAGATCTTGTATTATTCTGATTATGTTTCCACAATACTCAAATTGTTTCTTTCTGGCTGCTTACAATATTTTCTCCTTGATCTGGGAGCTCTGGAATTTTGTGACAATATTCCTAAGAGTTTTCTTTTTGGGATCTTTTTCAGGAAGGGATCAGTGGACTCTTTCAATTTCTATTTTACCCTCTGGCTCTAGAATATCAGTGCAGTTCTCCTTGATAATTTCTGGAAAGATGATATCTAAGCTCTTTTTTTGACCATGGCTTTCAGGTAGTCCAATAATTTTTAAATTATCTCTCCTGGATCTATTATCCAGGTCAGTGGTTTTTCCAATGAGATATTTGACATTGTCTTCCACTTTTTCATTCCTTTGGTTCTGTTTTATAATATCTTGATTTCTCATCAAGTCACTAACTTCCACTTGCTCCAGTCTAATTTTTAAGGTAGTATTTTCTTCAGTGGCCTTTTGGACCTCCTTTTCCATTTGGCTAATTCTGCCTTTCAAGGCATTCTTCCCCTCATTGGCTTTTTGGAGCTCTTTTGCCATTTGAGTTACTCTATTTTTCAAGGTGTCATTTTCTTCAGTATTTTTTGGGTCTCCTTTAGCAAGTCATTGACTTGTTTTTCATGGTTTTCTTGCATCACTGTCATTTCTCTTCCCAATTTTTCCTCCACTTCTCTTACTTGCTTTTCAAAATCCTTTTTGAGCTCTTCCATCATCTGAGACCAATTCATAATTTTTCTTGGAGGCTTTCGTTGTAGGCTCTTTGACTTTGTTGACTTCTTCTGGCTGTATGTTTTGATCTTCCTTGTCACCAAAAAAGATTCCAGAGTCTGAGTCTGAATCTGAGACTGTTTTCGCTGCCTGGCCATATTCCCAGACAACTATTGGACCCTTGAGCTTTTTGTCAGGGTATGACTGCTTGTAGAGTAGAGAGTACTTTGTCCCAAGTTTGAGGAGCTGTGCGGTTGTTTTCAGAGCTACTTCTACAGAGCAAGCTCTGCCACACCAGTGCTCCTTTTCTCCAAGAACCACCAACCAGGATTGTGGCCCAGATCCAGGCAGGCAAACAGGCTTTGCACTCCTGCTCTAATCTGCCACTTAATTTCTCCCACCAGGTGGGCCTGGGGCCAGAAGCACCTGCAGCCGTAGGTCTGGAAGCAGCCTCAGAGCTGCACCACCTCTGCTGCCCCTGGGGTGGTGGCCTAACCTAAACTCCTTTCACTCTGTCCCAGCACCTTTTTCAACTAAGTGCTCTGTTGTCTTTGGCGTTTGTGGGTTGAGAAGTCTGGTAACTGCCACAGTTCAATGATTCAGGGCCTTACGGCCTGTTCTACCTGGCTCCCAGTCTGGTTCATCCTGGCACGTCCCACGCTAGGCTCTGCTCTGCTCCGCTCCCAGCTCTGTGCAATAAACCCTTCCCACCAACCATCTAGGCTGTCCTGGGCTGCCGCCCTGCTTCCTTCTGTTATTTTGTGGGTTCTGCAGCTGTAGAATTTGTTCAGAGCCATTTTTATAGGTGTTTATGTAGAGGCAGAAATGAACCCAGGGATGTAGAAATCCCAAACCAAAATTCCCAAAGCAAGACCACCTGGAATGAATTCATGGACCCAAGCATTCTTTAAGTCAAAGAGGCAAAGATTCATTACGCTTTAAGTAAATAAAGTGGGCGAGAGTTCTTAGGGAACCTGCAACCATACATGGCTACAGGGAAAGTTTAAGTACAAGATTTAGGGATGAAACCTGTCAATCAGGTCTGTTGGGGTGGGATTAGGGAGTGGTCAGGGCATGATTAGGGGTTGGTCGATTCTTAAAGGAACATGCACTTTTTGTATCTACTGTGCAGGTATCTTACCCAGAGTTCACAGGGATATAGCCGGGGTGGGGTGTGGGGCCAGGAGGAAGTGTGGTTTTGCCAGTGAAATGTCACTAAGTCACCAGGAGTTCAGGGCTAGCTGGAGATACTGGCTAGGTTCCATCAAGTGCCTTGTTAGTCAAGATTAATATAAGGGAGTATACATTTGAAGTATGTCTAGGATACATGTTAGACTCAGTATATGGTCAGTTATCAGCAAATGGGTATATTCACCTCCTACTTTAAAAATTAGATTGGAGCAAGTGGAAGCTAGTGACTTGATGAGAAATCAAGATATTATAAAACAGAACCAAAGGAATGAAAAAGTGGAAGACAATGTCAAATATCTCATTGGAAAAACCACTGACCTGGATAATAGATCCAGGAGAGATAAGTGGGAGTGGGGGAAGGAGGTGAATATACCTATTTGCAAAGCCACACCTCTGCTTTCTCGGGGAGTGGGGGGCGGGGTGGTAGTCTGTAGCCACGTGCTGTAGCCACTGTAGCTGCAGCTCCTCAGGGCACCCCCAGGGGGCGCCGTGCAGGGAGCACGCTCTCGGGCACTTCCTGCTTGGACTTCCTCAGGGGCTTGCTGCCCTTCGCCTTCAGAATCACAGGGAGTCGCAGGTTCCTGAGCGGAGGCTCTGGGGCCTCCTGGGCCTGAACTGGTTCCGGGGGAGCTGACCTCAGCCTTGGGCCTTGGAGGCCCCTTTCCTGGTGTCCGAAGGTCTGATGCGGCCAGACCCAGGCTGTGGGTGAGAGGCTGCAGGGGGCGGGAGAGAACCGGCTGGCCTGGGCGGTGGGCGGCAGTTAAGGTAGAGGGTTGGCGAGGAGGGGGCGGGGTGCTGCTTATGAGCATTAGCAGATAGTTTCCAGGCCTCTGTAATCTAAACGCTATGGGGGCTTTGGATAAAATGACCAAAAATCGCACCCAAGCTTAATTTACATTGTGCTGGTAGGATATGATGTGTAAAATGTTAATTATATCTACCGTGATACAGCAACACGTGTGTATACATGTATGCGCACATATGTACTCCCACGGACATGTGCGCCCCATAGTAGGTGGCCCCCCCCCCCCCCGGCCCCGCCCCACGTGTTACCTACTAGGGGAGGCCTTTCCTTATGGTCCTAATTAACCGCTAGCATAGGGAAAGACATCCCGGAGTAGGCGACACAGGAGGTGGTCCTTGGAACGCAGTCTGGGGTGGGGGAGGGGAGGGTAGAGAATGGGAGAGCGGTAGCAGCGGGTGGAACGGCCATTATACCGGTCTGTTTGAAACGGCCATTCGCGAGGGCTAGAAGTGCGAAATACAGTTGTTCCTTGACCGTTGGTGTTAGGGGTGCAGCACCCCTCCCCCTCCCCTCCGCGTGAAAAACCACGAATTACCCCAGGTCCCACCCCGGATCTTTAGTTTTTATAATTCTGACCATATTTACTTAACAAACCAAGTTACACAACGCACCGCCCCCACGAAAAAGTGGCAGTTTCTCCGCCAGGGAGATGAGTATCCTGCTCACCATGCGGGCCAGTGGAGGTGCAGCAACTGTTTCAGGGTCTCCTCCTATGAAAGGTGACTGAGTCTGAACGGTAGAGGAACCATTCCCAAGGACAGTGCGTACGTAGCCCATCGTTCTTTAGCACACTGAAACTTTTAATACAATTTAACTCTTTATAAAAAAGTTATGTTTATGGGAGTAAATTATAAAGCAGACTAATAATATATAGATGCATTTATGATTTAATAAATGTTTTTATTTTTCTTTACATTTACGTGTTGTCTGCAGTTTTCTGCAGTATGCCGCAAATCTCCCAAAATTTCTATTTAATCATCAATGGCCAATCCTTTAATAACCAAAACGGCGAATGTGAAACCTGGGAATGACAAAGGAGGACTGTATTTCTGAGAAGATGCCAGATTTGTAGGAAGTAAATGAGAAGAAAGAAGGCAGGCTTCCTTTTCTGAGAGGTTGGCTGTGAAATGGAGGAGAGACGTAGGATTTTTTTCTTGAGGTAGTTAAATTAGGGAGCTAGGTAGCATAGTCAACTGAGCATTTGTCTTGGGGTTAACAAGTCTTGAGTTCAAATGTGGCCTCAGACACTTACTAGCTTTATGACCCTACCTCCAGGTTAGGAGGATAAAGTGAGATGTCAGATTTTAAAGTCACCTATAAATGCTAGCTATTATTAGTAATTGATGTTTTCTTCACGTGAATTAGGGAATTCCAGAGCAGTCTAATGCTTCTCAACCTCAGGTTTTTATAACTCCAGACGTAGCACTCTATCCACTGTGCCACCTTTCTGCCAGAGGAAATTTATGAGTTAGAAGTCCCCAGAACCTGGTTGAGCAGAGATGATGAATAAACAGTGTTAGAAAGGGATAAAGTTTGGCCTCCACAAAAAGAAGCATCTAGGGTCACGTAGTTAGAAGGGAGTACTAAGAAAACGAGAAACAATTCTCAGAAGTAAAACTGTAATCAAAAATAGGGCAAAGGGTAAGCTAGACCTAGCATGCTTAATAGCTTCATTCATAGTAACTGACACACCTCACATAAAATTAGAGCCTCATGTGTTCGTCTGTCACATGACCAGGAGGGAGGTCATGTCAGGGAGCAATACGTAATGGCAATATCCAGGAGATTGTAACCTCCTGGGATGGACCAGGAATGATTAACCTTATAAAAGCTTGCTTTGTTCCTGTATCTGGGCCCCTGCTGCATTCCAGCCCCATGGCCCGCTTCTCGAGAATCACAATAAACCTTTCCTTCACTCGCTCCTGTATAAAAAAAAAACAAAAAACTTTATTTATGGACATTTCTAACAACAGCATTTACAGAGAACCCCAGAATATTGTGTGCCTCACCCCATCCGTATCATGATCCTTCATTGAAATATCTAATTCTATGCCTGGCCAATTTGGTGCCCTTTAAATTTTACTCCACTTGGACATTGCCCCACTTACCTCACCCTGGAAAAAGCTCAGGTTAGCGCCTTTTGTTCATCATTTAAAAAAAATTCATGCCGTATGAGTCTTAACAGTACAATAATTTAAACTACTAATATTAATACTAGTACTAAATGTTAATACAAAAATGCTAAAGTATCCACTTTAAATAGTGCAGTTAGACCTTTTGTTTTTTCCAGGAAATACTCCCCATTAATTTCCCCAAAACAGCAATCAACAGTAGCAATCATAGCCTACTAAGTCCTTTAGTTTTTCTCTCTTTCTTTCTTTCTTTTTTTTTTTTTTAACAATTTTAGTAACAAGATGATGCAGTGTATTTTCACTTTGCCAGTATAGTTCTATGCCTGAATTTTAATTTAGAACAACACCATAGAACAGTAATACATTATATGGAAATAAATGTCATAGAATAATTATCCTTCTTAAAAGATTTAATGTGCTTTTCCCAATAGCCATATATAGCTTGTTTGTATTAGTTTGCCTGTTGTCTACACCATTAGACTGTAAGCTCCTTAAGAAGCAGGATTTATCTGTCTTTCTTTATCTGCTTAGTGCTTAGCACAGTGTCTGGCACATGCTAAGTTCTTAATGTTTATTAGTAACTAACTGGCTCCAAATGAAATAGGTATAAAAAGGTTACATTATGAACAAATTAGGAGAGGGAGAAAGGAATTACTTTTCAGATCTACAGATGTGGAGAAGTTCATATGTAAGCAAACAATGGGGGCAACCATATAAGATGGACAATTTTGACTATGTAAAATTAAAGTGTTTGCACAAACATGTCTAATATAGTAAAAATTATAAGGAAAATAGGCAACTGATAAAGATATCTTTGCAGCAAATTTCTCTGATAAAGGCTTGATATCCAAAGTATATAAGGAACCATTTCCCATTGATAAAAATAAAAAGCATTCTCCAGTTAATAAATGGTGAAAGGATATGAATAGCTTTCAAAGAAGGAAATCTAAGCTATCAACAACCATGCTAATCATTATTAATTATAAAAATACAAATTAAAACTCTGAATTTTCACCTCACATCTGTTAGATGCTGAAGGTGACAAAAGAAGAAAATAACAAATGCTGGTATTTGAGTGCTGCAAGAAAACAAGTACACTATTGGTGGATTTGTAAATTGATCCATCCTAGCTTGTTCTCTCTAGAAATGATCTAGAATATTATTTTGGGATAATATACTTGTCAAAAGCCTCAGCAATATTCCACTTTCCCCATATAAGTGGAAATACTGTGGCAAAATCCACCATATGATTTCTTCCTTGAAATTATATTTTTGATATACCTAAGTAGAAGATTCTAAAATCAATTTGGATTTAGAATAAATCATGTCTCAGATTGTTTTTTTTTGTTTTTCTCATGCTAGTTGAATAATAATCTAATCCACTGATCTACCAGTCTATTATGTAGCCAGTACTAGATAGTTTTGATGATTACTGCTTTTTAATATAGTTTGAGATCTGGTGTTGCTAAGCCACTTTACTTTGCATTTTTTTCTATTCTCTTGTTATTTTTTACCTTTTGTTCTTCCAGATGAATTTTAATTTTTTCTAGCTCTATCAAATAATTTTTTGGTAGTTTGATATGACACTGAATAAGTATATTAGTTTAGATATAATTGTTATTTTTATTATATTGACTTAGCCTATCCAGGAGCAATTGATATTTTTACAATTGTTTAGATCTGACTTTATTTGTGTGCAAAGTATTTTGTAATTGTGTTCATATAGGTCCTGGGTTTGTCTTGGCAGGTAGACTCCCAATTATTTTATATTGTTTACAGTTATTTTAAATGGAATTTCTCTGTTTCTTGGTGCTGGGCTTTGCTGGTAATACATAGGAATGCCAATGATCATGCAGATTTATTTTATATTCTGCAACTTTGCTAAAGTTGTTAATTATTTCAAGTAGTTTTTTAGTTGATTCTCTGAGATTTTCCAAGTATTCTCTCATATCATCAGCAAAAAGTGATAGTTTTGTTTCCTTATTGCCTATTCTAATTCCTTCAATTTCTTTTTCTTATCTTATTGCTGTAGCTAACATTTCTAGTACAATATTGAATAATAGTGGTGATAATGGGTATCCTTGCTTTACTCCTGATCTTATTAGGAAGGCTTCTAGCTTGTCCTCATTGCAAATAATGCTTGCTGATGGCTTTAGACAGATATCCTTTCTAGGAACATTCCCTTCATTCCTATCTATTCTCTCTACTGTTGTATTTTGTCAAAAGGGTTATTTCAGCATCTACTAAGATAATTATATGATTTCTGTTGATTTTGTTATTGATATGGTCAGTTATATTAATAGTTTTTCTAATATTGAACCAGGCCTGCATTCCTGGTATAACTCCCATTTGCTCACAGTATATGATCCTTTGATGCATTGCTGTAAAATCCTTGCTAGTATAATTTTCTTTTAGTTTTAGCTCTTCCTGGTTTACATACCTTATTTGTGTCATAAAAGGAATTTGGCAGGACTCCTTCACCTATTTTTCCAAATAATTTATAAAGTATTGGCATTAATTATTCTTTAAATGTTTAGTAGAATTCATTTGTGAACCTCTCTGGCCCTCGAGGTTTTTTCTTAGGGAGTTCATTAATGGCCTGTTCAATTTTTTTTTTTTAAGATTGGATTTAATCTGGATAATTTATGTTTTGGTAAATATTCATCCATTTCACTCATATTGTCAGATTTATTGGCATGTAATTGGGCAGAATATTTCCTAATGATTGCTTTAATTTCTTCTTCATTGGTGGTAATTTCACCCTTTTCGTTTTTGATACTGGATATTTGGTTTTCTTCTTTATTTTTTTTAATCAAGTTAACCAATGGCTTATCTGTCTTATTGGATTTTCATAAAACCAGCTCCTAGTTTTATTTATTAGCTCAGTAGTCTTATTTTCAATTTTATTAATCTCACCTTTGATTTTCAGAATTTCCAATTTGGTGCTCATTTGGGGATTTTCAATTTGTTTTCTAGTTTTTTTTAGTTGCATACCTAATTCATTGATTTGCTCTTTCTCTATTTTATTCATGTAAGGAATTAGAGGTATACAATTTCCCCTAAGTACTGCTTTGGCTGCATCCCATAAATTTGGTATGTTATCTCATCATTCTCTTTAATGAAATAATTGATTTGTTTCTGTGATTTACCGTATTTCCCCATGTATAAGACACACCTTAATTTTGGGGCCCAAAATTTGAAAAAAAAATGTATTACATAAAGTTATTGAACTCAAGTTTTATTCATCATAAAATTCACACAATAATGTGATGAAATTCAAGGACCTTCTTCTCATAACTTTCAGGCATCTTTTGGGCAAGTCTGGTACATGTACACATGCTTAGTCCATTCCGTTCATGAACCTGAAGCACCAATTGTGTCCTCCTTTGAAATCAGTAACTTCTTTTTCATCAGCAGTTCTTCTTGCCTCATGCTGAATCATCTTTGTGGACATAAGAATTCCAATTCCCCTTTGCTCTTCAATCCATATCTTCAATTCCCTCCCTAAATCAGACCATTTTACTGACTTGCCTCTCATGGCCTTCTTCTGCCTTGGCGTTTTCAGTAAGGTTTCTTCTTCCTGTAGCCAGTTTCAGATTGTTTTCTTAGTTGGAGGAGGAACAAACTTATGTTCAGCAGCACAATTTCCATTCACTTTTGCAAACTGGATCACTTTTAACTTGAATTCAGCGCTGTACGAAAATCTTTTCTGAGCCATTTCTGGGCAGAACGTGGCAAAACGTAACCTAATATACTGGTAACAAATGCAAAGCAATGAGCACAAAGACAACAAACACAAAAAAGGCGGAAAATGCAAGTAAAAAAATCTACAACCATTGTATAAGACCCGCTCAGTTTTTGGACCCCAAATTTTTCAGAAAAGGGTGTGTCTTATACATGGGAAAATATGGTATTCTTTCATCAAATTTTCTTTAGAATTAGATTGTTTTGTTTCCAAATAATTTTTAATCCATCTATCCACAGCCCTTTTTTTGAATACATTTTTTTTGCATTTGTAATAGCAATTTAGATTTGAAGATCTTTCCCACTCATTAATAGGCCATGTGACCTGCTTACATCACAGGAAGCCTAAGTCATGTGTGGTGGGAGGAGCTTCCTCACAGGAAAAAGGAAATTATGTCACAGGAAATGCTGAAAGAGAGAGAGAGAGCTGTTATGGCTGTTAATGGCCATTGTAGCTATTAAAGATGAGGTAAAGTCGACCTCTGATAGCTGAACAGACTGTGACATCTGTACTGTGAGTTTGATTTGGGGGAGACCCCACCAGGGGTCAGAGAGGTTTTGGGCTGGTGAGGCTCCATGTTGCGATATTATGTATCAAATGCTTTGTTGCTGTCATGGATTGGGTAGATGACTTATGGGATATGGTTCTCTGGTGTCTTCTACCTTCTGTGTGGAGAGTCTTGTATACTTTGCTGTACAGAACCACATAGGCATTTTGACAATTATCATCTGTATCTTTATTATTGACTTACATTATGATCTAAAAAGGATACTTTTAATATTTCTGCCTTTCTACATTTGATTTTGAGGTTTTATGCCCCAATGCATGGTCAAGTTTTGTATTGGTGCCATGTGTGGCTGAGAAAAAGGTGTATTCTTTTCTCTTTCCATTCAGTTTTCTCCAAAGGTCTGTCATATCTAACTTTTCTGCTATTCTATTCACCTCCTTAGTTTCTTATTTATTGTTTTGTTGAATTTATCAATTTCCGAGAGGGGACAGATTGTGGCTCCCCAGTCTTTGAATTGTGTCTTTCTGGCTGCTTGTAGTATTTTTTCCTTGAACTGAAAGTTCTGGAATTTGGCTATAATGTTCCTTGGAGTTTTCATTTTGGGATTACTTTCCTGAGGTAATTGGTGTCTGTTTTGCCCTTTGGTTCCAGGATATCAGGGCAGCTTTCTTTGATAATTTCTTGGAGTATGATATACAGGTCCTCCTTTTGATTACAGCTTTCCTGTAATCCAGTGATTCATAAATTATCTCTCCTGGATCTATTTTTCAGGTCAATTGTTTTCCTAATGAGGTGTTTTACAGTTTCTTATATTTTTTCATTCTTTTCATTTTGATTGATTTGTGATGTTTCATAGAATCATTAGCTTCCACTTGCCCAATTCTGATTTTTAAGAAATTATTATCCATAATTAGCTTTTGTATCTCTTTTTCCATTTGGCCAATTCTACTCTTTAAGGAGTTGTTTTCTTTTTCCAGGCTGTTAATTCTTTTTTCATGATTCTCTTGCATCACTCTCATTTCTTTTCCCACTTTTTCTTCTACCTCTCTTATTTGAATTTTAAACTCTTTTTTGAGCTCTTCAATGAGTTCTTTCTGGGCTTGAGACCAATTCCCATTTTTCTTTGGGGCTTTGCCCATAGGTGTTTTCTCATTGTTGTCCTCTTCTGAGTTTATGTCTTGATCTTCCCTGTCATCATGACAACTTTCTATGGTCAGATTCTTTTTGTTGTTGTTGTTGCTTTTGCTCATCTTTTCTGGCCTTTTCCCTTTTAAATTTGAGCTCTGCTCTTGGGATGGAAGGAGCACTGTCCCAAATTTCTTGTGCCAGGGGCTGCAGGCCCTGGCTGTTTACCTGGTGCTGCACTGGTGTTGCCCTAAGGTCCATGGGGGGCCCTTGTTTGTGGTATTACACTGCGGGGGTGGGGGGGGGGTCGAGTGGGGGATGGTTGGTGTTGCTGGAGGCTATAGATGCCTGGTGCTGAGTTGAGGGACATAGTGGGAGTCTGGACATTAGAGTCTATCCACTGACATCTGCCCTTGTGGGGGCCTACTGGCACGGGTGTCTGCCTGTTTGCCTGTGAGGCATGTGGATAGCCTCAATGCTGGTGTCTGCCTGTTTGCCCAAGGGCTACACTGAAGCATGTGGTGGGTTTCAGTGCTGGTGTCCACCAGTTTACCTGGCTATGCTGAGGCACTTGGGGCATCCCAGCCCTGGGGCTCCCCTGTTGCCTGGCTATACTAAGGTACATAGGGGATCCTGGTGTTGGTATTTCCTTGCTCTGCCACACTGGGGCTCAGGACCTCCCACTGGCTCTCTGAGGAGAGGTTTGCTGCTGGCTAGCCAGGATGCTTAACTGGGCTCCCCTTTTACCTGAGTGAGACAGACCTTTCTGCTAGCCTTCCAAGTCTCTTAAGCAAAAAGATTGTTTCACCCAGTTTTTTTGCTGGCTCTCTTTTTCCAGAATTTGTTTTGGGGTGCTATGTCATAGTTGTTTGGAGGTGAATATGGGAGAATTAAGGCAATTTCCTGCTTACTTTGCCATTTTGGCTCTCAGAACTCTCCGTTAATAATTTTTTTTAGAAAATCCCATTTTCACAAATGTAAAAAAAAATCCAGTTTTTTGAAGGTTTTATCTAATGACTCCATGTTGCAGTGGGATATCATTGTAACAGTGATTTATTCATCTGATGTCATCAATCAATGACCAACTGTTGGTTTCAGGCTATTATATTTAAAGAAAATAACCAATTTGTTAATGCTTATATTGTGGTCCAGGAAGGTCAAGGAGAACTAATTCAAGCTTTTCAAGGTTCTTAATCTGTCATTAAATTCTGTTTACAAGTCTTCCAATAAATTATCTCAGACTAACCCAAAGCAGGAAATACAGAAGTGCTTGAACCAGGAATGGCCTGAGGGGTGGTTAACACCTTCATTTTTGCCTTCTCTGTAGGGCAAAAACCATTTCTTGTCCCATATTAATCCAGTAGAATAATAGTGGTAGAGACTGGGTTCTTTCAGACCTTAAAGCCTGGGACTAGGATATTTGTTTCTGTGGTGGGGCTCCTAGAGCTGCAGAGAGATAGGAAAAAGAAAAAAATTTGCTAATAGAATTTTCTTTCTTCAGAAACCACTGATTGAAATGAAGATTTCACCTCAGTCTGCCCAGAGACCCTAGTAACAGATTTGCTCCTGCTTCTGTCCTTAGCTTCCTCAGGTAATTTAAACTATAACTAAAATCTTCAAGTCTCTTCTACATCCAAGAATAACTAAGGTGAGTGGATTAAGTAGCATATTCTGTTCATTTCAGAACAGTTAATTTTTATAGGTTAATTTGGAGTCTTAGTTTAGATGCCAATACATTTTGAAGTAATCTTAGATCCTTTGTTTTTGAAAAAGAACATACTATCTGATTTTACCTTCTAGAAGCCCTGCCAAAACTGTATTCCATGGCCCTGATAAAGAATCCAACAAAGAGCTGCAGGTCTGGTGAGGAACTAAAATGAAATTAATTCCCAGGTCTTGCAGAAATAGGCTTAAATATTTCCTTCTACAGAGAGCATATCCCTCCATTGTTTTTTGAACCCAAAGAGATGAAGAATTAATAACGTTGACAAGTCAGTAGAAAATTGAGAGGTTGGAATTTGTTGTGTTTTTCTCAGAAAACCCCCACAGAAGGGTTTCTAATGAAGGAATTATGAATGTAAAGGTGACTAATCCCTAATTGCTTCTGCCTAGATTGCTGTTCTGTGTTGCTTATCTAGAAGTCTTTATTGATTACTTACAATGAGAATGTAAATGAGACAGTTCCAGTAGACCACAAAGATCAAGCATAATCAGACTAGAGGCTTTCATTTTCATTCACATTATGTTCAAGGCCACTGAGAGGCCTTTAGATAAGGAGAGAGGGAAGAATAAAAGACTGAAGGATCTCTGGGGCCAAAAAAGACTTGAGTTTGAAAGGATTTCCTTCTTTTAAAACAATTTGACGTTTATTAAACAAGAGGGTTCACGACTGAGCTTTAGGGGATACCTAGGGCATGCGCTGGATGCAGACACAGTAAAAGAGAGTGATGGAACTAGTCATACAGGTAGGAGGAAAATCAAGGAGAGAAGAGTGTTACAAAAACTTAGTGTATCAGGAGAAGAGTGTGATTGGCATTGTAAGAGGCTTGAAGAGAAGTAAAAAAAAGGATTAGGATTTAGAAAAGGCCATTAGATTCAGCAATTAAGAAATCATTGGTAACTTTGGAAAGAGCAATTTCAGCTGAATGATGAAGTTAGAAACCAGATTGTAGAGAATTAAAAAGAGAGTGAGAAGAAAGGGAGTAGAGGCACCAATTTTAGACAGCTTTCTTAAAGAGTTGTTAACTGTAGGAAAGATAGATCTGAGAGCTAGCAGGAATAAATGGATCAAATGAAGGTTTTTTTTTTTTTTCAGGATGGGAAAAACATGGACATGTTTGTAGGAAACAAGAAAGCAGCCAGTAGAGAGCAATTGAAGATTAACGAGAGAGGGGATAATAGAGGAGGCAATCTGATGGAGATGTTAGGATGGAATAGAATCACTTGTGCATGTAGAAGATTTGCCATGACAGGTAGAAAAGCCACCTCTTCATGTGAAGGAGGAGACAGTGGCAGAAGGTATCTGAGTGATGTGAGATGATGAAGAAGGGAGAAGAAAAATGGTGGAGATCTGGTAGGAGCTATCTGATGTCCACCCTCTACACCTCTAGTCAAAAGGAGGATATCACTAAGACTGTGAATTTGAGTGTTTGGAAAGATAGGTAGTTCGTTTAAAAAATAGAAATGTAGTGAAACAATGAATGACTACAGGAGAAAAGAGTTCCTTTTTGCTTGTGGTTAGATTCAAAGGTCTTTAGGCTTTCCAGTTAGAAATGTCCAATGGGCTTTTGGTTGTATGGAAATGAGGCTTAGAAGAGGGATTGAGGCAGGAGTTATAGATCTGGTTATCATTTTCAAAGAAATAATTGATCATATGGCAACTGAAAAAATGAACAAGGCAGAGAAGGTTGAGGTATAGGGCAGAGTTGAAGAAAATCTCTGGTAAGCAAGAAAATTTAGATATCGATCCAACTTCAGAGACTAAGAAGTAATGGTCAGACAGATAGTAGAAGACCCAAAAGATAACAGTGTCAAGAAAGTTGAGGAAGAAAAGATTATTTTTAAGGAGGGGGTGTCTTACAATTAAAAGGTGCAGAGAGGTCAAGGACGACCATTGCAAAAAGGCTATCCGATTTTGCAATTTTAATATCCTAGGTAGGTAACTTTGGATAGAACAATCTTAATGAACTAGTTGGGTCAAAAGCCAGATTGCAAGAGGTTGAGAAGTGAGTAGGTAGATAGGAAGTACAGGCAAGAAGTGAGACTGGCTTTTTGAAAAATGGTGACTATGAAAGGGTAGAGATACAGAATGATAGTTTCTTATTTTAACAAATTACTTTTACTAACTAGGTATTAGGGTAACCCTGGCCTGTCTAGAATGGGGGAAGAGATGGTACGATAACTTCCTTTCACCAGTATCCTTTCCCCTACCCTAACTGCCTACCTTTTAAAGGTACGATCCAAGTATCCACATATGACTTTTCCCATTGATGTTGGGTGAAGCTACGACCAAGGTGGAGAATGGCAAAGGGATGACATCCTCTGCCAGGGCAAGTGAAGCGTGAGCAGAAGATGACCGACCCATGGGACCCAGAGAGAGTAGATGCTTTTCTTAGTTGTCTAACCTCCCTTCCTACCCTTTCCACACCATGTATAAGAAGGGAGATATTGAAGGGAGGATGGCAATAAAATTCCCTGGCTGCTCTCATCAGACAGCGGTTGGATTCTGAGAATCTTCTGGTTGCAGCTCTCTTTCTTTTTGGATTAATTCGTATTTACTTCTCTGCGTACATGTTGGTGATTCTCTTATTTAGAGCTAATGAGTGAATCCACTTATACCATCAAATACCATCATTGCTAATGATCTGGCAACACCAAATGTTTCCTGAACAATAAGACTCTAGAAGAAACATGATACTGATCAGTGACATGGAAAAGATTCCAAATACATTGTATTATGAGTTTTTGCATTTCTTTAAGAATGTGGTTTTGATTTTAGAAAAGTATAAGACTTTGAATCCACACCTGGTATAATCTTAGAGGAAATTCTATACAGTAAGGATGATTCAAAGGGAATAGCTGAGAATTCTTTGGGATGGGGTTGTTGGAGATTGGAAGAAACCTCAGAGCACTAGATGGAATTTCTTGTCCCAGGGACAAAAGAAAACATTACTTTAATATGTGTAAGTTCTCTCTGGGGAATGAGATGGGAGGGTGAAGAGTTTGAAACAGGGGTGCTTCCTAGTCTTTGTGGGAGTAAACTCCCAGAATGGGAAACTGAGGAATAAGATCAAAGCTGCCCTTTCTTCCCAATGGTATTTCTATCATGTGTAGAGGCAGGATGGTAGAAATAATAAGACACTGGATTTGGAATTCACATTAAAATCCTGCCTCAGACTCTTATAGTAATATAATCCTAGGCAAATCATTTAACTTTTCTGTGCCTGGGTTTCCTCTTCTGTAAATTTAGGAGGTTGAGCTTGATAACCTCTTAAGGTATCTTCCAACTCTAAAATCTATGATCCTAGGACAGAAGGTGGTAATACCAAGGGTATTTGGATGGGTGGATGGATAGATGGATGGATGGATGGATGGATATGTGTGTGGGTGTATACACACCTTACACACACACACACACACACACACATTTCTGCTATGGAAAACAAAGTTAAGATGTTATTCATTCTCTTCTCCAGGGACTATGAAAAAGAATATTCAGTCCAACCTGAGTCCATTTGGGAGACCATTAATGAGAACCAGTAGGAAAATGAAGCTGCTTTTCTTCAATCTCCTTTTCTCACTATTCTTATGCCTCTTTATCATCCAACATGGAAAACTGATGAGTCAGAAGCATCTGTTATACTTGGGTGAAAACTCTAAAAACATTGGTCATTCCTTGGGAGATTGGAGTTTGATTGGGGCTAGCAGAAGAGAAATCATTTGTGACATTGAGTTTGTGTCAGAGGTGGATACCACCACATGCGGTAGACTCTCTTTCCCAAAGTGTATCTATCATTGGTCTGCTTACTGAGACTACCCTGAACACTCTGGGAAAATGGAAGAAGTGGAAACACTGAGATTCTCAAGGGAGACTCAATAAAAAGTAAGGCCTAAAACTCCCCCATAGGATGTTCATGACAGTGATTGTCATTGTTTGACCTGCTCAGGTTTTTTGCCATTGTAGAGGCCCTCTGTAATTGGTCAAAGAAGGCTTTGGCTGCATTTTTTGTAATAACTAATGAAATTTGGGGTCAGAATGAAGTGAGAGCGGGTACCAGAAAGATCATCCTTTGTGTGAGGTAAAGGATAGGGAGCTGAGCATTGACACGGACAAGTCCAAGATGAAGAAATAGCCTGTTGTTGTTATACTGGGAATCCTTCCGTGGTTCTTCAAAGTCACAAGAATAAGAAGTGGGCTGGGAGCGCCTTGGGAAAAGGGACTGTAGTTCGTTCATCAAACTTCTCTGGCTCAGTCACTTCATTGTAACTTGTATATCAAGAACTCTGTGCTGGACTAGCACTAGTAGGACCCCCAGTCCTCCATTCATAGCATCTGGATCTCTCAATGAACCAGTTGGCCCAGGACAGTACCAACAGAGAACAGAAGAGAGAAGAAGCAGTCTGAGGCCAAATTGGAATCAATCCAGAAGACATCTCACATTTATGAAGAAGAAATGTTTGAGAAGGATGCAATAATGTCTTTTTCCTCAAGGGTCTTCATCTTGTGGGTTGTCTCAAACTCACAGCAACCTAAAGGTAAGGTTTTGGTTCTTCTTTATTAGAAAACGTAGCCTTGCTTTCTCACATAAGCAATGATGTTCATATCACTTTTGCCCACTTTGAAGAAATGTGGTATGTGGGGCTCTTGAGGTCAGAGTTCAAACAAAATAATATTATAACAGTCTTTGGGTCCATGTATATGAAAAGATTTTCTATTTTCATCTGCCTTTGGTGCCAGAATGGGAGGGGAGAGTTTTCATATGAATACTCCATCTGTGAGCTCATAGCTTATGCCAAAAACAGAGGTAAGCAGAAGCTGTCTCTACCTTAGTTATTCATAACCAGTAAGCAATTTTTGAAACAAAAGCAGTTCCTCTTGAAGTAAATTTGCTTGTGCATCTTTGCACAATTTTTTGAACAATGAATTGCCTCCCTTTTAAAAAAATATTTTTTTCACTAATTTAATAGGTGTAGGTGGTAACTCAGGATTGTTTTCATTTCATTTCAGGACATAAAAAGTTCAAGAGACATAGTTTATGGGTAGTTAATCATTTTATTAATCATGCTTGCAAATAATAAAAGGGGTCAGTGGCAGTCTCAAATGCCAAAGACCCATCATAGAATGCACCCAATGCTTATATACCCTTGGAAGAGTATGTGTTTCTGAGGGTGGAAATCAACTGATTGGTTAACAATTAATGATAAAATGAATATTATAATGAAAGGTGGGCTTCTTCTAATGAGGAGCTGGGGTTCATGACTCTTATCACTCCATCTTGGTCAAAGAGACTTATCTATACCCGTCTCACCCTAAGATAAAAGAAGAAATCCACTTTTACCCAGACCTGTCTGACTAAAACACAGTGGGCTGTAATCCATCAATTCATCTAAAGTAAAATTTCTTTACCTTTTGAACAGATCTGAGTTTTCCCAGTGGGATACACCTGCCCCTCTCTTTATTAGCTCTTTCCTGTAAAGGCTTATTGAATAGCCTATAGAGAATGAGGAAATAGAAGGGGAGGAGGAGGGAAACCTTATTCCTAATTCAGTAATTGGTTATTAATATGAGAGAAATAATAATTTCTCTCACATATGTGTTTTTGTATATTAGTAAGTTTTTAACAGTTTTCAGTTATTATTGTAGTTTGTGTTCCTTTTTGGAAAGCTGTTCATATCCTGCGAAAACATGTGCATTAGATTTTAATCTCATCGATTTCTATCAATTGCCTATAGTTTTTGAACAATAGTTTTTTTTAATCACTGATATTTAATCCTTTTTCTTCCTTATAAGGCCACGCATAACAAGACTTTCTATCTAACGCCACCTTTTCAGGTACTCAAATATAGCATTAATGTACCTCGTAAGACTTCTCTCTTCAAAGCATAATATCCTTATTCTATTAGTTCCTATATCCATTGGTTCCCATGTTGCTTCATCTCCAGGGCATATACCACACAATTCATCTTGATTTGGATGTTCTAGAGCTCATTTCTAAATCCTTCTTAAGCTAAGGCACATGAACTAAATGCCATTTTTCATGTATGGGAGCCAGGGTTTCTTGGGAAGGCCCACAAACACCAGTGTTGGGGGCAGCTTGCCTGTCCTCCTCCAGCATTTCTGGTGCTTTATACAGGGGTGGACGAGCTCTGTGTGCTTGTGTACTAGTCATAGTGGGATTGGATGGAGACAGGAGATAAAATGGAAGACTTTGTGAGCCAAAAGACACTGATCCTCTTGTGGAAGGGGATGACACAGGTTTCTTGTGTGCTCCAAGGTAGAAAAGAAGTGAAGGGCAGTTAAACACACACTCACATGCTGTTAAGGCCTGGGGATCAACTATTAGAAGGGCCAAGATGCTGCCTGAGCAGCCATTGTGTACATTTTTATTGTTAAGATACAGCAAGGCTTTTTAAAGGAAAGAGTTAAAGATGTGATTAACCAATGGCATGCTACATAGGAAGTCTCTCCCTAGGATAAGCAGTAAGCCTTCCCTAAGGGAGCAGCCTCAGATTGCAGCCAGGATACCCAAGGAACTACAGTCTAATGCTGCCATCTAAACAACAAATTGTCCCTAATAGATGTGACATTGTGAATACATGTGTTATTGTGAAGATTAGTGTGACTTCTGATAATCTCCCAGGAAAAAGCAATATAAAAAGCCATACATGTAATTCATATTGGTTAGTTGTAAGGTATTGTTGTTGAGATAGAAGGTTGATGATCTGCAAGGAATTTTAATAAAAGAGAGTCAAAGAACAGGAATCCCTCAGTGTTTAGTCAGCATTGGTGTTACATGACAATCTAAATCTTTGGACAGAAATATTGTTGAACCAGAAGTTTCTCATTGGCATGGCCAAAGGTATTTCCTACTTGATAGAAATATTCTTTGAGAATGGCCTACTTACTTTCTCCTAATTCTCTTTTCAATAAGCAAGCTTGGTTTTCTTTTTAGTTTGATCTTCTGAGTGAACCTTCCTACTCTGAGGCTGTGTCCTGCCAGTCAACTGCCACTGTTTCTCTTGCCAGCACTCAGAAGTCTTGGAATGAACTTAGATGCAGACCTGTCAACAGCTGTCTTTGCTGGTCAGGATCTGGGGAGGTGACCACAGCTCATCTCTTCATTCTTTCCTCTCTCTTCCACCAACTACTTCAGAGAGGAGGCAGACCCAATCTGGGCCTAGTCCTTTTGCAATATACTTCGGAGCATTTTCACTTCACTAGTCACTATCCCTATGTTTTTTCCCATTTCTCTTCCTATCTTTGTACTCATCACTCACTGGCCACTTTGGAGAAAACCTCCGTTCTTTCATTTCTATCCTTCTCATAGCAAAAAACTCACCTTCATCCTGTACTTAGCTCTTTCTTTGACACTACTTTCATCTGTTGACCCTCATTAAGATTTAATTGATAGTACTTCCTCATTAAGACCTAACCAGTAGTACTTCCTAAGTCTTCCTTTCTACCAGTGGATGTACCTTCTCTCATACTCCCTGACAAACTGGTCCTAGAGAGAGTCAGAATACATCTAGCCCCCTTCTGTCACTCCTAGATTCTCCCTTTAACTCATCCTCTAAGCAGTCCTTTCTCCTTTAAAGTCTACGCAATCAAAATTTTACACCTAACATTCTAGTGGCTCTAGAAAAATGGTGTCAGACTCAATTAGAAACATCCCTGTATCCACATATTGAGTTAGAAAACCACAAATCAGCATTATTTGTGGTTTATTTTTTTGTTTATTTTTATTAAACATTTCCCGATTACATTTTCTGGATTTTGGGGACTAGGTTCTGACTTCCCTCAGGAATTTTGCAGACCACACGCTGTCAAACTCGTGTTTGACATCTTTTCATTGAATACCAACCTCCAGATCTTCCTTTTTTTCCACAGAGTTTATAACCTGAGTTGCATCTTTCTTCCCAAACTCCTGGCCTTATCAGGGCTTAAAGAACTACTTAGATGCTCCCTCAAACTTCCTAAACTCCAAGGTCCTCAGCCTCATTAAAACCCATGACCCATTTTAGCCATACAAAGGAATGGATATATACTAAAGCTTACTGCTAGCCCAAAGTATTATACTTCTCTGATTCAAACTCTGATATTACCCTATCTGATCATAAACTAAATCATCAATCATTAAACATTTATTAAGCACCTACTTTGTGCCAGGCACTATGCTAAGTGTTGTGGATACAAAAAGAGGCAAAAGACAGTTCCTATCCTCCAAGACTAATGGACTAACTAATGGACAAGAAAACATGCAAACAGATATATACAGAGTAAGCTATATATAGGCTAAACAGGAAATAATTAAAAGGGAAGGTACTGGAATTAAGAGAGGTTAGGGATTTCCTTATAGGAGGTGGGATTTTCATTGAGACTTAGAGGAAACCGGGGAGATCAGTAGTCTGAATGGAAGAGGAATAGCACTCCAGGTATGGGAGACAGCCAGAGAGAATTCTTGGAGCTGAGAGATGGAATGTCTTGTTTATGGAACAGTCAGGAGGCCCATTCAAAGAATGAAGAGCACATGTTTGGGAGTAAGGTTGTAAGTAGATTGGAAAGGTAGGAGGGGGCTAAGTTATGAAGAGCTTTGAATGCTAAACAGAATATTTTGTTTTTGACCCTGAGTTAATAGGGAGCCACTGAAGTTTATTGAGTGCAGAAATGACATGATCAGACCTGCACTTAAGGAAAATAACTTTAGTGGCAGAATAGAAGATGGATTGAAGTGGAGCAAGACTTGAAGCAGGCCGACAGTAGTGCAGGCATGAGGTGATAAGGGCTTGCACTATGATGGTGGCAATGTCAGAGGAGAGAAGTGGGAATACTTGAGAGATTTTGCAAAGGTGAAATCAATAGGCCTTGTCAACAGATTGGATATGGAGAATGAGAGATACTGAGGAGTCCAGCCTGCCTAAGCCTGTGGGCCTGGGAGCATGGTGTTACCATCTACAGTAATAGGTGAGAGAGGAGTTGGGGGATAGAGGGTGAAGGGGAAGGTTTTGGAGAATGTGAATAAGGGATAAGGTGGTAAGGACTGTTGAATGGGGTTGGGTTGATGTTCTATAGCTATTCAAAGTCATTGGGATGTAAAAGGTATGATATCAGTGTAGAGTTGAGTTGGTTCGCAAAGGGGTCAAGATGGGAAGAAGAGAGAATCAGTACTACAGGGGAAATGACCTCGGAGAGAATTGATGGGTCAAGGTATTGGAAGTCACAATGTGTTTTTTGTAAGGAAAAGTAGGAGAGGTGAAAAGTTAATGTTATGATCAGATGAGAAGATTTTTGGAATTCTTGACCATAGAGGTGGTACATTTATGGGTGATGGCAGAATCAAGGGTATGACCATATTTATGAATGACTGAGATAGAGTTGAAGAGTGAGCTCATGGGAAGTGAGCAGGATGAAGAACTAAGGGGTTAGGGTATTTGAGGGAAATGGAAAGTCAGTATGTATGTTGAAGTTCTGTGGTACGAGGGCAGAATTTGGAGAGGAGAGAAAAATTGTGAGCCAGGTATCAAATTCATTGCACAAGGAAGGGGAATAGACCTAAGACCTCCCCCAAGGGGAATAGAACCTGTTAGTTCAGGAGGTTTGGGGGTCTTAGGTCCTTTTGGCTCAAACTGAGTAGGACTGAGAGGAGGTATGTCATTTCTGTCATGGAAGACATGATAATGGGTATAGGTCTGCCCCATTTTTCTAAAAGACATGTATTTAGAATCACTTGGACAGGGCAAAGCTGAGAAGAAAAGTGGAAAGACTAGTGTTAACTAGACCGAGCCAGTCTCTAACCTGTGGGTAGCCAGAGCCCAACAGAGTAGGTAAGAGACAGAAGAGTCAGGAATCAAACAGAAGTTAATTTCTAAAGTGAGGGAAATGGCTAACAAGTAGAGTCTCCCTCCCTAAGAAGGAGGGCTTGCCTGCTTATAGCAGTAGTAGGGTTTTTAAGCATGAAAACCATAAATGGAGAAACCATAGGTATTCTTCGGTAAACAGTTCTTAGGGTTGTTAGAGTTGTTGAGCCTTGTGGTTTTTCAATGAAGAGCAGAAACCGGTCAACATGGCTAGGACTTTCCACTCTTGCACAGCAGCAGAGCACCTAATTTGGGTCAGTTGGCGTTACAAGGTGGATTATTAGTATGTCAAACAATGAAGGGGTCTGATTGATTACTTCAGCCTTAGTCTTAGCTTTCAAGTCAGGGTTCCCTAGAAAGTAAGGAAGCTCCAACAAATCTACGTGATTAGTATAGTCATTGCACAGATCATACTGATTGATATAAATCTTGTCGATATCATTTTCTCCACACTAGTTAGAAGGTCTACTTGTGCTATGTTCTGATGAATTCTAAGTATCAACCTGCTGAGAGATTGTAACAGTAACTACACATTGTTGAATCCACTTTTAAATCATGATATCAGTGACTACTGTGAGTCTTAGCATTTCTTTTTTTTGTGTAAGAGATAAATAGCTGTCCCATTCCTGATTCATATTTTTATATTGAGTACCTTTCTATTTCTCCATTTAGGGAAACCATAGATATAGGAGTCCCTCAGGTATAGGGGTGAAAATTTAATGAACTAAAGAATGTAAGAAAATAACGCTGCCACTCCCCATCAATTAGAGGACAGGCTTCCCCACATTCTGGCACTGGCGCTCATTGGGAAATGGGGGGAGGTGCAGTGGTTTGCCTACTTGAATTTAGTAGTAGTTCATTAATTTTAGAGTAGTTAAAAACAGGCAGTTATAGAGGGACTTGTTTTTTTGCATTGTGATCAGTTGGAAACTGGATTCCTTCCCACATGACTGAACTCTTCTGTTTTAGTAAGAGAAATAATGAAAACTAGAATGCATCATTGCACTTTACTTCTGTAAGCCTTGAACAAAATAGGTGCTCAGTAAATGTTGATTCAATTGAATTGTATTTGCAACACACATAGAATACTTTGAACTAAATATCACTGATGGGATTGGTGTTTGATGCTAGAAAAATTATTTACTAGAAAAATTGTTTTACTAAAAAGTGAAACACTGAGTTAATACCTGTCTAAGAGGCTCAAAACAGAATTTGACTCAGGTAGGTGGTGTTCTTGGGTCTCCTTACTGATTCTGCTTAATTCATTCCACTGACCTTGCAGCATTTTTTTTATCATGAGGATACAGTTTCTTGAGCTGTGAGTGGAATAGCTATGGGTGTCAGGGACAGACTGGGGCAAAGAGAAAGAAAAGAAAGTGGGAGAGACAGCATAACTGTCAAGATATAAAATAATTGCTGTCTGTAATGTGCAGTCAACAAGTATTTATTAAGCCTCTATTATATTCCAGGTTTTCTACTAGTCATTTGCGGTACAAAGATAGAAATGAAAAAAACAAAGAAACCAAAGAATCTAAATATTTCAAGGTCCAACTGAGACAGACTTCACTTTAACTTTTTCCATCTCCATCCTCTGAAAAGAAATAAATTCACAGACCTTTCTTTGAAATCTGATTTCTCCTGGTAAAAACCTAAGGCACTGGTTTTGCCAAGCCAAGAATAGGAAAAGGCACACCACTGGGGGTGGGGAAGAAAGACAGGGAGAACAGAAAAAGAGGAGGCCTGGGCTCAAAATCACAAATAATAGAGGAAAAAAATTATTTGACAGAAGGAAAGTAGATTGGAAACTCTACTGTGGCCACTCCTTTCTTCCTAGATTTTACTGTGGCCTGGATCCTAGGTTATTTGGTTGCTTTACCCAAGAAAACTGGACAGTTATCTTGCCTCTGAAAATGGAATGGTGTGAGGTCACAAAAAAGGGAAGAGAGAATTGAAGACAAGTGACTAGAAATCTTAGAGAAAAGACTAAAAGAATAAAACTTCAAATCTGAATTAAAAACTACCTCATGTTTTATATACAAAGAAAATTAATTTATATAAAAAGAATTTTGGATAGGATGCAAATACGAATGTGGAAAAGACCTGAGGAAATATACTACCATCAATGCTAATTAATTAAACAAAACCAATCAGCTGACAAAGTACTGACTTAAAAGGGAAACAAGATAAAGATATAAATACAAAAGAAATAAAGGAAGGCAAGGACTATCTTAGAAATCATAACTTTAAATAAGAATGGATTGAACAATAAAATGAAAGTGACTTGGATGGGTAAGAAAACAAAACTCAAAAATCTGTTGGATACAAGAAATCTAAAGAGAAATATAAAATTAAAATGAGAGCTTGGAAAAACATTCCAAAAAAACCAGGAATTGCAATTATAGAATTAAACAGAAAACAAATTGAAAAAATAAGATACAGATAAACTAGAAACCAAAAAATAGACAAATGACAAATATAAAAGGTGGTTCTTTAGAAAGATTAGTCGAATCAATAAATCTTTAGCCAATATGATTTAAAAGAAGGGGGGGTGGGAAATCAATAAGTAGTAAATAAACAAAGTGAAGTCACAACAAAACCAGAAAAAATAAAAGAACTGTCAGAACCTGCTATGCAGTTATATAGTGTGAGAAAACAAAAGAAATAGATGAATACTTTTAAAAATATAAAATATCCAAACTAACAGAAGATGAAAAAGAGATCTTTAAAAATCTGGTCTAATAAAAAGTAACCGAACTATCAAACTAAATAAGTATAGAACTAAATAGGGGAACCCCGAGAGGAAAAAAGCTCCTCATAATGATGGGTGAATTCTGTCTGATCTTTGAAGAGCTCTTGTATATTCCTTTTATGAGACAAATATTGTCCTAATATCTAAGTCAGGGAAGGATAAAAGAAGGATCACTATAGACTGATATCATTAATGAAAATTGATTAAAAATTTTAAATGAAATCCCGTCAGACTATACAGATTATTCCAAGAAATCATTATGATCAAGTTAGATATTTATAGCAGGGTTGATACAAGGATTCTTCAACATTAGGAAAACAACGTAAGTGATATCATTAAAAACAAAAAAAAAAATCCAAAACCACATGATTATCTTCATAGATGCAGAAAAAAAGCTGTTCACAAAGCATGGTGCTTATTTATGCACAAAACCACAGAAAACCCAACCCCAGACTACAAAGTTTAGGCATAAAGAGACCTTCTAAAAAATCATGTAAAATATATAACCTCAAACACAGGTCTCATAGACAGTGCTAGAAGCTTTTTTTTAAAAATTTTTTAAATTTATTTAACATATTTAGTTTTCAGCATTGATTTTCACAAGAGTTTGGATTACAAATTTTCTACCCCTTTCTACTCTCCCCCCCACTCCAAGATGGCGTATATTCTGGTTGCCCTGTTCCCCAGTCAGCGCTCCCCTCTGTCACCCCACTCCCCTCCCATCCCCTTTCCCCTTCCTTTCTTGTAGGGCAAGATAAATTTTTATGCCCCATTGCCTGTGTATCTTATTTTCTTCTTGCATGCAAAAACATTTTTGTTTGTTTTTGAACATCTGTTTTTAAAACTTTGAGTTCCAAATTCTCTCCCCTCTTCCCTTCCCACCCACCCTCCCTAAGAAGTCAAGCAATTCAACATAGGCCACATGTGTATCATTATGTATAACCCTTCCACAATACTCATGTTGTGAAAGACGAGCTATATTTTGTTCCTTCCCAACCCATCCCCCTTTATTGAATTTTCTCCCTTGACCCTGTCCCCTTTCCAAAGGGTTTGTTTTTGACTACCTCCACCCCCATCTGCCCTCTCCTCCATCATCCCCCCCATTTTTTTTTATCTTCTTCCCGCTTCTTTCCTGTGAGGTAAGATTCCCAATTGGGTATGTATGGTATTCCCTCCTTAGGCCAAATCTGATGAGAGCAATGTTCACTCATTCCCCCCTCATCCGCCCTCTCCCCTCCTCCCACAGAACTGCTTCTTCTTTCCACCTTTATGGGAGATAATCCATCCCATTCTATCTCTCCTTATCTCCCTCTCTTAGTATGTTCCTCTCTCATCCCTTAATTTGATTTTATTTCTTTTAGATATCTTCCCTTCATCTTCAATTCACCCTGTGTCTGCTCTCTCCCTCTCTCCCTCTCTCTCTCTCTATATATATGTATATATATACATACACACATAGATATATACATACATACACATTCACCCATGTATATACATAAACATATATGTATGCATATTCCCTTCAGCTACCCTAATACTGAGGTCTCATGAATCATACACATCATCTTTCCATGTAAGAATGTCAACAAAACAGTTCACCTTTAGTAAGTCCCTTGCAATTTCTTTTTCTTGTTCTTTTTCTTGATTACCTTTTCATGCTTCTCTTGATGCTTGTGTTTGAAAGTTAAATTTTCTATTCAGTTCTGGTCTTTTCACTGAGAAGGCTTGAAAGTCCTCTATTTTATTGAAAATCCATATTTTGCCTTGGAACATGATAGTCAGTTTTGCTGGGTAGGTGATTCTTGGTTTTAATCCTAGCTCCATTGACCTCCGGAATATCGTATTCCAAGCCCTTCGATCTCTTAATGTAGAGGCTGCCAGATCTTGCATTATTCTGATTGTGTTTCCACAATACTCAAATTGTTTCTTTCTGGCTGCTTGCAATATTTTCTCCTTGATCTGGGAGCTCTGGAATTTGGCGACAATATTCTTGGGAGATTTCTTTTTGGGATCTATTTGAGGAGGCGATTGATGGATTCTTTCAATTTTTATTTTGCCCTGTGGCTCTAGAATATCAGGGCAGTTCTCCTTGACAATTTCTTGAAAGATGATATCTAGGCTCTTTTTTTGATCATGGCTTTCAGGTAGTCCAATAATTTTTAAATTATCTCTCCTGGATCTATTTTCCAGGTCAGTGGTTTTTCCAATGAGATATTTCACATTATCTTCCATTTTTTCATTCCTTTGGTTCTGTTTTATAGTATCTTGATTTCTCATAAAATCACTAGCTTCCACTTGCTCCAGTCTAATTTTTAAAGTAGTATTTTCTTCAGTGGTCTTTTGGACCTCCTTTTCCATTTGGCTAATTCTGCCTTTCAAGGCATTCTTCTCCTCATTGGCTTTTTGGAGCTCTTTTGCCATTTGAGTTAGTCTGTTTTTTAAGGTGTTGTTTTCTTCAGTGTATTTTTTGGTTTTGGGTCTCCTTTAGCAAGTCATTGACTTGTTTTTCATGGTTTTCTCTCATCCTTCTCATTTCTCTTCCCAATTTTTCCTCTACTTCTCTAACTTGCTTTTCCAAATCCTTTTTGAGCTCTTCCATGGCCTGGGACCAGTTCATGTTTTTCTTGGAGGCTGTTGGTGTAGGCTCTTGCACTTTGTTGACTTCTTTAGGCTGTATGTTTTGGTCTTCTTTGTCACCAAAGAAAGAATCCAAAGTCTGAGACTGAATCTTGGTGCGTTTTCGCTGCCTGGCCATATTCCCAGCCAACTAACTTGACCTTTGAGTTTTTCAGTGGGGTATGACTGCTTGTAGACTAGAGAGTTCTATGTTCCACGTTTGGGGGGGAGGTGCCAGCTCTGTCACACCAGCACTGCCCCTTCCCCAACCCCCAACCCGGACTGGGCTTAGATCTTCAGCAGGCCGTGCACTCCTGCTCTGATATGCCACTTAATTCCTCCCACCAGGTGGGCCTGGAGCCGGAAGTAACAACAGCTGTAGCTGCCTCACCTCCGCTGTCCCCGGGGCTGGAAGCTGAACTGCGAACTCCTACTCTCGCAGCTTTTCCCACTAACCTTCTCCGCAGTCTTTGGTGTTTGTGGGTTAAGGAGTCTGGTAACTGCCGCAGCTCACTGATTCAGGGCGCTAGGGCCCCCTCCGCCCGGCTTCTGGTCTGGATGGTCCACGCCGTTCAGACTGGGTTCTGCTCCACTCCGTTCCCAGCTCCCAGCTCCCAGCTCCCAGCTCCCAGCTCCTTGTGGGATAGGCCTTACCCAGAGACCATCCAGGCTGTCCTGGGGTGGAGCCCTGTTTCCCTCTGCTGTTTTGTGGGTTCTGCCATTCTAGAATTGGTTCAGAGCCATTTTTTATAGGTTTTTGGAGGGGCTCGGTATGGAGCTCACACTAGCTCCTGCTTACCAGCTGCCATCTTGGCTCCGCTCCCCACTGCTAGAAGCTTTTTCATCAAATACAAAAAGAAAGCTTAGATGCCCCTCTTCCTGTTTTTTGATATAGTTCTGGAAATTCTAGCAGTAGTAATATGACAAGAGAAAGCAGTTCAAGGTGTAAACATAGGTAAAGAGGAGATAAAACTATTCCTTTTGCTGCTGCTGATTTGCTTGGAAAATCTTAGCAAATCATCAAAGATATTAATTGATAAAATTAATAGTTTTAGGGGAAGCTAGGTGGCGCAGTGAGTAGAGCACTGGCCCTGGAGTCAGGAGGACCTGCGTTCAAGTACGACCTCAGACACTTGACACATGTACTAGCTGTGTGACCTTGGGCAAGTCACTTAATCCCAATTGCCCTGCCAAAAAAAAAATTAACAGTTTTAGCAAAGTTGCAGGCTCCAAGATAAACCGTGAAAACAACAGCATTTTAATAATAACAAAATAATTACAGATGAGGGCCAAGTACAAAATTCATAAAATATCTGGGGATCTGTCTGCTGAAGCACACAAAAGACATGTACAGATGCAATGATAAAGTCCTCCTCAACTGTAATAGGTCTTTCATGCCTCTTCATGTGAAATAATTTGCCCCTTCCCACTTCTGCCTTCCTTCTGCACCCATTGTACTCTTCTTTCTCATCTCTTATCATCACCTTATACCAATACCTTTTGTCTGTATATATTCCTTCTGTTAGGGTTGGGGAACTGTGGTCTTGAGGCCACATGTGGCCTTCTGGGTCTTCAAGTGCGGCCCAGTCAGTCAAAGGCCACAGTTGAGGTCGAGGCCACAGGTTCCCCGCCCCAGTTGTATTATTAGGGTTGCAGTTTTTAAGAATTTTACAAGTGTCATCTTCCCATGTAGGGATGTAAATCATTTAGCTCTGTTGAATCTTGAATCTCTTATGTTTTCTTTCCCCCTTTGACCTGTTTATGCTTCTCTTGGGTATTGATATTGGAGGTCAATTTTTGGTTTAGTTGTGGTCTTCTCATTATGAAGTCTTGAAAGCCTTCTATTTCATTTAATGACCATTTTTTCCCATTAATGTATTATACTTAATTTTGCTGGGTAAGTGATTCTTGGTTGTAGTCCTAGCTCCTTTGCCATCCAGAATATCATGTTCCATGACCTTTAGTGCTTTAATATTGCAGCTTCCAAGTCCTGTGTGATCCTGATTATGACTCCCTGACATTTGAATTGTTTCTTTCTGGCCACTTGTAGTATTTTTTTTCCTTAACCTGATATTTCTGAAATTTGGATATAATGTTCCTTCGGTTTTTTGTTTTCAGATCTCTTTCCTGAGGTGATTGTGGACTCTTTCTTTTTTTTTGGCGTGGGGAAGCCAGGGCAATTGGGGTTAAGTGAGTTGCCCAAGGTCACACAGCTAGTAAGTGTGTCAAGTTTTTGAGGCTAGATTTGAACTCAGGTCTTCCTGACTCCAGGGCTGGTGCTGTACTCACTGAGCCACCTAGCTGTTCCTGTGGACTCTTTCAATACTTATTTTGCCTTCTGGTTCCAGGACTTTAGGACGATTTTCCTTGATAATTTCTTGAAAGATGCTGTCCAGGTGATCCTTTTGATTATGGCTTTCAGGTAGTCCAATGATTCTGATATTGTCTCTCCTGGATCTATTTTCCAGGTGAGTTGTTTTTCCAACAAGATATTTTACATTTTCTTCCATTTGCCCAATTCTAACTTTTAAGGTGTTGTTTTCCTAATTGGATCTTGTACTTTCTTTTCCATTTGGCCAGTTGTACTCTTTAAGGAGTTGTTTTCTTCGGTGGATTTTTGTATCTCTTTTTCCATTTGGCCAATTTTACTTTTTAAGCAGTTTTCCAAACTTTTGAGTCTTTTTTTCCTAACTCTCTTGCATCACTCTCACTTCTTTTCCCAGTATTTCTTCTAACTCTTTTATATGATTTTCAGTTCCTTTTTGAGCTCTTCCACGAGTTTTCTGTGGGCTTGGGACCACTTCCCGTTGTTCTTTGGGGTTTTGCCCATAGGTGTTCTGCCGTTGTTGTCCTCTTCCGAGTTTGTGTCTTGGTTTTTCCTGTCACCATAATAACTTTCTGGGGTCAGATTCATTTTTTGCTTTTTGCTCATCTGGTTTTTTGGCCCTTTTCCTTCATAAGTTGGAAAAATGTATGTATAACCTCATGTATTATGGAACTGGCAATGGTCTTTTAAAAAAAATCAGTCAACAAAGTTCCTGAGTTGGAAGGGACCTCAGAAGCCTTGCCGTCCAAAATACTAAAATAAAAATCATTTTCACAAGATTATTTTTCATTTTAGAACCAAGCTAGATACTTCCCTGAGGCTTATTGCCAGTTTAGCCAACTAACACCTGACTTTTTTTGTCATCATTTTTACTTATGAAGGTTGTCTACAAGGATGAGCAAAGACTTGATAATCTGTATCTAGGGAGATTGTGTAGCGATCGTTTCTTTCATGTAAACTCTGATCTTTGAAGTACTGAAGCTTGAGTATAAACTTTAGTGTGGATCTAGCACTGATTATCCTCATTCCTGATTATGAGAATGATTATTATCATTCCTGATTAATTTATGAGAAAATTAAAACAGCACTAAAGAAAACAAAGATGGAAAGGGTAGTTGGGCTGGGCTGTATAGAAAGAGGACTAGGTGAAGGTGCTGAAACATTCCAAGTGTTAAGGTATCACTGCTCAAGTCATCCTAAACATAGGAAAACACTGAAGGCTTAGAAAAAATCTGAGTCCTTATTATGAACAAAGAGTGACACCTAAATGTGTACATCTACAATATGTTTATAACTGCTGGCTCATATGCAGACTTTGTTGCCTTTATAAAAAGTTTACAAAAAGCATTTTATAAAGACTAGAACTACTACTTTCATTGGTATAATGAACTTGAGAATGAGGAAACTTGCTTATGTCAGTGTAACTTTGTAGCTGTAGAGAGTTACCTAGATGTTAAGTGATTTGCCCAGACTCACACAGCCTTTATGCATTAGAGGAAGAACTTGAACCTAGTCATTTTGATGCCAAAGCTGTATCTCTATCCATTATGCCATGTTATCTCTCAAGACAGCATATGAATGTTAGTCTGTATACTTCTTTGATATTTCCAGAGCTCTGTGATCTTACAAATATAGATAGTCTTTACAGTGATGCAGATCAGAACCCATTGATGTCTGTCCTTGATTCTCAGCCATATCCTCCTGTAAATTCTCCATGTGGGAATTTCCACTTAATATATTAGGGGTGTCCTGTCATTTCCCTAACATTATGTACATACCAGTGGATACCATCATTTATTATAATTATGTCTGCTTGAACCTCCATCTTTTTTTCTGGTCATAGACATCTCCAATATGATCATTTATGCAGTATCCATTCTTGCGTAGTTCTTCAGTGGTGGTAGGTTATAGCCTTAAGCCCACCACAAACCTCTTCATTGACCTTTTGATAACTCTCAACTTTAATTCTTGAAGCACTATGGAATTTCATGACTGGGACCTTTGAGCAGTGACATTGCCCTGGTCTTTGGCAGGCAAGTTAAACTCAAACATAGCAATACTGGAATGTCTGTATTTCAGGTCAGGAAGAGGTAGAGTTTCCCCATGGAAGGCCATGTTCTGATGCATCTTGAGCCCATTAAAGTAGCCAGCAGAATCTGAATCTGTCCCTTATACATTCCTGCCAGTAGAAAAATAGAATACATTTAGAATAGATCAGAAGGCTTTCTCAAGATCATATTTAGTTGTTAACACAGACAGGACTTAAGTTATTTTCCTACATTGGTCTTCCTCTTTAACTGATTCTTTTGAACACACTGACAATATCATTTCTCAAATTATTTGAGAAGTCTCTGCTGTAATCAATGAGGAAATATGGAGACCTCGTGTTCAATAGCAATGTCACTACTTTTCATCAGCTCCATCCCTCCACCAAAAAAACCCAAACACCACAAAACAAAACCCATAGGTTTCTTTGCGAAGACAATTTAGAAACTGTTTTTCCATGACCAGAAATTTCTTAAATTTTTTCTTGTTTTGATGAGTGATGTTCATCATAGTAAAATAAACCTAGAATCAGAATAAATAGAATATTATCCTTGTCTAGACAGGGTCAGTAAGGTTTCATTAAAATAGAAATAGAAATGAATTAGCTCTGTGAGTAGAAAATAAGGTCTAGTGATATAAGGAGAAAAAAGGCAGTCTAAATACGGGAGAGGACAGATTAAAAATAAAGACAAAAGTATGTCCATGGTAAGGGATCCCATCTATCCTTTAAATACAGATGGAGTTGCATGGAATTTTCCGGAAGTGCAACCCCACAGGTCTTTCACATTTCAATTCATTTCAGTGACCACTAAAAAAATCTTTATCATGTTCAAGTCTTTGTATTATGTATTAAAAAATAAAACAGTAAAACCCCATAGTTCCAAGGGCAAAGTTAAATGAGATACAACATGTATAATAATAAAGACAAGGTAATTTAAAGAGGTGAAGAGTGATAACTCCTTGGGGATTAAGTGAATTTTTCAAGGAGAAAGTGGTAATTAAGGTAAACATAAAAGGAAAATAAGGATTCTAAGAAGAGACGAGCAGGCAGCATGTCCCAGACACTAAGACTGCTAGTATAGATGCACAGAATCTGGAGATAGAATGCTGGGTTCAGCAAATAGCTAGTATTCCTGATAGTCGGGAATGTGGTTGCCAGGCAAGAAGTTTGCATATACACTGAAATCTTTGTAGCAGCACTTTTTGTGATAGCAAAGAAATTGGAAACAAAATAGATGCCCATTGATTGGATAATGGCTAAAGGAATTGTTAAATATGATTTTAATAGAATGTTAACTGAGGAACATGGAATACATGTAAGGAGAAAGTGAACAAAGCCAACAGAACAATATATAAAATGACGATGGCAGTGTGAATGGAAAGAACATCTATCAAAAAAAATCAAAAGTGAATGTTGCAAAACAACAAATATGATTCTGCAAAAGATACGTGAGAAGATGCATCTAGACCGTCCCTTTGCAGAATCGGGAGGTCTATATGTGTGGTACAATCCGCACAGAGTTTTTTAAAGACAGATATTATTTGTTGTATGGGTTTACTCTGGGAGAAAAAGAGAGAAGGATACTGAGGGGACAAATTATTGATGTCAAAAACACAAGACACTAATAAGAAACTTTGTTAAAAGTTTGGAAAATGGAGTATGTGAAGTAAGTTTTGAGTGGTGTATTGGAGCCCTAAAATTCTCACTTGATAAATTTGTGTTTTCTGTGTTATTAAATGCGGTTGTTGAACTGTATGATCTCTCATTACTAGCTCAACAAGTCTATGAACCTGTGAAAGAATTCTGTAGGTAATATTTGACTGATACTGATATTTTAAGAATAGCCAGAGGCAGCTGCAGCCCCACTCTCCAGGCCTAGCCTAGGAATTCCACAGTGCCCACACACTTCAGAACTGACTGCTGAAACTGTTGTACAATCTTGCTGATGTGGCAGTTACAATTCTGCCTTCTTCCCATCTTCCACGCTCTGTGGTGCGATTAGAATTAGTCTTCCTGAGGAATCTTTAGATAACTTCCTTTGCTTCTAGTCAATGTTCCTTGTCCCCATTACCCCCACAGATGACAAGGCAATTGACATAACAGGCCGTTTATCTGAAAAACTTTACCTAAGAGTGCAGGCCTGGCAGCTTTGAGATGACTGCAAATGCTTATCCCACTGCAAAATATGGGCCACCACTCTGAATGCTGCCTCATGAAATGATGGGGGCAAGGGGCCCAAATTTCTATCCCTGGGTGAATGCCTGTCTGTCTATACTCACCTGTCCTTTGTTTGGCTATATCAATAAATCTTTTGATCCACCCTAGTGTACCGTTTGCTCACACTTCATTTAAAATTTGTGTGATACTTCGTGAGAAGACATCAAGAGACAGAAATGAAGGGCTTTTAGTATTTCTGGATTGGTATAGTTCTCCAGTGAAGGTCCCAATATCAGGTTTGATGTTTCAGGGAATGTTGAAGTATACAAGTACAACGTTAAAGTTAGGTCTCCAGACATCTTTCCAGACTTAACTTTGACCCCTTCTGGCATCCTTTCCCTCCAAATACTATGTTCTCCTTAACAAGATCTAAATAGAGGCCACAGTGGCATATCTAGGATCATCCATCTCGCAGGTGAAAAAGGTTTAAAGTAATTATTATGTTCCAGTCCCTTAGGGCACCATTTTAAAGATGAGAAACTGACTGAGTGAAAGGACTTGGTAGCTCTATTTTCATTGTTATGGTCATTGTAGATGTAATTTTCTTGTCTCTTCTTATTTTTCTCTGAATCAGTTCATATAAAATCCATGCTTCTCTGTGTTTATCATATTCATAATTTCTTACAGTATGTTAATATTCCATCATATTCATGTTAGACAATTTATTTAGCCCTTCATCAAATCAGTGGACATGTATCCCCTCCAATTTTTTGCTGTCACAAAAAATATTGCTATTAGTTTTTTGGACTGTGTGGGGACTTTTTTTCTTGTCAGTGACCTCTTTGGGGTATAAGCCTGGGAGTAGAATATCTTGGTCAAATGGTATGATATTTTAGTCACTTTATTTGCATAATTACAAATTACTTTCCAAAATACTCGTACCATTTCAGAGCTCCACCAACAATACACTAGCATGCCTCTTCCCATCATCTCTTCAACACTGACTATTCTGGTTTTTTGTCATCTTCGCCAATTTTCAGGCTATGAAGAACCCAGGGGTTCTCTTTATTTGAATTTCTCTTATTAGTAATTTGTAACATTCTTTCATATGGTTGTTAATACTTTATTTAATACTTTGCAGTTCTGTTGTGAAATGTTTGCTCATATCTATTGACCACCCAATCTATTGGAGAATATCCTTTCACACTAACATACACATGCATGCAGGTAGGATATACACACACACGCACACACGCACACACACACATGCAATTATATATATGTGTATGTATGGGTGTGCATATGTATATGAAAAACAAACAAAAATTCCCCAGTAGATTGGGAAATATATGTGTGTATATGCATGTACATGTATATAGATACAAGTATACAATATATACACTATGTTGTGTATAATATATACATGTGTGCCTATATATGCATGTGTGTACACACATTTATATCTATGTGTGCATATGTATCTGATGATTGTTTGTGTATCTTGGATACCAAACCCTTAGCAGGAAAATTAGACCTACAGTATTTTATTTTCTAATTAGATCACTTCCCTTCTAGATACATTCATTTTGTTTGGTGGAAGCTATTCAGTTTCCTGTAATCAAAGTTATCTTTTGTTATTTCTGCTATCCCTTGTTTGGTTAAGAATGTATCTCTTATGTATGGCTGTGAAAGATCCCTTCTAATTTTTTGAAAGCATGATCTTTAATACAAAATAATAAATCCATTGCTCCCTTGACCTGCCCATGACAACATCCCTGAGGGCTAAATCATGTATGCATTCTGAACTTATTTTGCTATATGGTATTAGATCTTGGTATGTATCTAGTTTCTGACCCACTATTTTCCAGTTTTCCCAGGAGTTTTTGTCAAATGGTAAGTTTTTGCTCCAATAGCTTGGCTCTTTGGGTTTATCCAATAGGTTTCTCTACTTCCGTATATTGTAAATGTAATCTGTTCCATTAATAAGCACTTTTATTTTTTATCTAATACCACATTATTTTGATGTTGACCATTTTGTAATATTGCTTGAGATCTGATAGTGGTAGGCCTCCAATACTTTATTCCTCCTTGATTCCTTTGATAGTCTTGTTTGTTCCTCCAGATGAATTTTATTGTTTTCTATAGTTCTATAAAATAATGCTTTGATAGTTTGATTAGTATGGCAGGAAAAATATTCTTAAATTATGTTCACATAGTTCTGTATATGTCTTGACAGGTAGACTCTCAAGTGTTTTGTACTGTCTACAGTTAACTTTAAATTTCTTTTTCTGTCTCTTCCTACTGGGTTTTGTTGGTAATATATAGAAATGTTGTTTTGTGTGGATTTATTTTATATCCTGCAGTTTTGCTAAGGAATCGTTTCAACTAGTATCTTGATTCTTTAGGATCCTCTAAGTATACCATCATATCATCAGCAAAAAGCTATAGTTTTGTTTCCTTGGTGCCTATTTTTATTCCTTAAATTTCTTTTCCTTGTCTTATTGCTATAGCTAGCATTGTAGTTATAGCTATAGCTAGCAATATAGTACCATATTGAATAACAGTGGTGATAATGGACATCTTTACTTGACCCTTGATCTTATTGGAAAAGTTTCTAGTTTATTCCACTATAGGTAATATTTGCTTTTGATTTTAGATAGATGCTACTTATCATTTCAAGAAAATCTCCATTGATTCTTATTCTTCCGAGTGTTTTTAATAAGGATAGGTGTTGTATTTTGTCAAAACCTTTTTCTGTATCTGTTGATATAATCATATGTTTTTGTTTTTGATTATTATTATTTAATTGTTTTTGTTATTGATAAGGTTAATTATGCATAGAATTTTCCTAATATTGAACCAGGCTTTGCATTCTTGGTATAAATCTAGCCTGGTCATATTGTATGATCTTTGAAACATAATGTTAGTATTTTATTTTATTTAAAAATTTTATGACAATATTCATGAGGGAAATTGATCTGTAGTTTTCTTTTTCTCTTTTTGCTCACCATGATTTAGGTATCAGAACCATGTTTGCATCATAGAAAGAACTTGGTAGGACTCCTTTCCCAATTTTTCAAACAGTTTATGTAATATTGGAAGATACTTCTTAAATGTTTAGCAAAATTCCCTTGTAAATCCATCTGGTTTTAGTTTTAGTTTTTCTCTGCCTTAGTTAGCTCATTTATGGCTCATTCAATTTCTTTTCCTAAGACAGTGGTATTTAAGTATTCTGTTTCCTCTTCTATTAATCTTGACATTTTATATTTTTGTAAATATTCATCCAGTTCTTTTAGTATGTCAGTTTTATTGGCATATAACAGAGGAAAATAGCTCCTAAAATTACTTTAATTTCATCTTCATTAATAGTGCATTTACCTTTTCTATTTTTAATCCTGGAAATGTGTTTTTCTCCTTTTTTCAAAAAAAAATAAATAAGCCTATTTGTCTATTTTATTGTTTTTTCCTATGAAACCAACTACTAGTTTTATTTATGAGTTCAATTTTTTTAAATTTAAGTTTTATTAATATCTCCATTGATTTCCAGAATTTCTAGTGTGATGTTTAGTTGGGAATTTTTAGTTTGTTCTTTTTCTAGTTTTTTTTTAGTTGTATTGAGCTCCTCTTTCATTGAATTCATTGAGTTATTCTTTCTCTCTTATATTGACAGAATTGTTCAGAGATAGAAATTTCCCCCTAAGTACTGCTTAGGCTGCATCCCACATGTTTTAGTGTGTTGTTTCATTGTTGTCATTCTTTAATAAAATTATTGATTGTTTCTATGATTTGTTCTATTACCCACTCATTCTTTAGGAGGAGATTATTTAGTTGTCAGATCTACACAGCAGAGACATCACCTTGCTGACAGAGGTCCATATAATCACAGGTATGGTTTTTCCACTAGCAATGTATGGCTCTAAGAGTTGTACAGGGTGTCCCTGAAGTCTGGACACATAGGAAGTCTCATTGATATCTTGTTAACCATTTCACTGAAGACTGTGTTGTTCAGTGACTTCTTTTTCTGGGGTATGCTAAAGGAGAAGGTGTACTCAATGAAAATGAAAATCACAGATGCAACACACTTGATTCAATGCATAAAGAGTGAGTGTGCTGAAATTGGCGGCAGTGTGGAGTTATTGCATCGAGTTCACGTGAATCTTGCAAAGCTCATTAACCTTTGCATCACAAATGATGGAAATCATATTGAAGATGCTGTTTGTTAATATTCCAATTAAATAAAATGTTGAAAATTTCATTTATTTCTTGAAAATATGTGTCCAGACTTTAGGAATACCCTATACTATAAGGAAAACTAAGCACTGCTGAGTAAATGATTTTGAATTATGGTGCTTGAAAAGATCCTTGGATAGCAGAGAGATCAAAGCAGTGAACACTTAAAAAAATTAATTCAGACTGGAAGGTCAAATACTGAAGTTGAAGCTTAAATACTTTGGCTACACAATGAGAAGATAGGACTTAATGGAAAAGACCTTGATATTGGGAAAGATTAAAGGCAAAAGGAAAAGGGGATCTCAGAGGATGAGATGGATAGATAGTGTCATGAAAGCAGTGAACATGAGTTTGGACAGACTTTGGGAGATAGTGGAAGATAGAAGGACCTGGCATGCTATGATGGTCCATGGGGCACCAGCAAGTTGGATACGACTGAATGATTGAACAACAAATGGTCAAGTTCTTTTTTTGTTGTTTGCTCATTTTTCCAGCTCATTTCTTTCTTTTTTTATTATGTATTTATTTTTATTTAATATTTTAGTTTTCAACTTTGATTTCCACAAGATTTTGAGTTACAAATTTTCTCCCCATTTCTACCCTCCCCCCATTCCAAGATGGCATATATTCTGATTGCCCTGTTCCCCAGTCTGCCCTCCCTTCTGTCACCTCACTCCCCCCTCCAATCTCCTTTCTCCTTACTTTCTTGTAGGGCAGGATAGATTTCTATGCCCCATTCTCTATGTATCTTATTTTCCAGTTGCATGCAAAAACAACTTTTTTTTTGAGCATCTGCTTTTAAAGCTTTGAGTTCCAAATTCTCTCGCCTCTTCTCTTCTCACCCACCCTCCCTAAGAAGGCAAGCAATTCAACATAGGCCACATATGTATCATTATGTAAAACACTTCCACAATACTCGTTGTGAAAGACTAACTATATTTCCCTCCATCCTGTCCTGTCCCCCTTTATTCACTTTTCTCCCTCAACCCTGTCCCTTTTCAAAAATGTTTGCTTTTGATTACCTCCACCTCCTATCTGCCCTCCCTTCTATCATCCCCCCCTTTTTTATCCCCTTCCTCCTACTTTCCTGTGGGGTAAGATACCCAATACTGTAGATAGTATAAAATACCTGAGAGTATACCTGCCAAAACAGAAACAGGAACTATATGAACATAATTATAAAACATTCTTTATACAAATAAAGCCAAATTTAAATAATTGAAGAAATATTCATTTTTCATAGGTAAGCAAAGCCAATATAATAAAAATGACAGTATTACCTAATTAATCTATTTCTTCAATGTCATCCCAATTTAATTACTAAAAATTATTTTACTTTACTGAGATGCCAGTGATCTGGCTGCTGAAATTTATGGGAAAATTGAGGGACTGGGTTGCTTTCAAAGACATGGTCTTTTCCTTTTAGGGATCCAGGTCCCATCACCTCAGGTAAGACCGACCTCCAGGGGCAGAGGTTTGGCCTGAGTGAAGTGCAAACACCTGGTAGACTCCACTGCATCAACAAACAGTAAGCCCTGGAGGGCAGCTGGATTGGGCCACAGCCTTGGCCTCAGGAACTTTCACCTCAGGCACAACTATGGGCGTTGCTCAGCTGAGCAGGGGAAGATTGAATGATTCTTTGCTATTTCCTGATGCAGGGCCCAACAGTGTTGACCAGATGTGGTCTAGGCTGTGACTGTGGGCAAGAAGGAGTGAGCACATGCCTGGTAAGTGTGGTAGCAGAGGGGCAAGGCACCCTGCTGGCTGTTGGCACTTGCAGAAGAACAGAGGCCTTGGTTTCAGTTCCAGTGCATAGGGGAGAGCTGAAGTTTGCAGCCACCAGCAGACCACAGGGAGCAAGAGGATTTGTAGTGACATTGCGCTGGGGGCCCTAGCTGTGATTTAGGGGTGGAGAGGAGTGCCCAAGATTGGGCCCCCAGACAGAGCTCAGAAAGAAGAACCTGAGGCTTGAGGTACTAATTCCTCACATCTTGGGACCAGCACCTGATTAAAATAATAAGCTGATAAAAATAAAACAAAATAAAAATGAGTAAGTAAAAGAGAAAGAACCCAACCATAGACAGCTATTATGGGGCTAGAGAAGATCTGGGTTCATATTCAGATGAAGATAGAGAAGCTAGAAAAGTCACTCCTTCTTCAAAGAGAAACATCAAATGGTCACAAGACCAAAAAGAGTTCTTGGAAGAACTTAAAAAGGACTCCAAAAATCAAATAAGAGAGATCAAGGAAAAATTCGGGGGAAAAAGAGCAATCCAAGAAAATCAAGAAAATTATGAAGAGAAAGTCAAATAGCTGGAAAAAGAGATCCAAAAACTTAAAGAAGAAAATAACTCCTTGAAAACTAGAATTGGGCAAGGGGAAGCTAATGAAGTTGTAAGACACCAAGATATAATAAAACCAAAAAGAATGAAAAAATAGAAGAGAATGTGAAACATCTCATTAGAAAAACAACTGATCTGAAGAACAGATCAAGAGCAGAGAATATGAGAATTGTTGGACTAACTGAAAGCTATGATCAGAAAAAGAATCTTGATACAATATTACAAGAAGTCATTAAGGAAAATTGTCCTGAAGTTATAGAACAAGAAGGTAAAGCAGCAATAGGAAAAAAAATAGCCCCCAGGTTAAGGAGAAATATAAGCAACAAGAAAAAAAAATTAAATACTATAGAGCTACAATTAGGATCACACAAGACCTACATTACAAGCCACAAGCTTCTGTAATAAAAGACTTTAGGTCTGGGAACACTATTTTGAAGAGCCAAAGAACTGGGGTTGTGACCAAAAAATAACTTACCCAGCAAAGTTTAGTATAATCCTGAATGAAAAGAAATGGATATTAAAGAATGAAAGACTTTCAGGATTTTGTGACAAAAAGATCAGAACTTAATGGAAAATTTGACATACAGTCCAGGAGAAATATAAGGTAAACATTAAAGACCAATTATAAGGGACTCAGTAAGGTCAAACTATTTACTTCTTATATATGAAAATGTTATCAGTACTCTTATGACTGTCATTATTACTTAGGTAGTTTGAAAGAAAGTCTTGGGCTGAGCTGGGTATGATGGGGTGATTCTGAAAAATAAAACTGGGTAGGGAGAGGTAAAGAGAGTAATTTTACAAATGAGGTGTGAAAGGAAGAACTGTTACAGTGGAAGCAGGTGAGGGTGGAGGAATGATAGTGCTAGAACCTTTTTCTCATAGGAACTGGCTTAAAGAGGGAACAATATACACTAATAGAAGGGTAGGAGAGTCTTCTAAATTCATAAATAAATAAAAAAAGTGAGGGGATAGGATAAAGGAAGGATTTTACTGAGGTTTGTAGATTGAGAATTAGGAGGGTGAGGGGAGAAGATAAGGAAGGTACTCTTGGGTGGGTAGGTTAAAGAATGGGAGGGAAGTAAATTAGAAGTGTGAGGAGGGATAGGGTAAATTGGGTGAGAAGGATAATGAAGAAAAATAGGATGGAGGGAAATACACAGCTAGTAATTATAATTTTGAATGTGAATGGGATGAATTTACCCATCTGAATTTGGTAATATGTTACTTACAAGAACCAAAAAAAAATGAGAAATACACATGGAGTTAAAATAAAGAGCTGGAGTATAATTTATTATGTTTTGGTTAATGTAAAAAAAAAAAAGCAGGGTAGCAATCATGACCTCAGGCAAAGTTAAAAGATAAAACAGATTTAATTAAAAGCAATAAACAAACTATATTATGTATCACCAATATTCTTCAGTATAGTTTTAGACCATTTAAAATAACTGTAGACAGTATAAAATACCTGAGAGTATACCTGCCAAAACAGAAACAGGAACTATATGAACATAATTATGAAACATTCTTTATACAAATAAAGCCAAATTTAAATAATTGAAGAAATATTTGTTATTCATAGGTAAGCAAAGCCAATATAATAAAAATGACAGTATTACCTAATTAATCTTTTTTTTACTAAAAATTATTTTACTTAGAAAAAATAAAATTTATTTGGAAGAACAGAGTCAACAATTTCAAAGAAACTAATGAAAAAAAAATGTAAAGGAAGGCGTTTCAGCAGTACCAGACCTCAAATAATAAGGTAGTAGATATGAAAACTATCTGGTACTGGCTTAGAAATTAGAAAGATCAATGGAATCATCGGTACACAGTAGTAAAGGATTATAGTAACCTTGTGTTTGACAAATGTAAAGATTTAAGTTTTGGCAGGACCACCCTAGATCCCTCCCACAATTTTTCTGTATATAAGCTCCATCTTGCCTTCATGTAAATGCTCAGATTCAATCTACCTCAGATTGAATCTGGCCTGCTTGTGAAAACGAGTGTCACAAATGGTGAGATTTCTTAAGACTACCCATTATGGCGAATCTGTAATAAACTTTGTTTTTTCTCTTTGGCTGTGAGAAGGCTTGCGTCGAATTCATTCAAGTTGTAAATAAAAATTATGACCAATAGAATGAATCACGAGAAAGAAGAAACAAAAACAAAAAAAAATAGCAAAAGAGGAGGAAAAAAAACAAAAGAAGAAAAAAAAAGGAGAGCAAATAGTTTGCCTCAATCTGCATTCAGACTCCATAGTTCCTTCTCTGGATGCAGATAGCTCTCTCCATCATGAGTCCTTTGGAGTTGTCTTTAAGCCTTGTATTGCTGAGAAAAGCCAAGTCTATCAAGGTTAGTCATCACAGAATCAATATATCTGTGGTTGTGTATGATGTTCTCCTGGTTCTGCTCCACTCACTCAGCATTATATCATGTAGGTTTTTCCAGGTTATTATGAAGTCCATATCTTCCCCATTTCTTATAGCACAATAGTATTCCATTATATTCATATACCACAACATGTTTAGCCATTCCCCAGCTGATGGGCATTCCCTTGATTTCCAATTCTTGGCTACCACAAAAAGAGCCGCTATAAATATTTTTGTACATATGGATTCCTTTCCCATTTGTGTGATCTCTTTGGGATATAGCCCTAAAAGTGGTAATGCTGGGTCAAAGGGTATGAACATTTTTATAGCCCTTTGGGCTATAGTTCCAAATTGCTCTCCAGAATGGCTGGATCAGTTCACAATTCTACTAGCAATGTAACAATGTTCCAATTTTCCCACATCCTCTCCAGCATTTATCATTTTCCTGTTTTGTCATTTTAGCCACTCTGACAGGAGAGATGTGGTATCTAAGAGTTGTTTTGATTTGCATTTCTCTAGTCAGTAGTGATTTAGAGCATTTTTTCATATGCCTATAGGTATTTTTAATTTCTTCCTCTGAAAACTGCCTGTTCATATCCTTTGACCATTTCCCAATTGGGAAATGACTTGTATTCCTATAAATTTGGCTCAGCTTCTGGTATATTTTAGAGATGAGGCCTTTATCAGAGACACTAATTGTAAAGATTTTCTCCCAGTTTTCTGTTTCCCTCCTAATCTTTGTTGCATTGGCTTTATTCATACAAAAACTTTTCAATTTAACTTAATCAAAATTATCCATTTTGCATTTTGTAATGCTCCGCCCAACACCCATAATTTTTTCCTCTGCTTTCCTGCTGAAAACCTTTACCTTCATATGACTGGCTTTTGGGGGTCTGTCCCTCTACCCAAGACTTTTCAGTATCATGAGCACTGGACTTGATAGTAACTTGATAGTTACATGATAGTAACTTTGCTTGTCTTGCTTTTGATACCATTAACTTTTGTCTCCTCCCTGACCATATGCCTCTTATCAAGGTTGCCCTTTGGGCAGAATCTCTGCCTCTTCCTCAAGAGGTAATAGCCTTCCTAAAGGAATTTGTGGAAGTTGATTCAGAAATGGTACAGAGCATCTACCCTCACTGCCTTGGCCCTCCCTCAGGGCACTTCTGCTGCTTGCCTGTGTCTCCATGGCCTTGACTGAATTGCCCCCGGGGTAACTTCTGGGTTTTCCTCAGTCTGGAAGGCTGGATTTGAGAAGGGGGAATGAAGAGAAGTGAAAAGAGGTCAGACTTGGAGGAGGGGGAGAAGATTCACACTAGATGTCTCACTCACCTCAAGCCTAACCTCGTCTAAATTAAGGCTCTTCAGCTCTCCTGTATTTAATACTCCTGATCCATTCTGATTCTGGCCACTGAGGCTAAGGGGAAAGAAAAGATTGATTAGGGAACTAGGATTTTATTTCTCAAGCCCAAGTAACATTTATTTGAAAAATTAAATAAATTTTTCAATAAATAAAATTCTATTTTCTCTCCATCCTACTGAAAAAAAAGAAAATAAATATGCATAGTCATGTAAGACACCTTTGCATTGGCCATGTCCAAAAAGTATATGTCTCAGTCCTTACCCTGAGTCCATCATATCTCTGGCAGGAGAATGCACACATTTACCAAGCCATAACCATATTTCTCCTGTACAGGAGCCATATGCAGACCCTCTGCTGTCATCTTTTGACGTTGTATGAGAGACTGTCCTGGGTGAAGGCTCTGTGGCCTCCTGGGGGAGGCAGAAGCAGGGGGGAGCTGAGGTCAGCCCTCCAGCCTTTGAGGCCCCTTTCCAGGGTTAACCCTTCTGTCAGAAGGATGGAGGATCCAAGAGGCAACAGGGCCTGAGGGAGCCAGAGAAAGCCAGGCTGACCTGGGCAGTGGAAGATGAGGGGAGGCAGGATTGGTGGATGTTGAAACAGAGAACTTACCTATCTCAAACCCTGTGCTCATTCTTATCTTACTGGTGCTATTGTGTGGCCCTGCGCTAGGAGGAAAATGGCAAGAGACCAAGGGTGTCTGCCAGGGCATAAGGGCAGTGAGTGGGATTAGGAGGGGAGGGAGGGCTAATACCTACAATTTCCAGCAACGACATATGTGTGCCTGAATGACCTCACCCCTGTCATGGGTTCATATTCTAAAGGGACAATCCTGAGCATCTTTGCTTTACAGATTATAATCTTTTAGTTCTTTCTGTGGTTTCTAGTGGGTATAGAATAGTGTTATGCTATTTGGATGTTTATTCTTTTATATTTAAAGGTCTTTCACCTTTCTACTTGCCGTATTTGTTGGTTGTTAACTGGAATTGTTTAATATAACCATTTTTTTGCTTCAAATTAGAAGCGTTCTATGTATTTATAAGTCCTGTGCAGTCTTTGAAACTTTTAATATTTTTTTTAAAATTTTAAAACTCTTAAAGTGGTATTTAAAAATTTCTTTGGAGGTCAGTAATCCTTGTTTTCTCTATGCATTTTGTGTTTGAGATTAATGACAAACTGTTATCTCTACATTCCACCTTCTCTGCTGCCCCTTCCTCAGCAACCGCTTCCTTCCTATCCTAGAAAAACTTCTCTGAGACCTTCTCTGCCTGGATTTCAGAGGAGGCTCCCAGAAATGCCTCACTTTACTCCGGACTCTATTAGCAATTACGTTTAGTTTTTATTTATAAGTAGCTAGTATTAACTACCTCAGTCACTCCAGTGAATACTTCTCAAGTAAGAAATATAGCAGAGCATTAAACCTTACCTATCTCTCTCAATTTTGAAAGATTTCTTGCCCTTTGCAAGGAGAGATCGAAAGTCTGGGCTCACTCAGATGTTTTAAATCAGGAATATAATAGTTTCCCATAGTAGAGCATCCTTACCTACTAATCTTTGACCCTAATATTATTTTGGAGTAGGAAGAAGAAAAAATAAGCTAATGCAATTTTTATTCATTTTGCAGAAGTCATAACTTAAAAAGGAGACTTCAGCCCAGTTGGCCCGGAGGAATCATCAGCACCCAGAGATACCAATAACAGATTTGTCCTGGCCCTTCTTTTTAATCTTCTTAACTCTTGAAGTTGAACAAAAAATCCCTGACTGCCAATTCCAGAACTGACTGAAAGGAGGACAAATGGGTCAAGTGTGCATACTACACCTATATCAGAATTGTGAATTTATAGAGGTTGATTTGGAGTCTCAGTTTAGGTTCTGATACTTGGAAGTATTTGAAAGTAATCCTGGAACCTTCAGGCAGCACTCTGAGGAGAAGGCATTGATTGTCTAGAGGAAGTCATATTGTAAAAACTATGTGGGGCATGTATTTCTGTCACATGATCTAGACTGGTTTGTCTGTGCCATCCAGCATCACTGTTATGACTGTGTCAAGATACTGACAAGGAGTCAGGCCAAGTCACAGGTAAGATCATAGCTTCTCAGTCTTTCCATAGTCCATTTAATGGAGAATTTTCCAATCTTTTAAAGATATGGGATAGGAATAGGGACTAATAAGCTTGTGGTTTCATTATTATGAAGCTCGCAGAGGAGGAGCTTTTCTCTGCCAATGATGATCTGCACCTTTTCTTTAACTTATAGTCTAAAAGAGTTGCCTAGAACACTGAAAAGTTAAGTGACTTGCCTGCAGTTATCCAGCCAATGTGTCAAAGGCAGGGACTTGAACCTGGATATTCCTAGCACTAAGTCACTTCTTATATTTTGAAAAAAACTTTGCTGATCGGATGAGTGAATGTAAAGTAATGACTTTGGGGTACTTTCATTTTATATTTTGCTTATTAGTAGTAATTTTCATCATTTTTTCAGAATGTTATAGTTTGTATTTCTTTTTTTTTGAAAACTTCATATCCTTTGAAAATTTTCATATAAACTTTTAATCTAATTGATTTTGATCAATTTCCCATAGATTTTAGATTTAAGTCTTTTATCATTGATCTTTAACCCTTTTTCTGCTTTTTAAGGTCAAGCATAACAAGACTAATCTATTTTTCACCTAGTCAGTTTTTTTCAGATAGTCAATTACAACTATCACATCCCTCATTAACTTTCTCTCTTCTAGGCTCAATACAGTGATACCCATGTTTCATCATCTTCTGGCCCTTCACCATCCAGTACATCCTTACCAGGAAATTTTCCAGCTAGTTTCTAAATGCTTCCTAAAATGGAGTACTTGAACTGAACACAATGCTTTATTTATGGAAGTCAAGGACTGAGGCCCCAGGATGGAACCAGCTTACACCTTCTATTCCATTCTTTCTAGTGCTTTCTGAAGGCTTCTCAGAGAATGGACAGGAGAGAAATAGAAATCTCTGTGAGTATTTCTCCTCCCCTCAGAGAGACTTATTAGGAATGACTGATCCTGTTGGAAAAGGGGAAGATAGCCTGCCAACCTAAATTGGAAAAGGGATGAAAGGCAAATAAAATATTAGCTCATGGAGAGCTAAGGATTTTGGATCATTTATTAGAAGAGTTAAGTCAGCTGCCTGTGTAGTCATTTTGTGCATCAATGAAGTTGATACAGTGGGGCTTTTTTAATGAAATAACTGAAGATGTTTTGACTGCCTAAGAGGATATTGTCTGTAAGGCATTACTCTAGAATATGATTTACAAAAATCAATTATATGGCAATATTTGGGCATTTTTGGTAGCCTGCATGTAATTTTGAAAAAGGAGCTCCAAAGAACAGACATCAACCATTATTCAGTCAGTGGTACTGGATGACAGATTCCCAGTTGTTGGACAGAAATAGCTTTAGCTCAAATGTTTATCATGTATATTCCCCCCAAAACATCCTACTTTGATGGAAATAGCACAGAGGAGCTGCCTTATACCCTTTCTCCTAATTCTGTTCTGAGTAAAAAAGCTTGTGTTTATTTGAATTTTGGTATCCTGAGAAAAGAGAAGTCTAGGTGGACATGTTCACTCAGAGACTCCTCCCTATCTAGACAACTGCTACCAGTTCTCTTGTGTTATGTCTTCTCCCTTTGTTAGATAATAAGTTGGTATTCTGATTGAGTGGTCTGTTGGGATTGTTTTTGGTATAGATAACCTTCCTATAGCCTTATTACCTGAGAATGGAAGGATACATTTATGCTCCTGAACCTTTGAAAGTAAGGACCTAAAATACATTGGTTCTCACATGTTTGTGGAGTAACTACTTTGATTGCTTTGTGTGGTTCAGCCACAGTGATGATACTCAAAGTGTTGAGTCACTAATAAGATATGAGCAGGACATGGCAGCTCTAGGTCCCAAGTCCCTTGACTAAAAACTCCCTGGGTTTATGTGGATGAGTTCTGCCTTTACATTCTTATTGCCTCAATCTAGGTTTCTGTCTGCTCTAATGATATGAATGTGGCCCCAGAAGATTCCTAGCTTATCATATGACTTTCTTCCACCCTACTACCCCCAATTCTTTCAAGATTCTAAGCTCTCCCAATTTTATATGATCCAGATATTAGTCATTCAAATATAGATTTAAGTAGATTTTATAAATGAAAATGAATTGAACTGTGTTGGCTTTAAAATCTTGGAGCAGTGGTATTCTATGACTTCAGAAAGACCTGAAACCTCCATAAGAAATAAAAAAACCAACTGCAAAACTTCTGAACACATACGACAAAATATTGATCAAGAGCATGCACGTATCCCAAAAGGAAAACATCCAAACCACAAGAGATGTAACAGAAACATTTTTTAAAAATAATTTTTGTTATTTTTAATTTTTACATTGCCAGCATTTATCCAACTTTCCCACCCCATCATCATTCTAGAAAGCTAGGCCATATAAAAAGAATATTTTTAAGAAAGAAAAGGAGAGAAGAAAAAAAAGTAATACTAATTAACATATTGAATATGTCTGAAAACATATGCCAAGTTCCACACTCATGGACCTCTGTTAAAAACAAAGTGAGATGAGAGTGTTGTTTCATATCTCTTCACTGGAGCTATGCTTATTTCTTGTAATTTTGTAATATTTACTTTTGATTATTTTGTGGTGGTTTTCCATCTATTTATTATTGTAGTCATTTGTATATGTTGTTTTTTGGCTCTGCTTACTTCATTATGTATGGTATCATATATGTTTTTCTATTAATCATATTCATCATTTCTGGTAGCATAAATAGTATTCCAATATATTCCATGTACTGCAGTTTGTGTTGGCATTACCCATTGTTTCCAGTTCTTTGCTATTACAAAAAATGCTGCCATAATATTTTGGTGAACATGGTCAATTTCTTCTTATCAATCATCTTCTTGGGGTATATGCCTAATAATGACATCTTCGGATCAGAAAATGTGGCCATTTTTGTCACTTTATTTGTATATATATTTGCATAATTTCAAACTGAGTTCCAAAAAGGTTGTGCTGATTGACAGCTTCACCAACAATGTGCTACTCTGCCCATGTTCCCACAGCCTCTTCAATATTGACTATGAGGTAAAACCTGAGAGTTGTTTTTTATTTTAATTTTTTCTCATTATTGTATTTTTGAGCATTCTTTTGGTTGACAATATTTTGCAAATCTTTGAACTATTTCTTCATATCCTCTGACCACTAATCTGTTGGGGAATGGCTTTTGGTCATGCATATAACAGTGTATATGACTATATATGCATATCTACATTCATATCAAGACAGAGAATGCTAGGTGGCACAGTAGACAGACAATGGACTTCTAATCAAGAAGGCTCATCTTCCTGAGTTCATATACAGCCTCAGATGCTAGCTGTATGACCTGGGGCAAGTCACTTAACCTTGTTTGCCTCAGTTTCCCATCAGTAAAATGAGCTGCTGGAGGAAATGGCAAACCACTCCAGTATCTTTGCTAAGAAAACCCCAGAATGGGGTCATGAAGAGTCGGGCAGCACCCAAACAACTGAACAACAAAAAAGAGAACTATAGAGAGATATTAGTTGTATATATCTTGGATTCAGTTAGTCATTTTTCAGTTGTTTGACTCTTTATTGACCCCATTTGGGGTTTTCTTTGCAAAGATACTGGAGTGGTTTGCCATTTCCTTCTCCGGCTCATTTTACAGATGAGAAAACTGAGGCAAAAAGGTTAAGTGACTTGCCCACAGTCACACAGCTAGGAAGAATCTGAGGTCAGTTCTTTCTGACTTCAGGCCTGGCACTCTATCTACTGCACCCCCTAGCTGCCCCCTGTGTCTTGGAAACTGAACCCTTATCTGAGAATTTTGATAGAAAGATTTTTTCTATTCAGCAACCTCCCTTATTGTAGATACATTAATTTATGTTGTGGAGATGCTTTTCAATTTCATGTAATCAAATTTATCTTATTTATCTTTTTTTAATTGTCTCTATTCTTTGGTGAAGAATATATCTCTTTCCCATAGCTGTGAAAATGATCTACTAATCTTCAGTTTTTTTATGGTTGATCTTTAATATTAATATACCATAACTATTTGAGTTCATTGTGGGATCATAGCATAAGATACTGATGGAAATCTAGTTTCTGCCCATCTGCTTTCCCCATTTTCCATTTAGTATTTATCATTAGGGAATTCTTTCCTAAGTAAATTGTTTTCAGATTTATCAAACACTGGGTTGTTAAGTTCTGTTGTTTCTTATTCTACCTCATTTCCTCTGTTCCATTGATCTTCTCTGTTTAAAAAAAAAAGAAAAAAATTCCAAATGGTTTTAACGGCTGTTGCTTTGTAATTTGAAATCTGAAGTGTTATTCCCCTTTCATTTCTATCTTTTAAATTCTTTCCCTTGATAGAATGGTTTTTTTTTTGTTTCTCCAGGTGAATTTTGTTTTTTAGATTTCTCTAAAGTATATCTTTGATAGTTTTGTTGGTATGGCATTAAAACTCTAATATGACTTTGGTAGTTTTTTTCATTTTTATTATATTGCCCCAGCCCAGTCATGAGCACAGAATATGCCTCTAACTATTAATTAGTTTTTTCTTATTTCTTTGAGGAACATTCTTATCATTGTGTGTGTGTGTGTGTGTGTGTGTGTGTGTGTGTGTGTGGTGTGCTTTATTAGGTCTATACCCAAATAAATTTGTTTTTTCCCCCAGGGTGTTTTCTCTCTCTCTTTTTTTTTGTTTTAATTGCTCCTTTGATTTTTTTTTTTAATAAAGAAATGCTGTTGATTTTTAGGAGTTTATTCTGTAGTCTGAAATTATTAAATTATTACTTAATATCTTTGCTGATTCCCTAGGATTTTCTAAAAGATAGTTTTTATCTCTCTTTGCCTATCTTTAAGTCTTCGATTCTTTTAGAACTGTATGAAACAATAGTGGGGAGGATAGGCATCTTTAAATTACTTCTGTATTTCTTGGGAAAGATTCCTTGTGTATCCTCATTACATACGGTGTTTCCTATTGGTTTTAGATAGTTTTTGTGATATTAAGGAAAAGGTCCTTCTATGCCTCTACTTTATATAGGGTCTTTCATATTAATGCTCTTTGTCAAAGGCTTTTTCTTCATCTATTGATATAACCATGTAGTTTTGGATGTTTTGGTTTTTAATGTGATTATGTTGGTTATTTTCCTAATGTTCAACCTATCTTGCATCCCGATTATAAATACCATGTGCTCATACTGAATGATTTCTGGGATTAATTGATGTAATCTCTTTGACAGTATTTTCTTAAGATTTTTGGTTCATGTAATGGCAGGCAAAGTGGGACTTTTGTTGTCTTTTGTTTTGGAGTGCTTCTCAGCACTAATGCAGTCAAGTGCCTTTGAGTGAGTCTTACCTTTGTAGGAAGGCCCACACCTTTTTGCTAGTTAGGTCAGAGAGGTGTGAAACCCTGGAGAGGTGTGAAGCCCTTGAGAGATGTGAAGCCCTCAAGAGGTATGAAGGACTCTGACCCTGAAGAAACGTATATACATTCTGAGGTTAGCATTTTATTTGGGGCTCACTCATTCGAAGAGTGTTGGTGTGGAGACTCTAGGTAGCTGTTAAGGAGCTACCCCAACCCCCACCTCCCACCCTGCCCCTGCTTTGAAAACCCAGATGTTGCTGCTTCTCTCTCTTTTAACTATGTATGTATAGCTTTGGTCAGACAGCTGGAAGCCTGTATGTTGATTTGTGTTATTTGCTCTGTTAATATTTTCTCTGTTTGCAATTTCTGTTTGTATTTGCTCTAAAGTTCAGTGTGTTGACTTTTTCCTCTGAACTAAGTGAGTGATATATGTATGTTTAACTGAAGTGAATTTCTAAACTCCTTAAAGTTGCTTTCTTTAGAAAAGCAGATCAAAGAACCTTTGTTAGTATCCCTCCTGTGTGCTGGTGTTATTGGACTTACACCTCCACAGCAGCTGCTAGCAACATTGTTATTACAGTTCATTAAATTGGTCTATAGTTTTCTTTCTGTTTGTTTTTTATCTTTCCCTGGCTTAGGCATTAGGACAATATTTGTCTCATGAAAAGATTCTGATAGGGTACTTTCTCAAGTTTTTAGAATAATTTGTGAATTATAGGTACTGTTTTCAAAGTTTGGTAGAATTCTCCTATAAACCCATCAGGACCAAGACTTCTCCCACCCTTGGTAGTTTCTCATTGAAAAGGCACAAAAAATAGAACCTATTACAGATACGTATAGTCAAGTAAGACAAATTCCCTTACTAGCCATGCTCAAAACAAATATGTTCCACTCTTCCCTCTGAGTCCTTCACCTTTCTATCTGGATGTGGATAACATGTTTTATCATGAGTCCTCTGGAGTTGTGTTTGGTTATTGTGTTGATCAAAGTTTTTATGTCTTTCCACCCTCTTTGTCTTTACAGTATTGTATAAGTTGTTCTTTTAAATAAATTGTTCTCCAGGTTCTGATTATATAGTGTTATGTAAATTGTTCTTGATTATATAAATTATTTTCTTGGTTTTGTTCATTTCATTATGCATTGATTTATACAAGTCTTCCCAGGTTTCTCTGAAACTGTCCACTTCATCATATAGCACAATAATATTCTATCACATTCATATACCAAAAGTTTTTCAGCCATTCCCCAATTGATGGGCACCCACCCAGTTTGCAGTTCTTTGCCACCAAAGAAAGAGGTGCTAAAATATTTTTTTTTTACATATGAGACCTTTTCTTTTTTCTTTGAATTCTTCAGAGTATATATCTAGTAGTAGTGTTGTTGGATCAAAGAGTATGTGGTCTAAAGATTTAAGAGAAAACTCAAAGAATTGGGCAAAAGTGAGCAAGTAGCATTAATGTTCTGTGAACTACCCTTTAACCTCCTTTAGAGCATCTGTATCTGTGTATGGAGGGGAGAGAGGGAGAATAAAAATGGGAAGTTGTGTAATTGGGCACAGGATTGGTAAGTGACTAAGAAGAGCAAGTGATATTCCCTTACCAAATACAAAGACCAAAAGGATTATAATTCCTATAGTTTATCAAGAAAGTGGTAGGATGGGTAGGGAGACTGGGAAAATTGAGTAAAAGAAATGAGAAAGAATGGGACATGAGGGAGTAGAAAAGGCCTCTTCCCAAAATGGAACAGGAAAAGAAGCCAATAAAGATCATTTCTGTGGAAGAGGAATTATATGTCAGCAATAAAATAAAGAGACCTTAATGTGTTCGATCTGGGGAGATTTTGCAAATTAGGAGACTTTCTTTAAGAAAATGTGCTATTCTGAAAAATATTCCACCCAAAGTTGGGGATGTTTTAGTTATTTTGAGCAGCGAGCAACCAGAGTACTAATACATCATAGAGCCAGAGATTTGCTAACATGGCCTTAGGAATGGTGAACAGTTATGGTAAGGGAATGAAATAGAAGCAGCTTCCAGAGTTGGGATACAGAGTGGCTCCTCTCAGATAACACTATTTCTATCCAATACCTCCTATAAATTTTATTTCTTGGAGCCAGAAATGGCAGAGAAAAAAGGAAAGATAAGATTTACAAAGGCAACAGTATGGAAATTGGGTGGAAGAGAGAACTCACACCTAGTACTTCAGAAGCCTTACTCTTATGAAGGACAAAGTATAAAAAAGGAACAAATAAGTGTATTGGCCATAAATTAGGAAGGCAAGAAAAAATCACAAGAAAGACTTAAAAAAATAAAACTTCTTAGAAAAGGGCATAATTAAAGTTATTAATGATATCAGGTTGGTAGAAAGGGAAAATTTTGAACCACTCACCTAACTAGGTAGTAGTAAAAAGGGAGAAAAAGGTAAATAAATAAAAGAATGAAACGAACAATTTAAGTAAATTTAAAGAATTTGGGTTAGGGCAGGTAAAAGAGAATAGTACAGGTAGGGTAAGCCTTTGGGAATAGACTAGCATCAAAGTAGTATAAACAGAACTCATCAAAGGGATATATTACTAACCTAGTAAGTCTAGAAGTCATGTAATCCAACTCCTCATTTTATAGATGAGGAAAACTGGTAGCTTGCGTTTCTATAATACATTTCCAATTTACCAAAAAACTGTCCATGCATTTGTTTTCTTATTTGATTCTCATAAAACCCTTATGAGATAGGTAGTATAAAATAGTATTGAACAAATGGAAAAACTGAGACCACAAGAGTGAAAGTGAGAGCCAAAATCATATATCCAGTGAGTGGAACAGCCAGATCTGAAAAACATGAAGGTATAATTAAGTGTATTGGCCATAAATCAGAAAATACAATTCAGAATAGACTAGAAGGGGGCGGGGATTATAAGGAAGACTAGGAATCCTTGGAAAAGGGGACAGTAAAAGAAAGTTACTGACAGGCTTGAGGAGAGGGAAGGTTTTAAACCACTCACTTAATTGCGTAATAGGAAAGAAGGGACAAAAGAGGGTGAGAAATTGGTAAATAAGTAAAAGAATGAAATGACTTTAAGTAAATTTTAAGAATTTAAATTGTAAATAGGTTTCACGTTGCTTTGATATGTCCTAAAAAACAGGAAATCTTTTACAATTTAGTATCTAGACTGCTCATGATTTACATCAATGGGGCACTGCATAGGGGCAAGGTTGGGTAAAAATTCAAATGATACATTTTTGGAGGGGGCTCCTTCTGGAGACATTAGAATTTCCATTTGGCTATGAAGAAGATTTGAGTGGAAACAGAACTAGAGGTATTTAAAATGTAGCTTCCTATATTCCAACATAGGAGGTACATAAGTTCACATTTTAAATTTTATGAATGCATATATATGCATAGACATATATATGCACGTAAATATGTACATTTATGAGTACATTGAGGTCTTGTGGAGTTAGAAGTCCTGGGTTCTGGTTAACCCTGCCTTTGACACTTAGTACCTGTGTGTCACTGAACAAGTCTCAACCTCTTGAGACCTCTGGTTCCTCTTCTATTTCTTTCATGTAAAATGAGTAGTTTGGACTAAGTAGCCTAGAAATGATGGGGACCTGTGATTTGATTCATAGAGGAAACTCCCTGGTATGGAAACACTTCTTTATCAATGCAGGTTAGTAGTTTTTCTGCAAATTATAGTTTTAATGGTCTGGAGACCTGTATTAGTAAGGCAATAAACACAACATCGATGATGATCATGAATATGCCTGTGTGGTTCTGTATTGAAAAATATGAGAGACTCTCCACAGAGAAGGTAAAAGAGGTAAAACATTTATTCGGACACCTAGATAACCAGATCCCATAACCAAGCCACCAGCTCCCACAACAAGTGAGCCCATTTTATCATAACAGCAAGGAACTTAAAACACAATATCACAGCATGGAGCTTTGTCATCCCAAAATCTCTCTGCCTCCTGCTGGGGCCTTCACAAAAACTCACTCACTGACAACCACCACAGCCTGCTCAGCTATCACAGGTTGGCTCTTTTCCCCTCAGCTCTAACTGTCAGTGCTGCTCTCTCAGCAATTCCTGTGACACAACTTCCTTTTCCTCTCAGCAACCTCCTCCTACCACATGTGACTTACGCTTCCTGTGACGTAAGCAGGTCACATGGCCTATTAATGGGTGGGAAAGATCTTCAAAACTAAATTGCTATTACAAGACCCAAGAGATCAAGAGAATTGCCCAGAGTCACACCCACAATATGTGGGTGGAGTGGGACTTGAATCCAGGTCTTCCTGGCTTCCAAGCCATGCCTCTGTTCATTTTCCTTTTATGACTCTCCTGATCAGTTATTGCCAATTTCTGTTTGTGCACATTCATCATTCTCTCGCTTCTTCATTGTCTTGTGAATCACCTCATATATATGTGTATATATATATATGTGTGTGTATATATTTTTTAATTTAATATTTTAGTTTTCAACATTGATTTCCACAAGATATTAAGTTACAAATTTTCTCCCCATTTCTACCCTCCACCTCCACCCTAAGATGGCATAAATTCTGATTGTGCCTTTCCCCAGTCTGCCTTCCCTTCTATCACCTCATTCCCCTCCCCCATCCCCTTTCCTCTTACTGTCTTGTAGGGCAAGATAGATTTCTATACCCCATTGCCTGTAAGTCTTATTTACCAATTGCAGGTAAAAACAACTTTAAAAAAAAACATTTGTTTTTAGAACTTTGAGTTCCAAATTCTCTCCCTTCTTCCCACCCACCCTCCTTGAGAAGGCAAGCAATTCAACATAGGCCACACGTACCGTGCAACACTTCCATAATAGTCATGTTGTGAAAGACTAACTATATTTCCCTCCATCCTATCCTGTCCCCCTTTATTCATTTTTCTCCCTTGACCATGTCCCTTGTCAAAAGTGTTTGCTTTTGACTACCTCCTCCCCCAATCTGCCCTCTTTTCTATCATCCCCTCCCCTATCCTCTTCCCCCCTACTTTCCTATAAGGTAAAATACCCAATTGAGTGTGTATGTTATTCCCTCCTAAAGTCAAATCTGATGAGAGCAAGATTCACTCATTCCCTTTCACCTGCCCCCTCTTCCCTTCCATTTTTAACTGCTTTCCTTGCCTCTTTTATTTGAGATAATTTACTCCATTTTATCTCTGCCTTTCTCCTTTTCTCAATATATTCCTCTCTTACCCCTTAATTTTATTTCTTTTTAGATACCATCCCTTCATATTCAACTCACTCTGTGCTCTCTGTCTGTATATATGTATATTCCCTTCAACTACCCTAATACTGAGAAAAGTCTCATGAGTTACAAATATTGTCTTTCCATGTAGGAATGTAAACAAAACAGCTCAACTTTAGTAAGTCCCTTATGATTTCTCTTTCTTGTTTACCTTTTCATGCCTCTGTTGATTCTTGTTTTGAAAGTCAAATTTTCTATTCAGCTCTGGTAATTTCATCAAGAAAGCTTGAAAGTCCTCTATTTTATCGAAAATCCATATTTTGCCCTGGAGCATTATACTCAGTTTTGCTGGGTAGGTGATTCTTGGTTTTAATCCTAGCTCCTTTGACCTCCAGAGTATTATATTCCAAGCCCTTTGATCCTTTAATGTAGAAACTACTGGATCTTGTATTATCGTGATTGTGTTTCCACAGTACTCAAATGTTTCTTTCTAGCTGCTTGCAGTATTTTCTCCTTGACCTGGGAACTCTGGAATTCGGTTACAATATTCCTAGGAGTTTTCTTTTGGGGGTCTTTTTCAAGAGGCAATCAGTGGATTTTTTCAATTTCTATTTTACCCTCTGGCTCTAGAATATCAGAGCAGTTTTTCTTGATAATTTCTTGAAAGATGATGTCTAGGCCCTTTTCTGATCATGGCTTTCAGGTAGTCCAATGATTTTTAAATTATCTCTCCTGGATCTATTTTCCAGGTCAGTGGTTTTTCCAATGACATAGTTCACAGTTTTCTACTTTTTCATTCTTTTGGTTGTATTTTATAATTTCTTGATTTCTCATAAAGTCACTAGTTTCCACTTGCTCCATTCTAATTTTTAAGGTAGTATTTTCTTCAGTGGTCTTTTGGACCTCCTTTTCCATTTGGCTAATTCTGCCTTTTAAGGCATTCTTCTCATTGACTTTTTGGAGCTCTTTTGTCATTTGAGTTAGTCTATTTTTTAAGTTGTTATTTTCTTCAGTATTTTTTTGAGTCTCCTTTAGCAAGTTGTTGATTCATTTTTCATGATTTTCTTCCATCACTCTCATTTCTCTTCCCAAGTTTTCCTCTACTTGTCTTACTTGCTTTTCCAAATCCTTTTTGAGCTCTTTCATGGCCTGAGACCAATTCATATTTTTCTTGTAGGCTTTTGATGTAGGCTCTTTGACTTTGTTGACTTCTTCTGGCTGTATTTTTTGATCTTCTTTGTCACCAAATAAAGATTCTATAGTCTGAGTCCTTTCACACTGCTTGCTCTTATTCCCAGTCAGTTATTTGACTTTTGAGCTCTTTGTCAGGGTATGACTGCTTTCAGAGTGGCGAGTGCTTTGTCCCAAGCTTCAGGGGTTTTGCACTGCTGTTTTAGAGCTGTTTATATTCTTAGGTGGTATGATGCTCCTCTCCTGGCCTGTACTCTCCTCTGTGAGTGCAGGTACTCCTTTCTTCAATGTAAGTACCAAGTACCTCTCCACAGCCACCACAAACCTCTGCCACACCAGTGCTTCTCCTCCCCCAAGAACTGCCAACTAGGACCGTGACCCAGATCTAAGCAGGGCAAAAGAAGAGAACCTTGCCTCAGTGCCAGCAAAGCAATTTCTGTACTCCCTCTCTGATCAGACACTTGATTTCTCCCACCATGTGGGCCTGGGGCTGGAAGCAGCTACCATGCTGCTGCTGCTGCTGCTACCGCCAGTGCTGCTGTTGCCACTGCAGCCACCTCTGCCTCCCCGGGGCTGTGGCTGGACTGCAAACTTCCTCACCCAGATCTAGCAGTTTTCCCACTGACATGCTCCATTGTCTTTGGTGTTTGTGGGTTGAGAAGTATAGTAACTGTCACAATTCAGTGATTTAGGGCCCTGAGGCCTGCTCCACCCCCATCTACTCTGCACCTGGTCTGTCCTGGTGCAGCCCATGCTGAGCTGTGCTCTCTGCTCCCAGCACAGTATGATAGACCCTTCCCAGCGACCATCCAGGCCATCTTGGCCTGGAGACTTGTTTCCCTCTGTTATTTTGTGGGTTTTGTAGCTCTAAATTTGTTTAGAGTCTTTTTTCACATGTGTTTGGAGGGATTTTGGGGAGAACTTAAGCGGTCCCTGTTTTGAAGCCACCATCTTTGTGAATCATCTCTTGTAACTAAGAAAGCAGCAGTACAGCAAACCAGCCAACCCCACAATTAAGTATGCTAGTGTATGAAATGCATAGAATGGTTAATAGTGCTCCCCCACTGGCTTAAGTGAAGTGAAGGAGATTACACACATTTGCAAAGCCACACCCATACTTTCTCTCCTATGCAGGAGCTTGTGTACTTACACATGTACGTTGTGTATTAATATGTATATAGGAGAGACTGCACTAAGAACTAAGGCTATCAGGAAAAGCTTCTAATAGAGGGTGATACTTGAATTGCATCTTGAAGGAAGCTAGTGATTCTAAGAGGCAAAGTTGAGGAGGGAGTGAACCCTAGGTATGGGGAAGAATCTGGGCAAATAAATAGAGGAAAGACATGGAATGCCAAGCTTACGAAATGACTGTTAGGCTGCTTTAATTGAGATAGAAATCTAAAATGTGTATGTATTCTTACATAAATTATGATTTTGTGCGTGAGAACTAGAAACATGAAATAATCTTGGAAACATGAATTATATTTTAACCTAGAGACATGAGGGAAATATGAATGGTTCTTGAGCATTGTCTTGGTTAGACAAGCACTGGGGAGAATGACTTAGAGAAATGAAAGAAAAGAAACCAGGAGTCCAGTTAGGTAACTGTTGCAATGAACCAAACATGACCTGATGAACTAAGGTGGCTAACATGAGTATAGAGGAGAACAAAATCGACTCTTCACGCTTAAAGATTGATTGAATATGGCAAGTGAAGAATAAGAAATAGTCACGAATGGTGCTGGACTTGTGAGGCTAAGTGCCAAAAAGTCACCACAAATAAAGTTGTAGAGGAAATGATGGAAAGGGAGAGACAGTGAGTTTCATTTCAGACATGTTAACACTGGATATGCAACTGTAGATAATCTAACTGGTAGTAATGTGAAATGAGCTCAGGAAAAAAATAGGATTGAATTATAAATCTGGGACTCGTCTTCAAAGATAGCACTGATCCCATGGAAGCTAAAGAGTTGAACAAGAGAGCAGTTAGCTGGTATATTGGATAGAGCACAGGACTGGGAGTCAGAAAGATGTGAATTCAAATCCCATTTCAGATACCTTTCAACTGTGTGATCCTGGACAAGTCATTTAACTTCTCTTAGCCTCTGTTTCTCTTCTGTAAAGTTGGGTTAATAATAATGTCTAGCTTATTTAGAGTTGTTGGAGGATGTGATCATATATGACCATGTATTTAAGGTGCTTTGAAAAAAAATAGGATAAGGGATTAGGACATATGCATTTATCTCATAAAGAAGACAGAGAAGGAATGGTCAAACAGGTAGGAGGAGAACCAGGAGGAGGCAGAGTCAAGAAAGATGCGAAAGGAAAGAGAACCCAGAAAGAGAGCTTGGTCAGATGTTAAAAGCTTCAGAGCAGTTATAATGGATAAGGAGTGATAAAAATTATAAGTGATATAATGTGTATCATATAAATGATCATATTTAACTTTGGAAAGAGTATTTAGGTGGATTGGCCAGGTTGTAAGACAGGAATGGGAGGACAAGGAATGGAAGAGACAAGTTTAGATGGTTTTTCTGGGAGTTTGGCTGTAAAAGAGAGGAGAGATAATGAATGAGCCCTTCTTTATTTCACCTAGATATTGTTGCTTAATAAGTGTGAATTAGAGGGAGGATGTCAATGTTAGTCTGACACTTCTCTGTCCTTCTCAATGATAAATGTCTCCTTCCTATTTTCATCTAATGCAGGCAAAATTCAGATGCATATTTTTTCCCCAGGACCCTAATAGTGGGTATTACCACCTGAGGCAAAAAATGGCAAGGGGCTTGATCTTCTGCCAAGACAAGAAGGTGGAGGGAATGTGAGCAAGAGATTATGCACTGAGTGGACTAATCCCACCTTTGTATGAGGAATGGGACTTAATGGCAGCTTATCTGAATAGCAACAGTATAAACTCCCCCAAGGTCCAGAAATGGGATTGTAAAATCTTGGATTGGAAGGGACTTCAGATGCCATCTAGTCCACATCCTCATATTAAAGATGAGGAAACTGAGGTCCAGGGATATTTAGTAGCTTGCCCTAGGTCATACACATAATAAGCATCAGAGACAGGATTTGAACCCAGGTCCTCTGATTCTACAGCCAGTACTCTTTCTGCTATGCCAAATCTAATTCTTTCTCAGGTACCATTTTATCCAAGTGTTCACTTCTTCCTCATTTCTTCTTTGCAGCATCCTCACTTGAGGTCCAATTTAGAAGCTACCTCTCTTAGAAGCCTTCCTTGTTCCCCTCATTTGTTAATTTTCTCTTTCTTCATAAACTACATTATATTTTCTCATACCTACAAGAATTGAAGGTAGGGGCTATTTTATATTTGTCTTTACATCTTTATAGGAACTAGCACAGTGCGCTGTACTCACAGTAAATGCTGAATCAGTGTGTTGAATTGAGTTTGATTGAAAGCATTATAGCTATGTGAATTACTGAGCTCAGAGTCATCATGACTAAAATTTAGAGGTCATAGGTGAAATAAGTTTTATAGTCACCTGTGGTGATCTGGCAAAAACTAAATATTTCCTGATAAAGATAAGCTTACAAGAAACAAGAGTATTGTTAATGTCCTGGAAAGGGTTTGAATTAGATTTCAAATAAAAGGTACCATACCTTCAGGATCTGCATTCACTGGGGAAGGAAGTTTTGGTTTCTGATATGTCTGAGGTTTTGAAGCAACACCCGGGATCATCTCTGTGGAAATATAGTTGGGTGAAAAAGAAGAGCAAGGAAAAATTTGACAGTTCTTTGAGAACAGATTGGTGAGGAATACTTGAATTCAGAAGAACTTGCTAGGAAAAGGGAAGGGTAATAAAGGTTTGGGCATAACCTTATTCTCAGTTCTCAGTGATAAAGCTTGGGACCTGGGAAAATAAATTGTTGGGTGTTGGGAGGGACTAGAATGGAGAGACTTCCGCTTGCTAGATGAAATTTACAGCTCAGTCAGTTTTCTGTGAAGGACTTGGGGCAGTGGGTTGAATATTCTGACCCAAGGAAGCACTTTAGGCTCTTTGGAAATTCCCTGAATGGGAAGCTGGGACATGGAAGAAATGTAAGAGCATAAGTGAGTCTTCTCTTCAGCCACTTATGATGCTCAACACAGGAGATGGTTTGCCAAGGATAAAGTCTGCTAAGTAAAGCAAAGCTGAGGTGTTATTTATTACATTTTCCAGGGGCCTTGACACCAGGCATTAGGGCTGGCCCTGCATGTAGCTAAGAAGATTCTCTAGTCTAATTAGGGTCCAGTCAAGAGAGAAATATTTTCTAGTTGAAAAATGAAGCTTCTTCTCATTTAGTTTACTATTAATTTTCCTCTTATTAATCTTATGTCTCCTCAATATCTAGCCCTGAAAATCAATTAGGCAAGAGCCCAGAGGAGGTGGCTAGAATGGCTTTTTGAGCCATCTCCCCTCTTCTATTCACAGACCTAGCCTGGAAGAGCCTTCACTGGGAGCACCAAAGTCCAACAAGACACTCTTCATGTTTCACCATCCCTACCCATAACTGTCCCTGACCCACCCAACCCAAAGGAGCAGCCAAATGCACAAAGTCCCCTCACCCCAGCATAGCCTCAACCCCATGGAGACCTTGAAGAATAAAATTAATTTTACACTTCCAATTGAAATGGCAACATGAAAATTTATAGAAGACTCCGCTGTTACATAGACTTCAGCAGCTTTTGAAAGGACCTCGATGAGAAGATGAAACATTTCTTCTCCTGAGAATGATGAGTCAGAAACAAGAGAGTGGACCTGATTTCTCAGAAACATACTTAGAATCCTTGTTAACAAGTACCCTTCATATAGACCAAATTCTTAGTGGATCTTTTCATATACCAGTCTCCCCTCCTCTCCCTCAATGAAACACCACAACCCAAAGTCAACCCAAAGGACCAGGTGAGAAAGTCCCTGATGAACATACCAGGATACTCAACCTAGAAAAGTTGATGTATGCTAATCTTGAGATTATTCGTAAGATCTTAACACAACAATAAGAAATAATAATCACAATTGCTCAACATGATCAGGGCATTACATCTGTTTCAAGACTGGCAAGATCCACTGAATCAGTCCAAAAGATGTATGCAGAAATAATTGCAAAATGTGACTACCTCGTGGTATCTACAGGCCAGACAACATCTAGTGCAGCAGCCTCTGATGCCTTTGTAAAGAAACATGATTGTTGTCCGCCTACTCCAACTCTTAATTCCCAAGAATTCTTCAATGTTTTGTTGGCTTGCCTCAAAACCAAAATTCCAGCAGATCTATTGGCAGCGCACAAAAAACTTGAGGATGCAACATTGCTTACTGACGAGACATTTTCCAAACCCCAGTTGAATGCAAAAAAAGAATTCCTTTAATCAGCTCTCACTTAAGTGGAGCAAGGATGGTCTTCCATGTTCTAGCTCAAATCCCAGCTCAGTTTGGGGAAAAGTGAGATACCTTAGACAATATTTATAGTGAATTTATGGCCTCATGTGCTGCCCAGTCTTCATTATTGAGTATTAGAGAAGATGTAACTCACTTCTTGAAGCTGAGCTTCCTATTCTTAGGATTCATATGAAATATGATATTGCAAAGGCTTGCCAGAAAAGTCTTGGAAAAGCTCCCCAAATCTTAACATTAGGAAGGGTTGGGTATGTTTATATCAATCACCCACAGGGGATTTGAATAGGGCTCAAAATTTGATGCCTTTGATTTCTACTAACTTTGTTCTTCCAGAGCTAAGCAAAATTTTATAACCAATTAATCTCTACCCTTCTGCATAATTAGGATCAATTTGCCTGTTTATAAGTTGTAAAAAAAATTAAGAAAAAATGGACCCCAGATGAAAAAGCAATAAATAAAACTGAAGAGAGAGGTAAGCTTCTCTATCAAATACAAAAATTCACAAAAAGACAGCTAAAAGAATGATAAAAGACGTATGAGGTCAGAGGTAAAACCTAAATTTTATTTTTGTAATTGAAACTAGTTATATTGAAATACAGTTATTAATTTTCTTCTAAAGTTCATGGGCCCAAATTTTTTTCTGCCTCTTTTTAAAAATTTAATTTATTTAATATATTTAGTTTTCAGCATTGATTTTCACAAGAGTTTGAATTGCAAATTTTCTCCCCATTTCTACCCTCCTGTCCACTCCAAGATGGCATATACTCTGGTTGCCCCATTTCCTAGTCAGCCCTCCCTTCTGTCACCCCACTCCCCTCCCATCCTCTTTTCCCTTCCTTTCTTGTAGCGCAAGATAAATATCTATGCCCCATTCTCTGTGTATCTTATTTCCTCATTGCATGCAAGAACTTTTATTTTTTGTTTTTGAGCATCTGTTTTTAAAACTTTGAGTTCCAGATTCTCTCCCCTCTTCCCTTCCCACCCACCCTCCCTAAGAAGGCAAGCAATTCAACATAGGCCACATGTGTATCATTATGTAAAACCCTTCCACAATACTCATGTTGTGAAAGACTAACTATATTTTGCTCCTTCCTAACCTATCCCCCTTTATTGAATTTTCTCCCTTGAGCCTATCCCTTTTTGAAAGTGTTTGTTTTTGATTACCTCCTCCCCCTGTCTGCCCTCCCTTCTATCATCCCCCCTTTTTTATCTTTTTCCTCCTTCTTTCCTGTGAGGTAAGATACCCAATTGAGTGTGTATGGTATTCCCTCCTCAGGTCAAATCCGATGAGAGCAAGATTCACTCGTTCCCCCTCACCTGCCTTCTCTTCTCTTCCTACAGAACTACTTTTTCTTGCCAGTTTTATGCGAGATAATTTACCCCATTCTATCTCTCCCTTTCTCCTTCTCTCAATATATTCCTCTCTCATCCCTTAATTTGATTTTATTTTTTTAGATATCACCCCTTCATATTCAACTCACCCTGTGCCCTCTATCTGACTATATATACACATACATATATACATACATACATACACACACACAAAGATATATATGTATGTATATATATATATATGTATACACACACACACACACACACACACACACACACACACAGATATATATATATGCATATTCCCTTCAGCTACCCTAATACTGAGGTCTCATGAATCATACACATCATCTTTCCAGGTAAGAATGTAAACAAAACAGTTCAACTTTACCATGTCCCTTGTGACTTCTCTTTCTTGTTTACCTTTTCATGCTTCTCTTTTTTCTTGTGTTTGAAAGTCAAATTTTCTATTCAGCTCTGGTCTTTTCACTGAGAAAGCTTGAAAGTCCTCTATTTTATTGAAATTTCATATTTTGCCTTGGAGCATGATAGCTAGCTCCATTGACCTCCGGAATATCATATTCCAAGCCCTTTGATTCCTTGAAGTAGAAGCTGCTAGATCTTGTATTATTCTGATTGTGTTTCCACAATACTCAAATTGTTTCTTTCTGGCTGCTTGTAATATTTTCTCCTTGATCTGGGAGCTCTGGAATTTGGTGACAATGTTCCTAGGAGATTTCTTTTTGGCATCTATTTGAGGAGGTGATCTGTGGATTCTTTCAATTTCTATTTTGCCCTGTGGCTCTAGAATATCAGGGCAGTTCTCCTTGATAATTTCTTGCAAGATGATATCTAGGCTCTTTTTTTGATCATGGCTTTCAGGTAGTTCAGTAATTTTAAAATTATCTCTCCTGGATCTATTTCCAGTGAACATCTTGGCCTCGCCCTCAACACCTAAAATTTAACTTTATAGCAATTCTTGGATGTAGATATGTGAAAAAGACATTTTTTTTCCTTTACATAGGCCCAGTTTGGAAGGAAGTATTTTTCATTTGAATGCTTTATCTTTGAGCTCATCATGTTTGCCAAAAACAGTAACTGGCAGAGACCACACTAGTCTGAGAAATTCAAGGTAAATGCTAAATAGTTAACCATCGAGATTTTTAAAACAAAAACCATAGTATAAAGAAATACAAACACCCATCCCAATACAAAGCTTTTCTAAATTCATCATACACATAATTCCATGAGTTGGAAGAGACCTCAGAAGATAAGTCTTCAAAACTGTACTAATATAAGGATCATTTCTGCAATATTCCCTCTTATTTTAGGACCAGGCTAGCTACTTTCATGGAATCTTATCATCAGAAGTTCATTCTGCAGGTGCTAGATTTTTTATTTTTGGTCATAGGAACTCATCAAGGTAGTCTCAAAGGTATGCATGATTTGGTAAACTGCATTTGGTAAAAGATTATACCCACAATAATGAAAGCTCTGATATGTGAAGGAGTGGGCAGAGAAGCTTTACCATGTTCAGACTCTGATA